>NC_080833.1:101360104-102726354 GCF_030435755.1 Ochotona princeps | reverse complement strand
CATGTTCTCCCTTTCCCATTCTCAATAAAATTTTCACATAGTTTTTGCTACCTACTAAAATGTAACAAGGGGCCAACACTGCAGTATAGTAGGCGAAACCACCATCTACGATGCTAGCATCCCAGCTGGGTGCTGATTCACATCCCAGGGGCTCCACTTCTGATCCAGCTCCCTACTAGTGATCTGTGGAAGGCAGCTGAAGATGGCCCAAATGCTTGATCCCTGCCACCCATGGGGGAGACCCAGATGAAGCTTCTGGCTCCTGGCTTCAGCCTGGCTCAGCCCTGGCCACTGGGGCCACTGGGGCCACCTGGGGAGTGAACCAGCCAGAGGAAGATAGATTTCTCTTTTATCCCCACCCCCTTTTAAAATTTTTTTTCTATTTTATAAAAATACCTTTTTAATCTTTTAAATTAAAAAAACAATTAGAAAAAACCTTTCAGTCATTCTTTAGCCAGCCCTGTTCCAGCTAGCTTAACTCTATGTCTAATTAGGACTCTATGATTAGTCATGTGAGCAAAATTTCTGTCTCCTTTAGCTCGTTCTTTTCTTGGCTGTATAAAATCTTTTTTGTTAAGATTTATTTATTTATTTGAAAGACAGAGTGAGAGAAAGAAAATGAGAGTTCACTCCTCAAACGGCCACATTAGCAAGGAGCCAAATAAAAACACCTTCAGTCGCAGACAGAATTAAACAACTTCTATTCTCAAACAAACAAAAAAAACCTGTATCTCTACAGAGTTCTAAAAAAAAAAAAAAATAGTTAAGTAGTTGAGATAAGCCACTTCCTAAAGAACAACTTGTCACCAAACAGGGACATCTAGTTCAAAATCAAAATACCCTGAAAAAACACTTCATTCCCAGATACAAGTAACTCACTCACCACCTCTAAAACATGTAATTTCTAACTCATGCCAAACATTTTTACTGAAATTGGAGTAAGTGGCAGCAAGGAGCAATCTTAACCAAGATTTTAGGCTCATCATGTTGTAAAGTAGACATGAAAGGTCTGAGGTCACCCACCCCCATTTGGATCTACCACATGGGATGGAAGAAGCCCAGCTCCTGCCTTGCAGGATCCAAGGGCACCAGAACCACAACCAGCAGCACTGAGCGGTCTGCAGAAACAGAACAGTAAACTTCCTCAGGGACTAGGGAGAGGAGCTTTCTCTGGTTCTTGCCTGGTTCCGACTTTGGGTCCCCACCCTCTCTTGTAATGACCATCAGGATCGGCTCCAGACACCCCTCAAAACAAACAAACAAACAAACTAGAATAGATACAGAACAACAAGGAAAGCTTAGAAACAGACAGGAAACGGTTAGCGGGGATGTACTTAGAACTCACTGAGTGGGACACAAAGATTAGTCACTCCTTACTGGGGTATTGAAAATTTCTCTGCACAACCCTCCTAAAACTGTTCACCTAAACTAGTGACATATGTCTTGTTAGAGTTATAGAGTTAGACTACCCGAAAAACAACCAGGTTCAGCAAAATCATGCTTCAATGCTATAAACTGCTAAATACTAAAATTAAAATAGATATGAGACAGCTGAATAGTAATCTATAGCCATTTTCAGGTGGATAGCACCCGGTTGTATATAAACTAATAATTGAAATGTCAATGCACCCCCTTTACCTCAGATACACGATGGACATAATAGTATTACCCACTTCCCTATACCCCCTGAACCTTTTTTTTTTAACCGTGATTAACTATGTAAAGATTGTCAACAACAATACAATAAAATATATTAAAAAAAAAAATTAAAAAAAAGAAATGTCAATGTAGAAGTCACAGGATGTGGTTCAGAACTTGCATTCTTTTTTTTTTTTTTTCTCTTTTAACATGCTGGTTACTCGATACCATGTCAACTAATTCCATAACGTTATAAATTGTTACTGATGTAATGTCAGGGCTTTTAATTGGGATGATACTCTGCCGGCTCTACCTTCAGACCAGAGATGGTCTCCCCAAGAAACCGTTGAACTTATCTGGACAATAAGATGCTGGACTTTATGCTTGGTAGATGCTGGCAATGAAAGAATCTCAACTGAATTTGAACTGTGGTAATGCAACAAGGTGGAGGAATCCACCATGGGGGGAGGGTTTGGGGAGGGGTGGGGAGAATCCCAGTGCCTATAAAACTGTGTCACATAATGCAATGTAATCAATAATTAAAAAAAAAAAAAAAGAAATTGGAGTAAGTGGCAGCAAGGAGGAAATCTTAACCAAGATTTTAGGCTCATCATGTTGTAAAGGAGACATGAGAAAAAAAAATTGGTCAGTTTTATTTGACGCATATCCACCTAACTTTCATTGTTCACTTCTGCTTAATGTCCTAAAGCATGATTCCAAGCCCAAGCTGAAATTACATTTCTGGATTAATAACAAGCACAGGAGAATAAATCACATCTGCCCCAGAAGTGAACCCAAAACCAAAAGCATCCACAGAGAGGAATTTGTGAGTTGAGCTTAGAGTCAAATTTAATTCTGAAGGAAATGAGCCTTTAAAAAGAAAATTCATATAACAATCTATGTAGACAAAACATTAATCCACACTGCCCAATAAATTTTGGGGGCTTTTAAAACCCTTTTTTCCTTAAATGGATATCGGCCAGAGCAGAACTCCTCTGATAAGATGGCTGAGGGCCAAGCACAGTTTAATCAAGACATTTGTGTTCAGTCTTCGTCAAACCCTTAGGTACACTTTCATTTCCTGAAGGAATATTTTGTTATTCAGACTTGTCGCTACACCAAGATTCCTATAAAGAAGTAAACCATCTGCCTGCACCCGCACTACGACACCAATTTCTTTTTTGCCTCTGAGCTTCAGCTAAGTCCAGAAAAACAACAGTTTGTAGAGGGACAATCATAGCTACAGATGACAGAAAAGTTCTAGCTGGACCGTAACACAATTCCACCCACAGGTGATGGGAAGCCCACACCAAAACAGGGCCAAGACCAGGCCTTGTCCATGAGAAGCTCTGTCCTTCCAGCCAGGGTCATAGCAAAATTTCCCATACTGTAACAGCAAATAAGCTTCCAGAGTAGTAGTACTATCCAACTGACACATAAACACAATTTCAAGTTTTCCAGTAGCCACTTTAAAAAAAATGGAAAAAAGGAAAGGCAACATTAATTTTATTTTCTTTAACTTAGTGTATTTAACATCTTAGAGTCTCCTCAATATTCAAATATAACTAATAAGATTTGGTTTCTATACCAACTCTTCAAAATCAGTATTTTATATTGATTGCACATTTCCAGTCACAACTCAGATGCTTAACAGGAAAGTGGTCACCTTACTGAACAGCATGGATCTAGAATTCTTGGTATAATACTTGTTTTCTTGAATGAAGGAAAACAGTTTTTATTGTACCACTGATGCTCAAAAAAACCCCAATGAAGTAGGCGATATCAGTTTCATGGATAGCAACTAAAACTCTCTATGAAAAGGAAGCTGACTTGATGCAAATCAGTTGGAAAAATTTGTTCACCTTTATGTCTAAAACTAATAAAATTATATCTTCTGGCTTTTTTGTTAAAAACATTTTTTAAAAAGTTGGAATTTCCATGTATTTAAAATTAGCAATTACTTTTTTTAGTCATAATGTTACTCATTCTCTTGCAGACGGCTCACAATTTCATTTAACTACTAGTGTAACTTACTACTAGTAAGTACTACTAGTGTAACTTAATCCTTCCTTTTCCATTTTGTCAAAAGCCAGACCAAATAGTTGATGCCCTAACTCTATGGTTATAGCAAGTGCAAAGGGAATTATGAACAAAGCTGGAAGAAGGCTCTCAGATACAGTGGAAAGGCACCAGATGGAAAGCAAAATGTCTGCATTAACCCAAAATTATCAGAATCTTAGAAGGGGGGAAATGTGAAGAGTAAACCACCAAATCCTAGAAAAATAAAATTATAAATTAAACTTTTAATCAGTTACACAGCCCAAAGTCCTTAAAAATAAAGAAATTCATAAAACCATTTTTATACAGAAAAAAAAAAGGACAGTTTTAGTATAAATATGCAGTTCAACCACCCTAGATTCAAACCCTAGCCAAATTAATATGTGCCTTGGGCAAATTATTTAAATCTTTTGAATATGCATCACCATGCATTAAAAGTATATTCAAATACTATTCAAATATATTCTATTTAAATTTAAATAAATTCTACTCAGCACAATTTTTACCAAAAAAAGAAACAAAATCTGAAATCAGCATATTATTTGTGTGCTAATAAATCCAAGTTAATTCCTGGAACCAAACTCCACTCATTTCTTTAATTCATGTAAAGCAGAAAACCTGAATTCCTATCTGCCAAGCCAGGAACCCTATAACTCAAAATCTTCTATTTTTCTCCTCAGAACAGGGTAGGTGTTGGGATGATAAAAAGCTTAGCCATATGCTATTGAGGATGACGGTCTGTAAGAGATCTCCCCACAGGCCCAGCCCAGTAGCCTAGTGGCTAAAGTCCTTGCCTTGTGGGTGCCAGGATCCCATCTGGGCACCAGTTCGTGCCCCAATTGCTCCACTTCCATCCAGCTCCCGGCTTATGGCCTGGGCAAGCAGTCAAGAATGGGCCAAAACCTTGAGACCCTGTACCAGCGTGGGAGACCCGGAAGAAGCCCCTGGCTCCTGAATTCAGATCCACTCAGCTCTGGTGGAGTGAACCTGTGGGACAGAAGATCTCTCTGCAACTCTCTCTGTATATCTGCCTTCCAATAAAAATAAATAAAAACCAAACCTTTAAAAAAGGGAGAGACACTCTCCCCATAACAAGCCCATAATGGCATTAACAGAAATGGGGTGAGTGTTACCACAAAGGAATGGAGACCAAAGGAGAACGCACAGCTCAGTTGAGAGGCTGGGTGCTTCCAGAAGGTAACCACGTGGTCTGAGTTAGGTGGGCAAAACACTGTGTGGGAAAACACGGGAGACATGGAGAAGAGAAATCTAGAGAAAAGGAACTGTGTGAATGAAACAGCACATGGCAGAGACAGAACTGAGAATGGCTGCTAACAGTGAGCATCCCCGCTTCTCGGCCGCAAGACCAGAGAAGACAGGGCTGAGGTGGGAAGGGCTTCACACAACTCAGGAAAGACCATGGGCTTTAGCCTGTGGATGACAGGCAGGGCAAAAAACTAAGGCCTGTCACTGAAAAGTCAAGAATTGGGCATGAGCGAAAAAGAGGAAGGAAACCTGTGGTGAGAAACCAAAACTGAGGGTCACGCTAAACGAAATCGCATCAAAAGTCATGAACATTGCCACATTGAACATAACTGTGATCTCTGCCACCCTTCCCCTAAAATACAAAACACAAGGGCAAGAATATTTTACAAGAACTCTAACAGAAAGAAGCATTGATCAAACATCTTTGGTTAAGAAATTTGGGTAAGACATAATTTCACTGAGACTGTGTCCCCTAAACTAGACTTTCCTAATCAAAGAAAAATCTGCAAAGGGATTTCAACACTATTTACTCTTCACCACATAGAGATACTCTCTCCCGGGACAAGGGGAAATGACAATGGAGTCAAATCCCTGCCAAGTACCTGGTCCCGACTAACATCACAGTGAAGTCATTAAGAATAGGATAAACTCAAACATTTCCGGTGCTGTTATTTAATTAACTTGGCAGCAATCTTTTTTTTTTAAGTTGTAAATATGGTTTCTGAAAAATACGCCAACCAATGGCAGAAGCCAGGGAAGCTACAACAGAATGCCGTCACAGCAGGTTAAGCTGATGCTGGGATGTCTGATCTCACATCAGAGTGCTGGGTCAAGTCCTAGCCACTCACCTCCGATTCCACTTCATCCTGACGCACCTGAGAAGGCGTTTACCTCAAGTGCTTATGTCCCTATCATCCACACGGGAGACTAAGGTGGGTTGCTGGGATCCTGGTTTTTCAGCCCGGCCCAGACCTGGCTTTTGTGTGTCTTTGGGGAGTGAGACAGCAGATGAAGAATCTTAATCTCTTTCTCCCTCTCTCCCCCACTCTGCCTTCCAAATAAATAAATCTTAAAAAAGACATTGTGAAGAAATTCTAGGGAAAGTCCAATTCTAGGGAAAACCACTGGGACAATAAAAAAAAAAAAAAAGTACAGTTCGGGAATTAAATAAATGCTCTTCCAGAAAATCATGCTATGGAAGCTTTAAATTATTTTGTCTTTTTCTATTCATAACCTCCAGCTCTACAGTATTCCAATTTAGACACTACAGATAAAATGAAGCAATTCCAAGGCGCGAAAGAACAGTGATGGCTGCACTCCAACATCCTCACTTTCTGGCACGAGGAAATCTGTCCCAGCACGATAGTTCCTTCGTACACTACTCACTTCTTCAGCTTCCACACGAACTCAATCACTTCCTATCAAAAAAGTTCAACTCTAAATCCCTTAATTAGATCTTAACTTTTTTTTCACTTTTGGCAGATACAAAGAAATTATTCCCAAATGTCTACATAAATTACCCAATTTTCAAAAATGCTGAAAAACCCTGCCTAAAACAACAGGAGAAATTTCCCAGAGGCTGTAAAATTAACCAAAACGATTCTTCTTAGGTCAGAGACAGGGAAATCTATTTTTGTCCTTTGAATCAGCAGGAATACAAGAAAGAAAAAAGAACGCAGGAAATGTATCATTCAAACAATGTTATAAGAGTAACTGCCCAGGGCCTGGCTGCAGCGGTATAGCCTGCTAATCCTCTTCCTGCAGCACAGGCGTCCCATTTGGGCTCTGGCTCCAGTCCCAACTGCTCCATTTCCAATCCAGCTCCCTGCCAATGGCGTAGAAAAGCAGCGAAAGATGGCCTAAGTCCTTGGGCCCCTGCACCCACATGGTAGACCTGGAAGAAGCTCCTGGCTTTGCACTGGCCCAGCTCTGGCCATTGTGGCCGTATGGGGAATGAATCAGCAGGTAACCTCTTTGCCTTCCCTCTTTCTGGCTGTAACTCCAACTTTTACTTTTTAAGATTTTATTTATTTTTATTGGAAAGACAGATCAGATTTATGGAGAGAAGGAGAAACCGAGACAAAGATCCTTCAACCACTGGTTCACTCCCCAAATGGTCACAACACTGGGGCTGAGCTGATCCAAAGCCAGAAGCTTCTTCTGGGTCTCCCACGAGAGTGCAGGTTCCCAAGGCTTTCCCAGGCCACAAGCAGGGAGCTGGATGGGAATGGGAGCAGCCAGGTCATGAACTGGCACTCACATGGGATCCTGGCACTTACAAAATGAGGATTTAGCCATTGAGCTGCCACGCCACGCCAGGCCTGTAACTCCAACTTTCAAGTAAACTAAATAAATCTTAAAACAAAACAAACAAAAAAACTGCTCTACTTTTTGCCTAGTTATGGGGCATGACATTAAGATAGGACAAGCACAACCTATTTTGGTGTCAATGTTTCTTCTCACGCATGCATTAAGCATCTATTTTGTGCTGCTTTTCCCAGATAATGAGCTCAGGCATGTCAGGGGAAGCTCTTCTCCCCTGTATGCCAGAGCACTGAGCGTGGCACTGGGTAAGTGCTGACCAATAATACCTGTGAAAGTATTTGTCTTGGTGGGAACACAGGATGAAACAAGATTTCGGCACCATACCCAAGGCTCTAACCTGAAGATCTCTGAGCAGTTCACATGTAAGTTCCAAAGTGTCCCTGAGATAATCCGTAAAGGCGCTCACTGAAATAACTGTCTGCCTCTCCTTTCCAACCTACACCTCTCGGGCCCGGCGGCGTGGCCTAGCGGCTAAAGTCCTCACCTTGAAAGCCCCGGGATCCCATATGGGCGCCGGTTCTAATCCCGACAGCCCCACTTCCCATCCAGCTCCCTGCTTGTGGCCTGGGAAAGCAGTTGAGGACGGCCCAATGCATTGGGACACTGCACCCGCGTGGGAGACCCGGAAGAGGTTCCAGGTTCCCGGCTTCGGATTGGCGCGTACCGGCCCGTTGCGGCTCACTTGGGGAGTGAATCATCGGACGGAAGATCTTCCTCTCTGTCTCTCCTCTCTATATATCTGGCTGTAATAAAATGAATAAATCTTTAAAAAAAAAAAAAAAGAAATCCAACCTACACCTCTCACTCTGGTGGACTGGCCACTCACTGTCCATACCTGTCCACTGCGGCGGGCAGCGGCAGTTGTAAGTGTTGACTCCATCCACACAAACCCCTCCATTTTGACACTTGTGGTTAGGGCAGTCATCTATGTTCCGTTCACAGGTGTTCCCTTCAAAACCTGGCAAGAGAAGACAAGGGAAAGTGAATTCAACTACAGAAGAACTGGGCTGCTCTTAACACATGGTCACTCACAGACCAGCATCATGATTTCAGTTCAACAGCCAGTACGTGCTCCATCTGGAGTTACCACAGGTTGGTGGTGGAGGAATCCCATTCCTCTGTCTTTCCTTTCCTTAAGTATAGCTAGACAGTAAAAGTGACTCTAAAACAAAGACATGCCTTCACAGTTACCTCGCAAGGACTCAAAGGGTTTTTATGAAATGAAATCCCAGGGCAGATAAATGCCTACTCGGGACACACAGTCTCACTGCTTCCAAAAAAACAAGGTATTAGATTTTCCCCCAGCTCCACACGGGATGCATGGAAAGAACAGATAAAAGAATTCTGAATTAAATGTGAGTTCTTGTCAATTTTCTCCCCTTGGGATGATTGCTTAAGCAAGTCTCCAAAACCAGGCAGGGGACGACATAAGAAAAATACTGAATTCAGAGTATGAAGACATGGGTCAAGTCCCAACCTCACCACCTACAAACACACACACAGGGAGTTACAAACTCTGACTCAGCTCTCTCATCTGAACAACAGGGCCGGTTTCACCTGTCCAGCCTGCCTTTCTAGATTGTTGGAAGAGTCACATTGTGAGTAAAGTGTTACATAAATGGTAAAAGTTTCTGAAGAGGAGAGACATTATACTAATTAAAATGACCAGCCCTTCAGATTCTTCATGTTCCTCTCCACATCTACAGCATGCTTCCCCTTCCTCTTGATTTTTCCCTATTACGATAAATGAAACCAGCAAACTGCACCCTAACTGCTTGCAAAGGGGGCCACAGTAATTTATACACGAATTAGGTCTCTTCCCTTTTCTTTTCTTGCTACCTAAACTAACAAAACAGAAGATTTCTAGCTTTATCTCTGAAATGTAACCAAGTATTTGGACTCCTCAAAATATCCCGTAGCATTTGGTATTCAGTCCATTCAAGATGAGTCACTAAGCAAGCAGGAGACATTGTGCAAATACAGACTCAGATTTTTTTAAATGTACCACACTCATGTTTATGTTTAATTATATGATAGTCTTACAAATAGATGATCAGGTCAGATAACATTTGATTGGTTAGTCCGACCTTTCCTAATACGATCAAGGAAGTGAGGTGTAATCTACATTTCTAACCATGTAGCAGACCCTGAATGAACACTGCTGCTGGCTAGCACTCTTAAGAGTTGAGGTACATTTTCTAGATGCTGGGGGCATGGGGCTGCTGGACCACCACTGCTGGAGCTTATGTGGCCTGGTAGTGTTCCAGCACTGGTGATGGCCATCTTCCCTCTAATCTGATCTGTCTGATGACTAAGATCAAAGATGACTGAGTGGAGTATTGGGGAACTGGTGACAAAGCCTTGTCGCTAAGCTGTAAGGAAGAGAAATGTCCTAGACTTCAGATCAGTCAACATTACAACTAACTGAATCCATCAACCACAGACAAATTAAGAAAGCAGAACCATTTCAGCAAAACCACGTTTCCACAAATGAGTATTTTTGAGACTATTCTTTCCTTTCAAACGGTAAGGGAAGAGAGTAAGCAGGTACGTGCTTTAATTCATTATTAAAACTATGGCATTAGAATTCAACCTACCTAGATCCAAATCTCAGAATGCCAAGCAATAATTTAGTAGATGCAGGCATGATTGACTTTTTCTCCTGTTTGAGGGAACCCACCTCAAAGGGTTCTAGTAATAATTAAATGAGTTCAATATAAAAAGTCCTTAGTCAATAAATGCCACTGAGAAAGCTAAATATCCACATATAAAAGCAAATTAACTCAAAACAGATCAGAGATATAAATGTAAAAGCTTACATTTTAAAAATATTAGGGAAAAACAAAACAAAAATTTAAAAATAAAAATATTAGGGAAAAAAGGTAGATCTTTGTCATTTGTGCTAAGCAAAACTTTCTTGAACATGGCCATAAATAAGCAGAAAACAACAAAACAGATGCACCAGAGTTCATCAAATTAAAAGCATTTGGATTTCAACCGATACGGTCACAAAAGCGCAGACAGCACAGAGAAGGGAAGAAAGCATAGGCAAATCACACGCAGAAAGAGACAGCCCAACAGAGAATGTGCAAAGAATCTAAACAGATAGCCTCCAACGATGGTACATAAATGGTCAATAAGTACATGAAGTGATGCTCAACATCCAGGGCCATCGAGTAAAAAAAAAGCATAATCAGATGCCATCTTCTGTCCTTTAAAATGGATGATAAAGAAAGTGAGGTGTAACCTACATATCTAACCACATGGCAGCCCTGAATGAAAAGTGAGGTCTGTCTTCCAAGGTTGGCTCTCATAATGGACATTGAGACTTTCTTTAGAAGAGTCAGGGCACATTTTTAGATGGTGGGGGGGAATGGAATATGCAAACAGAAGACATGGAGAATGTGGCCTGAAAGTTCCTGAAAAAGCTAAAAGGGATTACCATTTATCCAAAAACTCTACTCCTCCATACACAAGGGGACTTCAGAAGGTTATTATTTTTGAATTCAATTTGTCCATAAACATTCTGAAACTCCTTCATATGCCCAAGATGAATGAAAACATGTGTCTACAAAGATCACATATAAGAATGTTCATTGTAGCATTATGATTATAGCCAAAAACTGAAAGCAACCCAAGTGTTAATCAACTGATAAATGGATAAACAAGTATGGTAAATGCATGCAATGGAATATTACTCAGCCATGAGAAGTAGCATAGTGACACATGCTGTTAACACACATGAACCTTGAAAACATACCAAACGAAAGAAGCCGAAGATAATGATATACTACTTGTTTATATGTATGTAAGTAGAATAGTAAAATAAAAACATAAAGTAACTTGGTAGCTGTCGAAGGCTTGGAGAAGTTAAAAGGAATGGAGAAAAATTACAACAGGCACACAGTTTCTTTTGTAGTATGCAAATACTGTTAAATAGCGGTAATAGTTATTTATGTGTATACTAAAAAAAATCACTGGATTGTAGTACTCTGAGCAAATTACACAGCATGTAAACTATGTTGCAGTAAAGCTGTTACATTAGGAAAGAAGGCACTTAAAACAGGAAATTACACATACCAACTATGACATATTACCAATGAAATTGTGGAATCATTTAGAAATGATCCACTCTGTCTCTTTCATTCATAGATGAGAAAGTTGAGGGCCCCAGGGCTAACTTGCCAAAGATTCTATACCTAGTAGTTAGTTAGCAGTCATTACTGAGCAAGATGCTTTAACTAGTTTTAGTTAACATGTTTTCTGCAAACCCAGAGTGACCTTTCTACAATCTGAAACACTGACCGTAGGTCAAAAATCCCAGGTCTGAGGTCTGGCGCTATAGCCTAGTGGCTAAAATCCTTGCCTTGAACACGCCAAGATCCCATATGGGTGCTGGTACGAATCCTGGCAGCCCCACTTCCCATCCAGTTCCCTGCTTGTGGCCTGGAAGAAAGCTGTGGACAGCCCAAAGTGCTGGGACCCTGCACCTGTGTGGGAGACCAGAAGAGGCTCCGAGTTCCTGGCTTTGGATTAGCTCAGGTATGGCCGTTGTAGCCGCTTGGGGAGTGAACCACCCAATGGAAGATCTTCCTCTCTGTCTCTCACCCTCTCTGTATATCTGACTTTGCAATGAAAATGAACAAATCTTTTAAAAAAAAAACAAAAAAAAAAGGTCCCAGGTCTGATAAAACTCAAGCCAAACCAGTTTCCCTCCAATATTAAGACAGGATTTATACTTTAAAAATACAGATACAGAACTCTTTGTGGAAAAATCTAGCAATGGAGCAGGAGTTGGAGAGGGGACAATGTATGTAGGGTTATACAACTAAGTCACAACACAGTCACTGCTTTAAAACACTTTTGAAGTTTCAGGGTAAAGTCTCCAGCCGTGTGGGCGGGAGGCGAGTCACAGAGTCACAGAGGCCCCCTTGGCTGCACTGAGGATGAGTCTGCTGCTTAAAGCCAATTCCCCTCCTTAAAAGGCTAAAAGGAGAGAAATTAGGGAGAACATTCAGAAACTGTGCTGTTATAAAACTGTGGGCCACTTAGTCATTAATGTGACAACCAGAGTAGGGATCAGAAAACAGTCCTTTGAACTTGCCATCCCACACACAGAGAGAACAGTGCCTCACAAGAGAGCAACCATACCTTCCATTTTCAAAACCCTGGGAGGTGAGAGCTACAAAGACTGGGTGGAGTGGAGCAAAAAGACAGGAACAAAGGGCAGGCAGACAGGACACAGCCTATGATGCTCTCAGGCCAGGCTGCAGGCACTCAGGAAAAGCTTTCCATAAGCAGAAATGAATCAGTGAAGGGGAAAGACTGACAGACAGGCAGACACAGATCTGGAACTGGATGAAAGAAACCAGGATATCTCACCACCCCCGCCCAGCCAAGGAGTCTACCCACAAAAGCAAATCTGCCTAAAAACCAAGGGAACTTCACATGCTCAAGTGTGAGAATCAAAGGGGGACTTCTAACAGGTATTTTAAAAAATTATTTTATTTTTATTGGAGAGACAGATCGGATTTACTGAGGAGAGTCAGAGAAAAGATCCTCCATCCGCTGGTTCACTCCTCAAACGGCCGCAATGGAGCTGAGCTGATCCCAAGTCAGGAGCCAGGAGCTTCTTCCTGGTCTCCCAGGCAGGTGCAGAGTCCCAAGGTTTTGGCCCATTCTCTCCTTTTCCAGGCCACAAGCAAGGAGCTGGATGGGAAGTGGAACAGCCAGGACATGAACTGGCGCCCACATGAGATCCTGAGACATCATGCCAGGCCCTTTCTAACACTGCTGAAGCTAAGTTCAACACAGCAGACACAGAAGCCACAAAATGTGCTTAAGCTTTATTGTAATACAGAATCTACTGCACCGAATCAGCCTGGGAAGGGCAAAGATGGTTTACAGAGGACAGACCTTCACTTTTGTGAGAGAACAGCTCAAGCAGCCTTTTATGGAGCTTAAAAAAAATTACAGGACCCAGCGCAATAGCCTAGTGGCTAAAGTCCTCGCTTTGAACATACCAGGATCCCATATGGAGGCCAGTTCTAATCCCAGCAGCCCCGCTTCCCTTCCAGCTCCCTGCTTGTGGCCTGGGAAAGCAGTTGAGGACAGCCCAAAGCTTCGGGACCCTACACTCACATGGGAGACCTGGAAGAGTTTCATGGCTCCTGGCTTCGGATCAGTTCAGCTCTGGCCATTGTGGTCACTTGGGGTGTGAACCAGTGGATGGAAGATTTTCCTCTCTGTCTCTCGTCCTCTCCACATATCTGACTTTCTAATAAAAATAAATAAATCTTTAAAAATAGTACAGGGTTAACTTTGAAAAAAAATTATAAAGGGTAAGATGCTGGAGGAGAAGCAAATGGGAAAAGCAGCCTAAGGACTATCCAATCCAACTGGGAGCTTAAGGAACAGCTAGTAGATTCAAAATCGCTCTATATTCTGATTACATGTGTTGCTCTATTAAAACAGCCACAAGCACAAAACCAGGTTACCTCATTCTCTCTTCAATGGTTGGCATTAACCCAAAAATACCAGGAATCACTGATTCAATAATTTATTTTCATGCTCTATTTTGTTCCTATGTAAAAGCTGCTGTGGTTCAATGCCCTGTCTCAGGGTATCTATGAACGTTACATAACGGGGACCTCATGAAGTGTCCCCCTTATTAGCAGTGGCTGATCCAAGGGGAAGATGAAACAAGTCTCCTTATTAGTTTCTTCTTCAAAATGTTCTTTTTCCCTCTCTCTGTGGGGAAGCATTTCTGTGTCACACAGGTTGAGTTCCTTCCGCAGTTTAATCCCCTCCTCCTGAGTCCTACAGCATTACCAAAATCAACTTACGGGGACTGGGTAGCCTTTGCAGAAAAAGAATTATAACTTAACCATTTAAGTGCAATCACTAACTTAAGGGGGTGTTCACCAACTCTCAGAGGTGAAAACAAAACAAAAACAACCCACACCAGAATCCTCCTTATCCAGCATCAGATATAAAAGGACAAAGAAGCCAAAGCACCAGAAGACCAAGAGAAGACAGTAATCTGATACTAAACTCATACACCTAATCAAGGCTTTTAGGTGTTTAGGATACATCAATAAACAAAAACAAAGTTCCTACTTTCCATTCTGGACAAGGAAAAAGGCAACAGAATTTAGAAACACAATAAACAATAGCCATAGTGAAGTAAATTATAGAGTACAAATTATATAGAAGGAGATAAGTGTCACAGAGGGAAAAAAAAAAAAGGAGACCACAGTGAGTATTTAAGGGGAGGGAGGGATGCTTGCAATTTTAAACAGTGAGGTCAGGGTAGGGCTCAGTTTCGAATGCAAAGCCCTGAAAGGTGGCTGGAGCGGCAGGATGCCTGAACAAGCTACCTTCCCTCTGGCTGACCTGGTTTCCCATTTTCAGACAGGAAATAATTCTCTAAATAAGGACGCTTATTCACACTGAGATGGTCACTATGGCTCTAAGCAACACCTTGGTCTCTAAATAGTATGGAGAGTAACAGAGGGGCAAGGAGAATGGCACAGCATGTGGAAATAAAGTGAATACATTCCAAGCTCCGCCTGCAGTGTCAGAACAATGAGCCTACACAGCACCTGAGAAACTCTCAATACATATTTATGCAGTGTTGATGCATCCTCTATTGCATTGAAGGCTTTAAAAATTTCCTTTCGTGTGTGTGTGTGTGTGTGTGTGTGTGTGTGTCCAAGCTGAAGTCAACCAGTTTTAGATCAGGGGACGCCCCCCTCAAAAAAAAAAAAACTCCTCTGCTAAATCTCTTTCCAGTATCTGCACATACTATATACATAAACTGATGTGTAACAAATAGTATTTGATCATAATTTACAGCACTTCATTTTTGCCTGTTTTTAAACATTTTTACTTATTTATTTTACTAGCAAGGCAGGCAGTTAGAGACACAGAAATAGAGATCTCTCATCTCTGTGTCCCTCCCAAACGCTCACAACGGTCAGAGCTGGGCCAGGCTGCAGCCAGGGGCAAGGAAGTCAATCTGGGACCCCACATCAATGGCCGGGGCCCAAATGTGGGCTCAATCACCCACTGCCACCACAGGGTGCACGCCAGCAGCACACCACAACAGAGAGCAGAGCTGAGACCCAAATCCAGGCACTCTGACAGAGAAGCAAGGAAACCACTCAGTGACTTAGCAGCAACACCAAACAGCTGCCCCTATGTTTTCTTAATTTTTATTTTACATGTAATATTCTACAACTATTATGACCTATGTGCAATATTTCAATATGTATATACAGCACATAAACTAGTCATGTCCCTTTCACAACATGAACATATTTTTAACCCGATCACTTCACAGTACTTTGTTTCATTCATCTTCAGAGGATTTGCGGAAAGTAAATGGGATGCAATCATACACACAAAGCACAGATTTGCAAATAACCTCACTACATTCCAGAACCCAGCCTAGTCCAGTTATGTATCTGGGTAAATCACTTAATAACTTCAACCTTCAGTTAAGTCACCTGAGAAAACATGGAAACTTATCTATCCCATGTTTCTGTGCAATTAAGCTAACAAGTATGAGAACCTCTGATACTATACTTAACTCACTGAAAGCATTCAATCAATGTACGCTTTCTCTTTACCAACTCTTCTCCCTCCTTGCACCACGTCCCCCAATCCTCAAAGCACACGCACGCATGTGAACATACACACACCATCTAACAAGCACATTAGTGTCATGCTTCCGCTAGAAGCAGAGCACTCAGAGGCAAGCCAAGGTCTCCCAGCAGCCCTGCAGCCACTCAGTTGTAGAACCCTGGCTATTTCCTTTCTCAAGGAAGAGATACTATTCTAGTTTGACAGTTCCTTTCCTGGACACACTCTCGGAATTCCCTAAGGTTCTACTGTAGCTAATGGGTAACAATACGGAGACCCTGGGAGTGAATAATCACTCTCTCAACGCTAAAAACTTCCTTTATTGACTTCTCTGACTTCCCGTCAATAGCTCACTGCCAAATCGACCTCCTGTTCGAGTCAACTGCTGAATTTTCTGAATACTGCACAACACATTCAGCCTTCCTCAACTGATCACATTAACCTTGAAATTACTACACGATTAGAGTACTGTAATATTTGTAACATTAAAATACTTGCCAAACTATTTACATTTTTGTCTTCAATTCCTAAAATGCAAACAAATAAAGGGATGGAGAAAGATATCTTAGTTCTTCTTTTTACAAGATAATGTGAGTGATAGTAATATTATGTGAATAAACATTTACTATCTGGAATGATAGCATTATCTGTCCTTTATTGAAAGAGAAACTAAAGGTTACAATGCTAGTAGAAAGCTTGCTCCTGTGAGCTAGTTACATGATAACAAGTGTCACACTGCCATGCTTTAGAACCAATAGTCAGTAAATTTTCACTGAACGAAATGAATAAATTATCATTTGTTTTTATACTAGGGATTATTTGATGACTCTTCATTCCCAAAAGGTGAAAAACACACAATCTCATTACTTGTGAACCATATACATACCACCAGGATCTAAGATTCCCACCCCAAAAGAGCAGTGAGAACAACTTCTTTTTGAGGCAATTCTGCTTACTTAGCACATTATGCCCCCCTACAGTTTTTTCTTCTTTTGTTTTTGTGCTGAAGATATTTGTATAAAAACAGGATCTTTGTTGCTTAGTAATTCATCTACTCCAGCTGCTTGTGTCTGTTCCCAATCAAAATTCTTGGTTTTCAGCCTCCTCATCATTTTTATAAGGACTTAAGTAAACTGGCCAGGCTTGTTCCTTTCCCGTTCTCTATGAAACACCAGGCTCTAAGCTCCTGGACACTG
This sequence comes from Ochotona princeps, assembly GCF_030435755.1. Taxonomy (NCBI): domain Eukaryota; kingdom Metazoa; phylum Chordata; class Mammalia; order Lagomorpha; family Ochotonidae; genus Ochotona; species Ochotona princeps. The sequence continues at coordinate 102,709,225 of NC_080833.1, read as the reverse complement.
TTCCTCATTTCTTTCTGTCTTGGGGATGTGTGTGGGGTCCAGGGAACTTGGAGCGGCTAAGAGTATGATAAGGTGCTGTATTTGTATGTGATGGCTCAGACATTAGCTACCAACCCAGGACTTGTCCAGTTTTAGAATTCTCCAGCTTCATGTTAGGGCAAGGTTAACACTAAAGCTGGACAAGGTGCATGGGAGAGGATGCTGAAGGTCTTATAGACCAAAAGAACTCACACAGAACAGGTGTGTGCCTTTGCATGGGCAGAAAAATAACAAACTGTCCCACAAAGTCTATAGGAAAGTCGATTCCCTATTCCAAGCTTGAATTCAACTTAAAGCACTTGATTAATCACATGTGCATATTTTCCAGTGGCTACTTTTGAGTTCTTCTCCATTCTAGATGTGTGTATCCCTTTCCCAGAGCTCTCTCTCATATTTCTCACTGTTTCTCCAAAAGGGACAATAAACAATTTCCTAGCTACTCATCATCATAAATCCTGACACGTTAAATTACCCCTGCTCAGTTTATGGACAACAGTGGGCCCATAAAACTCCTCCCTCACCAGTAACCCACCTCACATGACATTCTCACTTCCCTTTTTCCCTGCTTTCTGATGCTTCCTACAGAAACAACTGAGTCAAACTTACCACCATTCTCCTGTGCTAAGTGTTTGTCCCCCACACCCAGGGCACGATGACGATGGAGATCCTTACCTGGAAGGCAGTTGCACTCAAAAGTGAAGTCTCCAGTCTGCCGGCAGGTGCCTCCGTTGACACAGGGGGACGGGGCACAAGGCACATAGGGGCTTTCACAGTGCTGGCCTGTGAAGCCCTGTGGACATTGGCATTGGTAGGAACCAGGCAGGTTGAGGCAGGTCCCGCCATGCTGGCAGCGTCCTGGAACATCACACTCATTGACATCAGTCTCACACCTCTGCCCTGTGAAGCCTGCAAGGCATTTGCAGGAGATCTGGTTGGCCACAATGGTGCAGGTACTTCCATTTGCACAAGGATGAGACAGGCAGGCATCAGTCCACTGGCACAGCTTCCCTAAAGAAAGGAAAACAGAACTCAGTGTTGCCTCAGACACAGGAGCCAGATTCATCCTTAATTCCTTCTCACCCACCCAGGGTGGGGGGTGATGCAGGTGACATGAGGGAGCTCCTACATGCAGAACCTCTAAACTCTGAATTCTGCGTCAGGTCAGATCTGGGCTCCTCCAAGATCATCTGACTGAAGGCATGCTCCAGAAACTCTCCAAGGCACATAAGCAAAACACAGAGCACTCAGTGGACAGAGCATGTGAGGAGACTGCCAGTTTGTCCCTGAAGCCCAGGCCTTCATGATCCAGCAGTCCAGACTCCTCTATCCCCTCAGATCTCTGCTTTTACACAAGCTGCCTCTCTGATTGGAATGGCAGCTTCCTTTTCATTTACCCAGTGTATTCTTGGTACTCTTAACAACTCTGCTCAAAAGTTGCTACCTCCATAAAGTCATCAGTGATTCCCCCTTCACACACACATACACATGAAGTTGTTCTGCCTTCTACATACAGAAAGCTGTCAACGTGAATGAACAAAATGTACTGACACTTTCCATAACATGAATAACAGATTTCCTCCGTGATAAGTACTATTACTTTTCCTTATGAATTCGAGAGAAACAGAGAAACAACTCTCATCCACCATATTAGTACTGGAACTGGAACTGGTATTGGTATTAGTATTAGTATTAATACTAGTATTAGTATTAATATTAGTATTAAATTCCCCAAATGCCCACAATAACTGGCATGAGCTAAAGCCATGAGGTGGTAATTCAATCCCATTTTCCCACACATGATGTGCTACAGAAACCCAACTACCTACCACTGGCTACTTCCAAGCCTAGAAGCCACTGCCAGAACTAGGTACTGCACCCAGGTACTTCTGTGAGGGAGATAGGCATCCTGACTGGCATCTTACCTGAGAGGCCAAACACCCAGCCCGTGTTTTAAACCAGAGATGAGAACTCTGGGGAGTTTGCTAATACTCTAAATGATTGTTTAGCAAAAGGTCCAAATCACTAATCCTATAGAAAAACAAACGAGAAATACGACACATTTCCTAAAGAGAGAAGAGGTGTCACAGAGAAGCACTCTGCCAAGGGTGCCAAATCCAAGGGGAAAGGTGCAAAACAAATTTGCACATGGGACATTCATCTTCCAGAACTATACAGATGAAGGAAGAACCATTTCTGTTCCTTGTTTCCCTTCACTCTTGATACCGAGAATGCTTCCCTACTGTGGAGATGAAATATAAATGCTTGCCTCTGGCAACGGTGTGTATTGAAAGTATTTAGCCACAAGCAAAAGAAAATGATCCTTGAACTATTTTTCCCATACATATTATACATAGGCATGAACTTGCTGCTTTTGTTTTCTCAACTTTGAGTGGAGGTAAGTTAACAAACATCTGACTAGGTGAAGTATTGGGCTATGGCAAACACCAAAAGGATACATTTGACCTGATGTGACTCCTAAAGCAATAAACAAAAGTAACAAATGCACAGAAAGAGGATCCTTTCAATGGCAAAGATGTTTCAATCGGGGTGCCATTTCAAAGTGGCACTTGAATCATGAACACGGTTCACTGCTGTTTCTTTTAGTCAGAGCTAAAATGTACTAAATGGATGTTATCCTCTTTGTGACATCAAATTACTCAAAGTTGACACTAAGTATGACATTACTCTTGTAGCCATGAAATCTCTTCAGTGACTCAGATCCAGTCATGATGGGATAAGGGACAATCATGACTCCTGCGGTTCAGTAGGAATGAAAAACTGAGAAGACACGTATTCTGAATGGTCTAGTCTAGTTTTCTGTGTGTATTTCTCATTTTATTACTATTATTATTATTGATTTAATGCTTAAATAAGGAGATAACATGGATAACAGTACTTTCTGCTCACCTGCTTTAATAAATACTTGCAGTTTATTTTTAATAAACCTCAGATCTAGCACTAAAACCCACATAAGCTATTCAAATGAGAAACATGCAATCATATAAAGTAACATAAAATTAATAGAACTCAGAGAAACTACTTGAAAGAGTAAGCAAAGGATCATTAACACAAGTCTTAAGCAACATCAATTGTACACCAGGGCATTCCAGCTGAGGAGTGTGCAACTGCATAAAGGTGACATGAGTAAAATGTTTTCAGTAAATGAGAATTTTGGTGTGAGAAGACTCTACTTCTAGGGAAGGGAAGGCAAAAGAAGATGCAAGTTGTAGACTACAGAGGGCCATGAAAGCCATGTCAAAGAGTCCACACTTATTTTGTGGATGATGAAAATTCACTACACATTTGTTAAAAGTAGCAGCATGATTAGTAAATGCAATGGGATAAAAGCAAAGAAAATTAATTAGGCAAGTAAATCAGAAATCCAAGAGATAGATACCAGGGTCCTTAACTGAAGAGTGCCATAGTAAATGAAGGGCAGTGGACAGGTGAGCAGTAATTCAGAGGCTGAACTGGGTGACTAAGTTAATGTGCAGTAAGGACAAAGAAGGGAGAGTTTCCAGTTTAGGCATCTGGAACTCACATGGGCATTACTTATTGAGTAATACCTGTTGAGTATGAGATATCTGCAGAACTTTCAACAACATGCAACAGAGTTACAAATACCAGCCTGAATGTCAGGGTGGGAGAGTCATAAGCTACTGATGAAGATACCAACTGTAGAAGCCATTAAAACTAGTGAAACTCTTAGGGAGAGTTTTGATGTGACTCAAAGAAGGCTGCAAATGGTATTCCAAGAAACACAAAGTTAATGGGTCAGGAAAAAAAACCAGTGCAGAAACAAAAACAAAAAACAAAAGCAGAGGAATAAGGAAAACAAGAAAAGCTGGAGCACTGGCAGGAGTGGGGAATGTCCAACCTGCAAAATGGCTTGGTCTGGCACTGCCAAGGCAACCATGGGTAAGACTGGAAATTCAAAATAATTATACCTGGCTAATTTTTAAGTTGATAATTCTGATTGGCCAAAAGATGATGTTATTAATCTCCAAATGGCAACAGCAGAAAAAGGTTTCCCATTCCTGGAGAAAGCAGATTACACTAAGCAAGGAATCAACAATATCAACTGCTTTCCTTCTGGCAATGATGGATTTCTGTTACTGGAGTAATTTTGATCACCAATCATAACATACACTTGAAGCAAACAGTTCTAAGTATGTGACCCTTTTTCTTTTTCCTTCCCTACCTTTAAGACTTACAAACGGAAGTGAAGTGTACCTGCCTGGAATACTTTCAGTTAATTATTATAATGGCAATGTCTACCAGACTAGGGAGATTTCTAAGGGCTAAAAAATACAATGCAAAGACACCTGCTGGAGAATAAGGAAATAAAGACTTGAGTTCCATTTGTTACCTGTAAAGCCGACTTGGCACGTGCACTCAAAGGTATCCCGGCCACGTGTGTGGCAGATGCCTCCATTCTGGCAAGGGCGAGACACGAAGCAGGGGTGAGACGTTGAGAACTGGCAGTCCTCTCCTGTGAACCCTGGAGCACATCGGCATGTGGCTTTTCCCAACGTGGCCTGGGCCACACAGGTCCCACCATTCTGACAGCGATTCTTTTCACAGGGGTCTCGATGTTGACAATACTCTCCCAAGAAGCCCTCTGGGCACCTGTATGGAAGAGAAGAGGCCATTAGAACAGCAGAACTCTTGTAATTCCAAAAACATATGGTAAGATAAGGCAGCCTGTTCAAGAAAATTCAAGATGTGAATCAAGAGATGTAAAGATAATCTGTAAAGCCACCTCACACTAGAGGGGCAATGCCAATGGTATAGTAAGATAAACCTCTGCATGCTGTGCCAGCATCCCTTAAGGGCACTGGTTCAAGTCCCAGCTGCTCCACTTCCAATCCCACACCCTGCTAATGTGCCTAGGAAAGCAGTAGAGGATGGTCCACGTGATGGACTGGGTCCCTGCACTCATGTGGGAAATTTAAAGAAGTTCCAATCCCCTGGCTTTAGACTGGCCCATCTATGGTCACTGTAGCCATTTGGAGAGTGAAGCAATAGATGGAAGATCTCTCTCCTTCACTTTGTAGCTCTGCCTTTCTAAAAAGGAAAAAAAAAAAATCTTAAAAAAAAAAAAAAAACCCAAAACTAAAACCCTCACTTTAAAAGAAGTGCTTAGTGAACCAAATCACATACAGTCACATACTCCCTATATCATTTTGAGTCTTTGCTAAGAAAAAGTACCAGGTGACTGATGATAGAGTACTAGGTGGATTTTCTAAAAGCGTCTGCCATTACCAGTCAGCATGGCCCTATTCAAAGGCAAGGTACTACAGCCTTCTCTGTATGAGTGCACAGTGATATGGTATAACAGCACCTTTTTGTGCAGCCTTCTCTGTATGAGTGCACAGTGATATGGTATAACAGCACCTTTTTGTGCAGCCTTCTCTGTATGAGTGCACAGTGATACGGTGTAACAGCACCTTTTTGTGCAGACTTGTCTGCTTAAATTCATTAACCTTCCCATTCTGACTGAGCCATTTGGTGGAATTAAGATGCTCATATGACAGTGCATGGCTTTACCCTCTTATCCCCTCTAATTTAAAATATCTATCATTTGCTTTTTTGCAATAAAGTGAAAAATGTGTGTTTTTCATGCTATTATTTCCAATGAAACATCAACTGGTCTTATACCTACTTTCATAGCTCCAGTGGTTGAGAACACAAAGAAGTAAAAGGTAAGAGTTCAAAGGGGCATTTTATAATCTGTTCATACATAATTGTTTTTTTAAACTAAATAAAAAGGCAAAAGTTTAATTAAACTAGCATAAAATGTCTAATCTACATATAAACTCCAAAGAGGCAATTAAAGAATGAAATCATATCACATTTTCTACTTCAGTACACGATTTCTTGACTCATAAGATGTAGAACTATCCCCAAATTGTAAATAAAACTCATGATAATTTAAAACAGTAACAAAAAGGCGCAGAAAACTGCAAGTTTATTTATTTTTAAAGATTTATTTATTTTTCTTGAAAGCCACAATTACAGACAGAGGAAATACAGAGACAGAGTTCTTCCATTCACTAGGTCACTCCTTAAATGGTTGCCATGGCCAGCACTGAGCCAGTAGGAAACCGGAAGCCAGGAGCTTCTTCTGGGTCTCCCACGTGGGTACAGCAGCCCAAGGAGTTGGGCCATCCCACACTGCTATCCCAGGCCATTACCAGGGAGCTAGACTGGAAGCGGATCAGCTGGGATGCAAAGCAACATTCATATGGGCTGTCAGTGCCACAGGTAGAATATTAACATGCTATGCTGCTGGACCAGCCCCAAAACCTCCTTATTTTATAATCAAAGGATTGCTTAAATGGGACTTCTAAAAAGCATGTAACAGGAATAGAAAAGATTTGATTCTAACTGTAAGTTCTAGTGATCCAGATATTTGATTCAACCAATTTCTCTACTTTTTGAAAGGACAGAAAACTGAATCTAGAAAGCTTTCCACCATCACCTCAAAGACAAACCAATTAAATCTATGACATAAACTGCAGAACTCACCCACCCAAACCCAAAACCAGTACTCATCACATCTTCCTGTGCCCAGACACTGGGGCACTGATTCTCTTATTCATCTAGATTTCAAGTCTCGAGGTCATGTTCAACTCCTTCCTGTTTTTGTCAATCACATGCAAGACATTTTATTAGCCATTTGTTGGCAAACTGAAGTCTCTGGTGTCGTGGTTATCGAGAACAGGAGGAAGGCCAGACAAAAGGGAGTAAGGACAGAACATGTTCAGAAATTGCACAGTAGCTAAAACGACGAAAGAAGAAACAGAGTCGGTAAGTAGCTACACTGGGTGATATAACTGGCCTACCCCTCCCTTCCCAGAGCTATACAAAATGAGCATGGCAGAGCCACGACTTAATTCCTGAGTATCTCTGGCCATCCTCATGAGTAGATAAAGGTAGAGGCCACAGCATGAAACTACAGACTGCCTGAAAGCCAACAATGAGTTCAGGTCTTGTTCTGAGTCCCAATGCATTTACGCAGCACAAACTGCTGACCCTACTGACTATTATTTTGCACATTTATGGAGCAAATTTTAAGTTTCAAAAGACAAAGAGATGGAAAGAGAGCTCTCCCGTTTATCTGTCCACTACCTAAATGTTCACAACAGCTGGAGCTGAGCCAGGCTTAAGCCAAGAAACTGGAACTCTATCGGAGGAGTTTCCCATGTGGGTGGCAGGGAATCCAGTGTTTGAGCCCTCGACTGCCACCTCCCACGGTGCACATGAGAAGGATGCTGAAATTAAGAGCAAAGCTGGAACCAAACACTGACACGGGATGCAGGCATCCCAAGCAGCATCTTAGCCCAAGGTGCCAAATTCCCACCCCACACCATAAGAATGGAAAACATTTTCCTCTCATCCAAGAAAAATATGACGTCTTTTCCAAATCACAGCTTGATTTTATAATAAAATAGTTTCTTTTATTTAAATAGAGGGGAAAAAAGTGCCGACGCAGCATAGCTAAAATTAACTCTGAGAAATATTATTAAAAGCACTTGCAGCTTATTCAAGAAACGTGTTATGGATGATGTTAAAAACTGCAACACAATTCTCATTCACAGCAACAGTCCTCTGGGCATTAGGGTCTGGCTGACAACTGTAGATCCTCCCATATGGGAATCATTCACCTTGTAAATAATGGCAAGCTCTTAAACGTGGGTGGGCTCTGCTCCTGGGTTATTAGACCAACCCCTAACACCATCATGTGGCATTTGCTAAGAGAAGCCAAACTTATTTAAATATTAGCATCATAAACACAAAATGAAAACATAAAGTCCCCAAGAAAACAAATATGACACAACCTGAAAGTTTCTGGAGCTGACAGAAGTGTTTCTGAATTACTGGATTTAATCCATATTGTTGCTCTCTAGCTCTAAGGAATAATAAATTTCAGCTAAGACATGTTTTTAAAAGCATGTCGTTATGTTTTTTTAAATATAGAGTTTGGCAAAGTATGAAGTCACCACTTGAGAGGCCTACATCCCATAATTAGTACCAGTTCCACCACGCTTATTAACAACGTGCACTCTGAGAGACAGTGGGTGATGGCTAAAGTACCAGGGTCCTTGCCACCCATGCTGGAGAGCTGGACTGACTTTCTGGCTCTGGCCTGGCTCGGCCCAGCTGTTGTGGGCATGTGGGAAGTGAACAGTGGCATGGGATAGATCCCTCTTTCTCACAATCATCCCTGTCCTGTGTGTGCATGTGTGCACATGTGCAATCAAATAAAGAAAATTTTAAAAGGCAAAGGTTGGTAAAGTACAGCAGGTCCAATCTGGGTCTTTGGCTATTTGTTTTGTATTTTTAAATAGCTGGAAAATTTAAAAGAAGGATATTTGTGACATTCGAAGATTATTTAAAATTCAAACTTTAGTGTCCATAAATAACCTTATCAGGTCACAGTCATGTTCACTCACTTACAAACTCTAAGGTTGCTTCTGCACCATAATAGGGTTGAGTAGATGCAACGAAACCACAAGGACCACAAAAATATTTACCTTTTGGCACTTTACAGGAAAAGTTTGCCAATTCCAGGCTAGAGAAACCATGAATCCAATTCTACAAATAGCACCCAATATGCTTATTACTAATGATGCCAATGATAAACATCTATCAGCTTTCACAAAGGATATAAAACTCATACTATTCATTTACTTATTCAAAACATTTTAACTGCCTATTATGCACCAGTCATTTTTTAAGTACTAAGAACATTCTGGTACTTACGGAGTTTAAGTTCCAGCAAGAGAACACTATTGAGGAGTTTGGGTCTAGCACTGTGGTGTAACAAGTAAAGCCACCAACTTGCAGTGCCAGCATCCCATGAGCATGAGTTTGAATCTTGGTTGCTGCACTTCAGATCCAGCTCCCTGCTAATATAACTGGGAAAGCAATAGAGGATGACCCAAGTACTTGGGCCCCTGCGCCCACATAAGAAACTTGGAAGAAGCTCCTAGCTTTGGCCTGGCCAGTCTTAGCCACTGTGGCCATTTGGAGAGTAAACCATTAGATGGAAGACCTCTCTACCTGCCCCCGTGTGTGTGTGTGTGTGTGTCCCCTTCCTAATTCTGCCTTTCAAATAAATAAAATAAAGGAATAATGTGTTAGATGGAGTAAAGTTCTATGAAGAAAAGTAAAACAGTAATAGAGTTGGGAGTTGGGGCATGAAGAATATAAAGAAAAGTTTTGCAGATTCAAGAAGGGAAATCAGGGAAGACCTTGCTGAAAAGATAAAAGGTAACTCCAGATCTGAATGAGAAACCAGCCATGCAAACACTTGACAGAAAGCAGTCGAGGCAGAGGGAACAGCAAGTGCACAGGCCCCAGGACAGGCAGAAGTCCTAGCACGACTGAGGAGTAGCAGTGGGACAGAAGACCTATACCAAAGGGAGAAGCAAAGAGGGCAGGACATAGAGCAGAGCTGTACAATCAAAGGCAGGTTGTGTGGTGCCATGAAGTCACTGTGAGGGAGCTACGGCTGGACTGAGAAATAACATTTAAGATATGATATGTGACACATTCATTTTCCTCAAGTCTATACACAGAACCACATCCACTTCCTCTGGTAAGACATCATTTCTTTAAAATATTCCAGAGGGTTAGATATAGTCTTCACCTTAAAGCATATTCAAGTCTCTCTTAACTACATCTTTCACCAAGTCTCATTTCTCTTTCTAGATTGTTCCTTTACAACCAATCTTACATGACTATAGTCTAACCTCACAAATATTTCTTTCCATTCAAATTCTTAGCCTAGAAATTATGATCCCAGAGAAATGACCTTCTTATTTCACGTTCAGTCATCTGACCTGACATTACTGATCACTCTTCTCCAGCATCCCCACCAATCACAGCCACACTGAAGCTTACGTCTGAGCTGCACCATCCTCAGGTGTGTTTGTTCTCGTTGCTGTTGTCGATTCTGACTTGGTTTTAAACAACTGCCTTCAGTTGCGTGACTCTGAGTAACCCAGTGCAGCTGCAGATGTTCAGTTTTTAAAAGGCATCCACCTGCACCGGGTATGTCCTGCCAAACTTGAACATTTAGAGAGGCCTTTCTGTTTTACCATGAAACTTTCATTTTTTCCATTTTTCTAAGACTTCTAAACCGTTTAAAGTAACTTTCAGATAACCTCTGTGACGTATAACTTATTACCATGCTCTGACAATTCTTGCTAACTGAATTCCTATAGCATTTATCATTCATGTTCACAGCTTCCTTTCTGATACCATCTCTGATCACAGTGAAAGCTTCAGGGCACACATTAAGTTGCTGGCTGCTCCCCAGGGTCCATGCATCCAGGGCATGCCAAGGCAATTCTCACCAAGTGCATCAATAATTTCTAAGGTAGTTCCAAAGGATGATCACCAGCTTCTGCTTGAGTATACCTAACAAGAATTTATCAAGGGGCAAGCACAACTGCACAGTAGGTAAACCACACATATAGCACCAGCAACCTGTATGGGTACCAGTTCAAACCCCAACTGCTCCTTGGGCCCTTGTACCAATATGGGAAACCCAGAAGAGGCTCCTGGCTCCCGGCTTCAGACTGGTCATTTGGGGAGTGAACCAGCAGATGGAAGGTCTCTTTCTTTGAAAACAACAACAAAACAGCAAGAAATTAACAAATGCTCGAATTTATTGTTGTTCCTGCTATTAGGACTATAGACTCTTGTGGCTGGTGCTGTGGTTCAATAGTCTAATCCTCTACGACTTCAAGCACCGGCATTCCATATTGGAGCTGGTCCATGTCCCAGCAGCTCCACTTCCAATCTAGCTCCCTACTTGTAGACTGAAAAAGCAGTATAGGATGGCCCAAGCACTTAGGACCCTGCACCCGTGTTGAAGACCTGGAAGAAGTTCCTGGTCCTTGGCTTCAAATTGGCTAAGCTCAAGCCATTGCAGCTGTTCGGGGAGTGAACCAACAGGTGGAAGATACATCTCTCTCCCTATTTCTCGTTCTCTCTGTAAATTTACCTTTCAAATAAAAATTACAACATAAATTTTTAAAGCAGATGTGTTAATACATCTCCCAGTAATCTCTTAGCTTCTACAAAAACAAAAATAAAAAATAAAACTCAAAACCATAGAACCAGTCCTGCTGGATACCAATCCCAGATCCACCCTTGACTTGATGTGTACTTTTGAGCTGTATACAGCACTTGCCTGTTGAAAAATAGATTAAGGGCCCAGTGCAATGGCTCAGTGGCTTAATCCTCGCCTTGCATGCTCTGGGATCCCATGTGGGTGCCAGTTTGTGACCTGGCTGTTCCACTTTCCATCCACGTACTTGCTTGTGGCCTGGGAAAGCAGTAGAGGATGGCCAAAAGCCTTGGGACCCTGCACCAGTGTGAGACCTAGGAGAAGTTCCTGGTTCCTGGTTCCTGGCTCCAGATCAGCTCAGCTCCAGCTCAGTTCCAGCTGCTGCTGCTACTGAAGGAGTGAACCAGCAGATGGAAGATCTTTCTTTCTGCCTCTTCTTTTCTCTGTAAATCTGATCTTTTCAATAAAAAAAAAAAATGAATGCTTTCTAAAAAATGAAGAAAAAGAACAAAGTGCCTACCTCACCGTATTTTTTGAAATAGTTGTAAAGCACCTAGAACACTGTCCAGCACATAGTAAACACCACCTAATTGTTAAGTGGAAAAAAATTCAGAACTCACCACTTCAGCAACAGGACAGCCTTCATTGTGGATGAATCCCACTATCAAAAAGTTCTTTTAAATCAGAAAGCCCTGTCTTCCTTCCTAAGTATGCACAGTATGGATTAATGAAATGCAGTATACCCACACAATGAAATGCTATTTGGTCATCAAAAGGGATGATTGTGACACATGCTACATCATGCTATGTAAAACATGTCAGATAAACGCATATGATTTTTGTTTATATAAAATGTATTTCAGAAAGTTTGTGGAAAGTTTGTTTTGGAAAAGGAAACACATTTTTTCATAATATGTATTTCCCATGAAAATCTTGAAGTACTATCACATTATGATCTCGTTTCTATATTCAAAGAACTTGAAGCTTAAAAGGACCATTATTTTGGTGCTAATAGATGAGCAGATGCAGGATTGAAACCCAGGTCTAATTCCACGACCAATTTAATTTCAACCCTAGGTGAATCCTGCCTCCCCTGGCTAGATGATTCCAGCTCAAAAACTCCACTGAAACGCAGGAGAAGGAAGACCGGAGGAGGGGAGACAGGAAGCCAAAAATGGAAAAAGAAAAAATTTAACACTTGTTCTTCCCAGTGCAGCATAGATTTGAATCATCTGCGCCTGACCAGGACATGGTATTTTCCAAAGCAGCATTCACTTCTTTGGGAGTGACAAAATACTACTGTATTTTTGAAGACAGAGCTGAAATCTTCAAAGCCTGATTTTACCATGTCTTCCTTATCCAATGTTTTTTTTCAACCCAGTCACTAACAACTGCTGCTTTTCCCTTTGAATTTGCCATGTGGTATCTTCAACCCCAGGTGTGTTTGATTAACGTGTACACTACACTGATGTGAACAAGTTTCAGTGCTGTAAAGGACTTCGGAAGCTTCCAGAAACTGCACGAATTAAATGCCAAAGCCAACTTGACCTGCTTCAACTGCCATTCGTGGACCTAGTAATTTTCCCCTGCTGCATCTTCCACAAATGTGCCTTATTTTTACCTATATTTCTCCAAACAGCACAAAACTGAAAGTGTGCTACTAAACCTTAGAGGAAGAGCAGCATCTACTCATGTCTGTCCACCTAACTGCCCAGCATTCTCTCCACACCTGTCCATTAGGACCAACTGGAAATGCCTCACATTTAATTAAATTTACCATGGGAAGGATAGCTCTTACCATGTATAATTTTGATCACATCACTTTTCTGCTCAGGAACTTGCAGCACTGTTTCATACTCAAGCCCCTTCAAATCTCTGATCTGCTCGTGTGCCAAATTCCCGCTATCTAACCGTCCTTATTCCCCAGAAATCATAACTCAAACGTCCCAGAGTATTTCCACAATTTTGTCGTCTGTCTCTGATTAAAAAAAAAAAATCAAGGGCTATTGATTTATTTGAAAGGCAGAGTTACAGAGAGAGTTCACTCCGCAAACGGCCACAATGGCCAGGGTTGTGCTAGATGGAGACCAGGACACAAAAGCTCCTTCCATGTTTTCCATATGGGTGTGCAGAGGCTCTAGCACTTGGGCCATCTTTCACTATTTTCTCAGGCATATTATCAACAGCTGGAGAAGTGAAGCAGCCCATATGAGGTGCTGGTGTCACAGGTGATGGCTAAACCCACTTTACCACAATGCTGGCATCAAAAAAATCTTAATTTCCAGTGCAAAATATCAAGCTTTCCATGCATTATGTCTTAATTTTACATTCTTGCTTGTTATTCTTTTAGAGATCTGCTTAAAACCTCCATGAAGCCACCCCCAAATCATCCCACACATCTGGGATCCCTCCAAACAGCAGATGCAGGGTCACGCCACACAGTGCATTGTTTCTGCCCATCATTTAAGCCCTTGTGCTATCTTTCTTCTGGTACCCTCAAACTGCTGCTTGGACAACAAACATTTCATGAGAAAGGGTGTATTTTGCCTCTGGTGCAGCTCATTTGATACATAAGTAGCAAATACCCAAGTTCCAAAGCAACTTCAGTTTCATTTGATGAATAAAGTCACTCTCCAAATCTGCTACAAAACTCCCTTCTAATTCTATCTGCCTAGAACAGCACAGGCCAGATCAACCGTGAGGGACATCCTGAGGTACAAGGCTATCCTTTACATCCCCAGAAGCTAAGAAGAATCAGAGACAAGACATGGCTCAGACAACCAGAAATAAAGAGCTCCATTTCTGCGGGCAGGAGATCTTTCAACTCCACAGGTCCCTGTACAGCAGGAACATAAGGATGCATACACCCTGTCAGCCTGAGTGGGAAGAGACTCGGCCAGAAACAAAGCAAAGTGGCTACCTTCTTGAGATGGTTTGAGGCTGGAAAAAAAAAATTGACCAAAAAAAAAAAATCTAACTAGCCTCACAAATGTATAATCCTTTCAAGTTAACAGTACAAAGTTAGAAAGTAATCCACTTCTTGAAGGATATATGTAAATTTTTTTTCCCTAAAAAACAGCCCAATAAATCCAGCAGCTGTCTTTCATTCCCAGGAAACAGGAACGCCCCTCCCCCTCCTGTGGGGGTACTTATCAATTATATATACAATTTCTTTCAGTGACTTCCTTCCATTACATCTTTCCTCACTAGCTTTGAATCTCTGGGAGAACAGTTTCCAGATGAGGCAGTGAATACAGGGAAGTTTGGGGGGACTTTTCTATATAAAATAACTCCTTAAAATAATCTGAACACTGTATGCACGACCCGACCTCTTCTTTAAAGACCTGCCATTCCTTCCCCGTTTGTCATTGTCTCTGTGCACACACACACACACACACACTCAGGGAATGGGGGTAAATGGGAAGGAAGGCGGACAGAGAAAAGAACAAGGGGTTCTTCCTGATGGAACCAGAAAACATTTCATTTGAAAGGATGCCCATACAGTCCCCCTCCCTAACACAGATGAAAACCAGACCCCAAGGCTCACATGTCCCCAGCAGGCTGGATGAGTTTACATGTAGCCACTTTACAGATTTCAACAAAGCCTGGGTTTGAATGGCAACTCCAATCTATCTGAGGATGGCTGCAGTTCAGGATCTGTCTCCCTAGTAATACAGGACAGAAAAATTTGTCCTTTCAAGTTTCATAAGTGAATAGCCACTCATCTAGAAAAAAGCTTAGAACAGTGTAGCAGCTTGTGGCAGCTCCAAGAAGACTGAAGTCGGAGCAGGAAATAAGCCCCTTTCCAAGTAAAAACAGTGTTCTCTCTTCTCATTTTCCTCACTGAGTGTTCTGTATCAGCAGGGTGAGCCCACATTGGAAAGTTCTGTCTTTAGCTTTTTATAGGCAGAGACTTGGCCATTAAAAAAGTAATAACATCAACAAAGCAAAGCCCCACCACATACAAGAGGTAAGGGAGAGGTGTGCTTTACAAAACAGCTATTTCAAAATCATGATTTTTAAAAAAACTATGCAGAATGTGGAATGGAGGGGAAAAAAATGTCTCCTGTGGGTTGCGTCGGCATCGCAGCTGCTCCTCATTAAAGCTCCTCTTTACTCCCTCTGGGCTACTTTCCAGCAGAAAATTCTTTCAACAGAACTCTGCTTTCAACCCACTTTCTTCTTGCCCTGGGCCTCTTGGCCCCCCCAATCCGCAGTGGCAGCCTGCCCTAGCTGAGCTCTGGAAAGGGGGAGCTGTCGTTAAGGTAAAGGAGGTAAGGGCAGGGGGAAAACTAACAAAACCCAGAAACCAAATTAAGCATTGGTCAGTCACAAAGGTCTACAGTTTGAAAAGGCCTCAAATCAGTCTGTTCTTTCCTGTGACCATAATGCCAGACTAGTTTCCTGTTGTCCTGCGTTCCCTCTGCTAAAGGAGATAAAAATAATTGTTAACAGTCAAGGCTAGCTGTAACCAGTGAAAGTTCCTATATAACATCCAATTCCCAGAGCTCTGACTACAAACTGCTAGATGCCCCAGAGCCTAAAGAACCGAGTCTCAACTCTTGGGAGGGTGTTAAGGAAGCCAACTCAATGGCCTGACCCAATGGCATGGCTGGCCACCTCCCAGCACCTCCACTCTGCCATCTCGCATGGTGAGCCCTTTAATGCTGCTCACCTCTGTGTGAAGGAACTAACTGGCCAATGTTCATTACTGTTCTAAAACAATGACTTCCAGTTAACTTTCTAGCAGTGGGTAAGCTCTGTTATGCTGACTTCTTGGCACTCCCACTCCCAGTCTCACCACCCCTCCCACCCCCACAAAAGAGAAAGAAAGGAAAAACAGAAACACTGTAGCTTACTCAGCAAGATGGAAAAACAAGAGGAACTTAAAAAAAAATATTCCTGTATAGAGTACGGGCCAGAGCTGCGCTGTTTGTGGTGAAACGGACTTTTTAGAGCCTTCTAGCACTTGCTCTTGCTCACTCATTCTCTCTCTCTCACACACACACACACACACACACACACACACACATACACACTACTTCATCACAACTAATACACAAAGACTACCAAATACTACAGGCAGAGTAACCCATTTTCCTACTATGTAAATCCAGCATCCTGGACGGTGCATTTCTGATTCTCTTGCAAAAGTATTTCAGAAAATGTTAATCTTGGTTCCCACATTAGGTTGAATGCTTCCAAATTAAGTTTCCCACAGGAAAAGAACTTCACAGGGAACTGAGAAGCTGGGAATTATTTTCGAAAGCTCCACCCCACTAGGTTTGCATCTGTTGTTCAGGTTTTTCCACCCTCCAACTGAATAAAGCAATAAATGCACACTGATTATTAAATCCGGACCAAAAAAAGAAGGTGCAGTAGTATGGGCTTCCAAGCTGTTAGTTCACAGAATCATTCATCTTCACTGGGGGCTGTGAAATCAGGAACCACTGCGATGGGAAACCATGCTTTATTTACATAAGAAGTCTGCAAACGCCCTTATCTTCCAGTTTACAGTCCAGGCTCATTTATCAGAACTCAAAAACTGAGCTGAGGGCCTGGTCTCTTCCATCATCCCCTGGGCAGGGGCACACCAACAGTGCTGAAAGACTCGCGTTGCTGCTGTAGCAGAGGTGGTCTCTGTCTCCCAGCACATAATCCATACCTTTCCATATGCATAGCACTGGGCTTGAGAAAATACGCACTGGTGACCGAAGCAAGCAAACACCCCTTGTCCACAGGGGAGTTTACAGAGAGCTCCCTTCACAGAAGGAAGACAAAAACCAGTGAGTTGCTCTCAAGCTCTGGATTGCAGAGCTGTTGCTAGGCATCGACAATCTTTATAAATCACCCTGTAGAACACCAAGTAATGTCCACATTGAAATATCTATAGGTGCTGTATTAGAATTATTCCTGATTTTTTTTTATTTTGACATTTCTGCACAGTAGTTTTCAAACCAAAGTTGTTGAGATCATCTTTCCTTTATGTACTGCACTCCGCTTCCTTCAGCTCTAGCTACTACTGCGTGCCACTTCTCGCCATCAGACCTTTGTACATGCTGTTCACCCAGTCCAAAACACTGTACCCAACCCTCTGGTCAAAACTAAGCCCTAAAATTCCTTTAAGCTACAGCTTAAATATTATTCCCTGTTAGAAATAGCCCTACTGACCCTATTGTGTTTTCCTATAATCCTGACATGTCTTATTATTCGTTATACTTTCTGATGCTTATTTGTCTTCTACAATAGACTAAGACTTATTCATCACCATGTTCCCAACTGGCATAAAGAAGGCATTTAATCACTCAGTGCTCATATTCTTAACAGAAGCCAGAAGGCAAAATGCAAATTCCATGGAATCTTTACACCTTAAAAAGACACTTTTTAATTAGGTTGAGCTATTTACCCAAAGGATTTTCAAAACTAATTAAGATTCCTGATACAGAGTATTTCTTAACTCTCTACAGGCCCTAAATCATTCAAAGTGGGCCAAACCCATGAGGTAGATTATTTAATCCTATCCCCTCCTTCCCAAAATAGAACGCTAAGACACACAGGCATGCGCTCGCTCTCGCGCTCTCGCTCTCTCTCTCTCTCTCTCTCACACACACACACACACACACACAGAGGTATTATTAGTCTTTCGTGACTCTTAGGTAAGACATCAACTACCTGAACCACCAGACCAGGATGCATGAATGACAGAACATCCTACCAAAGTGGCCACAGCAGCATAAGCTTTTCAGGTTTTTAGACACTTGGAATGAGTTAAACATTTCCACAACGAATACTGATCGTGAAAGTCCATTTTCTATTCCCTAACATGAGTGGCTTCAAAGTTCTCAAGTCCAAAGACTGTCTGAAAGCAGGACAGTTCCAAAAGCTTATGGTTTGGTCTGAAAGGATTTCAAAAACAGGCTAAAAGAAAATCTGTATTTCTTAGGGCTAGCAGAATGGCCCAGCAGTTTCAGTCCATATTAGAACACTGGCTCAAGCTCTGACTGTTCAGCTTCCAATTCAGCTCCCTTGTGCACCTGGGGAGGCAGCACAAGTTGGCCCAGGTGTCATTCTCATGGGAAACCTGGATGGAGCTCAGGCTCCCAGATCAGCTGGGCCCAGCCTCAGCATACAGCTATTTGGGAGTGAGCCACCACGTAAAAGATATCATTCTCTGTCCCTTCCTCTATCACTCTGCCTTTTATTTACTCAAATTTTTTTTATTTATTTAAGATTTTACTTATTTTTATTGGAAAGTCAGATATACAGAGAGAAAAAGAGACAGAGAGGAAAATCTCTGTCTGCTGATTCACTCCCCAAGTGGTCACAACAGCCAGAGTTCAGCTGATCTGGCGACAGAAGCCAGGCAGGAGCCAGGACCTTCTTCCAGGTCTCCCATGCAGGTGCAGGATCCCAAGGCTTTGAGCCATCCTCGACTGCTTTCCCAGGTCACAAGCTGGAAGCTGAATGCAAAGTGGGGCCACTGGGACACGAACCAGCACCCATATGGGATTCCATCCTGTGCAAGACAAGGACTTCAGCCTCTAAGCTGCTGCACTGGGCCCAAGATTTACTTAAACCTTTAAAAGCAAAAATCTCCATTTCTTTAAATTAAAAAAAACAAATATCTTTGTAAATTCTGAATGTATCGTTCTCCAAAACAGAAAAGTTAACTACACAAGGAGGTAAGTCTAATTGGAAAATATAATTTCAGAATGTCCTGAAATACTAAAATGTTTTAAATGTTGATTAGAACTACAGCTAATAAACATAGCAGCTACGATGGTGGTTTGGGGTGGGGGACAAAGAATACCTTACCTATTTAAAGACAAAAATCATTACTTTCCTTAAAGATAGCATCCTCAGAGCTGTGGTAGAACAGGTTAAGCCACTACCTGCACAGCACTGGCAACCATGTGGGTACTGGTTAAAGTCCCAGATGCTCCTCTTCCAATCTAGCTCTCTGCTGGTGCACCTGGGAAAGCAGAGAGGATTACCCAAGTGCATGGGCCCCTCCACCTACTTGGGAGATCTGGAAGAAGCTCCTGTCTCATGCCTGTGTTCATTTGGAAAGTGGGCTGTCTCTCTTTGCCTCTCCCTCTCTAGCTCTGCCTCTTAAATAAGTCTTTAAAAAGAAAAATGACAATATGGCCCGAGAGAGAGACAGAACTGGCTCTTGGGGATCAGAAAAAGAAAGAAACTGCAGATATTGCAACGGTTTTTGGCATGTCAAAGAGTCACGACAGATGGACGTACATACAGTATATTGATGGAATTAAAACTATATGGGAGCAGACCAGGTCAAAGTACCTGCCGGCATATGTGTGGTTCAGATGTGAGGGTGGACCAGGCTGGACTAGTTCATAACACCTACTGGCAGATCTGATAATCAGGATGGGGTGCAGGACAGGCTGGGTCTGCCTGCACCACCAGCCAGTTCACATTAAGGCTGGTTCTGGGGGCTGACTGCGCTGGGTTGGGCAGCAGCTCCAACCAGCACAAGCTGGAATGGGAGCAGACTGGGCCAGGCCAGGCTACAGCGCCCACCGGCAAATGCTGGGGAGAGATAGAACATGTCAGACTGGGCTGCAACACCTACCAGCACATGCAAGACCAGGACGAGGGGGTGAACCTAGCAGGAGAGTAGTGGGAACGCCACTGCTAGGTCACCACTCACGTTGGCGAGCATGAAACCTGGAACTGGAGGCCGACCAGGATGGGCAGGCCTACAACACCTGTTGGCCTACAGGTGAACTGGGTTAGCGGAAAGGGCCAGGCTGGGGTAGCCTATTGTATCAACAGGTACAGGCATGAGCCAGAAAAAGGACAGGTGGGCTGGGCTTTGCCACAGCATTAGCTGGCAAGTGCTAGGACCTGGGGCAAGTCCTGTCAAGGTAGATGGTGCGAGATTCGGGACAGGGAGTAGGTCCAGTGGGGAGGTTGTAGGCTCCTCTCTAGTGGGCTGCAACTCCCACTAAGTGAACATGAGAATCAGAACTGGGGGCAGGTCTGGCTGGACAGGCAGTGGTGTGGTACCTGCTGGCATGAGTGTGTGCTGGAGGGTGGAGTCGGATGGGTTGAGTTAGACTTCAATGCCCAATGATGTATACGAAATCTCAACGGGATGTGGGGCAGACCAGTCCACTGCACATGGCTGGCAGGCACAGGAACCAGAGCTCGGGTGCCAGTCCAGTGGGGGTTATTGCGGGTCACTCTAACTGGGCTGCAGTTTCCCTGTGGTACATGAGAGCCTAGCGTGTGTTGGGCAGAGCTGGACTGGGCCATAGCACCCACTGGTTTGCTGAAGATGGAGAGCACAACAAATTGATCAACTATCCCAGTGAAGCTTGACAGCAAATTTCTGGGCTAATGGAGACTCAGAAGTGGACTGTGACAGCCAATCAACCTCTTAAAGATTTCCTCATCCTTGGAGCAGTACTATCAGCAGCATTTCAGAACTATCAAGAACACATGAACAGAACTCTCAGAAAATGCTCCACAACGGGGAACCTGGGATGACATCAGATGGCAGTTCCCATCCCCCAGGGTAACGTGGCAGTTGGGAAGTTGGATGTGATTTCTCCTCTTGTATCCCCCCCACGCCAATATACAGGAAGAAGAAAAAGAAGTGTAAACAATGGTGTCTCACCCACTATCTCCTGATCCTCAACCCTTCCCACCCTGATCAACTATGTAAACATTATCAGTAATAAAATTAAAAAAAAAAAACTGTATGGGAGGGAGTGGTTTGGAGTGGAAAAAACACATAAAAAGGCTCCTTCGGGCAAAAGATAACAGTGGTAAGAATGTTGAGAAAACATCGAGTATACAGAATTTAATTTTAGTGTACTAGTGTCTGATATTCCTAATGTTTTTGAATACGAGATGAACTGACACAAGTTTCAAACATGATTAGTATACATACAAAGTAATGTATCTTAGGAAAAAAACAATGTCCTTCCCCTTTGGAAATTCCTTCACCCTCTATTTGGTTTGTTATATGAAGTTAAAGTTGGCCTCCACGGTACACAGTAAAACCTGGTAAACTAAACAATGAGGACCAATGAGAAAATGTAGCTGGCACACATCTAGATATCACACAGACTGTTTCTTTTCAACAGACATGCTATAATTATGTTATGTGCTCTCATATTCTTATGACAACAAATACAAGAGCAAAACCCATAGTCATTTAACAGATACTGCCAGTTAGTGGTGTTATGTTTAAGAAGTCAGTGCACCAGTGCCCAAGCTTAGAAGTATGTCTTCTCACCAGCTACAATGTGGGGAATGCATCTGATTTACCTGTTTTCTTTTAGATGATACGCTTTTGAGAACAAACATAACGATTAAATTGTCACCTTCCTAAGAGTCAACCAAAAAACTCTCCCAGACGAAGGAAAGCCTACATGACATTTACAAAAAAAACTGACAATACTTATTACTTTTAAGGCAGTGAGAACAGGCATTGTCAAAAAAAAAAATCTGATGTTTTCATTTATTTTATTAATGCTACTCACTAACTTAACAGGATCTCAGCTTTGGTCCTGACCTCCAGGATAGATGTCAACTAGAATAAAGGCACAAACCAAAGGGGATCTACAAAGAATCACAGGATTCTTCACCCCTACTTCAAGAACATCTACTTCAAGGATTTCTTTTGCTTATTTAAAAAAAAAAAAAAAAAACCTAACCACAGAAAACGGTTCCCCCAGCCTGTAGCCCATGCCCTGGGAGGACAGGAAGCACCCGGGAGCCTGCCAAGCTCTGAGGTGGGGCTAGGAACGTTGGCTGCCACCTGCTGCAGTAGTGCCATCCGAGTGGCTTTTGTTTTTCTTAAATGGTGACATTTCAAATGGATATATAAGTACCTAAACAGCACCTTCAGTCAGCAAAGCCTGAAAACGCTATTTGCCCTGAAAGAAAAGAACTGATGAGCTCTGCCAAAGTGTTCAAGTGAATGCAGGCAACAGCACTTGCTTATATGCTAGGTAACTTTTTTGTTTACTAGGAAGTTAAGACACTTGAGGAGCTACTATTATAAACTATGTTTAGTTTCAGAAAGGCTATCCAAAGTTGACAAGCAAAATTGTCAACTGCCATAATACGTCTGCATAATACAAAGATGACAAAAATAGTGAATGTGTGGTGAAAAATTATGTCTCATCCTAATGTGGTAACTCAAAACAAAAACCACTACTTCCTTTAAAAGACAGGACCATTGTCAAGGAGTAGAAAACTGGTTCAGGGGTGGGAGAACAACAACAAAAAAAAACTTAGGGGCCCAGCTGGTGGCCTAGTGGTTAAAATCCTCGCCTTGAACACTGGAATCCCATATGGGCACTGGTTCTAATCCCAGCAGCCCCTGCTTCCCATCCAGCTTCCTGCTTGTGGCCTGGGAAAGCAGTCGAGGACAGCCCAGGGCCTTGGAACCCTGCACCCACTTGGGAGACCTGGAAGAGCTCCTAGCTCCTGGCTCCTGGTTTCAAATCGGTGCACCTCCGGTCATTGTGGTCACTTGGAGAGTGAATCATCGGATGGAACATCTTCCTCTCTGTCTCTCCTCCTCTCTCTATATATATCTGACTTGGCAATAAAAATAAATAAATCTTAAAAAGAAACAAACAAAAACTTAGATGCTACAATGGCTTCGCACACCAGGAAAAACAGTATGCAACAAAGCACACTGAAAATATGCATCAAAATTACTCAGAGTAAAGAGAAATGCATTCTGAGAATATACCACATTTATTCCAAAACAGAAACCCATACCTAACAAGCACAACAGACATCAGAAAATCTCAAGTGGCCCACACTGGATCTGAACTTGGCAACCAAGCTGAAGCTCCAAATAAATCCCCCACATCTAAATCATAATACAATCTGCAACCCAGATTTCCATGCTAACTATGGGGAAGCACTTCACTGACTGAACCACATCAGGGCAAAGCAATGCCTGGTGTGGCTATAAAAAAAAAAAATGCCACGTGGTACATCCTGGGAAAATGCATTCAATACAGACTTAAAAGTATGAGTATGTTTTTCATATGAATAAGAATAAAAATACAACAAGCCTTTAAGAAAAAATCCCTCCCAAAAATTCAGAACAATTTCTAGGTTTCTTGATGGAATGGCTACCCTAGTTCTGTCCTCTGGGTCAGCCCTCACTCTGCTACGAGATGCAACGCTAAACTCTCTGAACCTCAACATCCTCATGTATTATAGCAAGATGCTGTGGCTAGCATTGCGGCATAGACAGGGAAACCAACACCTGTGATGCTGGCACCCCGTATGTGGGTCAGTTTGAGTCTGGCTGCTCCACCTCCAATCCAACTCCCTGCTAGTGTGCCTGAGAAAGCAGCAGATGGCCCAAGCACTTGAGCCCCTGTACCCACATGAGAATCCCAGACCAAGCTCCCGGTTCCTGGCCCCAAACTTGCCCAGCTCCAGCTATTGGAGCCATTTGGGAAGGAAATCAGTAAACAGAATATTTATATCTCTACGTTGTTCTCTGACTTTAAATAAATCTTTAAAAGAAAGAAAAGAAGGGAGGGAGGGCAAAGAAAGCTCAAGATGCTGCATCAAATGATCTCCAAAACCCACCTTAACTCTAAGACTGTATGACTCTACTTACACACGTTCCACAGCCCTTGGATGCTACTACAGATCGCTTTGATCAAGAACTTACAATAATCCCCAATTATGTGGCTTCCAGAAACTTCAGAAAGTGAAAACATACACCTAGAGTTTAAATTCTTAGTCATCAAATTTCCCCCCCCCCGTTTCCTCATCTTCTTTTTCTACTTTTACGCCAATATGGATGCCCGCTCATATCAGTTCTTTAATAATTGATACAATAAATGAAGAAATAGTGTTGGATCTTTAGATTGCCCAATGGGGTCTGGAGCAATAGGTCTTAGCTCCAGTCTACGTCTTAAACAGTTATGCAATAGCAGCAACTCACTTGGCAGTACTAAGCCACAGACTCCTCAAATACAAAACAAGACAAAATGGGAAGGGTATTCTCCAGAGTCCCTGCAGTGTCCTAGCATGTGATGACCTCAAGCCTGGCTTTCGTTCTTCCTCTGCAATACTACGCAAGGATGAAAGACGCTTGCTCATGTTAATGCTTGGGGGTCAATGGTGGTGTATGTATTGGTTACTGCCCAACTTCAAGCCAAAGCTCCCTGGAGCAAGTACTGTCCCCGCAACTCTTCTATAAGTCCCTCCTAGTGTCCATCTATCACCCTTCCAAGGGCATAGACAGTTTAATGCGATCACCATACAATTCATTCTTATTATTTTCCATGGCTCAGTTTTGTAGGTATAAGGATTCCCCCTCCTCCCTCTCCCTCCCTTTCCTTCCTCTCTCCCCGTTTTCTCCTCCTGCCATGTTCCCCCATATTATCACAGTGCTATACTCCTTCAGTAACAATTACAAGTTTGACTTTCCGCTATTGAAGTATTTCATGGTACTGTGGGTATAGATAACCAATTCATGTTTTCAGAAAGTGTAAGGAGGTAAAGAACTAGCCAAATAGAAAGAACATATTTGAATTAGATACAAGGAATAAGAAATTCTGAGCCCAAATGGGACACAAAGGCCTTCCTATCCTCCCCTCAAACAAGTGGCCAACATGAAAGCTTGTTTTCCTCAGCACCGAAGACTGGTAGCAATTGCAGTCTCTTTATGGAATGTTACCTGCTCATCCAATGCTGAAGATTACAAATGGCTCTGATATATGTATAGGATAAGGTTCTGCAAAAAGAAGTACTCAATTCAAAGTCACAGGGAATTAAACATTAAGTCAAATCATGTAGATCTCATTTTTACATTTTCTCTCAACAGAGCACACATGCCTCTCTTACTCACTTGCCCAGCTCATGACACTATCATTAATTCTTATAAAATTTAGCAAAGAACTTATGATGTCCCATAATTAGAGAGTTTGCTTCTGTGGAACTAATTATGAACTCTGATAGTCAGTGTCAGCTCCTGCCTGGAAGGAAATGAGTCACCTCTCCATTAGGAATCCAGTTCTGTTCATTTTTTTTTTAAGAGCGACTCAGAAATTCAATGCCATAAGTTTCAACTACATAAGACAGAGAATTAGACCCTATAGAAACATGTGCAAATAGAACTAAGACAGAAAAACCAAAGTCTAGACAGTTCCTGAGGAACTTGTCCTGGGGATCACTGAGGATTCAGAAGGGGCAAGTTGCCCAGTGAAATGATTCCTCAAGGAGCTGTGTCTAGGCTTACACAACAAGAACTAGCATTTCAAAATCTTAAAGGGACAGGCAGTTGAATGACTAAGGAGCCACCATGGTCTAAGCAAGAGAATCACAACCACAGACAAATGCTTTCCACAGAGAACAGGCAGTCCTGGTTTATTCTGGATAATTGAAGGTTTGGATATGTACTATATAATCAGAGGAAACAAGCAGTAAAGGACATGGGCTAATTTGGGGTAACCAAAGAATTGGCTAGCAGATGCTTGCTTGCTCTGTGCCCCTGAAACGAACTGGATCTTGCCAGCAGTAAGCTGGAAAAAAGAGCTCTGAGACTAAGATACCTGAATTCTCAGCTAAGAAAATGAACTACGCAGTATTCAGTATACATGATCCTGTTCTCCGACTGTTGTATCGTGCTCTGTTCCATTTTGTTTTTAATCACCTTCCATCCCAACTCTTTTTGCCTTAAAGACTGATGGATTCTGAGTTCCCTAGCAAAATATGACCACAAGCCTACCTGGCTGCTGCATTTGGCAGCGTCACAAGGACCAACATTCAAGGCTAAGAAGGTCTGAGGGGAGGAGGGTAACTGCTCCCAGTTACCCTCTCTCTTCCTGTCCCTCCACCCCTCCCCTTGACTCCTCAGTCCAGGCATGCCATCTCCAAACATATGACTAACATGAAAAAAATCAAGGAATGATTTGTTTTTCCAATCACTTAGCTTTCCTTTTGAAACTGGACTAATCCACATGCTGGTTTTAGTAAATCCTCACACTAGCTGGAATACAGACAAAAAGAGCAAAAACATAGAAAAGATTTGGAAATGTATCACTGGAAAAAAATATTCAGAAATAGATAATGACACCTCCATGAAATAATAGTCACTTTTAAACTTTTCACCCCCCACCTCTGCTCGTCTCCTAATACCCATCACCTACGGCACCACAGTAGTATACTGAAGACTTACAATTTAAGCAGTGCACCAAAGATGCTTTTACTTTCCTTCCACCATGGTTGCTCCCATCTGATTGTCCAAGGCTGCCATCAACTGTGCCTCTACACCACATGATTACAGACTGTTTTTATTTTACACATATATGTAAAGCTCATCTCCCTAACGTTAGATGGCAAGCCTTTAGAGGACTGTATCATGTCTTCTGGAGGGGAAAACAGCTTTTATGAGCAGATATACCCCATATATGTACACTCATGAGGAAGGCAGACAGATAATATGAGTATCTTGGACTTTTCCGTTTATTCACAACAACCAACACAGTGAGCAGTCCTAGCAGCCTGCTCAAGAAATACTGGTGTGATGAAAAGTAAACTTTTGCTTGAACAGGGAGAATTATTATTATTTGTCTGACAGAAAAACAGATGGACAGACTGTTTCCGTTCACTGGCTCACTCCTTCAAATGCTCCCAACAGCTAGAGATGGAGCTGAAGCCAGGAGCCAAGCACTCAATCCCACATGGGTAGTAGGGACCATCACCACTGCCCCCCAGGAACACAGCAGTGTGAAGCTAGCACCAGGAACAGAATCCAGGAACTGAAGCCAGATGCACCCATGCACTGCGCAGGTGTCTCCACATTAACCGCTGTGCTAAATGCCTGAAGTCTGCTGCTTCAGAACCTAACTGCAGGATCGGGGACATGGATTATGGACATTAACTGCAATACAGTAGACTGAATTTATAGCAAAATCGCATTACTTTTCGTAAGACATCCTACTCGACACCTGGTACCACAACAGAGGACGAAGGACAGAACAAATTGATCAACTACCCCAGCCAAGTGTTGGCAGTGAATATCTGGCCAAACGGAGACTCTAAAGTGGACTATGTCAGCCAGTGGATTCTGAAGAGATTTCATGTGCTTGGAATGGCAAGATCGGCAGCAATTCAGAACTGTTAAACTATCAAAACCTCTTGAGTAAGTCCCCCAAAGCATGTCCCACAGCGGGGACCCTGGGATGGTAGGGAGGCTGAGTGTGGCTGCTCCCCTCGTCTCCTCCCTTCCCTCAGATACAGGAAGGGAAAAAAAGAGAATGTGAAAATGGTTATCTCACCCACCTTCCTGTAGCCCTTGGCCTTTATCACCCTAATCAATTATGTAAAAATCATCAAAAACAAAAACAATTAAAAAATAATAAAAAATAACCTACTCAGATTATTTTATCATTGATTTCTAACTTCCCATATTCATATGAAGCAAAAATTGAATACAATGTTCCAATTGAATTCAATGTTCCCTGAAATAACACCACCTTTCTCTTAAATAAGCCTTTCTTCAGTCTTTCACTTTGCCTTCAGAAAGCAATCTTCATAAAGATCCAGTGGGAGACAACTTAGGAGAGGAGCGCCCTAAACAGATGGGAACCACATTAACAAGGGAAGGCCAAAGACATCAGGGTGAGAGTCAGCACAATGTTGCTGGACACACAGGGACCTTGTGCTAACAATGATCATTAACAGTGAACAAACAGAATCTGGAAAATTTGGGGAAACCCAGGAGATGTTTTAAGTTACCTTACATCAGGATGTAAGGTAAAACTCAACTAGGACAAATATAGAAACAAAACACATTACTTGGGGCAGGCTCTTAGCTTAGTAGTTAAGACAGTGGCTGAGATAACAGTGCCTGAGTTTAATCCCTGGTTCCCAGTCCTTATCCCAGCTTCCTGCTAGTGCAGACCCTGTGAAGCAACAGGGGATGGATCAAGCAACCGGATCCCTGCCACCCATGTGGCAGGCCTAGGCTGAGCGTCCAGCCGCCCCAGTTCTGACTGTTGTAAGCATTCTGGGAGTGAGCTAGCTGACCGGAGTTCTCTGGTTACCTATCCGTATGTGACTCTCCACCTCTCAAGTAAATAAACAGAAAATCTTAAATCAGCAAACACATAATAATGACAATATGCACACACATGCATGTATGCACACACACAAAACCGTGCAAGTTTACACTAAACTGTATTGCTACTGGCAAAGTTCACGGCTACTGGGCATTGAGAAAAGGGCTTAATAAAGAACTCTATCACTATAGATTTATGCTAGCTTAACAAAAATATTGCTTAAAATTTTTAGAGAATTATGTTTTTACCACACTCTAATATCATCCACTGCTTTGGCAGCCTTGATTAAGAACAGATAAAGACAAAATGAAGGACTTAAGCTTCTCCAGACCCTGATAGAGAAATACTTGTCATTCCACTAAGGCACAAGAAGAATGGAGGGGAAAAAAAAACTCTTACATGAAATTAATGGTGCTGACAAGCCACAATTAAAACAGTAAAAAGGAAACTTCACACAGGATTATGGTTAACCTGGAGGCTGTTTTGAAAGAAGCCTCGCTAAATTTATATCTATTATTAATGCCATGTTTGCAAGCCAAAATTAATTGACTTAATTTATGGGCAGTTCCCCAGGATGAGCAAAGGATGCAGACAGTCTAAAGCCTGCTTTCTTTCATTCTTTACCCGACCCTCAAACACAAAGGCCCTCCCACCTAAAGCATAATGATGAGCCAAGACAGTATGGGAGTTAAGTTGCTGTGTGTTGATAAGGACCTCATTTACCAGCCCCTGCAGTGACCTGTGATGTGGCTGTGAAAGAAGCTGTTAACAGTAAGCATCACTTAGGAACCACACTGTTCAGGGGTCCAGAACTGAAGTCATAAGCAAGGAAAGACCTCAGAGGGACATCCACAACGACCCCTGTAAATCAGTATACAAACAGAAGGTGTTGTCTGTAACGGGGCTAGCAGCAAGGTTTCTCTGAACGCCTGGATTTCACCTGTTCCACTTTCACAGCTGCATATAATCTGTCTTGATTTGTTCATGCTGTACCAGAAAACAAAAACTTTGTATCAAGTTATCAGTTTTTCTCTCCTGAAGAATACACTCTCTCCCACCTTCTTCATCCTCTTACAGCTCTTCCAGAGCAACTACATTGAACTTGCAATTGAAAGATCACATCTCAGAAATGCAGTGCTGTCCAAGATTGACCCACAACACTCATGTGCAAAGTTCCAGTGCTATGTGAGTTACCCAAACCCATCAAATGCTATCGTCTCTACTGCATAAAGCAGAGTTTTTGTCATACTCCTATTCATATCATAATTTAAAAGATTATATTTTGTACACACTATTTAATAAACCAAAATACAGCATTCTTCACTTTCATGAACAAAAATAAAAGAATTATGCAAGTGTGCAGCACTATGGCATGGCAGCCTTAACCGCTACCTGTGAAACAGGCCTTCCATATCAGAGTGCTGATTCTAGTTTCCTGCTTCATCTGTAATCCAGTTTCTTGTTACTGTGCCTGGGAAGGCGGCACAAGATAACCCAAGTCCTTAGGTTCCAGCCATCTATTTGAGAAACCAGGATGGAGTTCGGGGTTATGGCTCCTGGCCTCAGCCTGGCCTAGACCTGGCTGTTGTAGTCACCTAAGGAGTAAACCTCTCTTCCTCCCTCTCCCGTTTCCCTGTCACTCCGCCTTTCCAGTAAACACAGGGTTTTGTTTATTGTTTTTGTTTTTTTGTGTTGTTTTAGAAAGACTTACGAAAGATATGCCTTCACGAACCATCTTCCAGAAAACTACATACAAGATGTTCTGCTGAACAGGGCACCCCACTGGAAAGATTCAGGCTGACAAAACTGGTTTTAGTAGAGAAGAGAAAAGGTGATTCAAAGTTATTTTTCCCTCTGTATTTCTTTGATCTGACACTGTCTCCTGTTTATCATTAAATACACTGAAAAGGTATAAAAAGGTGGGGGCAGGAAATGTTGAGTCAGCTAGAACTGTCTTTCTTGGGGAGAACCACAACACAGATGTTGACAGCGTCTCCTGAACCATGAGCTATTTCCGAGATCCTGAGTGTCCCCACTGCCTACTCACTGTGCAGAAATTCATCAAGAGGACAAAGAACACAATGACTCCAATTTCTTTCTTCCTTCCCTTTTCTCTCTCTCAAACTTCAGAAGTTTCGCTTGTCTGACTTTCAGTGCTTTTGGACAGGCAAAGACAGAGCTCCCTTCTGCTGGCTCCATTTTCCTGGGACAGACTTGGGAAGCCTGGCCCACCAACATTACTCCCTAATCATGGCAAGGAAAATTACTGGTTGTTAATATTCAATGAAACCAGCACACAAGTTTTAGATAAAATGTGACAAGAAGTTGTATACAATTTTACATGATGATAAGTGATTCGCTTTAAGATGCATACGTGCTTATAAGCACGCTTCAGAAAGTCTGTGGAAATGAAATTAAAGAATAAGCTTATTTTGGAGCCTCCCAAAATGAAATTTATGCATATGGGGGAGTCACAAAAAAGTTTGCAGGACATGAATATTAACAAAAAATAATTCATGAATATCCTGCAATTCTATTTCACAAACATTTTAAAATTCTTAGTTTTTACATGGATATGTTGGCAAAGAGTTGAGATTCTCAAGGGCTTGTACCTATCAACAGGCACCTGTATAACACATGGTGGCATTACATTGTTTTGCAGTGGACTGAACACCTCATGTCCTAAGTGGTAGGCAGGAAATTTTCAAAGCTCCTCTTACATTTCTAACTGTTACCAATAAAAATTTGGGCCAAGTAATTTACATCAAACCAACATTCTTGTTCACAGCTATTATAAATTCTGAACAAAACATTAAAGGCAGTAGAGCAGACATAAGCAGGCAGACCTGTGCATAAAACCCACATTTACCTTGTAGTCTCCTGAAGATACTCCCTGTCCAGGCAATGTAAGAGGAAAGGCCTGAGAGCAGAAAATGGGAGTGGTCCTGGGTGGAGAAGTCAGAGCATCTGGAGCTGCCAAAGCAGCTGGAATTGGAGGAGGGAGAAGTCCTGGGAAAGACAGAGGGGGTGGCTTCAAAGTATACATTCCATTCTGCTCAGATCCTCAAGTGATCCCTGACTGTGTATGAGCAAGAGCAGAGTCAACCAAGAGAAGGGAAGAAGAGGAGGACGAAGGCTGCAAAGACTAAACAGAATACTCATGATGCTAAGACAGACTTAGAATTCAAGTCCTGCCAAATTAGAGGAGTTTGACAGACCACCCAGAGCTTAATGAACTCTGCACTAAACTCTGTGAAGGGTCATACCCTGAGAATAAAGACCATTTCCCCGGACTAAGATATACTTGTATTGCGGGACTAACGGTAAAACCAAAGTAAACCCACCATAACAAAGCCAAAGACCAAACCTCTACACAGAATCAACATGGCCCGCTAGTAACCATACTCAACTTTCCCTCCCACCAGGACCATACTCAACTTTCTTTGGTGGCACATAAACTTTAAAATGTACCACTCACAATATCCAGTGAGTAATTAAAATTTACTTCCTATGCATGAATTGTCAACAGAAATTCTACTCATAGAGAAAGAATAGTTGACAGAAACGTGATCACAGACAACTTACAGGATATGAAGTGGTAGACAAGGGCTTTAAATAACCAAAACACTTAGATTCCTAAAACATACACATCTTGTAGAGAACACGGATCAAAAGCTCTCCAACCCCAGAACTTCAGTGACTTGAGCTGGTCATGGTTTTTAATCAAACTAGGATTTGCAATGGCTTCAATTTGAATGCCTGGAGCAAATAATCTGAAAAGTGATTAATGATACCCAAGATTAATTATATATTTACACCTCCCAGTAGGACAAGGGAAAGGATAAAATGTCCTCTCTCTGCAGTGAGAGGGCTTCATTAACATCTGACAGCAGCTATGTAGCAGCAATAACTGAGTTTTATGCAAGATTACACAGGTTCTCCTCAACTGGCATCAAGTCTAATCACAGACCAATATGGTACTTAGGTTCCTAACAGTGAGGAAAAAAAAAAGGTTTATGTACAAGACTAAACTTTGAAAGCACTTATCCTCATCTGTCAATGTGATCTTATCAGGGATTTGTATAATTATTATAAACAATCATTATATTTTAGCTGAATCAGTAGCACTGCACTACTTAAAACAATGACACCTTCTAGTTTAAAATATTTTCCATCAGTTCCTACCCACCCCACCCCCCATGAAAGGAATCTGGCTTCCACTTTCTTTTCTTAATCCACTAGACAATCTCATGAATAAAAGATAACCACATGCCCTACAAGCCTGATATGAATTTTATGCACCTTCCAAGTGTTTCAATGTTTATTTACTAGTTTGTGAAAATACTCACTGAACAAGATAAATTACCTTTTTCACCCAGGGAAAAAAGCAAAGTTGGCCAAGAAAATACTGAAAGACCTCTAAAGACACTTTATTTTTTATTAGAATGTTGCTTCAACCTCTGTGGAGTCTGGCACAGCACCACAGGAATGACTGAGTTGGCCTCTTCGCTACTGTTTCTTGCTTTACCCATGCCCACTTATGTTGACCCTGCCACTCCTAACAATGCTGATATTACTTCTCCTGAGCTACTGAAATACTCTATTTTTACAATTGCTCTGGCTAACACTGATCTCCCAAATAGGTGGCCTAACTAGTTTTTTCCTAACTCTCCCTTTCTCAAAGAAACAGCCATCAAACAGGTGCCACCTGTCCTAGAACTATATCCATAAGCATTCCATCCTATCAACAACAAGCAACCAAAGACAGAACTGAAGAAACAGCTCTGACTCCACTAATCACAAAGGCAACGTCCCCATCCTAAGCTGGAGTTTAAGAACAGAAGCAACAAGTCTGCTTCCTCCCCAAAGACACATTTGGGGTCCTCTCCTGGCACATACTTAGAGACCGGCCACCATTCTTGATGTCAGATGACAAACAGAAGCCAACACTTAGAACCTATTTCAAATTCTAGCAAGTTGAATTACCTTCAGATAGAACTAACTTGCCTCTGTTGAATGTGATGCTGGATACAGGATGACACAAAACTCTTCAAAGAGTGATACGTTAGATAGGAAATAATTCTATCACTGTATAGCACATAAGGGTAATAACTATAGCTACAATAAATAATTACACATTTCAAAATAACTATGAGAAGAGTCTGAATATTCCCAACACAGAAAAATGGTAACATTTCAGGAGCTAGAAATTACCCTGATTTGCCTATTACAAATTATGTATATGTTTTGAACTGTAATACTAAATATTGCAAATGGGTACAAATAATATATATCAATTTAAAGTTGCTTTAAATTCTCAAAGAACCAGTTCCTTATCATTTAATATAAACAAATAAAAAATAGGTGAGGGCCCGGCAGCGTGGCCTAGCAGCTAAAGTCCTCGCCTTGAAAGCCCCAGGATCCCATATGGGCACCGGTTCTAGTCCCAGCAGCTCCACTTCCCATCCAGCTCCCTGCTTGTGGTCTGAGAAAGCAGTTGAGGACAGCCCAAAGATTTGGGACCCTGCACCCACATGGGAGACCTGGAGGAGGTTCCAGGTTCCTGGCTTCTGATCGGCACAGTACCGGCTGTTGCGGCTCACTTGGGGAGTGAATCATCAGAAGGAAGATCTTCCTCTCTGTCTCTCCTCCTCTCTGTATATCTGACTTTGTAATAAAAATAAATAAATCTTTATAAAAAAATTTCTACTCATAGAGGGAAATGTATCACTTTTTTTTTTACAGCTAGATAAAGTAAGTGGGCAACCCATAATCAGTTACACAAAATCTTTCACTTCCAATCTCATCTTTATTCCAATACAAACAATCTATTACTAAGCCTGACTGTTATCACAGCTTCAAATATTTTCCCTTTGTGAAGAAATTGTTTCTAAATTGGAAAAATTCTTGTTTTTGACCTTAGAGAACTTAGATTCTGGTGTCAAACTGGGCTTTGGAGAAAAAAGTGTCATAATTATATTTATGGTATACAATTAAACTTCCAAAGGAGAAATTAAAGTATGCTGGGCAAATTCTTAAAATGCTTTTCAGAAAAGCAAAGATAAAACTATTTTATATACTCATATTTTATATACTCAATTTTGTATACTCAAATCTTGTTCTTCTATTTTTCAGGAATAAATACAATGGATATAGGTTAATACCAAAAAAATTTCAACTGAGGTAAAAGAAAAAAGAAACCTAGAGAACTATTCATGAAATTGTCTCACAGACTCCTCCAAATAAAGAAAAACTCAGACTTAGCTAGATGACTGGAAACAAAGAACCTTCTGGGTCATGAACTAGCCTAGCCTATGCTTCCTAGTTCCCATTCCTCCTCCTTATTCTCACAACCCCACAGAGCACCAGGTACTCACAGCCTCACGCCCTCACCTCATCCTACACATATGTATACACCTTCCTCTCTCGCAGACTCACTGTCAGAAATGGATCGTTTTACACTAGGAAAAACATTTGATAAAATATACTCTAATGCTGGACAGAATTAAAGTTTCTATTATTCAGTTTGACTTAAATCACAGCTCACAGGTTGAGGAGAGATTCTAAGGCTATGCGCCCTAAAAATCAAAAAACAGAAGAGAATATACTAAGATATTAAATGGCACTCAACTATAAAAAAAATCCACAATAAAAAAAAAGTAAAAGGTTTTGCTAACCATGGCATCCAGAACCTCCCACCCCAATCCCCATACACAGACACACATAAAGACTACAACAGGAGAGTTTGTGAACCAGTAACATTTCACAGAAGTACCAATGTCCTATTGTGGGGAGGAAAATATATACATGTATGTGTGTGCAAATACATTTATATATATATATACACATATAGATGAAGAAAAAAAACTTACTCGCAGTATCCTGTGCCATTGTGGTAAGTAACACACATTCCTTTGTTCACACAGGGCTCATAGCCATCTCGACATTGCAAAGCTAAAAATAAAAATAAATACACATTAGTATTAAGTCACTAATTGTAACCCTCAGTCACTGAAAAAAGATTATCTCTTCCAAGTCAATGTTTATTCTAGCACCCAACCTGACCTAGGTTCCCTTAAATGGTTTCTCATCTTTGACTTTTACTGCCAGGAAAAAAAAAAAAAAGAATCATTCAAAAAACCTCTTAGCAGAATAACTTTCACAGTCTTGTATGCTGCTCTTAGCTGTCTAGGCTTCAGTATCTCCAGTATTACAACTCTGTCCTCCAGTGAAAATTAAAGCTGTAACATCCACAGCAAGCCATTGCCATTAGGGATTTTGGAGACTTCAGAAGAAGGATTCATCAAAATGTTTAGAGAGATCTGGTAGACACTAGGTAAGGATAGGAATACATCACTTAAGCCTACAGACGAAGTTTAAAACAGGCCACTTCAAAAAGTAAGCAGAAACTTCAACAATATTCGTCCAACAGACTAACACGGCCAGCCTAGTAGGCACTGTACTAAGCCTTATGTCAGGATTCAGAGAAAGAAAAGGCAAACTATTAGGAACTAGGCATTACACTATTATAAAATTTATTCAGAAAAACAAGAGAGAAGTTACTAGATAAATATATAAAACATAATTTCCAAGGGTCTTACATAAAAATGGGAAGTTAATCATGAAGCGATTATAGAGACCAAATAAAATGAAAAATTAGTTTAATACACACAGAAAAAACAAACTCTGGATCCTTCCAGTCTCTTAGAGAGACAACAAAAAGGTGCTTTCTATCTGAGCCCCTTCCAAAAACATATGGCTCATGAAAAACTGCAGTAGAAGGCCCCACTGGATTCCACTGGTGGGGGAAGCAGTCTAGTCACAACCTCTACTCAATCACTGGATAATTACAGCATCTGGGTTGTTTGGCTTTTATACTTGGGATTTCCATCATCAAAATGTGTAACAAGAGTCCTAATAAGAGGTAGAAAAACGAATCAGAAAGAAATCTACTTCAACAAAAACTATCAAAATTGATATTCATGAACAATTTATTGTAGGCCATTAAGATGTCCAGTTCTAACAACGTTCATCAATAAATACCCAAAAGCAAAACTTAGAAAACCCTACCTTCGAATTTCCTCTAGCCATACCATGCTATGCATAAACTGTGCCTGTCCTGAGCATCAAAATCAGCCACTCTTTAAAGCAGGGACCAGGCAAAAGCTGGCCACAGGAACAACTCCATTCTCATGATATCTCTTGAGAGTACTTTATTTGCGCAGTACTGCATCAAGTGGTGCAATCATGAGAACACATTTACAGAAATTCCACCTCACTCTTAAAATGTTATTTTTAAAAGTAGTAACAACAGTAGCTGACATGTGGCACTTACTAAATATCAGGCACTGTCCTAAGCACTTTACACAGATCAACTAATTCAATTTCCACAACTTCTCAACACTTCATTTCCTTGTACCCATTCCACAGAGGAGAACACAGAAGGAATAAATGGCCTGCCAACTCGCACTGTCAGAGAGACAACACTTAAAAGTGAGAAGTCTGCAGTCAGTACATTGCTTCCCAACACCTGATACTTGTTTTCTCAAGGGGGGGTTATTATCTCCTTTCATCAGGAGGTAAGGCAGTGTCACTCCTCACCTCCCTCTCCCTCAGCTGGTGGCAGGGCAGAGTCTAGGACCAGCTGTTGAGTTCACACAAGCAGTCACTGGGCTGCAGGCAGATTCAGGAAGAGGGGCATCTTGCCGTCCATCTCCCACTTCCCTGTAAGGCTCAAATGCTCCCTCTTCCCACACTGATAAGCTCAAAGCAACAACTATAATTAAAACAGTTAATGTCAGGTTATTTCCTCCATACCAAAGTTCTCAAACTGATTTTTTCTCATCCCCTTTAGACACTTTTATTAGTTTCAATGATAACTTCCTAGCATTTTTACTATTTGCTTTAAAAAAAAAATCTGTAGGAAAGGAATGCCATGCAGACCAGGCAGCAAGCTGTGGCTTCATTTCTCTGCAGGAGACCTGCAATCCTGCTCTACCCTTAACTATCTGTGCAGCTGAGAAAAACCGCTCAATCTCATGGGGGTTAGCTTCCCTACGTCAACCAAGCTGAGGGTGACTAAATGCTCCTGAACGTCCCCTAGGATCCAACTGTGACACCTCCCTCAATAAAAGTAAATGAATGGCATGGCTGGGGCCTACAGAAACCAGGAGGGCATAAGGACCCAGCCACCCATGACTCAGAAAGCTGTGGTTGAAAAAAAAAAATCACAGCCTATTCCTATTAAGTGTCCTGGCAAATCATTACAGTGACAGGTTCAGAGAAATACAAACAACCCAAAGTCAATATGTGGCAATCAACCTAGCAAATAACTTTACAGTCTAGGCTTGGTGAGCCAATCCAACGCAGAGCCGGAAGAAGAGGTGGGGTTACTAAGCTAATAATTAATGCTATTTGGCTGATTTGTGAGATCATGCTACCTTGAACCTTTAACATTTACTAACACATAGTTTTCAAAGGTTCAGTAGAGTCACCCAAAGGACTAGTTAAAATGAAGTAGGACTTTGCTCTGACCCCAACACACACGTTTCTGATGGAAGGGGCCTGAGAATCTGTAATCTCAACTAGTTCCCGGGTGACGCTGAAGGTACAGTTCTGAGGAATCACACTTGGAGAAGAACAATGATAAAGCACAAATATCGCTTTAAGGAATGTCTTCAAACTCTGTAATCCATTAGAGACCTTGGATAATCCAGATGAAAATATATGAATCTTGTCTGAAATTTAAAAAGTAAAATTTGAAAATTCTGACTTTAACAATGAGGCTAAATATGCCTAAATATTGCAATTATTTGCCCTACAAAAATCAACTAAAACTGTGATCACTAGAGGTGGGACTAGAAAAAAATATCATCTCAAAATTCAATTTTCTTTTTTAAAAGAGAAGTGTTTAAGACTAACAATGAACTTTCAGACAAATTAATATTTCTAGAGAAAAAATGAAACACTAAATCATATCATGGTAGAACTGATGCCTAAACTAATTTTAAAAATGATTTTTTTACTTATTTAAAAGAGTTACAGAGCGAAAGGAAAAAAAACAGATTTTCCATCTGCTGACTCACTCTCAAATGACTACAACAGCTGTGACTGGCAAGGCAGAAGCCAGGAATCTCACATGTGGACAGCAAAGGCCCAAGTACTTGGATCACCTATGCTGGTCAGGTCCCTTAACAGAGAGCTAACTGCGAAACGGGGAAGATGAG
Source organism: Ochotona princeps (assembly GCF_030435755.1). Classification (NCBI taxonomy): domain Eukaryota; kingdom Metazoa; phylum Chordata; class Mammalia; order Lagomorpha; family Ochotonidae; genus Ochotona; species Ochotona princeps. The sequence continues at coordinate 102,670,790 of NC_080833.1, read as the reverse complement.
GCTCAAACGTGTGCTCACATGGAATGCCAGTGTCACAAGCACTGGCTTCATCTGCTGAACCATCACCTGGCTCCTGGAGTGTTGCTTTAAAGGACTCACCACCGCTCAGTGGCTTTTCTCCAGAATGTTCATCTTTAGCCACAGACAGTAGATAGTCAATGAATACTGGCTGACAGATCAACTGCATACATTGTCTCTTGTTTATTTGCCTTTGTGTGACCTCTTCCAGCCTCCAAAATAGCAAAAAAGCAATCAAGAAATAATGGATTACAATCTCATCACTATGTCACTTGGCAATGTGACATAAAATCTAAAAACCAATTCCTCTACATTTTCACTACAGTGTGTGAGGGCTAGCTAGTAATCAGAGCACACCCTGAGAAACTCTACTAGGGGCAGGTGCAAGCTCTGATGTCAGGGACACCAAGGCTAACAAAGTACTTTGTGTATTGTCATGTATCAATTACTAGGGGAAAAACATCAGGAACATTCTGTAAGTAACAGGCATAGACAAGGACTTCTTAGAAAAGACATCAAAAACACAGAAAAAGTTAGAGGAAAAATAAATAAACGGTACTAAATCAAGCTAAGCTTCTGTTCTGCAAGGGAAATGATCAACAAAGTGAGAAGACAATCAACAGAATAGGAAAAAAAATCCATGCACTACACTACCCAGGATTTACAAAGAAACCCCTGAAACTCAAATGGATAAAGGACATGAACAGATATTTTTCAAAAGATGAAATTCAAAGGGCTAAGAGAACACATGAAAAAATGCTCAGGTTCTCTAGCTATCAGGGAAATAAAAATAAAAAAAAACACACTGAACCTATTTCTTATTTCATGAAGAATGAATTAATGGATGATTGATGAATAAATAAAATTGTTTTAGCTGGTGATACCTCTGTTAAGATACAGAACCCAGTAGTGGGACAGTCTGGAGTTGGAGCAGCACGCTGTTAAAGAGTGTCTAGGAAAACATCATCTTCTGGAGGCATCCTTGGAGCTAAGACTGAAATGAACAAGAGTCGTAAAGAAGCCAGAGAGAAGTTCCTTGAGGGGTGAATGAGAACGACGTCCCACTTTTGTACAGGTAGTTTCTTCCGCAACAGTAAGGATAAAGAACCAGGCTAGACTACAGAAGGTCATGAAATACCACGTGCTAATCAAGCATTTTAAGCAATGGGACAGAAGTTGTGGCATAGCAAGTTGTGGCACAGCAGTATCTTGGAACATCTGCATCCCACATCAGGGTACCTAGAAATGAGTCCTTCCTCCGCTTCTAATGGGAGGTTCCTGCACTCTCCAGAGAGAGTTCCCGGCAGCCTGGCCCAGCCTCAGCCTTTATGGGCCTTTAGGAAGTGAACCAACGAGCAGAGGATCACACACCGTCTACTTTTCCGATAAACTTTTAAAACATTTTAAATTATTTCTAAAAATTAGACTGTAGTGGGCCCGGCAGCGTGGCCTAGCGGCTAAAAGTCCTCGCCTTGAAAGCCCCAGGATCCCATATGGGTGCCGGTTCTAATCCTGGCAGCTCCACTTCCCATCCAGCTCCCTGCTTGTGGTCTGGGAAAGCAGTCGAGGACAGCCCAAAGATTTGGGACCCTGCACCCGCGTGGGAGACCTGGAAGAGGTTCCTGGTTCCCGGCTTCGGATCGGCACAGTACCGGCCGTTGCAGCTCACTTGGGGAGTGAATCATCGGACAGAAGATCTTCCTCTCTGTCTCTCCTCCTCTTTGTATATCTGACTTTGTAATAAAAATAAATAAATCTTAAAAAAAAATTAGACTGTAGTAAGGATCACAGGTTTTATGCTTGGTGGGAAGGTAAATATTTGGGCTTTAAAAAAAAAACAGGGAATCTTAAAAGGAAAACAACACAATACAGGATATGATACCAATAAGTGGAATAAATCCTTCCCTCTTGCCATCCCCAACAGAAGAGATAAAAAGATATCCTGAACTGTTACAAAGCCAGCAAACAAAGCTGACTGCTCTTCTTTCAAAAAGTTATAGCCCTGCAGGTACAAGAATTCACTGAAAGTAAAAGCGAAGCAATGCCACTCAACTTTAATGTCGCATTTGTTGAACAACTACTTTGACTATGGCCCTCTACTAGAAATGCACAGAAATCAAGCACAAATAAAGGAAACTATCCCTGTGGCCTTGAAATCTAAGGAAAAGAAGGTTTACAGTAGGGATAAAGAGGGAGTGACCTACCCAAATAACTCTAAGAATAATAAAAACTGCTTAGTACCTATCTTCAGCATACACTTTCATACCTACCTCAGAACACCTCCACAATGAGCCCCTAAGAACAATAACATGAATCCTGGGTTAGCACTAACGCCAACAGAGTTCAGACAAGGCTCTAGTATTTATGCACGGTTTATCAGCATTGCTTATATGTAAACACTGCAAACAACAGAATCAGCTGTCATTGATTCTAACCAGTTCCAGCGCCTCAGGAATGTAGCCATTTGGGGCAAAGCTGAAGGTGCCCTAGCAGGATGGAGGCCTCCTTAAAATCTCTCCTGAGTATTTACCAAGGTTTTACAGGGCTTTTCACTATCCAGTCTACCTAACCCCGGCTTTGAAAAGCCTCTCTTCAGGAATCTCTAAGTCTGTACCTCAGCCAGTGTAACCAGAACAGTCTTCTCTGCTTCCCGCACTGCATTAACATGCAATCATTTTAAACCGGAGCACTTGCTGCTCCGCAGCTTCCTCAAACAGGTCCCTGCTGTCCATCCCACATGATGTTTTTCAGATCCTACTCCCTCTGTCTGTGTGCTTACGCTTGCAGTGAGTGTTCATGAGCAGTTACAGAGGACATTCTTTTGGTCAGGATCAATAGCCATCAGGGAAAATGCAAATAAAAACCACAATGAGGTTTTACCTCACCCCAGCCAGAATGGCTTTCATCCAAAACTCAAAAAAATAACAAACGTGGGCGAGGATGTGGAAGGAAAAAGGCACCCTTAATCTACTGCTGGTGGGAATGTGAGCTAGTACAACCCCTATGGAAAACAGTATGGAGATTCCTCAAAAATCTGAAAGTACACCTATCATGTGATGTGACCCAGCCAACCCACTCCTGGCAATTTACCTAAAGGAAATGAAAGCAGCATATGAAGAGATAATCTCTGTCCCCATGTTTCTAGCAGCTCAATTCACAATGGCTAAAATATGGAATCAACCCAGACGTCTAATCAATTGATGACTGGATAAAGACAATGTGGTGCACATATGTGATAAAACATTATTTAGCCATAAAAGAATGAAATTCTGTTTTTGCAACAAAATAGAACAACTGGAGACCATTATGCTTAGTGAAATGATCCAGGCCTAAAAAGACAAAATTCATGTTTTGATTTGTAGCTAATATACAGGATATCAAAAAAAAAAAAGTAACATACATGAGTGAAGCTGACATTTATAGCCCTTATGTATACTTCTGCGGAACTGTGGTCTTCCTCCTTTCTATTTCTTGAATTGTTTATTTAGTGAAAGATTAAGTCTATGACTACAAACTTGAAATAATGCTACTATAAAATTTTTTTTAAAAAAAAGGAGTGACAAGGATAGCAAGTAATATTATGGGTTTAAAACTTCATATATGAAATACATGAAATCTGTTCTCTTCAGGCCATTTTAATGCCTTAAATGCTGGGGGTTCCATAAAATATGCAAGCAGCAGTTATACGGGACTCTTCTGCTTTTCAACGTTTATGCAAATTTCAAGAAGCAATATTTGCGAGTGATGAAGCCTGAGTTTACGCCCCAGGTTCTTGGCTGTGGTTGGCTGCTATTGCTTCTGGCACACAGCCCTGGAAGAGGCTCAGTAAAATTAAGAGAGCTAACTTCTCTAAAATGACTACTTGCATTATTACCAAAAATAGGAGAATGGAGGGCAGACAGGGAGACATCAGGGATTTGCAACAACTTTCATAGCACCCTCCACTTTCAAAGTTTCTGCTAACCTCTTTATTCCACTTTTGGCATCGAACCATTAAAAAAAATACAAACAAACAGAAGAAGTGCAGAAGCTTCAAATCCCAAGTGGTACATTTAAATAAAAACGAAGTGGAGAAACATCTGTTTTCCTCCTTGAAATTAGTCTTGATTAAAATGCAAAAATATGGAATAGGAAGACATCAATTTTATTTTCCTGATGGTGTTGTGGAGATTTCTTCATTCTTCATGGATATAATAGAAAAATGTGCTTCCTACCTAGGAGGTTAACGACCACAGACACCAAAGTCAGACACTAAAACTCAGACTACCTTGAGATCATAGCAAAATGCTACAGCTTTTCAAACTATAAAAACTAAAGCCATGATTTAAGAAAATATACTCGCAAAAACTGAATTTACAAGTACATTTTTGACATCACTAGAATTTTCATTTTATATAGAAATTCATTCTATTGAGTTGATAAATCTAGAATAATCTTGATTTTTTTAAATTCCAATTTTATCTTATTATATTAGGCATGCCACAAAAAATCATCCTTATTTGTTGTGCTGTACTGAAGTCTATGCACTATGTATTTTTCCTTTTTCTTTTTTTTAATGATTGCATAAAAATTTCAATTGCATAAAAGTTATATTTTAATTCCTGGGAGATTAAATTAATGCATTTGACTCTTCTGTATGAAACACAAGGTTTGAAATATCCACATATCTTACAAGTCAGGATGCAGCCATTTGCCTTTGGTCACCTCTTTATACAAATACATCCTTCCACCTGGAAAACATTTGCCCTCTCTTTCTTCCTTTTCCATTTGAGTTAACTGTCTTCCTTACGCATCCCTCAGAGATACTCCTCCGTGCTCCACTGCACCCCACGTAGACAGGTTACATAACTGCTTACTTACCATCTCTCTACCCACCTCTATGCAAATTTTCTACAGATGGACCATGACAAGCTCATTCTTTATGCTCAGAACACAACACAGTGCCTGAATCCTGGAGAAACTCTACAAGGTACTCAATGAGAGGTAGGCATTTAGCCTAGAACTTAGGATGCTCACAACCAGGCATCAGAATAACTGGAATTGCGGCCAGCACTATGGCTCAACTGGCTAATCCTCCATATGCAAATCCCAGGATCCCATATGGGTACTGGTTCATGTCCCTACTGCTCCACTTCCCACCCAGCTCCCTGCTTGTAGCCTGGGAAAGCAGTGGAGGATGGCCCAAAGCCTTGCAACTCTGAACCCACGTGAGAGACTCACAGGAGGCTCCTGGCTGCTGGTTTCAAGTCAGACCACCTCAGAACATTGCAATCATTTAGGAACTGAGCCAGCAGATGGAAAATCTCTATCTATCCTTCTCACTGTAAATCTGCTTTTATAATAACAAATAACTAAATCTTAAAAAAAATTATACCTACATTTGACATCCACCAACTGTTTCTTGCTTATGCAGAACTTTGAGAGACAGCAGTTTTGGCCCAAGGAACTGGATTCCTGCCAACCACATGGGAGACCTGGATTGAGTTCCAGGCTCCCAGTTTCAATCCAGCCTAATCCCCTGACCACTGTCTGTATTTAGAAAATGAACTATGTAAGAGTTTCCTTTCTCCCTCTCAAATATTTAAAATACATATATTCAATGAACTACATATTCATAACCAAGATGAAAGCTATTTACAGACCTAGAAATCAGTCAGTGGGTTTAAAACGTACTCACTCTCCAATTTTAATGAGCACAGAAGTCCCCAAATGTGACAGTCTACAATCTGATTTTACTTTGTATCAGTAGAAAAAGCAAAAAGATAAAGAAAACAAAGTGCAAATTTCTTGAACTTTATCAAAGATTTCCAGTTGAGGGAAACAAGAATTGCTCTTTTCTTTTACAAATCTAAAACACTTCCGTTTCTGTCTCAAAATTGCCTAAAGAAATATACACTCCCCAACTCTACACCCCCTGTGTCTTGTCAGCCATGTGTATTATGGGAAAAACTGAAATAGGTTCAAGGGAAGTCAAAATAATTTACATTGAAAAGGCAACATAAATTACAAGTGAATGACGAGTTATGCCAGTTTATTGCCACTGTACAGTGCCAACTCCCTGAGAGCAGACTGCCTGATCCACATCCACACAGGAGTAAGTCCAAGTGTGATCCCAAGAAAGCCCCAGTACGAGCACCCAGCCCTGAACAAATCACAGAGTATGCACATCCAATAGGCTCAGGACCCTGGCACAACAAGATGCAATACACAGGAAGCAGCTGTGCAATATCCACATGTCAAGTTATTCTCCACACAAGGGCCTAAATATCCACGTGCTGCCTCGTTCTCAAAACAGGCCAACCTGAGGCCTTATTCCTTTGTTATCTTGTAGCTTCCATCTGTTCTATGACCTATAGCTACTCTACCAAGTTAAACTTTACCATTTTCCCAAAGTCTTGTGCTTTAATAAGCTCTTGTTCTTTTTAAAGTTTTCCAAATCCTATTTTGTTGAGTACAGGCATAATTTTTTTGAAAGCCTGTAAGTTTAAATATATGCTTTTAAGTACAACTGCTGTAAAAAAAAATGCTCATAAATATATATAATCTTGCTACCCAACCAAAATAAATGAAGTGTTTCCTTTACCTCAAATTGTTCAGAGTACATTCTAAATAGAATAGACAATTATTTGGTAATTTAAAGGGAGGCTTCTAGAAAAAAAAAAAACATAAGGAACAAAACTATGTTAAAAATGAAAATAGAGGGCCTGGCGCGGTAGCCTGGGGGCTAAAGTCCTTGCCTTTCACATTGGATCCCATATGGGTGCCTGTTTTAATCCCAGCAACCCTGCTTCTCATCCAGCTCCCTGCCTCTGGCCTGGGAAGGCAGTCAAGGATGGCCCAAAGCCTTGGGATCCTGCACCCTTCATGGGAAACCCGGAAAAGGCTAGAGGCTCCTGGCTTTAGATTGGCGCAGTTCCACAAGTTATGGTCACTTGGGGAATGAATCAACAGATGGAAGATCCTCCTCTCTGTATATCTGACTTCCCAATAAAAATAAAAATCTTTTTTTAAAAATGGAATCTTGGGGTGGCTCAACCAGCTAATCCTCCACCTGCAACCACCTACAATATCCTATGTGGACACTGGTGGATGCTCCACTTTCCCTCCAAATTCCTGCTCATGGCCTTGGAAAGCAGTAGGAAATGGTCTAATGCCCTGGGACCTTGCATCCATGTGAGAGACCCAGAAGAAGCTCCTAGTTCCTGGCTCCTGGCTTCAGCTCAGCTCAGCTCTGACCACTGCAGCCACTCAAACAGTAAACCAGCAGATAAAACATTTTTATCTCTTCTTCCCTCTGTAATTCTTCCTAATAACAAATAAATAAATCTTCAAAGAAAAAAAAAGTAACCCTCACTTTTGCAACAAAGTAGATGCAACTACTTTGTTTATGTTTGGTGATACAGTCAGTCCCAATAGGGCAAATAAATATCTCTGCTTTATGGTAGCTAATATGTAGAACATTTTAAAATGCTAACATATATGAGTTAAACTGACATTTCAGAATTTGCATACTGTTTATACTCCTTGTCCATATACTTGCTGAACAGGTGGCCTTTCTCCCTTTAACTCTTTATCTAATGGAGCATTAAGCCTTTGAAAATAAATTAAAAACATATTGTTACAAAAGTTAAAAAAGAAAGAAAGCAAAGCGGAAGGAAGAAGGGAGGTGGCATTATACTCTCAGAGCGGTATCTATGAACTATATGAAATTTGTTCTCTTTATATTGATAAAAAAAACAAATAGATAGAAACTTAAAATGATACATGTTATTATATAAAATGATGGAGACTTCCCAAAATCAACCAGGGAAAATCCAGAGAACACTCTCAGATTTCCCCATGAGCTTGTTTCCCCACAGCTCTTTTCAAAGGTCCTTGGGTGGCAGCCATGAAGGCCCCTCCCAAGAACCCATGTTGAGGAGGAATCACCAGAACACTTCAGTCGAGGTTCTGAGCAAGCCGTGGCCACGGGGAGCTGCAGCGTGCCTACCACATGCTCCACTACCGGCTAACTGTTCTGACGTAATGTCTGCAGAAGTGAAGGTCCTAAGATCTGGGCTTTTCTGTATCATTACTTGGTTACAGTCTCTACACTCTCAGCCAAAACCAAACCCTGTTTACCTTCATGCAGCATTCAATCTCAAACTCCTGCACCATCACCGGGGATCATCTAAACACCCGAGTTTTCAAAGATCCCAAACCCTTGGCTCCCACACAGAATGTTTCAAAGCAGCACAGAAACTAGTACTGTGAGCAAAATAGCTAAATCTGGACATGGTAAATGCATCTCATTCTCATTTCCAGAGAACATGCCTCAGGCCAAAGCCTTGGAACAGAGAAAGGCAGGCAGTAGCAAAACAGCATATCTTAGTAGTAAGGGAAGAAGAAAACATTAATATTGCCCCCAAGTTTAAGATTTCTGTCTAGGTTTTCTTTTTTTATTTCTCTTTTTCAAGGGTAAAAAAACACTTTGTTGAAGTATTGATAAGTTCCTTCAATTTCATTGGTCTTTTGACTATTTTCTTCAAGGTAAGGACAATCAAACATCTGCCTTGAAGACACCTCAGATTTGTGTAAAGTTCTAAGTCATTTTTTAAAAGAATATTTATTTACTTATTCGAAGATCAGAATAATAAAGAAACAGGGACAGAGAGATCTTCCAACCACTGGTTCACGCCCCAAGAGGCTACAATAGCCAGGGCAGAGCCAGGAGTTCCATTTGGTCTTGCACACAGGTGGCAACACTCCAAGTACTTGACCAATCTATCACTGCTTTTCCCAGTCCATTTGCAGGGAGCTGGAATGGAAATGGAACAGCCAGGACATGAACCAGCAACAACACACGATATTGTGATACCAGTCCTGCAGGCAGTATCCTGACCAGCTATACCACAATGCCAGCCCCATAATAACCATTTCGCAGCCTAACACACTAGTCAAAATCTAATCTGCCAATGCTCATATCCATTCTCACTCACATACACACATTCATTTTATTTGGGAGATAGGGTGAGATTTTCCATCTGTTGATTCATTCACTAAATATCTGTTACAGCCAGAACTGGATCAGGCCAAAGCCAGGGGCCTGGAACTCAATCTGAGTTTCCCTCCTTAGATGACAGGGATACAAGCACTGGGACCATCACCTACTGCACTCCACCTGCCCTACTCCAGGATGCACAGCACCAGAAAGTTAGAACTGGAATGAGGGTCAGGTTTCAAACCCAGGAACTATGGTGTGAGATGTGAGCATTCCAAGGGCCATCTTCACTGCTACAGTAAACACCCACCCTTAGACCATTCTGTTTACCCAACCAAGCATTGCTGGATGAATTAAGACAGCAAAAACAGGGAACGTCATATACATTTACAAACAACCACACTGGAATTTAAGCTTTCCACATCTGTATCTTAAAACATAGGAAGGAAACTCCAGGTTCCCCCATTTGCAGCAACACCACATTTGACAAATCCAAAGTTTTACATTTCTTTTGATGAAGGCCTTTTTTTATTCTAAAGAGACAAAAAAAGACTTCTCTTGTTCCAGCTTCAGCCTGGAGTTCTCACAAAGTCAAAAATTCAATTTAAAAATCGGGGGTGGGGGGGGTTGTTCTGCAAAGGAAGTTGACAACATTCAACCAGTCCCCACTGTCTTACAAATAAGTTATAAATTTCTAAATGGATTTACAAAATAAAATCATGTGCCCTGGCCCACCTCCCATTTCATCTACTCTGCTGCCAGTCGTCCTGCTGGAATCTAACAGGGTTCCAGAGGACGGAATGCAGAGCTGGGCAACACCTAAGTGCCATCTCCTCCGCCCAGCTTCATCCGGGCTATGAGCTCACACAGAGGTGCTCCACCCAAGTGTGGAAACAGCACGCCAGAGGTTTTCTAATCTCCCTCAAACAGGATGAAAAACAAGTCTTTAATTCCCTACAAGACAAAGTCTGCAAAATGGTAAGTTTATTCTATCCTTTTAGGTTCACAACGACCTGGCAAAAGATATTTTATTCTCTTTTATTTGTCATTCTCAGAACGTTCTCTTTGATAAAGATGCATTCTACTTTTGAGACATGGGAGTGGCACTCATGTTGAAGAAGAGGGATTTGCATGGGGAGTTTGACCAGTTCCACCACTCCAGGCCCAGTGGGAATGTCCTTCCCAACATCACCTCATTACATTAACAGGATTAAGTTCTTTGGAAAACCAGTACTAAAGCAAGTAACCATCAGCTCAAGCAAAGGGACAAAGGACTCAGTGGATGCGGTTATTAATGTTGTGCTGGTGATTAAATAACATTTCTCCTCCTCCCCACTAAAGCACACATTACCTCACTGAAAACACTGAAACCGAGGCATTGTAATCGTTTTGGCTCTGAGCCTAGATATCGTTACCATGGAGAATCTCAAATACTAAAGATTTAGTATAAAGAACAGCAAGGAAACCAATGATCTCCCCAACCACATACCCAGTGCATCCTGGCTTGTGAATTGATAAGTAGAACAAGTTCACAAATGTAAGCACAGTGACCTCCTGTTTTTGCTCACTCATCCACCACAGAAAACAAGACCAATGTAGCAATTCTCAGCAGAGACCACACTCTCAAGCAGTAACTCCAACAGTGAGATTTCCAGAAATTAATCAACCCTATCCTAAGTTGGTCAGGGTCCTTCCAGTTAAAAAAATGACAGTAACCAGCACCTACTATACCCAAACATTGAGTTGCTGTTTACTTGGCATCATGAAGGGATGCGAGGCATCAGCACTCCAAGAATATATTTAGGACTGACACCCCAGCTTCCAAAGGGTCGGGGGTTTCAGCCAATTATCACCTGTGCTCCCAAGTTCATGAGTCTCCTATGGCCTAAGTGAACACCATGATCAGACATAACTATCATTTACCTCACAACTCTTGATTTGTGAAGGCTGCCTTGCAAGGCTGAACACACACAAATGAACTGGCCAAACCCTAGTCTATAATAACAGTACCATCACAGTTTACTAACCATTTTCACACATATGATATTTTGACCACCATAACCACCCTATGAAGCATGCAAACTGGTGTTAGTGAGAGAAAACTGCAACCTGAAGAAATAACGGATTGGCCCATCATCATATAAACCAAAGTGTCTGAGCTTGGACCAGAAGGCAAGTCGTTTATTCATTAGTGCAGGATTCCTTCCCCTCACTATAACTGTAGATATGTAGTAAGTAAACCTTGACATCCACCATACCCTGCACATTTACATAATATATATTTGTGACTCTAGCACTTTCATAGATAATCACCCACATATCAGCTATGCACATGAAAGCAAAGAATGTCAAAGATCAACTAAGGACCACATGCTTGTTGAAAACAAAACCAAGAAAAAGGGCCACCAAAGCTGCATTTTGAAACCACCCTCCACACACATGCCCTAATGACTGGGAGCCATTCATTACTATCAGCCCTTCCTCCACAGCAAAAGAATTCCACTTCTGAAAACCTGCCAACCCTAGGATTCAATGGAGCACTATGTATTATTTCTCAGATAAACAAAAACAAGCCACCCTATGAGCTAAAAGAATCCATGGAACTATATGGAGTTCTAGTTCTGTTTTTGTAAAATTGTAACAAGTTACCATTTCATCTTAACTGAGTAGCATCACAGAAACAAAAGGACATGATGGAATTAACAGACAGAATCAGGTAAGAATGAGCCTACAATATATTGATAAGCTTTTAATTCTTAAACATGATGACCCTATTATATGTGGGCAACCCAGGACCAGCACCAAGCTGTAGTGGGTTAAGCTGCCACTTATAACACCAGCATCTTACAAGGGTGTTGGTTCATGCCTGAACTGCTCTACTACAATCCAGCTCCCTAATGGCCTGGGAAAAGCAGTGGAAGATGGTCCAAGTATTTGGGCCCCTGCCCACCTTGTGGAAGACCCAGATGAAGCTTCTAGCTCCCAGCTTCATCTAGACCCAGTGCTGACTTCTGAAGTCACCTGGACAGTTAGCTGAGCAGTGGATAAAAGAACTCCTCCTCCACCCTCCCCCTCTCTATAACTCTGACGTTTAAATAACAAAATAAATAATTAAAAACCAAAAAAAAAAGCAAGCAACCTAACTATCATCAGTTGGCCAAAGTATCAATAATTCAACTGATTAGAAATAAAATCTTCCCAAAACTCGACGTATCATGGCATTTCTCTCCTTAACCCATCAGAGACGGTAATGTATAGCAAAAACTGCCTTTGTTTTCTAATATGTAAATCACTCAAAGCACCGAAGACTGGATACACCCTGGAAACTCTCAAGCCTTGTCTCATGGACCCTCACCTGACCTACCTCACAGTATCACAGCATGCCCAGCAACCCGTAAGAGAAGAGTACAAAAACTTAAATAAAACCTTCCAAAAAACACATCTGCAGTTAGGTTACTGAAAACTGAACCGCTAAACAGGAAAGCGTGCTCCGCTACTCAGAGAAGGCAAGTACTAGCTAATGTGGTAAACCAAAAGTGCCGTAAGAAAGAGAGTGTCTGCTTCATCTGCTCTGCTTTTCTCCAGTTAATCAACTGAGTTGGAAAAACACACACACACACAAAAACCCACCTTCCCAGATCAAGAATCATCTACACAGGCACATGCCCTTAATAATGACACTGGATCCCAAGTTATAAGACCTCAGACAACTCACAAACTAAGAATATCAGTTCCTGTTTTCCAAAGTCAGAAGTATAAATTTCACCACTACTTTTGGGTATGCTGCCCCATAAATACCTCATTCAACCACTAAAAAAAAAAAAAAGGAAGAAGAAGAAGGAAAAAAAACTGAAGGAAAAAAAACTGTAGAAAAAAATGACATGTTAAAATAGATCACTTTTCTGTTTTCCTATGACATTTTTTTAAAAAGCATATCTGACACTAAGTATCCAGCAATCTTGGACCTTGAATTAAAAATATTCTGTACCAAATCAGGCAATCTGATGAGACATCTAAGGAAAAGAAAACCTGCAATTTTAGAAAGTCTAAGGCAAAAACAAACAAAAACCAACTAAACGGCTACAAGCAAGCAAGGGAACAGGCAATTTTTTCTGCATCTCAGCCCCAGCTTCTAAAACAACAATTGCCTTTGCTCTGCTGGAGGAAAACCACAGGACTTGGAATAACTCAAGGTACCATCCCTCCTCCCCTTAACGACACTGTTGCCTAACCCTCAGCAGGACTTGTTTTCCAGTAACAGTAACAAACTGAGTGCCTGTAACACTGAAATAATTTGCATCGCCACAACTGCAAAACTATTTGGCAATGCCTACTGCCCTAATGGACACGTCCCCATGTTAGTCTGGTTCTGTTACACAGCCAGAGTTTCACCCTTCTTCTAAACTCTGCCCCAATGTCCCTCTTCTAGAGTTGATCAGCGTCTCTCCTTTCTATTTCATTAAAAAAACAGAAATGCTTCTCACAACCAAAATCATCTCACTTCATTTGCTCAGTGTACCCTGATCTATCTGAATTCCCAGTCCTGAGGTTTCCAAACTCCAATCTATATTAGCTGTCTAATTTATTTTCCTTATTGTGAGGTACATTTCCTGTTCAACTTCAGGTGATAATGTCAAAGACCCACAATCTGTCCAAAACACTCTGCAACCAGTATTGTCCCAGCAGGGCCTCCCTGGAAGCCCACTATTGTATCCATCTAGCATTCTGTCATTTCTAGCTTTCTCTCTAGTTAAGGCTAAAACAATCTTTGGAAACAAATTAGTCAACATTTATCAGACCCTGACCCTGGATGATAAACACTGTAATGGGATTTTGCTTCCATCAGCCCATACTCTGAGAGGGTGTGTTTTGAGCGTCCTTTAGATCAACAAGAATGTTCTTTCTCAAGGAGAAATTCAGCCAAATCCACATACAAACTATATCCTTATCTTTTTCATCCCAGAAACATAGCTTTTTAATTTGAGAACTATATTGCAAGCGGACATTAGGGATGCTGGGAAGTAAAACGTAACCTATCTAAAGAAAAAAACAATAGCTGTGACATCAAAGTCTTCAGTTTACATTCTGGGTCAGTGGTCTGTAAAATGAGGTGTGTGTGTCCCGTATTAGGGGTGGGCCAGGTGGGAAACGCGGATGCACATGGACATATACTGGCACACAGGCAGAAAACTTCAGAACATCACATTTTTGCTAGCCATAAAAAAAAAGGCATGCCTTTAAGCTTTAGTGAGTTAGCATATGCACACTGCTTATGCTAATATGAATTTACTTACTTGAGGGGAAGGGGCCATGCTCAAACAAATGTCCTGTTTGACACCCACATTTCATGAATTAGGACACATTTGTCCCTGGTACAGAATATACCAGGAAAATGCAAATAAACTTAATAAGCGGTATACTTTGCTGACATCTGTACTTCTCACTCTATGGCAAGCAACATTCACCCTTCGCTGTGTCTAGGTGCTCTGAAAGACACTCTGCTAAACATGTCTCAGGAAGAAGGGGACTACAAAATAATGGCCCGGTTCTAGGTCCATATCCCCACTCCCAAATCACTCTGCTGCTGGGCCCCTCATGCCACTCTTGATTCAAATGTTTCAATTCACTTGTGCTTTTGTTTATTTTGTTTTACTTTTTTTGTTTTTGTTTTTCATTTTTTTGATTGATTCACTTGTTCAGTTTTTCACCCCCAACCTTACTTTCTTCATAGTCAGACACAGGCCATTCTGCAAACTAGAATGCATTAGTCACTCCTCTCCATCAGTCTCAGCTCCCTACCTCCCTCCGTGATGAAGCTTCCTTAGATACCTGTATGACGCTAACGAACCCCTGCTGTAAAGCTAAATATTCTTCATTTGTGCCCAGTGTCCCTCCTTACTTCTGGATAGGCTCTAAGCTCCTTTGGGCAATATTCTGCATGAGGGGCCCGGCAGCGTGGCCTAGCGGCTAAAAGTCCTCGCCTTGAAAGCCCCGGGATCCCATATGGGTGCCGGTTCTAATCCCGGCAGCTCCACTTCCCATCCAGCTCCCTGCTTGTGGCCTGGGAAAGCAGTTGAGGACGGCCCAATGCATTGGGACACTGCACCCGTGTGGGAGACCCGGAAGAGGTTCCTGGTTCCTGGCTTCGGATCGGCGCACACCGGCCCGTTGCGGCTCACTTGGGGAGTGAATCATCGGATGGAGGATCTTCCTCTCTGTCTCTCCTCCTCTGTGTACATCTGGCTGTAATAAAATGAATAAATCTTTAAAAAAAAATATTCTGCATGAGGAAACCAAAATACATCATCACTCAACCATGTCCACAATACACAGCCCTGCCCTGATCCAAATCAGCACTGTGCTAACTTCAGAGTAAAAGCAGTGGAACCAACAGTACCTGCCAAATAAAAAGGCATGATTCAGAAAAAGGAAACAGTTTGGACCATATTCAGGTATGCTAGGTTACAGGCAAATAGCTCCAAACTCAGCAGGAACAAAATGAGGAACTAGGGATAGCACAGACCAGTGTTAATTTACTGAAGACTCCTCTCAAATCAAAATAGTTGAAGGCACGGCCCCTGCCATTCTGTCAAAATAATGAGTAACAGAGCACGTTACTATGTAAAACATGCTTACAGTTGGCCACTGTTGGCTAACATGGTTACTTCAATCCACCAAGTACAGCAGAACTACCAGCAGAAATGTTGCATCTTTAGACTCCATGGCAGAATTTTTATCCACTCAAAGCAGGCTGATGTTCAACTTCCCTTCTCGGGTTCTGTCAACACCCCTAAAGGTTCCGCAGTGTATTTCCCTTTGAGTGGAAAGAGGTGCTATGAGCCACTTGTTTCTTCATTTTTAATTTTTTTATTGTTTTCCACAATATATGTATATTGTTTCTCACAATATATGTGTAGGGCTTTATCTCTCTGCCTCCCCAATATCCCCTCCCACTATTTTCCCATATTATCATAATGGTATAGCTCCTTAGTACATTTTAGAAGTTTAACTTCCTGATATTTAAATATGTCATATCTACCCCAGCCAAGCATTGGAAGTGAGTATCTGGGCAAACGGAGACTCTAAGATGGAGTGGTGAGATCGGCAGCAATTCAGAACTGTTGTTATCAAAACCACTTGAGCAGGACCCTCAGAGCCCTACATCTGGGACCTAGGATGTTGGGAGGCTGGCTGTGACTTCTCCCTTTATCTTCCCCTTCCCCAGATATAGCAAGGAAAAAAAATAATATGGAAACAATGGTCTCACCCATTTTCCTCTAGCCCTTGACCCTTTGCACCTTAATCAACTACATAAAAAGCATTTTAAAAAATTTTTAAATAGCAAATAAATATGTCATAAGTACAGATGAAGATAAAAAAACCTAGTGTCATATTTTAGAGGTATATTTAAGTTTCACTGGGAGTCCTACTTATATTTGGAACTAGACACATATACTGCATAGTACATTTATTCCAGATATGCTAGTCTTCCTTGTACAGTTCATGCATATTAATATATACTATATATAAGCACACATTAACATAATATATTAATAAATAGTATTTCTAGTATTCATTACATATTGGACCCAGCCATTCCACTCCTGGGAGTACATCCAAAGGAAATAAAATCTGCACTCAAGAGAATGATCTGCAACTCTGTATTTATAAACACAATTCATAGCAGGCAAGACATGGAAACAACCAAAATGCCTACCAAGAGACGAACGGATAAAGAAATTGCAGTACATTTACTCAATGGAATACTACTCAGCCATAAAGAGGAATAAAATCCTGCCATTTTCAGCTATGGTGCACTGGCAAGGAAGAACAAAGGTGTGAGTGCTGATGCAGTGACCCAGGGACTGTGTCTTTGTACTGCCACTTTCCAAGTCCAAGATGTTCTAATCCGGCAATACAAAATAAAAATGAGTGAGTTATGCACGGTCTCAACACGACAGCTTGAAATCTTTTTTTTCCCCTTAGATCTATGTAAGAAATATATTTTATATTAGAATTCAATATTCACATAAAAATAATCTTCAAAAGTTCATGAAAAATGTATTATGAAAACCTGTGTGCAGATGGTAAAATTCTTCGTATCAAACCAAACGTACCTTTTTATTCCATTTTCCATGAAGTTTTTGAAGTACACAACAAAAACAGAAATTTCAAGTTAGCATGCTTATTACCCTGCTATATGATAATCTCAATTCTATTTCATGTTTTTTTCCCCAAAAGTATTGCTTGAGACTTTGTGGACACATTACATGATCTGCTAGTAGTCACAATCTGCAATTCCAAACACAGTGGATCGGAACCCGGGAGTAAAGACCGGCTGTCCTGGGGTTGGCACTATTAAAGCCACTGCCAAATTTAAGAATTCAAAAAAAAAAAAAAAGTTAAGTAAGTGGAAAGATCTAGCAATAGGAGCGAGCTCCCTTAGAAGCATCAGTAAGCAGCAGGACTCACCTCAGTTACTTCTGACTTGCGCTCAATGAAATTCCACCACGAGGTTTCAGTCCGCAGAGTTCATGGCATCTCTTAGGAACTAAAACAATGCCCCTCAGCTAACACATTCACAGGGGTGATGTAGGAATGAATGAGTACAGCTGATAGCTCCCCTCTCTAAAGAGTTACGAAGAGATTCTGCCTCAGTCCTCTATGCCCCAAATGCCAAAATACCCTGAGGTGCACCGACTTCTTAGTGCTTCTTAAGAGTTCCTGGAACATCAGCAGCATTACCTGGCGACTTGTGAGAAATGCAAATAACCAGGTCCTACCCCAGACCTACCAAATTAGAAACTCTAAGGTAGGCCCAGAAACCTGTGTTCTAACTAACCCTCTAAAACGTGGTATGTATTCGAGCTTCAAAACTAGGATTCCAAAATCCAAAGACTTGAGAAACAGCAATGCCAGGAACTACCTGTACAAGCAAGGGAACTCCTGCCGAGCACTGGTCCCAGGAATCTGTTACATATCTACTTCAACTCACACTCCTCACAGCCAGCTCTACCCTCCAAAGAATATCCTAAGAATGTCTTTTCCTTTTCTTCATATACTTGATTTCTCAATAAAACCTAGACAAACAAACCCTCTGAAACAACTACTCTAACATTTAGCCCACGACTTGACTCTTAGAAGGAACAAAAATGTTACATGCTAAATGACCTTTTATCTAAGCATGCTCCCTAGGTTCACACTGCCCCATACCATAACTTCTGAAATGGAGATGCTTCCTCAAACTCCACGCATCTCAGTTCTCAAAACAAGAACGCAGTCTCGCAGCCAATCTACACAGAGCAGCTTTGGCACTGAAGTCCTAACAGCTCTGTTTTGCCACATTTTGAACAAAGATGCACACTTCAGAAAGAATGTAACCCAATATTAAGGCTATGAAATTCGGGTTTTCAACGTGCTGGTAAATCAAACACCACATCTGTCTCACTAGACTGAGCCTATTCCTGCAGCAAGCCATGGGAAAACCAGGGTAATTTCTACCAAACCTTAATTTCCCAGAAGTCACCTTACTCACCTTGCTGTGCCATCAGACTTGATTGAGTCAGAAACAAGATTTAGAGAAAACACAATGGTTTTTATCAAAAGGTAGGAAAATAAAATTATCTTCTTTCCACTCTGGAAATGATTTCTAACACGCTTCCCAAGAGCAAAAATGTAACTTTAAAAAACAAGATTCTATATTTCAGACAAAAAAACTAATGATCCAGTTATACAGTGAGGGGCAGACAGAACATCTGGCTTTCTTTCTCCCATTCCCCTAGTAACCTGCAGAGGGACTCGGTACCATGTCACAGGAGATTTCTACCTCGGCTGCTGCAAACACAGGGCCTTGCACTTGGTTAACTATTACATACCATATTCTCAACATGCAAATTCATTCCAATGGACTTTTTCCTCTCTCCTTCCTTCCTGCACAGAGACCAAAATGATTTATAACAGAAAATACTCCTGATTTAATAGCAGTTGTGGCAAAAGTGTCAACTCGAAAATTACTGAATATTTTCTTACATATAGAACAGCATGAAGTCACAGAAGCGAATAATCTCAAATGACAAAGAAATGAGTGAGGAAAATTACCCACAGTACGTTGGCTTGCCTTAGATCCGGCAAAAATTTGAGCTGGAAAGACATGGTATTTAAGAAGGGAAGTTAATGAAAAACAAGAAGTAAAATAAACTCCTCTTTTGAAACCTCACAAAAGGGTATGTTTAGAGGGGGTTTGGGAACAAGGAGGTGCATGGAAGGGGCTGTGTCGCAGTCAGGTCTCACTTACACTTTGCCTCAATCTTTTCATGCATCCCCAAACAAACAGTTGAGCCATTATTGTTGTTGAGAGTGATGAGCAGCGGATGCTGATGCGATAACTGCACAGCAACAGTTCTCAGACTTGGGTCTTGTGTAACTGGGTGTGCCGATCTATGTCACTCCACAGAAGGCTATTAAGCTAGTTACAACTTCCCTAAATCTTTTCAGCCGACCTGAGCAGCATCTTGCATAGCTCTTCTCTGACAAATGATAGGCCCCACAATAAAAGCCTTTATGAAAGACATCCAAGGCTTATTCCTCCCCTCAGCATGTTTGTGTGTGCCCTGCACAGGCATGCATGTACACACACACACACACACACACTTTAAATCAAGGATATTTTTAATGCAGATCTCCAAATTATCAAATCTGAGTGATAAATCACTATCAAAATCATAAACATTCCTTTATTGCAAAGAATATAGCAAGTGTAGCAGCACTATTTCAACCTATCTTAAGTAAAAACTAAAACTGATCAACAATTTTCTCTAAAAATACACTATATGCATTTTGGGTCATCTATATGTCTTACAGACAGCCTGCTATCCAAGCTTGCACGGGGATGATGGAAAATGGGGAATCCTAACACTCATGACACTCAGCTGCCAACTGTTTCCTAGTACAAGAGACGCACAGCCCCAACAGGGAGATGACCGTGGCCTTCACTGAGGAAGCACTCAGCCGGCCACAGGGTATGGTGCAATGTCGAACTGGATGGCTGCAGGTGTCAAAACGACCCGTTCAGCATTTTGTTGATGTCAGAAGCCAAAATTTGAATTAGTGGACCCCTCCTCAAGGTTTCATACCCTAGACACCTAAAAAACTTCTTCAACAAAAGGCACAGCTTGTAAAGTGCATGACTGTGGAAAGGAGAGTTTCAGAAGGAAGGGGTCCTTGTCTAAGTCAGAAACCTTACAATTGGTAAGCTAAACTCAAGTGCAGTATATGACTTCGCTAGTGTTTCTTCCTCCATAAACATTTGACAGAGTTAAAATTTTAACCATCTTGCATTTTCCTCCCTAAAATGTATCAGTTACAGTTCCCACAGAGGTTAAATACACATTTCCTTGTGGGTGTACCATAACAAAACATTCTCTATTTCCTCATTTTGATCAAAAGGAAAGAAGAAATGCTGAAGTGCACTAACATAAGTGACAGTGCAATAATGACACACCTGTCTGCATGTCAATTTGAATTCTCCTTAAAACTATACTGACTAAGCGGAGCAATGCCGGGAGCTATATAACAAAATTACAGTAAGGAATATATGTTCTTGAGAAATCGTAGGGAAACTTTAAGAAAGTAACAATCATTTCAGGCCACTCAAGAAGAACCACGACTTGAGACATTTAAAATGACTGAAGAAACACACTCAGGAACAGATATCACAGAATATAAAATGTCTGTAAGTGAACAGGACATTCTGGACTCGGAGAGGGCACTTGGAAGTTGTGACGGGTTAAGTTGAGTCAGCCATGTCCTCTTTGCCTGTTTCACTTCGGATAAACATCCTGTGTAGGTGTCAGTGATGACTGGGTAACAAATCAGGAACACACTAGCTTTAAGAAAAGCCAGCAAGGTGGGCCTTGTGTGTTGAACTAGCCATCACTTGGGACACCTACATCTCCTTCAAGTACCGCTTCAAATCAATTACTCCACTTCCAACTCAGCTGCCTTTGCCAATGCGCCTGGGAAGCAGCAGCAGATGGCTCAAGTACCTGAGTTCCTGCCACCCACACTGGCTACCTGGATGGGGTTACTGGTTCCCAGCTTTGGTCTAGCTCACACTTGACTGTTGTGACTATTTGAAGAGAAAACCAGCATTTAGAAGAAATTCTTTTTCACCTTTCTCTCTCTCTCTTCTTCTTTGTGTGCATGTGTGTTACACTGCTTTTAAAATAAATAAATATTTTAAAAAGGAAGGAAGGAAGGAAGGAAGGAAGCACGGACGGACGGACGGACTCCCAAAATCTGTTTCATTACTGTCATTCTCTTCCCAATAAAGCTAGTAGAACAGAAGAGAAGCCTTGAGCATCACAGGAACAAACTCAGATTTAAGAACATTATGGAGGAAGCAACCTGGTACTCTACAATGAAACAAGGTCCACCCTGGATATCAGAAACTAGTTCTCGACATGGAGTTGCTGTATACTAATCTTGTGACCTAGGACTTGAGTTTGGATACGGGAGACTTATCACCTGTACAACTAAATTATTTAACTAGTTCTTCCTCCTTATCTGAATTGATTAGTGGCTCAAATAAGATCATCTATAAAGATGATTCTAAAGTGTAAAGCACTGTTTAATGTAAAATATTTTAAAATAGTAAAATTCCAAGTGAAAAAGCCCTATGAAACAGAAGATCATCACCATATAACACAGGAATCATAAATGGTTACATAATTCAGGTTAGGTCACATACACCTACACTATTATAGAGTCTACTCCTCCAGGCCACATGGGAATGGAACATACACATGGCAACTAACGTCAGTAACTTTCCAAAAAACAATTTCCATGCTGTTCTCCTACTGCCTCAACAATGCTCAGGAATTATAAGCAAGAGCAATAATCTCCTTAACCTCCTGTAGCTTTCTCCAGCACAAAAGTCCGACACAGGCCACTTCACATGCCTGATTAGATAAGCCTTTCTAATGCTGAAAAACAACCGCTTCTAATATTTCAAACCTGATTTCCATGCAGACTTGGGAATAAAAAAAAAGGAAACAACCCAACGAAGTAGAATCCTTCAACTTCGCTTTGAAAGCTTACATAATTTTCTTTCCATGAAACAGCTGCTTCTGAGGGGAGAAGTATAAGACAGTGTAAACTACAAATGGACAAAACACTAGTTTTGAATGCACGCTAAGTTATGCCTGGAATTGCTGGACAGGCAATAGTACGGTTAGTAGTCTGTACTTCAGGTTATCCATAATCTTGCCTTAGCAGTGTAGCACAGCCTGAACAGAATCATTAAAGAAATTAAAACAGAGGTACAGAGACAAGGACTCCCAGACTGTAGCTCCCAAAGTGGGAATGACCAGACTAATGAACTGTGAAGTTCATTCAGAATGCTTGCACCTGGGTGCCTACTTTACCCCAAATCCAGCAAGCACAACTACATGTACTGTTTCCAGCCTTTATACACAGTCCTACAAGTTACACACTGCCCCAATTCCAATTATATATGAAACGGAACTGACAAACAGCCTGTCCAATACTCTTAGAATCAGAGCCAGTTCTATCTAGCTTCAAAACTATCCTACAGAAAAAGGCAAAATGTAGCAGGAGAGGGCATCTAGAAATAATTTCTGAGAATTTAAAATAAGTTGGGGTTGGAACAGCAGGTAAGCTGCTGTTCAGGACACCAGCATCCCAAATCAAAGTGTCAGCTCAGGTCCTGCTGCTCAGCTCCCTGCTAGTGAGTCAAAAATACCAATGAGGAATGGCCGAAGTACCTGGAACCAAGCCATCCATGAAGTTCCCGGCTCCTGACTTGTGGCCGGCCCAGCCCTGTCCATTGTGGCCATTTGGGGAATGAACCAGGAGGTGGAAGACTTCTCTCCTTTACTCTGCCACTCTGACTTGCAAACAAGTAAATCTCAAAAAAAAAAAAAAAAAAAAAGTAATGCTGTCATTGGTTGCTTTTTTTTCCCCACCTCCCTTAATACCCTGTGCCTGCTCTCCTTCACCATCCAACTAGAGGCTAACACCACTAAGGCTCGGGGGAGCATCTGGCACATCTGGAAGGAACCACATGTCTAAGATCATAGCTGAAGGGATAATCAGGGATTATGTATTGGCGTCATATATATATGTCTCTCATCCAGTGGTGCAGATGGCCACCTGTGCTCAATTCAATGGGGACCATAACAAGGAAAAGGTTTAGAGGAAACAAAAGGCCAGTCATCCTCACGCTTGTTCCAGGATAGCATGTGTAGAAATGCTGGTTGTCTAGGTGTTGGCGTGGGGGCTGGTGGGGGGGTGGGGGAACAACGGTTAATTCCAACATTGCTCAGCCAGAGGGTGGTGGTGCTGGGCAGCTTTAGCAACTGTTGCTGTGCAGATGCAAGAGCAGGCAGGCAGTTTACACGGTCACTCCCACACTTGTCCCGACAGTACAAAAAGGATACGACTGCACAGTCAAGGGAAAGCAACTGGTAGCTAAAGAGACTGTCAAAAAAACACTGAGTATAAATACAACTAGGTTTCCATTTTAAATCTTTCCAACTTTTTCATAAAAAAAAAAAAGCTGCACAGTCATTCCTAATCTTAATCTACTAAGGAATGTCTTTGGGGATCAGGAATGAACAGGGAAAGAAACATTAAACAACTTTCCATGGACTTTTTTTTCCCATGGATTACAACAAATATAAACCCACTCGCAGTGACAAATATATATATATATATATATATATATATATATATATACACACACATATATACACACATATATATATTCAGAAAAAATATACATTCTCTTCAAAAATCGTATTTTGACATTTAGATAATTCTCCTACTATGCAAATATTCAGATATTGTTGAGGAGAGTAAACTGTGAGTAAGTACACAAAATGTTGTCCAATCCAAACTAACATTATCACTGGGTCTATAGCATTCTTCCGCACAAACACACTACTTACTGAGGTTCTGTATGTTAGCTTTGGAGTTAAGCGAGGGGGTACCTCTCTGTACCGGGCTGACCTTGATGATCGCTTCATAAGCACCTGTTATTAGGAATCCCAACACCTACTGGAAGGACTAAGGGAAACAAGCAGAGCGCTTTCTTCCCAAGCATCTGTGACACAGTAAACCTTCGGTTTAAGGAAGCTGTTGCTGTTCACTGAAGCCCCGTGAGAACAGAGAAAGCTCTCCATTTGTTCACTCTGTGAACAAAGATGAATGCCTTGATCAGCTTCCCTGCAAACACATTTCCTCAAAGTGATATTCAACAGGTATTTATATTAATTACATTCAAATTCTGCTGTCGTTCATGGATACCTCTCTCTCACTGTAAGCAGTTTCAGCTGCTTTCTTTGGAAAGACCTAAATTATAGGAAAATATTTTAAGTGCTTTAAGAGTATTTGAATTAACATACGCGCCACTTATATTTTCTGTAAACTGTGTGCTTACCCATAATTATAAATATCTCAGACTATACAAGAAGCTCTTTCATAGTGCTCCCACAATGGAAAAACAAAGTCTTAGAAATAATTATAGAGGGAGCAGAAGGGAGTGGGAGGCAAAAGACAGTTTACTAAATCTACAAAATAAAATTTGGAGTTTTGTCTTAAAACAAAGCAAAACAAAACAAAACAAAAAACCTGACAACCATTTGTTCAAGGCTGCCAAACCTTGAGATAAGCAAACCGTCATGGGAAACAAATGTTAAAATATGAAGCCCTTTTCTGAGTAACTAATTCCACCAGTCCTGGCTAATCCAATTCTGAATCACTAATAGCACCAGAAAAGCTAGGGGCTGTCTTAACCCCTACCAAGAAGTCCAAAGGAACAGACAAGGGCTCATAGGCAAATATTCTCTCTGCTGTCACCGACACTTTCCATGTAACCACACTTCTGCCTTCCCCCATCCTTCCCACTCCTTCCCATGGTTGGCTCTGACACCAACCCTTTTCAGACCTCAGTAACCATTGGGTGGTTGATACATCCCCTGAGTTGTGAGTATACAGCAGAAGCGGGGAACATGCAGCCCCTCTGTCGGGTAAGGCCTGCAAAAATCATTTGGTCCTGCCAAAGCAACCACAGACAGGACTCAAAACTCAACAAATCTATGGCATGCTAACTTTTAACCTGTTATTGTTGTATGATCCACAAATGATGCTATGATATTCAAATGGTCCTTGGAAGATTTCCCCGCCTTTCGTAGAGAAGAGAAATCACTAGAAACGTGGCTCCGGCCCCAACCCAGTTCTGGACCACTTGGCCAGTCACATGGTTTTTTAAGTCTTTGTTTTCCTCATCTTCAAAACAAGAGATGTGTGGTTCCCCAAATTTTCAAGGGCCCCGTAAGAAATAATGCAATATTTTTATTATTTCAAAATGATCAGTTCATGAACTGTTTTAAGCCAATAAAAGTACTATTGCTTCAGACTAGTATTCTATATGGTGACATTGAATCACACGTGATGACTGTCCTATTACAGGAAATTTGAGAACAAAAGTATTGAGCCAGATTTCATACCAAAAAAAAAAAAAAAATCAGGGCCCAGCAGGATGACCTAGTGGCTAAAGTCCTCGCCTTGGATGCATCAGGATCCCATATGAGTGCCGGTTCTAATCCCGGCAGCTCCACTTCCCATCCAGCTCCCTGCTTGTGGCCTGGGAAAGCAGCCGAGGATGAACCAAACCCTTGGGACCATGCACCTGTGTGGGAGACCCAGAAGAAGCTCTGGGCTCCTGGTTTTGAATCAGCGCAGCACCCGCCATTGCGGAAGTGAATCATTCGACGGAAAATCTTCCTCTCTGTCACTACTCCTCTCTGCATATCTGACTTTCCAATAAAAATCAATAAATCTTAAAAAAAATTACTGTCTTTGCACCAAATACAACATCCAACTTGAAATATCCAGGTAATAAATAACAAAGAATGACTTTACACCTATCAATGCAATTTGTTATAACAGACAAAATTTCTTGGGCCCGGCGGCGTGGCCTAGCGGCTAAAGTCCTCACCTTGAAAGCCCCAGGATCCCATATGGGTGCCGGTTCTAATCCCAGCAGCTCCACTTCCCATCCAGCTCACCGCTTGTGGCCTGGGAAAGCAGTTGAGGACGGCCCAATGCACTGGGACACTGCACCCACGTGGGAGACCCGGAAGAGGTTCCAGGTTCCCGGCTTTGGATTGGCGCGCATCGGCTCGTTGCGGCTCACTTGGGGAGTGAAACATCGGATGGAAGATCTTCCTCTCTGTCTCTCCTCCTCTCTGTATATCTGGCTATAATAAAATGAATACATCTTTAAAAAACAAAGAAACAAAAAAAACAAACAAAATTTCTTCAAATTGGAAGTGTGCCCATTGAGGGAACAGACTTGAGTGTAATACCCATAAATATTTTTGAGTCACAGAAAAATCAGTGCATAATCCACTCACTGCACAGGTAAAGGTCCTATTTGCTCATTAAGAGTTCTAATCGGGCCCAGTGGCGTGGCCTAGCGGCTAAAGTCCTCGCCTTGAACGCGCCAGGGATCCCATATGGGCGCCGGTACTAATCCAGGCAGCTCCACTTCCCATCCAGCTCCCTGCTTGTGGCCTGGGAAGGCAGTTGAGGACGGCCCAATGCATTGGGACCCTGCGCCCGTGTGGGAGACCCGGAAGAGGTTCCTGGTTCCCGGCTTCGGATCAGCGCGCACTGGCCCGTTGTGGCTCACTTGGGGAGTGAATCATCGGACGGAAGATCTTCCTCTCTGTCTCTCCTCCTCTCTGTATATCTGACTTTGTAATAAAATGAATAAATCTTTTTTTTAAAAAAAAAAAGAGTTCTAATCACTCATCTACTTCTAATTAAAGAAAAGCGAATGCAACAGAAAGGCCCATCATTAATAAAGCCAACAAGTTCAACATTAAACAACACTACTACCACCAACTGTCCTATCCATTTAGCACCTACTAACCTATTTAAGCCTCAGTACAACTCCAACAATTACACACTGCTATTATCCTCAGCTTATAAATAATGAAATTGAGACACAGTGTTAGAAACTTGCCCAAGGGCAAAAGGTTAGTAAATTTAAAGCCAGACTTGTAAGGCTGTCACACTTGGAGTTATTAACTTCTCCACCCCCACACCAAATGCTGACAACTCCCCTCTCAAAGTGAAGTCTTTCTGAATTCAACCTAAAATAGTCCCATGGACAGCCATGAGAGCTGGGCTACTGCTCCTAAGAGCAACACTAAAGAGCCAGCTCACTGCTGTGGCCACTCTGGCTTAAAGACAAAGCCTAGGAATCCAAATTAACTCAGAAGGGCAAGGGTACCGAAAGACTGGTCTACTAGCATCCATCCATTTCTTATGTACTCAGAAGATGGAAAAACATTCCTAACAGGTTGGCTATCTTAAAAAGATAGTTTTAAAATTAATTAATGATAGTGACATCCTTCATTTGCTGGTTCACTTCCCAAAACTGAACCAGCACACAACAACCTAGTCTCTATCCACACCTCCCACTTGAGTGGCAAGGAACCAAGTACTTAGGCCATCTTCTGGTGCCTTCCCAGGTACATTAGCAGGGAACTGGATCAGAAACAGAGCAGCCAGGATGCCAACCTACACAACATAGAATGACAGTGTTGCAGGTGGCAGCTCAAGCCGCTGTACCACAACACTGGCCCCAAAAAACTGATGCCACAAGTTTGAATCTCAGCTCTGGTCTGCGATTTATTATCTAGGGGTAAGGAAGGGCATACAACTGTGTAATGTCCCCTCTGAAGCTCAGTTTCCACCAAAGTTCTGGGAGGAAAATGCTATCTTCATCTCTAAATGGAAAAAGTGAGGCAGGGAGGTGTTAAGCAATACGGGGAAGGCCAACAGTTCCAAAAGGAAAGTGGAGACAAGGACTGGGCCAAAACAAATTCATATTAGGAAAAAAAGCAAGAAAGTTCTAGTAAACCTTAAAGGAAAATGACAACAACAAATGTCCATCAACTTATGTCTTCAATCAATAGCTTCTCATGCTGGTTATGGCCCAATCATTCCCTTACTTTCAACAAACAGTGTTAGATTTCAGCGGGAAAAAGTTCATGATCAAATCTCTACCCACTTGCAAATTATGTAGAGGGGGTACAGAAAAAAGCTCAGTGACTATAAACAGCAATCTCAGAGTAACTGTCATTTTCTTAATTTCTAGTTGAAAAAAATTTTTTTTAAAGAAAGAAAAGGCTTGCAATCCTTCAGAAAACTTTCCTTCTTTGGTTGGTCAGAAATGTCCTCATTCCCCAGGTCTCCTCATGCTAAATATGGTAGCGGCTGGCAAAGAACCAGCCCAGTAAATTCCAATGATACTTAAGAAAGCATTCATATTGCCTGAAATTACTCTCAACCAAACACTGAAAACCTACAGGGCCTCAGCGTAGAGTTCAGCTGGAATACTGAATTTCAGAAGCAGTGGGGCGCCTTAGGAACACACAGGCTTGGAAAAAAAAGCAATCTAGTTTTCTTTATTGCAACATTCTTCAGCAATAACATTGCTCTCCTACCCACTGTGCACACAGCACTGCCCTGGAGCCGTGGGAGGCTGGAGAGAAATGGAAGAAACAGGTGTTGTCCGTGGGGTGCCAAAACAACAGGTTGCTTCAGTCAGCTCTCTGTCCCACAACTAATCAATTTGGCTAGGGGTGGGAGTCTTAGTCATCCTGTTGTCTGACCAAACTGCCTGGGTAAAGCACTGTTCAGGCCAATCCATCAGGTCCCAGAATCAGAACAAGCAGAGCACGGTGCACATGGCGTCAGCCCCATCTTTCAGAGCAACGGCATGCTTCAGAGTTTAGATCTCCAGGAAGACCCAGCAGCTGCCGATGAGCACTCATCCCCCACCACAGTACACATCTGGCCCCAGAAGACTGTTTTCCTCCAATGTCATTTTTACTAAGTGTTCAATTAAATGTGTACTTCCTGGGTATATATAATTGACAGCCTGTTAATCTATGATACAGATAAGTATTTTAAAGTAACTGCAGAATATTCCAGTTATCACGTAAACAAAAAAAAAAAGACCAAGCTAACTAGAAATCAGAAGCTGAAAAAAATAATAATCTATTAATAAGTTTTAAATATCAAGATTGGTATCAGATATTATAGGTTGCAAACTACTACAGTATGTACAGTGAGACGTTTAAGAAAATGAACTAAGACTCTTAACTTTGAAGAGATTTTCAGATCAGCAACCAAACAACTGAACATCTTAATGGGGAAAATACACAAGTTGCCAAAATAAATAAAAACAAAAGGCAATCCAAAAGGAAACTGACCATACAAGTAAACATTCAATATTACTGCAACCAAAGAGGTCACTTAAAATGAGGTGCCATTTGGTAAACTTTAAAAAGGAAAAACACTAACATTCACGATGATTGAAAACACTGACAGTGTCTTATTTCACTGATGAAAACACAACTTAGTCAAGCCACATGAAACGGAATTTAGCAGTGTGTATCAAAACCACAAGAAGGTCCATACTCTTTGACAACATAACTTGACTTTTGGAAATACAGATTCTTACCCAAGTTTACATAGAACAATGTTCAGGCACAGTAGTATTTATAATTGTAAAAACTGGAAACCAAGCTATTTGTTTAAATGAAAGATGATGGGACTTTCAGAACAGTGTGCAACCTTTAAAATCATATCCTTAAAGGGTAACCATACATGAGGGAAACATTCACTTTAATTTAGTGAAGAATAGACAACTGGGGTGTGCACTGTGGTATAACAGGTTAAGCCTCTACCTGCGGCCCCAGCATCCCATACAGGTGTTGGTTTCAGTCCTGGCTGCTCTACTTCTGATCCAGATCCCCGATAACATGCCTGGGAGAGATGACCCGAGTCCTTAGACCTCTGTATCTACACCAGAGATGTGGGAGAAGCACCCGGTTCTTGGCTTCAGATTGGCTCAGCTCTAGTCGTTGAGACTGGTTATGGAGTGAACCAGCAGATGGAAGCATTCTCTCTCTCACTCGCTCTCTCTTTCTCTTTCTCACTCTCTCTACATCTGCCTTTCAAAAAAAATTCTTTTAAAAATAAAATCAGATAAAAATCATATAAAACATGCTAGATATCTCACACTAATTAATTACATCGAAATATTAACCACTGATATGAGTTAGGGACAGAGGATTATTGCAAATTTTAATTTTCTACTTTCAAGGCTTGTAAACGTATTCTCTTTAGTGTAATAAATTCTCTTCTAAAAACTCAGCTTATTTGGAAAAATGCTAAGGGAGGAAATGTCTTCCAGTATGAAAGTGACAGTGTGAATAAAGAGCTAAAACAACAGTTTCAAAACACCATAAATCTATTAATAAATTAACCATTCAATGTATAAAAAAATACTTGAAAATATGAAAAGTATTTACACTGCTAATGAAAAGAACAGATAGTTGTATATCATACATCAACAACTAAAACTGTTAGAGTAGAAAAAGGACCAGAGATGTGTATCAAAATAGTAACATTAGAAAAACTATGGATATTTTTCTTACACTTTCCTAGATTTTTCAAACACCCTAAAACTACCTTTAAATAACTACTTTTTTAATTACCCCTCCCTACAAAAAGATCTTGTAAAAGTGCCAGAGAAAATAAACAAAGTATAAATACGAGTTATTATGTGTAAACATGAGGAATAATTCTGTTGCTATGTAAACTTACCTTAAACTGTAACAATGTTTGTTTTCAGTTACAACAATCTGCCTTAAATCTCTGAGAAATTATATGTCTCAAGTGCCACTGTATGTTGATACTTACTTTAGTGACACAATGCCAAACACTTCCATGATTCACAGGATATGGTCTTTTCCTAACAACTCCTCATAAGGATGAGAAAGTGCTTTGATTGTTGTTACAAAGTAAATGACCTTGATGTTTCCAGTTAAAGAAGATCTAGCAGATAGTCATGTTCCCAGCAGAGAAAAACATAAAGAAAAGGTAATAATCCAAATACATGCATCCTCTAACTTCAGGAAACCTTGATACTTTCTAAACAGTGTGTGAAAGTAGAGAATTAAAAAATACCTGCAGCTTACACACTTCACAAATCATCAGCACTATCTGGTTTTGTGGCTATTCATATTTAGGAACTCAACAGACAGTGACAGTATTTAATAATTCTTGTTTGAATGGTGAGTAGACAGGCCAACATAGCAACCTTTCCCTACTAGAGATCAATTTCAACACATGCCAGCACAGAAGTGTTTGTGACATGGAACTGATGTTACAACACATCCAGCACTGCTAGCATCCCACATGGCTGCCCCTGAGTCCCGGCTGCTCCACTCCAATCCAGCTTCTGCTAACAGACCATGGACCGAGTATTTCGGTCCCTGTCACCCACGTGAGGGACCCAGAAGAAGTTCCTAGCTCCCAACTTCTGCCTGGTCTAGTCCTGCTATTGCAGCCCTTTGGGGAGTGACCCAAAGGATGAAAATCTCTTTCTCTCCAACACACTACCTTTCAAATAAATAAATCTTTAAGTTAAAAAAAAAAAAAAAGAAAAGAAAAACAACAAAGAAAGCAAGCCTTCCAAACCCCTCCAAAAAAAAAAAAAAAAGGACACAAGAATAAAAAGAAATGAAAAAGCAAACAACAATTTAAAAATGCACCTGCCTCTGAACAAGGTAGTATACTTTAGAATGAAACCACAGGTTCTTGTACAACACCTTACTCAGCAGGCAGGACTATACTTTAAAGGGATGCTATTTGTTAAATAGACAACATATTATTAAGGAGACAATATCTGACTCCAATCAAAATATTATCATCATGTTTTCCTTACCTCACAAAACATACACTCTCTTCACATGAATAAACATATGTTAGGGTGGGAAAACTACTCTTCCCCCAGAAACAGGTTGTGCAACACCCAGAGATCCAATCTGTCTTTGTGTAGCGATGAGCCCATCTTGGCATGGTGCTGGCCTAATGCAGTCAAAGAACCCAGGGTTGCCACCCAGCTGCCAGTACCCGGCAAAAGTGACTAATCTGGAGACCAGAAACTGCCCACAGCAGGTATCCACGGAAAGGTGCTTCCGTCTGAAAGACACCCAAGCCCCTAATCACCTGGCCTTCAGTTTAAGATGGGCGAGGACCAGTGAAATGACCCCCTAAGAGCTTGCTGAATCACATTTAATGAAGTACAAGCTCTTCGAAGCTGGGAGAACAGGGTTTTGCCAAGACAAGTACAAAAGGGTGAGAGAGATGTTCGTATGATTAATCAATGCCACCTGTGGCAGCAACTCTGGGTGTGTCCACCTCACAGTGCAGTCCTTGCCTGGCTGGGATGACAAGTTCCTTCAGCTACTGTCACTGTAAACTGGATCTTCCAAAGAAGGCCTTCCTATCCCAGCTTGTCCAAGATCAGGTTTGTCACATGGGACTGGGAAAATAGCTCTGTCTCTTGCCACAAACCCACTAATAGACATAATAGACACCACAACGTGTGCCAAATGTATATTTACACCCCCCACAGCACAAAAGGGTCTTTGTCTTTTCAAGTTTTGATCCTTGTAAATTATAGCAAAGAAAGAAGAGGGCAGGCAGCTCACCACAGCACAGAAGCCCAACAAGGGTAAGCTGGGGGTCGCTGCTCCCTGGTGGTCTCAGGCTCTGCCCTGGTGTTGACTCCACCAGGCCATATGGCTCTTATTCACCTTGAATGCAGGAAACTCTTTTCAGGGGATATAGAAAAATGACAACATGATGGTACACCATATTCCAAATTACATGCTCATCAGTCTTGTCTCCCTGACGATCTCAACTCCTGGGGCAAAGACCCTGTCTTCTACTTGGACAATGATTCCCACACTGCCAGGAGAGCAGAACATCCTGTACTTCTCCCCACACAAAGCCAAGGGAAACACAAAAACTCCTAGTGAAAACACAGCCCAATCTTCCCCAAGCCACCACGGAGTGTTTGCAGAGCCACAAAGATAACCAACCTGAGTTGGTGGCTAAGGAACCCATCAGAAATTTCTGTAGAAACTTCTGTGTTTGTATGTAGCTTAATACAATAATCACTTTGTTTTACTCATCCAAAGCTGTGGCTCTTGTAATCCTTCCCTCAGGGGCTTTACTCTTCCTTGTAAAGCCAAAAAAATCATTTTCTGCCACACAGCTCATGTTCCCTTCAAAAAGAAGAGGAGGGAAAAGACTCCAGACCTAAAGCCAACCTCCTGGCACTGCCAGTGAGCACAAGCTTTCAGACCCACCTTGGGTCAGGGACAGCAACTTCAGTGTCCCAGTCCAAGTGGTACCCCTGGCCCCTCCTGACAGACGGCCCTGTGTTGCTCAAGAGGCCCTCGAGGCTGTCTTTCCCCTTTCCCCCTTCTTCCTTTGATGCAGCAGCCCTGGCACCCCAACAGCTGGGCTGCCTGACACAGGTGATCACCACACACTAACACCTCTCAAGGAAATTCCTGCCCCCAGATACATGCCCATGGGTTAGCAAAACAGACCTCCTCAACAGAGGCACCATTCTTCAGGCTGAGGATAGAACTAACCAGGTCCAACCCTGCTCAGCTTCTGAGATCAGGCGAGATCAGGCACGCTCAGGGTGGTATGGCCATAGACTAAGGACAAAAGTTTACACTGCACACCTGAAAGCCTGGGGACCGCCAAGGCATCTTGGCTTCTCAGGCAGCATTCACACCCAACAAAGCAGCAGTCCAAAGACATAGGATACCTGGCAGGTTATTATTTCTGAAGACCCTGAAAAGAAAAACTCTTTATTAGCCTTACAGGGAAACCAGACTAGGCTGAGCATTCCAGTGAGCAGGCTTTCAAGGGGAGGCAGGGAAGGGAATGGCCAAAGAATCCAGAAAAAGTTGCCTATCTCTAGCACTATCACGGAGCAAACAAAATGTTTAACTGTCCCAGATTTACTCTGCAGTGATTCCAAAACTTCCCTAAACACAATCACCTGGCTATTTCTTAAACATACCAACTCCCAAACATCATTCCAGGGTGACTGCATCAGAGACTCCAGGAGAACTCACCAGGTGTCTTGCCCTAGGAGTGGTCAGGGAACACTGCTCAACTAATCCCTCCCACAGCAGCGCAGCCAAGCAGGGAGAGAGGAGAGAAAGCCAGCATCCCAGCTCAAATCATCCTCTTGCTCCTCACCAGATATCACTCCTTTCAGAGACGGAAAGGGAGCTGTCACTTCCTAAAGAACAACGTAACTACCCCTGACATCCACAGGGGCTCGGGACTCTGCAGAACAAATCCCTGAGAGGAAACCCGCTGATCCAAGTCACCAAGAGGCAGACAGCAGTGAGAGTCACAGCTGGCCCAAGATGGATCCCACCGCCTCTGGAGGCAGGGGGCTGAACCCCCAACAGCAAGGGCCAGGATCAGATCCAGCTTGGGATGGATAAAAGGAGTCTCTGTCAACACCCAAATCAACAATGAGGAAAATTTCAGCCAGCCCTTAATTAATAAAAAGGGACAGCATAAAAGTAGGTGGAGTCAGCTTTCAACTGATCCTATCTCTTCAAAGGAGAAAGGCGCATAACAGACACACCCCTTACTTACCATAAACCTCTCCTACGGGGTGGCAGAGCAGGAGTCACAGGTGCCGTGACCAAGACCTGCTGTTCAGGTGACTCTGCACTTGGGGCATTTACCAGGCAAGTGCTGCGGCACACAGCAGGGAGGAAAGTGGCACAGATCCTGCCCTCAATGAGGAACAGCCTCCTTCAGAGACAGCTCATTCTCACAAGGACTTACCTTGGTGGGAATATATATATATAGATATATATAGATATTTCTACTCAATGTACACATCCCCTTACTTAGCCGAGTAAAAGTTTACAATGCTCAGCTTAAAACAAAAATCTAAACATGTATAAACTTAGTTAATGCTAATGTTTAAAATATTATTTTAAATGATTAGTCTCTAGAATAACAAAGTTGCAGTGAAGTATGGCTAGCAGCTCTGAACAAAACAATAGAAATTGCTGGCCTAGTAATACAGTAATACAGGAAGCAGTAGAAGTACACTTGAGTGGGAGGCAGGGGGTGGATGCCAGGCCTTTGAAGCTAGATTCCAAAGTCAAAGTGACCTTTATAAATTGCAGAAGTGATCAGAAAAAGAAAGGAAGGAAGAAAGAAACCACACACACACGGAAATGCAAACTGGCAAGTTTAAATACCTGGGGGAAGGAAAAATTTGTTTTTTTCCCCAAATGTAAGATAAAGCACTGACTCTTGCAAATACTAAAATGTCCATGAGGAACCTAGAAGGCCAGAATAAGAAAATGACTAAAAGTAATTGCTCAACTGAGTACATATAGCTTGAGTACCTATGAGATGCCAAGGCATCAGTCCAGGTACAGGGCAGGGGTGTGGGTGTCACAGTAAACATCATAATGAAAAGACACAACTCTTTTTCTTAAGCAAACATTACCCATAAGCATCTGCGGATGTCTGCAGTGTTTCTGTGTGCATAAGCTCCTCTGTACGCAAGCTGGCAGCAGTGTGGAGAGGGGACAGGGCACTGGACTGAGGGCCAGAAGAGAATGCTTATCACAACCCTCCAACTGGCTCTGCAACCACAGACGATGCATATAAGGAAACTGAGGACCAAAACACTCCCCTCCTACAAGGTCACAACCCCAGTAACAACACACCTGGAGGAGCAGTCTGGTCTTTGCTTTCCTAGCTCAGCAATCTTTCCCAATACCACACACACTGTACACAGATGAGGAAGAAAAAGAAACCTAGGCTTTCAAGTCATTTGCAGAGAAAGGGAAAAAGACAGGAAAAGGAGAATTAAGAAACAGCAGGCCATCAAGTTCAAGTTGAGGCATCCACACAGAGGTACAAAGACAGGAAACTCCTACACATAGAGCACGAATACAATATGATCATAAGGATGCAAAAATTTTTATAGCCTCGGTCAAATCATGCTCCTACTTACTGTTAAAACAATGTGAATACATACAGTCCAAAACAAAAATTCATGCAAATGATACTTGAGACAAAAGAGAAGTCGAGGAAGGGGTGGGGGTGCTTTATACCATCATCCAAGCGTATGAAGCTCTTCTACCCACACAGAGGCCATACACTGGGCTGAGAAACAGTAAGTGACATTACAGTCTATAACTTTTATATTGGTGGTATAAAAATTCCTGGAGGGTCAGAAGGGCTAAATACTAGAGTGGCTGGCCAGGATTAGGTTCGCTTTGGAAATTATCAAAATTGGGCCCAATGCAATAGCATAGTGGTTAAGGTGCTCACCTTGAATGCGACGGGATCCCACATGGGCACTGGTTCTAATCCCAGCAGCCCCACTTCCCATCCAGCTCCCTGCCTGTGGCCTGGGAAAGCAGTCAAGGACGGCCCAAAGCCTTGGGATCCTGCACCTGTGTGGGAGACCCAGAAGAAGCTCCTGGCTCCTGGCTTCGGATCGGCTCAGCTCCAGCCCTTGCGGCTGCTTGGGAAGTGAACCACTGGAGGGACGATCTTCCTCTCTGTCTCTTCTCTCTGTAAATCTGCCTTTCTAATAGAGATAAATAAATCTTTCTTTTAAAAAAAGAAAATTATCAAATTATTATCAAAATTTAGAAGGAAAGACCTCATCATGCAGACATCTGAAAGCATAAAAATGGGCTAACTCACTGGACTCCAACCAGATTCCTATGGGAGAACCACCCATAAGCACTGGAAAACTACAGCCCCTCAGGCCCACTGCAGCACAACTAAGTCCCCAGTAGTTGTCTGAGAAACCCCAGTGAGTCTGAGAAACACTCAAAGCTGATTCAGGGGCAGCCAGGACCTGCCACGGGGAGCAGGTGGGGAGGACGGTCACCTGGAATGGCATCAGAGAATGGGAACTAGATCAATGCAAATCTTGTGGGCAAAATAGAATTTCTGTGGGTGTGATATTTTTAAAACTCTATTGTAAGGCTGCTCTGAAGCACCCAAGCATATCCCACTAAATCTAAACATTCTTTAAAGATCCAGAAGTCAGCAGCTGCAATCCATGAACCAGAAGTTGTACTCCACGCTGGTAAGAAGCCTATAGAACAGGCAGCAGAGTGTGAATGGGCCAGAGAGATGCCAAAGAGATAACAATTTAGAAATCAAAACACAGGGAGAAAGACGAGAGACCACAAATCATCACTTTCTTGCCTCTACCTCTGTGCCCCAGCCCCCAAAGGCAGTAATGAGGGATACAGAAAGGAGTGAAAGTAGAAGGGAAAACTGCAAATTCCATCTTCATGTGAGAGGAAAAAAGAATGAAGCTGAGACATTATCTAACAGGCAGTGAAAACCAGGCAGTCACTTCCCATTGCAAAGCAAAGGAAAACAAGGAGCAAGGGTGGTCCTGGATGGCTGTTTAGACAATGAGACAGATGGGCTGACAGCTCCTTGCCCTAGGAACTCAGTGATGTCTAAATTAACAACTGGCCACAAGCCAGACACAGAAGTGCTCGAAAGTTTGGAAGGGTGTGTTATAATTGGTACCTTGGCAAAACACAACAATAGATTAGCAGGATTCAAAAAGCCTTCATTGCTAGACTCCTTTGAGCTTGAAGATTTGTACCAAGAAATAGATTTTTTAATCTCCTCTTTTGCAGTGGTTGCAGCTAAAGGACACCTGTCTAAAAACCAGGATAGCTAAGTCCCATCCTTTGGGCCAACATGAGGACCACTGAGGCTAAACTCCCTAAGTTAGCTGGCTACAGCAGCACCCCACTGGGCAGCGTGAACACAGCTCTCTACTCTGAGGGCCTCGCATGAGAGGCCCTGTGTCCAGCAAGCCTTACTCTGACTCTCTCATTCCTTTAGCTGTACTTCACAGGGAACTACACTATACGCCCAGAGGAGGAAGGTGGTTGCTGAAACAAGGCAAGGACAGACAAGGACTGTAACCCTCTCCCTGCCAGGGTTACACTGTCTCAATCCTAAACACACTCCTACACTAAAGCTTTCACTCTAAGAAAAAGGGAGGGAAAAAAAAGTCACCATCTGCTTTTCATTCGATGGCTCAGAAACAAGCTTTGCTTCACTGCCACACAGCCTGCTGGGACTCTTGGGGACCTAGCCGTGTATGAAATTTGAACTTTCCAAGAAGTATCCGGTTGGTGCTGAACAACCCAGTACTGTTTTCTTTCAGGTGATAACTAACCTTGTTCTCTTTTAAAACAGCTGTGATTGGCAAGCCAACTGCCTGTTAACAATGAACAAAGATCATATTTTTCTGCAGCTCATCATTTTCTTAACCCTTTATTTAAGGAGAGGCCGTTCACGAACTAATTTTTCCCCCTTCTGGTAAAGGTGAAATACTGCTTCAGATCAGGCTCGGGAAAAGGGCCCCCTTTTAGTTCAACAGATGTGCACGACCCACCACCGGGTTCAGAAAGAATCAAACAGCCCCTGGGTGGCCTGTGAGGGCCTTCTCGAACACCTTTTAAGTGCCCTGACCTTAATATATACCTTCTTTCAACTAATCCTATTAGTTCGGTGATTTCGTTCCCATTTCATTGGTGAAGATACCGAGCAGAGGTGGATTCGAATTCCAAAGCACACCCCCCCCCCCCATTAGTCTGAAGACACTGAGAGCCTGGAAGCTGTGGGGGGGGGGGGGGGGACATGGTATCAGTCCATGATTTCCTCTTCGTACTCCCAACTGAGTTAGGAAAGACTGACGCAAACACGCAACCCTAAGGAAGCCAAAAGCTCAGGCATCCAGGTCTCCTCCTGCGCCCCTGCCCCACCCCCAACAGTGCCCGAGAGCAGCGTAGCCGCAGCCAGGCTGGAGGAGCTGGCGGCCGTCACGCCACATTCCTGGGTCCGGACACTGAGCGCGGCCGGCAGCACCAGGGCTGCGCGCCTGATCGAGTGCAGCCACACCGGGGCTCCGAGCCACGGGCCGACACAGCGGCGCGCTCAGCGCCGGGGAACCGACCCGGTGTCAAAACGCAGGAGCGCGGCCAAGCCCCGTCCCCAACCGAAACGAGCTCCTGGTCCTGCACTGCGCGCCACGCTGCGCAGAGCCCGCACGGCTATGCAGCCGAAGTCGCGGGGCTCCGAGGCCTGCCCCCTCCCTTCTGCCCGCCCGCGCCACAGACTGGCATTCCTGCGCTCGGCGCGTCCTCGGCCCCGCGCAGCCCGCCCTCGGCTCTCCCCGCGCCCGGGGGTGGGGGGGCTAGGGGGACGCGGAACCTGGAAGGCGAAACACCGCCCCACGTCCCCATCGCAGGCGCTCCGGGGAGGCAGTGGCTGGACCTTAGCTGCCCCGGACCCCCTTCCAGCCGAGCGGGCGCGTTGGGGGGCGGCGGCCGCACGGGGGAGGGGCCCGGGGCGAGAGTGGCCCCCCGAAGATGCCCAAACCCTCGGCACCGACGCGAGCCCGCAAGGCGCCGTCGGCGCGGCCGCCCAGGAGGAGGGGGGACCTGCGAGGCTCAGCCCGGTCGGTACTCACCGCGCGCGGGGGCCGCGCGGCACAGCCAGAGCGCCAGGAGCGCCCAGAGCGCGGCGTGGCGCGGGCCGGGCATCTTCTCGCTCGCCGCCTCCGCCGCCGTGGCCGCCGGGGCAGCTCCACATGGAGAGGTGGGGGGGTCCCGACGGAGGAGCCCCGCTTCCTCCTCTCTCCACCCCCTTCTCCTCTCTGGCGCTCCGCCCCCGCCTCCCCTTCGCAGCTCCGCTTCCAACGCCTCGACTCGTGCAGCCCGGCCGCCGCCCCAGCCGCCCCAGCCGCCGCCCGAAGTTAGGCTGAAACTTTGTGGAGCGTGCGGCGAGGCCGCCTCGTGTGTCCTTCCGCCTGGGCGCGGAGCCCCGCCCCCCTGTCCCCGGCCGCCGCCTCGGGCACACGGGGGGTTCCCGCAGGAAGAAGCGCCGGCTGCGCCCCGCGCGGAGGGATCTTACTACGAGGCGGCGGCACCCCCGGCCCAGCCGCAGCTGCAGCCCCGCGCCGCCGCTCCTTGGCCGGGCCGCGCCGGGGCTCCGACGCCTTAACTCCTTCGGCGCTAGGGCGCCTCGCCCTAAGAGGGTTTAGGCGTTAGGGTTGCAAAACTCCCGTCAGCGAGGTCTGCCCGGATCCTGCACTTGCAGGAAGCGTCAGACCTCACCCAGCCGTTCCGCAGCGCCCACTGCTCCCTCGCACAACCCCCCAGCCGAGGAAGTTGGGAGGGTCCAACCAGGGCTGTCAAAGCGAAACACACACACACACACACACACACACACACACAAAACTGGGGTTGGAGAGCAGAGGCTCGGTGTAAAAGGAGCAGAGCCGTCACCTGTGGGAGTGTCATCCCCGTGCATTCATCCGTTCTTTAACCAGTATTTCCTGGGTACGCTGCTGTGAGTACAGAGCGTGGATACCCGAAGAACCGGCTACTTGTGACGGGCCGAGACGTGGATGCTTCTAGGGCTGGGGTGCCGATGGGGTGTTCTGGGATGGAAGGACTGGGGATTCGAACAAGAACTTCAAAGGTAAACTAAGTGTCTGCAAGACCAAAAAAAAAAAAAAACCCCACCATCTAAGGATATAGTTACCTGTAGCACTACAAAAGCCAAAAATTGGAAACTTAAGTGCCCACTCTTAGAGGAATGGGTAGATGATGTATTTTAATAGAGCGAAATGTGACATGCTAGTTGGAAAGACTGTATCCAGTAAAGATAAATCTTAAAAATCCAATGAGAGTGGCAAAAACAGTGCGAGGACAGCGTTGTGACATGGTGTGTTAAGCCTCATCCAGCAAGAGTGCTGGTTCCAGCTCCCTGCTAATGTACCTGGGAAAAACAACCACGAATTAACTGAGTGGTTGGGCCCTTGCACTCGCCTGGGAGACTTAGATGGAATTTCAGGCTCTTGTTTTTTTTTTAATTTCCTTTATTTTTATTGGAAAGTCAGATTCACAGACTAAAGGAGAGAAAGATCTTCCACCACGGGATCACTCCTCAAACGGCTTACAGTGGCGGAGCCAAGTCAAACTGAAACCCGCAACCAGGAGCCTCCTCCCAGTCTCCCTCGTGGGTGTGGGGTCCCAGGGTTTTGGGCCATCCTCAACTGCTTTCCCAGGCCACAAGCAGGGAGTTGGATGGAATGTGGAGCAGCCGGGTCACAAACTGATGTTCCAATGGGATTCTGGTGCTTGCAGTCAAAAGGTTAGCCAATTGAGCCATCATGCCAAACCCAGAATTCCAGGTTCTTGACTTCCAAAATGAAAGATCTCTGTGTCTCTCTTCTCTAGCTCTGTGCTTCACATATAGAAAGCAGTCATTTTTGAGCAACTGCCAAGGGAGACATAAGAATACCATTTGTGGATGTTTAAGCTTTTTCCAAGACACACCACACCACCAAACACACACACACACACACACACACACACACACACACACACACATTGCATGGATGGATCAGGCCTGAGTACAAGTGGGCTTTTAAGAAAAGAGCTGAAATTAATGACAAATTGCAGGGGATAATCCCCCAGGGAAGAGCCTTCATAAAGGCATGGCTATAAAGCAGACAATTTCTGGCTCTGTTAGCAGTAAGGGGCTTCAGGGAGGGCAGAAGTTTGGGATCAGATTGTATACAGTTTGAGTGACAAGCCCAAAGGTATGCGGAGGTGGGGCAATTGTGGTGGTCTGCTAGGCGGTAGAAAACCCGTTGAGGTTTTTAAGTCAGGGAGAGAAATTGATGGAAACGAAGGTTGTTCTGATAATCCCATGCAGAACTGTCAGGGGGCAGAGATGAAGTGGGGCCCCACGACCAGTCAGGAATTTGTGAAACAAACCAGGCCTGGGATGGTGAAGGTCTAAACTGATGAAGTAGATGTCAGAAGGAATGGATAGGCAATCCTCTCAACAAAGGAACCAGGGGG
The DNA here is from genome assembly GCF_030435755.1 of Ochotona princeps. Classification (NCBI taxonomy): domain Eukaryota; kingdom Metazoa; phylum Chordata; class Mammalia; order Lagomorpha; family Ochotonidae; genus Ochotona; species Ochotona princeps. The sequence continues at coordinate 102,628,901 of NC_080833.1, read as the reverse complement.
AGGGGACAAGATCCATGTGACTTGTTGGAGTTTGCAGTCCAGATGGAGTGAGAAATTCTCTCCACAGAGCCTCTCCCTAACCCCTCTAAGATCAAGTCCAAACTTCTACAACTGGTGGGTACAACGCCTTTCCTCACTGAGCCCCAAAAACCTATCCTCCCTGCCCCCACTGTGAGTATCAAACAACTTGAGATTCCCCAAACATATCTTCTTGTTTCGGTCTGAGGACCTTCTGTTCCCTTGTCTTGGAATGACTCCTAAAGTTCCTTCCCTCCCCTTCACCATGAACTTCCAATCACATATGGCTGGGTCCTCAGAAAGTGTCAAGTTGACACTGTAACAAATTGCTATCCCTAACAGACAGCCCCCACCCCCAGTGTACTGCTTCTGCATCTTAAGCCAGTGCCCGTTTGTCACACAAGGCCCTTTGTATTTCCACCTTCTCAAGCAGATGAGGACGGTCCTCATGGGCAGGCACCATGGCCTCTCTCACCCCCAGTATCTATCACAGAACAGATCTTGAACTAGATGTAAGTCAACACTGAGCAGGTGCGAGTCAGGAACAGCACAGGCCCAGTTCCAAAACTGTATTTTAATGAGAAGCTGACAGCTGAAGGTGGTCATCTTACTATCAAAAATGTCAATTAGAACACTCTTGAAATCTGTGCAAGTATGTTCAGAAAGAAGATCACATTTTTAGTTGATACACAGTGTAACTAGTTTGATCATCCCATTTCCTCACTAAAGACAGTTGGGTCTTTTTTGTTTGATTTTTGTTTGTTTGTTTGTTTGTGAAGATGATTCACTCCCCAAGTGGCCGCAATGGCCAGAACTGACCCAATCCGAAGCCAGGATCCCAGAACTGCCTCCGGGTCTCCCATGCGGGTGCAGGGTCCCAAGTCTTTGGGCCTTCCTAGGCTGCATTCCCAGGCCACAAGCAGGGAGCTGGATGGGAAATGGAGCTGCCTGGATTAGAACCCGCTCCCATATGGGATCCCGGCACATTCAAGGTGAGGACTTTAGCTGCTAGGCCACCGCGCTGGGCCCTAAAGACAGTTTTTAATGACTTGGCTATATTGAAATTGTTTTTAAAATTGTGGTGAGATATTTGGTCTAGTGGTAAGACACCAGTGGAGACCCTACATTCCACATCGGATGCCTGGGTTCAGGTCCTGGCTCCACTCCTTATTCAATCTCTCTGCAAATGTGCACCCTGGCAGGCAACGGTGGCTTAAGGACTTGAGTCCCTGCAACCTGGGAGGCCTGGATTAGCTTCCCAGCGCCTGACTTTGACCCGTCCTTGAGGAGTGAAACAGTGAGTGAGAGGGTCTCTCCTCTCCCAGTCCCTCTCACTCTCTCCCAAAGAAATGAAAGTTTTTGTGGGTTTTCTTTGCTGGGTTTTTTGTTGTGGTGGTGGTTGTTTTGTTTTGTTTAAAATTTTATTGGAAAGTCAGATTTACAGAGAGGAGAGACAGAGAGAAATGTCCTCTGTCCATTGATTCACTCTCCAAGTGGCCTCCACAGCTAGAGCTGAGCCAATCCAAAGCCAGGAGCTTTTGGGGGAGTCTCCCACATGGGTGCAGGGTCCCAAGGCTTTGGGCCATCCCTGAATGCTTTCTCAGGCCACAAACAGGGAACTGGATGGGAAGAAGAGCAAGTGAGATTAGAACCGGTGCCCATATGGGATTCTAGCACATGCAAGGCAAGGACTTTAGCCACTAGGCTACCATGCTGGGCCGGAAAGCTTTCATTAAAAACAACAACAAAGTGGGCCCAGCGGCGTGGCCTAGCGGCTAAAGTCCTCGCCTTGAAAGCCCCGGGATCCCATATGGGTGCCGGTTCTATTCCCGGCAGCTCCACTTCCCATCCAACTCCCTGCTTGTGGCCTGGGAAAGCAGTTGAGGACGGCCCAATGCATTGGGACACTGCACCCGCGTGGGAGACCTGGAAGAGGTTCCAGGTTCCCGGCTTCGGATCGGCGCGTACCGGCCCATTGCGGCTCACTTGGGGAGTGAATCATCGGAGGGAAGATCTTCCTCTCTGTCTCTCCTCCTCTGTGTATATCTGGCTGTATTAAAATGAATAAGTCTTTAAAAAAAAAAAAAAAACAACAAAGTAACCACTGATATTTTTTGTCACATTTGTTATGATATTAAACTTCATGTATACCTCTGGTAAGGACAAGAGGAATAAAGAGGTGTTAGAAATGGAAGTGAGTTGAATCCAGCATAATAACTAATAACTGATTCCTAATAACTAATTCCTCACCTCGCCCATATGGATACTGGCTGCTGCACTTCCCATCCAGCCCCCTGATTGTGGCCTGGGAAAACAGTAAAGGATGGCACTCACATGGGAGACCCAGAAGAAGCTCCTACCTCCTGTCTTTGGATCAGCTCAGCTCTGGCTGTTGCAGCCATTTGGGGGTAAACCAGTAAACAGGGGGCCCTTATCTCTGTCTCTCCTTTTTCCTGTAAGTCTGCCTTTCCAATAAAAATAAAATAATTCTTTAAAAATTAAAAAGAGTAATGGAAGTGGGTGGAGGCCATTACAGAAGACACATTTTGAAGTACATATTGAGAGAAGCTATTATACAAGTTGGCAAAAACAAAACAAAAGGGAACTACAAATCAAAGAAACAACTTAGAATTGGCAAAGACTGAGTCAAGTGAGAATGCTTTTAATGCATCAGCTAGGAGGTTCAAGAATATTTACCATGAATCCTATGTAAGCACTGAAGGATAAATGAAGATCCAGTGTGACAAGCAGAGTGTTAATGGGCTTACGCGTGCAGGCCACCAAGTCCTATCTTTACGCAAAGGTAGTCAGAGAAGAAGTTCAGGAAGAACCCAATAGCTAAACTAAGAACTGAGCAGCTGGGCCAAAAGATAAACTTAATCAGGTAGAGAAGGCCATTTCTCGTGTGTAGAGGTTTCAGGCTGTTCCAGGCACAGGGAACAGCATGTACGGGTAGACAGCATGTAGAGACAAGCCTACAATAGAGATCAGAGCTTTTACCCTGAAGTGCAAAGATAAGAATTTAGGAAAGATTGTGTGGGAATGTAGACTAGATGGGCTTGCCTCTTAAGATTAGGAACTGTTTAGATAAAAACACACAATCAAGTGTGATGACCTCAGTACCTGGAGGCAGTGTGGGGTATTCCCAGGCACAGGAAATATAGAAGGAAAAGGAGGTTTGCTATGGAAGGTAGGTAGGAATGAGATCAAGACAGCTGGAAAGGAACCATGTTCAGGAGCGACAGCAGTGTCAGGACTGCCTTTGGAAGAGCAGGAGGTTCCCCTACTGATTTGCAAGGTGGAATTACTTTCTTGCATTTGGCTCCTCCCCAAAGCTAAGCCAGTGTCCCACTACGTGCATTTAGATGACTATTTCTTTGGTCTCTATTACAATCTAAGAGGACTCAACGGTGATTTCCCAAACCTGAGTAGAAACCCAGGATGTCTGCATGGAGATGTGAGCTGTGAAAGTATTCAGCAGTTTAATTACCCACCTGAGTTGGAGCATGGTCTTCTTCAAGCGCAAGCAAATCCTACTCTAGAGGAGAGATTGTCAGGAAAGCATTGGTGGGTGGAGGGAGTATCCTGTAGGTTATCACACCTGATCCTTGAAGTTGCATAGCTTCAGTGACGGGAAAAAAAGAAAGAAAAAGAGGGAGAAAAAAGAGAGAAAGAAAGAAAGAAGAGAAAGAGAGAAGGAAAGAGAGAGAAGAGGCAAGAGAAAAAAAGAGAAAAAGAAAATGAAATCCCATCAACTTTCCTTCTGGAAAACAAACATATGAGTCCACGGGGCCCAGTTAAAATTAGGAAATTATTAGCTATATAAAAATATGGATAAACCCTACCCACAATTTTAGTATATGCTGAAAATATACAATCATATCTTTAGTAACTAAGGCTCATATGTAAAAGTACCTCCCCAAGCAAATATAAGATTGGGTACTTTTTCTCATGGCTGCGCTCTCAGATCCAATAAGCTATAAATTCTCCACCACAGTGTATGGAAGTGCTTAAGGGTGTCTTTTAAAGAACAATTAAAGGAGGGTCATATCCTTGTATTTAAGTTGGGGGAAGATGCAAGAGTAGAAGAAAGGCTTGGCATATTGGAGACTCCCAGGCTGGGTCAGTTTGTGCACTTCTGCTGTTGACGAAGATACCCCTGGGTAGACCTCAGGGAAACGCTGAGCTCCTCCACACATCTCACCGCTTGGCCCAGGGGTGTGTGGGAGACAGCTGCGGAAGCACGAGTGAAAACAGTGTTTCTGCTAATACCTTGCCTTTGTGCACTGCTTTAGATTTCCTCAAACACTTAAAGTGTACTGTCCCATTTGGTACTCAAAACACAGTCATGGGAAATAAGCAGGTCCATCAATATTACTGCCATTTTGCAGATAAAGACACTGAGATAGAGTGTGTTTTGCCCAAGGTTACATAATTAGTAGCAGAACTGAGACAAGAGCCCCACTGTCTCTTCTTATTTAATCCCATTCCCTTGCAGCCTCAGACAACAGTGGGAAGAACATCCGAGGTGATACTTAGTGTGAGGACCTCTGGGCAGAGGGCCACCAGCTTATCAACGTCCACCTCTGTAAGGAACAGGCTGATCCACTGCCAGGAGCAAACTTCCACAAGTGAACACATTCTTTTATTGTAAAACCTCTTTGAGGAGTATCCCTGCTGCAAAGCACTTTCTTGCCGCTGTGCAACACAAACATGCTTAAGACCACGCCCAGAAAGCTCAAGATCTTAGCACTTTGAGGAAAGCCAGTGTGCTGATAAAGGGACTAAAACATAGACAAGTGCTTGGTTCTATCATTAGCTTCAGGGCCACTTTGCTACCAACCAAGAGGCCTGCACATCTGGACTGTAAACAATGTGAAGATAGGAGCTCTCTCTTCCAATCTATAAACTCAACAGTAGTTGGTTCTTTGCTTTGCAAGATGGGGTGCTCGGTAAACCCACATTCGGAGAGGTCCATGAAGTTAAGCTAAAGGACAAATTCTAGAAGGCAGGGGTTAACTCAAAGATTCAAATTAGCTTTGAGAATTAAGAGGCAGTCACATTCTTCTACTGGACATAAGTCCACTTGTCCTTGACCTGATTAAGGATTTAAATAATATGCACAATTTAATTCAAGGGTTCTTGACATAATTTGCCCTCAATCTCAATGTAATTGATGTGAAGGAGAAGAAATTGTAAGATCATCCCTGTATAATGACCTGTTCCTCACATGCTGGTGTTATGTGATGAATGATACCTGTAAAACTCAACTGGAAACCCCAAATTCACCTGCTTCCCATGAGACATAAGCCGGAAAGAGGAAAGCTCACTTTAGCATGACCTGACTGTTGTGTTTTTACACTCTGCTAAAGTATTTTATGCTGGGGTTGTTAATTGCATTTTACTTCCTAACTGGGTACATACTTTGTATATATGATGATGATGTAAAACAAAAAGTGCTGACCTGTATGTGCCAAGATATCTCACCAGTTCAAGAGCGTCATAAATGCACAACTCGGTAATTAGCAAACCGCAGGATTACTGCACGAGTCTCAGTGCCTCGGTCACTAAAATGGTTAGGCAACACCGAATATTTAAGAAATGCAATGGAGATTGTTCTCGGAGGCTGTCACCCACTTCTCCCCAGCCTGCTGATAGTCTTCCTTTATGATTCGCCAAGAAATTCTTGAGCAATGAGGTCTGGGCCCACAGAAAGTTTCTGTCATAAATTATGGAAAATCTTTATGCCATCTGCATTCAAATCACACCCAAGTTGCCTGAAGCAGAAGAAAAGGGAACATTTTCTTAATATGTGGAATTCAAAATGGTTAATAAGTATGAGAGTAGGGGCATCAAAGCAAGGAAGGGAAACCCCAGTTTTAAAAGCAGGCAGAAAGAACTGCCTTCTAAGTCAGTAATTCATCGGGAGGTAATTAATGGCTGGCAACAGGTATTTATAATGGAAGTATACATGGCCCTAACGACAGGGCTTGTTTCTGAAAACATTCTAATTAAAAAGGGAAAGAGTAATTTTATAGGAAAGTACAAATCAGGGGTGCGTATGTCTGCTAATGAGTGCAAAGAGACTGAGGTGGTAATTGCTGGGCTCAGACCAGGTCTCTGTTGCTGAAGATTGTTGAAGGCCTTGTAAATGTGCAAGCAGGGTTTCCAATAAAGTGAAAACGTACATTGTCCTGATCTGTCAATGTGAAAAGGAATGTGAGCTTGGAATTCAGTGGTTGTGCCTGAATGTCCTGGATTCTGTCTCGTTGCTTTTAATCATTCCCATCTCAGTTAAGAAGATTGCAATATGACTGTTCTGTCCTCATGCTCAGACCACTGACTCAAACCTTTGACTCCTTCCCTCTGGTAACACTTACTAAAAGTGTAAGCAGATAGGAAAAGACAGGTGGTGGCAAGACAGAAAATGTTTCCCACATCAAGATCTACGTCTGAATCCTGCCTCATTGCCTGGAAGAGTGCTTTAAACAGCACACAGGACAGCAACTGCAAAAGCACCCATCTTCATTGATCACTTGTGGCCTGGAATCTTGGTCTTTCTACTGATAACTAACATGTAGAGTGTTTACTGAAGACTATAGATATTGTTACAGTAAGATAGGAGTAGACAGAGTGAACAGACTGACTTACTTCCAAGAGCTAGAATTGCAAGACAATGTTTACATTAAAAAAAAAAAATGACAAACTGAAATTTGAAAGAGATAGTATCATTCCCTACTCATCCACCATCTGGGATTCTGAGAAGAGGGAAGTAAGGAGAGCTGAAAAAAAATTAAAATAGGCCAGGAGAATGGCAGAGGAAGGTGAAGGGGTACTCTGGAGTCCCATGCACCTGTTTAAAGTGGGGAAGTAGCCCGAGTACGAACTGAAGAAGAACCCATGTGGAATTCCCCCCTTGCACACTTCCGCTGCCCTCCAGAAGCCCTGGGGTGAGTGCATAACACTGATCCACTGGTAACAGAAACACCACCCCCAATCTCCTCCCAAACTCCCTGAGTCTAAATTGGTTCATAGATCGTAACATCAATAATGTGAATAGTGATAACAGCAAATGTGCTTATGTATGTCCAGTAGTGTATGAAGTAGCTCTCCTGCTTTCTTTTTGATATGCTAACCAGCATATGAGCCAATGGCATGATGTGCACTCCTCAGTGACTCCTCAGTTGCCTACAATCACACAGCTGCTCAGTAGTGACCCAAGGACATGACGCCAAGGTCCCTCTGGCCAATCCCATGAGCTCATCCTGCCTTTGTGTGGTGCCACCTCAGGCATCCAGGGCTGTCCTTTGCTTAGGTAACAGCTATTCCCTGGTCATTTGTCAGATACCTGCCCTCTCAGGCTTCTGGTAAGACCAGAGCTTGATATGATACCTCACTTGTGTTCCCCTGCAGTACAGGACCCAGCCTCCTGTATGCTCACCTTTAACTCTGGGCCAGAATCAGGACTTCATTTCCTTGCTTCTGCCTCTCATGTGGGAGAAGGTCTGACAATTCTGTAGATTGGTTCCATGATACCATTTTTTATTTTGAAATACTCCCTGTTAAGTGTTCCTAATAAAAGACAAAGCCAGTAGGAAACGAACGAATTCTGTTTATTGCCATAGCTTTAATTATAACCATAAAAACTTCAATTTACAAATTAAAGGAAAATGGATAATATTACCAACTATAATAATATTTTAGTAGGCTTAATTCATTGTTATTTATATGCATATAATTCTAAAGTTATAATCCAGGCATATAAGGGGTCTCCACAAACACTCATGGAAAATGTGTTATGAAAAACCTATGCGGGCCCGGCGGCGTGGCCTGGCGGCTAAAGTCCTCGCCTTGAAAGCCCCGGGATCCCATATGGGCACCGGTTCTAATCCCAGCAGCTCCACTTCCCATCCAACTCCCTGCTTGTGGCCTGGGAAAGCAGTTGAGGACGGCCCAATGCATTGGGACACTGCACCCACGTGGGAGACCCGGAAGAGGTTCCAGGTTCCCGGCTTTGGATCGGCGCGTACCGGCCCATTGCGGCTCACTTGGGGAGTGAATCATCGGACGGAGGATCTTCCTCTCTGTCTCTCCTCCTCTGTGTATATCTGGCTGTAATAAAATGAATAAGCCTTTAAAAAAAAAAATAAGAAAAGAAAAACCTATGCATGGATCTCCTCACCACCAATTTTTTTTTTTTTTGCAACAAAAGAAACTTATCTCTTTTTTAAATTATTTTTTTATTGTAAAGTCACATATACAGAGAGGAGGAGAGAGAGGAAGATGTTCTGTCTGATGATTCATTCCCCAAGTGACCTCAATGTCCAGAGCTGAGCCGATCTGAAGCCAGAAGCCAGGAACTGCCTCCAGATCTCCTACGTGGCTGCAGAGTCCCAAGGCCTTGGGCTATCCTTGATTGCTTTCCCAGGCCACAAGCAGGGAGCTGGATGGGAAGCAGGGGCCACTGGGTTTAGAATTGGTGCCCATATGGGATCCCGATGCGGTCAAGACTAGGACTTTAGCTGCTAGGCCACCACACTGAGCCTGAAACTTATCTTTCCATTCTATTTTTCCAAGACTTTTTTGTAATAATCTTGAACATGCAGTTTTTTTTAACCTGCTTTCTCATGTTAATTCACATATCAAATATTTCCCTTTGTTGCTATCTAATTGCTGTATGTCACATTGATGCTCGAAAAATATTCTAGTACCAACTGACATACAGAATTAGAATTGTTTTTCACAAGTACTGGAATCTATACCCAAAAGTTGTCCATGTCTTTAAAGAAACAGCCCCTGGAGACAATCCCCCCACACCTCTCTCATTGCCAAGGTCACTTAGTAAACGGGTGGATCCTTCTTTATCAGGGAGATTCAGTAGCCCAAAATAGAGCCCTGCTCCTGTTTCCTAATCTGCGGACTGATAACTGCCTTTACTGTTCTTTTTCCCTCTTTCCCTTCCCTGTCCCTTTCCCAGCTACAGGCTTCACTTCCTACTTCACTATGGAAATCTCCAAGCTCAGAAGTCTCCTCTCCTGTAGGATCATCGCCACTCCCCACCTTTGCTAATACTGCCACACATCCCAGAACTCCCCGCGCTCTGGCCTCTCACAGTTGACCTCTTCTTGTGTCCCTGCTAGATCTTCTATGCTGGCCATTGGCTTCATTTCCTTCAGTCTTTTCTAAGGATTGTTTTGCTATTCATTGTCCATCAGTTCCCACTGCCTCATCATTCATCACTCCCACTCTGCTGGTTAATCCCTTCAGCCAACAATTTCTTCCAGCTCTCACTCATTCTCTCTCTCTCTCTCTCTCTCTCTCTCTCTCTCTCTCACACACACACACACACACACACACACACACACACACAATTATAGGCTATGAAAACTTATGCTGCTTTTCATGCCAAATCTTTTAAAAAATATTTACTTATTTTATTTGTGAGTCAGACTTAGAGAGAGAGGGAGAGACAATAAGTTTTTCCAGCCACTGGTTCCCTCCCCAGGTGGTCATGGCCAGGCAAGGCCAAAGCCAATAGTCAGAAGATTCAACCAGGTCTCCTACATAGGTGACAGGGGCCCAACATTTGAACTATCTTCTGCTTTTCCCAGGCCATTAGCAAGGAGATGGATCAGAGGTGGCATAGCCAGGACATGAACTGGTGTCCAGATAGGATTCTGGAGTTACATGTAGCGACTTTGCCTGCAACATTACACAACAACATCAGCCCTCCAACTGGATTTTAAAAGTAGTTTAGCCTTTGCTGTTCATATTTCTTCAATCCATTACAACTTTCTCTCCCTATGTTTATTAAGCACCTACTACATGAAAATAATGTGGAAATAGAGATAGACAAGGTAGCCCTTGCTCCTGGGAATCTTCTAATTAGTAGAAAAACAGGTAAAACAGTTTAATGCAATTAAATGAGTGTCAGGATTAGAAATACGCACAGGATGGGCCCAGCGCGGTGGCCTAGCAGCCAAAGTCCTCGTCTTGAGTGCTCCGGGATCCCACATGGGTGCCGGTTCTAAACCCGATGGCCCTGCTTCACATCCAGCTTCCTGCTTGTGGCCTGGGAAAGCAGTTGAGGACGGCCCAAAGCCTTAGGACCCTGCAGCCGCATGGGAGATCTGGAGGTAGTTCCGGGCTTCTGGCTTCGAATTGGCTCAGCTCTGGCCGTTGAGGTCACTTGGGGAGTGAATCATCAGATGGAAGATCTTCCTTTCTGTCTCTCCTCTCTGCATATCTGCCTTTCCAATAAAAATAAATACATCCTTAAAAAATATATGCACAGGAGTGTCCAAAGAAGGGCTGACCAGAGGAAGTTGTAGAGCTTCCCAGGAAGGTGCCGAGTGAGGCCTTGAAAATTAGTGAAAATGAGTGTTGATGTGGCCCTGCACAATAGCCTAGTGGCTAAATCCTCATCGTTGTATCTGCTGGGATCTCATATGGTCACTGGTTCATGTTCTGGCTGCTCCACTTACCATTCAGCCTACTGATTGTGGCCTGGGAAATCAGTAGAGGACAGCCCAAATCTTTGGGATTCTGCACTCCTGGCTTCTGGCTTTCGATCGGCTCAGCTCCTGCTGTTGCAGTCATTTGGGGAGTGAACCGGTGGATAGAAGATTTTTCTGTCTGTCTCTCCTTCCCTCTGTAAATCTGCCTTTCCAATAAGAATAAATAAATGTTAAAGAAAAAAAGAAAATGAGTGTTGGTGAACAGAGACTAGGCACAATGAGAGAACACACAACTGACCAAGGGAACGAGTGGTGCAGAGAGCTGTGAAATCACAATATTAGTGGTGCTAATAATAATAAAATAATGCTTACTGAGGGAGTCCCAGTAGCATATCTGGTTAGCCAGTGGTTCTCATACTTCAGCGTGTCTCAGAATAACGCTGGACGTTTGTAAAGCACCCCTCACTGGCCTCCGTTTTCACAATGTTGAGGAGGACGCCCGGATGAGCAGGTAACTCACATTTCTAACAAGGTCCGGCTGATGCCAACACTGCTGGTTTAGAAACTATGATCCGAGACCAGCTGATTGCATTGATCTGGCTTCTACTTGAACAATTCTTGTCAAATAGCATTGAATGTCATCAACGATCTCCAACTCCTGAATCCAGGGAACTCATGCTCAGTTCTCACCCTCCTTGTCCAGTGTGCAGCATGACAGTGACAATTTCAGTGACCTCCGCTTGCAGCCTTACCTGCTTGCAGTCCATTGGCAGTCCTGCTGAAGCCCACAGAATTTTCCCATTACTCCCTGCTTAAAACACTGCAGTGGCTCCTCCCCAGACTCTACAAGCTGGTGTAGCGTACCCTGGCTCTCGGGGTGTATTTACTTCCTCTCCTGCTGCTGCCCCGTATCAGACAGCCTATGTTCTGGTACCAAACCACTGACTAGCACCTAGACTTGCTGCAGGTTCCTGTTCTCTTCATCCGTTTCTGCTTTGCCTGGGATACTCTCACTTCCTCCCTCTTCATCCTTTGCTCTTATTTAGCCTCTTCACACCTGTGGACTCCTGGCTTGAGCCTTAGTTCAAATGTCCTCTCCTCTGCACAGCCTTCGTTAGTTAGCTTCATGGCTCCTTCCTCTGAGTCCCTCTATGGTTTGTTTCCTATACGTGATTTTGAACCATTGCTGGAATATGTGACTTGCATTCCCTACTTTCATTACTTTTGTTATTTCCAAAGAAGGTGTACTGTATGAATATTAGGAGTTGGAAACATAACATTAAATCTCTGGGAAGAGTGATTTGGGTAGGCACTTGGCTATCTACACAGGGGAATCCAGCAGTGGGCAGGCAAACAAAAGGGAGGGGGGCATAAAGAGAAACTTTGCTAATGGGCGGGAGTCAGACATGCCATTGGACTCCCTGAGAGGTGCTCATTTCCCATGAATCTCTCTTTCTTTGATGACATGGTGATTTGTCAGCTCCCTGAACCAGGTAGTGAATTTTGCAGCTGCCCTTCTTGCTTTTGGCAAAATACTTGCTGGGAGGGGTTTATTCAGCAAGGAATAACACCTGTGGAACCTGAGTAGGCCTGAGTCCAGTAGCTGGGTGCACACAACACCAGCAGACAGTCACCTCCTGGCCCTGTTCTGCTGGAGGAATTCTGCAGGTGTCTCTGCCCATAGACAGACATTGCTCACTGTTCATTCTTTTTCGCCTTCTTGTTCCTTCTCTCCCTCAGCCTTACCCTGCACATTGGTTGCTGTGGAGACCAGATCCTGTGGAAACAAAACAGATTTGGATTAGTGTAAGGTTGGGAGGGTATTCTTGTTTTCTGATAATGCCATAAATTTAAGGAAGTATCTGTCTACAAACGAGCTCAAAATGCCCATGCCTTCTGCCATGTTGTCTTTCCCCATCCCTGTATAGCTACTCCTAGAAAGCCATTTAGATAATAACTCCCTTGTGCTAGGTATTTTGCATTTATAATTCTACTAAATCCTCACACATCACCTCAAAATAGTTATCTGGGTCTCCATTTAACAGAGAAAGACACTGAGGCTCAAAAAAGTTAACTACATCATGAAGGATCGATAAGCTAACAAAGTAGTTGGAGTGGAATTTGAATCCAGGATGCAATAATTTCAAGGTCAGTATGCTATTATTCTTATAAGGCTGAAGGCTAGTCAACCAATGTCACACAGAATTTAAATTCAAGATGTCTCTATTTCCAGGGCAGTCTGCAAATATATAATATAATGACAGAATTGAGTAAAAGTGTTTAATGTTGCAAGAACTTGTAGTCCTTAAAAAAATATAAATGCAACAATGTGAAAATGAGCTACAGCTGACAAAACTGATTATTCCCTACCATTCTTTGTCTAGACTCTTTAAGCAATAGTTGCTCTCCACTGGATTCACCCAGGGAGAGAAGCTTTCCTTCCGTTAGTCAGACATTTATTTGGGATTTGTCTTTTCCTTGGGAACAGTGTTTTTAAGATCTTTCTTCTTCCTGTTCTCCTCCGTTCCAAGACCAGAACAGAGAAATAGCACAATGTGTACAAGCACCGCTACTTTGACAACATATAAATAATTGTTTTTATCTACAACAGTGCCAGATTTAGCTCAAAAATGATAACTCCTTTTTACTTGGTCAACTTGATATGTAAAAAATAGGTTTTCCTTACTATTTCTTTGTTCTATTTGTGCTCTTGGCATTGTGAATAAACAGGGCTGGAGATAACATCCATCACGGAATTAAGCACATAGAGTGGATGATAAAGTCAACAAGAAGCTAAGAGCAAGATTTAGCATGGATAAGCTGCCAAGGACTTGGCTGTGGAGTCTCAGTGTCACTTCGGTTCATTCATCTCCACGCTTTGGCTGTCCACCTCCGATGGCATCATCCCTGCTTCAGCACTCAGGGCAAGAGGAGGATGGTCGGAAAGAAGGAAAGCTCAAGGGTCAAGTACATAACATAACATATCTCATGATTTGCCTGAGACAGAATGCAAATAATTTAGCAGTTACTCCTTGATAATCACTGTGAGAGAACAAAAAAGAATTTTTGAAGTGAAAATAAGCAACACTCCCGAACAATCCAACGTCCTACTCTAGAAGAACAACGAGGCATAAATGATTGCTGGGCTTACTTGAAGTGACATTCTGTTTTCTTGTCCTAGTCTAGCTCAAGCCCAACTAAAGAGGTTCCAGAGTCTGTCTATTGTTCAAAGACTTGAAATTGTTTTCCTTGGATTATTCCCAGCCTGTTTTTTTTTTTCTTGCCTCTCTTTTCAAAAGTAGGTTAAGGATATTCAGGTTTCCCTCAAGCGTCTTAATGAGTTAGTCATGATTACAATTGCATCCTTTAAATTGCCCAACCAGTTGAAAGGCTGCCATGAAAGGAGCTTCTACAAACACAGTCTGGGCAGTGTTTCTTATTGTCTTATGTTGCAAAATATGAATGAGGCGTTACCTCTAAGTGAGTAATTAGCATAAAAGTTGCAGAAGCTGAGGAGAGGTAAGTGGGCTACTGTCTGGATGGAGTATTTTGCTGTCATTTCTGCAAGGAACAGGGACATTGAGGCTGGATGAAGAGCTCTTGGCTAACAAACAGGAAAGGGTTTCACACAGCTCATGGCTCTGAAGTACTCACAGTTGGGTTTTGGAGACAGGAACTCTCTCCAACATCTACATCTCAGGCAAATGGTCAGTCTCGACCATTTTACCACCATCCTTTTCTCTAGTGCTCTTCTTGTGTCCGGAATCGCATAGGCCCTCCTGAAGAGCTATTTTAGTTTTTTTTTTTTTTTTATTACTTTCTCCTATGAAATTTTGAAACCACAGTTTGATGCTTAATTTAATAAGTCTACTGAGCCTAGGATTGTCCAGATTGTTAGTTGGATATGATTTTGGGGTCTGTGAGGGTACTAACTAGAAAAGAACAGCACTGGACTTGGGAGGCCCGAGTGAAAATCTCACTAGCCCTGGGCAGTGCGGGTGGGCGCCATCCAATCCACTGGGGTCCAAAATAGAACAGAAAGGTGGAGGAAGCGTGAATCTGCTGTTTGTTTGTCCTTGGATGTCTGTCTTCCCCTGCTTTTGAATTTTGGTGCTCCTGGTTATTCAGTCTTTAAACTCAGACTAGAATTCACATGATTGGGTCCTCTGGTTGTTAGGCCTCCAGTCTTGGGCTGGGACCACATCATCACCTTTCTTGGACTTCTCGCTTACAGAGAGGAGATCAAGGAAGTTTACAATTTTTATAATCACATGAGCTAATCTCTCACAATAAATCTTTCTACGTTTGTCTCTCTATATATTCCATCAGCTCTGTTTCTCTGAAGAACCCTACCGTGCAAATATATCATGGTATGAGCTTATGTACTACATGGATATGTCCACTTTCTACATTAAAAATGCGCTTTTTCATCTGCAGAAACTGTTCTCATTGCTATTGTGAGTATATGACTTAACAGACCAGAGTAGACTTATCTGGGCCATAGCAGAAGCAAATCCCAGGAAAAGATGCTAGCTAAAGTCAATTTAGGCACAAGTCCAGACACGTGGCAGAGAGAATAGTTTGTCTAGATCAGAATTAATATGGGTCAAGACACACAACTGGCCAAAAAGGTTAGCCAAGCAACACACATGTTGCAGAACACAGATGAAGGCTGTGCTGATGGGAGGCAGGAAGGCAAAGGTCAAGGCATAGAGAATATTCATCTACTGGGTCAAAGACCGTCTCTCACGGGAAATTCCATCATTCAGAAAAATTCTGAGGATGATGAAGTCAGACAATTTACCCTTGATCATAAAGAATCTGGACTGCTGGGATGACGGCATCGCATTGATGAAATATCCAGTTATCATCAGGGAACACATCATGGTGATTCCTGTGCGCTCTGAGAATGATCCTCACCTCCCAGTACTTTGAAACTCATGTTGGGACTTGGTGCTATGCTAGGGTGCCAGCTTCTCAGATATTGAAGCCTATTTTTTTCTCCAGCCATTTGGTTTTTGGACATCCTTCCTCTCTTTACATAAAAAAACCCTAAGCTCCAAATAGCTATTTCTGCTTTTTGTGCTCCTAGACCCAGTAGGATGTCTTAATGGTCAAGTCCCAAGGCCGTTCTCACTGTTCTTCCGAACCCACAGCCAAGTGATTATGGTGCTGATGCCCCTGCTCACCCCTCCATCAGGCACCAACTGCTGACTCCAGCCTTTTAAATATATTTATTATTTTAAAAGGTAGATCTGCCATAGTTTATTCATGAAAAATTAAAATAAGCACACACACAAATGTGGGTAACAGAAATATAACTGGTCTATATTATTGACTATGTTTTCTGGTCACACAACACACAGGAATAATTAGATTTATTTATTTATTTTTTTTAAGATGTACTTTTTTAATTACAAAGTCAGATATACAGAGAAGAGGAGAGATAGAGAGGAAGATCTTCCCTCCGATGATTCACTCCCCAAGTGACTGCAATGGCCTTTGCTGCACCGATCCGAAGCTGGGAACCAGGAATCTCTTCCGGGTCTCCCACGTGGGTGCAGGGACTCAAAGCATTGGGCCGTCCTCAACTGCTTTCCCAGGTCACAAGCAGGGAGCTGGATGGGAAGCAGAGCAGCCGGGGTACGACCCGGCGCCCATATGGGATCCCGGTGCGTTCAAGGCGAGGACTTTAGCCGCTAGGCCACGCCGCTGGGCCCAGGAATAATTTAAATGCTTTTTAAACAGGTCAAGGTAGGTCGGAGACATGGTCTCTGCCATTAAGAAGCTCACTGTTAGGATTCAGTCCCAGTCCAGCCTTCTTTACTCTATGCCTCCTCAGGTTACCTGAATTCTTTCTGTGTTTTGTCGTTTGTTCCTTCCTCCTTATCTTTTTATCAAGGGCACCCATTTATTTGCTTGCTTGTTTGTTTATTATCTTATTCAAGACACAGAGAGACAAATAAAGTTGCCACTTGCTGGTTCATTCTCCTGAATACCTGTAATTCCCGGGGCTGAGCCAGGCCAAAGTGAGGCACCCAGAACTCTGTCTGTATCTCCAACATTAGCAGGAAGTTGGACTTGAGAGTGGAGCCATAACCTGAACCCAGGCACCCTCATCTGGCATGTGGGTGTCCTAGACAGTGTCTTAATCACTAGACCAAACAAAGGGCATCCATTTTATCTTTTGATTCCTTTTGATTGCTCATCTGTTTATTTGTCCATGCTAATTTAATAAACATTGTGTGCACTCTTGTGTATAACCAAACAAAATGCTATGCGAAATATGTAATGTGAATATGTGCAAATTGTCCTAACCATTCAACTGTGTTTAATTCTGTCTGGGGAAGATCATAAAAGTCATGACAGTGGAAGCCATTTTTTTGTGTGTCTTGAGGATGATTGAGAGGGTTCTAAGTCAGAAATGTTTGGGGAAGAACTTTATTAGTACAGATAAGGAATATGAGACAGACATAGTGTGATGAAAAAGGTTTAGAAGTTCACATGGGACATGGTTCAGAAGGATTGGACACATGGATGTGGACACACCGGAAGTCACAGCTGCCAGAAAGCCTTCCCAGCCCCCTTCCTTCCTCTCTCCTACCCGCTTCCTTCTCTGGCTCTCTGCATGCAGGGACTGCGTCATCAGAGTACCTTGGAGGAGGATTCTAGGAGTCTTGACTTCCGTACCTTCTTCTCCTTCCCCTCCTCACTTCACGCGTACCTGCCCTTAGCATTTGGGGGAAGGCCTCGAACACCCTTGCAGACCCTGTTGTACAGCTGTGGGAACCCCCTGTGAAGCACCGAGCACACTCTTGGAGCGCGGGCTTGACCTCTTCCTGCTGGAGCCACTGGCTGGATTCAGGAGCTGAGACGTGTGCAGTGGGTGGCTCACCTTTCAACTTGACCGCTCGCTGTTTGCGAGATGCCTTGCTCATCAAGTCATCCTTGGAGTCACAGATTGGCCTGCCTACTACAGTTCCCAAGTTCTCTCTGCTCAGATCCCTCCCAGAAACTTCACAAGGCAGCAGAGGCGAGATCAAACACTGTTTTGCCACTGAGTCTTTGGCTGTGGTCCCCAGCTCCAGTCATTTTTTTTTAATATAAAATAATGAAACCTGGGGGGGGGGGGGAAGGTGTTGTAGTGGATCAGGTTTCGTTGCTGTGTGCAGTGCCAGCAACCCATAGGTGCCTGTTAGAGTCCCAATTTCTCCACTTCCAAACAAACTCCCTGTTAACGTGCCTGGGTAAGCACCAGTAGACAGCACAAGTGCCTAGGCTCCTGCCCCACGTGTGGAAACTCCAGAAGGCATTCCTGAATCCAGCTGTGACCAGACTGCTGCAGTCATATGGGGAATGAACCAGTGGGTACAAGATCTCCCAAGAGAGCTCTGCTTCTCCCTTTCTTTCTCTCTGCAACTCTGCCTTTTAAATAAATGAATCTTACAAAAAAAAAAAAAAAAGGAAAGTCCAAGTGACTGGTAGGGAAGTAGTTGGGGGGGCAAGGTGAGTGGCACATGATGACACTGGAGAGTTGGGGATACCCTAGTTTTGTTCACAGAAGGATGAGCAGAGGATGGCTCAGAGAACCAAGCTTTGAGAGCTCCAGTGAAGCTAGATGATGTGGGGAGAAGGTTAATGGCTCCCCAGAGTAGTTCACGTGTTAAATCTGGAAGTATCATCTTGCATGGCAATCAAGACTCTCCTGTAGGCCTGGTATAATTTTAAGGGTTCTTGTGTAAAAAGAGGTAGGAGTGTCAGAGAAGGAGATGAGACAATAGGAGCAGAGGGTGGAGGGACACAACCATCAGCCAAAACGAAAACATAGTTTCTCAAAGGATACAAAACAGATTCTCTCCTCCAGCTCACAGGACAGGCAGCTCTGCCAGCACTTGAAGGGGTTCCCTTCTCCTTTTGATCTCCGAAAGTGTGAACTGATAACGCACATCTGCGATTGAGCCGCAGCATTCATGGTAGTTTATTACAGCAGCATCAGGACATGCACACAGAGGCAGAGGCAGGCAGAGTGTGGGGACACAGGGCATTCCAGCACAAAGACTGGCACAGGCCAAGTCACAGAAGAGCCCTAGTGCCACTATGTTCAACAATCACCAGGTAAGGGGCAGAAGGAGAGAGTGGAATGGGCGGCAAGGGTTAGCGCCTACAGGGCCTGATGGGAACCACCTTCTCTAGGCTTGGGTCAGCTTGAGTGGAGAAGGTAGAGCAGGGGTCACTTAGTGGCTTTAAACAAACAACAAAGTAAGCTACACACTGTATTTTAAACTTTAGAAGGAAAACTGAATGAGGAGAGAGCACAGCGCAGGGAAACTGCTTAGAAAGCTATTCAAAACGTCCAGGGAATAAGTAGCACAGCTTGAACGAAAGCAGCATTAAGTAGCAGAAGAGAAAGTCAGAACAGAGAAACTTAGAACTCAGCACAACAAAACACTAGGGCAAAGGCCAGCACTGTGGTGTAGCAAGTAAAGTTGATGCATGCAGTACTGGCATCCCATGCGAGTCCCAGTTCATGTGCTGGCTGCTCCATTTCCAAGCTAGTGCCCTGCTAATGGCCTGGGAAAGCAACACAGAGTGGCCCAACTGTTTGGGTACCTGCTACCCATGTGGGAGACCTGGAAGAAGCTCTTGGCTCCTGACTTCAGCTTGCCCTGGCTATTGCAACCATCTGAGGGAATGAACCAGCAGGTGGGAGATTCTCTCTCTCTCTCTCTCTCTTCCTGTCTGTAACTTGAATAAATAAATATTTTTTAAAATTCTAGGGCAGGGTCTGGCGTTGGTAGCCTAGTAGCTAAAGTCCTCACCTTGAACACGCCAGGATCCCATATGGGTGCCAGTTCTAATCCCGGCAGCCCCACTTCCCAACCGGCTGCCTGCTTGTGGCCTGGAAAGCAGCTGAGGATGGCCCAAAGACTTAGGACCCTGCACCTGTGTGGGAGACCCAGAAGAGGCTCCTGGCTCCTGGCTTAAGACCTACTCAGCTGTGGCCATTGCAGTCACTTGGGGAGTGAATCAACGAATAGCAGCTCTTCCTCTTTGTCTCTCCTCCTCCTCTCTATATATCTGACTTTACAATAAAATTAAATCATTATAAAAAAAATTCCAGGGAAAGGAGATCAAGGATGAACTCTGACCTCCTGAACTGGACTTCGGTGGATGGCCCTGTTGCTCCATAATGTGGGAAAAACCAGAGGCTCCTCTCAGTGTTGCCTGGACTTTCATTTTATTTCTGTGCACACTTGGCTGGTGAGTCCTATCAACCTGTAAAGTTTCCTATCTACGTTTATTTTTTCTACTTCTAACCTTCCCCTTCCTCAATCTAGTCTCTGCCTTGTCATTAGAAAAACGAATGCTGTATTGAACAGATATTCCTTTGGGGTTTATCATGTGCCACATGCTAGTGTGACTCTAGAGATCGCATAATGGACAGAACATTTAAAAAAATTAACTGGCCAGCATTTCAACTAGGTCTTCTCAGAAGGTGATTTGGGGCATTTCTATCTCTAATTCCCAATTTCTGCTGTGATTTCCAACTTATTCTCATTTATATTTACATTGTTTAGCTTGTGCTTAAGTGTTCTGTCAACTTCCTTGCCACAAAGTAACTGTAGGAAGTCTCAGCTTACAAATAGATTGTGATTGAAAACAGTGCTTCTCAAACTATCTGTGGAACTTAACTTTTGTTGTTGTTTCTTTTTCAAACATTTCCAAACTAGTGGTCTAAGTATTCTTTTGCACGTGACTAGTGCACAGGGCACACCACATGTGACTCACTGCAAATTCCACAGTACCCAGATGCGTCCATACCCTGCTCAGTGACGTGTATGCACTGCTGACGCGCTTGTATGTCGCAGCATCCTCGGTCTGATCTATGCATTTCTGAATTCTTACTCTCAATTCCAGCACCTTCCACAGACCACATTCTGAGCTCTCATACTCAGGAAGTCTGTTACTGAAATAGCTTTGAGGAATTTGGAACAAATGTTTCATAAATGCCTGGTTAAATGGTGACTGCATTTTTGTTGTTAGCCCTTGGACAGTATATTGACTATGCTTGGTTATTTATTTATTTTTTTCCTATAAAGAGATCTTCAACTATGGAGGCAGGAGAATGAAGAATGCTGGTACTTCCTTTTAGTGTATGTGCTGCCGAAGGGAGCACAGTACTTCTTTTTCAAAGAAGGAATATTTGTTATTCTGCCTTCCTTGTCATGATTGTCTTTCATTTCTGTAATTGACTATCTCTTTAACCCAATCCCAACTCATACAAATGAACAACATAATTCTCTATCAAGTTCTTGCCAGCAACGGTTCAATCACTTCAATTTCACCAGCCCTAATTAAATGAAGCTACTTAGCATAAATCATCATTTCAGTTCAACCCCAGGCATATGCACTAGAAGGGATAGGAAGAAGGGGCCTTTTGTGCAGCTGGCGCTGGCTCATGCTGGGCTTCCTTGGCCTGCAGTGAAGAGGCTTGCAGTCTAATATTCCAGCTCACCCAGAACTTTCTACTGAACTTGAGTCTTTACTTTTGACATAGTAACTCTTATCTTCTCTGTGAATGGACTCTGTTTAGTGTGGTCCTAATCCTGTTAGAATTTTTATCTTCCCTGTGAATAGCTTCTATGACTTCCCGTTGGATTTGCTCCTTCTTAATAGCAGCAACAACAAAAAATACACACTTACTCAATTGAAGGACAAGTTGACAAAGACAGAAGAGATCTTCCATTCACTGCTGGATTCATCTCCAAATGGCCGCAATGACCAAGGTTAGTGCAGGCCTAACCCAAGAGCCTGAAACTCCATCGGGGTCTCCCATTTGGCAGAGACCAAATATTTGGACCATTTTCCACTGCTTTCCAGGCACATCAGCAGGCAGCTGAATCTGAAACAGAGCAGTCAGGATTCAAACTGATGCTCACAGGAGCTGCCGGCAGCACAGGCAGCAACTCAGCCCATTGTGTGATGTTGCACCCTGCTTTTACTTCCTGTTTACCTTTTTTGTTCTCTCTTTTTCCTGGTTCTCCTCCTTCCCAAGCCCTTTGTCTCTCTCTTTTGCTTGCTCTCCAGATACTCTCATACTATATTCTGGACTTGGCAATCATTCAGACAGACTGGTAGCCTAACCTCTTTCTATAATAAGAGACACATAATCCCAATTGCTTTCTTAATCTCTTTGTTCAGTATCTCAGAAGCATCACAACCTTAACTCTTGATGTTTCCTTCCTGTATGCTACTTAAACATTAGATGTGAATGCTGAGACAGCAGCCTTGCCTTGCTGATTCCCCTTATCAGTTCCACTGCTGTTCTGTTTCTGCAACCTTTCTCTTTTCCTCCATGGCCACTGCCTTGGTGCAAGTCCCAAATCACTTCTCACCTGGACCCGCAGCTCTGTGATGTCCTATGGAGACTCAAAGCTGCCGTGCTTGCCCCTACCCCAGAACAGTGTCTACTTGGTCTTTCTGTCCTTCCATAGGGGCAGGTGCAACTGGTGATTCAGACTCTTGAAGACTGGCTTACAAACACTTTTTTCCCCCTTTATTTCTTTGTGATACCAGGAAAGCTACTTTCTAATGAATTGCCAGGCCCTTTTATACCAAAGTCTTGACTGAATTTTGTAGTGTTTTCTAGTTTAACAACAAATCACTCTATCACACAGTGCATCCTTCAAAGCATTCTCGTGACTTTCCAAATATGCCTGCATTTTCACCATTTATTAAGCCTCTGTGTCTTTGTGTATTCTATCCTTGCAGCCAGCTATAGACCAATTCCTAGCCTCTGCCCTAATGGACTACTGTCTGCTGTGTATGGGTGCTTCATCTGCTGGGTCAACTTGGCGCAGATGACTGCTCCTTTCAATGCATTCTCATGGCCCTTCGTAAGGACCTCAAGGAGCAGCAGCAAATGGAAGTTCATGCACTGTTCCTACTCCATTTGCGAAATGGTGATCTGTACAAGCTCATCATGAGCCGGGAACTGAATTGGCCTCACAAGTTACAGAAAGATGGGCTTGCTATCAGGAAGCTTACCTTCAATCAGTAGAGTAAGATGCAGGTGCATTTAACAGCAATCAGTGTTACAAAGCACTAGATGTACTGTAGAAATCTGGATGGACATGATGCACATAAAACAGCAGAGTGGTCAGTTATACCTGTGAGATTTGGAAGAGAGAGGTTTAAGGAAAGCTGTAACTAATGAGACTACTTTGGAGAGTGATGAAGTCATTCCAAGCAGTCTAGGTAGAGAACAGCATGAACAGTGGTGTTAGGGTTCAAGAGTAAAATCCACCCCAGGAAAAAGCAGTTGATTCCCTATGACTAGATCTTGGCCATCAGCATAGAATCAGGTGGGTACAAGGTTGGAGAACAAACAGGTGGCTTTCTCTTACAGGCAGCAAGGCAACACTATAGGGTTTTACACAAGAACACATACTTTACAATTTGGATTTTGAGAAAAAATGTATGATGCATAATAAAATCTGGGGGGAAGATCTGCATCTTTACTTGTGCCTAATACACCCATGCACCAAGCAATGTGAGTGTTGTTGGGGGAAAGGGGGCAAGGAGGGGACTCTAGTTTAGGCTGTGTCCAGCTTGGTGAGACATCTGCAAGTCACTCCTGGCTCCTGTGTTTTCATTTGTAAGATGGCGGCCTATGCAAGATTATTTTTCAGTTCTCTTTTGTTTTACCATTCTGTAATTCTATCCAGGAGGGTCCCTTTTTTTTTTAGTTTGCAGTCTTTTGTGGTGTTATTTGCGGTAACACAAATTACAGTTTACAGAAATGAGTGTCAAAAGCTTAGTGCACCATGAAGCACAACTTGACCTAAAGGTTACATAAACCATTCCCAGAATAATGGGCAGTGGTGCTGGTTAAATTACACACAGCGAAAGAACTGGTTCTTCTTGCTAAAAGGGCACTGAATTATCTCCTCAAAGATTTATTCCTTTCTGAAGGAAATTAACTGAACTTAGGCTGTTATTATTATTATTCAAGTGATAGGCAAAAACATTTTAAAAACATTCAAAACCTGAGAAAAATTCAGTTTCTCCCCCTGAGAGTTAATTCTCTGTTAGCTCAAGAAAGGTTAGATACCCTGAAATCTATCAGGTTGTCCCTGTCCCTGATTTTTATTTTTCATTTTTAGAAGATTTATTTTATTTATTTGAAAGACAGAGTTACACAGAGAGAGATCTTCCTTCTGCTAGTTCATTCCCCAAATAGAATGACGGGCCAGGCTGAAGCCTGGAGCCAGGAGCTTCTTCCAGATCACCTACCTGTGCACAGGGACCCAAGCACTTGGGCCATCTCCTGCTGCTCTTCCAAGCGCATTAGCAGGGAGCTGGATTATGACTAGAGCAGTTTGTGCTCAAACCAACTCTGTCTGAGTTGCCCACATTACAGGCAGCAGTTTAAATGACTATGCCACAGCACCGTCACCCCACCCCCATCATAAATTGTGCACATCTTTTATTAGCGGGTTTTGCTCTAACATTTTTGCTTCAACAGCATGCTATTGACCTAATCACTGAGCGAAAAATTCAGAATCTCCAGAACAGCCAATTTTTGTTGACCAAAACAAAACAAACAACTCACAAAGGCTTTTTAGTCTCTATGCTCTTTGATATTTATCTTGATGTTATCATAGCCTTTGGCTCTCTTAAAAACATCTTTCTTCTTTTTCTTGCTTTTTTTTTTTTTTTTTTTTTTTTGGCTGATGAAGTCATTTTACTACCTTATGTCCAGAGGGTTTTTTTCGTAATTAAAAAGCAAGTTTCTGGGACAGGCATTCAGCCTTCCAATTAAGGCGCCATTTGGAATGCACAGCTTCAAAGTTCCAGAACCAGTCCTGATTCTGGCTTCCTGCTGATCTTGACCCAGGATGCCAGAGGTGATGGCTCAAGTAACTAGGTTCCTACGACCCACATGGGAGACCTGGATTGAATTCCTGAGTCCCAACTAAGATCAGTACCAGCCCTGGCTATTTAAGCATTTGGGTAGTGAAATCAATGGATAGGAGCAATTCTCTCTCTCTCTCAAAACAAACAAACAAACAAACAAAACAAAAGAAATCTTTTTTTTTTTTCCAAAAATAGATTTATTTTATTTTTCTATGATGTTTACATAGTTGAGAAGGATGGCCACCCATGTGGACCACCAATTAGGGTGGCAAGTGTCAAGGAGCGGGAGAAAGTGGATGAGACAGTGCTTCTGATCTTGCTTTCAGTTCTTCCTGTATCTGGGGGAAGAGGGTAGAGAAGGGGCAAGATGCTGCCCCCAGTAGCCTAACAACATCAGTGCACAGGAATCAGGGACAGCCACTCGATATGTCATTCCAGGGTCCCCAATGTGGAGCATGTTCCGAGGGTATTGGTTAAGTGGTTCCAGTAGTTCTGAGATGCTGTTGATTTCATTGTCCAAAGGATGAGGAAATCCATAGTCCAGCTTACAGTCTTGACTCACTCAGAGCCCTGCTGTCGAAGCTCAGCCAGAGGAGTTGTCCAATTTGTTCTGCCGTGCATGGATTTAGATGTCCTCTGCAGACCTCAATGATCTGTCATGTCCCTCATGTGTATCTGGGCTTGCCGCCTACTGCCCAGGCTTCCGCAACTGAGCAGATCCAGTTCTGACACACACACTTTATGGTCAGACCACAGATCCTGTGATTTTCCCTGGGGTTGGAGTTTTGAGTCCAGTGGTTCAGTTGTGGTGAAGGGGGTCCCCAAAGAAACCTTACCTGAAGTTATCCCAGAACTGATTTGTTGTGTGCAAGCCAGCGTGAGTTCTGGTTCAGTCTGTCACCCATATCAGCTTGTACACACATTGGTGGTTACAGACACCAGGTAAATTCTGTGCCCAGCCCCATCTCATACGCAAATCAATGGATGCCCACCACATACTCAGCCCTCACACACTGAGCCCAGTTGGAGTGACTCCCAGTAACTCCCACCAGGCCTGCCCCTAGCCCTGGTTCCTGCATATGCAGTTTTAATATATTTTTATTTTGAATTTTGAATTAAGTGGTACAATTTTGTATAGGCTGGGATTCTCCCCAAACTCCTACCCCCATCATATTATTCCCCTTTTGTTACCATAGTGTAGTCCTTGATAAGGAATCATAATTCTATCAGTCTCTTAATTGAGCGTAGCCCAACATTGTTGGTACAATGTCAGACAGTCCAGCATTCCATTGTCTACACATGTCCAACAATTTCACTGAGATCCATCTTTCATCTGGAAGCAGGGATGCATGTTCCATTATACCCCCACATCTGTATATGATAGACCCCAGTACTCCATCACTATTTGCTTCCATAAGTGGGAAGCCATGAAACAAGGTAAACAACTGGTATGAGTTAGAACAGCCACAAAAAACAACAACCTCAACAACAGATTACAGTACCATGAAAAAATGCGCTGCTGAGTAACCAACTCATGGGTGACAAAAAAGAAACACAAAATCTCCTGGGAAAAATGATGCCACCATGTAATCCATTAGTCCGTGATGAATTCAGCTAGAGAAAAGAAATTATTTGGAATAAACCAAACTGAAAAAAAAAACCATCAAAACGCATGTAATACAGCCAAAAAGGCAAACAAACAAATAAAAACCAGTATGGATTGGATTATTGAATTTACACTTTCCATGCTGGTTTCCTTACATAAGAGAGAACATATGGTATTTGTTTTTTGTAATTGACTCATTTCACTGAGCATAATGGTCTATAGTTGGGATCACCTGGTTGTAAATAGAATACTTTCATTCTTCTTAATAGCTGAATGATATTCCATGGTGTAGATGTACCACAGTTTCTTTAACCACTCTTCTTTGGACGCGCATCTGGATTGTTTCCATGTCTTTGCTATTGTAGATTGTATAGATTGTTACATTACAATAACTTTTAAATCAAATGTACTCACAAAGAAGCTCATTTTAGTTTTTTCTTTGCTCTCATGAAGAAAGTCAGAATAGTATCCTTTAGGAAAATTTCCAATATACAGATTGACATCGTTTCTTTATATCCAAAATGAGGTAACTACAAAAAAGTTTCTTAATATCGTATGTAAGCAACAATAACAGAGCAGCAGCATTGTGGTATGGTGGGTTAAGCTGCAGCTTGCAATGCTGACATCTCATATGGGATCGCTGCTCTGAGCTCTGCCCACTCCAGTTATGATTTTAGCTGCCTGCTAAAATGTGCCTGGGAGGCAGAAGATGGTGGCCCAAGTAAGTGCTTGGGTCCCTGCCACTCAAGTGGGAGACCTGGATGGAATTCCAGGCTCCTGACTTTGACTTGATCATTGGCTGTTGTGGCTGTTTGGGGGTTAAACCAGCAGACGAAAGATCTCTCTCTCTCTCTCCCTCTTTCTTTCTAGGCCTCTCTTTCTTTCTCATTGTGTGTGTCACTCTGAATTTCAGAAAAATAAATAAATCTTTTTTTTAAAAAAGCAAAAAACAAACAAAAAAAGAATGAAAAGATGATGGAAAGAGAAATGTTGTCACTCCAAACAAGTCTCTTGCCACTGTAAATCTGGCAAAAGTTGAGGAATAGCATGGTAAGAGATGCTGAAAGGCTACAATATCACAAATAAATGAACCATTAGAAGGCTGAACACATTCTCATCTACTTCCTTTGCCTGGTTTTCCCCTCAGGCTGTCAGTTGTCAAAAGACTAGTCCTATATAAAACCTTGGAGGGGCTGGTGGCGAGTTGTAGCAGGCTGTCTCTGCTTGTGCTTCCAGTATCTCATATGGGCACTGGATCTGGTTCCAGCTGCTCTAGTTTCAACTAACTCCCTGCTAATGTGGCTGGGAAAGCAGCAGAAGACAGCCAAGTACTTGGGAGACTTAGAGGAACCTCCTGGTTCCTGGCTTTGCATAGGCCCAGTTCTGGCCATTGAGGTCCTTTGGGAGAGTGAACCAGTGGATGGAAAAATCAATCTCCCTTCTTTCCCTCTGTCTCTCTGCCTTTAAAGTAAAATAAATAAATCTTTAAAACAAACAAAAGACAGCATGGAGAAATCATGTAGAAATGAACATAAACTTGAGAAAAATAAAAAATACTAGGAAAAATGCATGTAAATGATTGTTTCATTGAATAATTATTATACCAATAGGTAGATTTTCTTTCTCTTTTGGCAGTTGATACCTGTTAAAAGCAAATTTTTCTCTTTCTTTTAGAAAAATTTATTTAATTGGAAAGGCAGAGAAGGAGAGAGGAAAGAAAGCTCTTCTGTCCACTGGTTCACTCTCCAAATGGCTGCAACAGCAGGAGCTGAGCTGATCCAAAGCCAGGAGTCAGGAGATTCTTCCAGGTCTCCCACGTGGGTGCAGGGTCCCAAGGCTTTGGGCCATCCTCAACTACTTTCCCAGGCCACAAGCAGGGGGCTAAATGGGAAGTGGAGCAGCTGGAGTATGAACCAGTGCCCATATGGGATCCTTTTTTTAAAAAAAAGATTTATTTATTTTTATTACAAAGTCAGATATACAGAGAGGAGGAGAGAGAGAGAGGACGATCTTCGGTCCGATGATTCACTCCCCAAGTGAGCCGCAACGGCCAGTGCGCGCCAATCCGAAGCCAGGAACCTGGAACCTCTTCCGGGTCTCCCACACAGGTGCAGGGTCCCAAAGCTTTGGGCCGTCCTCGACTGCTTTCCCAGGCCACAAGCAGGGAGCTGGATGGGAAGTGGAGCTGCCGGGATTAGAACCGGCACCCATATGGGATCCTGGGGCATTCAAGGCAAGGACTTTAGCCGCTAGGCCACGCCACTAGGCCCTCCATATGGAATCCTAAAGCTTGCAAGGTGAGTATATAGCCACTGGGCCACGCAGCAGGCTGAAGCAGCAGTGTTTTTTTTTTTTTTTTTCTCCCAATATTTGCTAATTTGAAAGGCAGACAGAGAAAGAGAGAAAGAAAGCGATATCATCCATCTACTGATTCATCCCCAAGTGGCCACAATGGCCCAGATTAGTCCAGGCTGAAGTCAGGAGCTCAGAACCCAGCAGGTCTGTAACCACACACCCTGAATAAGTTCAGCCCTGAGGTGGTTACCAGGAGCTGTATCTTACACGATTCTGGATGGGATCATCTCTCCAGTGTGTTTGTACACTGACCAACTTGCCCCTTGCAGTGCTGTAGAATTCTTGCACGCACTATGACTGACAGCTTGCCCTTGGACTACAGTTCTGTTGGATTATGTCTTGCCCCTGGTTTGCTATCTCTTCTGAATCATTTAAGGTACACTCATTTTAGGTGACTGTCAAATCCAATAATTTAGACACACTTGATTTTAGGACTGAAACTCAAAGCTCCCATCTTACCCCATTACAAATTCAGAAAATGCATAAAATATTAATTTGCCTACCCACTATAAAAAAATACCAAGTTATGTGTGGTGCAGAGATTAGACCCAGAGCATGCTGGGTGAGTCCTTGCTTCTCTGCTTATGAGCCTGTTTTCTACTAACACTCACCTTGTGAGGCAACACATGACAACTCAAATGTTTGGGTCCTGTGACCAACGTGAAAGACAAAGAGCAAATAAATGATCTGTCTCTCTCTGTGTCCCCTTCTCTCCCCCTCTCTTTTCCTTTTCTCTTCCCTCTCCCCTCCCCAACCTTTCAACTAAAATGAACATGAACATAAATTGTCAATCCTGCTGTCTCCAACCTGACCCCACATCCCAGGATGATGCCTACATCTTGCAAACACAGCCCTATTCAACGCTTATGCCTAAGAAAGCCAGATTTTACTGCAATTTGTTCCCCAGAAGAGAGGGGGAGAGGTCAGGAAATAGCTTTTTATTTGATTCCCAGCACTCAATCCAATGCCTGGCATAGTGCCTGGGATATAAAGAACCCTTGGTAAATATTGATTTCATGAACAAGTAGATTGCCACTACTCCTCCCCTCCCCACCTCATGGCTAGCATCCAGTATAACTTGGAATGGATTTAATTTTCTTGGATGTCTTGTATGCATTAATCTCTAGTTTGCCTACCTGTTCATTTCCATGTGTGGTTGAACATCCTCACAGGATGTGAGCACCAGCTGATGATCTGGTAGGGGGCAGAAGATGTGAGAGGAGCTGGACCTCTTTGCTTGCATCCTACAATCCCTTTTTCCTAAGACAAGACCTATTTCAGTGGTCTCTCCCATTGCCCAGAGACCTCATGATAGCTGAGAATATCCTGCTTCTTGATTCATTTCTTATACGCATTGCCAGAATGTTCTCCAGATTGTGACTTCGTATTGACTCTTCTTGCAAAATTCATTTCACTCTTTCCTGTTTTGCAGTTAAAAGGCAGGTATGTAATCAATAATAACACAATTTTTTCACAGACTTTTTAAAAGTTGGGAGGTCTTGAATTTGGTCTGCTTCTTTCTTAAGTTTCAATGAATCAATGTTTTCTTCTGAATTGTGCATCCTAGGAATTCCTTCTAGCTTTGGTTTCAATAGATTATTTTTGGAAGCATACTGAATTCGGACTTCTGCATTTAGAGTCAGTCTTCATGGTTTCTGCCTTTCTAGCCATGAGCTCTAGCAATACATCCCACATATCCTCCTTACTTAATAGATCAATTACTGCTATCTCTGTTCCTATTGGCAAGGAAGCCTGGGGCAGGTGGTTTTACTTTCATCTCCAGTTTCCCTCTGCAAAATGGGCTGATTGGAGTTGTAAGCAAATGCTGTAGAATTCCTCAGGCTATAAGTTTGGATATGATGATGCTATTAAAACATAGATTTCTCATTTATCCACCATATTTCTGAGAAACCCACAAAACTGGTCAGTTCAATGAATTATTGAATAGTCTATCTCAAGCACTGACCCAGACTCTTGGGGACAGCAACAAAAAGAGCTGGACATTGCTTCCATGGTCTACACACTCAGAGAGAGAAAAAAAGATGACTTCAGAAGAAAAGATAAAGACTGGCATTGTGGTACAGTGTGTTAAGCCACTGCCTGTGATGCCAGAATCCCATATGAATGCCAGTCCTGGTTCTGCCTGCTCTCTTTCTCTTTCTAGTGATTTATTTATTTTCATTTGAAAGGCAGATTTTAAAGAGAGACAAGAGATTCAAAGGGAATGTCTTTCATCCACTGTTTTACTGCCCCTCTGGCCGCAATGGCAGAGGGGAGCTAATCTGAATCCAGGAGCCAGGAGCTTCTTCTAGGTCCCCCACATGGGTGCAGAGTTCCATGTTCTTGCGTCATCCTCTGGGGCCCTCCCCAGCACATTATTGGAAACTGGATCAGAAGTGGAAAGCCGGGGTATAAACCAGTGTCCATATGGAATGCTGGTTCCACAGGACAGAAGATCAGCCTGAAGTGCCACTATACCACCTCCATTTTTGAAAAGCAGTGCTAGAGAGACAGAGATAAATCTTCCATCTGCTACTACACTCTGCAAATGGACGAAGCAGCTATAGCTGGGTTAGGACAAAGTCAGGATTCAGAAGCTTCTTCCAGGTCTCCTGAGTGGATGCAAAGGCCTCATGCTGGATGTAGAGCAGCTGAGACTCAAAGCACGGCCCATAGGAGATGCCAGCAGCACAGGCAGCAGCTTTGGTGCTACACTATAGAGCTGGCCCCTGCTCCAATTCTGATCCAAACCTTTGCTAAAGTATCTGGGAAAGCAGCACAAAAATGGTCCAAGCGTCTGGGACCTTGGCATCCATACAGGAAACCTGAATGTAGCTGCTGGTACCTGACTTTGGCCTGGTTCAGCTTAGGCTGTGTTGGCCTTTGGGTAAACCATCACATAGAAAATCTGTCTCTCCCTCTGTTTATGTAACCCTGCCTTTCAAATAAGCAAAAAAAATCTCCAAAAATAAAAGGAAAGGAAAAGAAGGAAAGGAAGAGGATAAATAAGAAAAATGAGAGCACCTAAAAAGGCACTAAATTTCAATGAGAGAAAATTGCAGTGGACAGTCATAGAGTGGGGCGGCAGCATAGACGTTCATTTTGCACAGGGTGGTCGGTGTTTTTCCTGCAATAAAACATGTGGCCTTAGTGCACAGAGCTTACCTGTGCACTTAACTCAGTGCCCACATCACGTGTTTTGCAGCTGGCCTAGAAGACAACACAGCGCTGGCTCTGATATACCACTAGCAACTATCTGCCCACAGCTTTATACCCAGGCAGAGCCCACCTGATTCTCCTTGTCAACAGTGCATTTGTAAAACGGGAAGTCCCACAGCTGTAGGCAACTGCCTCGATTGCTTTGTACTTAGGCAAGTGCTACACTGCTACGAAAAAGCAGCTGGTAGCTGGTGGGTATTCTGGGCCAGAGTTCATGCCAAATGTGTACTAATTATGCCAATGTCCCAACATAGCTAGCTAGCTAGCTTGCTTTTTTCTTTCTTTCTTTCTTTCTTTCTTTCTTTCTTTCTTTCTTTCTTTCTTTCTTTCTTTCTTTCTTTCTTTCTTTCTTTCTTTCTTTCTTTTCCTTCTTTTCTTTCTTCCTTTCCTCTTTTTTGAGATACATGGACACTGGGCCAGGAAATGCCATCCTGGCCCCTGGTGGGGTGGCTGCAAATTGTTCTTGGAAAAGGATCTGGGGATGTATTGTAGTGGGAACAGCCAAGGGCATATTTGAGAAGGGAGGAATGACTTATGGGGTCTTTCATAGACTGAACTACTACACTCGCAGATAGGTGAGGGAGCTGAGATGAAGTGGTTTACAGAGGGAGAAACCTGAGGACATGTGTAGTTCAGGCCAAGACACCAACTCGCATGAGAGACCTGAACTGGGCTAAATAATGTCACTTACTGCCCCCTGACCCACACAAAAGCTGGTGCTGAGAGACATGCCTGGCTGAGCTAGGCCGCAGTACCCACTCATGAGTGTCACAGCCAGAGGTAGGCAATGTTAGACTGGGCTACAGGACCCACCAGAATATGACAGAACCAAATCTGGGGGCACAAGCTGTAGGGGAACTGTAGACTTTGCTCTTACACAGTACCCACTGGTTTACGTGGAGAGCTGGGGATGGTGATGAGTAGAGCCAGGTTGAACCACGAAACTCACCTGACAGGAACCACCTGATACTCATGAGAGCTGGGACTGGGAGGAGGCTGGGTAGGGCCAGGCTGCAGCACCCACCAGTACGTGAAAAGGCCAAGACTGAGGACAGACCATGCCAAACAGGGCCTTGGCATCCACTAGCACATATGAGATCCAGGGCTGGGAGTAGACCTCGTAGCGGGAACTAAGGGTACTCCCCTACTAAGGCACAGCTCCTACCAGGGAGCACAAGAGTTGGGTCTGGAGGAAGGTCTGGCTGGGCTAGGCCACAGCACTTGCTGCCATGCATGGGAACCAGGACAAGGTTCAGGGCAGGCTGGGTTGGACCACAATACCTGCCAGTTCACATGAGAGCTAGGGGTAGGTGAGGCTGGGTTAAGTTGCTGCACCCACAGACGAGAGCTGGGATTGGAGGCAGGCCAGACTAAGCCAGGCTGTAGCACCTGCTGGTACATGTTGAGACTGAGGGTAGGCCATCTCAGACTGGGTCACAACACCTGCTGACACATGCAAAACCCGCGGCTGGGAGTGGGCATGGTAGGGGAACTTTTGGAACTCTCTTGCTGGGCTGCTGCTTCCACTGGTGAGCGTGCAGACTGAGACTGGGGATGGTCCTTTCTAGGGGTGGGCCAGGCTGGTTTAGGCTGCTATATCCACTGGCAAGTGCTAGGAATGAATGTGAGTCATGTCAAGCTGGACTGCAGCACCCCCTTGCAGGTACAAGATCTGGCACTGAGAGTAGGTCTGGTAGGGGAACTGTGAACACTCCCCTGCTGGGCTGTAGCTCCCTCTGGTGAGCATGAGAACTAGGGCTGGGGGAGGACCAAGTTAGCCGAGGCAGAATATTTGTGGGTCAAACCTGAGGGTGGGTCAGGTTGAGCTAAGTTGTAGCACTTGTGGAAGTGCACAGGAGCCAAATGGGATACAGGAAGGACCAGACTAGGCTGAAACACATTTTGACACATGCAAAAACTGGGGCAGAGGGAGGACCCAGTAGGGGTTTTGGGGGGTTGCTCTAACTAGACTGTGGGACCCACTATTGTGTGTTAAGACTGGACCTGCGCTATGCTAGGCCATAGCACCCATCATGAGTCAAGTCTTAGGTCACCCCAGGTGAGGTTTCTTAGGGGAATCCTCAACTAGACTGCTGGACTCAAACCCTGGCCATAGGGAAAAAACATAATATATGTGGTCCAACTTTGAATGCATATATTGGGACTGGGCCTCCTCAGGTGCTGATGCCTGCGCAGTGAACAGCATGCCCAGGTACACACAGAGGATACAACAGCTCATCCAGACCAGTAGAGGACCTTGGCTGACTCATCAGAGAATGGAAAGCAGAACAGGTTGGACCACTCTCCTGGCTAAGCTTTGCAACATGTTCCTGGGCCTGTGGAAACACACTGAGATGGACTTTGTTAACCAACAGATCTTGGATTTTCTCAACCCTGTTGTAATAAAGCTGACAACATCTCAGAACTATTGAAACCACTCAAGTAACACCCTCCAAATACTCTTCCCTAGATAGGGATCTTTTAGGTGTCATCAAATGACCATCCCCCTTCCCTGGGTGCTGATGTAGTTTGACAACAAGGAGTGGCCTCTTCCCCTTCCCTCTCCATGGGCACGGAAGGAAAAAAAATTGAAACATTTTTCCCCTCCACCTTCCTTGATATCTCGACGGTTCCCACCCTAATCAGAGGTCCCCATGGGCATGCATTCCTCTCAACTATGTAAACAATATTAAAAGTAAAATAAAAATAAAAACAGGAAGTCACAGAGTCCATTTTTTCAGCACACATCTCAAGTGTTATGACTAAGCTGAAGAAATCAACGAGCATTACCTTTTGGCAAGTAGACTGCACCTGCCATTGCAACTGGCCCCCTGGTGCTGGCTGTGTGGGAAACGGAGGGCTAGAGTAGCCCTGGTGATGCCTATCAGCATCTTCTTTCAAACTGAGAAAGCGGAAGCTCTGTTTCTCAGTGTTCCCTTCAGTTACTCACTGGGTAATGGCCCAAAAATACTGTGAGATTTCCTAGGATGGCTCTTTCTATTGCACAGAGGTCCTTCTTTGTTTTCATCCGAGAATTTGCCAGTGGGGAAGCTGAGTTATATTTTGTCCCATCTGAGCCAGTCTAGCTATGGCCTTCTAGAGCCCAGCTGGATACCTTCCTCGACAGACTGCCTGGGGGCCCCACTACTCCAGCCAGTACACTACCTACTTTGGAAATTTCTCAGTGTGTCTATGCAAGCCCAACCCCTACTGAAGCAGAGTCCATTTTCTCCCCAGTGAACATCTCAGCCTCCTTTTAAACCAACAGATATCAATCTTTGTTAGAAGGAGATGCTGTCTTATTCTGCACCACAGACATATTTGCCTGAAATCTGGCCCAACTTGGACTTCATATTGTAGAAGAAATATAAACAAACCCTACTCATGAATTTCTTAGCCTAATTAATTCTATTCAGTAGGTGCTAAGAAGTTGGTAGCTTAGTTATTTGGATAGTGGTCTAATGGGTAGTTGAAAATTTATTATTTGTTATTTTTGTTTTTTTTTCCAAAATGTTTTACAAAATTTGTATCATATAATCATAAGAATTTTTTTCTCCCAAAAAGTACCCTGTTGACATAGAATTGTTATCTTCCCCTGCTTTTTTATTTACACTTCTCAGGAGAGTAGTCCTATACTTATTATTTCCACTTCCTCAACTTGCTTTTGTCTGGTTTTGCCCTAACCATTCCTCTAGAATTTTCTCATCAAAGTTACCATCTACTCTTTACTATCATTCCGTTGGAAGTATGTTGGGGGTGGGACACCTGGGAAGGGATGGTGCCTCAGCTCAATGACAACCCGGAGCAGGGTGCCTTTGAGGACAAGGGGGCAACAGGTGAGGCCATTTCATCCAAGTTGAGATACTGGTCCAGAACCAAAGATGGACCCATACATTCACTTTTGTCCAAAAGTCAAGCAGACCAGTTAGAAGTCAACTCACCTCAATGGAAGAGCGTCAACAATCAGAAACAAACAAGCACTATGTTGAAGTCAGTCACCCCAGAAGAAAGAGCACAAGGAGATGGTAGGCCGGATAGAAAAACTCAGTTGCATTTGCCTGCACTTTGCTGGGAATGCCTGCTGCAAAGTGCAAGCCTACAACATATTAGCTCTGTCAGAGATGGTCTCCTACAATTCAGCTATATTGGCTATGGCAGCACTGTGCTTGCCACACCTGACTTCCTCTTCGAGATGAAAATGCCTTGAGCACAGCCCCTTGCTCTGAGAAGCAGAGCTAGGCTGCTCTCTACCCAGGGATATCTCCTGATTGGACCAGGGACTGAGCCCTGACATTAGGGCTGCTTCTCCAAAAAATAGGATTTTATTGGGAGATATGGTCCATAGAAACAGAAGCTTAAAAAATGCAACACAATGGAACAGGGCCATGGAAACTGATAGTAAGCCAAATCTATGCAGAAGCAGAGCAGTGTGATAAGAAAGCTGGAGTTAGCAATGACAAGGAAGACGTGTGTGTGAGGAGTAAACAGAATGTGTTAGCTTGGATAGGAGAGAAGGAAGCAAAGGTGCCCAACAGTCACCACTGTAGTGGAAATTCTGCCATCTGACTCCACAGAAACCCAGTCTGTTGTTGTCGCTGTTGTTTTTGCCACCCAGACTTACAGAGGCTCCTGTACTTTTTAAGAGGTCCATCTCAACTGAATTCCAGGCGAATGGCTGTTGAGTTTCTACCATGAATTCAGGTATTATTCTGAGTTTTTGAAGTCCATCCAAGAACAAAGCAGGAAAACCCTTACAGTAGAACCCTCAAGCAGTGAGGCAGGGTCTCTGCTTCAAAGGACCAAATTAAAACAACTTCTTTTGCCTTCACCCTTTCCCACAGCCTAGCTGGTGAGACTCAATGTCACGATGAGTTTATTGGCTGATCTACACAGTTTATGTTTATACCCCATGGCGGTGGAGCAACTGAAGGATGAGAAGAGAACAGAACAGAAACAAAGAATAGAAGTCTGGGAGATGAGACATGAAGACAGCCAGTGACGTAGGTCAGGGACAACGGAGTGTGGCTACATGCTTAGGCTCTAAATTAACTGGAGTTCCACATTCTGTCCTATGACCTTGGAGTAGATACAACAGCATCCTCCTCATTCCACTCCTATGAGAATAAAGTGAGAAAATATATGCAAAGCAGTTAGCATAGCTCCTGGCCCACAGTAAAAAAAAAACTCATCAAATGTTAACTGTTGCTGCTGCTGATAGCACCACCAGTCATCCGCTAGCTTTCATATTTGTTGGGAAGAATGCATGCACTAGCTGGAGAATTAGAAGCCATCTTATATTCATGCTCTCTCTGAAGACTACTGCCAGCCAGACCTTGGAATAATGCTTGTGAAAGTTCCTTCTAGTTGAAATGTTCCTTCTTGGGCACTATCTACCAGCAGGAGCCTTTTTAAAAAATTTACAGGTTTGTTTTATTATTTTATGATACAGTTTCATAGCCTCTGGGATTTCCCCTCCCCATCCCCCAAATCCCTCTTCCCCACTAATTTTCCCTATATTATTACAAAAGTATAGTCCTTCATAAACAATCCTAGGTCCATCATTCTGCTTTTTAAGTGTCTCCTGTCATTGTAGGTATGGACAATAGCAGACTCCATTATCCTATTGTCAAGATATAGTTAACAGTTTCCTTGGGAGTCCTTAGATTTGGAAATAGAGATGCATATTGCATTGTATCTTCACAACTGGACATGATAGTCTCTATTACACAGTTATTATAGCTTCCAATAAAACAAAATCAACAAGAAGAAAAAATAGAAAATTTACAACAACATGAAGTTAAATAAGATGCTACTGAATGATCAACGTGTTGCTGAAGAAATGAAAACGAAAATCAAAAACCTTGAAGAAAATGAAACCACTGTATAACTTACGTGTCACTGAAGAAACTTAGAAGAATTTTAACAGTCCCTAGAAGAAAGGGTGCAAGGAAATGATTCGGGGAACCATTGTTAGGTAGAAAAGCAGCTCCATCTCAGTGATATTAGATCAATGAGTCAGGAATTGGAGGTCAAAGCAGACAGGTTTTCCTCCTGCACTACTACTAAGAGTGATGAGCAGATGGATGTAGAGCTGATGAGCCAAATTGGAACACAGTTGACCGCTTGGGCTGAATTGCAGCACTTTGAGAGACGATGTGTTTACCTAACAAGGTCAG
This sequence comes from Ochotona princeps, assembly GCF_030435755.1. NCBI lineage: Eukaryota > Metazoa > Chordata > Mammalia > Lagomorpha > Ochotonidae > Ochotona > Ochotona princeps. The sequence goes on along the minus strand of NC_080833.1, from coordinate 102,591,150 downwards.
AGTGATCAGAGTGGTTGAAGCAGCACTGGAGGGAGTGGGGAAGCTGTGCCGCCTCTCCTGGAACTGTTATCTCCAGGGCAGAGGTATGACTGGCAGAAAGCAGCTGGCCAAAGTTGGAAATCCCCCAGGGGAAACCCCAGAGGTGTGTGGATCAGGAGTTGAAAACTCTTTTCAGGAAGCTTGAGCTATCTTTCCCTCGGACACTAGTGTACCAGAACACATCACATTAGAGGGCATCTCAGATCGCATTTGGTTGTACAGCGTAAGTAGACACCTGGTCTGAGGCTGCATTCAGGCGTTTGTGGTAAGGATTCCCATGAGTCTACTCATGTAAGGCCTCCCTGGCATTTTCTACAACTTCAAGTAGCCTCTCAAGAAGCCTGGCACTGGATTAGGATCACATATAGGCATCTTAAATATGTCATCTGAATCAACCAACTGTGAAACACTCCAGCTAGAGTCCTCAGTGATGAGTCCCTCTGCTGCCCCTTGTTTTCACGCTCCAGGATGAAGCATCTGCCCTGTGATTCTTGTGTCTGGAATATGTAGTTAGCAAACACTCAGGGCCTAAATAAGGTGAGCCACCTTGCACAGCATGAGCTGGGCTTCCAGAGCAGATAGACCAAAGCCACTTCCACCCTGGAATCTAGGGATTGAAGACATCCCTGACAATGAGCTTTTCCCTTTTCCAAACAGGGGTAATGGATGGCAGAAGAGGACTGCTCCAGGGTCAGAATGGCCTATTCCATACTGCTGGTAGCACCATACTTGATAGTGTAGAGCTGAACAAAGCTGGGTTATAGCTGCCAAGAGCTGGCATGCAAGTTAAGAGGACAGATTCTAGAGCTGGGTTATAGACATTCAAATCTTAGCTTTCGCTTCTAGCAAAGTTTGAATCTGTGCACACTTAGAGGAATTATCTTTATGCATTTCAGTGTTCTCATCAATAAAAAAGCAATCATTGCAGCACACATCTCACAGTTATTATGAGTATTAAATTAGTGTAAGTTCTTATAACACTGACTGGCTTGTGTATACCATCCTGAAGCAGAGATAAACACAGCGTCTACCTCAGTACAATAGGCAAATTTCCACCTATTTTAGGAGTCTTCGCTAGAACAAGCACACAGAAATGAGCAAAGTACTTTGAGCATCTCTTGAAATGTCTAGGTGTCCTTAAGTGACCAGTCTGTCTCCGGCTCCAGCATCACAGACATCTGGCCTCCCTAACCTTGGTGTCTGCAGAAACAGCACACACTTCCAGAGACCCCCGGGGAAGTGTTGATGCTTCAGGTTTCCCAGGACTGCTGGAGCTAGAGCATTGCAGACAGCACAGTGGGGCAGGATATATGTAGGGATGTGGAAGGGTAGATTAGATCAATGTCCAAGAACAGAGTTCATTTCCCAGGAAGCGATGCAGGAGACTCATCATTGTTGCTGCCACAGATAAGGGGCATTGTGGTCTCTGCAAACTTTTTAGAAATCTCTAGGAAACCACTTTCCATTTTTTTCTTCCAAAAGCACCTGATGGGGGACAAATGAGGCCATAGGCACTCAAAAGATGTAATTTTGTGGACATTCCTACAGCACAAGGGAACCAGACAGGATCAAAACCACAGCAGGCCTTCTAGAGCTCCAGTCTTCCGCTCATCTTCTCCATGAAGTGCCCCCAGTGTCCTCTTGGGAGAAGTGGAGACCCAGCACATCTAAGGCCTATGAATTCCTCATTAGTCTCAAGTAATGGGTGTTGAACACCTAGCTAAATTTTTATTTTGGATAAATGATGAATAATGTCTTAATATGAGTATATCCTAAATATTGCATGGCACATACTTACACTTCAATTCAGATGTAATTGGGCATTCTGTATTTTTAATTTGTAAGTCTGGTACCTCTTTCATGGGATGTGGTCATAGAAGGTTAAAGGAAAGATGCAGCCTCTAACTGAATGTAAATAGCAGAAAGTTACTAACAGTCTGTTCAAGTCACTGAGAGTGGGGCAGGTTTGGAAACTTAACCGATCTGATCAGTAGCTGGCTACTGATAGCAAGGGTTCCTGCCAGCCTGGGACTGTGAGAAACTCCCAGAGGCACCCATATTGTGGGCTTCCAGGGAACCGCTGAACCACAACTCAGTATTCTGTTCTTCCAGCAGACTTGAGAGGTCCCACCTACATGGTGTCTTCCTGCCCCTAGATATAAACCTTACATTTCCATTAACTATCAGAGCTGAAATAAAAAGCACAGCGGCAGGGCATGTCCGCTTGAAGGCAGAGAGCATGTACAAGTAGCAAGCCTTGCACGACTTGGCAAGATCTAGCCAAAAACCTGTGAACTCAATGCCTACATCCCCATTGTCTAATTTATGACATCTACAGAAAAGATGACAGCCTCCATCTGAGGCCACAATGCCTCATTTTCCTCCTGGAAGTTGAGTTGCAGATAATAAAGTTGAGATACCACCATGTGGGTTGAGGATAATGCCCACGCAACTCAAGGTGAGAGCAGAGAATAGCCAAGAGTAAAGATGTGGCATACGGCTGGTTTTCCTAAAATCAGAGAACCAGCTGGAACCTCAGCCAAGTACAGAGCCCAAAACCCAGGTAACCAACACCCAGAAACAATCTGACATCTAGTTTTGCCATTGACTTGCAAATGCCAGTATATAGGGCCCAGCGGCATGGCCTAGCGGCTAAAGTCCTCACCTTGAAAGCCCCGGGATCCCATATGGGCGCCGGTTCTAATCCCGGCAGCTCCACTTCTCATCCAGCTCCCTGCTTGTGGCCTGGGAAAGCAGTTGAGGACGGCCCAATGCATTGGGACACTGCACCCGCGTGGGAGACCCAGAAGAGGTTCCAGGTTCCCGGCTTCGGATCGGCGCGTACCGGCCCGTTGCGGCTCACTTGGGGAGTGAATCATCGGACGGAAGATCTTCCTCTCTGTCTCTCCTCCTCTCTGTATATCTGGCTGTAATAAAATGAATAAATCTTTTAAAAAAATGCCAATATATGACATGTACCAATTCTGAAGAAACTGTGAGCATCACCCTGGGGTTCTATCATTGTGTTTTTCCTTTGTGATGACACTGCCATGTTCCAAGGGCTTGATTATGAATGCAAAATACATGAAACAGGGCAGCAGGCAACTCATCATGTATACTCTTAAGACAAAGAAGAATTAAATATATTTTGTTGTTAGGATAGAGGCATGATTTGTCATTGGCTCACAACACAGCCTAAATTGACACCATGTTTAACAACAAACAACCTAACACCCTATTTGTTGCAATGTTGAAGCTAATGTACAATGGTATGGAAACCAGTCCTGATGATGTGAGCACAGTATTCTGCAACAAAGTCAGAAAACGCAATGTGCTGCCAGGTATCATAGATACTTCCATATGCATGGATACCAAGACAGCCCTTCTAGTCAAAGTTCTGTTTTGCAAAGTAAAGTGCCACTTAAAATTTATTTATTTATTTGGAAGGAAAGGAGATAGATTTTCCATCTATTGTTTCACTCCACAAATGCCCACAATAGCAGGGAACAGGCCAGGCCAAAGTCAGGAACCCGAAATCAATCCAGATCTCCCATGCAGGTACCCAAGACTCATGTACTTGAGCCGTCACTTGCTGCCACCCAGGACGTGCAGTAACAGAAAGATGAAGTCGTGAGTGGATTCAGGATTAGAATCCAGGCACTCTGCTTTAGGATGCAGGCACCCAAGTAGTACCGTAACAGTTGGGCCCAACATGCATCCAGATTCTTGTCATTTTCAAGATGCTGGTAGCTCTTGGATTTTCCAAATGCAACCAGTAAATCTGTTTGGTGGGCACTTAAGAGGAAAGCAAAAACAAAAGCAAACAAAAAACAAAACCTGACAGAAGTGAGAGCAGCAAGGGATCCCCAGAGTTGCAAGGCTGAAGGGAAATAGCACGGCTGCGAGTGTTTATGATCTACTTCAACATGTTGGGAGAAAGGTTAGCAGTTTGGAGGTTGATAACATAACCACAGAAAAACACCCTCAATTGTTCAGTTCTACCAAAAGCCCCAAAGCAGCCGGCCTATTTCAAGGGCACACATCTGCTTTGCTTGGTAACGGTATAGGCAACAATAGGTAACAACAAATGGGCAGATTACATATGCTGAATAGGTATCAATAGATGGTAAAAAGGACATTGCTTTGCCACTGTATTGGACAAATTAGGATATTAACAGGGTATTTCAAGACTAGAGCAATTTTGATTGAACACTAAATGTGCAACACTGTATCTTTTTAAAAGATTTTTTTCATTTTTTTCTTTATATTTTACAATCTTTACATAGTTAATTAGGGCACAAAGGTTCAAGGGCTACAGGAAAGTGGGTAAGACTATTATTTCCACATTCTTTTTCCTGTGTCTGGGGTATAGGGGGAGATAAACAGAGAAGCTCCACCCAGTCTCCCACCCATCCCAGGTCTCTGATGTGGGGCATGCTCCAAGGGCACTGCTCAAGTGGTTTTGATAGTTCAACAAATCTCGCCATTCCAAGCACGATGAAATCTATTCAGAATCTACTGATTGACATAGTCCACCTCAGAGTCTTCATTTGCCCAATTTTTCACTGCCAACACATGGATGGGGTAGTTGATTGATTCGTTCTGTTCTCTGTTGTGGTACCTGGTGTCCTCTGCAGGTTCTGATAGACTGCCATATCCTCCATGTACACCTGGGTATGCTCTCCACTGCTCCGTCTGAGACTCTTAGGAGGCTTGGCTCTGGCACTTGCACTCCATGATCAGACCATGGAACCTGCACTTCTCTTCATGGTTAGGGTTCTGAGTCCGGCAGTTCGATTGGGGAGATCCCAAAAGAAACTTTGTCTGAGGTGATCCCAAACCAGATTCTTGTGTGTACTTGCCAGTACAGGGCCCAGTACAGTCCATTGCCCCAGTCAGTTGGTGGTTGCAATTGCTGGGTCAGTTCTGTTTCCAGCCCTGTCTTCCATACAAACCAATGGATGTTGCAGTGCAGCCTGATTCTGCCCAGCACACACTTGGTCCTCACATAAACCAGTGGGAGCTGCAGCCTAGTTGGAGCAACCCACAATAACCCCCACCAGGCCTGCCCCCTGCCCTGGTTCCCGTGCTTGCCAGTATATGCACCCAACTAGTCCAGTCCGTCCCATATCCCATTCAGCTCTTTTACATGTCAGTGGGCATTGAAGCCTAGTTCAGCCTAACCAGCTCCACTATCTAGCTCACACACATGCTGTTGGGTGCCTTTTTGTCTAGCCACCCCTGCCCTTGTACTGGTTTTCTATGCTCTCCTGTGTGAATGGTAACCCAAGAGGGAGGAGCCCACTATTTCCCTTCTAGGCCACTCCCACTCCTGGATCATGCACTCTTCAGGTGGTTCTGCAGTTTAACTTGTCAGAATTAGCCCCCAGTGACAGTATCTAACATCTGACGCTGTGGCAAAGCCCAACCAACCTTCACCCATTCTGATTTATGCTTGTACCAGTAGGAATAGTCAGCCCAGCTTGGCTTTTCCCTGAACTAGCTCACATGAGGCCCACAGGTGTTGTAGCCCTGCCTGGTCTGGTCTGCCCCCTTCCCAACTCATGCTTTCCAGTGGGAGTGGTTGTCCAGCAGGGGAGCCCACATCCCCCCTGCCTGCTCTGCCCTCTCCCTTCCTGGTTCTCACGTGTGCTGTTTGGGTGCTGTGGCCACATCTGGTATGGGTCAACTCACCTTGGCATTCCGTAATGTGCACTGGTTTGTGTCACGACCATACCTGATCCGACCCGGTGCTTGGATTCGCCAGCAGCTGAGTGAACTGTTTCAGCTTGGTCTGCCCCCAACCCATGCCAAATGTACGCCAGTGGGTACCTTTCCATGGCCTGTTCTGGGCTGTTCCCTATCATGCTTCTTGTGCTAACCTGCAGGGACTGTGTCCTGCCAGAGTTGTTGCCCAGGCCCCTCCATCAGAACCTCTCCAAATGCCAGATTTTGTGCATATCAGTGGGTCCATGGGCCAGCCCTATTCAGTCCACCTCCTGTCCTAGCAGGAACAGTGGCTTTTCCTGACTGGCCTTCAACCCAATCTGATTCTTACGATTGGGTATTTCAGCCCAACCAAGGCTCGTCCATACCCAAACATAGCTCAAACATGGTTCAGTAGGGGCAGAGACCTAGCCTAGTCCATCCCAAATCTACCCTGGTCCTCCAGAGTACCAGATGATGTTGGAGTCTAGCCCGGCTTGGTGCATCCAGTCCCAGTCCACACTTGTGCCAAAGGAGACTGCAGCCATATCCAGACCAGAACGCAGCCCCCCACTCCGGCCCCCGCACTCCTCAATGGAAACTTCAACCCAGCAAGGGGGTCCCCTTAGCTCCCCAACTAGGCCTGTTTCCAGCCATAGATTGTACGAATGCCAGTGGTCGCTCTGACTCAGCTTGGCATAGCCCCTCACCTGTCTTGGCCTTTGTCTCAGATGCTGTGGCTTAACACCTCTGGCTCATGCAGACCAGTAGGTGTAAGAGCCTAGCTCAGCATGACCTGTGCTCCATCCTGATTTATATTTTTGCTTGTGAGCTAAGGTTTGCTCAATCCTGCCCAATCCACCTGTTTCATTACCAACACACACATTAGCCAGCTATTGGAGCTACTTTACCCAGCTTGTCCGATCCCCAGGTCCGGACCATGTGTTTACCAGCGGGAGCTATGACCCACCAGGGGAGTTTCCCAAGTTCCTCCACTTGACCCACTCCTAGACCCAGTTCTCATACATACCAGTGGTGTTAGGCCAGTGACCAGCATAGTCTGGCCTTCCATTTTGCCTTGTATGATCTGGTGAATATTACAGCCTGGCCCAGCCCATACCCTATTTGGGATGCACATTTGGGTGCTGCTGCCTTGACCAGTCCAGGCTGTTGTCGGTTCCTTTACCCGTGAAGGATGGCAGGCTCCTTGGTCACACCTAGCTTAGTCCATCACCACCCCAACTCTTGAACTAACCAGTGGGACTAGTATTTCCACAGCGTTTGGTCCACACATCCCCCACAGAATCTACCCCTGGAAATGGTTCTGTTGTGTGCTAGTTAATGTCATAGCCCTGCCTACTGTGACCTGTCTCCTGATCCATCATTATGTCAGGTACTAGGATATAGTCCTGCTAGACAAGTCCCCAGCCTTAGCCTTTGCATGGACTGGTATATGGTGGTCAGCATTGTTCAGTGATAACAAGTTCTACATAGGACTCAAAGGAGCCTGGTTTATCAGTCTTATCCATAAAGATCATCTGGTCCCTTTCCTCCAACATACCAGGTCTCAGTACCCTTGCTTCCCTTCAAAGGAAAAGTTTCTCTGTCAGGAGTTTTCAGGATTGATTTGCAACCCAGAAGCACAGTGGGCTTAACATGGAGGTGCCTAAGCAGCAATTCATGGCCCCAAAACCCCAGAGCTCGCCACCAGGGGACAGCTCACCACATGTTCACGGTGGCTGGAATCAGGGCTCTGAGCATGAAGATGGACCTGGCCTGGAACCTACCAGCAGCCAACAGCCAGACCCCAAGGTTGCCTAAAAGATTATTTATTTGAAAGGCACACACACACACACACACACACACCACCTACCTCCCATTGACTGGTTCACTCCTCAAATGGCTACAATGACCAGAGTTGAACTGGTATAACACCAGGAGCCTGAATCTCTCATGTAGTGCAGGGACTGAAGCACTCAGGCCGTCCTCTGCTGCTTTCCCAGGTGCATTAGCAGGGAACTAGATTGGAAGTGGAGCAACTGGAGCTCACACTGGTGGCCATGCTGGCAGAGGCTTTATCTGCTGCACCACAGAGCCAGCCCCTCGATACTCAATATTAAAACAGCTTCTAAAACTCTGGTCTGACCCACTAGATACCAATAATCTCCCTACAACTGCGACAACCAAAAATACATCTAGAACATTGTTAAATGAGTGAAACTAGTGATAGGAAATTAGAAACCTCAGAATACTGTGTTGAAGGTATTTTTGAGTTCCAAGAGTTAGGTCTTCATTTTGCTTATAAATCAAGCCAACCCTACCTAAATTATTAGTAACTCTACTGATTATCTGTTTTAAATAGTGAAAATAGTTTTATAGTCAATATAGAGTGGACATTAAGCACCTGACTCGAGCCAGAATGCCTGAGTTGTATCTGGGCCAGCCATAGGCATGCTGTATAACTTTTACCTCTCTGTTTTTGTTTTCCTCATCAGTACATGTACATAAAGAGCCAAATAAGAAACAACAGGGTTGTTATGAGAATTCAGTGCATCAATGTACATAAGGTGCTTAGAATAGAGATCAGAGTCCAGAAAGCTGTCAATAGACATTTATTGTTATTAACTGTTATAATGGTAACTGTCCAAGCTAAGCGACATCATATTTAGGGAAGTCAAATCTGTGTTAGTAAGCCTTCATTACTATAGCACACTTTTCAAACAGAAGAGGCTAATTTTGACTTACAGTCTGAAGGCTCAGGAGCTAGGAGCTCCTGATTGGTCCAAGATCGGGGGACTTGAAACCTATTGGTTCAGAATCCAAGGAGAGTGCTCTGGTCCAAGATTGGGGGACTCGAAACCCATTGGTTCAGAATCCAAGGAGAGTGCTCTTTCCGGACCATGGAAAGGGACAAGGAGAGCATGCATCTTTTTTCTTTTCTGCTTTCCTTCTTTCCTTCCTTCCTTCCTTCCTTCTTTCCTTCCTTCCTTCCTTTTATTCTTTTTTTCTATTTGAAAGTCAGAGTTATAGAGAAGAAGTGACCTATACTCAGACAATCTTCTATCTTCTGGCCACTCTCCAGATGGCCACAATGTCTGGAGCTGAGCCAGGCTGAAGACAAGGAACCGGGAACTTCATCTGGTCTCCCATATGGATGGCAGGGGCCCAAGCACTTGAGCCATCCTCTACTGCCTTTTCCAGGCCATTAGCAAGAAGCTGGAACAGAAGTGGAAAAGCCCTTTCCTCTTCCTGGAGAGCTACCTGGGAGTTGATATGCTAGGACTGATTGGAAGGTTTTCCAATTTCTTAATGCACAATGCATTTATTTCTAAGAGGAATCCTTCATAGGTAAACCGGACTGTTTTGTACAGAAGAAAACATATAGAGACAGTCAGAAGAAATTCGAAAGAACCTGCTGTGTAAATTCCAGAGGGCCATAAGGGCCAAAAGAAATCATGCTGAAGTCATTAAGGCTCAAGGAGACCAAGCCATTAGGGCTGCCAAGGAATCCAGAAAGACTAAGCTGGTATCTGAAGAAGAAGCAATAGGGCCCGGCGTGGTAACCTAGCAGCTAAAGTCCTCGCCTTGCACACACCAAAATTCCATATGGGCTTCGGTTCTAATCCAGGCAGCTCTGCTTCCCATCCAGCTCCCTGCTTGTGGCCTGGGAAGGCAGCTGAGGATGACCCAAACCATGGGATTCTGCACCCGTGTGGAAGACCTGGAAGAGGCTCCATGCTTTTGGTTTCGGATCGGCTCAGCTCCAGCCATTGTGGCCTCTTGGGGAGTGAATCAGCAGATGGAAGGTCTTCCTCTCTGTTCTCTGTCTCTCCTCCTCTCTGAATATCTGACTTTCCAATAAAAATAAAAATAAAAATAAAAAGGAAGCAACGGCTGTTCCTAAGGTTCTTCCAAAGGCAGCACCTGAACAAAAGATTGTAAAACCTGTGAAAGCTTTTGCCCCCCAAGTTGGTGGACAATGCTAAGATTTTTAGATAGATTACAACATATACATTAAAATGAGTGGAGCAGCAGACCCTGAGTTAGGGCCTAGAGTGGATACTGACAACACGGGTGGCTTTACTGGCTACACCACAAGGTCATGGTGCTAGTCTCTCTATTTCAACGTGCCTATTCTTTCTTTCCTTGTAAAGCTACCAGGATTCAACCATGAGGGCCTCATCCCAATGACTTTATCCAATCTAATTACTTCCTGAAAGATGTATTTCTTTTTCAGTTTTAATGCTGCTTACATAGTTGAAAGGGATGCACGCCCACATGGGTCTCTGATTAGGGTGGGAAGGATCGAGGAACAGAGGAAGTTATGTGAGCAAAATATTTCAGTTCTGTCTTTTTTTCCTACTGAATTCATCGTAGGGGAAGGGGAGTAGGCTGCTCCTTGTTGTCAAACTACACCAGCACCTGGAGATGGTGCATAGTCATTTGGCAATATCTAAGAGACCCTGATGTGGGAAAGAATGCTCTAAGGGTGCTACTTGAGTGGTTTCAATAGTTCTAAGATGTTGTAGGCTTCATTGCACCAGGGTGGAGAAAATCTTTCCAAGGTCTATTGGCTCAATTCATCCACAGATCCAGGAACATGTTGCAAAGCTTGGCCCAGACAGTAGTTCAACCTGTTCTGCTTTCCATCATCTGATGAGGCAGCTGAAGTCCTCTACTGGCCTAGATTTGCTGGCTGTCACGTTCCCTGTGTGTGTATCTGGACATGCTGACCACTGCACAGTCAGCAACTAAGGAGGTCCAGTCCCAAAACATGCACTCCAAGACTGGGCCAACTTCTGATTCCCTGTGACCGAGGCTTGAGTCAAAAGACAAATTTCTTTTTTTTTTTTCTTTTTTTTTAATATATATTTTATTATATTATTTATGTATCTGAGGTGAAGGGGGATATTGAGGGAGAATCCCCACCCAGTCTCCCACCCGCCCAAGGTCCCAGATGTGGGGCATGCTGAGATACTTGCTCAAGTGGTCTTAATAGTCCTCCAGTTATGGATCGCTGCCAGTCATATCCCTCCCAGCTCGATTAGGTCATTGAAGAAGCCACTGATTGTCACAGTCCATCATGGAGTCTTCATTTGCCGAGTATTTCGCTGCCCAACGTTTAGCTGAGGTGGTTGATTGACCTGTTCCGTCCTCCGTCCTCTCCTAGCCAGGGCTCTGAGTCCAGCAGTTCGATTGGGGAGATCACCAAAGAGACTTAGAGGTGTTCAGATTCCCGCATGTTCCAGCTAGCACCGGTTCCAGCACAGTCCATCGCCACAATCAGTTGGTGGTTGCAATCGCTGGGCTGGCTCCGTTCTCAGTCCCGACTTGCACTGTAAACACTGTCATGGCATTAAGTTTCTACCCTGTTGGTGCCATTTATTCAAGACATTGGGGACTAAATTCCTAAACTTGAGATGTGATGTGTATATTATGGTATGTGTGTGTGTACATATACAAATATTCAAACTGTAGCAAGGTCCAATCACCCAAGCACTGTTATCCAGCCAGCAAACTCTGGCTCAAACTCTGAGACATTAGCACCTCAGCTTAGATGGAAAAGGTGCTGAACCTGTAAGAAAGAGTTCTTTCCAGGGCCAAAATCTTGGATTTGTCCACTAGGTAGCCAGCTGTGTTTGCACAGGGGAGTGAAAACACCCACTGGTAAGTCAGGACAAATCTGGAACATTCTAGGCTGCTCACTCATCTGCAAAATGGACACAAAAACATCTGCGCTGCAATCTCCACGCGGTAGTCAGTCATGTGAGAATATGCATGCAGCAAAGCACGCTTTTAAAACCTGGGTAGTCAGCACAGGGTACGGTTGGAGGGGTGGCCACCCCTGGCAGACCTGGGCCTGCCTCTCAAGAGCTTGGTCACAGCCTGCTTCTCCCGCCCGAAGGGGGACTTCCTGGGGCCTCTCCCTCTCAGGGCCAGGGTGGGCAGTCTGGGAGATGACCCCACATTGGAGGCGGCAGCTGCCGCTTATCTGTAGTCGGTCAGCGGCTCAGACAGATGAGGTGTCCGTGGTGACCTTCCTGCCTCAGTGAGTGTGGGAACTCGGGGCTTCCCAGGGCGAGGCAGTGGGAACATAAACAAGATGGCCCCTGCGGAAGCTCGGGCGACTCCTCCACGCTCGGCACCGCCCTGGGCCCGGAGGCAGCCAGGGGACATGGGGCAGGCCCAGGGAGACTCCAGAGAGGGAGTCGCTCCTGCTTAACTCACTCCCCTAGGGAGGAGGACATTTCCGGGCAGAGGTTCCCCTCTCAGCATACCTTTGCCAGATTAGAAATGCGTGTTCCTGGAGCCACCGCTGGCTCCTTCCCGCCTCTTTCCTGGGCAAGTCAGCACCATGCAGGTGCCGGGCAGAGACCACCCCAAGGCTTAGTGTCCCCCACTAAGCTCTGCCGGGAGTCCCGCGGGCACGAGGCTGTAGAAAGCTGGCAATTCTTTGGTTGGGGTCTTCCAGATCCAGCTGTTGGTGGACAGCACTGTGCCTAACTCCTCAGCACCACCTGACTCCTCCTGCCTCCACGTAGAGTGGTCAGAGGCAAGATAACCAAGCATTTTCAGCTGGTCTTTCCAACTTCACATCCTCTCTTGGCCAGTACTTCTTGCTGTTTATTTTGACAAATGAATCAGACACCCTGAAGATACTGGGACTACCTTATTTAACAAGAAGGGTCAGATGCAGGGGTCAGCACCTGGCCTGGGGTTTAAGATACTGCTGGAAGCCTATGTCCCATAGCATACTGCCTGTGTTGGAGTTAATTTCAGATTCTTGCTAATGTGCACCCTGGGAGGCAGCAGTAATAGCTCAAGTACTTGGGTCTTTACCATTCACCTGGAAGGCTGCATCAGGCATTGCAGACATTTGGGGTGTGCAGCTCTTAAATAAGTTTGTAAGTATGTAAGGTTTATGTGTCAGCACTCATATGCCAACTAGATGAACCAGAGGCAGGACTTGGGAGCTGTGCGTGCCTGGGTCAGCAGATGCAGCAAGGGCTGGAGGTCTGGGAGGTGCTGTTTGGGTTGAGCCCTGGAAGCGTCAGAGTTCATCCGGTGAAGAGTTGCAGAGAGCGTGAAGTGGGAGGGGGAGACAGGGGAAGAGGACAGCATCACTGTGGGAAGGTAACGGGGGAAGGCAGAGCATTTGAGGAACCAAAATGAGTGGTGCAGCTGCTGGTGCTGCCTGACCTGGGCCTCGCCCTCTCCCCAGAGTAGCACTTTGTTCCTGAACACTTCTGCCTACTCACCCACCATGAAACCTGTCACGAACGTGTTTCCCTTGAGGCATTCCTTTCCTCCTTCTGTGCCTGCAATCTCAGCTGATCATTCATCGCTGCAGCATGCTACTGCACTGTGCAACCTTGAGCAATGACTTCTCGGCTCTGAACTCCGCTGCCTCCTCCTGAGTGGGTTCCTACTTGTGCTAATCATAATCTGTACCAGTCCCTCCCTCAAATGCTGACTGCATTAATTTGTTGTTGCATGAAATTTTGCTGTTTGTTGTTGCATGTAATTTCCCCCCAGACATCAGGAGGTGGGTAATGACCTTCTTTCTCCCTTCTACCCTTCCAAAAAGGATTCTTGGGAGGTCTAGCTGTGACACTCATCACAGATGTGATCAATAAGGAGCAAAGCAGAAACGGAAACATGATTACCGTGTTCAACCAGTGCGTATTTTGTGAACAAATTCATTTGTTACACATCACAACGTTTTTTGGCTGCACATGTTTAAATGAGTCTTGCAATCTTCTCTGTGTATCTCTTGGACAAAGCAAACAAAAAAGTGGTGGTAAGAATGAAAAATGTTTTTGTTGCTAAAGGGCTGGTGGCCTGCTATGCCAAACCGTGGAAGAGAGAATTCCACAGATTTCACCCTGAACCTACCAAGTTTGCAGTCTGGTAAATGCCAGTGTCTAGAACAATACACAGATATCGAAGCAGAAGCTCAGAATCAGTGAGGGGAGAGACATGTAGCCACATCCACTGCCCACACAGCGGAGGCACAATGAGCTGGGAGAAATGTGTAAACTTGTCACAGAATGCAAGGTCAGGAGGTGGAAGCCTGAAGGTTTTGTGCTTCTTATTCTCCTTGAGATTCTCCCAATCTCTCCCACATCATTTTATGAGAGCTGTTTTTCACTCCAAACTCCAATTCCGGAAACTTACTTATACATGCTCTATGAAATGCCGAATAATGACGTGATATTAAATTTTCAACTTCTGAATGTACCTAGAAGGGTGAAAGTTTGTGGAAAACGGTGTTAAGAGGTGAATTCATCTTGACAGAAAAAGAAATTGACATGGATAGTTGTTGTATAATGTGCATTTTCATAATTTGCATTTTGAGTAAATGTTTTTAATCCATTGGTGGTCTTTACATAATACACATTCTTAGAATGTGTGTGTGTGCGTGTTGGTGTGTGACTCTTCGTGTGCATAGTTATGTGTGAGTGATGTCCTAAACTTAGACTGCTCTGGTTGACAAGAAATGGCACCGTTTCCCCTCCCCCGCAAAGCAGCCAGCGTGGGAGAACTGACACCAGAAACAAACGAAGTGAAAGAGGAGAACTATGGTTTGATGCTCACAGATCAAATAAAAGACAATAAATAAGAAAGCCAATGACCTGAAAATGATTTAAGTACAGGCACCTGCTAGGAATTCTAATCCGCATTTGTTGAGGCTGTTGTAAACTCTCTCGAACTGTAATATTCATTTCCCTGCTCACATACTTAGGCTGGTTTGGAGGTTAAAAGCACATGCTGGGTTCAAGTGCAGGTTCTGTCTGATTGTGCTATTAAATGGGTCACTGGGTGGCTGAGCCTGTGTGTCCCCCTGTGGAAAGTGAGAAATATTCCTACCTCCTGCAGTCCTTAAATTGGCAAAGGGAAATCAAATATGGCAAGAGTATCCAACTCCGTGTGAAATGGTGCTTGAAAGCATTGTACAGGTGACAAGCTGACACCCAGAGAATTTAACTTCCCCTCCTGCTCTCCCTTGCTTGTTCAGCAGCCAGGCATCTGGCCCTGGGCCAGGGCTCTTGGATTCGTGTGGAGCAGCAGTCCTCAGCATACAGACAGAATTCTCAGCCTGTGATTTTTCACCCACTTGCTCTTTAATTTGCATTTCTCTGCAAATTCACACATTAAATAGGTCCTTCTGGAAAACCGGATCTAACGTGACCTTAGGAGGCCCAAGGAGGTCTGCGTGAGAGAAACAAACATGGCATCACAGCCCCTCCAATTGTGGACATGTGGAGTGTTTGCTGTGTGGGTCAACATGGTGCAATCGTAGCCCGGTGTGAGCAGGTGTGTGCTCAGGCAGCCTGGGTGAACTCGGGGAGCTGGCCAAGACAGGAAAGTCCGTCTGCTGCTAGTTCCACCCCACACTAACCTCTACCTTTAAATAACCACAGGTAAACATGCTTTCCATTGTTATTGCCACAGTTCTCATTTTGAAAAGAACAAGAGACAGCGGAAACAGGTGAACTGTGGGATCTTAGGCAAGCTAGAGCAGTCCTCCAGGCTTTTCTTAACTGGGAAACAAAGAGGAAAAGAGTGTTTACTGAATGCCTATTCTGCCAAATGCCTCAAATTATGTCACTTTACTTAATATGCAAAAACAGCAAGAACAGAGTTAGAAATTATTATTATGTGTTGTGCACATGAAATGATAGAGGAACAGAGAGGCTAATTGTCTCAGGCTACACATGTGGCAAAGAGAAGTCCTTGCTGGAATTGGAAGCTAGCACCATTTGATATTTTTGTTGGTGCTAGAAATCCCATATAACTCATAACTTCCTTTCTGGGTCTAATAGTGGGTGCTCGATGAGCTCGGCTAATCAATGGGTGACTGGGTTTGTTAGAGTGAGTCATTCCTGCAGGCCTCAGGGTCTTATTCTGTGCAGGCTGAAACCTGGGAGAGATTTACTACATCCCCTGTTAGGTCAGCTATTACGTCAGCTGTACACCCTGAGGTTTTCAGAAGAGCTTTTATTGACATCATTGGACATGTAATCCTTGCCTTCAGCTTAGCTGCTTCTTCCAACAAGCACAAGGACCTCCTTGGAAGCCTTTCCCCTGTCCTTGCTTCGAAGCTTCCTGTCTGATTGATTGGTTGATTTTACCTGTACTTATTTAGATTGTTGATAAACCAAATACATTCCACAAGTCTATGTTTAAAGGATTCTACCCCAAGTAGTATCGGGTGTAACATGAAGGCGACTTGGCTCTGGAATAAGGTATCAGTCTGAGAATACTGGAGGGGAACACAGAACACTGGGTCGCCAGGCACTCATCATTGTAAGGGACAGGAGTCCTTTGGCCTGCTGTTCTCAGGTGCCTCCCTGAGGAACTGAGCATGTCTATCTGTAACCCCACAGCACAATGTCTGGCAGAGGAAAGGGCACTGCAGGGTACTCTAAGGAGATGAATAGGAATTTTTAGTGTAGTCAACCAGGTGTGCTATTGAGCCCCATTCTTTGTAACCACAGTTAGATTAAACATGAATACAATTCTTACCTTGTTGCAATATAAACTAGTCCAGTGTTTAGCAGGTGGTTCATGTTAACAAATACATGTTAAGTCGCTTTTTACCAGGATGGTGTCCAAGGCCAAGAAGGAAGCTCCGGCCCCTCCCAAAGCCAAAGCAGAGGCTCCGAAGGCCAAGAAGGCGGTGCTGAAAGGTGTCCGCAGCCACAAGAAGAAGCAGCACACTTCACCCACCTTCAGCGGCCCAAGATGTTGCACCTGTAGCAGTAGCCCAAATACCTTTAGAAGATTGTTCCCAGGAGAAACAAGCTTGACCATTATGCCATCATCAAGTTCCCCCTGAACACAGAGTGTGCTCTGAAGAAAACAGAAGACAGTACGCTCACGTTCACTGAGCCTGGCTGAAGTGGCGGGACTGAACCATTTGCAGACTGAACCAGTGTAGACTCTCTTTCTCTGTGTCTCCCTCCCTGTCAGTCTAACGTTCAAATAGACAGTAAAACAAGTAAATCTTTAAAAAAAAGATTCAACTCATATTCATTATTCCATCCAGTTTTGACTTTCTTAGTCCCCTACTAACTTTAATCCAAAGTACCACAACTCTCTCTGATCCATCAATCTTATTTTTCATGTTCTTAAATACACTTACTTCCTGAGTATAGGAGTCCAAGAATGGCGAGTTCTAAAAGCTTCCCATCCCTCCCCCCCTCAGGTATGGCTTCTCTGCAAGGCTCTGTGCACTGCACCCAGGACTCCTCTCAGACATGCTCAGTGACTCCCAGAGTGACTCCCTGGCTGGCACTGCCCACCACGAAGGAGCAAACCACGCTCCTCGATCTTCCACGGGATGGCCTCTGTGCTAAAGAGGACATCCCGCATGGAAGAGGCCCAGCAAGGGCAAGAGAGCACGTAGCGAGGCTTCATAGATTCCTGTTTGTGGATTCCACTTAGGGACTGACTCAGGACTGACATCAATGACCTTCGGAGGCAGTAAGGCTGGTTACAAACTGGAGGGAGTGGTGATGCACAAATACATGAGACAGGAAATATTCTTGACTAGAGCAAGAATGTAGGAACGATTTGGATGAGAAAGTGGAATCCAAAGAAAGAAATGGAGAGAACTTTAAATGTTTGGAAGATAATAATAGAAAACGCCGTTCACCCAGCAGCCTTTTAGGCTCATTAAGTTCATTTTTTTATTTTAATCTTCACATGTCTATGAGGCATGTGCTAGCATTATCTTCACTTTATAGATTAGAAGAATCAAGACACAAAACTATGGAATAACTCAAAGCCACATAGCAACTCAGTGGCAAAGAAAATCAGGTTTTGAAGTAAGCGCTATTTTACATCAACATTTGCTAGATGTTCACTATGTGCCAGGCAGTGTGCTTTAGTCTGTCCCCAGGAGCCCCAAGGAGCTATGTGCATGAGGAAAAAGTGTTCTCTCAAACCCTTCAATTGCCAACCTGTGAATCAGTCACTTGTGGATGGATGTGAGGCAACCCTTGATCCCACATTTTTGCGCACCTTTTCGCCATACAG
This sequence comes from Ochotona princeps, assembly GCF_030435755.1. Taxonomy (NCBI): domain Eukaryota; kingdom Metazoa; phylum Chordata; class Mammalia; order Lagomorpha; family Ochotonidae; genus Ochotona; species Ochotona princeps. Next base: position 102,573,360 of record NC_080833.1, on the reverse strand, counting down.
CAAGGTGAATCTGTGTGCTGTGTCTGTGTTGTGATATGCACACACTCAAATACAGTTGCTGCTGGTCCTCAACTATCGGGGTCCTCCGGGGTCTCCCGTACCCGCGGAAGAAATCACCCGACACTCCAGGCTCTGTTTCAAGAGCCACTTTACTTCCAACCAGTGTTTCTTCGTCTTCGTCGTCGTCGCCTGTCCCGTCCGTCCTCTGTAGCTCCCTGTCCCGCCTAAAACGGGCTGCTTATATATCCTTTTTTCCCGTGGGTCCACTGGGTGCTACCTGATTGGCCAGGCCCTGGAGAGGAGGCAAATTTGCCTCACCTGCTGGCAAGACCAGCTCTCGTCTCTCCACTTTGCAGAGCAGCTGCCGGTCCTGGGTTATTGGCCGCAGCTGCCACCGCGGGGCTTTCTTCAGCAACCCGCTCCCAACACTCAACAGCATGCCCTCTCCTCACCTCTGGCTTTTTAGCGTGGTTTCCATTAGCTATTCCTGAGAGGAAATGAGCAGTCCTTGTGTTTCACAGATGGGGAAAGTGCAGTGGAGAAGGTCAATGGTTTGAATAAGGTCACAGACTAAGTTAGTAACATTTGGCTTCAATTGGGATCAATAACCTCTGTCTGTCTAGAGGGTCCCTGTGTCCCAAGCCCTGGGCCACATTCCAAACTGGGTCATCTGGTGCACGCTGTCTGTCTGAAATTCCCCTTGTGGTTTTGCTCGCATCTGGTGTTTTTCACTTCTCTCTCTAAACACGTGCTATGATCCTATTGCTGCTGCAGCAGAAAGATGTCCAGGGTTCCAAGAGGCACAGCTAAGTCAGTGAGAGGTGAAAGAGACTCCTCTCAATAGGACTTCTAAAAATAAACAGTATCACAGTTTCACCATGTCATGCTTGAAGCACTTCCCGGAAACCCCCAATTCAGTAACTTCTACACAGTTTCTCAGCCCACAACCTGCAAACATGCCCTAACTCCCAGCCCCTTGGCTCCTCTCAAATTCCCAACATGTTTGAAGTCTTCTTCCTGCTGTTCTCTCATTATTCTCGGAGTGGACTGCAAGGGTGACAAACGGTGGACTGCTTGCCATAAGGCTTCCATGGTCATATTTCTCCATCAGTTCAAACATGCTGAGTTGAGAGCTACGTATAGTTACTTCCATCAATACCTTGTCTAAGATGAGTTCTCCCATTTTATCTATTTTAGCAGTTTGTCACTCATTTGTTTCTTAACCTTTCATAATAAGTACATTTCTTCATTATGAAAATATTTTTCAGGGCCCAGCTCAGTAACCTAGTGGCTAAAATCCTCGCCTTGCATGCACTGGGATCCCATATGGGCACTGGTTCATGCGCTGGTTGCCCCACTTCCCATCGATATCCCTGCTTGTGACTTGGGAAAGCACTAGCAGATGGCCCAAAGCATTGGGACCCTGCACCCATGTGGGAGACCCAGCTTCTGGCTCCTGGCTTCGGATCCACACACTTCTGGCTTTTGTGGCTGTTTGCGGAGTGAATCAGCAGATGGAAGATCTTTTTCTCTGTTTCTCCTTTTCTCTGTAAATCTGCTTTTCTAAAAGAGAGAAAGTCTTATATTGACTGATTTACTACCCCAGTGGCTACATTGCCAGAGTTGGGCCAATCCAAAGCCAAGAGCGTCTTCTGAGTCTCTCATGTGGGTGCAGAGGCCAGAAGACTGAGTCATCCTCCGCCGCTTTCCCAGGTACGTTATCAGGGAGCCGGATCAGAAGTGGAACAATCAGTGTTCAAAGAGGCACCCATATGGGATCCTAGCACCACGGGCAGAGGCTTCACTCACTATACCATAGTTCCAGCCGCCTCTTCAAAAATGTTTTAACAAAGAGAGAATGAGAAAGCAAATCCACGAGCTTAACACTCAGCCATAACCATTATTAACTTTTTACTTAGTTTTTGTTCAGTCTTATTTTCCTTGTATGTGGGTATGCTTTTGTTTGCTCATTTTTTTACCTAGTCAGAATTTACATGCAATTTTTGTTTCCCCCTTAGTATTATAATGCTTTCTCTTTTTTTTGCCGCCTTTTGAAGATACAAGAAAAGAAACAGGAAATAAATCATGTAGATTTTGATAAGGTGAATAGAGAAAGGGCTTTTATGGTCTTGTACAATGTAACAGACTGTAAATATCATTTGTGGGGACCTAATTCTTTTGTCAAGTTCTTGAACTTCAAGTGAAGATGGAGAATACACAGCAGAGAGGCAAGGCAGCCAGTGTTTTTGGAGTCCAAAGATAAGTACGAAGTTCCAAATGCTTAAGTTCAAGATTCCAAGACAGTAGGCCTTCGCTGTTGAGATACGCTTCGTGATTTGTCAACGTGTACCTTTGCAGTCTGGAGCAAGTCGATCAGAGACACCGGCAGCAGCAAGCCTGTTTGGGGCACACTCCTCCTTGAACTGTGGGAAATTAAAGAAGCCAGTCACATTGCCCACCCCCGTTCTCAGGGTTGGGGTGGAGGAGGAGGGCAGCGGTTCGGAGAAGTGGAGGAGCTGGGGGCTCTTACTGCTGCAGGACTTCACTCGGCTTCTCGGCTGTCGTCCGCCTTCCCTGACCCCTCTTTCCCTTGCAATTGCCCCACTGCCCCGCCAGCGCTAAGCAGTGGTGCCCCCAGTGGGTTGTCTTTATTTAACCAACCTTCCTCCAGTCAAACTGCCAACTTTTCTTGCTGGTCTTCACTGATCCTCCCCGAACTCAAGATGTCTGGCCAGCTGCCTGCAGGCATCGCCTCCCTCCGTAGTCACCCTAGGTAGCCACCTTACATAGTCACACAGGTTAGCGCTGGGGCAGGGCAGCCTCGATACTCATGACCAGTCGCAGTGAGGAGAGGGGGCTCCTGGTGGACAGCAGGACCCCAGTATGCTCGTCCTGCAAAGTAACAATGACCGTCATCCACATCCAAGTCTCCTTCAGTCTTGTAAAACTACATTGCCTTTGGATCTGTGTGTGTGAGGTCAGGGGGAGCCTGTAATTGGGGTGTGTTTGGCTGTGAATAATTGTCTTTCCCATTGATGTTCCTCTGAGAGGTGGCTCTGGCTTGCTGAGCAAGGGACCCCTCCAAGATGAACCATCTCATGGTGCTGGAGCTGGTGTCTGTCCTGCTTATTCCTGTGGGGGCGTAGAGGGGCCAGGCCCTTCCTCTGACCCCCAGGAGCTGGTGGAAATCATGACGTTGCTTGTCGTTCATGTGTCACCTCTCATGTAGTGTTCTCTTTGTGTACCTGTCTGCCCCTCCACAGGGCATTAATATACATATTAAAAAATGTGTATCGTTGATGTATTTATTTGTATTTGAATGGTATATTTTACAGAGAGAGAAGGAGAGAGAGAGGTCTTCCATCTGCTGCCTCACTCCCCAAATGGCCACAATAGTGAGCGCTCAGCTGATCTGAAGCTAGGAGCCAAGAGCTTCTTCCGAGTGACTTATGTGGGGGCCACCTTCCACAGCTTCTCCACGCACATTAGCAGGAACCTGGATTGGAAGTGGAGCAGCTGGGACTCAAACTTTTGCCTCTATGGATGGCAGCATCACTGGCAACAGCTTTGCATGCCAAATACTCCATGGTACCAGCCCCATAAAAATTCTTTTCTTTTTATAGATTAAAAAATTTTTTTATTAGAAAGCCAGATATACAGAGAGAAGGAGAAACAAAGGGGAAGATCTTCTGTTCGTTGATTCATTCCCCAAGTGGCCACAACAGCTAGAGCTTCTCCGATCTGAAGCTAGGAGCCTGAAGCTTTTTCTGGATCTCCCACGCAGGTGCAGGGTTCCAAGGCTTTCGGCCATCCTTGACTGCTTTCCCAGGCCACAAACAGGGAGCTGCATGGGAAGTGGAGCAGCCGGGATATGAACCGATGCCCACGTGGGATCCTTGCAGATAGATGCAAGGCGAGGACTCCATCCACTTGGTTACTGCACCAGGACCAAAAATTCTTTATACAATAATGCCTGTTGCCCCCCCACACACACACACACTTTGCTGTTGTATTATAAGACAGATCACTTTTGTCATGGACTTAAAGATGCTTGTATGGGAAGGAAGGAGAGAAGGCCTGATGGGGGCAACCTAGTGGGGAAGCCGGGGGGTGAACAGGGAGCACACAGAGCCACAGAGCTGCCTGTACTGGGACCAGGTTCCTGCCTCTAAGCTTCCTGAGGGCCCCTTAGGCCCCTTAGGTGTTAAGGAAAGCTGCCAGGCTCACCTGGGCCCCACCCCCCTACCAATGAATCCTGCAAGGAAGACTCAAGAGAAAGCCCAGACACACACCAGTGAGTGTTAAGCAAGTTTGGGAACATGGCTACATTCTGTTTGTCAGCTTGGAAACGATGCAATATGATAATCAGCAAATCCTGCACGGAGTTGGACAAATGTATTTTTATTTTTATTTTTGAAATTTATCATACAATTCTGTATAGTCTGGGATTCCCCCTGCCCCCCATTTTCTGCCCCCAATTGATTTTTTCCCCATAATGTCCTACTCTCCATAAAGAGTTACTATTCCATCAGTCTGCTATTTAAGTGTGCCCCAACAATGGTGGCACAGACAATGTCAGATAGTCCATCATCCTGTTGTCTAGATATGTCTAACAGTTTTATTGGGAGTCCATCTTTGTTTTGGAAATAGGGATGCGTGTTGCATTGTGTCCTCACTTCCGGATATGGTAGTCTCCATTACTCCATCACTATACAATCTAATTTGCATGACGGACTCCTGGACAATGTATTTTTAAAAATATTTATTTATTTTTATTGCAAAGTTAGATATACAGAGAGGAGGAGAGACAGAGAGGAAGATTTTCTGTCCAATGATTCACTCCCCAAGTGACCGCAATGGCTGGAACTGTGCCAATCCGAAGCCAGGAGCCAGGAACTTCTTCCAGGTTTCCCATGCGGGTGCAGGGTCACAAGGCTTTGAGCCGTCCTCAACTGCTTTCCCAGGCCACAAGCAGGGAGCTGGATGGGAAGCGGGGCTGCTGGATTTAGAACCGGCGCCCATATGGGATCCCGGAGTATGCAAGGCAAGGACTTTAGCTGCTAGGCCACGGCACCAGGCCCCAAATGTATTTTCAAATGCCAGTTCTGACTCTGATTTAGAAATAACAATTTTAGTTTCATCTATCTATCCATCTATCTTTAAGCTGCTGCTGCTTTTTTTTTTTTTAAATTGGAAAGGCAGACTTACAGAAAGAGACAAAGATCTTCCTTCCCCTTGTTCATTCCTCAAGTGGCCACAAAGCTGGAGCTGAGTTAATCCAAAGCCAGGAGCCAGGAGCCTCTTCCAGGTCTCCCAAACCTGTGCAGGGTCCTAATTCTTTGGGCCATCCTCTAGTACTTTCCTAGGCACAAGCAGGGAGCTGGATGGAAAGTAGAGCAGCTGGGAAACAAACCCATATGGGACCCTGGCACTAGTAAGATGAGGATTTAGCCACAGAGCCATCGTGCCAGGCCCAAGATGTTATATTTAGAGCAATTTTAGGATTCCAGCAAACTTGAGCAGCAAGCACAGAGATGTGACTTGTGCCCTTCCCTGACATGCACAGCTTTCCCCAGGACCAGCATCCTCCAGCAAGCGGCTCTCGCACAGCTTGTCACCCACGGTCCGTTCTTTGCATCAGGCTTCACTCTTGGTGATGTCTGCGCTATGAGTTTGCATGCAGGCATGTTCTGGACCATTACTGTAGCAGCACAGAGAGTGGTTTCACTGCCTTGAAACGTCTCTGTATGCTATATCCTCATCCTGCCTTGCCCCATGCATCCCCTGGCCAGCACTGATCTTTTTCATCCAGTCTTGCCTGTGGCAGGATGCCATCCAGTGTGTGGCCATCTCACATTGGCTCCTTTCCCTTAGCAATCTGCTGGAAGCTTCTCCACATCCTTGCCTGCTTTGAGAGCTGTTCATGCTTATTGTCCTGCGAGCCAGGGGTGTGTTACTCAGTCTCTGTAAGCTTCTGTTTTCTTATCTGCAAATGGATCTTACAGTCGTCTCTAAGCAGAGTTGTTGTGAGGAGGAACTAGTCGGTTTGTGTAAAGTGCTCACTGCAGTGCCTAGTGCCAAGAAGGCACTTTGTTCATTCAACAACTGCTTACTATCTGCTGTTTCAGGGACTGTGTTGAGTGCCAAGCACACTACAGTCACCAAAACCAAAACCAACACAGTTCCTGGCCTCATCCACCTTACACTCTGGAGAGGCAGCAGGTGTTTCAACAAGCAGACAAACAGAAATGTCTATAGGTTTAAACTGCATAGTTTGGAGAATAAAATCTATTTCTAAAACAGAAAAATGGGGAAATGGGTTTCTTTAGTGGCAGTAGGGAGGGGAGAAAGCTGGGGAAAGTCACTGTGAGGATGTGATCGGAAGCAGACACCTGACGGCTGAGTAGGAGACAGCTGGGTTAAGAGCTATGGAGTAGGGGTGCAAGGGTGGAGTATCCCAGGGAGAGGGCTGGGCGCGTCCCAGGGCACTGAGGAGCACTGAGGCACTGGAGCATCACAGACAGCAGGTACTCAGAGGGATGCCAGCTCTGCCTGGGGAAATGTGGGATCTCCTTAAATACCTGTCCTTTTTGGGGGTGGGGCAGGGGGTGCAGCCAAGAAAGATGGTGACAGGGAAGGAGGTGGGAGGGACAGAATGAGAAATTTCGAAAGGATAAAGGCTGAGGAAGGTGGAGGAGGATGAGGACTAGGTAGGAGCAGGGGGAATAAGCTCTAGGAAGTCCTCAGAGACCTGTGACATGGCAGGTGGAGTGCGACAGTCAGTGAAAGCTACATAGCAAGGGGTTCGACGAGTCATGTGTGCTGAGGAAGTAGAGAAAGGGAAGGAACTTAGCGTGCATTCTTCTTGGCAGTCGGAAGAGAAAGTTGGGGTGATGACTACCGGAGATTTTCTTCTTCATTTGTATTTTAGACAGAACTGTTGTGTTCTAGGCTGGGGAGAAAGATCTGCTGGCCAGCGATTGAGGAGGACAGGAAGAGAAGACAGAGCACATGTTGCCCCAGGAGACCTCCTGTCCATAGATACTTCACAGGCAATTAGGAAGTGGTGGATTATCTTCTTGATAAGACCGTGGAACTGAAAGGGTGATTTTAATGCAGTTCCATTGTTTTTCTTTGCTTTCTTTTTTTTTTTTTAAGATTTTAAAATTTTTATTGGAAAGTCAGATATACAGACAGGAGGAGAGCTTCCTTCAGGTCTCCCATGCCGGTGTAGGGGCCCAAGGCTTTAGACCATCCTCGACTGCTTTCCCAGGCCACAGGCAGGGAGCTGGATGGGAAGTGGGGCTGCTGGGATTAGAACAGGCGCCCATATGGGATCTTTAGGCAAGGACTTTGGTCGCCAAGCTACCACACTGGGCCCAGTTCCATTGTTTTTCAAAACAAAAAAAATAGTTACATTTTTAAATGATGAATTTTAGGACATTAGGCACCTAAAGTAAAATGTAAGGATGTCATTATCCATGCATCATTAAAAACTCATTTTATCGACGCTGAAGTGCCTATAATATTCCCCTTCATGGAATCCTGCTTTCACCGCTGCATTTTTCAGACAGGACCGCATTTTCTGTGTCTCCCTCCTGCCGTTTCCTTAGATCCAAGTGTGCCTGGGTTTTCATGTTGGTCTGACATCAACAGCTCTCTTATGGAATTTTCTACCTTCATTTCTCAAATGCCCATAATTTTTCTTCTACCTCCACAGGCCACGGAAAGACAATGATGCTGGACTCAAGGAATAAGGACATTTTGTTTTACCTGCCTGGTCCCTTTATCACCAGGAACAAGGCACATTTTCCATCTCCCCTCCTCCCTTTCTCATACAGCAGAGGGAAAAAGATACATTGGTGATTTTGACTAGGCTATTTATATCAAAGCTATAGAGGCACATGTTTTAAGGAGTCAAAAAGCTCTTTATTACTCATTAGGAAAAAAAGCAGCAGATTTTCATACCCCATTTCTTCTCCCTCAGAGCCGAACCCTTTCAATGTATTAAGTAATATTTTTTAAATAATCCGTGTATTGCCAGCTAACTCCTTGCAAATTTATCTGTTGATTTTCCACTGTGGACCACAAGGAGTTAGCTTTTATCCTTTCCCACACCACACATGTATTTTTCTAGGATTATATGCCTATGTTGGGACTGACATTGTGGTATGGTGGATTGAACCACAGTATGCAATGACAGCATTCCATATGGGTGCTGGTTTGAGCCACAGCTACTCCACTTCTGAGCCAACTCCCTCCCTCTACCTGCTCCTGGGCAGGTAGAAGAAGAAGGTGCTTGGGCCCTGGCACCCAAGTGGGAGACCTGGATAAAACTCCCGGTTTCCATCTCGTCCAAGCTTGGCTGCTATGGCTATTTGGAAAGTGAACCAGTAGTGCATAGAAGATCTCTGTCTCTCCCAAATGAAAAAAAAAAAAAGTAGATTTTTATATACCTGTATCATTATTAGGCTGATACTTATTATTTCCATTGCCATGAAAATGAATACCATTCGCACCCATGTTGCATAATAAATTGTGCTTTTCTTTTCCTTAAAGACTTTGCTTTCTCTGCAGTTAGTCATTGTCTCGCTGGTCGCTTGCTTGGTTTTTCTGTGCACATCTAGATCCTCCTGCAGTTGTCTGAGGTTCTGCTCAATATGGTCTGACAAACTGACCATCTGTCACCTTGGCGGGAGTCCTTCCAGGGCCTTGTGACTGCCCCTGTCTCGCCTGCCGTCACCCCTTCCTGTAGATCCCCTTCCCCTCCATGCTGAGTGCTAAGGCTCCAAAGGCCCACATCTCTCTCCTTGGTTCACTCAGCGATGTTGGAGCACGCTCTGTCCAAGTGTCGTGAGGGAGAATGCAGAAGAAATAGAAGGAGCCGCCACGCCCATGTTCTTTTGGTACCGACGAGAGTGACCCACTGTCTCTGCCTGTGGGTTTTTCCAGGCCACTCAAGGTCTGCTCAGGAAGTCCACCTGAGAAGCAGCCTTTGACCAAAGGGTGATGAGCCCTGAAGGGGCTAGCTCCACCTGAGGCCTGTTGGATACACAGATCTCCAGGAGTTCCCCAGTGGAATCCACTTCCTGAGGTGCACAGCCGCTTACTGGCTCTGTTGACTCTCTTGCTTTTCTTGTCTTAATTCTCTACTTCCTACAGATACTTCCTGGGATCATCTTCCAGATAAACTACTTTGATTCCTATGTTTCCCATTTTCTCCCTCTTATCTTTTGGCTTTACTTTCTGCTTTCCAAATCTCCTACGTAAATGTTTCATTTCTTTGGTCACGTTACATGCCTAGAATCTCTTTTTGTTCTCCAAATGTTCCTTTAAAGAAAACAGCATTCTGTTCATATTTCACAGATGCGCTATTCCTCTTGTCTCTGGAAATTAGAATTGCTTGTTTTCAATTTATCTCTAGGACCTTTCTCTCCCATGTGCCAGAGTGGAGAGAAGGCTTATGTGATGTTTCAGCTGACTGTCGTGCTTCCATGACTAAGAGAAAGCCGGAGAAAAAGGACAGGGGTCTTCTCCCTCTGTGGGTCACGTCCTGTAAGCGCCCCCCCCTCCACCTGGAGTGTGCTGTTCAATACCTAGCCCCAACCTCTGTCCTCCTCCCTGGTCAGAAAGAATAAAAACCCTCACTCTCTGCACACAGCAGGGAAGAGGCAGTGTGCCCTTAGCAGTGAGCAGTAGGAGGTGGAGGGTGGGGGGCTCATCCTACTGCTGTCAGTGACAGTTGCACCTGTGTTTCCAAAAGCACCTGTTACCACTCCATCGCTTAGTGTTTGGGCAATTCTGAAACAGAGGATTGCTTCAGCTTTCTCCTGTGCTGGCTGAGCCCTTAGCTTACTCGGGCCTCTCTCTCTCGGTAGGTGATAGATAGATAGAGAGATAAGTTCATAGATAGGTTTGTTTGAATGGCAGAGTTACAGAGAGAGGAGGAAGCATACACACATGTGTTGATCCATTCTTGAAGTGGTCTTGGAGTGGCCAGGATGAGGCGAGACTGAAGCCAGAAGCCTGGAATCTCATCTTTGCTCTCCCATGTGAGTATCAGGGCCCAAATCCCTTAAGATATCTTTCTCTGCCCAGGCTCATTAACAGGGAGCTGCATAGGCAGTGGAGCAGCCAGGACCCAAATTGCAGCTTATATCGGAAGCTAGTGTTGGTGTCACAGGCAGTGGCTTAGCCCTCTGTGCCATGACAACAGCATTGATTCAGCCACAATCATACCTCTAGGTCCTAGGTTTAGAATTAGCTTGTCATTGTGTTTTTCATATTCTACCTTTGTAGATTTGTCCTTAAATATACATATATATAAATATATATATATATTCATTTGGGGCCCAGTGCAGTAGCCTAGTGGCTGAAGTCCTCGCCTAGCATGTGCTGAAATCCCATGTGAGCGCTGGGTCATATCCTGGCTGCTCTACTTCCTTTCCAGCTCCCTGCTTTTGGCCTGGGAAAGCAGTACAGGATGGTCCAAAGCCTTGGAACTCTACCCACATGGGAGAGGCCGGAGGAAGTTCCTGGTTCCTAGCTTCGGACCAACTCAGCTCTGGCCATTGTGGCCACTTGGGGGACTGAATCAGCAGATGAAAGATCTTCCTCTCTGTCTCTCCTTCTCTCTGTGAATCAGACTTTCCAACAAAAATAAATAAATCTTTTTTTAAAAATTTATTTGCCTAAGTTCTTAGTTGCCTAGTATGTGTAAAGAAATATGCATACGAAATTAGTATTACTGCTTACTTATGGAGAGGAAGAAAGTGGGACTTGGGCCAATGGGAGACATGGATGATGGAAACTTTTTGGTCTGTGACTGTATATTTTTTTGGCTTGAAAACCATGTGAATGTAGAACTTAATCAAAACATTAGGTTTCGGTTGTATTCTAGAAGGGAGCGGAGCACAATGCATGTATTCAATCTTCTGTCCTTACCCAGAAGTCTCAAGTGTTGTTTTTCTAAATTAGCAGCTTCAGTGTGGAGACCCAGAGAAACTTCCCAACCACTTCAAGCAAATCCAGACCTGTTTGCCAAACTATGGACAAATGTGGCTCCTTGAAAATGTAAGTTTTATGCAAGGCAAAAAACGAAAATTGCATAAAGTCAAGGTCACAAGGCCAAAAATCAGTTGGGTAAGATTTTTTTTTAAAAAAACAAATATGACAAAGGGGATAGTTTCCTCGTTATACAGAATTGCTATAAAGCAATTAAGAAAGATTGTAACCCAACAGAAAACAATAGAGCAGAGATATGAGTTGAATACACACAGATAAATTTACATGATTTTAAAATATATGTGAAAGGCTCGACCTCACTTGCAATGTAAAGAGTGAAAATACAAACAATAACATTGCTTTTTAAAAATTTCTTTGAATGACACACTTACAAAAATGTGATAATAAATGTGGGTGAGGGAGGAGTTTGGAGAGAGAGGGAGTAAAAATATTTTAAGTAGGAATAAAACTCAGTGCAAGCTATTTGGCAGTGCAGTCTGGCGCATCTGCTACTCTTTGACCCAGCAACTTCACCACCAGGAATTTATCCGAAGAATCTGTTTGCACAGGGTATTAACGCGTATTTATAAGGATACTTACTGTAGCCTTCTGCATAGTCACAACGATGGCAAACAGCCCACTGTCCACAGTGGGAACCTGACTCCTTCGATTATAGTATAACTCATCCAAAAGAATACAAGGCAGCCATTATAAAGAATCAGATAGCTTTCTATTTATGGAGTGACCTACAACACACATCATTAAATTTAAAAAGAAGATATGGTACAGAATTACCCCATTTCTCTGTATGGTGATTTTTAAAGTTTTTTTTTTCTTGAATACATAGATTGACTTACATATACCAGACGGTCTCGGATGATACTTGACAGACTAATATTTTTGGCCACCTCTGGTGAGGGAAGCTGGGAAAAACTAGGGTCAAGGAAGGAGACCTTTTTAAAAACTCCTTTAAATATATTTTTCTTCTTTTGTTGAAATAAAACATGCTCTTAATTTATGGGAGCATTAGGACTTTGGGCTGCCAGAAACAGAAACGAATTCTAGTCAATTCAAGCAGACGATGAATTTATTGGATGGTATTGCGTAGATGACAGGCTTTCTGGGAGAATTGGAACGCCCGTTTGAGGCTGCATAGCGGGAACAACTCCACAAAGATACCAATGCCTCCACCATCCGGTAGCCACTGCTGAAAAAATGGACACCCAAAGTCTTTTTTTTTTTTTTAAAGATTTATTCATTTTATTGCAAAGTAAGATATACAGAGATGAGGAGAGACAGAGAGGAAGATCCTCCGTCCGATGATTCACTCCCCAAGTGAACCGCAACGGCCGATGCGCGCCAATCCGAAGCCGGGAACCTGGAACCTCTTCCGGGTCTCCCACGTGGGTGCAGGGTCCCAAAGCATTGGGCCGTCCTCGACTGCTTTCCCAGGCCACAAGCAGGGAGTTGGATGGGAAGTGGAGCTGCCAGGATTAGAACCGGCGCCCATATGGGATCTTGGGGCATGTTCAAGGCAAGGACTTTAGCCGCTGCTAGGCCATGCCGCCGGGCCTGCACCCAAAGTCTTGATGCTGGGCCACCATCACTGCAGATTTGGAAATGAATGTAGTTGTTACAGCTGATGCCTCTCTCTGAACACCAGATCCAAGAGCCTCTGATAATTGAGGTCACAGGCTCCTCAGCCAAAGTCTAGTACTGATTTTTATGGCCATCCATAGCTGCAAAGGAAGCTGGAAAAATAAGTACCTGACATTTTTCAGCTTCTAAAGGGACAGGTTTATCAGTGTCTTATCAGGACACACGAAGTAAGGTAATGCCCCAAATATAGAAAGTTTCTATAACCAGGAAGAAGAGAGAAATAGGGAGTTTTACAGCAATTTTCACTTTACTTGGTGTCGAATATGGAACTCTGTCTTGGCTTTAACGTGATATATTTAACTTTCCTAGTCAGGTCTTCTGCATGCCCTGTCCTAGAACTTCAGAGTAGAAAGGTCTCTATAGATCATTTAGTCAGAACTCACTTTATAGTGGAGGAAAATAAACTCCAAAAAAATTTTTTTGAAGATTTATTTTATTTGATAGTAAGAATTATAAACAGAGGGAGAAACAGAATCAGTCTTCCATCTGTTGCTTCACTCCCCAGATGACTGCATCGGCAGGAGCTGGTCTGATCAGCAACTTCTGGGTCTCCCACATGAGTTCAGGGGCCCAACCACTTGGGACATTATCCGCTGCTTTTTCAGGCCATTAACAGAGAAATGCTCCCTTAGTGGAGCAGAAGTAGAGCAGCCTGGATAAGAATTGGTGCCGTTAAGGATGCCGGTATCAGAGGTGAAATGTTAGCGTGCTATGCCACAGCACTAACCTCAACAAACTCAAGTTGGATAAGACTGAAGTTGGCACGGCTGTTCAGTGACCGTTTTTATGACTGAGGCTCGCAGCTCAGGGTCCTGTCCTTCAGGGACTCTGGGTACAACGCCTCTGGCTTAGCCTCAAGATGCAGCTCTGCTCCTGTCAGATCCTCTTTGAAGTTGGTGTCATTTATTACACACATAATGAATCATCTAGGTAAGACTCAGTATTATTTTTTTCAAAGATTCATTTTATGTGTTTGAAAGGTAAAGTGACACAGCAAGAGGAAGAGATATAAAGAGCTCTTCCATGCATTGGTTCACGCTCAGCAGGGCTGCAGTGGTCACGGCTGTGCTAGGCTGAAGTCAGGATTCTGAAACTCCATCCGGGTCTCCCACATGCAAGAGACCAAGCTGCTCTTCCAACACAGAACCAGGGAGCTGGGTAAGAAGCAGAGCAGCTGAGACTCTGATCAGCACTCAAGAATGGGGGGAATGCTTTCACGGCAGGTGGCAATTTAAGCCACTGTGCCACAACACTGACCTTTTGTTGATCATTTCTTAAACTAATTTTGTTTTTAAATTATTCAAATAACTCATCAAAGCAGGCAAAATATTTAAAAGTTAAATTACGAAATTCCAATGTTCATTTCTACTTTCTTCTCCTTAGGAATAATCGATGTTAAAAGCATAGTGGGGGGCCTGGTGTGATAGTTTAGTGGCTAAAGTCCTCGCCTTGCACATGGCAGGATCCCATATGGGCGCCGGTTCTAAATCCAGCAGCCCCGCTTCCCATCCAGCTCCCTGCTTGTGGCCTGGGAAAGCAGTCCACAAAGGACAGCCCAAAGATTTGGGACCCTGCACCTACATGGGAGACCCCGAAGAGGATCCAGGCTCCTGGCTTTGGATCGGTGCAGCACCAGCCGTTGCTGCCACTTGAGGAATGAATCATCGGACAGAAGATCTTCCTCTCTGTCTCTCTTCCTCTCTGTGAAAAAAAAAAGAGCATAGTGGGTATCTTCCAGTTTTTTTCCTACAGTAAACATATGTTACACTAATTATAGACATAAAACCTTCATATAATCTTGTATACTTGATTTTGTACTCTCTATATACATGGACATAATGAATCCTTCAGGTAGCTGCATGCTGGTAAGTTACTGGCAGCTTGTGAAGTGCCACATGGAGACAGTGCCCTGGAGGGGGTGTCATGAACCATGGCAGAGTAGGTGGTGGAATGAGTAGGTGGTGGCCCCTGGGGCCACTCAAGCAGGAACGGCCTCCTGCAAAAAAAAAAAAATGACCAAAAAGTTGAATCTATTTTCAAAGCTGTGTCAGAACATGAAGGCGCCTCCAAAATGACCTAGTCCTACCTCATGTGTAGGAGTTGGGGGTGGGAGGACGGGAATTATCAGGGGCTTGGTCCAAGATAACCTAGCCAGGAAAGTAATACAGTTGGGACTCGCCCAACCACCTGCCACACACAGACACAAACACACAAGCACACAGTCCCGGCTCATTACATTGTGTTGTATGGCTCTCTCACTCCCCTGCCACACACACACACACACACACACACACACACACACACACACACACGGTCCCAGCTCATTGCATTGTGCTGTGTGACTTTCCAGAGAAACAGCAAGGGCAGGGCTTAGTTTCAAAATAGTCACATGTTCAGCTCACACTTCATTTTTCAGATGGGAGTCTTGGTGCGCCATGCTGACTTTGTTTTAAAGTTCCTTCCAGGAAGTTTTTTTTTTTTCTTTTGCCTCATGTTTGTCTTATTAGCAACCCTGCAGTGTCTTCTTGGGGATGACTACAAGTTTTGTACTTCTCAATCTTCCCATGGCAACTTTCACTCTTTTTCACTAACACAGCTTTATTATTCGGATCTTGGCAGCACACTGCGCAAGACCTAATGTTAAACCACATATATGGCAAAAGGAGTGAAAAAACTAGGAAAGTATATTAAGTCTATGTAAATGCCAAACTCATTCAATCAAGGGATGGTTATCTAGTGCTATATAAATGAGGATGGGGTAGGATACAAATTGAAACAAAACAAATTACTTGTCCATGAGGCACTGAAGAGAGGCAGAAAGGAGGAAAGAAAGAAACTGAACAAACACTTTCAATTATTGCATAATCATTACATATTATGTAAACTCTATGTACTAATTTCAAAATACTGGTAAAGCCAAATTTTCTTAGTGTTTCAGATTTCAAAATAAATAGGAACACATGTTCACATATTTTCTTTCCATTCCTCAGTGTACCATTTCAGGTACCCAACTTTGGAGCCTATTGTTCCAACACAGAATCAGATATCCCGAAAAATCTGAGTGTGTAAAGGGCTATAACAGGGTGAGCAGTGTATCCCCAGAGCCCTCCAGACAGCACTGCCAAAGGGAAGGGGAGCTGAGAAGATGTGAAGACTTGTCAGCTAGTCCCTGGCACGGGTCAGAGATTAGTGCCAGCCTGCAGTTCCTTGGTTGCTATCTGCACCAGGCCTGTGTGGTACAAGGGCCACCCTGTAAGGGCCTCTCTTAGCCCTACAGCAGTGATTTCCGGATCCCTCACGTTAATAAATAACATGCCATTCCAGGACGATTGGGACAGACACATCTGACCCAGGGTACCAAGTTCCCTTGACCGTGTGTGTGCTCAACAGCATGGGTCTAGGATGTGGACTGAAGAGACCAAGCTGAATCCTGGTTCCTAATGAGCCATGTGACTATGGCCATTAACCTCGCCAAGCCTGGATCTTCTTGTCTATAAAGAAGAGACAACACATGCCTTCTGGGACTGGCAATTCCATGAATCATCTCAGCAAATTCTTATGACAATGAGATGGATGCTGTGATTCCATTTTGCTGGTGAGGAAGCTAAGTCTTTGAGTAGATAATTTGTATGTACAAGTTCCCACAGCCAGAGTGTGCAGGGACAAGATTCTTGGGCTTGCTGGGACTCCAAGGATCTTGTCTGCCCCCACTTTCAGTTGGCTGCTGACCTCACAAAGCTCGCTGGAGGAGCACCCAGTTGACATGCACACAGTTCGTGAATCCTGAAGTACAAACAAGGTTCACACAGGTTTAGTCCTTATCCTGGAGTCTAAATTTAAAATGTTTTTTTACACAGACCTCAAAGTCAACAGTGTTAAGATTTGGTTAGAGCGAAAAGGTGGAGGAGTAAGTTCAAAATGAACTTCCCTAGTTTCAATCCTTTAGAATAGTAACTGGTCAACTGCAAGGAAGACTAGGTTGGGAAGAAGGAAACTAGTTCTTGCCGTTGGGTTTGGGTCTTGGTTTTCGCTGAGTTTACTCATCTCCCAGGGAACCGAACAGATGAGCACTAAAGGATCTTCTGCCCTGAACAATCCTCACATCCCAGCTGCAGTCTCCATGCTTTCAGACGAGAGGGCAGGACTGAGGCATGCTAACTGGGAGAGGATCCTCAGGTCAGGTCATCCCGGGCTTACCCAAGGGTGTGTCCTAGCAATCCGGAGGGGTGCAAGGGGACTTGGGGCGGAGCCCTGGTAGGGCAGGCCAGTAATTATGAGGAAACATTGCAGCGAGAGTTTCTGTTGTGGTTGTGCTCTCTGTTTACTTTGGGCAGACTGGTCACTTTTAAACTGACCCTTCCCAGATGAGATCGTCCGTTTTCAGCTGGGTAAAGTCAGGCCCTTGCAACTGACCAAGGCACTGGAATCCTCAGTGGCTCAGGGACTGGAGGCAGGCCAGGGCAGTTCAGCCATCCCACCCTCTTGTTGCTCCCCTGCAGGGAAGTGAAGCCAAGGCTGCAAACTTGCTGGGGGGCGGGGGCGGGCAGCGGCCTGTAAACCCAAACATCCTCCTCTTCTCTGCCTCGGTGTAGCAACATGAAGAAAACAGAGCCAGGCACTCGAAAGGGCAGCAGAAAGCTCTGGCCATTTTCCCTCCCAGCTTTCCCTCCTGCATGTTGGCTCTCGGCCACATGGGCAAAAAGTTAGAGTTACAGTGGAGAACTTGCTGACATGCACTTTCTGGTTGTTTCTTTAAAAACCAAACCAAACCAAAAAACACACTTTCTTTCATGGCTAAACAGTCACACAGTTGATTCAAACGTGAGGATGCATTTCTGCTTTTCTCTTGTGTTTTCTCGAGTTTGAGTAATTTTTGTGCAGCCATTCAAGAACTAGAGAGCAGAATCACACAATCATCTTCTTAATACTTTCCCTAAATTGTCCTGCTGCTTTGGCCTTTGAAGACCAAAGAATAGAGTCTTCTATGCCGAAGATTAGAAACATCTGGTCAGCATCTTGAGTAAGGGCCAAGTGAGGCAATATCAGGTACAGTGATCCACCTTTTTGGCTTACAAGATTTGAAACACTGCATGGACTAAAAGTTCCTAAACCCTAAATCCTCAGTTTACAGACAAGGGAAGCCGATTCAGAGCTTAGGGCTTGTTTGGTGACTCATCACCAGTCACTGTCAGAGGTGATCCTGAACCCAGCTCCTCTGACTCTATCGTTCTCTACATACATTCATACTCCAGGAGGACCTGTGTGCTTTTTAAAAAGCCATACAGACGTGTAATCCCTCCACTGGAAATATCCAATTCTTCCTACTTTTGAATTCCTCATCTACTTGCTATATATGGAAGAGATTTAATTTTCGTAGCATGCATACCAGCTGTTCTCATGCATTTCTCTTGTAATTTTCACAGCAACATTATCAGGAAGACATCATGATACTTGGTTTACAGATGATGAAGCTGAGGGTGAGTGCACTTGTTCAAGTTCATACCCCTAGGAGGTAGTGGCGTCAGATGGGTCACATCTAGAACTCTCCCACTCTGCAGCCCTCAGACGTCAGATCACACTGTCATAACTGCTGTGTACATCACAGTCTATGTTTATATGCTTCTCCATTTTCAAAACGATGGCATAGTTTTCATAATGATTACTTTTGTCAATGCATTCGTTTATTTAACAAGCATTCATAGCAAGGCTTAGTCCAGGCTCACAGTAGTGAGCAACATACATCAATCTGTGCTTAAAGAGCACAGATTGTGAGGGAAGAAGCTGATGACAACCCAAGGGAATGGATGAGATAGGGTGACAAGTGTGATGGAGGAATCCAACAAGGAAGTGGTGTGGGGAATGCTGGGATCTAGGGGCAAGTGATTTTCAGCAGGATGATCAGTGTCCCATCTTACATTTGAATGGAGATCTGAGGGATGAGGAAGCAAGCTAATACGTATCTGACAGAGAAGTTAGAGGCCAAGACAAGAATGAGTTCAAAGTCACTGGAACAAGAGGCGGCCTGATGTGTTCAAGAAACAGTTAAGAGGCCTCTTTGTGTGCAACAGGAAAAGTGGTATCACATGAGGTCAGAAAGATAATGGAGGCCAGATGAGGTAGTGCCTGGGACTAATAAAAGACATTGGCTTTTATGCCAAATGAGAGGGGAGGGTGAGCTTTTGATACATGTAAGTTTTCTCTGTGTTGCCTTGAGAGTAGATTAGGGGGAGGGGAAGCAGCTCCATACAGAAGCACCAGCTGAAGCCACTGAAGTAATTTAGGGGAGGAATGATGGTTAACTTGGACCTCGGGTAGCAGAGAAGGCCGTGATAAGTGATGCAGTTCAAAGTGTATTTTCAAAGTAAAGTCGCCATGACAGCCTACTATCTTCACACACCAGGATGTCACAAAACATGCTCCAACTTGGGAGATTTCAGTTGTTTCGATTTGGACTGTTACAAACAATATTCCCTTGTTCTCATCAACATTCTTGCTCACACTTCTTGCATGTCTAAATTCCTTAGGATAAATTCCCAGGAGTTGGATTACTGAGTCCAAGAATGTGATCATTCTCTGACTTCTGCTAGTGCTGTCATCTCACAGAACAGGCCCCACCAGCAGTGGTACCTCAGGGGCTTTTCATCTCCAATGCTCCACAATTGTGCCACCTATCCCCAGTAACCCTAACCCTCTCTCTCTTCCACCAGGGTTTTCTTCTTTCTCTTCTCTATTTTTTGCTGAATTATAAACAGGAAGGGTAACACAGATGGCTAAAGGTTAAGGCTGGTAAAACAGAAGTAAGATAGGGAGACATCTCTTCTTTCTTCTTCTTTTTTCCCCCCTTCATTGTCTTACAGCCCTGAGAACCAGCTAGCTGTTTTTCCTAGCTGGAAAAGAATCTTCTGTAAGAATCAACAAACTAACAGCACTGCTTACTTAGAAACTTTTTTTTTATCCTTTTGGGAGATCAATGGACTTTAGAATTTCAATTATCTTCCACAATATCCCCTGGTGTGAGATCACACTGCCTCCTAGAAACAAACATTCCTCTCACCAGGGTGGCAAGTTTACCAAACCCTCCCTCAGTGGGGACCACCTCTACCTCCCCCACACACTCACACCACACTCGTTCAGAGCATTCCTTCCCTGCTCCCCACAACTCCCAAGTGTACCTGCTCAATTTTCCTTATCCAGTTTCTCTCTAGGTATGAAAGAAAATGTTTATTGGAAGTGGGACTTTCTTATGGATTTTTGGGTCAGCGTGTCAATTTCTGCTGATCCAAAAATGTATGTGAAAATGCAAGACTGAGACCAATCCAAAACAATCTTGAAAAGAACAAAATGAGTGGGCTTGCACTTCTTGATTGCAAAACTTACTGCAAAACTACAATAATCAACACAAATGTGATGCTGTGTCACAGAGGCCAATGGAACAGAACTGAGAATCACAAGCTCTGAGGGTTTGACAAGGCAGCCAAGACAATTCAACAGGGGAAAACAGCTTTCAACAAATGTTGCTGGGCCAACTGGAAATTCAAACACAAAGGAATTAATTTGAGTATCTAATATCACACACAATAATTAATGCAGAGTAAATCACATACATAAATGTAGGGGATAAAACTATAAAAGCTTTAGAGGAAAACTGTATCTGTGTGACTTGGATAAGGGAGTAAATCTTGTTGACCTTGGGTTAGGCAATGTTTTCTTAGATACAACACCCATAGCACAAGTGGTTAAAAAAAAACAAAGAGGAGCAGATGACAAGTTGAACTTCATCAAAATTGAAAACTTACGCTAGGGGCCAGTATGATGGCTCAATTGGCTAATTCTCCACCTCTAAGTGCTGGCATCCCTTATGGGCACTGCTCATGTCCCAGCTGTTCCACTTCCCATCCAGCTCTCTGTCTATGGCCTGGGAAAGCACTGGAGGAGGGCCAAGTCCTTGGGACCAACCACTTACGTGGGAGAGTGGGGAGAAGCTCCTGTCTTCAGATCATCTCAGCTGTGCCCATTGTGGCCATTTGGGGAGTGAACCAGCTGATGGAAGATCTTTCTGTATCTGTCTTTCCTTCTGTAAATCTACCTTTCCAACAAAAATAAAAAGTAAATCTTTTTAAAAAGTATCCTGTTCAAAGGACACCACAGCAAAAATGAAAGGACAGCCTACAGGGGATCATATTTGCCAATCATACATGTGATAAAAGACTTGTTTACAACTCAGTGATGAAAACACCAATATTCCAGTGCCAAAAATAAGCAAAGAATTACAATTGGCATTTTTTTTAAATAAACTATTCAAATGGCGAATAAGCACATGAAAAATCATTAGAAAAATGTAAACCAAAAGCATAATGAGACATCCCTTCTCACGCACTAGAATGACTATAATAACAAGATTAGACAATAACAACTGTTAGTAGAGATGTGTGAAAACTGGAAACCTCACACACTGCTTACGGGAAAGTAAAATGGTGCAGCCACTTTGGAAAAGTTTGGCCATTCTTCTAAATGTTACAAATAAAACAACCATGTGTCCCCACAATTCCAATCCCAGGCATCTACTGATATGCAAACACCCATAACAGCTTTTGTTTTTTTTAAAGATTTATTCATTTTATTACAGCCAGATATACACAGAGGAGGAGAGACAGAGAGGAAGATCTTCTGTCCGATGATTCACTCCCCAAGAGACCGCAACGGGCCGGTGCGCGCCAATCCGAAGCCGGGAACCTGGAACCTCTTCTGGGTCTCCCACGCGGGTGCAGGGTCCCAATGCATTGGGCCGTCCTCGACTGCTTTCCCAGGCCACAAGCAGGGCGTTGGATGGGAAGTGGAGCTGCCAGGATTAGAACCGGTGCCCATATGGGATCCCGGGGCGTTCAAGGCGAGGACTTTAGCCGCTAGGCCACGCCGCCGGGCCCAAGAAACCACTTTAACAGTAACAGTAAAGCTGGAAGCAACCCATGTGCCTGTCAACTTACAAACAAACAAAATGTGTCATAGCGCCACACGATGGAATATTATTTGGCCATAAAAAGGAATAAAGAACAGATGCTACGATATGGATTAGCCTCAAAAACATTAAGCTCTGTGAAGGAAATTAGTCACAAAGGACCACATGCTGCAAGATTCCTTTTATATGAATAGCCCAAAATAGGCAAACCCACAGAAGCAAGAAATAGATTAGTGGTTGCTATGGTTGGAGGGAGAAAATGGGAAGGGGGAGGGAGGATGATACGGTGAATGATTGCTATTGCTAACAGATATAAGGATTCTTTAGTGGTTGATAAGAATATTATAACATTAATCATTGTGATGGACACACAGCTCTAAATATGCAGAAAAACACTGAATATATACTTCATAGCATATAACATATCTCAATAAAACTTTTTTTTAAAGATTTATTTATTTTTATTACAAAGTCAGATATACAGAGAGGAGAGATAGAGAGGAAGATCTTCCATCCAACGATTCACTCCCCAAGTGAGCGCAACGGCTGGTGCTGAGCCAATCTGAAGCCAGGAGCCAGGAACCTCTTCCAGGTCTCCCACGCGGGTGCAGGATCCCAAGGCTTTGGGCTGTCCTTGAATGCCTTCCCAGGCCACAAGCAGGCAGCTGGATGGGAAGTGGAGACAAGGACTTTAGCTGCTAGGCCACGCCGCCAGGCCCTCAATAAAACTTTTAAAAGTGGTTTGTTGGGCCCGGCGGCGTGGCCTAGCCCAGGGGCTAAAGTCCTCGCCTTGAACGCGCCAGAATCCCATGTGGGCGCCGGTTCTAATCCCGGCAGCTCCACTTCCCATCCAGCTCCCTGCTTGTGGCCTGGGAAAGCAGTCGAGGCCGGCCCAATGCTTTGGGACCCTGCATCCGTGTGGGAGACCTGGAAGAGGTTCCAGGTTCCTGGCTCTGGATCGGCACAGCACCAGCCGTTGCGGCTCACTGGGAGTGAATCATCGGACGGAAGATCTTCCTCTCTATCTCTCCTCTCTGTATATCTGACTTTGTAATAAAAATACATAAATCTTAAAAAAAAAAGGTGGTTTCTTGTTCACTTTTGAGAAAAAGATGCCAGATTGTTCAGTGCCCTTGAGAATTTTGTTCATGTAATGCCTGAATGGACCTGCTGTGGGACTGTCCTCAAGGGGTGGCTAACAATAAAATCTAGAGGTGGAGAAGGCCCATGGAACAGGGGAAAGGCAATGGGGAAGGGAAATAGCGGAGGAGACCAGCAGAACACACAACTCATCTCAAGTTTGGAAAACTAGGTGCAAAAGGCACGCAGCAGAGGGAAGGGGAGGCGGGGGAAGAGACATCATAATTTTTTTTTAAAAGATTTATTTTTTATTGGGAAGGCAGATATACAGAGAGGAGGAGAGACAGAAAGGAAGATCTTCCATCCAATAGTTCACTCCCCAAGTGGCCGCAACAGCTAGAGCTGAGCCAATCCAAAGCCAGGAGCCTGGAACCTCTTCTGGGTCTCCCACGCGGGTGCAGGGTGCCAAAGCCCTGGGCTGTCCTCGACTGCTTTCCCAGGCCACAAGCAGGGAGCTGGATGGGAAGTGGAGCTGCCAGGATTAGGACCGGCGTCCATATTGGATCCTGGTATGTTGAAGGCAAGGACTTTAACCACTACGCTATTGCGCTGGGCCCAGGGATGTCATAATCTTAACTGCAGTGGTGGTGGGGTAGGTCAAAGCAATGCTGTAATCCAAATAATCAAGAGTAGAACATGTTAACTAATTTGCTGAGTTTATGATTTCTGTGAATAATTTTGTAAAAATATGCAAACATTGCAGCCAAAGGAAAGAGGAATTACGATTGCTTTGCCAAATTTATGTCAAAACAAAACTATAATGATTCTGTAAATAACCAAAAGATGAATCTTTCCTATAAGCAAAATTAATTAACATGTTAACCTTCCATGAAACTTGTTGTCTATGTACAAGTTTGTCAATATAACCGTATTTGTACACACCAATTCACGTGTCAATATGATGTTTTTCACGATAATTTTTTACAAACTAATTTGAAAGGCAGAGAGATACAGCGATCTCACCTGCTGGTTCACTCCCCAAATGTTAGGATGTCTGGGGCTTAAGGCAGGAGTCAGAACGCAATATAATTTTCCTTACATGGGTGGCAGGAACCAAAATGACTTAACCCGTCACCACTGCCACACTGGGTTTGCACCAGCAGGAAGCTGGAGATGGGCCAAGGACAAGATGTAGGATGCCTGCGTCTTCACTACTAAGCCAAACACCCGCTTGTGCATTCTAACTTTAATTTCTAAAAATGTTTCTCTAAAAGGCTTTTTTTTTTTGAGATAGGTTGGATCTCACACGTTTGCTTTTAAAATAAAAACTCTAGAATAAGAATATGGACTCAAGTAATACAACTTACTGCATCTGGTCAGAACCACCCCCATGCAACTTTCCCCAAAGATCAAAGCGTGTCAAGCTACAAATGACAGCATGATTAGCGTCTTCTGTGTGTGTCAGCCCTGCCCATGCAGGGCCGGTCTCTCCCTGTCAGCCCTGTCCGAGCAGAAGACAGAGTTGGCGTGCCTGTGTCCAGG
This sequence comes from Ochotona princeps, assembly GCF_030435755.1. Taxonomy (NCBI): domain Eukaryota; kingdom Metazoa; phylum Chordata; class Mammalia; order Lagomorpha; family Ochotonidae; genus Ochotona; species Ochotona princeps. The sequence goes on along the minus strand of NC_080833.1, from coordinate 102,549,119 downwards.
GTTTACTCACTTGTAGTCTTTGGATGATAACAGTAGCAAAATGAACACGTAAAAGAGCTTTGCAGAACATGAGCAATCGATGTGTCCATGATTTCATTTCCATTTTTAGAGAAAACGTCTTTCTTCTTTGCCCCAGAGAAGGGTCTCAAAGCCCAGGAATGAAGTACCTTTTAAGATCGCTATCTTCTCCATGCTCAAATATATATAAACATTCTCAATTTTTTTTGAATGTTCAAAAAAAAATTTTTTTTTAAATCGTTCTTTACTGCACATAGTCTCTGGCCAAACCTCTCATTTCACAAGCAACATTTTTCACAGTAACTAATGCTCCCCGATTCTCTCTCTGTGATCACATTGTTAATTTTCCTTGTCTAAGGAATGCATTGTACAGAGGCCACGAGCTGTTAGATCATACCGGCCGAGTAGTCACCTCACTCCCGCAGTTTGGATCATACACAGTCATTACACATAACTTAAAGAATGTCCTGGATCACTGAAGGCAGCAGAGAAAATTCTGGGCAGGCACTCAGACTTGGGAAAATTGTAGCATTCCTCTGAACTCCAAGGCACTTTTCATCCTCTGGCTCCCTCCGCTCACTCCTTCCTCTCAGTGAGGATAGGCAGGTGGGAAAGAAAAAAGAAGGGAAAGGTTGGAGAAGGGGAGAGGACAGGAGAGTGACTGGACTACACATTCTATTTTCTGTCCTTTGTTAGTTCCCTTCTGATGCACACTCATTGGGGTTGCTAAAACAGAAGGCACACTTTTTTTAAAAAAAACATTTATTATTTTTATTGGAAAGGCAGACTTACAGAGGAGAGCCAAAGATCTTCTGTCTGCTGGTTCATTCCCCTAGTGGCCACAACAGCCAGAACTGAACCAATCTGAAGCCAGGAGCCAGGAGCCAGGAGCTTCTTCCAGATCTCCCAGGCAGGTGCAGAGTCCCAAGGCTTTGGGCCACCCTCTACTGCCTTCCCAGGGTCACAGGCAGGGAGCTGGATGGGAAGTGAAGTAGCCTGCACATGAACCGACACCCATATGGGAACCAGGCACATGCAAGGAAAGGACTTAACCTCTAAGCCATTGAGCTGATCCCAGAACACATGTTTCTAATCACTTGTAGAAAGGCCTTTTGAGACATCCTTTTACTTCAGGACTATTTCTTCACATGTTCTCCAGAGCTTAAAATTCCCCTGTAAAACTTCAATAGTAACATACATCTAAGATTTTGGGTTGAAGGCACTAAAGCTGACTATGACATGATGGGGTGGGGGAGAGAGAGAATGCTGCTGGGGAGGTGAGCAGACCTGAAGGCATGCTTCACCATTCCCCAGTGCTCTTCACAGTCAGTCCTGGTCACATACAGCATGGAACACAATGTAAAGAGGTGAGGGAGGACTCTTGCGGGCTTGCGACACACTAATTCTCTCTTCTCTCAGCTGCACTCACGCTATTTCCTGTTCTGTTATCTGAAGTGTGAGGTTGGCACTCTGTGAACATGCAAGTGCCCACTTCCAGTGAAGCGAAGCACTCTGCCCCCCCACAACAACATGGTCACCTCTGTTCCCTGTGCCCTACTTGCCTGCTGCAAAGCTGAGCCAAGCTCTCATCTCCCCAGATTCTGAGCTAAGTGAACCCGAGAGATGAATTTAGAGATGGTTACTGTGAGGTATAATTCTAAGCAGTACCCAATCTTAAGCAGTGTTTAAAATCCAGACTATTATTCTACTTTTTCCATGTTCCACCCCCTTTCCTATAGTTGAGACTGCTAAGGAGTTAATATAAAAACTCTAATAGCAAAGGGGGAAAACATAAAGTGGTTATGCCATGGGCAAAATCAAAGTGAAATATGTCTTTAAAACTTCCATGTCCTTACTTTTGCCTCCCTCCATTGAAGTCAGGAAAGAATCTCAAAATAGTCATTTATCTTAGTCTTGAAGTTCTTAGTTGTATCTCAGAGGTTTATCTTCAGCTACAAAATGTACAAAGTTTTGGCAACCACTGGCAGCAGCTCTGTAGGTGGGCAGCAAAGGGATTTTGGGGAACATGGCAGCATTTGTCTGGGAATTCCCACAGAGAACAACTTCCCTACCCAAGACCTTCTTGTTCCCTCACACTACGTAGGGAGTTTATCCACAGCCCTTCATTTCAGGGACCTTCCTTCAGCCTCTGTTTCTGGTAACTATTCTGTTATCACCAAGTTGCTTGACCCATACCTGACGATACTCATGTTGACCCAGGAAGGTTTGATCAGGGGAAGTGGAGGATTAGGCTGCGTGGATGATTTATTAAACTCTGTGGCTTCTCACTCCTCCACAAGCCTCCCCATCAGAGGGTGCGGCTTGGGTCATGCTGGGCACTCAGCAACTTTGTGGTGGGTATCGGTTTGTGCTTCCTCCCATTTGCTTTCGATTCAAAGCTTTCCTGTTGCAGTTTGAGCAGTTCTATTTAACCGCAGCCTCACAGCAGCTACCACGGCATGCAAACTGGATCCATCTGGGGGGGAAGCGGAGGGCAATCCGAGGGCAAGAGTTGAGAGGTAAGAAGGGAGAGGGAGTGGGAGAATCAACTGGAAATGAAGAAAAATTCCGAAGATGGAAGGTCATGATGAACAATAATCAAGAAAACATTCTAGTGCAATTTAAAAAGTATGTTCCAGTTCATATTCCGTTATGGTAAAAGTTAACCCTAAGTTGATACATTTTCATTAGACTATAACCTTGGACATATCTTTTCAAACAAGTTGGAGATACGCAGGAACAGATTAAGTAAATTCTGGTTTCAATTCAAGAATTAAACATTAAGTATCAAGTTCAGTTCTGATGCAAGAACAGGCTAAATGACAATTTGTAGGCAGAATTAGGCTAGGTGTTTGAGGCCTTGTAGTCAACTGTTCCAAGCAAAGGAAAAGGCATTTGTGGAGGATGACAAGCAAGAGGAGTGCTGGGATCCTGAAAGTCCAGTAGGAATGTGTTGGGACTAAGGGCAGGCTGTTCGCTCTGAGGGGCTTATGAGCCATTTAGTGAATTGTGGACTCCTTCCCAAGGATAGTAGGAAAGCCACTGAAAAACTGTAAACAGTAAACGTAAATTTATAATCACATTTATACAATGAACTGGAGTCAGAAAACCAGCAAAAGAACACACACAGATCCACACAGAGAGTGACCATTCAGGCAGTGATAGCGGAGACGGGAAGAAGTGGACACATCAGAGCCCTGCTAATCTGTGAGAGAAAGCAGAGATGGCCCAACTGCTTGGGTCCCTTGTCACCCATGTAGGAGACATGGAAGAAGCTCCTAGCTCGGGGCTTTGGCCTGGCACAGCCCCAGCCATTGTAGTAAATCTCTCTGTGTCAATCCCTCTTTCTCTAATTCTGCCTTTTAAATATATACATAAATCATAAAAAGGTGAGACATGGAGTATTGGTTATTGGATGAATGTGCAGAATGAGCAAAAAAAAAAAAAAGTAACAAACTCTGGGTTTCTGACTAGGATTACCTGGGTGGTACAGTATATACAAGTTTTTGGATAAGCAGCATTATCATTGGAGTAAGTGTGAGAAAGTGAGGTAGATGATAGGGTTTTGGGAACTTTTAATTGGAGTTCTAGAAGGAAGCTGAATACATGAATCTGGAATTTAGGAGAGTGAGACTTGGAAGTCCTTGGAATGCACAGCTCAGCTGATGCCACGGAGTACGATTTCTCACAGAAGAGAATGTGCACCAAGGGAAAGAGCCCAACATAGAGTAAGATCCTGAGGAGAAAGACAGGTTTGCAGGGGCTGCTGAAGAGCCCTGACTAAAGCAAGGGAAAAAAGAATGGTGAATGGAAACCAGAGGAAGACAGTGAACCTCCTGGGGAGGATGTGGTCAGTAGCATCAGCTGCTGCTCAGATGTCCAGGCAGACAGACTGATGCATTCGCTGAGTTTAGTAATATGGGGTGGGGAGGAGCAGCATTCACGCCCTCAATGAAGCCCCTTCCATACAGTGGGGCCAAGGCTAGACTAGACTGGGTTCAAAAATAAGAAGTAAAGAATTGCAAACAGCCAGGGTGGGGACCACTCACTTTTTTAAGATTTATTTTTATCGGAAAGTTAGATATGCAGAGAGGAAGAGAGACAGAGGAGATCTTCTGTCCGTTGATTCACTCCCCAAGTGGCTGCTACGGCCGGTGCTGAGCTCTGAAGCCAGGAGCCAGGAGCCCAGGGTCTCCCATGTGGGCCCAGGGTCCCAAGGCTTTTGGCCATCTTTGACTGCATTCCCAGGCCACAAGCAGGGAGCTCAACAGGAAGTGAGGCAGCAGGGATTAGAACCAGCTCCCATATGGGGTCTGGCATTTGCAAGACGAGGACTTTAGCCACTAGGCTACAGCGCCGGTCCCTGGAGGCTACTCACTTTACAAGATGAACTCGAGTCTCTCTGCCCTAACTGCTCATCCACCCTGTCCCAGTTGGTTAATTTTGTTCATTTCAGAACAGGGCTAGAATGAAAGAGTTTTATAAACAAACATCTGAATATGGTACGCTTTTCCACAGGAACACTCAATTGTGCAGAGCTATAAGTCAGGAAGCGTGTGTGACTTACTCTGTGCTCATCAGACAAGAACTCACAACCTGCAAGCAAGGCCCATGTACTCCCTGGTGCCAGCACTGGGGTGTTAGCCTACATTACGCCAAGAATAGGAAGAGGCTTAGGTGGGATGGAAAGAGAACTCTGACTTGTGGGTGACAGGTATAGAGTGGGAGCTAGGATAATTTTTTTTTTTAAAGGAACGAAGCCAGAAATGAGCTGGTAAAAAGTGGAAGGAACTAATAAACTGTAACTGAAAGCCTTCCTGTGCCAGCTCTGGCTGGAGTGAGGCAGACAGAAAACGCACTGGATTCAGAATCGACTCTTCCAGCACTTAGGAAGCAGAAATGGCCCACCTTTTGAGGTCTTCCCGACAGCAGGGGCGTCCCCCTGCCTTTGTCTCCTCGAGTAAAGAATGGCCATACTAACTGTGGATGAGGTTTATCCACGGACAGGATGAAACACAAGGAAGTGTATGACAGCACTTACCCACCGGAAGATGAGTTCAAGTGCTAGCCGCTCATGTTGTTACAAGGTGATTCACTGGTTAAAGGTAGGAAAGCACAAGGGTGTTTTTAAACAAATCTCAATAGTGAAAGAATGAGAAAGGCCAGCTATAGATCCTATCTCCTCTGTGTGACGCAGACACACTCTGACGCACACTCACACTACTAGGAACAGCTCTTGAGTTTCACTGGGCATCTCAAGTTGGAAGAATCAGGCATGAACACCTTAGATTTCTTTTATAAAAGTAAGCTATTTAAAAGCTGTATTAAAAAAGTGAGACTTGGACATTAATGGAAAAACATGGGCCATGGCTTCTGGTTATGTAGATCAAATTATTAAACGTTACTTTCTTTGAAAGACATGAAAAAAGCAAAATATTTGCAATCAGTCAATGGTTATGGTATCTATTATGAGTAGCTTTATCATTTTTAAAGGGTGATTTTCTTAACATTAAACTGTACCAGATACTTTGAGGAAGTAGCTAAGTCCCTGGATTGGAGTTTTGCTGCCCCCTTCTGGAAATACTACGTCCCAGCCTATCAGAGACTGCCAGCCCGGGAAAACGGCCACAGATCCCTTTCTTGAACAAGTGCATTAGTGACACAGTGTGGTGGATTTATAGGTCATTTCAAGATCTGTAAAATCCTCACAATGCTGCTACATTTTAAGTTCTTTCATCCTCAAGCAGGCTCCCGGAGGCAGGCCGAGTAGTTAGCATTCCCATTTCTCATGGGGGAACAGACACATAGTACCTGTAGGACTTACCTCTAAAGCACTGCTGGGCTTGGAAGCTGTAACTGCTGAATCACACATCAATGCCTTTCTATCCATTCACTGTCGGCTTGTGAAGTCACCTGTCACAGTTATAGATATAAATCTGTATTCCTCTCTAACAATGTCCACTGCATGCTAGAGTGCTCCAATAATAGATAACAAGAAATACGCTGCTTTGTAAGTGACTCTAGCGAGGCTACACTGTTACTGTAGCAAAACCTTAAACTTTTATTTATTTGGAAGTCAAATTTCAGGGACAGAGGGAGATATCTTCAACCATTGCTTTGTTCCTGAAATGGGGGCAACAGTCAGGGCTGGGCCAGGCCAATGCTGGATGCCAGGAGCTTCCTCCAGGTCTCCCATGTGGGACACTAGGGCCTAAGCTTTTTCTTTAGCAAGGAGCTACATCAAGAGTAGAGTGGAATGTCAGTCTCCAAAGTAACACCTATTTATAACAATTCCATTAAACAAGTGGATAGGGCCTGGAGCTATAGTCTAGTGGCTGAAATTACTGCTTTGTATACGCCAGGATCCCATACAGGCACCAATTCTAATCCTGGCAGCTCCACTTCGCACCCAACTCCCTGCTTGTGAGCTGGAAAGGCAGCGGACGGCCCAAAGCCTTGGGACTCTGTGCCCGCGTGGGAGACCCGGAAGAAGCTCCTGATTCCTTGCTTTGGATCGGTGCAGCTCCAGCACTGCAGCCACTTGGGCAGTGAACCAACAGATGGAAAATCTTTCTTTCAGTCTCTTTTCTCTGTAATTGGTTTCCCAAAAAAAGTAAACAAATCTTAAAAACCAAAAACAAAAGGATAGGTTTTAGTAGAATTTCTTGAAATTTTAGTGTCTAGTTTTTAAGGGACCTGTTCACAAGCAGGTCTAATATTAAGTACCAGCTCTGCTACTAGGGAAAAGTGAACTTTACATGGAAGAAAAGTCAAGATTAAAAAAGAAAGAAAAAGCAATTTTCAAGTCAAAGTACTTCCATTCTGAAGTTCTAAGTATGCAAATAAACACTTTGCCTATTAACATAAATGGCTAAACAAAAGGTATGCAAACAGATAACATCTTAAGAGTCCTTTTCCTTGGTCTTCCTGCCTATCCCTGCAGCCTAGGTCTACACAACCTTCAAGAAATTAATTGTAGGGGCCAACATAGGGGTGTAACTGGTGAACCCACCTACTGCAATGTCAGCATCCCTAGTAGGCACCAGCTCAAGTCCCAGCCACTCGGCTCCTGAACCAGCTCCTTGCTAATACACTTGGGAAAGCAGCAGAAGCTCCTTGCTCTTGGCTTCAGTCTGGCCTACTTAGGACATGAATCAGCAGGTGGAAGATCTCCCTGCCCTCTCTCTATATAACTACATTGCAAGTAAATAAATCTTAAAAATAGTAATTATTATAAAAGTTCAACAGGTAAACTGTCATTGGTTGGTCAGAAGTAAGGCTGAAACCAGTTTTCTTTTCTTTTTAAAGATTTATTTTTATTAGAAAGTCAGATATTCAGAGAGAAGGAAAAAGAGAAAGGAAGATCTTCTGTCCACTGATTCACTCCTCTAGTGGCTGCAATGACCGAAGCTGAGCTCCATCCGAGGCCAGGAGCCAGGAGCTTCCTCTAGGTCTCCCACACAGGTGCAGGGTCCCAAGGCTTTGGGCTGCCATCAACTGCTTTCCCAGGCCACAAGCAGGGGGCTGGATGGGACGCACGGCTGCCGGGACACAAACTGGTGCCCATATGGGATCCTGGAGTGTGCAAGGCAAGGATTTTAGCCACCAGGTTACCAGCGCTGGGCCCTGAAACCAATTTCTTAAGTAACTGTAGAATGGTGAAAATATTTATCACTACCTTCTCCAACAACAACTTGGTTAAGTAGTGAACTGCTATGAAACAGTGATCTACTCAACATAAAAGCTATAGCCATGATCATCAACTGGAACGCTCTCAGACCAAAATCCACTGGTTCTCATGAGCTTTCTTCCAAATTTAATTTGTGTCCATGTCCTATTTCCCTCTCCTGCACTCCCTTGCCATTGCCTCTGCCCCAGATAATCGATTCCACTTGCTGTCATTTTCCCCGCTCTTCTGCTAAGGGAACTTTAGCAAGTTTGTGGAAAAATGGAATTAAAAGATAATTCCGGGGCTCGGCAGCGTGGCCTAGTGGCTAAGGTCCTCGCCTTGATCCCATATGGCCGCTGGTTCTAATCCCGGCAGCTCCACTTCCTCTCTATCTATCCTCCTCTCAGTATATCTGACTTTGTAATAAAAATAAAATAAATCTTAAAAAAAAAAAAAGATAATTCCATGCTTACTTTCATGAAGCAAAGTCCGAGGTTTGTCATAGTATGTATTTCCTACGTATTATATATAAAAAGACTTTCAACCAAAATAAAATGCTGTTAACTCTACTGTCTTAAGAACTTCCTTGAGGAACTCTCATGTATATTGATACAATCTTACTGTCCTCTCTTTTGTTCTTGTTTTAAATTTATTTCATTTAAAAGCAGTGAGATAGAGACATCCCTTATCTGCTGGCTCACTCTCTACATGCCTGCAACCAACAAGCCTAGGCCATGACAAAGTCAGAAACTAAACTCAATCTGGGCTTCCCAAAGGGGTGCCAGGGTGCCACGTACTTCAGCCATCACCTGCTGCCACCAGGGGTGTGCAGCAGCAGACGGCTGGAATCCTAGCTGGAGCCACTCAAGCCTGGGCACTCTCATGGGACACAGACCTTCCCAGCACCATCCGAACAAGTGCCCCAAATGCTCACCCCTGTGGTGCCTTCTTTTCAGTGTGCTTTTCAGTGTGCCTCTGTCTTTTCCTGTGTTTTATTTGACATAAACCATTTTACCCTTGTTATCTCATTCTGTGTACATTCATGACTTAGGGAACTGTTACTAAAAAAAAAAAAAAGCAACCCTACAAATACATCTTTGAAATCCAGTGCGCTCATCCTGCAAATATTTGCCGAGTACTTCCAATGTATTAGATTCTGTTCCGAGTGCCAAGGATTCAAAGACATACAAATAACGATTAGTCTCCACCTCAGGGACCTCAGAGTACGCAGCCAAGGAGACAAACAACAAAGTACTGACAGCTGTTTACAACTGATGAGTTCTACATTAGAAATATCAACAGGTTGCTGTGGGAGGATGAAACATAATGTATTCTGGGCCCGGCGCTGTGGCCTAGCGGCTAAAGTCCTCGCCTTGAACGCACCAGAATCCCATATGGGCACTGGTTCTAATCCCGGCAGCTCCACTTCCCATCCAGCTCCCTGCTTGTGGCCTGGGAAACCAGTCGAGGACGGCCCAGTGCTTTGGGACCCTGCACCCATGTGGGAGACCTAGAGGAAGTTCCTGGTTCCCGGCTTCGGATCAGCTCAGCACCAGCCGTTGTGCTCACTTGGGGAGTGAATCATCGGACAGAAGATTTTCCTCTCTGTATATCTGACTTTGTTTTTTTTTTTTTTAAAGATTTATTCATTTTATTGCAAAGTCAGATATACAGAGAGGAGGAGAGACAGAGAGGAAGATCTTCCGTCCGATGATTCACTCCCCAAGTGAGCACAACGGCTGGTGCTGAGCTGATCCGAAGCCGGGAACCAGGAACTTCCTCTAGGTCTCCCACGTGGGTGCAGGGTCCCAAAGCACTGGGCCGTCCTCGACTGGTTTCCCAGGCCACAAGCAGGGAGCTGGATGGGAAGTGGAGCTGCCGGGATTAGAACCGGCGCCCATATGGGATCCTGGGGCTTTCAAGGCGAGGACTTTAGCCGCTAGGCCACGCCGCCAGGCCTGTATATCTGACTTTGTAATAAAAATACATAAATCTTTAAAAAAGAAAGAAAACATAATGTATCCCAGGTCAATGGGAAGGCGTCAAACACATTGAAGAGTTTTCTGGGACCTGTGAGCCAGGTCCTTGAGAATTAACAGAATGTTAGCAGGTTTAGAAAGAAGGGCTAGGGGACTGGTAAGGAAAACAGGAAGATATTCTGGAGAGAAGACAGGGAATGAGCCAAAGCACAAGGAAATATGTTGACCGGTTAAGGACTCCTGGATTGACTAGTGTGGCTACAATAAATCCAAGTGATAGGGAACTGCATGTGAGCACATGAGCACGGGAACAGTAACACAAGGCCTGATGGTGAACATGACCAATAAGTATGTGATGGTTTATTCCATAGGAACTGTGGTATGGTTTCTTCTTTTTAGAAATGTATGGGATGAAAGAGGCACACTTAGCCCAAAAGCAGTAAGGAGGCTACTGTGAGAGTCTGTGTTTAAATTCAAGTGCTTGAACTCAAGATAACGATGTAAAGAAAGCAATGGATGAAAGCTCTCTTGGTGGCGGTGACAAGTTTTGGTTAACAGTTCAGTGAGCAGTAGGGGAGAAAACAAAGGAGCCAAATGTGACTCAGGACTTGAGTTCAGTGATGACTAAAACTTGGAAATACAGTAGGAAGCCAAGGTTAAATTTTAAGAGTAATGGCGGGAGGCAACATTTAGCAAAGCAGTATTTATGGGATATTCAGAAACAGAAATCCAGTGTATGTGTGTGGCATAGTAGTTAAGCTGCTTGAGATGTAGCACCCCACATTAATGTCTGGATTTGAGTCTGGAGCTGTTACACTTTTTGGTTACCCACTGATCCAACATGTGATGCCTCAGGTAGCTTGGGTTCTTGTCACCTTTAAGGTACACACAGAATAAATTCCACTTAAAGGCCCAGCACAATGGCTCCATTGGCTAATCCTCTACCTCCAAGTGCTGGGATCCCATATAGGCACTAGTTGATGTCTTGGCCACTCCACTTTCCATTCAGCAAACTGCTTATGGTCTGGGAAAGCAGTGAAACATGGCCCAAAGCCTTGTGACCCTGCATGCACATTAGAAACCTGGAAGAAGCTCCTAGCTCCTGGCTTCAGATTGGTTCAGCTCTGGCTGTTGGAACCATCTGGGGAGTGAACCAGCACATGGAAAACTGTTCTGTGTCTCCATAAATTGGTTTTTCAATAAAAATAAATAAATCCTAAAAAAAAATTTTTTTTCGGGCCCGGCAGCGTGGCCTAGCGGCTAAAGTCCTCACCTTGAACTCCCCGGGATCCCATGTGGGCGCCGGTTCTAATCCCAGCAACTCCACTTCCCATCCAGCTCCCTGCTTGTGGCCTGGGAAAGCAGTTGAGGACGGTCCAATGCATTGGGACCCTGCACCTGCGTGGGAGACCTGGAGGGGGTTCTAGGTTCCCGGCTTCGGATTGGTGCGCACCGGCTGTTGCGGCTCACTTGGGGAGTGAATCATTGGATGGAAGATCTTCCTCTCTGTCTCTCCTCTCTGTATATCTGACTGTGTAATAAAATAAATAAAAAAAAATTTTTTTTTTCAGTTTCCCAGCTTTAGTTTCCTGTAACCTCGGTTGCTGTGTGCATTTGGGAAGTGAATCTGTGGATGAAAGATCTTTGTTTGCCTTTCTATTTTTCAAACAAATAATTAAAAAATAAGCCAGATATCCAGCAAGCAGGAAAAAACTTGAGTCTGGAACTCAAATTTGAAAATAGGTGTATTCAGAAATTATCAGCAACACAGCTAACAGCTGATGTTTTAAATACAGAATACAAACTAAGGAAGTTTGTTTTCTTAAAGAACTCTTGCAAAATTTTGAAATTTTAATGAAGGGATTCTTCACAGCAAAAACATCTCTGTTGACTCTTACATGCTGAATAAAAGGAGAGAACAAAGTATATTATAAAAATTGAAGATAGGATAAAAGAGTTTAAAAAAAAAAACAGTAAGTATGGGAGCCAACTGATTCTGAAGCTGTCATTAATAGAAGCAAATCTGCTATTTGGCCTTAAATCTAACAGCAACTACATAAACTCAAAAGAGGGTAAAATAGAAGGGATTTAAAAAGGTGAGGGGAAGAAGGCACAGAATGCCCAAAAGCACAACACAGTAAATGGAGAGTGAATCAGGTGAATCAGGTGTGGAAATGGCTGGATTAACATGGAGATCAAATGAAAATGGGACAAATAAGGACAAAAATGGAAAGTTTATGATCACTACAAAAAAACTTACTTAAAATGAGCAAAGGGAGAAATGACCAAAATACTGGCCTGATTTCAAAACTGGCATATCAAAATGCAATTGTAAAAAAATGCATATTTCAGTATGAAAGCACATACTGAAGTAATTACTAACAGGACACATCTATGTCCGCCATTGCTGAGGCACAGTGAACAGTATAGTGAGGATGTGTCTAGCAGCTCTGGGTCTACATTTAAGTATTTCAATCTGGCAAGTGATCTCAGGCAAATACAGAAAGTGGATGTAAGGGTTGTAAAAATAAGTTACTTAGTGCTAAGTAAATTAAAGTTAAGAGAGAGAAAAAAGTTGAGAGAAGAAAATTTAATAGTAAATATTACTATATGCAAGTAAAAATTTCGATGAATTTCTAATTTTAAAAAAACCCGAGGGCCTGGCATGATAGCATAGCAGTTAAAGTCTTCACCTAGCACACTCCAGGATCCCATATGGGCACCGGTTCTAATCCCTGCAGCCCCACTTCCCATCCAGCTCCCTGCTTGTAGCCTGGGAAAGCAGTCAGAACAGCCCAAAGCTTTAGGACCCTGCACCCGCATGGGAGACCCAGAAGCTCCTGGCTCCTGGCTTCAGATTGGCTCAGCTCCAGCCATTGTATCCGCTTGGGGAGTGAACTACTGCACAGAAGAACTTCCTCTCTGTCTCTCCTCCTCTCTGTATATCTGCCTTTCTAATAAAAATAAATAAATCCTTTTTTAAAAAGCCCTAAAAAAAAAAAACCAACCCTGATTATAGCACTTGAAATAAATCATATTGGAATTGAATAACTAAATTGTTTAAAGACAGTTTTATATGGTTTGGTCAAACTTATCACAGTAATGAATTAAAATAGGATATGACATCCAATTTATACTGTCTATGACAAACTGTCATGAGGGCTACACACTTTTCTTTGGGGACCTTTATAATTCAAGTTGGTTCAGCCAGTTAATATGCAATTACAGAAGTGGTGACATCTCTACACTCATTGCTCTTTGTCTTTTCTCTTGTGCTGCTTGAAAACCAAAACGACACAAACCAACCACTAGGCACGGCTCAGCCAGGCTGAGTCACAGTGTATCCTGAACACACTAACCAAAAGCCTTAGGTGCACATAACCACCAGTGTTCAAGCTGCGAAAACTCCTGTTAGATGGAAATTCAAATTACATATGCATTCAATTCTTTGTGTACAAAAATTATTATCCATTTTCCATCCTAGCTTGTTTTTGTAAGTTTTCTTACTCATAAAAATAGAAAATAAAGGAAAGTTCATTTAAAAATTACATTTTGGGCCTGGCACGATAGCATAATGGTTAAGGTCCTCACCTTGAACGCGCCAGGATCCCATATGGGCTCCGGTTCTAATCCCAGCAGCTCTACTTCCCATCCAGCTCCCTGCCTGTGGCCTGGGAAAGCAGTCAAGGACGGCCCAAAGCCTTGGGACCCTGCACCTGCGTGGGAGACCCAGAAATAAGTTCCTGGCTCCTGGCTTCAGATTGGCTCAGTTCCAGCAGTTGCGCTCACTTGGGGAGTGAATTATCCGACGGAAGATCTTCCTCTCTGTCTCTCCTCCTCTCTGTACATCTGCCTTTCCAATAAAATAAAATAAATCTTAAAAAAAAAAATAAAAATTACATTTTAAGGAAGTGTGGCAATCTTTTCCCTGTAAAATCAGGACCTTAAATGTACTAGAAGAAAAAGTTATTAACAAAATTTTTGTATACAGAATTTTTAAAGAATGCACCCTCTCCATAAAATTAATACAAAAGTCTTCAATTCGTCACAGCTGGACAACTGTTAAGGCTTCTGGGTCCCTATCTTAAAATTCCAGATGCTACACACCTGAGGTTAACTGAGGGGTCGTCAACAGGCTCGGTGGTCCTTAACTAGCCTGAGATAGTATGTGATACTTAGGGAGCGTGTACAAATGAACATGTTTCTGGTGTAAAGACATATACTTTTAGCAGCTTTTCAAACGTTTCTCAAAATGCTCAAGAATCACCAAGTGTGTGTACAATGCACTAAATATTTCTAAATTTTTTACATCTGTAAGATGTCTTAATTAGAACAAGCCAGAGACCTAAGTGGGATAAGCAGAAACATGACTTTATGATTTCTCCACGTTCACTTGCTAGCGGTTCACACAATCCTCAACCTACTGCAACCTGGCTTCTGTCCTCAGCTCGCTGGAATTATTTCTGTCTAAGTTCCTGGTTGTTAAAATCAAAATGCTTCTCAGGTACTTACTTTGACTAGCTGGTGGCATAGACAGTGATGAAAAGCACAGTTTGTGCAGCCAAATGGTCTCGAACCAAGTCTTAGCTCCATCAAGTTTCTAGCTCTTTGACTCTGCGAAATAACTTTCTTGTTTTGTGCCTCACAGTAACATCCTTTTTAAAGCTTCTTTATATGCCATGGTGTCAACAGCACTCACTTCAACAGGTTTGTTCAATGACAGATCTAAGTAAACTTACCAAAAAAGAAAGGAGCACGTGGTATGTAACAGGGATCACCTGGTACCTGATCACTCCTGTTAAAAAAATCCAGCAAAACTTGTTTCATTCTGCCTCCGATGGCTCCTTAGGGTTTATCCCCCTCTCTGCAGCCAGAGTCAGATGAATCTGATGCCACCCTGTGCCAGGGCAAATCATCTCCTCAGCATGGTGGTCAAGTCCCTTTATGACAGCACACTGATCTTGCTCTCCTTTCTCACTTCTCTCCTAAGTCGTAAGATATCCTAATCGGTACACCTGAATGTTATAGCCCAACATAATGTCTCATTCTCTTTATTCAGGCCTTTCTGCAAGTCATTAGATTCTGCCTGGAATGCCCCATTCTCCTCCATCTTCAGAAAGTTTTCTCTTACTACATTTCTTCCCAAAATAAATCAGATGTCTTTCCTTCACGTGCCTCCAATAACCTATGTGTTTTGGATGATTATTTGGTTGCTGATACATTCCATTTAGTCAGATTTCTCACTACCTTCCAGAAGTGGGAACTGAATTATAATAACACTCTAATCTCTCATTCTCTACTACTCTGATCTTAACCCACTTTCTACACTTCTTGTTCATCACTTATTCTTCTCCTCCTTCAGTTAGCCCGCTGACAAATGAAATCAATGTACCTAGAAGGGATACATATACATAGGGAACTAGGTAACAAAACTTCACACTTAATGGAATATTCTGCAAGTATTTATTTCATTGCTGATCATTAGGAAGCAGCATGCAACTCTTTACAAGGAGCTGCTCTGCACTCCTAGGGATGCACCAAATGCTGTGCTACTACTGCTTGTTTTCCAGGCTTGCAAAAAAGCTTTTACAACCAATATCATAACTGAGGCATAAGCCTTTTACCGACTTAAATGCACTTATTCTCTACAAAAGCTAGCTTTGTGTTTCATGCATAAAACTCCAATTGGTAGGCTGAGATCCACAATAAAGGAAGAACTTATTCTAGTTTTATAAATCATCAGGAATAAAACAAGCATTTCTCCTTGCCTTGTAATAAGAATACGTTGTGTTTTTTTTTTTTCCTCTACCAGAAATCAAGACAGTATTTTGATGATCCTTTAAGGTTATAAAATTGTCTACTGACTAAAGTTTTTTCCAAAGATGTTAAGAAATAACACTTTCCTTTATAGTTTCCTTCATAATTCAAAGAAACATGTGTGGTATATGTAAGAGTTATAGGTTACACTGTAGACTCTTGATAATTCTCCCCATTTAAAAAATTCTACCTCAGAAGGTAAAAGGAAATTTTCATCATCCCTGAGCAAAAAAGAGAAAAATCATAGGTACTTTTATTAGGTAACAGGAGCTACTCTAAATGAGCTATCTCTAGACTGTTCCCAAAATATTTACATAAACTGCAACAGGAATGAGGAATGAATGTACTTAGTAGTTTGAGTACTTAAATTTAATTAACTACATCTGACCATTTCTAGCTTGAAATTTGACAATATCCTGAGAGGATGTTGATGAGACATAAACTACTGGGTACAGGAGATTTAAAAACTGCTAGAAATTGTGGCAGGAGGAAACCAGGAGTCAGGATAACTGCTGTAGAGAAGGTGAGTAGAGGGGCAGGATGAAACTCTAGTTACGAGCAAGACCTTTCTTCTCATTAAACCATAGGCCTCTTACTGCGCTATCTTCACTCTTGATATCAACCAGATGCTGCCAGATGAAATAATGTCCCAAGACAATTTTGTTGAAGTAAATAAGAGAAAACACTTTAGCTTCTTAATCAAGGAGTACTATATTATAACTTCAAGCCTTCTTAATATAATTGACTTAACCCTAGAGCAATTGTGCAATAAGCAAAATACCATAAAAGGAAAACAATAAGGGCTAACTTCCCCCAGGGGCTGATAGACAAGGTCTGTGCAGCACAATTAACCTTCACATACTGGAGTCTTGTTTGAAAGGCCTTCAGCAACTCTGATCACTGAGAGTCATACGTCACCAACACAAGGAATGTTGATTAGAGTCAGAAAAACGTCCTAAGTTAGGGCTGCCTTCTTTGAAGGGATTTCAGAATGTTGCTAGCACAGATTGGCTATGCTAAATCTCGCTGATGGCTTCATTAGAGAATGAGAATGCCTCAGTCAGTGCTGTTTTAAGAATGTACTAGGCGGGGAAACAAAACAACACAACCTACTGTTCCCGAATGTATATGGCTTAGCACCCAGAGAAAGACTCTGCCCCTAAAAGAGTCTTTCTACACAGGGTTAAGCTTCATTAAATGAGGTGTAATCTTCCCATTTCAGGACATGTTTTTTCTTGCAAGGTCTTTAGAGGCAGAAGTTCCACTTGGATTCTAATATACATCCCCGTGGGTTGGCTTCCTGAAAACGTACACCTGCTGGGTCCGAGTTTCTCCCGTACCAGTGACTGGATTCACTACTTCACAGCCACCAGAATCGCACATACACTATTAACATGATGAAAAACACAGCTACTGCTGCAAGTTTGGCGTAAGTGGAACGCATGTTCAAGTACTTCGCGTCCTGGCGGTATTTCTTCGACAGACTGGATAAATTGTTAGCCTTTGAATCCAATGCTATCAAAGGAAAAAATAAAACAGTAATTAGTAGTTAGAAGTATTCTGACAAAAGTATGAAGATATAAAAACAACGAAAATGTAAGTGGTACTATAACAAACAACCATGTAAATGATCATGATTAAGGGTAAATTTGTATATACTTATTAATTCATAACCCTAAAGCACTGTAGAATCTACAATACATTTAAAAATTATCAGATCAAATTATGTGTAAGTTCTTGAGGTTGTATAGTGAGGTATTAGAAGTGAAGTCTCCAGAATTAAAAGCTTGGATTCAAAATCAACCGCACCAATTGTGTGATGCTGGTCAAGTCATTTAACCTCTTGTAAGATCCAGTTTCTTTATCCATAAATTGGAGATAGTAACAGGAACTACATTGTAAGATCATAAGTACATAAAATAACCTATAAAGTAAGCACCATGTCTGTTTAGACATAAGAAATATTTGATAATTACTAGCTGATATTTTAAAATTATAATCATCTTTATAATCTTTCAATGGTATAAGTCATATTCTTCCATAGTTTGAAAAACAATGTGAAAGATAAGTTTCTTATAAGTAACCAGAAAATTCAATTAACCAGGGTTCGGGCCTTGGGTTTGGGGGCAAGTGCCGCTCCTCACAGTGTGGCGGCTGTTGGGGGTGCCCCTGCCGGGTCGGACCCAATGCTGGGGGCTCACGCCAAAGTCCTCGGCCTCACCCAGGGCATCCAGTGCACCATGTGGTGCCAGGCTTTGCCTGCTGGCTGCCCGGCGGCCTGCTCTGGGGTTTTTTAAGATGTATTTGCTGCCTGTGGACACCCATGACTAAGTCCAATTTTAGTGTAGGTGAGTAGTGAATCTTGGGTGATTCCCAGTGACAGGGTCATGGAGGCATGTGTGGGGACTGAGACCTGGTGGTTTGGAGGGAAGTACCCAGGAGACAATTATACACCAACCCAATTCAGAATACAGAAATGGCCTGTTAGCCTAGAACATCACTGATCGTCACACACCAGCCCACAACAATACTATGGATGGGGGCCTCTTTGGCAGTGATGGGTACCATTACCCAACTGTTTGGTGGAGTGGTGGAGTGGTCACATTTGGCAGGGTCAAGACTGTATCCAGCACGCGAGAGAACTTGGTCTGGGGGTAGACTCTATGAGGTTGTGTGGGCCCAACCCTGTGGAAATACACCCTAACAGGGTTGAGGTTCCCACCAAGGGGCGTGTGTGCTGGAATGAGGGCTGCGTTCTATCTAGGAAACAGTTGCAGTCACCCGAGGCACTAGTGTGGGCTGGGATTGGATGCACCAGGCCAGTTCAGACCCCAAAACCATCTGGTGTCATGGAGAACCAGGGTAGATGTGGGACTGACTAGGCTGGGTCTCAACCCCCTACTGAGCCATGTGTGAGCTCTATGTGGGTATGGACGAGCCATGGCTGGGTTGAAACATCCAACAACAAGAACCAGAATGGGGTGAAAGCCAGCCAGGAAAAGAGTTGGGTTGGTTCAAGGACCCCCTGGTATGTGCAAAATCTGGCATTGGGAGAGGTTCTGATGGAGGAGCCTGGGCAACTCCTCTGGCAGGACACAGTCCCTGCAGGTAAGCACAAGAAGCATGATAGGAAACAGCCCAGAATAGGCCATGGAAAGTTTCCCACTGGCACACATTCAGCATGGGTCAGGAGCACACCAGGCTGAATCAGTTCATGTCATCCACTGGCAAATCCGAACACCAGAACAGAGTGTGGGTTGAGCCAGGTTTGGTTGCGACAAAACCAGTACACATTATGCAATGCCAGGGCGAGGTTGCCTGTACTGGATTTGACTGCAGCACCCAACCTGCACACATGAGATCCAGGAAGGGAGGGACAGAGCTGGCAGGGGGATTGAGGGGCTGGTCCCCTCGCCAGACAGCTACTCCCACTGGAGAGCTTGGACTGGGATGAGGACAGACCAGACTAAGCAAGGCTGCAACACCTGTGCGCTGCATGTGGACTAGATCAGGGAAAAGCCAGGCTGGGCTGATTATTCCTGCTGGTGCAAGCATAAATTAGAGCGGGTGAGGGATGTTTGGGCTTGGCCGCAGCATCAACTGGCAGAAGCTGGCACTGGGGACTAATTCTGTCAAGTCAAACCACAGAACCACCTAAAGAGTGCATAAACCGGGACTGAGAGAGACCTGGAAGGGAAAAAGTGGGTTCCCCCTTCCTGGGTCACTACTCCCACGGGAGGGCATGAAAACTAGGACGGGGGCTGGGGTGGCTAGATAGAGAGGCACTCAACAACATCCGTGAGGGCTGGATGGTTGAGTTGGTTAGATGGAACTAAGCTTTAATACCCATTGACAATACAAGAGCCAAACAGGACGTGGGACAGACTGGACTAGTCTGCTATACATACTGGCAAACCAGGGTAGGGGGTGGGCCTGGTGGGGGTTATTGTGGGTCGTCCCGACTAGACTGCAGCTCCCACTGGTTGATGTAAGGGCCGAGTATGTGCTGGGCAGAACCAGACTGGACTGCAACACCCATTGGTTCCAGTGCAACTCGGGACTGAAAACAGAACCAACCCAGCAATTGCAACCACCAGCTGATCGGGGTGATGGACTGTGCCAGGCCCTGTGCTTGCTAGAACATACAAGAACTTGGTCTGGGAATACCTCAAGGTTTCTTTGGAGATCTCCCCAATCGAACTGCTGGACTCAGAACTCTAACCAGGAAAGGACAGAAGACAGAACAGGTCAATCATTCAACTCAGCTATATGTTGGCAGCGAAATATGGGGCAAACGGAGACTTTATGATGGACCATATCAATCAGTGGACAACCTCATTGAGCGAAACTGGCAGCGATTCATAACTGGAGAACTATTAAAACCACTTGAGCAAGGATCTCAGAGAATGCCCCACATCCGGGACTTAGGGTGGGCGGGAAACCAGGTGGGGCTTCTCCCTCAATATCCCCCTTTACCTCAGATACATGATGGAAACAATATGGACATAATAGTATTACCCACTTCCCTATACCCCCTGAACCTTTTTTTTTTTTACCGTAATTAACTATGTAAAGATTGTCAATAATACAATAAAAAAAATTCAATTAACCAGATTCAGTATCAAGCTATATTTAATAGTAATTACTAAAATTTTTAAGAGTCTCCACAAAGACTTTCATGAAGTTAAAGCTATTAGAAATTACAATTAAACCGATATGGGAAAGTTGTTTTATAACTGTGGTAATTAAAAAACCAATTTCTAGTAAGTTAAGCTTTTTAGCATTTCCAACAAAACTTATTTTCCTTTCTTCAAGGATATTTATGTTATCTTATTATAATTATTAGTTGAAACCTTAGAGAAAGTGCCAGACAGACACAAGCTACATCAGATGAAAACAGTGTATATTTTAATAATGGAATCTCTCAATTTTACATTCTTCTCAGGCCAATTCTTTAACTTTTGGGAAAGCTATTTTGTAATGTGAATGTATTCTTCCTACAAGAATACTGTTGGAATATCTTGAATTGCTCAATAAACAGCGGTGTTGCTGAGAAATGCTGCATTACTTAATACTACTAGCATGACAGTCACATCTAAAAATGCAATTAGTTACATGAATAAAAAAACATCAATCA
Organism: Ochotona princeps; assembly: GCF_030435755.1. Taxonomy (NCBI): domain Eukaryota; kingdom Metazoa; phylum Chordata; class Mammalia; order Lagomorpha; family Ochotonidae; genus Ochotona; species Ochotona princeps. Next base: position 102,528,499 of record NC_080833.1, on the reverse strand, counting down.
TGAAAGAAAATGGTGAGTCTGGACAATAAGATGCTGGACTCTGCCTGGTATATGTTTGCAAAGAAAGAATCTGGACTTAATTTGATCTGTAACACTACAACAAGGTGGAGGACTCCACAATGGGGAAGGGCACGGGGAAGGGTTGGGGGAATCCCAGACACTATGAAACTGTGTCACATATTGCAACGTAACTAATAAAAATAAATAAATAAATAAATAAAAATTAAAATTAAATTGAAAGAAAATGGTAAGCAATAATCATGACAATGTTGCACAATCTAGAGGGCATACCAGAAGATATATTTCATTAAGCATAGTGTCAGTGCTCAATAAACTTTTTTTTTAAAGATTTATTTATTTTTATTACAAAGTCAGATATACAGAGAGGAGGAGAGACAGAGAGAAAGATCTTCCATCCGATGATTCACTCCCCAAGTGAGCCGCAACGGCCGGTACGCGCCGATCCGAAGCCGGGAACCTGGAACCTCTTCCTCCAGGTCTCCCACGCGGGTGCAGGGTCCCAATGCATTGGGCTGTCCTCGACTGCTTTCCCAGGCCACAAGCAGGGAGCTGGATGGGAAGTGGAGCTTCTGGGACTAGAACCAGCGCCCATATGGGATCCCGGGGCTTTCAAGGCGAGGACTTTAGCCGCTAGGCCACGCTGCTGGGCCCTCAATAAACTTTTTCTGAATGACTCTAAATCTGCTATGAATAACTGGGCAGTGGAGTGGTCATTAGGCTGTTGGAAATAAGAGTGTTTCAAATAGAAATCTTTTCAAATTTGGATACCATGAAGATATAAAGGAGCTTATGGAACTGATTTAGCAAATATTTATGGTATAGGCACCATAAATACTAGAAGATATAAAGATGATCAAGTGTACATGATCCCTACATATGGAAAATTCAGTTTTGTACAAGTGACATCTGTTGAGAAAATAAAACATACTGTTTAAAAGATATACATCTAGCAAAAATGTTATGATTTGATCTTGTTAGAAGAATCCACAGGAATTACTCTTGGATGCTAAATGCAAAGTAAGACTAGTTCTAGGGGTTCAGGGAGCAGTAGCCTAGTGGCTAAAGTCCTCACCCTGCATGTGCCAGGATCCCACATGGGAACTGGTTCAAGTCCTGGCTGTTCCACTTCCCTTTCAGCTCCCTGCTTGTGGCCTGTGAAAGCATTGGAGAATGGCCCAAAGCCCTGGGATCCTGCAACCACATGGGAAGCCCAGAAGTTGTTCTTGGCTCCTGGCTTCAGATTGGCTCAGCTGCGGCAGTTGTGGCTACTTGGGGAGTTAACCAGCAGACGGAAGATTTTTCTCTCTATTTTTCCTTTTCTCTGTAAAATCTGACTTTCCAATTAAAAAAAAAAAAACTTAAAAAAAAAAAAAAAAAAAGACTAGTTCTAAACCTAAAATTTAGAGAGAGACGAAAACATAAAAGGATGCTTATGAAAAACCTTAAAGAGGAAAAACATATTTGCTGGGCTAATCTCTTTACTTGTTCTTCATACATGTTCTGTTTAGATGCATATTTCCTTCCACTTAAAATATCACTCTCCACTCCTTCTTAACCTATCTGAATTCAAGAAAATCATTTCTATTCATAGTTGTTGTTACATATTCATTTAAAATTATCATATTCATTGAAAATTATCACATAAGAAGATGGACAAGGATTTCAAAGGCCAAAAGATTCTGCTGGGTATCAAAGATGAAAAAGGCAACATAACAACAGACACCGCAACCATTAAGGACATAATTAGAAATTACTACAGAGCACTGTACTCCAACAAATCAGAAGACCACCAAGAAATGGAAAAGTTCTTAGACTTCTACCACCTGCCAAAACTTAGCCCAGAGGCAACAAACGACCTGAACAAACCCATAACTGAAGCAGAGATTGAATCAGTGATTAAAGACCTCCCAACAAAGAAAAGTCCAGGCCCAGACGGCTTCACTACAGAATTCTACAAAACATTCCGAACAGAACTAACCCCAATCCTCTACAAACTCTTCAAAACAACAGAAAAGGAAGCAACCCTTCCAAACTCATTCTATGAAGCCAACATTACCTTAATCCCAAAACCAGACAGAGAACCAACAGAGAAGGAAAACTACAGACCTATCTCTTTGATGAACATTGATGCTAAGACTCTCAACAAAATCCTAGCCAACAGAATTCAAAAACACATCAGACAAATCATTCATCCAGATCAAGTAGGATTCATCCCTGGAATGCAGGGATGGTTCAACATTCAGAAATCCATAAATGTGATACACCACATCCAAAAACTGAAAAACAAGAATCACATGATAGTATCAATAGATGCAGAAAAAGCTTTCGACAAAATCCAACACCACTTCCTGCTAAAAACCCTAACCAAGGTAGGCATAGATGGAAAAATCCACAACATAATTAAAGCAATATATGAAAAACCCAACGCCAGCATCATACTGAATGGAGAAAAGCTGGAACCCTTCCCACTGAGATCTGGAACAAGACAGGGATGTCCACTTTCTCCACTACTATTCAACATAGTCCTAGAGGTACTCGCTGAGGCCATAAGACAAGAAAAAGAAATCAGAGGAATCCAAATGGGAAACGAAGAAGTCAAGCTCTCACTATACGCAGATGATATGATTCTTTATATGGAAGAGCCAAAAGGCTCAACACAGAGACTGCTAGAACTTATACGAGAGTTTGGTAGAGTGGCAGGGTACAAATTAATGAACAAAAATCAACAGCCATAGTGTATGCAAACAGCCCCAAGATGGAAAAAGATTTAACCAGCAAGATACCATTCAAAATAACAGAGAAAAGTATGAAGTATCTGGGAATAAATCTAACCAAAAATGTAGGAGACCTATTTGAACAAAACTACAAACTACTTAAAAAAGAAATTGAACAAGACCTCAAAAGATGGAGTAACATCCCATGCTCCTGGATAGGTAAAAATCAATATCATTAAAATGTCTATACTGCCAAAAGCAATATCTACATTCAACGCAATCCCAATCAAATTGCCCAAAACACTCTTCATGGAACTGGAAACAATGATCCAAAGGTTCATCTGGAAACACAAAAAACCACGGATAGCTAGAACCATCCTGAAGAACAGGAAGTTAGCAGGGGGAATCACAGTTCCGGACCTCTGGACATACTATAGGGCAGTGGTTATCAAAACAGCCTGGTACTGGCACAAAGATAGAAAGGAAGATCAATGGAGCAGAATAGAAACACCAGAAGGGAACCCACACAGATACAGCCAAATAATCTTTGACAAAAAGACAAATGACAATCCAGGCAAATGGGAAGGTCTGTTCAATAAATGCTGTTGGGACAACTGGTTAATAGCCTGCAGAAGCAAAAAGATAGACCCACATCTCTCATCATACACTAAGATCAAATCTAAATGGATAATAGATCTAAACCTACATCCAAAAACCTTCAAACTTTTGGAAGAAAATGTTGGAAATACTCTGCAAGATCTAGGGGTAGGTCCCTACTTCCTAAGAAGGACACCAAAAGCAATAGAAATCAAGACCAGAATAAACAAATGGGACCTCATCAAACTAAGAAGCTTCTGTACAGCAAGGGACATAATCAACAAAGTAAAAAAGCAACCCACAGAATGGGAGAAGATCTTCGCGCACGACATAGGTGATAGAGGACTAATCTCCAGAATATACAAAGAGCTACAAAACAACCAAAAAGTCAAAACAAACAAGCCACTTAAGAAATGGGCACGGGAAATGGGCAGACACTTCACAAAGGAACAATCCCAAATGGCAAATAAACATATGAAAAAATGCTCAAGTTCCCTGGCAATAAGGGAAATCCAAATTAAAACATCAATGAGGTACCACCTAACGCCAGTAAGACTGGCCCACATGAATAAAAGCACCAACAACACTTGTTGGCGAGGTTGCGGGGAAAAGGGAACCCTACTCCACTGCTGGTGGGGCTGCAGGCTGGTACAGCCTCTATGGAAATCAGTATGGAGAACATTCAAACAACTCAAATTCAACATACCGTATGATCCAGCAATAGAACTCCTAGGAATATATCCAGAACACTTGTTTTATGAGAAACCAACATGCACTCCTATTTCACAGCAGCACAATCAGTAATTGCAAAAACATGGAAGCAGCCAAAATGCCCATCAGCAGAGGACTGGATAAGAAAGCTATGGTTCATCTACTCCATGGAATACTACTCAGCTATTAAAAAAAACAAAATGCAGTTCTTTGTGGCCAAATGGGCCAAACTGGAAACCATAATGCTAAGGGAAATGAGCCAATCCCAAAAGGTTAAATACCACATGTTTGCCTTAATTTATGATGATATGATGTTATGTATAACATGTTATGTATGTTATATGTTGTGTATAAACTAAAATTGAAATGTCAATGAGGTGGTCACAGAAGGTGGTTAAAAACTCGCATTTACTTTTAACATATTGGTTACTCATTACTATGTCAATTAATTCCATAATGATGTAAATTTTTGCTGATGGTATGTTGGAGCTTTTAATTGATCGGGATGATACTCTGCTGGCTCTGTCTTCAGACCAGAAAGGGTATACCTAAGAAGCTGTTGAACTTGACTGGACAATAAGATGCTGGACTCTATGTTTGGTATATGCGTGCAATGGGGGAATCTCAACTGAACTTGAGCTGTGGTTATGCAACAAGGTGGAGGAATCCACCATGGTGGGAGGGTTTGGGGAGGGGTGGGGAGAACCCAAGTACCTACGAAACTGTGTCACATAATACAATGTAATTAATGAATTAAAAATAAAAATTAAAAAAAAAAGATTCTGCTGGGTATCGGCAGTGTGACTTTCAGTAAGTCATATAACTTTCCCATGTTGGCTAAAACTGTAAAACAGATTCCATATCACCCAATTCACACTGGATTACTATAAAGATTTGATTAACACAAATGTAAGGCGCAAAACAAGTGATAAATATTTGTTTCCTTATATTACTGCTCTGTGAGAATGTTTCTTATTCTCTCATTAGATGAGCTGTTTCCAAACAATGGCAGGAAATATCTGGGCGAACAGAGACTCTAAGATTGACTAAGTCAGCCAATGGATATTGAAAGGGTTCCCTCATCCTTGGGTCGGTGAGACTGACAACCTTTCAGAACTATTGAAACCGCCTGGGCAGAGCCCTCACAGTGTGCACCACATTGCAACACTGGGTTGATGTTGTGGCCCATCCCTGTGTGCCGGGGCAGTCTGGAGGCTGGGTATAGCTTTTACCTTTGTCCCCTCACCCCACACCCTGAAACAGGAAGGAGAAATATAAAGTTTCAAAATGATGTTCATACCCACTTTTCCCTAACCTTTGATCCACCCCACTCTGATCAACTATTTTAACATCACCTAAAATGAGAAAAAAAAAAAAAAAAAAAAAAAAAGATGAAGCTGTTTAAGAGTAGCAGTGTACTTCTAATTCAATCAGCATATCAGCTTTGTGACAGACACTAAAGCACTATGACATAATCTTTTTACACTGTTGATAAGCTGACAAAAATGTAATTTTTAGATTTAAGAAAAATTCCTGTGCTGGCTATTTTATCCTAGGCAGGAACTTGAAGATGTCGAAGACCTGCACAGACTAATTCACTCAAAATCTGCTGTTAAAGAGCGTGAAGCGGGCCCGGCAGCGTGGTCCAGCAGCTAAAATCCTCGCCTTGAAAGCCCCGGGATCCCATATGGGCGCCGGTTCTAATCCCAGAAGCTCCACTTCCCATCCAGCTCCCTGCTTGTGGCCTAGGAAAGCAGTCGAGGATGGCCCAATGCATTGGGACCCCGCACCCGCGTGGGAGACCCGGAAGAGGTTCCAGGTTCCCGGCTTCGGATCGGCGCGCATCGGTCAGATGCGGCTCACTTGGGGAGTGAATCATCGGATGGAAGATCTTTCTCTCTGTCTCTCCTCCTCTCTGTATATCTGACTTTGTAATAAACTGAATAAATCTTTAAAAAAAACAAAGAGCGTGAAGCGATGTGTTGGCACAAGCTTAGAATTGTTATTCATCCAGTAGATGGGAGAGTTCTCTCCCCTTCTCTTGTTCTCTCTGCCTCTCAAATTAAAACAAACAAAGATGTGTAGTTCATAATAAAGGAAAACCAATTTACTAATGAATATGTAACCAAGGCTGCATTCAAGAAATACTCATTAAAGAATCTATTTGTGACCACCACTGTAAAGGTTATGAAACCATATGAAATAAATACAAAACACATAAACAGATGCTATCTTTAAAGAGCTTACCTATCTACATTAAACACTTGGGTAACATTAAACATCAAGGAAATACTTACCTATAATTTCCAAACTGGTATAGGTAAAACTACCTCATTTCACCTAATACATTTAATTTTAAATAATTACTCTAAAATATAAACATTTACAATATGTATCAACATAAAATGCATACCCAAAATACACTAAATATATAGATTTTATATACTTAGCATGAATTATGTAAATAAACACAGCATACAATTATGCACTAAAAAACAAACACACACACATGCATACAATTATGTGCTAAAAGCCACTGCATAACTAATAGCTTTAGGTATTTAAAGTACAGGAGAGACTGATGTGATGTGGGCTAAGGATCAGAGAAGGCTTTGAGGGGGTTGCTCTGGAAGAACAGGTCCAGCACCAGGTGAGACCAGATTGTTACGGGCAGAGGTGAAATGTTCGGTAGCTGTGGAGGAGGGACAGATGCTTCTCATCTCCTTATTTTCCATTTACAGACCACAATGCCTTACACACAATTTCTTCCTATTCTTTTCACTTCCTTCCACCTCTGCAAATGATTCTGAATGTAATTTAGTTAATTGTGAAAATATCTTGGAAACAATAATTACTTTTAATATGACTGAAACTTTATAAATCATGGTAAGAGAAAAAAAATCAGATTGGAAGCTTGGTAATGTAATCTATTTTGAGGCATGAATTCTTAACAATCCTAGGTAGAATCTAACTGCACAAAAAGTGTTGTAAAATCAACTATCTTTGCTTATGGAATGAGACTACTTCCTAGTAAATCGTCTGCTCTTAGATACCTGAGAGTGCTTCTCCCCGTTGTAACACTTCTTCAATATTCGCCACCATGATCCTCTGCACATCTTGCAATTCAGTGTTGATGGAACCTAGGTTTCTCCGAGCACGGCTATCAATGTACAATTTCTTGGTTTTCTGAATGAAGGTATCTAGAATGTTAATGAAAGTTATAATTAACAACTTCTCTCATGTAAGATCAAAGTACTTAAGTAGAAAAATTGAGGTTCTGAATTTATTCCTGCACCTGCCACAGCCTATAGCTAACTAAAGTCTTCGTCAAATATCAAAATCTAGACTCCCCCTCCCTACCCTCTGTTTCTTCATACTTAGGTAGACAGCCTACGTATTTCTGTATTTGTTCAGTGACAGAGAAAGGGAGAGAGAGATATTTTCTATCTGTTGGGCTTCTCCTCAAAGCCTACATCCACTGGGAATGAGTCAGGCTCAAGTCAGCAGCCCAAAGCTCCATCCGGGTAACCACCTAAGTGACAGGGCTTCAAGTACCTAGGCTATCATCTAGTGCTTTTCTGGGCAGTAACAAACTGGGCAAGAAGTGCAACAGTCAGAACTTGAACGAGGCACTCCAACATGGGATGTGGGCATCCTAAGTGGCAGCTAAACCTGCTGTACCTACAACACTTACCACAAAATCTGGACTTCAGTTTCTTCATTTGTGTCATTAAAGGTATAACTAGGTGACCATTCAGAAGAAATGCCATTTAGACACAATGTTTTTAAAGTATCTGGTATCCGATTGCCTGGGGAAGGGGTCTGGAGATGTATTGGAGTAGGAGCAGCTAAGGGAATGCTTGACAGGGAAGGAATGATTTCTGGGGTCTTCCATACACTGGGTCACTACGCTCGTATGTAGGCAAGAGCTGAGATGGTGTGGTTTAGAGTGGAGAAACCCATGTTCCTCACACAGCATCACCTGCCGCCCAACTGGTACTTGCAAAAGCTGGGCCTGGAGACACAACGGGCTGGGTGATGCCACAGTACATGCCCATGAGTGTAAGAGCAGTGGGTGGGACATGCCAGACATGGTGCATGGTGGCAAAGCATGCTAATCCTCCATCTGTGGGCACCAGCATCCCATATGGGTACCGGTACATGTCCCAGCTGTCACACTTCCAATCTGGTTCCATTTAAGGTCTGGAAAAACAACAGCAGATGGTTCAATTCCTTGGAACCCTGCACCCATGTAGGAGACTGGGAAGAAACTCCTGGCTCCTGGCTACAGACTAGCTTAGCTTTCACCGTTGTAGACATCTGGGGAATCAATCAGATGGAAGATTTCTCTCTCTGTGTCTCCTCTCTGTAAATCTGTCTTTCAAATAATTTTTTAAAAATCGATTTGTTCATCTGATACACAGAATTTCTTAGAAAGAGAGACACACAGAGTGAATGAGAGAAAGAAAAAGAGATCTTCTATCTACTCATTCATTGCTTACCCCACCCCCGCCCAGGTGGCCAAAATAGCCAGGGCTGGACCAAGCTGAAGACAGGAACCAGGAGCTTCATCAGGATCTCCCATATAGTACAAGGGCCTTAGTACTTGGGCTTCCTTTTATGCTTCCCTAGGTATAGTAACAGAGAGCTAGATCAGAGCTGGAGGAGCTGGGTCTTGACATAGTGATCACAGGGAATCACAGTGCTCCAGAAGGCAGCCTATTCTGCAGCGCCATAGTGCTAGCACCAACACCAACACCTTTTAAAAAGTTGAGATGCAGTGTCTTAAAAATATTTTCTTCACTGGGCCTGGTGTAATGTCCTAGTGGTTAAATCCTTGCCTTGCATATGCTGGGATCCCCTAGGGGCACCAGTTTGTGCCCCAGCTGCTCCACTTCCCCTCCAGCTCCCTACCTGTGGCCTGAGAAAGCAGTAGAAGATGGCCCAAGGCCTTGGGACCCTGCACCTACATGGGAGATACAGAAGTTCCTGGCTCCTGGCTCTGGATTGGCCCAGCTCTCCAGTCTTTGTTGCCACGTGGAGAGTGAATCAGCAGATGTAAGACCTTGGTCTCTCCTCTCTATAAATCTGCCTTTCCAATACAAATAAATAAATCTTTAAAAATGTATATATTTTCCTTACTCCACAGCTATAGGCAATTGCCTAGACTGCCTTGTACCTTGGCAAGTGTTACACTGCTGGGAGAAAAGAAGCCAATAGCTGCCAGGCATTCTGGGTCAGGTTAATGAGAAATCTGTGTTAGCTATACCAGTATGCCATCACAGTTGCTTATTTATTTATTTTTTCTTTCTTTTTGAAAAAATAAGTGGGGAAAATGGGGAGCTTAGGGCCAGGACACACCACCCCCACCCCCAGGTAGGGGTTAGGGGGTAGGGGCTACAGACTGCCTGGGGAAGGGGTCTGGGATGTACTGGAGCGGGAGCAGCTAAGGGCACACTTGACAGGGAAGAAATGATTTCTGTGGTCTTCAACAGATTGGACCACTGCACAAAAACTGGGGCTGGGGGCAGGCCTGGTGGCAACTACTAGGGGTAACACTGATTAGGTTGCAGTACCTGCTGATATGCATGAAGACCTGGTCTGTGGCAGGCTGGCCGGGCTAGGTCACAGCACCTGTCGGTTTGTGTAAGATATGAGGCTGAGGCAGAACTAACCAGGCAGCTATATCCACCAGTATGCGCACTGGCTGGAGCAGGTAACAGACCGAACCAGACCCTACACTGGCTGCACACACGTAAGAGTTAAGTCTTAGGTTACCCCAGGCGACGTTTCTTGGAGGATTCTCCAACTGGACTGTTTAACTCAGATCCTGGCCACAGGGAAAAATCATGGGACGTGTTGTCCAATCTTGGAGTGCATGTATTGGGACTGAACCTCCTCAGTTGTTGATGCCTGTGTAGTAGACAGCATGCCCAGATGCACGAGGGTGGATATTATGGTCAGCTCATTTAAGCCAGCAGAGGACGTCAACTGCCTCATCAGAGGATGGAAAGCAGAACACACTGAACAATTCTCCTGGTTAGGCTTTGTGGCGTGTTCTTGGGTTTATGATGCATTAGGGTAGACTTGGTCAACCAATAAACCTTGGAAATATTTTTTTTTAACCCTGGAACAATATAACCAAGAACGTCTCAGAGTTACTGAAACCACTCAAATAATACTGGGTCTCTAGGGTGTCATCAAATGACTGTCCCCCAACCCCAGGTGCTGACGTAGTTTGACAGCAAGAAGTGGCCCCTTCCCCTTCCTTCCTGAGGACACAGAAGAGAAAAAAAAAAAAAGACTGACATGTATCCCACCCACCTTCCTTTATACCTGACCCTCTCCACCCTAGTCAGAGGCCCACACAGGCATGCATCCTGCTCAGCTATGTAAACAAGGTTAAAAAGCAAATTTAAAAGAAATATTGTCCTCTCTCTATAAAAATATTGTCCTCACATTCCCAATGGCATCTAATTTTGAAATTTTAGGTAAAGCAAACATATAATTAGGAGTTGTCCAAAATACGAATATAAAATTGTCACTCCTTTTCTTTTGTTCTCTGTCTTTTTTATAACTGTAGAAGGAATGATTACTAAAAATAACTTTTGGGCTTGGAATGATGGGTCAGTGGCTAAATCCTCGCCTTGCATACACCGGGATTCTGGTACTGGTTCATGTTCTGGCTGCTCCACTTCCTTTTAATCTCCCTGCTTATGGCCTAGGAAAGGAGTGGAATACAGCCCAAAACCATGGTACCCTGCACCCACATGAGAGGCCTGGAAGAAGCTCCTGACTCCTGGCTTTGGGTCAGCTCAGCTCTGGTCATTACGGCCACTTGGGCAGTGAACTAGCAGATGAAAGATCTTTTTATCTCTCTTTCTCTCTGTAAATCTGCCTTTCCAAGAAAAATAAATATATCTTGGGAAAAAAAAAACTTTCAACTTGTTCAAAAATTTGAAGTTGCATATGCTGGACACCTTTATCTGCCTCACCACCCTTCTGCACCTTGCTTTCTGGGAATCTGACTTTGTAGGGGCACCTCCTCTCTGTCTTCAGCTAGGCTCAGAGATGGTGAAGAAGCCCTCAGCAGCAGAGAAGGAGGGCAGACAGTGGCCTGGCTGCTTCGTAAGAGGTGACCCTGAAAGAGCACTAACCCCTCTCTCCCCCTAGGGATGGTAACAACCACTTGGTAGTCCCCCACAGCCCATTCCTATCCTTGTGTACAGTTCCCTTAAGCTCAATGGAATACAACATTCTATGTGACCTCATGTGTTTGTCTCATTTTTTTTTCTTTCCTCTATTTGACTATATTACTATCTTAAAAAATAAAACCAAAAAACCCTGAACAATTGAGCTTCATATATATTGGAAAGTTCATAGACTGGAAACACCAAAATATTTTGCCAAATTTTCTATATTTATTTCAAGAAAACAAATGATCTGTATATACAGCAAACTTGAAACATGTCAGGGGGTAAAGCTAATTTCCTTTTAACCACAAATTTCTGGGCGGAACTCTGATCCTACTGTTCTCACCCCCAGTGCTTACCATAGGCAGGACATCTCCTTTAACCAACTGCCATCAGATAGCTGGCACAGGTCTGACTAGTGATTCATCTTTTTCTTTCTCTCTTTTATCTTTTTTTGTTAATTTGAAAGACACACCCACCCACCATTTATCTTCCGATTCTTATATAAATAGAGGATCTTATTCTACTGAAAGAGAGTAAACTCTCTACTGAAAGAGAGTAAACTACTGAAACATCATTCTTACCAATTTCTGAATTCTGATCTCCACAAAATGAACCTCACTGTTAATATATGGAGTAGAGGAGGGAAGAACTCAACTATATACCAATTAAGTAGATCTTCAGGCATACATTCTTCCTGTCACACATGACTTTAATGAAAACTAAATCTAAGAAACAAACAAACCAAAAAAAGACAAAAGGCAACAAGTTCCTAGTGGGAAAAGATCAAAACACTAAAGTAAATTTCTCATAAGCAGGCTTCATTCATCCATAAAGAATAAAGAGGTGGAATAAGAAAGCAGATGCCAAAATTTTAGTAGAAAGCATATTAACATCACATCAGTGTAACAAATAACTCCTCTATACCGTCTACTTTCCTTTACGGATAGGTCAGGGTCCAAAACTTACCAAACTCAATAAAGGAGTAAGGTCTAGACACAGTGGGCACCTTCTTCCCATGCTGTTCATCAAACTCTGAGTGCAAATCTTCTAGGTAGGCAAAAGCCAACTTCTTAGGGAAGGCAGCTTCACATAAAACCAAGTAACACACCCCCTGTTCAATAATGTAGCTAGATAAAGAGAAAAGCAACACAAAGTGGTTTGTAAAGTAACAGTCAGTTCTAACACATTAAAACATAATTCAGACCCATGCAAACCTATCCAGTCAAAATCTGTGAGGCTGACTGAATCACAAAGTAAATTTCAAACTACAAATTCCTAGAATCAAAAAGCAAATATTTCCCCATTATTAGAAGTAAATTCCAAGAGGAGCATTTAGACAAGTTTATCCTAATTGTTCTCTCATCACAATATTCTTCAACTCATGTGCTTCAGTATCTCAAGCATCCTCCGAACTCAAGAGCTTGGCTCTACCAACACTTTGATTCTGCATGGCAAGCTAGTATAGCCATACTTTAATTTATTAAAGTCATCAGGAAAAACAGAATTGGGAATGTCTGTGTATACTTAAAAATTGAAGGTTGCCATGAAATTTACCAGGTATAAAAAGCAGCAACTGCAGAAACAAAAACCCATACTAACTTCCAGGCTAGAAGAACTCAACTGGAAACTGAAAACTATCCGACAACAGAATGGACTCTTTGTGTGCGAGTGAACTCTCTGGCACTCTGGATGAGGTTACAGGTCTGCATGTTGAGACATTCTTGAACAGTAAGTGATTTTCAACTTCTTTCTAGCGGCAGTGTTCTTTTATTTCAGTTAAATCATATTCAGAATATTCACGTGCACAGCAGATAAAATCTTTGGTTTTACATAACAGTTTAGAAGCTCAAAGCAGTACAAAGACTCCTGTCTTTGCCTTTTTTTTTAAAAGATTTATTTATTTTTATTGCAAAGTCAGATATACAGAGAGGAGGAGAGACAGAGAGGAAGATCTTCCTTCCAATAATTCACTCCCCAAGTGACTGCAATGGCTGATGCTGTGCCAATCCGAAACCAGGAACCAGGAACCTCTTCCAGGTCTCCCATGCGGGTGCAGGGTCACAAGGCTTTGGGCCATCCTCGACTGCTTTCCCAGGCCACAAGCAGGGAATTGGATGGGAAGCAAAACTGCCGGGATAAGAACCAGCACCCATATGGGATCCCAGCGCATTCAAGGCGAGGACATTAACTACCAGGCCACGGCGCCAGGCCCCATCTTTGCCATTTCCATGGGATTCGTGAAACAGCCAGGATTCCAGAGTGGATAAAGATCATGACATAATCTCTTAACCACCTTAGTAATACTGTCCTGTTGCTTGTGGGCACCAGGATTACCTGGCTTCCTCACCTACAATCTTCTGTACCATCAGGGTTATTCCCTAAAGTCAGTATGTCTATATATACTGCCTGTAGATTCTAAAATCATCCCAATACCATTTATAATATACTCACACAATATAAACACTATGAAAATAGTTGTTACACTGCATTTTTTGGAGAATATGACAAGGAAAAAAGTTGCACATACTCAATATGTTTCCTTCATATCTTCAATCAGTGGCTGGCGGGCTCTGAGAATGCATGACTTACTTTTTTGCTAAAAATTAGATCTGTAGAAAATGTTTCAGATACCATTCATATACCTTATGAATTGTAATATCCAGGATCATGTACTGTGGCATAGGAAATAAAACTGCTACCAGTAATGTCAGTACCACTTCAGAACACTACTTCGTTTCCAACCCAACTCCTCGCTAATGGTCTGGAAAAAGCAATAGAAAATCACCCAAGTCTTTGGGCTCCTGTCACCTGAGACACCTAGATGAAGCTCCTGACCCAATGCTGGCCCTGGTGGCCACTAGGGGAGTAAACCAGCAGGTGGAAGAATCTCCTCCACCCCACCTCTCTCCCTAACTCTGACTTTCAAATAAATAAATAAATAAATAAATAAGCCTTAAAAATAGAAAAAGAGGGCCCAGCGCTATGGCCTAGTGGTTAAAGTCCTCACCTTGAACACCCAGGATCCCATATGGGTGCCAGTTATAATCCAGGCAGCTCCACTTCCCATCCAATTCCCTGCTTGTGGCCTGGGAAAGCAGTCGAGGACGGCCCAAAGCCTTGTGACCCTGCACCCGCATGGGAGACCTGGAGGTTCCTGGCTCCTGGTTTCGGATTGGCACAGCATCAGCCATTGCAGTCACTTGGGGAGTGAATCATTGGAAGGAAGATCTTCCTCTCTGTCTCTCCTCCTCTCTGTATATCTAACTTTGCAATAAAAATAAATAAATCTTTAAAAAAAAAAGGAAGTATAAAGTTTGCCGTGTTCTTAACCAATAAGCAGGGTTTTATTTTTGATAACTAGAGACTTCTTGTTTTTTGAAATTAAACACAGTGTATTCCTCCCCAGCTAAAACAGTGTAAATTTTTCTCCTTTTCAGTTCTCATTTTGTTAGCTTAAAATGTAACAGGTACTAGACATTTAATACCAGCTATTTGTAGTTAATCCGTCTTTAAGTTGCATGCATTATCTATATTATCATTGACTAGGTTGTTCTTACATTCTTTTGAAGTTTTCTTTTTCTATATAATAGCATTTTTTTTTACTATTCCCTACATACCAGGCAAGACAGCATTACACACGGATTCCGTCATAGTTTCCATGAAATTGCCAAGATTATTCCCCCTGTATTACGGAGAAAACTGAGCCATGGAGAAGTTATGTGAATTGCTGAAAATTTTACATGTGTCTGACTCCACAGTAGTCCTAAGGCAAGAAGTTATCATGCATGCGAGGAACACCACTTACTAGACACCAAGAGGCAGAGGTTCAATTTCTATCAGTCCTCTGAATAAACAAGGTAAGATTTCATTTTGCATAAAGAAAAGCCAGAAAAGTTGCTTCCATGAAGAGGATGTATTTTTAAAGTTATTTTTATATTTTAATTGTTACAATAATTATTTATTGCTCATTACTATATTTCATACTTCAATGATCAGAAATATACTTACTGAAAAGTCATGGCTCCTGCTTCCAGAGTGCACCTGGTAGGGGACTGTTCATTCAACTTCCGGAAGAGTTGCTTAGCCTGACTCTGGTACTGTTGAAGGTCCCGGCCAGACTGGAAGAAAACGCCTTCATTTAAACATTTCTCTCTTTCTCTCTCTCTCTCTCTCTCACACACACACACACACATACACACAAATGGTTGTATCAAATAGCAAGGAGCATCACATCATGAGGAAACTCTAAATAAGTTTCTTTATTTTATGTTACTTTTTAGTAACTTTTTTTTTGTACTTGTACATATGGGATTTTTTAAAGATTTATTTATGGGCCCAGCATGGTAGCCTAGTGGCTAAACTCCTCACCTTGCATGCCAGGATCCCATAAGGGAACCGATTTGTGTCCTTACTTCTCCACTTCCCATTTAGCTCCCTGCTTGTGGCCTGGGAAAGCAGTCGAGGACGGCCCAAAGCTTTGGGACCCTGCACTTGTGTGGGACACCCAGAAGAGGTTCTGCGCTCCAGGCTTTGGATCGGCTCAGCTCAGGCCATTGTGGCCACTTGGGGAGTGAATCATCAGACAAAACATCTTCCTCTCTGCCTCTCTTCCTCTGTGTATCTGACTTTCCAGTAAAAATAAATAAATCTTAAAAAAAAAAATATTTATTTGTATTTACAAAGATGAGAGACAAAGACAAATGGCCACAATGGTCATATATAGGTTGGGCCAAATCCAGAAGCCAGAAGCTTCATCTAGGTCTCCTATGTGGGTCCTGGGACCCGACTATCTGGGCCATCTTCCACTGTTTTCCTAGGCACATTAGCAGGGAATTGGATAGAAAGTGGAGCAGCTGGGACTCGAACTAGCTTCCACATGGAATGCTGGCATTGCAGTCAGTGGCTTTACACACTATGCCAAAATGCCAGAATCCATTTCTACTGACATAAATAAATATATACACACATACTTTTAGTATCAAATAGTCCTTTATAATAACCACCATCATGCTATATACCAATATATTAAATAGTACTGCCAAATTACACACACACAAACTGATCAGCCAGTAGAGTGAATACTATCACATGCTTTAACCAGTAAGAGGTAGTGCACAATACGCTTACTTTCCCATATGTGAATGACAGTTACTAATCTATCTGCTTCACCAATGTTACTATGCAACATTCAGCAGACATCTCCACCCTCTATTGTGGATAATAACAACGGAAATAATGCTGAAAGTGCTATTAAACTGCCAAAAAAGCACATCAATATAGATGATTTCCAAAACTGGCATTACCCTAGAATCACTTAGAGATCTTAAATGGCAAACAAAAAACCTGATTATGCCCAATCTCAGTCCTGAAACGAATTTAATCAGCATTTGGGAGGCAGGGCTTTGATATCTGTATTTTTAAAATAAGCTCAGTTAACAGGCATTAAATGTAGGTTTCTCAACTCATATTGGCAGGAGAACATCTTAACAGGACTAGCTAAAGAAACAAAAGCTAGAAATTGTCAAAGACTGGTACAAATCCTTTGACCTTATAAAACGGATTGTTAACATTATTGCAACCTGACACCAATTACAAGAAACTATTGCTGGGAGCAGACTATAATTTCAGGAATTTACAAAGGGCATCAGAGCATACACCTACAGGGATTATCGCACACCTACTGATTCAAACAGCATTACTATTACTGAGAACATATGCTGACACAATTTTTTTGGTTAAGTAATGATCATTCTCATTATTCATAGAAGGGAATATCAAGAAACCACTTTAAAAAATGTATGGGCATGGGAATTGGGCCTGTCAGTCAAGGCTCTGGTTGAGACACCTGTTACCCCATATCAGTCTTGACGCAGTCCTGGCTCCACTCCCAATTGCAGTCTCCCGCTGATGTACACCCTGGGAGGCAAGAGGTTAAGGTTCAAATAGAGGGATCCCTGACACTCAGGTGGGAGACCTGGACTGAATTTCCCACTTCCCTTTTTGCCCTCCCCACCATGGCTGTTAAAGACAGTTGAGGAATCAATCAGCAGCTCTGTTCTCTATTAAATTTTTTAAAATATCATTTTTATTTGAAAGGCAGGGTTACAGAGACAGAGAAGAGATATAGAGAGATTGAACTCCCATCTGCTGGTTCAAAAGCCAGGGGCCAGGAGTTTCTCCTGGGTCTTCCGCATGAGTGTAGCAGCCCAAGAACGTGGGCTCTCCTCCGCTATCTTCCCAGTGCAATCAGCAGGGAGCTGAATGGAAAGTGGAGTCACCGGGACTTGAACCTGCATGCATATGGGATGCTGTTGCTGCAGGCAGAAGATCAGCTTGCAATGCCACAGCATCAGCATCTTCCAATTTTTTTCATATATAATATTTAAATGATATGAGAATATATACTCATTGTGTACTGTTAAGTGAAAAAAGGTGGAACAGTTTTACAATATTTAATTTTATACAAGCATAAGCACAAAGCTAATATTTTTAGTAGAAATCACAGATAGTAGTTACCATTAACATTTTGATCCTGTTGCTTATAATTATTTGCTGAACATTCTAAATCTGGATTAATTTTGTAACAGGAAACATTTGTTCACTCATTCCTTTTTTTTTTTTTTGCATGTTTGTACCTCATAGATTGGGTGCAACTGTAATCTCTGAACTGCAAAAACGGCAAGATGAAATGTGAAAAAATTCTTCAGAAATAAGCAAATGAAATTACTAAGCAGTCACTTTCTGCAGGGTAATAAACATTTCCTATAAATTAACCTGTTTAATTTTATGTAACTTGTTTAATCATAATTGTCCTGCCAGGTGATTAGAATCATTATACCAATTTTGTACTGAATAGCCAAACTTGCCCAATGACGCCACACTGATCAAAAGAGAGGCTAGGATTTGAACTCAGGCTTTCTGGCCCCAGAGCCAGGCAGTACCTTCTACAAAGGTACTTCAAACAGCTCAAGGAAAAACAGAATTTAAAAAAATTACCTTATCTTAGTGCAAAAATTTTGAAATCCATGCTTTTTCAGAATCCGCAGTTTCTAAGAACCCTTTCAAGATCCCTCTATGCAAAGATTTAAAAAAAATTCTTGTCTCAGCATAAACTTGTCATTTTATTCCATTTTTCTACTACGTTTTGAGGTACCTTTGTATAATTAAAAGGCTTCAACAGTAGATTCACATTCTAGTTGATGCCTTATTTAATATTAAATAGAACCCTTAGAGCTGAAAAAACCATGACACAGCTCTGATCTAGTTCTCATGACACAGCACGATCACTTCCCTACAGAAGTTTCAAAATCAAAATCACTAAAGGCCCATCATCAGTCCAATCTACCAAAAAACACTTCAATGTCCTGGTTTAGTATTCTATCCAGAGCACACTAATGAACTCTGTTTTAATAAGATAAATACGTTAGTAACTTAATAATGAAATGAATGCAAATGGATGAATTCATAAAACAGATTTAAGGATATCCAATACCACACTTAGAATGTAGCCCTATATATTACAAAAGGAACAAGATAGTAATTTTCCACATAACCACCATACCCTGCAAGTCCGTGGGTGATTTTAACCACCCACTTCTTCAATGTGTTCACTCATGGATTTTGTACCTTATAGTTTTTGATACTTGCTAAAACATGGCAATATATAAATGCAGAAAGGATTCCATGTGCTATTTGTAAGGTTTTCACTGTTCTGTCAATCACAAGTCCAGGAATTCTTTTAGCTATGACACCCGTCATTGTTGTCATCTGGGACTGTTGAACAACTTGTATATCAAACAAGCATCTTTTAGCTTATAACAATGTTTAGCTAAGTTCTTACCATTTTCAATTCCTAGGGAACCCAGCTGGTTGAAGGCCAGTAAGAGCAAGAACCATTTTCTCTAAAGCAATTACACTTCCTGACTAACCAAAACTAAACGACTGAGACGGCAGTTCAACCACCAATAACAGACTATTGCTTTCTTGGAGTTCTCCGTTGTCTCCTTGGTTAGGTCTAACACCTTCAAGTGTGCCCTGTGCAGAGCTGATTCAAGAGAGGATTTGGTCATTTTCAGGTAAAACACAAAGGTAGATGAAGAAAATATAAGCATATTCAATGAGAAACACAATAAAGGAAGGAAGAAGATACATAGGATACCAGCTAAAGAGTTTAAGGTGAAAAGCTCATCTCTGTGTTCCTCAAATAGTCTGCAGGGAGCATGCAGTATACAATAGTCTTTCTACATTATTTTATATATTTTACTGTTATATTGTTTATTCATTTCCAGTAATAAGGCAGCCTGTATAAAGACTGGCACCTAGCAAATAGCTGAAAAAATTGTTATCTATTAGGCAAATAGCTAAAAAGTTCATTGAATTATTTCACCTGAACAATTAAGGCACTTTCTCCACCCCAATTCCCAACTCATGTCACTCAGCCTTTCAAGTAGATAAAATAAATAACTAAACATTAGAGAGGGAGGGAGGGAGGGAGGGGGAGAGAGAGAGAGAGAGAGAGAGAGAGAGAGAGAGAGAGAGAGAGAGAGAGCAGTGATTGATAGCAAAGTGTTTCTGCCCCCAGGAGACATCTGGCAATGTTTAGTTGTTACACAACCAAGGGAGAGAAGGTAGTGGTATCTGTATCCAGCAAGCATATGTCAGGGACACTGCTGGTGACCCTACAACTCACAAGACAGCCCCTCAAACAAAAGATTATCAATCCTAAAACGTTAATAGAGCTGGGGTGCTAAAAGCAGTGATGAAAACTTCATATTTGTTACCTATAAGGCTTTAGGTATCTAGCCTATTTTCTCTACATTTCAGAGCATCCTTATCTATACACACAGGTAATAATGGCATCCATACTTAACAGGCCTGGCCTGAGGACTGAACGACATAATGCTCTTAACAGACTCAGCACAGTGCTGGCGTGTGGTAGGCATTCTACAAATGTTTCCTGTGTTCTTACAGTAATAAAAATTAAGTGAGTCATTTTTGCAGATACGAAAAGTTTAGAAAATATTTTGCAAAGTCCAAATCACAAAGGAAAACACTGGAATAATCACAAAAAAAAATACTTTTTTGTATAATTGCCTTCCCTGGCAATTCAAACAACCCATTTTTGTAGACTGACTGCAAATCAATTAAATGTAGAGTAAAGAAACAACAGCAAATCAACTAATTTTTCAATCAAGTACCAGGGCATAGAGTAGAGGCTCACTAATATTAACTGAACTTTCAAATCCACGATGCAAAAAGACCAGGTTCTGTACCTGCTGACCAATTATCATTCCTTCTGGGAAAATCACTTTGCAGTCAAACCGCATATCCTGCAAGGAAATCTCTCCACAGCACCTTTCCTATTATCTTGTCCCCCCACTCAATGAAACAATTACATTCCATTTGCAGATTGGTCCTAGAAAATTCTTGACAAATTGGTGAAGGAACACTTCACATTCAGAGTAAGTTTTTCAGCTCTTCAGTGATCCAACTTTATCTTTTCTAATGAGCATAACCTGCAACTTTACCATAGCCTGCAACTTTATCACCTTATATCACTGCTCCCTTAAAAGTTAAGCGTATTGGGCCCGGCGGCGTGGCCTAGTGGCTAAAGTCCTTGCCTTGAACGCCCCAGGATCCCATATGGGTGCCAGTTCTAATCCCGGCAGCTCTACTTCCCATCCAGCTCCCTGCTTGTGGCCTGGGAAAGCAGTCGAGGACGGCCCAATGCATTGGGACCCTGCACCAGCGTGGGAGACCCAGAAGAAGCTCCTGGAGCCTGATCGGCACAGCACTGGCCGTTGCGTCTCACTTGGGGAGTGAATCATTGGACGAAGATCTTCCTCTCTGTCTCTCCTCCTCTCTGTATATCTGACTTTGTAATAAAAATAAATAAATCTTTAAAAAAATTTTAAAAAATAAAAGTTAAGTATATTTCCAACTCACATCGAAAAAGGAGTATAAGCAAACAGAAGAGTTCTAGTGTCTTAGCATTAGATCCTACTGTCAGGAAGCTGATAGGTCACGTCCTGACAAGTCTTTCCTTATCTACCAAAACTAACTTAGATATCATTCCATGCTCAGCTTACAAACTTCTCTTTCTCTTCCACAGCAGTTATATTACCAGTGTTTGCTACTTATCTGACCTTTCCACTAAGAGGCTGTGTGCTCTACCATTCCGCATTCACACCATGCCTGCATGTCTGTTGTGCTCAGTAAGCTTTCACTTCGCTTTGGCATAAACATAGGAATAAAAGGTCCAGGGAAGAATTGTAGAAACAAGACCAGAGTGCACAGAACGCATCTTTTAAGTATCAAGGTTTTAAAGAACTACACAGGCTGTTTGAATAAGCAACATAAAACCCATCATTTTACTAAGGTTACATAAAGTCCCTTCTCAGCCCCTCCCCCCTTCCTCAAGGCCCTCCCAATTTTGCTCTAGAAACCTCCTTTGTGATTTTGATACAAAACAGCTTCTATTAAAGATGTCCAGAGTTGCTGTTTTTAAGCCATTGAATAAATTTTTTGAACACAAGACTGCAGTTCTAAAAAGCTATGGAGAACATAAAGATGATAAAAGATGATTAAACTCATTTTATAAAACAAAAACAAAGAAAATAAAACAGTTTGAAGCATTATAGGAATTTGGTACAACCGACTGAGGGAGGTGGGTAGTGGGCGTTAACTTCGGGAAAATACACTGTGCTGAACTTGCATGTACTTGCAGGTGGCAACATTACTTCATCCTCTTTCAAAAGATGTCAGCAAGCTAAGACAAGGATCAGGTGCCACAGAAAAAGGAGTCTGAACTCAGGAAGCGATTTTCTGCTGCATCCTAATGGGGGTGGGGAGGGGGAAATGTTAACAAGGTCCTCAGAGCCTCAAAGCGCTCAGTGAGCGCTCATCAGCGGACCTATCTCCTCTCCGGGCATATTCCTAAAGAAAAACAAGCAACACCAAAATCTACTTTCGCCTGTAGAAGGCTTTCTTCCTACAGGTAACCTCCCTGGTCACCCAAGGCGAGAGCACTTCCGAGGGGTCGAGAGTGACCGGGAGGCCCCAGGGGTCTCGGAGTCCTGTGGAGGGCGCAGGTACCGAAGGCCGGGCCGCCGGCTCGGGGTTGGGGGCTCCACCAGGGCCAGCCCGGCCGCCGGCTCGGGGTCTCGGGGCTCCACCAGGGCCAGCCCGGCCGCCGGCTCGGGGTCTCGGGGATGTCCACCAGGGCCAGCCCGGCCGCCGGCTCGGGGTCTCGGGGCTCCACCAGGGCCAGCCCGGCCGCCAGCTCGGGGTCTCGGGGATGTCCACCAGGGCCAGCCCGGCCGCCGCTCGGGGTCGGGGGGCTCCACCAGGGACAGCCCGGCCGCCGGCTTGAGGTCGGGGGGCTCCACCAGGGACAGCCCGGCCGCCGGCTCGGGGTCTCGGGGATGTACACCAGGGCCAGCCCGGCCGCCGCTCGGGGTCGGGGGGCTCCACCAAGGCCAGCCCGGCCGCCGGCTCGGGGTCTTGGGGCGCTTCTAGAGGCTCCACCGGCGGCTGCTCACCTGTTCGTCCTCCTGCATGGACGCGGCCAGCGGCAGGCCGTCCGCCACCCGGGCGATCATCGTGAGCAACACCATCTTCACAGGCTACTGGGACCCCGACTCGGTCCGCGCGGCCACAGGCGTCGCCTCCCCGGCCGCCTCCGATTACACCTCCAGCCCAGTTTCCCCAAACCCAGCTGCTGGCGTCTCTGCTTCCCGCTGAGGTGGCCGGAAACAACGCAAGAACTTCCCACTACCGGCCCTTGAATGAGCTTCCGACCGAGAACTACGGCGACTGGAACATTGGTTCCGGCGTCTTTCGTTCCCCGTATACAATCTTCCTGCTTCTTCCATTTTCATTAATTCTGAGCCATGGAAGGATGGGAGTGGTGCCCAGATTGAAAAAAGAACATTCTAGTTCCTGATCCTTTAAGGTTTCAGGGAGGACCGGAAAGGAGGGTGGGAATTAGTAAGCGTTTAGAGTAATGCATGGAAAAACCTGAAAATCTGTATGTTTTCATATATGATTTATCTATTTCATCACAAATTTTTATACATTTTCTCCATACTTGTAAATCTCCAGGCATAAGCTTTTGCCTTCTTTCTTTCTTTCTTTCTTTCTTTCTTTCTTTCTTTCTTTCTTTCTTTCTTTCTTTTTCTCTCAGATGCTAAGTTATGCCATGTTCCTGAATCTTTAAATAGGGTCTGGTAAATTATCAGCAAATATTTACTGTATATGTGACTAAATGAACAAATACAGGGCTTCATAGATCACCTCAGTCTGCTGTTTTAGATCTCTGCTACACCTAGCAGGGCAGACTTTTAGAAAACTCCCAGGCAAGCTTCTAGAGTACAGGGTACTGAAGAAATAATTTGCATCTGTGTTCTTTGTTGTCTCCAACTCTAAGATGGGAGAATTATTGCCCCCTGGCCAGAAAATGTAGGTGCAAGGTTTGAATTAACTAGAAAAGTTACACAAGTGTACCGGAGCACGGGGGTGCTGGTGAGCAAAGGCACAATAAATCTTACTCATCATAGACTCCAGGATTGAGGAAGCACTAGGATGTTTTGCCTCTTTCAGGTGACAACCAAATGATGTTCAGTGGACTCACCCATAGAGAATGTGCTGTTAGGTTTGACCCATGTCAAGATGAAGCCACCAATTCGTAAGAAATGACACAGATAGGGTCCAGCGCAATAGCCTAGCAGCTAAAGTCCCATATGAGTATCAGTTCTAATCCCAGCATACCCACTTCCCATCCAATTCCCTGCCTGTGGCCTGGGAAAACAGTAGAAGACAACCCAAAGCCTAGGGACCCTGCACCTGCATGGGAGACCCAGAAGAGGCTCCTGGCTCCTGGCTTCGGATTGGCTCAGCTCTGTCAACTTGGGGAGTGAATTAGTGGATGGAACATCTTCCTGTCTCGCCTCCTCTCTGTATATTTGCCTTTCCAAGAAAAATAAATACATCTTTAAACAAACAAACAGAAAGAAATGACAACGATAGTTTCGATTTTTAAAAATCCTGTAATTGGATCCACAATTAGTTTCAGGGTTTGGCTGTTGGCTCCGGAGCCCCTATCTCTGATTCCTGACTGGCTGTCAGTCACGTCCTCCCCACCTCAGCTTCCTGAAACAGCCTGAGCCAGCCTCCCTGCAAGATGGTGGCTCCTGAGCTGTGGGTTTGCTCCCTCCCCACTCTATTGCTAGGATGAATTTCTCTTTCCTTTATCCTCACACTTGATCTTAGCCAAAAGACCAAGAAGCAATCTTTCCTTTATCCCCAAACCTTAAAAACCGATTTAGTGTTGTCGTCAAAGATCGGACGTTTAGTATCATATTTCCTGTGCTTTGTATGAGAGTACTTCAAAAAGTTTGCGGAAAATATAATGAAAAGCTTAGCTTCAGTACAAAATGTTTTGAAATCCATGCATAACTTTGTCACAATTAACATCCCAATGAACTTTTTGAAGACCACTTCTACTAACAAAAATTACTAAATTTGGGCCCGGCGGCGTGGCCTAGCGGCTAAAAGTCCTCGCCTTGAAAGCCCCGGGATCCCATATGGGCGCCGGTTCTAATCCCGGCTGCTCCACTTCCCATCCAGCTCCCTGCTTGTGGCCTGGGAAAGCAGTTGAGGACGGCCCAAAGCTTTGGGACACTGCACCCATGTGGGAGACCTGGAAGAGGTTCCAGGTTCCCGGGTTTGGATCGGTGCGCATCGGTCAGATGCGGCTCACTTGGGGAGTGAATCATCAGACGGAAGATCTTCCTCTCTGTCTCTCCTCCTCTGTGTATATCTGGCTGTAATAAAATGAATAAATCTTAAAAAAAAATTACTGAATTCTTGCTGCTAGTGCTTGCCTTGATAGAAATGCTGATTTATGGATTTAACCAAACAACAGAGTAAGATTGCTTAGTATTCAGCTTGCACTTTGTAGTTGGGAGGATAGTCGCACTGCAGTTTTTCTAAGCTCACCTGTCTATCACAGACAGAAGTTAACATCAGGCCCAACTCCAAATGCTGATAAAATTATTTGAACATCCACTCAAAGGAGAAAGAGCTTATGCTTTTTGTCCTTTTCTAGTGTCTTTCAGCTTTTAGGAAAAAAATTATCATTGTTTCATGAGGCTTTTGGGTGAAAGACTCCATGAGACCTATTGGATTAGTATACACGAACATTGAAAGAACAGGATAAATAAGACAAACCAAACGTGTTATTATCAGACTGTGAAAATGTAATGGAAGACAGTCCTTGCATTTATAGGAGCACAAGTGAGTAGGCTCCTGTGACATTTATAAAACCCTACAGATATGATGTGTTCTAGCTTTTGTTTCTCACACTCATCAGGGATAAATCTACCATACTCCCAAATGATGGTCAGCCAGCCACTGATGCAACAATTCTAGTAATGGGTATTAATGACACAAATATTCTTTGAAAAAAAAATCACCTTTATTTTTTTTGTCTGAAAGGCAGAGTTACAGAAACGAGAGACAGAGAGTGCAGACCTCCACCTGCTGGCTTACTCCCCAAATGGCTGCAATGGCCAGAACTAGGCCAGTCCAAAGCCAAGAGCCAGGGGCTTCTTCCAGATCTCCCACGTGAGTGCAGGGGCCTTAGCAGGGAGCTGGATCAGAAGTGAAGCAGCCAGGATACAAACCAGCACCCATTTGGGATTCCAGTGCCACAGGCTATGCCGTGAGGCTGGTCCCTAATGATACAAACATCTGACTAAGGATGCTGGTATGCATCAGAGAAACAGAGGGAGGACAGGACAAGAGTGTACAGAAAAGTGGAGTTGGAGTAAGTATCTAAGCTTCTTTTCAGTTCCTGCCTCCGGGCTCACCCTAAGGCCCATGCACACTGTTACCTTCCTATAGATGCTGCTGTTTCATTATGACAAACTACATCAGGTATGCAAAGTCCTCCCGGACCAACCCTTCTGGGGGACCACATTCATGCTCTCCCTTAATGTTCTTTTCTTATGAGTCTCACACCCTCAGACACACTGCCACTTTGATTCCAGAGAGGTGCCAGTGGGCCTCGTAGGTTGCTAGGCAGCCATCAGCAGTCATCTAGAGGTGTGTCCGTAGGACCAGCCACCATCAGCCCTGAGGGACTCTGGAGTCTGACTCATCCTTGGTTCCAGCTTCATCAGCGTCATCCCCAGACAGCCAGGGTTGCCTGACAGCCCCTGCTCTTTGCTCCTTGGAGCACAACGTTGTAAAATAAGGGCTAACATTATGATCAGCACACTGAAAACCCTTTAACTAGTTTACACAGAATACAAAGACTGAATGTGTGCTCAGAATATTAGACTTCAAAAGGCTTACTTGTATCTGTTGAGAACCCCAGAGTTTGCAAATGTTGGAGAGGAACAAAGAAAGTTATTAGCCTTGAATACTGTAGCTACCAGAAAATTCTTGAAACTTATAGAAGAAATCAATCAATGCATACACCAAACCAACTTTTATTAAGCTGCTAAAGCAAGATACACTTTTTTATTATGGCAGAATCCGACTGTGGCAAGGATTTTATAAGTGAGATCATAGGAAGCAGTATTAATTCTTAAACAGTTCTCGAGTCCTAATTATATACTGGATTCTAAGTTAGGTAATGAAGAACAAGAAACAGTCCTAGCCAACAGCGATCCTCACACGCCCCCTAGACCAACACTGAGGACGGGAGTCACAAGTCAACCACAGCTCCTGCTGGAAATATTTGATTATGAACTAAGAATTTCTCACATGGAGGTGGCATTGTGAGCGAACCAAAAGAAAAAAATTAACCAAAAAAACACAACAAAAAGCGTTTTATTATCTGGACTGATACCTCTCTGCATGCACCAGGAAGACTGCCGCGCTAGCTATGCAGAGATTAAAGTATTTTCTAACAAATTAGGAAACAGACACTGCCACCCACCTACACTTCTTTTTCAATTCACACCTCCTAACCCTGGAGTCTAGGAACACTTCACATACCGCCCTTCGCTAGGTGAGCCTCTGATTGGTCATTTTCCACGCCAGTCACTTCTAAAGCTCTGCTTCCAGGTATAGCCATTGGCTCCCGTCATTGGCCCCACCTTCCGCTCTGGCGCGGGCCGGGGTGGGATGTGCGAGGTGGTCTCGGGTGGGTGGGTAGAGGCAAGCTGGTGTGGACCAGCGTCCTGTCTGAACACGCAGTCGGCCCAGTTAGTGAAGCGCAGACAGAGTTGTAGGGGGAAGCATGAGAAAAGTGCCAGGTGCGCTTTTAAGTCAGGGGAAGGCCCCTGTTCAAAAATAACCAGCACTTGAAATAGCCTGTGTCAGATATCCAGCTACAGCAAAACTGCCTTGTAGTTGAAGCTGCCTCGGGAAATCACGTGTTGCATCACTCTGATTTGCTGGTTTTGTTAAGAAAGCTGGACAGTGAGCAGATCCTGCTGGTTTGTCCTGTGCAGTGTGAGACAGACATTTGGGGTAGTTTGGATGACACCTCATATACTATATTAAATTTAAAACAAAGCAAAAAAAGACTCCTTCTTCTCCAATAAGCCTCTAAACATTTTCAGGGTCAAGAAAGTGGTTGTTATTCACTAGGGCCTAGTATCCTGCACCTGGCACCTAGCAAATGCTCAATGATATTCATGGATGGAGACACTACTTTCTGCTTATCCAAAACACAGTTCACGATACCGTAGGTGGAGAAGACAGCATCCCTCGCCCATTTCTTTCAGTTCTCCAGTTGTTTAACTAGTGTTCACTGTTCAGTGACTATGGGCATGGCTAAGCGCTGGATTATACGGAGATGAACAAGACAAAAGCACACCGTGTTTTGTGGTAGAGGTTACCTTCTGCTACCATCTGTCTCTGCTGCATTACCCCAGTCGACCTCCACCACCTGCACTGCTAAAGGAAGTCAGAGGTGGTGATCTGGAAAGCTTCAGTCTGCACCCCGATAGTCCATCAGACGTGCTGCCTGCTGCTGGACCTCCCTCCCCGCTGCCCTCCTGCACTGGGCCTAGGGGTTTGGTCAGTCTCTGCTCTGAACTGCTGCTGTCTCCATAGCATCCAGTGTTGTTGAGTCACTCAGCCCTAGTGACTCAGAGAGTTGCAGAAATTGTAAAGAAGTTGATCTCTAAGAGGTTTTTCTTAATCTTAAGGGTTGAATTTTTCAGTTAGTAAATCTTTATCCTTCTTTGTTAGAACAACAAACAATGAGCCACGCCTGTTTAGCTCTGCCAAAGAAATGGATTCGATTTGACAACAATGTATCCATGCAGGGTACAATCTGAGTTACTGGCAGTGCTGGCTGTGGATGAACGTCGTATCTTTCACAGCCAACACTCTTGTTCTGCTTCCTTCTGAACCCACCGTGGCCTCTGACTCATCCCCTTTTGCTCTGCCTGACACAAGGCCTTTTTCTCTCTAAGCAAGCTAACATCAGGGCTCTTAGAAAAATGATACCTGGAATCCCGTGGTTTTAGAAGCAACTCCCCCTTTTAAAATCTGCTAAGTGTGCAGCCTGTTACTTTGAGGATGCAAAAATAGTTGAGGTTTCAGGCAATCAAGTCAAAACAGTCCCTGCTTCCTTTCCAAAGTTCAGGTTAAATTAGGAAAGACACAATGGAGTCAAACAAACAAAAATATTACCACTTTCATCACTGACCAAACTAAGTGGAGAACATGGATTCACGTATGTGATGACCCAGACTTCGCCGTTTAGGTGGAAACCAATAGACCTTCCCTAAATGGGCAAGTTTATTTCTCACCACACAGCAGAGTAAGCCTCTTCCGAGAACAACACATTCTCATAAATATTCAGCAATAATCGGCAGATTTATCAAATTCTCCATGAAAAAAAGAATAAGGCAGAACCCAAGAGAAGACTGAACAGCAAACGAATTTCCCAACCTAGTCACCCGCGGATGGCTCAGTGGCTGTAACACTATCTGCCATGTTACAATGGTGGCCTAGGTTTTTGGCAAGTGGTATATTACTTCTTGATTTTGTTCAATATGCTCTATTGAATTGCTTATGATAACCTTGGAACTATTGATAGGATGCAAATCCTATCAAAAGGTCTAAAATGCTTCAAGACTCTGGGAAATATATATCTTGCACGATGGATGATGCTTGAATGCTCTCAGAAGTTCTTTAAGTTTGCATGATTTTTAAGTAACTTTTTTTTGAAGAGTGAAGGGCATTTTGGCTCCTTGTTTTTAAGTTTGTCCTCCTAGTTGTTATAACTTAGTAGGTACTGAAATATACCTCTAATAAAATTTTCTCAGGGTTTTAGTTTGGTATGAGGGATACTAATGGAGACACAAACCCTTCTTTAAAATATATTAAATCACAAATGAATGAGGAAACATTACCAACTTATAGGAATAAAAAGCAAAAACAGAATACTGTGGGGCCCGGGTTACCTGGCATGGGTCCTCTGGTCTACTTGCGCTGTACGTGGTGGGTCCATGAGCTCTGGGGGGTCCAGTGGGGTCAGGGTTGAGGGATCCATGGTGCCAGTGATGTTGGGCAAAATCCACTGGATACCTGGCAGTGCACTGGTGGGAACTTGGTATGTGGGGTTGCAGGGAGTCTGGGGGATGGCATAGGTTGGGACACGTGTGGACATGAGGGTTCATGTCCAGCATTGATGGTTTAACAATAGAGTGCATGGGTCAGAACTGGGGCTTCTCAGTGGAAAAGACAGAGCGGTGAATGGCAGACCCAGATGCTTACGGAGAATGCAACAGCCCATTGGGGCTTGCAGAGGACATCTGGCACCAGAACAGAGGAAGGAATACAGAACAAATTGATCAACTACCCCAACAAAGAGATGACAGACACTATCTGGGCAAACGGAGACTCTAAAAAAGACTATGTCAGCCAAAGGACATTGGAAGGATTTTCTCTTCCTTGGATCTGCAAGACTGACAGCATTTCAGAACTATTCAAACCACTGAAGCAGAACTATCAGAACATGCTCCACATCAGGGACCCTGGGTTGATATTGGGTGGCCACTCCCCATCCTTGGGTACTGGGATGGTTGGGAGACTGGGCGTGGTTTCTCCCCTCATCTCCTTCCACCCCCCAGATACAGGAAGAAGAAAAAGAAAATTTGGAGACAATGGTTTCACCTACTTTCCCTTAACCCTCAATCCTTCCCACCCTGATCAGCTATGTAAACATCATCAAAAATAAATTTTTTTAAAAAAGAACTATGAGCAAGTGTATGCAAAACATTGATAAATTAGATGAAACAGACAAGCCCAGGAAAGACACAAACTAGCAAAACTAGTTCAGGAAGAAATAGGAAATCTGAATAAGCCTATAGACTGTGGCAGGTAAAGCAATTGCATTAGTCATTACAATTATATATTTTTAAAATATATATTTTATTTATTTATTTATTTGTTTATTTATTTACTTATTTATTTATTAAGATTTATTTGTTTTTATTGTAAAGTCAGATATACAGAGAGGAGAAGAGACAGTGAGAAAGATCTTCCGTCTGATGGCACTCCCCAAGTGGCCACAACGGCTGGTACTGTGCCAATCCAAAGCCAGGAGCCAGGAACTTCCTCCAGGTCTCCCATGCGGGTGCAGGATCCCAAGGCATCCTCGACTACTTTTTCCAGGCCACAAGCAGGGAGCTGGATGGGAAGCGGGGATATCGGAATTAGAACCAGCGCCCATATGGGATCCCGGCGCGTTCAAGGCGAGGACTTTGGCCGCTAGGCCACGTTGCTGGGCCCAAATATGTCTTTTATTTATTTGAAGGCCATAGTTACAAAGAGAGAAGGAAAGGCAAAGATTTTCCATCATCTGGTTCATTCCCCAATGGCTTCAATGACCTCAAAGACCAGGAATGGACCAATCCAAACCCAGGAACCAGGGACTTCTTTTGGATCTCTCACGTGGTGCAGAAGCACAAGCATTTGAGCAATTCTCTGCTGCTTTTCCAGGCACATTAGCAGGGAACTGGATCAGAAGTGGAACAGCTGGGACTTAAATCCAGACCCAAATGGGACATCAGCGTTGCAGGCAGTGGCGTAACCTGTTATGCCACAATGCCAGCCCAGTCATAACTATTTTTAAAAACTTGCTATCAAGAAGATCCCAGGTCCAGATGACTTAATTTGCTAATTGAATCAACTTTTATAGAACACTGATCTTCTATAAACTCTTCCAGAAAGGAAGGAAGGAAGGGAACATCTCAATAAATGCAGGAGAAGTGTTTAAGAGAATCTAACATCTTTTAAAGAAATATTTATTTGTTTTTATTGGAAAGGAAGATTTTCAGAAACAAGTGCAGAAAGAAGTGAAGATCTTCCATATGCTGGTTCACTCCCCAAATGGCTGTAATGGCAGAGCTGAGCTAATCTGAATCCAGGAGCCAGAAGCTTCCTGTGGGCATCCCACACTGGGTGCAGGGTCCCAAGCATTTGGGCCATCCTCTACTGCTTTCTCAGGCCACAAGCAGGAGCTAGATGGAAGGTGGAGTGAACGGGATAAGAATCAGAGCTCATATGGGATGCTGACACTCGCAGGTGGAGGGTTTATCAATTGAGATACTGCTCTGCCCCGCCCCCTCCAAAGAGCAAAGTTTAAGGAGTCACTCACTGTTCCCTATTCAAAACTTTATACAGGGCCCAGCAACATGGCCTAGCGGCTAAAGTCCTCACCTTGGATGCACCGGGATCCCATATGGGCGCCGGTTCTAATCCCGGCAGCCCCACTTCCCATCCAGCTCCCTGCTGGTGGCCTGGAAAGCAGTCTTGGACAGCCCAAAGCCTTGGGACCCTGCACCCGCATGGGAGACCGGAGGAGCTCCTGGATTCTGGCTTCGGATCGGCATAGCACCGGCCGTTATGCCCACTTGGGGAATGAATCATTGGAAGGAAGATCTTTCTCACTGTCTCTCCTCCTCTCTGTATATCTGACTTTCCAATAAAAATAAATAAATCTTAAAAAAAAACTTATACAGAGTAATCAAGACAGTGTGGTACAGGATTAAGGATAGCAATATATATAGGTCAATGAGATATAATTGAGAGTTAACATAGGAGGGTAAAAGTATTTTTATCAATGATGTTGTGACAACTGGATATTCACATGTAAAATACTGAATATGGATTCTAAACACACATAATAGTTTTTAAAGATTTACTTTTATTTTATTTGGAAGGCAGAGTTACAGAGAGAAGGAGAGAAAGAGAAGGAAAGAGTGAGGTCTTTCATTCACTGGTTCACTCCTCAAATGGCCGTAATGGCCAGAGCTGAGCAGGTCTGAAGTTAGAAGCTAGAAATTTCTTCTGGGTCTCCCACGTGGATTCAGGGGCCCAAGGACTTGAGCCATTTTCCATTATTTTCCCAGGCAATAAGCAAGGAGTTGAATGGGAAGTGGAGCAGCTGGGACACAAAACTGTGTTCATATGGGATGCTGGCACTGCAGGCAGAAGCTTAGCTTACTATGCTATGGCTCAGATATTTTAAGGTTATTTCAAAGTGGACCACCATGTTGTGGGCTAAAACTGTAATTTTGTATGCTAAATCATAAGAATGAATCCTCACAACGTTGGGCCCAGTAATAATTTCTTTCTTTTGTTTTTAAGATTTATTTGTATTGCAAAGTTAGAAATATAAATAGAGAGAGGAGGAGAGACAGACAGAAATATTCTCCGTCCGATGATTCACACCCCAAAAGGCCACAACGGCCAGTGCTGTGCCGATCTAAAGCCAGGAGCCAGGAACTTGGTCCGGGTCTCCCACGCGGGTTCAGGGTCCCAAAGCATTGGGCTGTCCAAGACTGCTTTCCCAGGCCACAAGCAGGGAGCTTGATGGGAAGCGGTGCTGCTGGGATTAGAATCGGTGCCCATATGGGATCCTGGGAGTTCAAGGTAAGGACTTTAGCCACTGGGCCACGATACCAGGTCCCTAGCAATAATTTCTTAGATATGTTACCAAAAGCATAAGCAGGAAAAAAAAATAGAGATAAATTGGACTTAATCAAAAATTAAAGCTGTTTTTGCTTCAAAGAATCCAATTTAAAAAAATGAAGAGATCCACAAAATAGGAGGAAATGTTAATGAATGATACATGAGATAGAGGAATTGCATCCAGAATATATACTTAAAACCCCTTGTAATTCAATAGTAAAAGAACAAACAGCCCAGGTGAAAAGTGGACAGTGGGCCCAGCCCTGCAGTGTAACAGGCAGAGCTGTATCTGTGACACTAACATCCCCTACGGGTGTTGATTCAAGTCCCGGCTGCCCCACTTCCAATGCAGCTCCCTGCTAATGTGCCTGGAAAAGCAGCAGAAGATGGCCCAAGTGCCTGGACTCTTGCTGTCATGTGAGAGACCCAAAAGAAGTCCCTGGTTCCTGGATTTGGACTGGTCCAGCCCTGGCCATTGGGGCCACTGGAGAATGAGCCAGCTGATGGAAGATCTTTGCCCTTCCCTGTCTCTCTCTCTGTGACTCTGGCTTTCAAATAAATAAAAAGAATCTTAAGGAAAGAAGAATAAAAGAAAAATGAACAATGAATTTGAACAGATGCTTCCCCAAAGAAGATATACAAATGCCAATAAGCACATATAAAGATACTCAGCGCCATTCATTGATAAGGAGAAATAAATCAAATTTAAGAATGGGTATAATTGAAAGGACATGTAAAAATAAGCATTAGTAAGAAGATAGAGAACTGGAACATGAATACACTGCTAATAGGAACATAAAGTCACTCAGCCACTTTTTACAAATTTTATTCACTTGAAAGAGAGATGAGGAGAGGGAAGAGAGAGGGAAGAAAAAGAAAGAGAAATTTGGGCCTGGCACGGTGGCCTAGCAACTAAAGTCCTTGTCTAGAACACCCCAGGATCCGATCCAATCCTGGCAACCCTGCTTCCCATCCAGCTCCCTGCTTGTGGCCTGGGAAAGCGGTCAAGGACGGCCCAAAGCTTTGGGACCCTGCACCACATGGGAGATGTGGAAGAGCCCCCGTCTCCTGTGGATAAGCAAAGCCCTGGCTGTTGCAGTCACTTAGGAAGTGAATGATCGGACAGAAGCTCTTGCTGTCTCTTCTCCTCTCTGTATTTCTGACTTTGCAGTGAAAATAAATAAATCTTAAAGAGAGAGAGAGAGAAAGAGAGAGAGAGAGAAAGAGAGAAAGAGAAATTTCCCATCCACTGGTTTACTCCCCAAATGCCCGTGACAGCCAGAGCTGGGCCTGGGCCACAAAGCTGATCCTGCAATAAAGAACTGCATCCTAAAGAAAACCATCTGTTTGTTCACTTCCCAAATGCCTGAAATGGCTCGAGTTAGGTTAGGCCAGAGCCAGGATCCAGAAGTGCATTCCAGGACTCCCGTGTAGAAGACAGGAACCTAATTATACTGGTCATCCTGCTGCTTCTGAGTTTGACACCTGGCAAAGCAGGAGTCAGGAGCTGGAGTGGTTAATAAAACTCAGGCACTCTGATGTGGGATGCGAGTGTGTTAATTGCTAGCTAAATGACTGTTCCCCAATTTGTCTTCTAATTGCATTTCCCATAAAGCTGCTTGAGTATACTCATACATAAATTTTAAATAGACCTCATAAATATTTATACATTTCTACCTGTGATGGAACATTTGGTACATGCCCTCTATCTTGGGTAAAGTTAGGAGTGTTCATATTTGTTAGTTTGATTTTGCAGTAATTTCACTGAACTGTTTATCTGCCTCAAATACAAAAGATGGCATATCCTTTGTAATTCATAGAACCCTAGCCCTTTCAATTTGTGTACTTTATAAATCTTGAAAAAAAAAATAGTGTGAGGAAAGTGGATTTGGAAACTGGATCTCATGGCTGAATGAGAAAGACATCTCCGGGACCCGGTGCTGTGGCCTAGCGGCTGAAAGTCCTCGCCTTGAACGCGCAGGGATCCCAAATGGGCGCCGGTTCTAATCCCGGTGGCCCTGCTTCCCATCCAGCTCCCTGCTGGTGGCCTAGGAAAGCAGTTGAGAACAGCCCAAAGCTTTGGATCGGCGCAACACTGGCCATTGCGGTCACTTGGGGAGTGAAACATCGGATGAAAGATCTTCCTCTCTGTCTCTCCTCCTCTCTATATATATCTGACTTTGCAATTAAAAAAGAAAGAAACAAAGAAAGAAATACATCTCTGAGCTGGGTGCATAGCAGTGCTGGGCAGAGCAGCGGATTGGAGAGGTAGAACAAGCTGGAACCTCGGCTTAGTTCCCATTGAGTGAGTCTCCGCCTAGGAGCCTTGAGGTTTACAGCACTGACTCCCAGGGTAAACCTTGCCAGGGCCTCACAGACCTGACGCTATTTGTCCTGTAGCACAGGACAGTGGGAGCATCCAAGGACACTCATGGAACACAAGAAACAGGTTTTAGAAGGAGCGCTTGGAGGAGGAGTTATTTGACCTCCGAACCTTTTTTATTTAAACTGGAGGGTGGCGACTACTTATTCATACTTTGAGTTCTTCATGAAAAATGACAACGTCAAAGTCCCAGCTGAAAGGAAAACAGTGTAGGTGACAAGCTAACTAACAGAAAATCTGAAAGGAAGGAGAGAGAAAGGGGGGAGAGAAAGCAGATATGATAACCTACAACGTGGGGTTGGAATTCTGAGGCGCCAGGCTAAAGAATCAGCAGATTCGGGAGGTGAGGTCAAACGTGGGAAGATGCCCAGGGCGGGAGTGTGGAAAAAGAAGATTATTGACGGCCAGAAGTTGAGGAAGGTGCCACTGAGGCAGAAAAAGAGAAGAAGAAAATCCAATACAAAGTGGGATCTGGGAATGAGCAGCTCTCTCGGTTGAGGTTCTAGCTGCAGAGAGAATGGGAGGCAACCGAGGCTGAAGGGCAGCGGTGGCGCGGGAGACGGAGGGACTCACGCCAGAATTGCGGGGAGCTGGCGGCCGCGGCTGCGGAGGGGGCCGGGGCGTGTGCGGTCCTTGCCCACGGCTGTGCCAGCCCCAGTGGGTGCCAATCCACAGCCGCAGGGCGCGCTGCGGACGTCCCGCCACATTACTGGAACTCCAATAGGGTCGGTATCGAGGCCTCCAGCATCCATGAAGAGGACCAGCAGCGAGTGCTGCTGCCCACGCCGATGTCACTGCGGTGGCGGATGCTGCTGCCGCGCGTCCCGCCGGGCTAACCGCGCGCCTTACAGGTCCGGGAACGGAGCGCGCGCGCCCCAGTTCCCGCGGCAGACCCCTGGCGGGGAAAGACGGCGCCTGGAGGCCGCCGGGAGCTGGGCGGCGGAGGCTGAGGAGGAGGAGAACGAGGAAAAGGAGGCGGCCGCAGCGGCCGCGCCCTGCCTGAGGTGAGTGCACCGTCCGGCCCTGCCCCTGGAGCCTGAGAGGCTGCGGACCGCGCGGTGCGACGAGAGCCCCGGCCCGGGGTCTGAAGGGGTCGGCGCAGAGCGACAGCTGCCCGAAGCAGGTCTGAGGGCCTAGGAGGTGCTGGGGTCGGTGGCCGGGTGGGAGGAGCAGGTGAGCGGCGAGTTGCCCAGAAACTAAGGGGTGGTAAAACCTGATGGCCGGGCCAAGGTCTGTGCGTGGTGTGGCCAGAGGAGAGGCTGGATGCTGTCTGTCGGCTAGAACCCAAAGAGAGAAGAACATAGGACGCCCGGTCAGGCGAGAATGAAGACATTTAGGGACAGTCCTGGGATCCGGAACGTGTTCCGGGGAGGAGCGCGCACCGCCTTCACGGTCAGCCGTGGGGTCGCCCGACGGGCGTTTGTAGGAAAGGGTGGGATTGGGGATAGCCCTGGGCTGACTCCTCTGCTGGGCTGGAGCCTTTTGGGTTGGCTGGATGAAGAAAACGCCATCAAATTCCAATCGCCCCGCCATGGTGGGGACCAGCAGATCAGGCCCGGTTGGTTAGTTATCGCGCCGCAGCAGCAAAATGGAAGATCTTTGAGAAGAGAGCCAGACCTATGCTTATCTTTAACCCTTTTTGGTATAGGAAGCCTCACGGCAAAGGTGATTTCAGTCTCTAAGAGGTCTTAGATCCTGAGTTACCTTGTGTCTCCAGGCTTCAGTTTCCTGGGCATGATACTGGGATTTGTACTGAGAGAGTACGGATTATAGAAGTTAAAGAATTCATTGGGTTGTTGAGACTCTGTTGTGGTTGTGAACTAGGCGTCATAGTCTATTCAACGACTTACATTTATTCATCACACTATTGTTTATATGCAAAAATGGGGTCAAAGGCATTTTATTGACAGCGCTTCAAGGAATGACATGCTATAAACGAATCCACAATAAATTTAAGGACGAATAGGCGAAAAGTATTCCGTATTTGCTTTTCTTTAAAAAATTTTATTGCGAAGTCAGATATACAGAGACGAGAAGAGACACAGGAAGATCTTCTGTCCAATAATGCGCTCCCCCAACGAAGCCAGGAGCCAGGAGCTTCTTCCAGGTCTCCCACGCGGGTGCAGGATCCCAAAGCTTTGGGCCGTCCTCTACTGCATTCCCAGGCCACAAGCAGAGAGCTGGATGGGAAGCAGGGCTGCCAGGACTAGAACCTGCGTCCATATGGGATCCTGGGCGTGCAAGGTGACGACTTTAACCACTATGCTATCGTGCTGGGCCCAGCATGTGTATTCTTTAAATTAATTTGTCCTAATATTGAAATTTAGATAACAAATGGCAAGCTTATTTTCACAGGTAAAATTCATAGTGGGAGTAGGGAAGTGGGGTCGAAAGACCTTCTTACAGCTGCAATGTGCTGGCCATCACAGACCATGTAGCTAACACAGCTTCTCTATGGTCCTAAAAGGACACAGACTGATTGTGGCCCTGAGGAAAAGCCTTATAACAATGATCCTCATAGTATGGCAGAAACTTTTGTGAGGACTGTACTCAAAGCAGACTTCTTTCACATACTGTGTACAGGCACCGGCTTTGTAACGTAGCCGGTAAAGCTGCTGCCTGTCAGGGCAGCATCCCATATTGGCCCTGGTTTGTGTCCGGTTGTTCCATTTCCAATCCAGCACCCTGATAACAGCCTGGAAGAAGAAGCAGAAGATGGCCCAGGTGTTTCAGTGTAGGAGTTGTGCAAGCAGCTCGTGGCTCTGACCCTGTCCCTGCGGCTCTTTGAGCAAGTGAATCAGCAAATAGAAGATCTCTGTCTCTCCCTTTCTCTTGGTAACGCTGACTTTCAAATAAATCAATGAAATTTTTCTAAAAAAAATATAGTACTGTTTCTAATTTTGTTAAATTAGGGATTAAGTTGTCAACTGATGCCAGTCTGTATCACTGTGTAGCTTGTGCCTTCGATTGCCTGGTCTGTAATCTGCAGATGGGCGTCAGGAGAGAAGGGTTGTAGAGAAGACTCAGAGAATTCCTAACGCCAGACATCACCTATCACGTCAGGCTAGCTACATACTTTTGTGAACAAGCCTTTGGGTGTGTGCAGGCTTTTGACTCTTGGGTAAATGTCTAGGAGTAGAAAAGTAGGAATTTGTTTTACTTTTTAGGAAACTGCCAGAAAGTTTTGCGAAGGGTTATACCTTTTACATTTTTACTAGTCATGACTGAAAATTCCACTTTCTCTACATCTTTATTCAGATTTGTGCCTATGCTAGTCAGGTAGAAGTGAAGTAGTATCTTGATATGCTCTTGATTTACATTTCTCTAATGACTAATGTTCAGCATCTTTCCATGTACTTAATTATTATGCATATAATAATTGTGGTGAGATGTCTTTTGAAATATTTTGCTTATGTAAAAATTGTTTCTTGGGGCTGGATTTGTGCCAGAATGTCTGTTTCAGTCCTGGCTAACTCTCATAGGAGACCTGGATAAAGGAAGCTCCTGGATCCTGGTTTCCGTATTGCACAAACCTGGCCTATGTGGTCATTTGTGAATGGTAAACCAGCAGATGGAAATTCTCTTTCTCCATCCACTCTCCCCATAACTCTGCCTTTCAAATAAGTAAAATAAATTTTATAACATCATTTCTTTATTTGAGAAGTAGAAAGAGTACGTGCTGTAATCTTCTGGTCACTTCCTGAAGGCTTATAATAGCTAACGCTAGGCCAGGCTGAAGCCAGGCGCTAAGAACTTAGTCCAGGTTTCTCATATTGGTGACAGGAACCCAAATATTTGCAGCAGCACCACCACTGCCCGCCATGGTTTGTGCTAGCAGGAAGCTGGAGCCAGGGGCTGGAGCTGGATATTGAACTTAGGTACTCCGACATGGGGGGCTGTGGGCATCTTAACCACTAGGCCAAAGGCTTACCTGTGCACATTTTTATCATTCCACGTGGGAGTACTTCTGATTTTCTAAGTGCAAGGTGGTCTTTTTAAAAAAAAAATTAGATTTATTTATTTATTTGGAAGGCAGAGTTACAGAGAAAGATCTTCCATCAGCTGGTTAACTCCCTAGATTGCTGCAATGGCCAGGATTCAGGCTGAAGCCAAAATCTGGGAGCTTCATCCAGGTCTTCCACGTGGGTGCAGTGGACCTGGGAGTTGACCACCTTCTGTGGCTTTCCCAGGCATAATAGCAAGGAACTGGATCAGAAATGGAGCAGTTGGGAATTCAACCACTTCCCAAATGAAATGCAAAAGTGTCAGGCAGTGACCTAATTCCCCACATCACACTGCTTGATGTTACTGCTGGCAGTTTGGATGGTGCTGGGATCACAGTTTTGGCTGTTATGTATGATGCCAAAGCTCACAGTGTGAAAATGGCAGAAGCTCTGGGGTTTGTATTGATGGAGACAGCATGAAGCCTGCATGCCAGTATCCCTCATCTTCTAGCCAACAGATTGCAGACATCTTCAATTTTTGCCACTTGCTGGGGTTAATAAGAAATGTGTTTACAGAATTTTCAAACCATTCTGTTTGTGAATGGCACAGCACAGGCAGCCCCTTGTATAGAATTAGTTGCACTAGAGGAACAGGAGTTAGCAGATACAGAGGGACTCCCAAGTAAATTTGCAAATTTCAAGAAGCGCATACTAAACTAGAAACTATCTGGGCTGCCCAGCTCTTCAGTGGGAGTGCTTACCGTGTGTTAGAACGGTTATTGTCATAGGCCTGCTTACTTATTGAAACTGCATTGGTACTATTCAGCTTTTACACTTCATTAACAAGCTATTTGACATTTTTAACAGTAGGAACTTTCATGGAAAGGGACTTAAGGACCTCTGTTGCCTGAAACTTTTAGTAAAATAAATAACATATAAATGGAAGATGAAATGGTTTTTTGTTACATTATCTGACAACTAGCAATAATCAAATATTTAAGATAAGCAAAAACTGGGATTCCTGGGATTTTTGCATAATGCTGGCTCTCAAAATGGCTCTACCAAAATTATATTTTCCCAAAGATTGTGCCTTTCCATGTCTTCTGACTTAGAAATTTAATCGAGATCATTTGGAATTATTTCTAAAGATTCTTATGCCAGTATCACTAAACAGAGCTAATCTTACCTGCATGGCATTCCAGAAAGCTTGCTATAACTGGGGAGCAGATACAGATTTCAAGACAAAATTTGCTTTGCACTAAGCATTTTTGACACTTTGATTGCATGAAGAAAAGACTTGACTCTTGAAACAGTTCAGTGTTAGTTTGCAGCCAGGCAGGTTAAGACTGTTTCATAAAGAGGGTATTGACCATGACTGGTCTCATTGCTCACTAAATGCAGCATGAGTAGGCCCTTCAGCTCAGAGGCAAGGTATATTGTAAATAAGTGATTAAGCTTTTCTAACTTGTGAGAACTGTGTCAGTGCTTTTATACATCGGACCTTGAAGCCTCTAAAATTGGCACACTGTTATGTGTTAAAAGGAGAAATGATTTGCATTTTCCTCCAGCAAGTCTATGTCGGGTCATAAACATTTGGGTGAGCAAGTTGCAAGAACACATTCAAACAGCAGTTTTTGAAGCAGTGTCTACAGGGAGAGAATTTTATTTTCAACAAAAAAATGCTGTGTGAGTTTTCAGGGACCTTTCTTTTTACAGGTTTGGATGAGCATATTTTAAATGGAGAAGTGTGTGTTTTTGGAAGATTGCTGAAGGATACAATAATCTGTTTCTTAAATAGCAGATCTAATGATGGAGCTCAGCGCCTTTTTTTTTTTTTTTTTTTATTACAAAGTCAGATATACAGAGAGAAGGAGAGACAGAGAGGAAGATCTTCCGTCTGATGATTCACTCCCCAAGTGAGCCACAACGGGCCAGTGCGCGCAGATCCGATGCCGGGAAACAGGAACCTCTTCTGTGTCTCCCATGCGGGTGCAGGGTCCCAATGCATTGGGCCATCCTCGACTGCTTTCCCAGGCCACAAGCAGGGAGCTGGATGGGAAGTGGAGCTGCCGGGATTAGAACCGGTGCCCATATGGGATCCCGGGGCGTTCAAGGCAAGGACTTCAGCAGCTAGGCCACGCCGCCGGGCCCTCAGCGCCTTTTTGAACATCATTCAGAAGGGACTGAAATGAGAACCTTATCAAGGAAGCACTGGTCCTTACAGGATTACACATATTCAAGTTTGGCTACTAGCAGCAATTTCAGACATTTGCTAAATAACAATGGATATCCATTCAAATGATAAACCAGAAAAATCTTAGCATTTTATGAGCATTTTCATACTTGGTATATAGTTCATGTTACCATATTTTATCGGTTGACTGTTCTGCATAGTGAAAAAGTTTGCATCTCTGACTTAGAATTTCAAAAAATGGCCGTCATACAATCTGTTCACATTTTGGCATAGCCTGTGGTATTTACAAGTTCTCCAAGATGTGGGAAGCCGTAAGACTGGAGGTGCAGACCTAGCCAGCAGATTCTATCTTTGAAGATACTGCTAAGAACTGGAATAGATTATGCTAATGATTTTTTAAAAAAGATTTATTTTTGGAAAGTCAGATATACAGAGTGGAGGAAAGACAGAGAGGAAGATCTTCTATCTGCTGATTCACTCCTCAAGCAGCTGCAACAACTGGAGCTGTGCCAATCTGAAGCCAGGAGCCTCTTCCAGGTCACCCATGTGGGTGCAGGGTCCGAAGGCTTTGGGCTGTCCTCGACTGCTTTCCCAGGCCACAAGCAGGGAGCTAGATGGGAAGCAGGGCAGCTTGATGGCCATATGGGATCCCGCCATGTGCAAGGAGAAGACTTTAGCTGCTAGGCTACCACGCCAGGCCCGATTCTTAAGAATGTTAGCAGAAGAGCTGTGAAACCTTAGATATAATTTTTATCTAAAAAGGACAACTAAGTTGTGGCTCAGAAGTTAGGCAAAGTCCAAAGATCCTCAAAAATTACTTGTCCGAGGATACTCTGAGATAGGAGTCCTTCTAGTCTGTTAGTACAACTGTGGGTTCTTCATGTGCTGCAACCAAGCTGGGGAGAAAGTGGTGTGGGAAGGACGGGGGTGACTTGGCTTTTGCAACCTGGTTTCCTGGAATTTGAAATAATACCTGCGAATAAAATAAGGTGAAGACTTACTTGGCTCCTGCTGGAAGAGCCTGGTGCACCTCATAAGAGGGAAGAAGCCTTGGCTTCAATTCTGCCCTCTTTGAGGTCCACTTGTGTTTGCAGGAAGCTAAAGTAATGACACACATATCAAGTGTTAACACTGGAATATCATTGCACGTGAATAGCAGGTTATTGGAGATGCTCAGTTATATCCAGGGACAGTTATAGGGTCAGTTATAGCTAGGGACATAAAAAATTTATCCTAGAGTGGAATGTTTCAGAAATTTAGAAGAAGTTTAACAGAAGAGGGGAAAATATGTATCTTATATATATATAACATATAACATATCAACATATAACATATAACACATAACACATAACATATAACATATATTATATATTATATATCATATAATAAATAATATATATATAAAGATTGATGTTTTTATTTATTGGAAAAGCAGATTTACAGTGAGAAGGGGATACAGAGAGAAAGATCTTCCATCTGTTAGTTCACATCCTAAATGACTATAATGACTGGAGCTGAGCTCATCTGAAGCCAGGAGCCAGGAGCTTCTTCCATGTCTCCCACACAGGTGTGGGTTCCCAAGACTAGGCCATCCTCTAATGATTTCCCAGGCCACAGGCAGGGAGCTGGATGGGAAGTGGAGCTGCTAGGACACAAATGAGTGTCCATATGGATTGTGGAATGTGCAAGGAGAGGATTTAGCCATTGAGCCATCATGCTGGGCTCAGATGGAAGCATCTTAAGGAACGTGTTCTCCAGTGTCTCACTCAGATTTGGAAAATAAGTAAGAAAACACATGCATGTAGTTTTCCAAATCTGCCTCTTTTTTAGTTTCTTAAGGTGGAAGCTTATTCATTTAAGAAGACACATTTTTCTTTTGGATGTAGGTGTTTTAGTTCCACAAATTTCATTCCAAGCACTGCTTTATTTGCTTGTGTGTGCTAATGTGTGTAGTTTCCAAATACTTGATGGTTTTTTCAGACTGCTTTGTGTTGTGCTTTTTAATTCATATCACTGTAGTTAGTGAACATTTTGTGGGATTAGAATAATTTTAAACATTCTGAAACTTCTTTTATGGCCCAGATTAAGATCTATCTTGGTAGAAGTTCCTTGTGTGTTTGGAAAGAATGTATATTCTGCTGGTGTAGAGGGGTGTATTGTGTAAAGATAAATTACACCAATTTGGGTCATTGTGTTGTTCAGGTTTTTCTATCCTTACTGATCTTACATCTAGTCATTCTGGCAATTGCTGAGAGAACGACAATGAAATCTACTAATATGAATTTTGGATTTGTTATTTCTCTTTGTTCCATGTATTTTGAAACATTATTATTAGAAACATGAATATTAGGATTGTTATCTCCATAGATACATTTACCTTTGATTATTACAATGCTAGTCTCTTTATCACTAATAATCATCCTGTCTGTCTGGTTTGGTAGCAATAAAGCCACTCCAGCCTTCTTTTGGTTGGTAGCAAAGGTCCCTAAGATGGCCTTCAGGTTGAGTGATTCCTCAGGAGCACAGGCAAGCTCAGTGTGTGGTCACGCTCAAAGCTGCAAGGCAGCCCAGTGGAAGGAGGCCACACAGGCCATCCCATAGGAGAGGCATACAGAGCCAACTAGGAAAGGAACAAGGTACACACTGCCAAGCATCTTCTCCCAGTCACACACAATGCACTGAATTCTTCTGGCAACAAATTGTGATAAGATGTGTGAGCTGTTATCCA
The DNA here is from genome assembly GCF_030435755.1 of Ochotona princeps. NCBI lineage: Eukaryota > Metazoa > Chordata > Mammalia > Lagomorpha > Ochotonidae > Ochotona > Ochotona princeps. The sequence continues at coordinate 102,484,066 of NC_080833.1, read as the reverse complement.
CAAAGAAAACATGTTTGAGACAGATCAGGTCATCTAGTTAGGGGGGTAGAAGTCCTCCCAAATTCAAGTTGCTGAATGTCAGTCAAGGCCACCCTTGCATGTTGACCTTTCAAAGGCTGGCAGTCGGGCCTCCTGTGCAAACACTCTTCTATACATATGATTTTTTTCCAACTCCAACTTTTATCCTATTTGCATTTTTATATTTAAACTGGCTTACTTATGGGCAAAAAGTGTTGGGTTTTGCTTTTTATCCAATCTAAAAATCTCTGAGTTTTGATTGTAATCTTTACATCTTTTATATTCACTTTGATTAGTGGTGTGTTTAAGTAGAAAGAAAGATTACTAGTGATACAAGACATTTATTATAGTCTTTTTCTGTCATTTGTGCCTTTTCCCTTTTTCTGTGTTCTTTTGGGTTAATTGAATGCTTAGTGATATCACTTTGCCTCCCTTTAATAAATTATTTGAATTCTTTCTGTATGGGGATGGAAGGTGGTTGCTTTTGCTATTGTTTTTTTTTTTTTATCTGCCTCATTATTTTATTTTATTTATTTTTTTTACGATCCAATTATTTTATTTGAAAATGTTTTTTTTTGTTTTTTTTTTTTAAATAAATAAATCTTTTTTTTTTTTTTAGGGAAGTGGGTAATACTATTATGTCCATATTGTTTCCATCTTGTATCTGAGATAAAGGGGGATATTGAGGGAGAAGCCCCACCCGGTTTCCCGCCCACCCCGAGTCCCGGATGTGGGGCATGCTCTGAGATATGTGCTCGAGTGGTGTTAATAGTTCTCCAGTTATGAATCGCTGCCAGTTTCGCTCGATGAGGTCCACTGATTGATATGGTCCATCATAAAGTCTCCGTTTGCCCAATTTTTCGCTGCCAACATATAGCTGAGATGAATGATTGATCTGCTCTGTCTTCTGTCTTTTCTTGATTAGAGTTCTGAGTCCAGCAGTTCGATTGGGGAGATCTCCAAAGAAATTTTGAGGTATTCCCAGACTAGTTTCTTGCATGTTCTAGCAAGCACAGGGCCTGGCACAGTCCATCACCCCGATCAGCTGGTGGTTGCAATTGCTGTGTTGGTTCTGTTTTCAGTCCCGAGTTGCACTGGAACCAATGGGTGTTGCAGTCCAGTCTGGTTCTGCCCAGCACGTACTCGGCCCTCACACTAACCAGTGGGAGCTGCAGCCTAGTTGGGGCGACCCACGATAACCCTCACCCGGCCCGCCCCTGGTTTGCCAGTATGTGTAGCAGAAGACCAGTCTGTCCCACATCCTATTTGGCTCTGGCACTTGTCAATGGGTATTAAAGCTTAGTTCTATCTAACCAACTCAACCATCCAGCCCTCACGGGTGTTGTTGAGTGCCTCTCTATCTAGCCATCCCAGCCCCCGTATTAGTTTTCATGCCCTCCCACAGGAGTAGTGACCCAAGAAGGGGGAACCCACTTTTTCCCTTCCAGGTCTCTCTCAGTCCCAGTTTATGCACTCTTTAGGTGGTTCTGTGATTTGACTTGACAGAATTAGTCCCCAGCGCCAGCTTCTGCGGCTATGCCCAAACATCCCTCACCCACTCTAATTTATGCTTGCACCAGCAGGAATAATCAGCCCAGCCTGGCTTTTCCCTGATCGAGTCCACATGCAGCGCACAGGTGTTGCAGCCTTGCATAGTCTAGTCTGTCTCCATCCCAGCCCACGCTCTCCAGTGGGAGTAGCTGTCCGGCGAGGGGACCAGCCCCTTAATCCCCCCACCAGTTCTGCCCCCCTTCCTTCCTGGATCTCACGTGTGCAGGTTGGGTGCTGCATTCATATCCAGTACAGGCAACCACGCCCTGGCATTCCATAATGTGTACTGGTTTTGTCGCAACCAAACCCGGCTCAACCCACACTCTGTTCTGGTGATCGGATTTGCCAGTGGATGACATGAACTGATTCAGCCTGGTGTGCTCCTGACCCATGCTGAATGTGTGCCAGTGGGAAACTTTCCATGGCCTATTCTGGGCTGTTTCCTATCATGCTTCTTGTGCTTACCTGCAGGGACTGTGTCCTGCCAGAGGAGTTGCCCAGGCTCCTCCATCAGAACCCCTCCCAATGGCAGGTTTTGCGCATGCCAGGGGGTCCTTGAGCCAACCCAACTCAGTTCACCTCCTGTCCTAGCAGGAACAGTGGCTTTTCCTGGCTGGCTTTCACCCCATTCTGGTTCTTGTTGTTGGATGTTTCAGCCCGGCCATGGCTTGTCCATACCCACATACAGCTCACGCATGGCTCAGTAGGGGGTTGAGACCCAGCCTAGTCAGTCCCACATCTACCCTCTAGTTCTCCATGACACCAGATGGTGTTGGGGTCTGAACTGGCCTGGTGCATCCAATCCCAGCCCACACTAGTGCCTCGGGTGACTGCAACTGTTTCCTAGATAGAACGCAGCTCCAATTCTAGCACATACGCCCCTTGGTGGGAACCTCAACCTAGTTAGGGTGTCCCGTTACCTCCCCGATTGGGCTTGTTCCTAGTTGTAAATCATGCACCTGCGTGGTTGCTCTGAGGACCAGTAGGTGCAAGAGCCTAGCTCGGTATGACCTGTGTTCCATGCTGGTTTCTAGTTTTGCTTGTAAACAAAGGTTTGTTCAGTCCTGCCCAGTACATTACGGTCCATTACCAAGTTACACATTTTGGAGCTACTATGCCCTGCTAGTCTGACCCCCAGATTTGGACGGCATGTTCACCAGCGAGAGCTATGACTCGCCAGGGGAGCTTCCCAAGTACCTCCACTTGATCCACTCCCAAACCCAGTTTACATACATGCCATTGGTTTTTAGGCCAGTGCCCGGTGCACTCTGGCCTCCCATTTGGCCTTGTATGAGCTGGTGAATGTTGCAGCCCGGCCCACCCCACAGCCTATTCAGGATGCACATTTGGGTGCTGCTGCCTTGGCCAGTCCAGACTGTTGTGGGTCCATTTACCTGTGACTGATGGCTGGCTCCTTGGTCACACCTAGCTTAGTCCATAACCACCTAAAATTTAGGTTTACCAGTGGGGCCAAACTTTCTACAGGGTGTGGCCCACACATCCTGCACAGAGTCCACCCCAGGATAAGGTTCTAGAGTGCTAGTTAAAATTATGGACCTACCTAATGTGACCAGTCTCCTGAACCAACATCATGTCAGGCAAAAAAATATCCTGCTAGACAATCCGGGGCTTATCTTTTGCATTATAGGTGTTCAAAGCTCAGCATTATTGAGTGATTAGAAGTTCTCCAAAAGAAGAGTTACTGGCATTGGGAATCTTTAGGATTGACTCAACCTAGAAACAGTGGGGTCACCCTAGAGCTATCTAAGCAGCAATTCGGACATCCATTACCCCAGAGCTTCCCAGCCGGGCGGCCAGCAGGCAAAGCCTGGCACCACATGGTGCACGGGCCACCCTGGGTGAGGCCGAGGACTCGTTCACTGCCTTGCGGCAGTGTCTTTGGCGTGAGCCCCCAGCATTGGGTCCGACCCGGCAGGGGCACCCCCCACAGCCGCCACACTGTGAGGAGCGGCAGTTGCCCCTGAATCCCAAGGCCCGAACCTGCTATTGTTTTATACATAGATACAGAGATGTAATAGATATAATCTCATAACTTTTCACTTACCATAGTCCACCTCCAAGGAACAGCATTTCACACATAGAATAAGAACTTAACAAAAGCAATCTTTTTAAAAGATTTGTTTATTTTTTTTGTTGGAAAGGCAGACTTCTACAGAGGAAAGGAGAGGCATGTAGAAAGATCTTCCATCTGCTGGTTCACTCCCCAAATGGTCTCAAAGGCTAGAACTGAGCCTATTCAAAGCCAGGAGTCAGGAGCTTCTTTTGGGTTTCCCATATGGAAGCAGTGTCCCAAGGACTTGGGCCATGCTCCACTGCTTTCTCAGGCCACAAGAAGGGAGCTGGGTGGGAAGTGGAGCAGCTGGGGCATAAACTAGAGCTCATCTGGGATGCTGGCGCTTAAAGGTGGGGAATTGGCTGACTGAGTCATCGTGCTGGCTCCACAACAATAAATTTTTATTTACTTTCTCCTGGCCTTTGTGTTATTTTGCCACACATTTTAGTATTGCATGTGCAATACTATAATATAATATACCTATACTATACTATACTATACTATACTATACTATACTATACTATACTATACCTACATTGTTTTCTTTAGATAATAATTTTCTTTGACAAAGTATTTGAAGACCAGTGATCATGTATATAATCAAAACATTGCCATTTTGCTGTGCTCTTGACTATGGCAGCCATGACAAATTCTAGCCTGCAGCACAGAAGCCATCCCTGAGTGCCAGGCTTGTCCCGCCTCAGTTTGTCTGCTGCTCCTTAGCCCATGCCACCTGCTTCTTAGCACTCCTCAGCATTACTGCCTGCCTTTGATTGTCTGTATTATACATTTGACTTTTGTTCCTTTGCTTGTTCAAAGCAAGCCTGTGAGCGTAAGCAGAGGTGACAGCCATCCTGGGAGTGCTTTCTGACATGCAGTCTCTGCATCTTTTCAAGCTCCTTGGTTGCTGCCATCATGTTTGCTCAAAATGGTGACACCAAACTCCTCAGTACCTAGACCTTCCCCAACTACTACCAACCAAGGCTATGTTTGACCAGAAGGCAAAGCCATACCAAATCCTATTTTGTGATTGGAACTGAGATTAGAATGGATGAAACTGAAGTCAGGAGCTTTTATTGCTAGATATGATTCAGTCAATGAGATGAAAGTAATCACAGATTGTGGTGGTGTGTCCAAGGATCTGTTTCACTTTACAGTGGTGTGGGTGTGCAGAACATAGAGCCACAGGCCAGTTTCAATGGTATGAAGTTGAAACTGGACCTTGTAGTCAGGAAGCAAACTTTACATGCTAATTAGGTGCGACATGTTCTTTGATTATTTTTTAAGCTGCCTCCCTTCTTCATAGTTTTGATGTGTCTGGAATAATCCAAATACTGAAAATCAAATGGAACCTGCACCTAAGATGAATCCAATAACTCAAAATGTTGAGGCACATCTTCATCCAACTACCCTGTTCATGTTATCAGTACATATCAACTGCCAGTATCTAACATTAGATGCCATCCCAGAGGCATATGGAGTCTGAAAGAAGCCTTATCATTTGTCCAGTTGATATTTAATGAAGTTGGTCCAGGAGGGGAAATTTTGGCAAATGGATGATGCTCCGTTCATCAGGCTATTTCATTCTCTGGAAGTGGCTCACAAAGTCTGGGAACCAGAGTATCTCGGTGGTGGTAACTTGTCTAGTTAATCCACAGAACAGACAGGAACTCTTGTCACCCAAGATTACTTCCAAGAAGAAGTGGTGCTTCACTTTAGAAGAAGTTGGGCCTGGCATTTGGTGCAGCAGTTAAGACAGTGCTTGGGATGTCGGCATTCCATGATGCTGGAATGCTTGAACTTGAGTGCCCCACATCCAAATCCAGCTTCCTGCTAATGTGCTCTGGGAGACATCAGATGATGACTCAGTGGTTGGGTCCTTGCTACCAGCGTAAGTGGCTTAAATTGAATTCCAGGGTCCTGACTTTGGAATGACTCAGTCTCAGTTGTCATAGAGATTGGTTGCTGTGAGCAGTATGACATGAACAGGATTGGAGAGGTAGTGACATGCAATTGAGAAAAGAAAAAATGAGGCAGACACAAGGTAAAGACTAGGAAAGTGGACTGCCAGAGAGAAGCCCCCTTCTCTGAGGAAGGAGGTCAGCCTAGAAGGCTTGCTGCCTCAGTCTTCTATTGAACTGCTTGAGGAGTCAAATTATAGGAGCTGATGCGGCACGAATGTTGATAGCTACATCCCATATTGATGTTAACCAGCCAATTCTTGATGATCAGGAAGCAACAGCATGGCTGCAGTACAGAAGTCAGTACATGACTGTCTCAAGCACACTGTTCTTCAGTTCTGGACTGTTGTCCAACTGCGGAGCCTTATCTATCAGTTCCAACCTTGGTCTTACAGACCATTGCTTACAGAATTTGATCTCGGTGACCAGCACCAGCAGTCTGTGAACTCAACATTCTAGACACAGTCTGCCCTGTTGTACCATATCAAGCTATGTTGTTATAATTTTTTGTTACAAACTACCTGCAGCATTGTGGGAGTGAACTAGTGAATGAGAACTCTCTCTCCCCTTCTCCTTCTCTTTGTCTCTATCTCTCAGGCTCTCTGCTTCTTTAAAACAAAACAAAACAAAACAAAACAAAAAATAAGAGTGGCAGGAAATGGGCAGGAGCAAGGTCATGTGAGACCTGGTTGGTCTTAAGAGTTTATTTTGTTCCAAGAACATTGCAAAGCCAATGATGGACTTGAAGTAACAGCATAATATGATCTGGAAAATGTTTTTAAAATTTCACTCTGCAAGTGGAGAACAGATTTTAGGACGCCAAGAAGGCAAGGGAGGCTGCCTGATTAACTGTTGCTTAAATAGTGTAGTAAAGATAATGGTGAGTTAGTTACATCATGGGTGTAGCAGAGGGATGGATAAGGAGTGATGGCATAGATTTGGAGTTGGAGTAACAGAATTTGCTGCTGTTTTGCATGAGAAGGAGCTAAGTGAAAAGAGGAAGTTCCATAGACATTTTTCAAAAGGTGATTTTCCTCCTAGTCACAGGAATTAGCCCCAGGGTGGGGACTTGGTTTCATGATGTTCCGAACAAGATTCTATAATATCCTCCTGGAAGAGAGAGCCCTTTTTCTAATAGACATAAACCTGGGAGAGAATGTACGGAAGTTTCCTAGAAACTAACTTGGTACCTTTCACATCCTGAAGATAAATCCAGCAAAGATAGTTAAGTGAGGATGCAGGGAGCCCTCTCCATTGTTAGCATTTCTGTATTAAGCTGCATTTGAGGCTTCTGGGTAAGAACTTTTGTTTAACTTTTGTTGAGGTGTTTCTTTTTATATTAAAAACATTTTTATTTACTTTTAAAATTAATTATTTAATTTTATTTCTCCTGCCTCCTTCCCAAGACCCCTTTCCCCACCGAATTCCCCTATATTATTACTATAGCATAGCTCTTCATAAACAGTCACATGTTCATCACTGCGGGCATGGACAGTGGCAGAGAGTCCAGCCTCCCATTGTCAAGATACAGCTAATCATTTCATTAGTAGTCCATCTTTGATCTGGAGGTAGAGATGCACACTGCACTGCATCCTCACATCTGGACACGAGAGTCTCCATTACACAGTCACCACACATCCCTCTTCAGTGAAAAGCCACAATACAAAATCAGCAACAGGAAGAGAAATAGAAATTTACAACACCATGCATATCAAGAGGTTTTGATAGTTCAACAGTCCTGAATTGCTGGCGATTCCGCCACTCCAATCACGATGAAATCTCTCCTGAATCCACTGGCTGCTAAAGGAAACCTTAGTGTCTCCGTCTGCCCAGATCTTCACTGCCGATGATTGGCTGGGGTAGTTGATCATCACTGAGGTTTTATTCCTATTTGCTGTGGTAGTGGTTATATAGGGGGATGAAGAGATGGAGGTCACGCCAATGTTGAGGATCCTGGAGAATATAGAGTATATATTGGGGGGAGGGCTGGCATTGTGATGTAGTGGGTAAAGCCTTTGCCTTTGATACCAGCATCCCATGTTTGTGCCCATTCATGTCCCAGCTCATCCACTTCTAATCCAGCTTCCCTGATAATGTCCCTTGGAATGTTGTGGAAGATGGCCAAAGTGTTTGAGCCTCTGTCACCCTCATGGGAGACCTGGAAAAAGCTCTTGGCTTCAGCTTGGCCCAGCCCTGGCTAGTGTCGCCATTTGCTAAGTGAACCAATGAACAGAGGATCTCAATCTCTCTCTCTCACTGTAACTGCATTTGAGATAAATAAATAAATCTTACAGAGAAAATCTTCACAGAATTTTTCATACGGTGACCAGATGGCAGTAAATGTTCTTGGCGTGGGAGTGAGTAGCAGATGTTGATATTCTCGTAGCAGTGTCTTGCCTCTTCAAATTTTCTGTTCTGTGAATCTTATATTTCAGAGCAACTTCATAAGTATTAGTTGAGTCACACTAGATCTTGCACAAGTTCCAAGTAGAATTCCATAATGATGTTTATGTTGTGAGCCTGACGTCCTATAATGTTACACTATCTGTTAGCACCATATATATGGTAAAATTTTTGTTCGATTTTTTTTTTACTTGAAATGCAGAGAAAGAAAAAAGGAGAGGTGACAAGAGAAAGAGACAGAAACAGAAAGACAGAGAGATAATGAGAGAGAAGAGGTATTTTCATCCTTTGTTTATTCCCAAAATGCTCACATAATTAGCTGGGATTGGGCCAGGCTAACACCAGCAGCAAGGGACAAACCTGGTCTCCCATGTGGGTGACAGGAACACAAGTACCTGAGCCATCACTTGCTGCCTCCCAAAATGAGCATCAACAGAAACCTGGATCAGAAGCAGAGCTGTGAGTTGAATTGAGCACTGCAATATGGGATGTGGTTATCCCCAGTGGTCTCTGAACTGCTGACTCATCAATATATTTTAATTTGCATTATTACTATTTATTGAGTTTATGTTATATACCAGCCTCCATCTTAAACATTTAATTCTCACTTCAAATTCTGTGATAAAAAGGCAATTGCTGTGGGCAGGTAGTTTAGTGGATAAGATGCTGGCTAAAAATGCTCACATCACACATCAGAGTTTCCAGGTTTGGTACCCAGCTTCTGCTCCTGCTTCCAGGTTGCTGTTCATGTAGACTCTGGGAGACAGCAGTGACAGCTTAAGCAATTGGGCTTCTGCCACTGTCAGGGGAGAGCTGGATGGAATTCTTTGTTTTGGCCTGTCCCAGCCCTGTAGAAACTTGAGGAGTAAACTAATGAATGGAAGATGCCTCTGCAGTCCGCCGCCGGTCTATCTGTATCTCTGTCTCTCTCTACCTTTCAAATAATTATTTTAGAAACTGATGTTTCTGGACTCATGTTCTAAAAGGGAGGCTAATGTTATCTCCATATTCATAGGGAAGTTAAATAATTTGACAAGGTTACCCAGTTATAAAGTGGTAGAGCTTATGCTTGGTTGACAGTATGAACTTTCTTTTACATGTGCCTCAGAGCTACAATTTTCTTCTTTCTGGCAGATTTTATTTTTATTTTTATTATTTTTAAGATTTATTATTTATTTTTATTGAATGGGTGCCGGCTCATGTCCCAGCTGCCCCACTTCCCATCCAGCTCCCTGTTTGTTGGCTGGGAAAGCACTTGAGGATGGCCCAAAGCCTTGGGACACTATCTTGTAGATTTAAAAAATATTCCCTTTTAGGGCCCAGGCACAATGGCTTAGTGGCTAAATCCTTGCTTTGCAAGTACCTGGATCCCATATGGGTTCATGTGCCAGCTACTCCATTTCCCATCCAGCTCCCTGCTCATGGCCTGGGAATGTAGTAGAAGATGGCCCAATGCCTTGGGACCCTGCACCTGCATAGAAACCCAGAAGAAGCACTGGGCTCCTTGCCTCAGATTGGTTTAGCTTCAGCCGTTGCAGCCACTTGGGGAGTGAACCAGCAGGCCGAAGATCTTTATCTCTGTAAATCTGCCTTTTAATAAAAGTAAATAAATCTTTAAAAAAGTTTTTTTTTAATCGCCCTAAATTTGCTTTTATTTTTAAAAATTAATTTATTTTTATTGGAAAGGCAGATTTACAGAAATAAAGAGAGGCAGAGAAAGATCATTCATCTACTGGTTCACTCCCCCACCTGAGACGATCCTAAGCCAGGAACCAGTAGCTTCTTCCAGTACCCCTGTGGGATGCTGGTGCATGCAAGGGAAGGATTAGCCAGCGAATCATCATGCTGGGCCCTTCTCTTCTTTTAAAAACAAGCAAACAAATGAATTACAGTAACGACAACAAAAGCTAAAAGCCTTTTTATAGAATATGGATAGAAATAACCTGAAAATATCATCTCTTTAAAATAATAAATTACAATACTAAAGTCTAGCCTTGTGAGAATTTGCTGTCTAACATATATGACAAAATCTCTGAAGGTCAGCATAGCAAAATGACCTGCTTAAGGTTAAAGAAAATGTACCTGGACATGACCAAGAATGTATTTTTTAAAAAGCATCAGCAAGTTCTATATTCAGGTTAATAAAAATGGGTGAACGGATCATTTGAAATGAGAATCTGGGACACTGTTCAAATAACAAAGACTTAAAGCAACCTGGGCTTCCTGCCCAAAATAACAGGCACATGCGTTTGCAGGAATGCGGGCAAATTTTGTTCAGTGTCTGTGTGCTCCTCCACACTCACATCTAACCTTACAAGATCAGCTCAGAAAACCTAGGACCAAGGCAAGAAATGTTAACATGGACCAGTGACCCCAGGAGACAAATCAAACACTACTCTAGTTTAGAATCCTTTTTGACTCTGTAACAGTCCAATCTACAACATCTTTTCATTATCCAATACTTTGAGTTTGAAATCTCCCAACTAAATATTGTAACTAAAATGTACAGCTTTATTGCAATTTCAGCAACAAAAATTTTCATGCATAGTGCATTTCTTCTAAGAAAAGGAAGGTCTCAATGGTCATGGAAAACATGTTCTGGAGAGAGGATGTTTAGCGCATCCATTCTACAGGATAATCTTACACAGTTGCTAATTCTCACCCCCTTGATTTTCACATACAACTGGTTTCCTATTGTACAGCCTACAGTAATATTTCTGATTTCTTTGTTCTCTACAATTAAACCATAGAAAAAATCATAGTTTTTTTTTTTTGTGAATGGGAGGGCTGGATCCCAAACTCTACATTACAACCTTGGCGGGAGGGAAGGCTCAGGAGTGTATGTTGTAGTTTCTTTTACTATTGCCACTTAGCAAATTGCCCCTAAGCTTTGTGGCTGAAAACCACATACATTTAGTATCTCCTAGTTGCTTCAGATCAGGAATCTGGGTGCAACTGAGCTGCGTGCCATTGGCTTTGGGACTCTCATGAAGTGTCAAACAATGAACTCACACTATACTCTTCTCAAGACATACCAGGATCTGGGAGATCCACTTCCTCCAGGCTCCCTCTCTGGTTGTTGGCAGGCTTTCATTCTTCACAAGCTCTGGGGCAGAGTACCTTAGTTCCTATGCAAATCATAGCATATAACATAGTGGCTGATTCCCCGCCCACCCCCCAGCAAAATCACCGTAAGAGATAGAGTAAGCATGCTCAAGCTGGAAGCCACAGATTGCTGGTTTTTAAACCAAATGTTGAAAGGGATGTCCTGTGACTTCTGCCTTACACCCTTCACTAGAAGGTAGCCACTCATGATATCCTAGAATTAAGGAGAGGGGACTATATGCGAAGGTTTGATTACTAGGGATCACTGAGGTTCATTTTAAAGGGTGCCTACCACACTCTATATCCCTTACCTGAATTCCTGGAAACTATGAAACAGCGGGATTCATTCTGTCTCTTCTTTGCTTTGGAACAGGCAAATCAAGCATCAAAAGCATAGGGGTTGGAGTGTAAGGAGAGCTGAGGCTAAAGGACGCCTGTTTCAGATTTTCCGCTGTATCTTCAGAACAATCACAACCTCAGGCTCTGCCGGCTTCGTCATCTGTCCGAACATTCCTGGAGGAGATTGCTGGCCATGACCAGCCCTGGGAATGTGGCTCTCTTCATGGATGCATTAAAGTTACATGACTCACACAATGTCAACTGTTTAGGGTGCAGTGGATTCATTGGTTGAGTAGTTACAGTGGTGTCCTTCAAGTCAATATTCATTTTCTGTAGTTTACCTGACAAAAGCTTCTAGCTGGTGTATTGCTTGTCTTTCCCATACACTTTAAAGTCGTGGAACTTGCCACCAAAAATGAGTGTGCTTATAATATGTGAGTTAGCTGAGAGTGATCAGGGCTTGGTAGAGCAAGTCACATAGGCAGTTAGTATTAGCTACTACCTATGATGTTTATTAATCATAATAATTACTATATTTTTTAAATGAATAACTTTCACAATCATTACTTCTAATTGCATCACCTCACTTCAAAAATTTACAACAGAGTGGCCCGTGTTGGAGTACAGTGGGTAAAGATCGCACCTACAATGCTGGCATCCCATATGGGTGCTGGTTTAAGTCCTGGCTGCACCATGTCCAAACCAGCGTTCTACTAATGATCTGTGAAAAGCAGTGGAAGATGGCCCAAGTTTGAGCCCGTGCTACCCATGTGGGAGACCCACACGCAGCTTCTGGCTCCTGGCTTTGGCTGGGCCTAGTGCGGGTTGTTGCAGCTATCTGGGGACCGAACCAGTGAATGGATGATCTCTCTATCTCCCTTTCTTGCTGAAAGTCTTTCAAAATAGGTAAATAAATATTTTTAATTAGGGATTGTTTATTGAAAAATAAATAAGAATTGAAACACAATTTATGCTTTGATGAATGAACAGAATTTCAAAATGCAACGCATATAAGCAGATTCTCATTCTGAATTGTATCTGGAATACTTGTATTTGGGAGAGATATTCAGTGGTCAACAAAAATCCAAGTGGCATATTTTATTTGTATCATTGACAAATTCTGCTGAGCAGATATTATAGTAATCCACATAAGCACAAGTTCAGGGATGTAAAAATCAGACTGAAATAAGTGTTCAGCTGCTTGTTGTTTCAAAGCCAAAGGCAAGCTTTTCTTCAGTGGCAGTGTTGAACTTGGACAGTCTCTGAATCTCTTTGTTGCCTTCTAGTGTGACACAGGAGCTAGTCTGTTTGGACTGAGCATTTCATTGGCTGCAGTTTTTCTTTTTCCTCTCCCTTTGTAGACTTTTCTGTGTCTTCCTTCTCTCCTGTCTTGGCTGGCCCTCAGGTCAGGACTTCTGTTTACCCTATGCTCCTAGGACAGATCTGCACTGCTTTAGAATCACAGACAGAACTGGGTACTAAGGAGAACCAGAGGGGGCTGTGTTACTGAAATGAAGCAGAGGTCAAGAACCAGGGTCTGGAGTTATACTTGCGTATTTCAAGTGAAGAAGACTGGGAGGAGGATCTGCCCTGAGGTACCAATGTGCTGACTCTCCAGGCTGAGGTTCAAAGCTAAGCTCCAGTGTCTCATCCAGATAGGTAAAAAAAGGTACTGGTTCTCCATAGACATGAGGAGAGAGGCACTGAGGCAGGCATAAGGTGCCCACCCCAAGACCTAGGCAAGCCATCTGCAGGGAAATGCAGATGCCCCCTGATTTCAGGGGCTTTGAAGGGGACATAACAAAGCAGATGTGGACATTTGACATAGCAGTGAGGAGATCAGTTAGGACCCCTCAATCCTGGATTTTATTCCAATTTTAGTATATGTGCTGCCAAAGCGAGCACAGTGTCTGGATTTCAATGCCAGCTCCACTCCTGATTCTGGATTCCTACTAATACATACCCTGGATGGCAGCAGGTGATGAGTTCAAGTACTTGGGTTCTTGTCACCCACATGGGACTAATTGAATTGAGTGCCTGGCTCCAGGCTTCAGCCTGGCCTGACTCAGCTCTGGCCAAGATAGTTGGTATCCTCTCATATTTCTCTCTTCCATATTTCCCTTTTCCCTCTCTCTCTGTCTCTTTCTCTCTCTCTCTCCTACACTCAGGTACAACTAAGTGAAGCATGTCGGGTGCACGACCATGGGTAATATTGTTGGTGACTGTGACTAACCTGAGTTGTCTGAGGCCCCGTGTGTGAGATGAGTTCTGCCGGCAGGGGGCACCTGCAGATGGCTTTTGTTGTCCTAAGTCAAGCTTGGTGTATATGGATAATGGAGAAGACTTTAGTTTGAGATTTCCTGAACAGCTTGGATTTACCACAGTCTGTGTGAAGGATGTAGCCTGGCTACTTTGATTTACAAAGCCTGCTTCAGAATGTGTGATCAGAAGAGTAGAGGTGAGGCAGATTTGGTGCACGAATTGAGTGGACAGATGCCTAAGACTAAGAGTTGAGGGTTCAAGGTTTTCTCAAAAAGGCAGGCTCTTGAAAAACTACATTTTAGTTACGTGAGCAGTAACTCATAAGAGAACTGTTCACTTCTCCCTCTCTCACATCTCCCCAACATCCTATATATCACAGAGACTTGCCCTTGAGGCTTGCAGATATATTTGAGAGGGATATCTGGAAGAGCTGGCCTTGGCTCAGAGTTGCTTTTGTCTTGTGTTGTCATGAAGGTACCACCTGATGTCTGACACGCTTGAATACACGGAAGGATGTTGCCCAAAAGGTCAGTAGGACTCAGTAGTAGAAAACAACAAAGGAATGCATCATAGATTTGATTTGAGGATAAACAACCAAGGCCCAGACTAGGCTAAAGTAAGTACAGCACTTACTTCCACGATATTGCAAGTGCAGAGTCAGATTCTATCTTCTGATAATTATGGGTTTTTGGCATTAATTTTTCTATGATAGTACATTAATGTATTATTTATCTTTATTACTGTGTTTTTGGAGTTCGCTAAATCTTGCACCTAAGGTGTACCTCACTGTAGTTCTAGCTCTGAATGTTTTCACAGTTAAATCAGAAAATTGAGCTGTCGATCCAGTCTGTCAGCACCAGCATCTTCTGACCTTGAGTTTTACCTCCTTTTATCTCCTGAAAACTGAGAAAAGTCAAGATTAGGTGATGCATTTACTCATTAACTCTGTGGATACTATAAATTTTTTTGTGTCAGTTTTAATATTTCTAAATCTGTTTTTTTATATCACATAGTCATGGGATCCATTTAGCTGATTAATAACATCTGATTAGAATATTATTATAGGGCCCGGCAGCGTGGCCTAGCAGCTAAAGTCCTCGCCTTGAAAGCCCCGGGTTCCCATATGGGCGCCGGTTCTAATCCCGGCAGCTCCACTTCCCATCCAGCTCCCTGCTTGTGGCCTGGGAGGGCAGTTGAGGACAGCCCAATGAATTGGGACCCTGCGCCCGCGTGGGAGACCCGGAAGAGGTTCCTGGTTCCCGGCTTCGGATTGGCGCGCACCGGCCGTTGCGGCTCACTTGGGGAGTGAATCATCGGATGGAAGATCTTCCTCTCTGTCTCTCCTCCTCTGTGTATATCTGGCTGTAATAAAATGAATAAATCTTTAAAAAAAAAAGAATATTATTATAAGGGTTTATTGTTTTGGATAAGATACTGATTGGAACATCTGCATCCCATGTCTGAGTCCTATTTCCCATCCCAGCTCTGCTCCCAATTCTAGTTTTCTTTTAACGTGCACCCTGGGAGGCAGCAGGATGGCTCAGGTACACGAGTCCCTGCCACCTACCTGCATTGAGTTCCCAGCCTTTGTCTTCATTTTGGTCTTGTTCTTGCTGGGTAATTGAACCAGTAGACAAGACTTGTCTGTCTACCTTGCAAATAAATAAAGTGACCAAATAAAAAAAAATTTTTAATGTAAAAGAACCATTAAAAATATTGTTTTAGGGGCAGGCGCAGTAGCTTAGTGGCTGAAGTCCTCGCCTTGCATGCGCCAGGATCCCATATGGGCGCCAGTTTGTGTCCTGGCAGCTCTGCTTCCCATGCAACACCCTGCCTGTGGCCTGGGAAAGTAGTGGAGTATGGCCCAAAGCCTTGGAACCCTGCACCCATGTGGGAGACCTACAAGAATCTCCTGGCTCCTGACTTTGGATTGGTGCAGTTCTGACCATTGCAGCCACTTGGGGAGTGAATTAATGGACATATCTTCCTCTTTGTCTCCCCTCTTCTCTGCATATCTGACTTTCCAATAAAAATAAAATAAATCTTACAAAAAATTGTTTTAGCTGGAAGGCTTTAGAATGGTTAAAGTGTGTTTTTTTTTTTTATGAAACTGATGGAATTAATTTTTATAGCCTCTACCCTCACTTAAACTGCAAGGACTGTTGGGGTTTGTTCATCTTTTGTCTAGAATTGCCAGATGTTTGGTTCTGAACTTAACAGCCTGGTGTTTTGACTTCTCATATGTTAAAACGAAAAGTGATTATGCAAATGTGAGATTCTTCTCATTGAAATTTTTTCTTGTTTATGTGAGGCTTTCTGAGGCTGCTTCCTGATTATCTTTGGATGCTCGCCAGCTGGAAGGAAGGACAAAACATCAGTTCTCAACTGCCAAGAAACTGGGTTCCACTAGTTATCAGGGTAGCTGAGGGTATTTATCTTTGTTGTATGGCTGCCGACGTCCTGAAGTGACTGTTCAGATGAGTCCCTTTTGTGGTGCAGATGTGATCCATGTATCTATCCTGGGTTAGCTCCTGACACAAGTTAAGTCATTCACTGAAGATATTCAGATGAGCATGTTAAGTGTTCTACTGAGAGTAGGGACAAAGCTGCCCTGCAAAGCACGGTGGTACATTGTTTTAATTATTCTTGAAAGATACAGACTGAAATATTTAGGAGTGAAGAATCCACCTGTTTCTCTGACAGGGTTCCTTGGAGTAACAGTCATGCAGATACACTCCAGGGTGTATGTGTACGTGCATAGAGAAAACAGATGTGGCAAACTGTTAACAAATGATGACTCAAGTGAAGCATTTACAGGACCTCATTATACTATTTTTGCAAATTTTCAGTATACTTACAGTGTTAACGTTTTTTAAATGGAAAAATTGCAGAAAGTATTATGTTCTGTGTATTTATCCATGTATTTATCTTCAAGGGACAAGTCAGTAGTTGATAGGACCCAGTACATGAAGACAAGGACCATAGCTTTATATGGCTGCCTTGTTTTAGCAATAATTTTTTCTTATTCACAATTCGGGACTGTGCATTTCATTTAATTATTATTATCTTCAAGGGTTTTTAAACAGATTGACGTAAGTCCCTTGGACTTAGAGTGAAACTGTTCACCTTGTAGTGGGAAATGACCCAGATTTTACTTGTGATGTAATTGTAGAGAGTGCCTTGGAAACCATTTATGAAGTAATGTCAATCTTGTTTCCAGAACTTTAGTCATTGATTACGTCAGTCAGTTCAGTTTTAAAGATCTGGTATTAACACCACTCGAGCACATATCTCAGAGCATGCCCCACATCCGGGACTCGGGGTGGGCGGGAAACCGGGTGGGGCTTCCCCCTCAATATCCCCCTTTACCTCAGATACAAGATGGAAACAATGTGGACATAATAGTATTACGCACTTCCCTATCCCCCTGAACCTTTTTTTTTTTCTTTTCTTTTTCTTTCTTTAACTGTAATTAACTATGTAAAGATTGTCAACAACACAATAAAATAGATTATAATAATAAAAAAAAAAGATCTGGTATCTATGTGCAGAGCAAGGAGAATTATTCAGATAATTCACACAAGTGTTTCCTTGTTATTCCAACCTCCTTCTGAGAAATTTACATGCCGCATTTTTTGCATGATTCTCTCCCTCAACATCAGAGCCATATAAATACTGGGTGTTGAAAGGATGAGGGGATTGTGTGGGCAACTTACCACCAGCTGTCTGAAGGCTTGGGCATAATTTCTTTCCTGGGAGTTTTCGTTACAGCTGACAGACGGGGCTAGCCAATGAAATAGATGGGTGTGAACACACACACCCCTCAAGGCAGGAGAGAAGATGAGGAGATGGAGAAGTTGCCTACTTCTTTTAGTCACTAGTGCTCCAGCCAGCAAATGAGAGAGGCTGTTTGCTGAGCTTCCTCGACAGTGCTTTCATCTCCTGAGATAAATCAGAGAGCTGAAAAAATATCTGGGTCACTGGCCTCGCCTTAGAGAGCAGTGTGCAGCAGAACTGAAACGAAAATTCATGACTTCTTTACAGGACTGGAATCATGCCTGGTGTGCAAACATTAATAATAATAATAAAATAAGTGCAGTTTGTAGAATGTTTAAAATGTGCTGGGCAATTCGGGGGCAACTGCCGTTCCTCACAGTGTGGCGGCTGTGGGGGGTGCCCCTGCCGGGTCGGACCCAATGCTGGGGGCTCACGCCAAAGACACTGCCGCAAGGCAGTGAACGAGTCCTCGGCCTCATCCAGGACCCAAGAGAGCTCAGTCCTCAGGGTAAGTGCACCATGTGGGAACTTGGGAACTGGCTTAAAATTCCTAGCTCCACCCAGCCGCTAATATCTGGCAGCTAGGTGAGTCTGGGAGGGGTTCGGGCCTTGGGATTCGGGGGCAACTGCCGCTCCTCACAGTGTGGCGGCTGTGGGGGGTGCCCCTGCCGGGTCGGACCCAATGCTGGGGGCTCACGCCAAAGACACTGCCGCAAGGCAGTGAACGAGTCCTCGGCCTCATCCAGGACCCAAGAGAGCTCAGTCCTCAGGGTAAGTGCACCATGTGGGAACTTGGGAACTGGCTTAAAATTCCTAGCTCCACCCAGCCGCTAATATCTGGCAGCTAGGTGAGTCTGGGAGGGGTTCGGGCCTTGGGATTCGGGGGCAACTGCCGCTCCTCACAGTGTGGCGGCTGTGGGGGGTGCCCCTGCCGGGTCGGACCCAATGCTGGGGGCTCACGCCAAAGACACTGCCGCAAGGCAGTGAACGAGTCCTCGGCCTCATCCAGGACCCAAGAGAGCTCAGTCCTCAGGGTAAGTGCACCATGTGGGAACTTGGGAACTGGCTTAAAATTCCTAGCTCCACCCAGCCGCTAATATCTGGCAGCTAGGTGAGTCTGGGAGGGGTTCGGGCCTTGGGATTCGGGGGCAACTGCCGCTCCTCACAGTGTGGCGGCTGTGGGGGGTGCCCCTGCCGGGTCGGACCCAATGCTGGGGGCTCACGCCAAAGACACTGCCGCAAGGCAGTGAACGAGTCCTCGGCCTCATCCAGGACCCAAGAGAGCTCAGTCCTCAGGGTAAGTGCACCATGTGGGAACTTGGGAACTGGCTTAAAATTCCTAGCTCCACCCAGCCGCTAATATCTGGCAGCTAGGTGAGTCTGGGAGAGGTTCGGGCCTTGGGATTCGGGGGCAACTGCCGCTCCTCACAGTGTGGCGGCTGTGGGGGGTGCCCCTGCCGGGTCGGACCCAATGCTGGGGGCTCACGCCAAAGACACTGCCGCAAGGCAGTGAACGAGTCCTCGGCCTCATCCAGGACCCAAGAGAGCTCAGTCCTCAGGGTAAGTGCACCATGTGGGAACTTGGGAACTGGCTTAAAATTCCTAGCTCCACCCAGCCGCTAATATCTGGCAGCTAGGTGAGTCTGGGAGGGGTTCGGGCCTTGGGATTCGGGGGCAACTGCCGCTCCTCACAGTGTGGCGGCTGTGGGGGGTGCCCCTGCCGGGTCGGACCCAATGCTGGGGGCTCACGCCAAAGACACTGCCGCAAGGCAGTGAACGAGTCCTCGGCCTCATCCAGGACCCAAGAGAGCTCAGTCCTCAGGGTAAGTGCACCATGTGGGAACTTGGGAACTGGCTTAAAATTCCTAGCTCCACCCAGCCGCTAATATCTGGCAGCTAGGTGAGTCTGGGAGGGGTTCGGGCCTTGGGATTCGGGGGCAACTGCCGCTCCTCACAGTGTGGCGGCTGTGGGGGGTGCCCCTGCCGGGTCGGACCCAATGCTGGGGGCTCACGCCAAAGACACTGCCGCAAGGCAGTGAACGAGTCCTCGGCCTCATCCAGGACCCAAGAGAGCTCAGTCCTCAGGGTAAGTGCACCATGTGGGAACTTGGGAACTGGCTTAAAATTCCTAGCTCCACCCAGCCGCTAATATCTGGCAGCTAGGTGAGTCTGGGAGGGGTTCGGGCCTTGGGATTCGGGGGCAACTGCCGCTCCTCACAGTGTGGCGGCTGTGGGGGGTGCCCCTGCCGGGTCGGACCCAATGCTGGGGGCTCACGCCAAAGACACTGCCGCAAGGCAGTGAACGAGTCCTCGGCCTCATCCAGGACCCAAGAGAGCTCAGTCCTCAGGGTAAGTGCACCATGTGGGAACTTGGGAACTGGCTTAAAATTCCTAGCTCCACCCAGCCGCTAATATCTGGCAGCTAGGTGAGTCTGGGAGGGGTTCGGGCCTTGGGATTCGGGGGCAACTGCCGCTCCTCACAGTGTGGCGGCTGTGGGAGGTGCCCCTGCCGGGTCGGACCCAATGCTGGGGGCTCACGCCAAAGACACTGCCGCAAGGCAGTGAACGAGTCCTCGGCCTCATCCAGGACCCAAGAGAGCTCAGTCCCCAGGGTAAGTGCACCATGTGGGAACTTGGGAACTGGCTTAAAATTCCTAGCTCCACCCAGCCGCTAATATCTGGCAGCTAGGTGAGTCTGGGAGGGGTTCGGGCCTTGGGATTCGGGGGCAACTGCCGCTCCTCACAGTGTGGCGGCTGTGGGGGGTGCCCCTGCCGGGTCGGACCCAATGCTGGGGGCTCACGCCAAAGACACTGCCGCAAGGCAGTGAACGAGTCCTCGGCCTCATCCAGGACCCAAGAGAGCTCAGTCCTCAGGGTAAGTGCACCATGTGGGAACTTGGGAACTGGCTTAAAATTCCTAGCTCCACCCAGCCGCTAATATCTGGCAGCTAGGTGAGTCTGGGAGGGGTTCGGGCCTTGGGATTCGGGGGCAACTGCCGCTCCTCACAGTGTGGCGGCTGTGGGGGGTGCCCCTGCCGGGTCGGACCCAATGCTGGGGGCTCACGCCAAAGACACTGCCGCAAGGCAGTGAACGAGTCCTCGGCCTCATCCAGGACCCAAGAGAGCTCAGTCCTCAGGGTAAGTGCACCATGTGGGAACTTGGGAACTGGCTTAAAATTCCTAGCTCCACCCAGCCGCTAATATCTGGCAGCTAGGTGAGTCTGGGAGGGGTTCGGGCCTTGGGATTCGGGGGCAACTGCCGCTCCTCACAGTGTGGCGGCTGTGGGGGGTGCCCCTGCCGGGTCGGACCCAATGCTGGGGGCTCACGCCAAAGACACTGCCGCAAGGCAGTGAACGAGTCCTCGGCCTCATCCAGGACCCAAGAGAGCTCAGTCCCCAGGGTAAGTGCACCATGTGGGAACTTGGGAACTGGCTTAAAATTCCTAGCTCCACCCAGCCGCTAATATCTGGCAGCTAGGTGAGTCTGGGAGGGGTTCGGGCCTTGGGATTCGGGGGCAACTGCCGCTCCTCACAGTGTGGCGGCTGTGGGGGGTGCCCCTGCCGGGTCGGACCCAATGCTGGGGGCTCACGCCAAAGACACTGCCGCAAGGCAGTGAACGAGTCCTCGGCCTCATCCAGGACCCAAGAGAGCTCAGTCCTCAGGGTAAGTGCACCATGTGGGAACTTGGGAACTGGCTTAAAATTCCTAGCTCCACCCAGCCGCTAATATCTGGCAGCTAGGTGAGTCTGGGAGGGGTTCGGGCCTTGGGATTCGGGGGCAACTGCCGCTCCTCACAGTGTGGCGGCTGTGGGGGGTGCCCCTGCCGGGTCGGACCCAATGCTGGGGGCTCACGCCAAAGACACTGCCGCAAGGCAGTGAACGAGTCCTCGGCCTCATCCAGGACCCAAGAGAGCTCAGTCCTCAGGGTAAGTGCACCATGTGGGAACTTGGGAACTGGCTTAAAATTCCTAGCTCCACCCAGCCGCTAATATCTGGCAGCTAGGTGAGTCTGGGAGGGGTTCGGGCCTTGGGATTCGGGGGCAACTGCCGCTCCTCACAGTGTGGCGGCTGTGGGGGGTGCCCCTGCCGGGTCGGACCCAATGCTGGGGGCTCACGCCAAAGACACTGCCGCAAGGCAGTGAACGAGTCCTCGGCCTCATCCAGGACCCAAGAGAGCTCAGTCCTCAGGGTAAGTGCACCATGTGGGAACTTGGGAACTGGCTTAAAATTCCTAGCTCCACCCAGCCGCTAATATCTGGCAGCTAGGTGAGTCTGGGAGGGGTTCGGGCCTTGGGATTCGGGGGCAACTGCCGCTCCTCACAGTGTGGCGGCTGTGGGGGGTGCCCCTGCCGGGTCGGACCCAATGCTGGGGGCTCACGCCAAAGACACTGCCGCAAGGCAGTGAACGAGTCCTCGGCCTCATCCAGGACCCAAGAGAGCTCAGTCCTCAGGGTAAGTGCACCATGTGGGAACTTGGGAACTGGCTTAAAATTCCTAGCTCCACCCAGCCGCTAATATCTGGCAGCTAGGTGAGTCTGGGAGGGGTTCGGGCCTTGGGATTCGGGGGCAACTGCCGCTCCTCACAGTGTGGCGGCTGTGGGGGGTGCCCCTGCCGGGTCGGACCCAATGCTGGGGGCTCACGCCAAAGACACTGCCGCAAGGCAGTGAACGAGTCCTCGGCCTCATCCAGGACCCAAGAGAGCTCAGTCCTCAGGGTAAGTGCACCATGTGGGAACTTGGGAACTGGCTTAAAATTCCTAGCTCCACCCAGCCGCTAATATCTGGCAGCTAGGTGAGTCTGGGAGGGGTTCGGGCCTTGGGATTCGGGGGCAACTGCCGCTCCTCACAGTGTGGCGGCTGTGGGGGGTGCCCCTGCCGGGTCGGACCCAATGCTGGGGGCTCACGCCAAAGACACTGCCGCAAGGCAGTGAACGAGTCCTCGGCCTCATCCAGGACCCAAGAGAGCTCAGTCCCCAGGGTAAGTGCACCATGTGGGAACTTGGGAACTGGCTTAAAATTCCTAGCTCCACCCAGCCGCTAATATCTGGCAGCTAGGTGAGTCTGGGAGGGGTTCGGGCCTTGGGATTCGGGGGCAACTGCCGCTCCTCACAGTGTGGCGGCTGTGGGGGGTGCCCCTGCCGGGTCGGACCCAATGCTGGGGGCTCACGCCAAAGACACTGCCGCAAGGCAGTGAACGAGTCCTCGGCCTCATCCAGGACCCAAGAGAGCTCAGTCCTCAGGGTAAGTGCACCATGTGGGAACTTGGGAACTGGCTTAAAATTCCTAGCTCCACCCAGCCGCTAATATCTGGCAGCTAGGTGAGTCTGGGAGGGGTTCGGGCCTTGGGATTCGGGGGCAACTGCCGCTCCTCACAGTGTGGCGGCTGTGGGGGGTGCCCCTGCCGGGTCGGACCCAATGCTGGGGGCTCACGCCAAAGACACTGCCACAAGGCAGTGAACGAGTCCTCGGCCTCATCCAGGACCCAAGAGAGCTCAGTCCTCAGGGTAAGTGCACCATGTGGGAACTTGGGAACTGGCTTAAAATTCCTAGCTCCACCCAGCCGCTAATATCTGGCAGCTAGGTGAGTCTGGGAGGGGTTCGGGCCTTGGGATTCGGGGGCAACTGCCGCTCCTCACAGTGTGGCGGCTGTGGGGGGTGCCCCTGCCGGGTCGGACCCAATGCTGGGGGCTCACGCCAAAGACACTGCCGCAAGGCAGTGAACGAGTCCTCGGCCTCATCCAGGACCCAAGAGAGCTCAGTCCTCAGGGTAAGTGCACCATGTGGGAACTTGGGAACTGGCTTAAAATTCCTAGCTCCACCCAGCCGCTAATATCTGGCAGCTAGGTGAGTCTGGGAGGGGTTCGGGCCTTGGGATTCGGGGGCAACTGCCGCTCCTCACAGTGTGGCGGCTGTGGGGGGTGCCCCTGCCGGGTCGGACCCAATGCTGGGGGCTCACGCCAAAGACACTGCCGCAAGGCAGTGAACGAGTCCTCGGCCTCATCCAGGACCCAAGAGAGCTCAGTCCTCAGGGTAAGTGCACCATGTGGGAACTTGGGAACTGGCTTAAAATTCCTAGCTCCACCCAGCCGCTAATATCTGGCAGCTAGGTGAGTCTGGGAGGGGTTCGGGCCTTGGGATTCGGGGGCAACTGCCGCTCCTCACAGTGTGGCGGCTGTGGGGGGTGCCCCTGCCGGGTCGGACCCAATGCTGGGGGCTCACGCCAAAGACACTGCCGCAAGGCAGTGAACGAGTCCTCGGCCTCATCCAGGACCCAAGAGAGCTCAGTCCCCAGGGTAAGTGCACCATGTGGGAACTTGGGAACTGGCTTAAAATTCCTAGCTCCACCCAGCCGCTAATATCTGGCAGCTAGGTGAGTCTGGGAGGGGTTCGGGCCTTGGGATTCGGGGGCAACTGCCGCTCCTCACAGTGTGGCGGCTGTGGGGGGTGCCCCTGCCGGGTCGGACCCAATGCTGGGGGCTCACGCCAAAGACACTGCCGCAAGGCAGTGAACGAGTCCTCGGCCTCATCCAGGACCCAAGAGAGCTCAGTCCTCAGGGTAAGTGCACCATGTGGGAACTTGGGAACTGGCTTAAAATTCCTAGCTCCACCCAGCCGCTAATATCTGGCAGCTAGGTGAGTCTGGGAGGGGTTCGGGCCTTGGGATTCGGGGGCAACTGCCGCTCCTCACAGTGTGGCGGCTGTGGGGGGTGCCCCTGCCGGGTCGGACCCAATGCTGGGGGCTCACGCCAAAGACACTGCCGCAAGGCAGTGAACGAGTCCTCGGCCTCATCCAGGACCCAAGAGAGCTCAGTCCCCAGGGTAAGTGCACCATGTGGGAACTTGGGAACTGGCTTAAAATTCCTAGCTCCACCCAGCCGCTAATATCTGGCAGCTAGGTGAGTCTGGGAGGGGTTCGGGCCTTGGGATTCGGGGGCAACTGCCGCTCCTCACAGTGTGGCGGCTGTGGGGGGTGCCCCTGCCGGGTCGGACCCAATGCTGGGGGCTCACGCCAAAGACACTGCCGCAAGGCAGTGAACGAGTCCTCGGCCTCATCCAGGACCCAAGAGAGCTCAGTCCTCAGGGTAAGTGCACCATGTGGGAACTTGGGAACTGGCTTAAAATTCCTAGCTCCACCCAGCCGCTAATATCTGGCAGCTAGGTGAGTCTGGGAGGGGTTCGGGCCTTGGGATTCGGGGGCAACTGCCGCTCCTCACAGTGTGGCGGCTGTGGGGGGTGCCCCTGCCGGGTCGGACCCAATGCTGGGGGCTCACGCCAAAGACACTGCCGCAAGGCAGTGAACGAGTCCTCGGCCTCATCCAGGACCCAAGAGAGCTCAGTCCTCAGGGTAAGTGCACCATGTGGGAACTTGGGAACTGGCTTAAAATTCCTAGCTCCACCCAGCCGCTAATATCTGGCAGCTAGGTGAGTCTGGGAGGGGTTCGGGCCTTGGGATTCGGGGGCAACTGCCGCTCCTCACAGTGTGGCGGCTGTGGGGGGTGCCCCTGCCGGGTCGGACCCAATGCTGGGGGCTCACGCCAAAGACACTGCCGCAAGGCAGTGAACGAGTCCTCGGCCTCATCCAGGACCCAAGAGAGCTCAGTCCCCAGGGTAAGTGCACCATGTGGGAACTTGGGAACTGGCTTAAAATTCCTAGCTCCACCCAGCCGCTAATATCTGGCAGCTAGGTGAGTCTGGGAGGGGTTCGGGCCTTGGGATTCGGGGGCAACTGCCGCTCCTCACAGTGTGGCGGCTGTGGGGGGTGCCCCTGCCGGGTCGGACCCAATGCTGGGGGCTCACGCCAAAGACACTGCCGCAAGGCAGTGAACGAGTCCTCGGCCTCATCCAGGGCGGCCAGTGCACCATGTGGTGCCAGGCTTTGCCTGCTGGCCGCCCGGCCGGGAAGCTCTGGGGTAATGGATGTCCGAATTGCTGCTTAGATAGCTCTAGGGTGACCCCACTGTTTCTGGGTTCTGAGTCAATCCTAAAGATTCCCAACGCCAGTAACTCTTCTTTTGGAGAACTTCTAATCACTCAATAATGCTGAGCTTTGAACACCTATAATGCAAAAGATAAACCCCGGATTGTCTAGCAGGATATTTTTTTGCCTGACATGATGTTGGTTCAGGAGACTGGTCACATTAGGTAGGTCCATAATTTTAACTAGCACTCTAGAACCTTATACTGGGTAGACTCTGTGCAGGATGTGTGGGCCACACCCTGTAGAAAGTTTGGCCCCACTGGTAAACCTAAATTTTAGGTGGTTATGGACTAAGCTAGGTGTGACCAAGGAGCCTGCCATCAATCACAGGTAAAGGGATCCACCATAGACTGGACTGGGCAAGGCAGCAGCACCCAAATGTGCATCCTGAATAGGCTGTGGGGTGGGCCGGGCTGCAACATTCACCAGCTCATACAAAGCCAAATGGGAGGCCAGAGTACACCGGGCACTGGCCTAAAAACCAATGGCATGTATGTAAACTGGGTTTGGGAGTGGATCAAGTGGAGGTACTTGGGAAGCTCCCCTGGCGAGTCATAGCTCTCGCTGGTGAACATGCCGTCCAAATCTGGGGGTCAGACTAGCAGGGCATAGTAGCTCCAAAATGTGTAACTTGGTAATGGACCGTAATGTACTGGGCAGGACTGAACAAACCTTTGTTTACAAGCAAAACTAGAAACCAGCATGGAACACAGGTCATACCGAGCTAGGCTCTTGCACCTACTGGTCCCCAGAGCAACCACGGGCAGGTGCATGATTTACAGCTAGGAACAAGCCCAATCGGGGAGGTAACGGGACACCCTACCTAGGTTGAGGTTCCCACCAAGGGGCGTATGTGCTAGAATTGGAGCTGCGTTCTATCTAGGAAACAGTTGCAGTCACCCGAGGCACTAGTGTGGGCTGGGATTGGATGCACCAGGCCAGTTCAGACCCCAACACCATCTGGTGTCATGGAGAACCAGGGGGTAGATGTGGGACTGACTAGGCTGGGTCTCAACCCCCTACTGAGCCATGCGTGAGCTGTATGTGGGTAAGGACGAGCCATGGCTGGGCTGAAACATCCAATAACAAGAACCAGAATGGGGTGAAAGCCAGCCAGGAAAAGCCACTGTTCCTGCTAGGGCAGGAGGTGAACTGAGTTGGGTTGGCTCAAGGACCCCCTGGCATGCGCAAAACCTGCCTTTGGGAGGGGATCTGATGGAGGAGCCTGGGCAACTCCTCTGGCAGGACACAGTCCCTGCAGGAAAGCGCAAGAAGCATGATAGGAAACAGCCCAGAATAGGCCATGGAAAGTTTCCCACTGGCACACATTCAGCATGGGTCAGGAGCAGAACAGGCTGAATCAGTCCGTATCACCCACTGGCAAATCCGATCACCAGATCAGAGTGTGGGATGAGCCGGGTTTGGTCGCGACAAAACCAGTACACATTATGGAATGCCAGGGCGTGGTTGCCTGTACTGGATATGAATGCAGCACCCAACCAGCACACATGAGATCCAGGAAGGAAGGGAGGGGCAGAACTGGCGGGGGGGGATTAAGGGGCTGGTTCCCTCGCCGGAGAGCTACTCCCAATGGAGAGCGTGGGCTGGGATAGAGACAGACTAGACTATGCAAGGCTACAACGCCTGTGCACTGCATGTGGACTAGATCAGGGAAAAGCCAGGCTGGGCTGATTATTCCTGCTGGTGCAAGCATAAATTAGAGTGGGTGAGGGATGTTTGGACATAGCCGCAGAAGCTGGCACTGGGGACCAATTCTGTCAAGTCAAACCACAGAACCACCCAAAGAGTGCATAAACCGGGACAGAGAGACCTGGGAGGGAAAAAGTGGGTTCCCCCTTCTTGGGTCACTATTCCCGTGGGAGGGCATGAAGACTGGGACGGGGGCTGGGATGGCTAGATAGAGAGGCACTCAACAACACCCGTGAGGGCTGGATGGTTGAGTTGGTTAGATAGAACTAAGCTTTAATACCCATTGACACGTACAAGAGTCAAACGGGATGGGGGACAGACTGGTCTTCTGCTACACATACTGGCAAACCAGGGTAGGGGGCGGGCCTGGTGGGGGTTATTGTGGGTCGCCCCGACTAGGCTGCAGCTCCCACTGGTTTGTGTGAGGGCCGAGTACGTGCTGGGCAGAACCAGACTGGACTGCAACACCCATTGGTTCCAGTGCAACTCGGGACTGAAAACAGAACCAACCCAGCAATTGCAACCACCAGCTGATCGTGGTGATGGACTGTGCCGGGCCCTGTGCTTGCTAGAGCATACAAGAAACTAGTCTGGGAATACCTCAAAGTTTCTTTGGAGATCTCCCTAATCGAACTGCTGGACTCAGAACTCTAATCAAGAAAAGACAGAAGACAGAGCAGATCAATCATTCATCTCAGCTATATGTTGGCAGCGATATATGGGGCAAACGGAGACTTTATGATGGACCATATCAATCAGTGGACGACCTCATCGAGCGAAACTGGCAGCGATTCATAACCGGAGAACTATTAACACCACTCGAGCACATATCTCAGAGCATGCCCCACATCCGGGACTCGGGGTGGGTGGGAAACTGGGTGGGGCTTCCCCCTCAATATCCCCCTTTACCTCAGATACAAGATGGAAACAATGTGAACATAATAGTATTACCCACTTCCCTATCCCCCTGAACCTTTTTTTTTTCTTTTCTTTTTCTTTCTTTAACTGTAATTAACTATGTAAAGATTGTCAACAACACAATAAAATAGATTATAAAAAAAAAAAAAAAAAATGTGCTGGGCAATGAATGAAAAATGCTCCTCGTATATTGTCTATTCTAGTAGAGACACTATTAGGTAGTTATTGTTGTTGACCTTATTTTAGAAATGAGGAAGTAAATTGCACAGTTTAAGCAGTTTGTACAAAGTCACAGGCCTCAAAATTGACTCTGGATCTGGTCGTCTTGGTTGCTGTGTTGTAGTGGCTGCCAGTGACATCAGCTGCATGTCCCTTCCCAGTGAATAAGACCCTAAGTAGTCACTGAGGGGAGACTAGGAGCATTTTTTCTTTTTACTCTGAACGTTAAAATTTTTCCCAATGATACTTCTAAACTTCATTTATTTTTATAAGTTTTCATTGATAAATAATCATTGTATCTGTGAGATACAATGTGCTGGCTTGATATATGTATATACATTATAGAACCCTAAAAGCAAGCTCATCATTTTTAATAAAATAATTGTATTTTGCAATCCTAATAAATGTTAAAGTTTTGTACTTCCTAGCATCTTTCACTGGCTTAGATGGTTACTTTCTGGAGTCAAATTTAATTACTCATTCCTTTTTTTTTTCATGTTCTGCTGGAACACTTGGCACAATCTGATTTGTATTATGGTTCGATGAACGCCTACATGGCTTTTCATAGCAGATTTTAAATACACAGCATAGAGCCCTGAACATGTTCTGTGTAGTTGAATTGAATGAACCAAGATAACTCAATTGTCTTTGAGTTTTATCAGTTTGTGGGAATGAAATGCACTCCCATGAGCATTAGCCAAGCAAATTACTAAGCCCAGCTCAGATGCAAGGAAGGAGAATTTGGTTTCACCTCTAAATTAGAGAAGTAGCAAAGAATTTTTGCAGCCAACTTTAATCTACCATGGCAACAAACATTACTGCCATGTGCAAAATAAACATGCCTTTCCCAAAACCCCCAACAGAGTCACCATGTTTCCTGTTTTTCTGCCTGATAGCCTAAGATCTCACCATCTGTAGCAGGTTCCTGTAATGGAGAGGCATCTGG
This sequence comes from Ochotona princeps, assembly GCF_030435755.1. Classification (NCBI taxonomy): domain Eukaryota; kingdom Metazoa; phylum Chordata; class Mammalia; order Lagomorpha; family Ochotonidae; genus Ochotona; species Ochotona princeps. The sequence goes on along the minus strand of NC_080833.1, from coordinate 102,454,804 downwards.
GGCTTAGCTCATTCAGTGTGGGGCCCTCTGATCTGAAGTCCACTGGCTTTTCACACTCAGCATAGAACAGTGAGACAGAGATAGGATAACTATAACAGACACCCCCATTCAAAGAGTGAGAGAAGAGACTGCTAACAGTGGGGTTCCCCATGAGCACCTGTTCTGATCCTGGCTGCTTCTCTTCCAATCCATCTCCCTGCTAATGCACCTGGGAAAGCAGCAGGAGATGGCCCAAGTGCTTGGGCCTCTGCTATCCACATGGGAGATTTATGCTGGATTTTGCAACATTTTATGCTGGATGGAATTGCTGGTTCCTGTTGTGGCCATTTGGGGAGTGAACCAGTAGTAGAAGATTCTTTCTCCCTGTATTATTCGGCTTTTCGAATAAATAAAGAAATACATCTTTAAAAAACAAGAACAAACAAACAAAAAACAGAAATGAGAAAACAGGGGTATGTAGCAGGCAGTAATCCACTGAAATTTTGAAATCTGAGTACATAGCAACAGTGTCTTAATTAGGGCCCATTTTTACTCCTGTGAGTGATTCTCTCTGACTCTTGGTTGTGCTCTTTGGGCTCTTGGTTCTGTACTTTGAGTTTTTTGTTGTTGTTGTTTGTTTGTTTGTTTTTCTATAGCAAACGATCCTTGCTTGTGGCTGTCTAGCTCTCTCTTCTGCTCAGTGGCAGGCTGAGGATCTAAGATTGTGTACTGCCTTAATCCCTTCCAGTTCATGCTGGCATAGTTCATTTATAATTTTGAAAGGCATTGTATCTCCATGGGCCAAATACTTGCATCTTGGTTTAGATTTTTGCTCTAAAGCCATTATTTTTGAAAACCTTTACTCTGTGGAGAGAGTGGGAATGAGAGTTACTTGGCTGTTTAGCCTACCACATCATAGTTCTCATACTTCAGCAAATTTGCTTAAAAACCAAATGGCTGGCTTTTTTTGTTTTTGTTTATTCTTTTATTTCTTAATTTTTAAGTGCTTCTTTTTCTCTTTATGTCTATAAGTCATAATATGACTATAAGAAATATATTAGGAGCTTGTGTGGTGGCAGAGTGGGCTGATCCTCTGCCTAAGGTGTTGGCATCCCGTGTGGACCCTGATTCTAGTCCCAGCTGCTTCACTTCTGATCTCGTCCCCTGTTGATGGCCTGAGAAGCAGCAGAAGATGGCCCAAGGCCTTGGGATCCTGCACCCACTTGGGAGACCTGGAAAGAAGCTCATGGTTCCCAGTTTCAGCTTGGCTCAGCTCTGACCATCACAGACATTTGGGAAGTGAACCAGCAGATGGAAGATCTCTCTGTCTCTGCCTCTCTCTCTCTCTCTCTTTCTCTCTGTGTAACTCTTTCAAGTAAAATAAATATTTTTATTTTTTTAAAAAAGAAGCACACTAGGATTTTTAGAATTCTGTCTGAAAATCTCCTTAGCCAGAAACCCACTCATTTATTTGGTACATTTTCTGTTTTGCTCATTGTTTTTGATGAACTTTTTGCCACTGCATCACACAGGTCATTGTTTCAGCTTCATGATAACATCTTCTTCACTGTCGTAAATAGTTTCCCTGCTAGTCTGCTTGATGTTCTTCCAGGAGAACTCACACTTTTCTTGAGGTCTTTCCAGCTACTGCTGCATCCAAGTGCCAAAGGTCTTATTGCTTGTTTTAGGGGTATGTTATACCAATATCCCACTTATCCCACTTCCAAATACCAAATTTGGTTACAGTCATCTACTTCCACCTAGAAAATGAGGTGGTGTGGTTTAGATATGGTTTATCTCCCTGAAAATTCATGTGGAGGCTGAATTCCTCAGTGCAGTGTTGTTAGGGGCAGGGGTGGCACCTTTAAGAACTGTTTGGGTCGTGAGGAATCTACACTCACCATTAAATAAAAGCTTGTGGGACGGTTAGTATCTGGGAAGTCTGACTTCCTTCTCTATCTTTTGCACATGCCTCCCTGTCATTCTGTTTTTCTGTCACACATGAAGCAGCACAAAACCCTCACCAGCAACCGGTTGCTATGCTCTTGGACATTTCAGTCTCCAGAACTGTGAGCCTAAGGCATCCCCTTTCTTTCGTCAGTCACTCAGCCTTGGGTATTGTGGTATAATCACAGAAGGTGTACTAAGACTGTTTTTAAATTTATGGCTTAAAAAAATTGATGGTTTAGCACAAAAATCATTTAATTAAATCTCGTGGTTCGGGTAATAATTAAATTAAACCTCATGATTTGGGTAGTCAATAATTCTAGCCTGGCTGAGCAGGTCAATGGCATTTTATAATGGTCACATACAGGGTTACTTAATTGTGTCCAGTGGATGGAGGACTGCTTCACACGTTACCTGGCACTTTGATGGGGAATACAGGATACGGATCCAGATAGGCCCCTTCTGTCTCTTAAGACCAAATCAGAAGAAAGAGGCTAATTCGATTCTACTTCTCAATTGAAGGAGTAAAGAATTTCTGATCATCTTCATGATCATGGTGTCTCCCCTGCCAGATAAGCATTCTGATCATCTGTAATCTACCACAGGCCCTATAGTCGTCTTCTGTTTCTGGAAATAGCATTGTTTGAACCTAAAGTTAAAGAGATGGACTTGGTGCCCAGTGTGGTAGCCTGGTGGCTCAAGTCCATGCCTTTCATGTATCCAGAATCCCATATGGGTACCGGTTCATATACCAGCTGCTCCACTTCCCGACCAGCTTTCTGATTGTGGCCTGGGAAAGCAGTAGAGGACAGCCCCAACGCCTTGGAACCCTGCACCCATGTGGAAGACCCAGAAGAAGCTCCTGCCTCCTGGCTTTGGATCAGCTCATCTCTGGCCATTATGGCCACTTGAGGAGTGAATCAGCAGGCAAAAGATCTTCCTCTCTGTCTCTCCTTCCCTTTGTAAATCTGACTTTCCAATAAAAATAAATCTGAGAGAGAGAGAGAGAGAGAGAGAGAGAGAGAGGGAGAGAGAGATGGACATGGTGCTCCAAGAGACAAAGGAGACACTTGTTGACCAAGTCAGTGGAATAAACAACAGTAATCAGTGAAATAATAGGTGTTGCAGGCAAGTTGTCCCCCTATGAAAGTGTTCAGTAAATATTATGTGTCAAAACTGGAGAAGCAAGCTTGGCATGATAGCCTAGTGGTTAAATCCTCGCCTTGCATACACTGGGATCCCAATATGGATCCCAGTGTTAATATCCCAGCAGCTTCACTTCCTATCTGGTTCCCTGCTTGTAACCTGGGAAAGCAGTAGAGGATAGCCCAAAGTCTTGGGACCCCGAACCCATGTGGGAGACCCAAAGAAGCTCCTGGCTCCTGGCTTCGGATAGACTCAGCTCCAGTTGTTGCAGCCACTTGGGGAGTAAACCAGTGGACAGATCTTTCTTTCTTTCTTTTTTTTTTTTTTAAGATTTATTCATTTTATTACAGCCAGATATACACAGAGGAGGAGAGACAGAGAGGAAGATCTTCCGTCCAATGATTCACTCCCCAAGTGAGCCGCAACGGGCCGGTGTGCGCCGATCTGAAGCCGGCAACCTGGAGCCTCTTCCGGGTCTCCCACGCGGGTGCAGTGTCCCAAAGCTTTGGGCCGTCCTCAACTGCTTTCCCAGGCCACAAGCAGGGAGCTGGATGGGAAGTGGAGCAGCTGGGATTAGAACCGGCGCCCATATGGGATCCCAGGGTGTTCGAGGTGAGGACTTTAGCTGCTAGGCCACACCGCTGGGCCCGAGAAGATATTTCTCTCTGTATATCTGCCTTTCCCCCCACCCCACCCCCCAAAAAAAACCAACTTGGGAAGCAGTGTGCAGAATGGTTAGGCACTAACTGTTGTTGAACTTAATTGGGGCTAACCTGGTTGAAAACTCTTGGTATTACATCTATCAGCTTTGTTTATTTAGACAATATATTGTACTTCCCTGTGCTCCATATTAAGCAGATATAAAATAAATATTACTAGAACCTATTTCATAAATTTGTTGTGCACATGAAAGGTAATAGTGTGTATATTATATATATTTTTTATATATATGTATATGTATCACTTTTAGCAGAGAATTTGGCAAAAATATATTAATTTGGCTATTTTTATTGTTTCTTTGTAGGTCATGCAGTCATGCATATTAAAATCAATAGTTCTTTTCATTAGACTCAAATTGTTGAGAAGGAAAGGGAAAAGGTTTTATTTATTTATTTTTTTAATTATTTATTATTTTTAATTCATTAATTACATTGTGTTATGTGACACAGTTTCATAGGTACTTGGGTTCTCCCCACCCCTCCCCAAACCCTCCCACCATGGTGGATTCCTCCACCTTGTTGCATAACCACAGCTCAAGTTCAGTTGAGATTCCCCCATTGCAAGCGTATACCAAACATAGAGTCCAGCATGTTATTGTCCAGTCAAGTTCAACGGCTTCTTAGGTATACCTTTTCTGGTCTGAAGACAGAGCCAGCAGAGTATCATCGGGAAAAGATTTTAAAAACTGAATAGAAGGCCAAAGTATCCTGTAAGTCTTTGATGCTGAAAATAAAGTTATAGCACCTTGTATGTATTTTTGTATCTTATCATCAACAATTTATGTATTCAATGGACCAAATTAAGAGCAGGGCATTCAGGAAGGAGTAACATACCTGGTTTAATTTATCACAATATCAACCGAGATTATTTGTGTTGTAATCCAGACAACTGGGATCAGATGTACAGGATGTATGTAGATGACTTGCTACATAACAATCCCTGTGAGATTAAAATGAGAATTCAAAAACTATAGCTCGGGATATGCCCAGCTATGCTACTATAATAATAATGTTCAGTAACTTAATACAGTAGATATGTGTCTCTTTCCAGTTTCACATATTCATTTTGGGTTGGCAGGAAGGCTGTAACCATCACATTCATTTAGAGACTTAGGCTAATGAATGCTCCAGCTTGACATACACATAATTGATCCTCAAAGGATCAATACAACAGTGGAAATGGACTGTGGTCCACTGAGCACCAGATCCTAAAACATCTGAGTTCTACATGGAAGTGACCCTAGGAGACTTTCTCTCACATTTCAATGTCCAAGGCGAGTTGCATTGGCTAATGATCACACTAACTTTAAATGGAGTTGGGAAGGGTAAAGTAACCATGTATTCATTAGGAGAAAAGCTTAACAAAAAGCCAGACAATGCTGCACACTGCTAAATTGTATAATTGTTCCACAAGTACTCTTCCCTCCTGTGCTCTGTGAGCAGACTGCATGTTTCTGCACCACTGGCTTTAGACTTGGCTGTGGCTGAATTTGGTGAGGGAAGTGTTGTAGAAGGGACAGTGTGCCAGCTCTGAGCAGAGACTGTAAGAGACATTGTGAATCTCTGTCAGCTCTGTTGCACGCCTGCACTCTACCGAGAATATTCCCCAAGCAACTGATGCTACTTTAGTGTGGACCCTAAAATGAGAGATGTGTGGAGCAGACCTCAGACCTTTGAGGCAGAAGTGGATATTTATTGTATAATACTGAGATCGTGGAAGTCTTTTGTGAAGTAGCATTGTTTCAGCAGAAAGATGAGTAATACAATGATTCAATACAGCAGGATTTTTCTGAACACTAGGTGTTACAGATCATGGTTGGCAAGTAGGCATATGAAATAGGAACTTACTAGTTAGTATTCTGCGATATTAAAGTGAAAGCATATGATATTAGTTATTTGTATACTAGGTAAGTACATAAGTAGGAAAATAGACAGGAGGGGGAATCTTCGTTCCATTCTCCATGAACTTCTTGACATAGTCATGTATGGATACAGAAATAAGATTTTAAAAAGATTTGTTTATTTATTGGAAAGGCAGAATTACAGAGATAGCAAGAAAGAGAGAGTTCTTCCCTATGCTGGCTTCATTCGCCAAATGGCCACAACTATTGGAGGTAGGTTCATCTGAATTCAGGAACCAAGAACTTCTTGCAGGTCACCCACGTGGGTGCAGGGTCCAAGCACCTGGGCCATGCTTTGCTGCTTTCCCAGGCCATTAACAAGGAGGTATATCAGAAGTGGAGCAGCCGGGACTCAATCCAGTGCCCATGCAGAATGCTGGTGTAGGAGGCAGGGGCTTATTCTAATATGCTACAATGTTGGCCCCATGTTTTGTTTGTTTTTAAGCTTTCTTTATTTTTATTTGAAAGATTTTGTGAAGAGAGAAGGAGTGACAGAGAAAGAAGCTCTTCCATTCCCTGGTTTATCCCCTAAATGGACTCACTCAATGGTGCTGAGCTGATCTGAAACTGGGAGCCAGGAGCTTCTTCCAGGTCTCCCACGCGGGTGTAGGGTCTCAGTGCTTTGGACCATTCTTCACTGCTTTCCTAGGCCATCAGCAGAGAACTAGATTGAAAGTAAGCAGCCTGGAACCTAACCAGAGCCCAGTTGGGATGTTGGCACCACAGGCTGGGGGATTAATGTGCTGCATCAGCCAGCTCGGCTCCTGATTCTGTGTGTCTTACAGCTTTCTTTCAATCTTTCAACATAATTACACTTACATATTGATTAATAGAACACTATTTAAATTTAGCACCCTATAATTTTTTTTTTTTAAACCAAAAACCTGGTACACGGTATGAGGTGTTTTTTTTTTTTTTTCCAAAAGGGTTTGGATTTTGGTTTACTTTCATCAGTTACAAATGTATGAAAGATCTTCCATCAAATACTGCACAGAAGTCTTGAGACATTTGTCTTTGATTTATCTTAGAAAAGTAACAAATATTGCACTGTAAAAGTTTATAAAACTCAGTGCAAAAGGACTTTGCTGTCATATTTCAATGCCAGTTTGCAAAGCTTATGACTCATGAAGTAGGGGCCAGACAGGAGCCTATGTAGATGATGCAGGTAATATGGGATGTAGATTGCCACTCTACAAACCCCGATTCAATTTCTGAAATCTGAGTTGATACACTCAATTCACAAGGAATTTCAGCACACTCATCTTCCCTGATTTATTCAAGAGAATAAAATGAAGTTTCTTCCCAGATTTTCAGTTCAGAGGTAACAGTTTACTGCAGGCAAGGCATTCCTCCCATCGTCAGCATTCCTGGAGTGGCATGCAATGGGGTTCTAGCTGGGTTTCGGTTTGCATCAACTGTCATACAAAACACTCCCCAAAGTTAAAGACCGCTAGGTCTTAATATTATAACTATTAAAGTGATGCATATATTAAATAAGAATGAAATGTAAATGGTGAATTCCAGTGCTGATAAGGCTAAGATGATAAAATTAGCTAGTCCTTCATTCTAACATCCCATGCCTCCAAATTTAGCTCAGGAAAATAGTTATCTTAGTGTGTTTCTGCTGCCACAATTTAATACCTTAGACTGGTAAATGTATAAATGATAGAAGCTTATTATCTACAATAACGCATTTAGGATTTTGTGTTTCCCATAGTTCTGGGAGCTGAGGAGTGTGAAATCAAAGTGCTAGCAGATTCAGGGGCTGGTCAGGCCTTGCTCTCATATCCAAGATGGTCCCTTGTTCCTGCAACCTGCAGAGGGGATGAACGTTATAACTTAACTGATAGAAGGACAGTGGGGCAAAAGAGACCAGGAACTCGCTTTCACCACCTTCGTTCATTTATTTTTAAGAATTTGTTTTATTTCAAAAACAGTTACAGGAAGGGAGAGAGAGAGAGAGGAGATTGTCCATCCCTGGGTGATTCCCCAGATGCCTGTAATCAGCTGGACAGGACCAGGCTAAAGCCAGGAACTAGGCACTCCATCTAGGCCTCTCATGTGTGTGACTGGGACCAGGTGCTTGGCCTGTTATCACACTGCCCTGCTGGGTGCATTTGTAATAAGCTGGGTAGGAAATGGAGTAGTGTGGATGGGAGCCAGCTCTGAGATGGGAGATGTTTTGTCCTTAAGCAGAGGCTTAATCTGATGTGTCACAATTCAGCTTCTATTGTAAGAGGGTTGATCCCATCCCTGAAGGTGAGGAGCTTCATCAACTCCACAAAGGCTCTAATGAGAATTTTGAAGGAACACATACATTCAGTCTGTATCATAATTCCAAAGCATGAAATGATCAATACAGAAAAAATTCATTCAGGCAGTATTTGTAAGAGTCTTACATTGAAAATAGTATGACTACACAAAAATAGAGTATTATTAAGTAAGCTGTAGTCTTATAAAATGTCACATGATCATTGCAATAGTAAGTATGAATATTCCTTAATAATATTTTGGGAATATATAATTTCAAAATTATTGGCTTATTATAAAAGCAGACACACACACACTGAAATAGAGACCTTCCATTTACTGATTCATTCCTCAAATGTCCAGAGTGTCCAGAGTGGCCAGGGTGGGGGCAGGCTGAAGCCAGGATCTGGGAACTCAGTGGGGCTGCCTCTCAGGATGTGTATTAGCAAGAAGCTGAATCTGAAGTGGAACCAGGGTGCAAACCAGAGTGGCAGAGGATGAAGGTGCCCAAAGTGTTGTCTTAACAGCTATACTAAACACCCACCCTGGAAAAAAATTGGATGAGTAAGAAAAAGAAGAGCAGAAACTCATGTCAAAGATATAATTAAAGTTAAATAAATAGAAATATAATACATGTGGATAATGATCAAGGGTCATATGAAGTCATTGAAATGTTTGTCCTGGAGGAGTGGTTATATTCATGAATGTTTTTCTTTTAAAGGTTACCACAAAAAATTGTTTCTCAACAAACATAATCTTGAAAACAGCAAATATATTTTTCTTTTCAAGTATATACCCATGTGTGATAGCAAATCAGTGTTTTGATCAAATTACATGTATATACATATTTAAGAGATTTACTTATTTTTAGTTGAAAAGCAGAGTTATATAGAGAGAGACAGAAAAAGAGAGATCTTCCATCCACTGGTTCACTCCTCAAATGACTGCAACAGCAGGAGGGAGGCTGGTCTTAAGCCAGGAATCAGAGCTTCTTTCAGATCTCCTGTGTGGGTGTAGGGGCCCAAGCACTTGGGCCGTCCTCCACTACTTTCCTCAGAGTAAGCAGGAAGCTGGATTGGAAGTGGAGCTGCTAAGAGTTGAACCAGCACTCACACGTGGTGCTGGTGCTGCAGGCGGAGGCTTAGCTTGCTACACCATGGTAGATAGATAGATTTTAAAGATGTTTGGGGAAATACATTTAAGGTTTAGCAGTTCAGCATAAAAGCTAGTGACTTTTATCTCTTAATTATCTTAATACAATAATCTTTACATGTTTTAAACAGCATTGTACATTATTTTTAAAATATTACCTTCTACAGAATCTGGATACGGAAAACATATAAAAATAGTAGTCTTAATCTGTAACATAAATGAACATTTTATAAGTTATTTGTTTACTTATAAAATCTTAGAGAATAAAACGTTTAACAACTTTATAATTTGATATCAAGGGTTATCATCACTGATGTTAAGGCAGTTTGTAATCTTTTTGTTAGCTTCAACACTCGACTAATTTTTATTATTCTGTTTTCTTTGCAGAATAGGCAATCTTAACTCACTAATATAAGCACATCGTGTTTTTTTCTGAATCCCTCATTTTGCAATCTCTGGATACTGGGCCATTAAACTGGTTCTGAAACAGCACAGATTTCGTACCATTTGTTCATTAGCATTTCTAATTATTGTCTATAAAACTGAGTAAGTGTTCGTATTTCAGAGAAGTTGATAAAAAAGATCAAATCCATTCTGAGGTGAGAAAACTGGTTCAGAATCCACTCTGTAACATAGTATGAGGCTTGGTATTCACTATTTTGAAAATCTGTTGTGCATTTCAGTGCTTGTTTTTATCAAATAGGGTCGCATTAAAGTTTTAAAATAGTGCAATAGGTTTTGTTTTGTCCTTTATTCCCCAAATCTGGTTTCATTACAAAGGCTGCCACCTGAATAGCTTCGTGAATCTCATTCATGTTATAAGAAATATTGGCAAGAAACAAAAGCTGATGAAAGTATGTAATGTTCCCCGTCACAGACATCAGCAGATATGAATAATTGATTGCAAGCATGTGTGGAAAGCCACATACATTTTTAAAAATTAATATAGCTTTTTAAAATCTTTTTCCATTTATTATTATTATTATTTTATGATACAATTCCATAGACTCTGGGATTTCCCTCAGAGTTTATGTACTTCTAAGGTGGAAGAGGTTTAACAAGCAGCATTGGTTATCTTTGGGTATTATGGGCAATTTACTTTGCATTTTGTTTTCAAATGTACAATGAATGTGTCATAAACTTTTGATGAAAATTGTTTTAAAAACAAGCGAGGGGGGCCCAGCGACTGTGGCCTAGTGGCTAACGTCCTCGCCTTGAATGCCCCGGGATCCCATATGGGCGCTGGTTCTAATCCCGGCAGAGCCTTGGGACCCTGCACCCGCGTGGGAGACCTGGAATAGGTTCCTGGTTACTGGCTTGGGATCGGCGCAGCACCGGCTGTTGCGCTCACTTGGGGAGTGAATCATCGGACGGAAGATCTTCCTCTCTGTCTCTCGTCCTCTCTGTATATCTGACTTTGTAATAAAATAAATAAATCTTAAAAAAAAAAAAAACAACAAGTGAGAGGCTGGCATTTGTTACAGAGGTGGGTACGCTGGCTTGGAATGCCCACTTGGGACATCCACCTGGAGACCCAGACTGAGCCCAGGTCTGGCTGTTCACGCATTTGAGTAGTGAACCAATACATAGGAGTCCTCTTTGTCTCTTTCTTCAAATAAATCCATAGATAAATAACTTAAAGGAGCATATTTTCTTACCTCACTTCTAAGCCCCCGCAGCTTGCCTAATTAGTGCTAGCATTCTTAAATGCAGTGCCTGTCTGCCTGTAGACAGCATTCCTCTGCACAGCCCCAGTAGCCCATAATTTGAGTTGAGACAAAACTAAATATAGCACCAACTTTAGTGTGGAGGATGGAAATCTGACTCTCGCTGCCTTTTTTTTTTCTCCCTCCGTCTGAGAGGCGGCAGGAGGTTCTTCTCAAGACAGGTGGCCTGTTAGGTCAAATTGGACTGTGCATTTTTCCCCCCCGGTAACATTCTAAGCTCAGGAGCAGTGTGGTCTGCTCTGTGAATTAAGTGTTGGATTTGTGGGATTCGAGACTGGGGACTCTTGAGACATTTTATGCCTCAAACATTTTGCTTTCCTGTCCTCCCTACGCCGGCTTGGACTGGTGAGGAAAAAGGCTCTTGGTCGCTTGTCCCCAGGGGCACAGCTTTGTCAGCCCTGGGGTTTGCTGGAACCTTTCTGCAGGGAACTCCTCAGGTGCTTCAGGGAGAAGACGTGTTGGTTCGATCTTCAGAAGTGCAAGGAATGCATCTTCCAGGCCCGTGCCCTGGCGAGGGGAGCTTCCACTGATGAGGCTCTGAGCTCCTGGGGTTTCACTCAGCTTCTCTGTAAAGTCAGTGTAATTAAGTCCGCATTGCCACGTGCAGGCACTAGAAAGCGTTTTTTTTCCTTTCAAATTATAAAAAGGTCAGTGTTGATGCTGATAATAACAGTGATTATGTCACTTAATAAAAAGGAGCTGGGGGCTGTGAGCACTCCAATTATAGCTTGTCTTGCCTGTTGGAGTCTTCAGTCATAAGCAGATGGTTCAAGGTCTCAGACAGCGCCATCTCAGAAGGACCCCTTTCCGCGATCTTACAACAGGCGCTCTGGACACACCCCGTCCTCAGGGCCACCATCTCAAGCTTTTCTAGCGTTCTAGGAAGTTCAGAAGTCCGCTGCCTCCTTGAAGCTGCGGATGGAACCTTGTTGCTGTGGAAACTGCAAACCAATGAAGAGGAACTCCACGAGATGGAAGGACTAGCAAGGTCGCAAGGCTTAATCAAGATGCTTCCCTTCCTGGGAAGGTCGCTGTTCCTAGATTTAGTGGCAAAGCTGACAGGTCAGACTTATAGGAAACACATCATTGCGTCGTGATGTGGCCATCTAGTGCTCCACCTGCATTGAACTGTGATTGCACCTAAACCTAGCGGACTCCGTCTCTGGCTTCGGGGTTCCCTGTGGGTGGGGTGCGCGAGCCCAGCGGGAGGATCGCCTCTGCAGATTCTGCCCGCGGTTGGTTGGTTTCATCCAAAGCCCCTCCTTGGGATGGGCAGGGGACGGGGCACACTACAGCACCCTGGAAGCCGTCTGCCCTAGTGCCGGCGCCGCCGTTCGCTGGGGCCGCGAGGGTGTGTCCGGCAGCGAGTGACCTCTTGCGCACGCTGGCAGTCGGAGCCCCGCCTCCGCCCGCGGTTGACAGCTCAGCTGGTGGCGCGCGGCTCGTGCCAGCCAGACGCGTCTCGGCTCGGGAGGCTGCCCGCACGGCCCCGGGCGCCGTGGCGCTCCGCTCGGCGCGCAGCCCCCAGCGAACAGTCCCTCCCTTGTGCGGCTCGCACGGAGAGAGGAGGCTCGGCCGCGGAAATCGGGTTTCTGGAGGAGCAGGAGCGGAGCTCGCCGCCGCCTCCACCACCGAAAGAAGGAGCCGGGAGGAGAAGGCTGTGGCTGCTAGCCCTGGAGGTTCGTGAGCAAGGCTTCTCTTTTTCCCAAGCGGCTGCCACTCCCGGGTGAGCAGCGCCTGGAGAGTAAGGAAAGCACCGGGAAGATGGAGCAGACGTGGAGGTAGGTGAGCTGTGGCTTTCCGGTCGCATTCTTGACTCCATCGCGCTGTGGCCAGAGGTCGCCCCTCCGCACTTGGGGCCCCGGGTCGCTCCTTGACCCCCACCTCATGCCTTGCTTCCTCCTATCTGATTCCCAGCCCACCCCTGGGTCCTCCCGCACAAGCTCTCTTCTCTGGTGTTCCCCTCGCTGGATGACTCTCCCTGCCACCTCCTCTGCATGTTAAAAATATCCAGCGAGTCTGCCTGGAAGTTTTTGTGGAAATGTTTCAACCTCTTTCTCGTTCGCCAGGGCTGTCTTTTTCGCAGCGGGTGTTTCTCTAGAAACACCTTTGATTTCTGACACTTGGAGCAACATTAGGTTCGCCCTCACCCTGCCACGTTTTCCTTCCCCACCTTACCCTCCACTCGTGACACAAAGGCAGGGGTGGACTGAGTGATCCAAGCCATGCGTGCTCATGTCCAGGGGGCCCTCAGCTGGAGCCAACTTTGGGAGAGGAGAGAGGGAGAAGAGACTGGGAGAAGAGAAGAGAGGGAAGAGAGCCTGCGTAGTTGAGATATTGCTGGGGCTCTGGGACAGTCAGCTTTGGAGATTAGATTTTGGAGACACCCAATGGAAACATCCCTACTCCTCCGTCACCCACTGCTCTCATCAGATGTACATCAAAATGGAGCCCACTTAAGGATGGGTTAAGGATGAAAGACCATGTGTGAGGACAAAGACTTCATTTAGGTTTTTTTTTAGTGGGAGAGCCGGTGTGGAGACAGGATCCCCAAGGTAGTTCTGCGGCAGCTCTGCTTCTGTCTCCAGTGTCTGACTTCTGACCGACTACAGACAGTGCAGATCCAGATGGTGAACTTGAGGCTGAACACTCCTTGTGATTGTTGAGCTCAATGGGAGTGCATGCTATAGAGTCAATTTTAAAGGGGAAATTCAAGTGTGAGGCATATTGATAAAAACCATCTGAATTTATTAATAATGATTCTGCTCCGGCCTCTTGTGGAGGATGAGTGTGCTCTGGGCATTGCTAGATGAAAGAGTTGAATCAAGAGAAACACAAGGCTGAAGTGTGCAGGCTGGGTGTGAGGTTTGTTCTCTTCTGAAGTGCAGTTGGTGGCCGAGACTTGGACCAGTTTAGCCTCTCTCTTGCAAGGGCAGAGCAGCCTGTGGAGACACATTGTGATGGTGGGATGAGCAGCCAAGCTAAGGCTGAGTGTAGGGAAAAGGCTTTTCAACCAATGAGTTGCCAGGGCCATTAGGACAGTCCTGATCCTGGGGTCCTTCAAGTTGAGGCCAGATGAGCATTTGGTGGTAATGAAAGTGAGTGTATTCAGGGATTCCAGTGCTTTTCAGATAAAAAAAAGAATTATTTATTAATTTTTGAACATTGTATATATATACACACACATGTAAGACTTTCAAATTCAGAAATAATTCAGAAAAATCACACATCATCTGATGATAGTCCAGTTAATTCCACACACATGATGGCCGCTCAGCTCAGGAAAGTGGACATCCTCAGGCCTCTGAAGTTCTCCTTAGAATGCCTGTGGTAGCCGTCATCCTTATTTTTGACATCAATTAGTTTTGCCTAGTTTAGCACTTTATGTGAATGAAATTATATATGGTTTACTTTTTTTATGTCCAGCTTCTCTTACTTTATCTTGGCGTTTTGGGATTCTATAACATTGTTGTGTGTGGTTCTAAGTAATTTCCCATTGATTATAAAGATATCAACTCACTACTTGTCCATTCTATTATTGATAGGTATTTGGATAATTTCCACTTTGGAGCTATTGCAAGTGTTGTTATTATGAACATTTCTGTACATCTCATTTGATGAATATTTGTACACACTTCTGTCGGATAAATAAACAGAAGTAGATTGTTGGGTGACAGAAAATGCATGTTCAGTTTTAGTAAATATTGCCAGATTGTTTTCTAAAGTATTTGTTATAGAGTTTTCTAAAGAGGGTATGTAAGAGACCAAGATATAATGAAAAGATACTCCCATATGGGTGCTGGTTTGTTTCCTGGCTGTTTTACTTCCCATCCAGTTCCCTCTTTGTGGCATGGGAAAGGATGGCCCATAGCCTTGGGAGCCTTCCCTATTTGGGAGACCCCAAGGAGGCTCCTGGCTCCTGCCTTCGGATCTGCTCATATCAGGTAGTTGTGAACATTTGGGAATGAACCAGCAAATCGAAGTTCTTTCTGTTTTTCCTTCTCTCTTTGAATCTGCCTTTCCGATAAAAATGGATAAACCTTTAAGAAAAAAATAAAAGATTCCATACCACACACAAATTGGAGTGGCTGATATTAAAAAGAGGAAATACCAGATGTTATGGAGGGGAATTCAAACATTCACACTATTTTTCTTTCTTTCTTTGTTATTAGAGGTGTAAAGTTTATTGAAGAGAAAGCTCTTATAAGGAAGAAGTTCCAAAAGAGGGTTGCAGTTAGGGGAAGTGGTCTCTTACAGCAACAAATGTATTTATGTTTCAGGCAAGTGCATTTACATATGTAACAAATAAAAACTTTCATGTAACAATAATCAACCTTATCATGTGTTTTGTCCTTGTATTTTCCTATTCTTTTTCTTTAAATAACAGATCTGGTTGTGACTCACTAAGTGTATTTCACCACCTAGTGGGTCACAGTTGGAAAAATCTTATAATTGTAGATCATGGCTGATGTCTCACATTTTTCCTAACTCAGAGATCAGATTAGTTCATAAATACTTCTTGAAAAGTTGAAACCCCAAAAAGGCCAGATGCTGAGGATAAGACAACCAAGGCAATCAGGGCTCTGCCTTTGAGGGCTTTCTAGTCTCATCAGATGTAATTTTAATAGGGAGGGGCTTAGCAGGGATATGCATTGGCTGTGGGAACACAAAGGAGAGGCATGCTAGAGGAGTCACAGAATAAAAGTGAACTGCACATACTGGTTACTCAAAACCATGTCAATTCCATAATGTTGCAAATTGCTGTTGATGTTATATTGGGACTCTTAATTGACTGGGATGATATTCTACCAGCTTTAACTTCAGACCAGAAATAGTCTCCCCAAGAAACTGTTCAACCCATCTGGACAATAAGTAGCTGGACTCTATGCTTGGTATATGTTCGCAAAGAAAGAATCTTGATTGAATTTGAACTGTAATACTGAGACAAGGTGGAGGAATCCACCAGGGGGGAAGGGTGTGGGGAGGGGTGGGGGGATTCCCAGAGCCTATGAACCTGTCACATAATGCAAAATAATTAATAAAAAAATGAAAAAGAAAAAGAGAACTGCAATTGCTTCCAATAATTAAACACCCTTTGGGATCCGTTTTCACACTGTATTTCATCTAATCCTCACAGTCCTGTGATGCAAATGTTATTCCACTTTTAACACAAGCAAACTAAATTTTAGAGGTGTTTTGTAACTTTCCAAGAGTGACAGACATAATTTAGGAAGCAGTACAGCCCCAAACTATCCAACTCCAAAATGTATGCTCCTACTGGCTTTACTTGAGTTGAGTCTTGAAAGTAATCCTGTTTCTGAACTGGGTCTGTCTTGGCATATTTTGCTGATGGATAGGCATATGACTGGTTCTGTTTCCAAATTTGCTTTGCATAACCCCAGAAAAGCCTCTCTGAACTTTAGGCAAATAAAATTATGCTAGATATACTCTTTTTGTATTCAGATTCTATTCCTCAGTGGTATGCTGTTGAGGTTCTTCTACATTGTTGTAATCTATTTGCAATTCATTTTATTCTGTGTCTAGTCTGTGTAAATGCATTATATTTATTCATCTGTGCTATTGTTAGTGGGTGCTTGGGCAATTTTTACTTTGGAGCTATTGAAAATGGTGTTGGCATGAACATTCCTGTGCACATCTGAGGATGAATGTGTGTTATACTTCTGTTGGATGAGTGGAATAGGTTCTTTACATGAACCCTTACATTTTTTACTTGTTTATTCCACAAAGGACAGGGTGGTGGGTAGCTGCATTACCAAAGTTAGACGTCCTCTACTGCAAGACGCACATCACCTGCCGCTTTATAACTCACTCAGGATGTCCCTCCTTCCCGTCTGAGTGAGCTTTGCTGACTTGCCTGGCTTTTTGGCTAAATCCTCTAGAAACAGCATGGTTGTTTCTGGAACAGCCAATATACTGGCCTTCTTGGAAGTTAATTTGCTCATTAGTCAAATTGATATTGATAAATAAAGTAGGGGTTGTCAAAGTGATAGACTGCTGGCTTTGTAGATAGGGTCCAGGGGTCCCTCCCCAGTATTTGGAGGTGAGAACAAGCCAAGCAATCCGCTTCTGGGAAGAATGTTGATGTCAAGACCTTGTAATCAAGTTTCTTCTGTGCTGTTGTAACAGACCTAGATAACCAGAATTCTGTGTGTCCTGTGGGGGAGGGAGGGTTTTGTGTGTTTTCCATAGAGTCTCAGTTGAACCACCAACCAATTAGAAATTAAAACCATCTCTCTTCCAGGACAATCGCAAGAACGTCCCCCTTTATAGCTTGGAAACTCCCCAGGCAATCAGGCTTGAAGGCAGCTCTTTCTTTTTCAGGGATCCCTCTTCAAATTGCAAGATTTTTCCCCCTTCATTCTTGCTTTAACTTTCCTGCTGTCTTTCAATAAACCTTTTCTGCTTTACACACTCTTCCTTGTCTATGCTCCTCAATCTTCTTGGACACAAGATGTAAACCTGATGGAGGAAAAAGAATTGCAGATTCTTGCATTAAAAGGAATGTTTATGGAAATGACGAATTTGGTGATGATGGTAATTTTTCTGACTTCGTAAATGTAATGTCAGTGAGGTAATGAACTTGGGCTCTAAATTTTTAGCATTCATCTGTCTGGACTAGTAGCATCCTCGCCTTCAATCTTGGAGACTTAGAGTATATCCAGGCCACTGTTGATGTTGATTACCTGTGGCTGCTATAACACATTCACAACATAGTGGCTTAGAACAATGTAACTTGATTACCTTGCAATGCTGGATACCTGAAGTTTTACCATTGTTCCCCAAGGCTAAAATGAAAGGGTAGCAGGAGAACTTCCCCGTTCTCTTCTGGAGAGTACAAGGGAACATATGGTTCTTGCTCTTCTGTCTTCTAGAGGCTGTCTGTGTCCCTGAGTTATGGCCTTTCTCCAGGGAGAGGTTCTCTGTGGCCTTGGTTTCCATCACCTGTCGCTTCCCCCTTCATTCTGACTACCTGGTGCTCCTCTTGCAAGGAAACATCAGATAGTTAGACATGGGCCCAACCAAATCATCCAGGACCATCTCATTTAAAAATCCTATCTGCAAAGTTCCTTTTGCCAAGCAAGGTACCATCTACACAGCCTAGGGCTTAGCAATGTAGATATCCTGGGAAGACCATTACTCAGGCTACCACAGTGCTTAATGCTGGAAAATCATTACTAATTCATTTCCCCTTTTAGATGGGGATGTTCTTATTCATAGTGTGTGGGAAAACTGAATAGAAGTCAGGCAAATCGTATAGGAACCTTACATAACATACTTCAAGTAACAACTCAAGAAAAACGTAAAACATTTCAGGAAAACCTATAAGACTGAGGGATAAGAAAGAAAAGAAAATGAATTAGTCTGTTTTGTTTTATATTACACTGTAATTTGATATAATAAAAATCAAGTGTTAACTGTATTTGCTTATTGTGTTTGAAAATTTGAAGAATTGATTACCATCCAAGAAAAATAATAGTCCAGTTTCAAAATAGAGGAATTTTGATTTTATTTCTTCTCTGGCACATGCAGTACAACGCTTCAAGAAAAAAAAAGATGCCCATTTTGCCCTATATAAATACTTAACGTAGAGGAGTCAGGGGCCATTTATTTCTCTTTGGATTCACAAAAAAGTTTATGGACAGAGATGTCAAGTTGGACTGTTTTGCAGATATGGCCTCTGAGGATAGACAAGTTAAATGATTTCTTGGCATTGACAGCTAGTGTGTATTGGTAAATTAAAGTTTGGTTAATTCTAATGTTTGCTTACTAAGGTGCTGGCACTTTGGATATGACATTTTGTGTCATGAAAATGTTTGCTTTCATAATTGAATTATTGAAACATCTTTGGATGTTGAATTTCCTGCTTAGTATTCAGTGCTTCTGGGGCCAGTGTTGTGGCACAGGTAAGCTGTCGTCTGTGACACTGTTAGAGCCCTTGGCTTCTGTACTTCCAATCCAGATCCTCATCAATGTACCTGTATAAAAAGTGGAAGATGGCCTAAGTGGGACCCTGCCATCCACCTGAAAGACTTGGATAGAGTTCCAGGTTGCTGGCTTTGGCCTGGCCCTATCGTAGCTGTTGTAACCATCTGAAGCATGAAGCAGGGAATGGAAGATCGATCTCTCTCCCTCTCTCTCTTTCACTTCTTCTCTCTCTGTAACTCTTTCAGATAAATAAAATAAACCTTTATAAGTAAAGAATACTCAGTGCTGCCAATAAGTACCCTTTCGGATTTTGTCTTTGACAGGATGACTCACCTGGCCCTCGACACATGGCCCTTTCCATGCTAGGTGACTGTGGCTGTATCAAGCACTCATTCAGGCTGTGGACGTCCCAGGACACCACTTCTGTTGGCATGGAGTCCACTTTATAAATAATATTCCAAACTGAGCTCAGAGCATTTCACAGGTTGTGCCTTACCAAAATTCAAATGGCATTTAAAGTTAGAAGAAGCTCTAGAATAAGAGATGGTGGGATGACCCAAGCTGGCTCTTTCCAGTTCTATTTTTAAACATTCAAATTTACTTGGGACTTGTTTTCCTCCATCTTAGAGCCATCTTCTAAGTTCTGTGCCCAAAAGGACAAATATGACCTAGTGTTTATTTTCCGAGTCCAGTTGGATGAAGTACTTTTAGTCAAAGACTATTAATAATTTTTATAATAGTAATATTTTGTGTTTTCATAGCACTTTAACAGCCTATGAAACATTTTTCTCAATCTGTCTCATTATTTTCAGCCCGTTTCTACTTGTTACATTCTGCAGAAACATCTTTCTCCAGGACCTTTTAGGGAAGAAGGGACTTGCAACTAGTTTTTTCTCATGATGGCCAAGACGGTGGGATATGCTCGTAAAGAAGCAGTAACTGCTGATATGCAGAGATCATGATCTGACAAAGAAAATCAAACAAGCATTCTATACCACTAAAGACTGTGCTTTGCAGTGTGGTGTATCTTACTCAGTGGAGAATAACATGTCATGTGGAGTTACAATACTTTAATCATCCTTTTATACTGAGACCTGAGAGTTTCCAAATTTTAACTATACAAATAATACATGATAATTTAGCTGTATGGATAATAATAATACATGATAAACACCTAGGGCCATAAAATATCTTTTCTATAGGATTATTTTTGATTGATAAATGTTCATAAATAGAATGACCAAGACAGTTTTAGTTATTGAAACTACATTGGCTTGGCATGATGGCTGAGTGACTACATCCTTGCATCCTCCAGGACCCCATATGGTCACTGCTTTATATCCCGTCTGCTCCATTTCCCATCCAACTCCCTGCTTGTGGCCTGGGAAAGCAGTAGAGGATGACCAAAGGCTTTGGGACCCTCCACCCACATGGGAAACCTGAGGGAATCACCTGGCTCCTGGTTTCGGATTGGCTCAGCTCCAGCTGTTGTAGCCACCTGGGGAGTGAACCAGTAGACAGATCTTTCTCTCTTTATCTCCTTCTCTCTGTGTATCTGCCTTTCCAAATAAATAAATAAATCTTTAAAAAATATTGCAAAAATATCTGGGAGTTGAAGTGGGCCCAATAGGAAAATAGTGGGCTCCTCTCTCTTGGGTTGCCACTCTGACTGGTAAGCATGAGAACCAGAATTGGGGCAGGCATGGCTAGACAGAGAGTGGTACCCACCGGCATGTGTGTCGGCTGGATAGTGGGGCTGGTTGGGTTGAACTAGGCTCCAATGCCCATTGACATGCATGAAAGCTGAATTGGATTTGGGACAGACTGATTCCAGTCTGCTGTACATGATGGAACCAGAGCAGGGAGCAGGCTTGGTGGGGGTTATTGCGGTCCACTCCAACTAGGCTGCAGCTTTCACTGGTTTATGGGAGGGCCAAGTGTGTGCTGGGCAGGATTGAGCTAGAAGAAAGGGCTGGTGACAGAATTGACCCGGCAGTTGCTACCCCACCATGTGCATAAGCCAACTGGGGTGATGGACTGTGGCAGACCCTGTATTGGCAAGCACACACAAGAATCAGGTCTGGGGTCACCTCAGATGAAGTTTCTTTGGGGATCCCCCCAACTGAATCGCTGGACTCAGAACCTCAAACATGGAGAGAATTGCAGGTTCCATGGTCTGACTGTGAACCACAAATATCAGAGCTGGGCCCCCTCAGTGGCTTAGATGGAACAGTAGACAGCATATCCAGGTACACATGGAGGATATGGAAGTACATTGGAGCCTGAAGAGGACAACTAATACCATAACAGAGGATGGAGGACAGAACAAATTGATCAACTACCCCACTCAAGTGTTGGCAATGAATATCTGGGCAAATGGAGACTCCAGGTTGGACTATATCAACCAGTGGATTCTGAAGAGGTTTCATCATGCTTGGAGTAATGAAATTGGCAGCAATACAGAACTGTTGAATTATCAAAACCTCTTGAGCAGGACCTTTGGAGCATGTGCCACTTCAGAGACCCTGAGGTGGTGTCGAGTGACTGTGCTCCATCCTAGGGTGCAGAGGTGTTTGGGAGGCTGAGTGTGGCTTCTCGCCTGATCTCTCCCCTCCCTCCACTTACTGGGAGGAAAAAAAAGAGAATGTGGAAATAATGATCTCATCCACCTTCCTGTAGCCTTTGACCCTTATCACCCTAATTAACTATGTAAAAATCATCATAAATAAATATATTGCAAGTTACTTAGAGTTGTAGATTCATCCACGGCTCTTGCATTCACTGCGTGTATCATTTCATGACCTGACTCTACATATTGCAGATAGGGAAGTGAAGCGCACTGATATCAAGTGTGAATTCTCAGTCACGTGCCCAACATTTACTCTTCTCCAGGGTGAAAGGCTTCACCACTGCTGTAAATGTTTGCTACTATTGTGAAATGTTTCCTGACATAGTAATAAACAAACATTTAATTTTTAAACTTCTGATTAGCATATTATTATAATGTGTATGGAATACAGTGTGGTGATTCAACACATGTATACAGTGTGAAGCCTTTGGATTCTTCTTTTATGGGTCTTCATAACAAATAACAAAAATGTGTTATGATGAGCTGTTGTCATCCTACGTGCTGTGGAACATTTGGAATTTTCCGTTCTATGTAGCTGTGTGTGTGTTAGTACCCATTACCAGATTATCTGAGCTTCCTTTCCCAGCATCTGGTAATCAGTATTCTATGTTCAGATCCACATTTATTATGATGATGATTGCTAGATTTCGCATAAGGAGAATAAGAAGTATTTGTTTTTCTATGTCTGGCTTATTTCACTTTGCATAATGTCTTCTAGTTTCATTTGTTTGCTGTAGATGATACGATTTATTCATTTTATGGCTGATTGCTTTCCATTCTGTTTATTCGACACATTTCTTTTTCCATTTATTTTTTGATCGACACCTTGGTTGGTTTCATAGCTTGGCTATTGTGAATAGCACTGCAATAAACTTGGGAGTATTTTTTTCATATTATTATTTATTCACTTTTGGGTTTTTATCCAATAATAGGGCTGCTGTATCATATGATGGATCCACTTGAAACTTTTAGAGACTTCTGTGCTGTTTTCCACAGTGGCTGTATTAACTCACGTTCTCTCCAGTGGTGTATTATGCATTCCCTTTTCTTGGCATCCTCACCAGCATTTGTTGTTGTTATTGCTATTATTTCTAATAATAACCATTCTAATTGGGGTGAATAGATCTCTCAGAGATTTGTTTATTAATAATATTGAGAATTATTCATGTTCTTGTTGGTCATTTGTATGTCTTCTTTGGAGAAGTGTCTATTCAGATATTGGCATTTTTAATTGGATTAGTTGGATTTTTGCTGTTGAGTTTGAATTCTTTACATATTCTGTGTGTGAATCCCTTGCTGAATAATGCGTATTTCTCTATTGTCTACTATTGTGTCTTTACCCTATTAGTTGTTTCCTGTGTGAAACAGAAGATTCTTAGCTTGATATAATCCTGCTTTGTCTATTTTTACTTTTTTTTTTTTTTTTGCCTTTGATTTGGGGGTCTTACTCAGGAGACTTTGCCTATACCAGTTACTATTGTATATACCAGTGTCTTAAAATGTTTTCTGTATGTTTACTCCTATTATTTTCATAGTTTCAGGTCCTGATTTTGGCTCTTCAATCCATTCTAATTTGATTTTTGTATATGACGAGAGGCAGGATCTAGTTTCATTATTTTTCACGTGTGTGTTCAGTTTTGCCAGCACTGTTAACTGAAGAGATTATCCTTCCTCTAATGTATGCTCTGGGCGCCCTTGTCAGAAATCATTCAGCATATGCAGGTGGACCAGGTTCTGAGTTCTATGTTTGTTTCCATTGCTCTTTCAATTCTTATACCATTGCCATGTTATTTTAATTATGACGAATTTGTAGTGTGTTTTGAAGTCAGGAATCGTGTCTTTGGCTTTGTATTATTTTGTTTTGTTTAGGGCCTTCTTTATCTTTTGCATTTGCGGTATCATGTGCATTTGGGGATTGTTTCTCCGTATCTTTTTTTTTTTTTTAAAGATTTTATTATTATTGGAAAGCCGGATATATACAGAGGAGGAGAGACAGAAAGAAAGATCTTCCATCCGATGTTTCACTCCCCAAGTGAGCCGCAACAGGCCGGTGCGCCGATCCATTGCTGGGAACCAGGAACCTCTTCCGGGTATCCCACGCAGGTGCAGGGTCCCAAAGCTTTGGGCCGTCCTCTCCTGCTTTCCCAGGCCACAAGCAGGGAGCTGGATGGGAAGTGGAGCTGCCAGGAGTAGAACCAGCGCCCATATGGGATCCCGGGGCTTTCAAGGCGAGGACTTTAGCCACTAGGCCACGCTGCTGGGCTCTCTCTGTATTTTTTTAAATTTAAATTTTAGCTACTTACTTTTTACCTTATTTGAAAAAGGGCAGAGGGACAGAGAGAGAGAGAGACTGATTTTTTTTTTCTTGCTGTAACTGGGACTGCTGGCCAGGCTGAAGCCAGGAACCCAGAATTCCATCTTGGTCTCCCACATGACGGCAAGGACCCAAGAATTTGAGTCTATCTTTTGCCTCCCAGATTATCCATTAGCAGAAAGCTAGAACTGGAAATGGAGCCAGGACTTGAAACCAGGTACTCTGATACGGAGTGAAGAAATCCCAAAAAGCTTCCTAACTGGTACACTAAAATCTTGCTTTGTTTATTGTTTATTTATTTTGAAGATTTATTCATTTAATATAGAACTGGGAATTAGGAAGAAGTGATAGAGATATTTTCCACTCACTGATTCACTCCCCAAATTGGCACATATACTGAAGCCAGGAGCCAGAAGCATCATCCAAGTCTCCCACATGGGTGTAGGGCCCCCAAGCATTTGGGTCATCCTCTGCTGCTTTCCCAGGAGAATTAATGGACAACTGGATTTGATGTGGAGCATCTGGGAATTGAGCTGGTACCTGTATGGGATGTTGGTGTAAACCACTATGCCACAATGCCAGCTGCTTCTTATTCAGATAATTTTAATATAAGAAAGTAAAACTAGGTATAAATTACTTTAAAATAATGTGTGTATCTTAGGATGTCTGTTGCAAGGAAAAAGAAGATAGGTGCTCTATTTGGTTTTGAGATTATGAGCAACGCTCCTTATATGCTGCCTTAAAATTAAGTCAATGTATTTTTTTTAATAACAAAAAATTTCATTCTGCTTACCAAATGACAATATGTAAAGTTTGGAGCCAAATTGATTTTAGAGATTTTTTTAATGTGATTTCTTTGAGATGTTCAAGTTATTGGCACAGTGGGAATGACATTATTGCCAGCAGGCCTCGGGAGCTGGTTGTAGAGTGGTTGTTACTTTATTCATCCTGAGCTAAAATTATTATGAGTGGGCTTGTCATATCCCGGCTGTTCCCACCTACATACCTAGCCATGCCTCTGCTAGGATAATTTTGTTTATCGTTAACAGTTAGATTCAGCATTACCTCCTTTGGGAATTATTTTTAGAACCTAGTTCTGGGTGTGTTCTACAGCCAGAACATGTTCTGGTTACTCTGTTGTAGCATGTGGTTAGATGGCTTATTTGATAAATGCTAAACATATTGGAAGAATGTACTGACTTTTGCTTCTAAATCTTCAGCATCCAATGATGTTTCTAATTCTAAGTAGATCCTCAGTTAAGAACTTTCCAGAGGATATTTTCTGAAGGGCCAAAAGGAGTATCTGTTTGGTAGGATATCTCCTTATTATTGAATATATGGAACAGGTTATCAAGGCTTAATACCATCACACATTTGCATTATGTTTGTCATTGCTTAAGAACTATACATCAGGGGCCAATGCAATGACTAAACTGGCTAATTCTCCACTTCCAATTGCTGGCATCACTTATGGGCACCAGTTCAGGTCCTGGCTGCTCTATTTCCTATCAGCTCCCTGCTTATGGCCTGGGAAAGCTGTGGAGGGTGGCCCAAAGCCTTGGGACCCTGTACCTGCATGAGAGTCCTGGAAGACACTCCTGGCTCCTGGCTTTGGATTGACTCAGCTCTGGCCATTATGGCCACTGGGGAGTGAACCAGTGGATGGAAGATCTTTCTGTCTCTCCCTCTTTCTATAAATTTGCCTTTCCAATAAAAATAAACAAATCTTAAAAAAAGAGAGAGAGAGAAAGAAATATGCATCAGATTTCAGTTGTGGTGCTAGATACCAGGTTGTGAGTGATAGAAAAACCTTCTCTCAGGAGCTCACATTCTACAGGGTCACCAGGCACAAGCACTCACCATCATCACACCTGAACCTGACAGCCGTTTTACTCAAATTCCCCACTTTTAGGATCTTGAACCCTGAAATGATATTTCTAGCCCACTGGCCAGGTCCTCCATTTCCCCATTCTTTCTTTACATTCGATTTTCTTGGCACTTACCCAGCTCCTGATTGCCTCGATGTCTTGCCGACCATCTGCTCTGCTCTTTTCTTTGTCTTTCTCCTGGACCAGACCTCAGCTGTTGCTGTCTGATTCTCTGTACTGCTTTAGAATCTCTGATTGCTTTAGTGTCCCCGGCCCCTGGTACCCCTCACCCAATTCTATGATCTTCTGGAATACTATAAACTTTGTCTTAATGCGGTGTGAAACCACACTGGGTAGGAGGACTCTTGACTCAGTCTTCTATATCTCACACAGCTCAGTCACGCTACTCAAAGTCTTCTCGTTCACTGACCTTCTCCTATCCTACCTTGGCCCTCTCTTATGCCCTGAAAATACATCCCTGGGGTGGCTATTTAGCCCACTTCAGAGTGCCTGAGTTCGATAACCCCAGGTTTCTGAGTGGAGCTCTTGCTAGCCGACTCTGGAAGGCAGCGGTAATGGTCCAAGTAATTTGCTTCCTGTTACTCACATAGGCGACCTGGAATAAGTTCCAGGCTTCCACTTTGTACGTGAACCTACTCTTGGCGTTTGTGGGCATCTAGGGGTTGAAACAGCAGATGGAAGCTCTTGCTCATTCTCTCTCCCAATCTGCCTCATAAATACAGAAAGACAAAAAAAATTTTAAATTATATTCTTCTTGGTCTTCGATTTCAGCAGTGTAAATAGATGCAGGGCATAACATGGATGTTCAATGCTGTTTCTCACTTGTAGACTTTACATAGGCCGATGCACTTGAGTAACAGCTAACAGTAAATACATAAACATTTTTATTAATATTGCCTTCAGGAGATTGCACTTGTAAAAATTATTTTGATTTTTCTCTGTACAATTTTCTGCTCTTCAAAATTTCTGCAAGAAGCGTTAATGCTTTTACAACTATTAAAAATAGAAAATATAAAGGAAAGAAACAATGAAATTTTATATGAGTAAGCAAACAGGTAGAGGGGTAAGCCTTTGATGTTGCAGTTAAAACATCGCATGATGTACCTATATCCCATATCAGGGTACCTGATTCCAGTTCTGGCTCCTCTGCTTTCCATCCAGCTTCCTACCGATGCACATCCTGGGGAACAGTGGGTTATGACTCAAGTATTGGATCTCTGCTGCCACATGGCAAGTTGAGGTGAAGTTTCAGGCTCCCAACTTCAGCTTGCCCCCGCTGTCTGGCTGCTGTAGATATTTGGGGATTGAAACAGCTAATGGGGGATCTGTCTCTGTCTCTGCCTTTCAAAAAAAGCGACGGGGGCAAAGGCAGGGCAGCGCGGGGTGGGAAGACGCAAAGACGGGGAAGATCACTCATCTCTTGACATCCAGATTAGACTTCTATGTAGACCGAGCCAGATGCCTCAAGAGACTCAGAGCCTTGTATTAGCTGTTAATAACCACTGAGGACTGCCTCATGTGTTGCAGAACCAGAAGTGAGGAGCAGAATGCAAGTTCTAGAAGTGGATGAAGAGCACACACACTGTCACTGTGTGATGTGACTGAGTGCCAATCAGATTATTCTCATGTCTCTCATGAAGGAGTGGTATCCGTGTCTTGGCTTTTCAGGAGAAAGAGAGAAAATTTGTTAGATGTTTGGATGTCTGATGACTTCATAAGAAAAAGTCACGAGAAGAATTACTTGAACTGCCTTTTACCTTCTTTTGCAGCTATTGTAGCACTTGATTGAAAACCATTTATTTTCTATAAGCTCTAAAATCCTTAATCTCACTTATGACAACCATATGGAATAACTTTTTTAAAAATTTAATGAGTTTTTTATGTGTTTGAAAGACAGAATGAGAAAGGCAGAGGTGAAGAGAGAAAGAGAGGGCCTGGCATGGTAGCCTAGTGGCTAAAGTCCTCGCCTTGCATGTGCTAGGATCCCATATGGATGCTGGTTCGTGTCCTGGCTGTTCTGCTCCCCATTCAGTTCCCTGCTTGTGGCCTGGGAAAGCAGTGTAAGATGACCCAAAGCCTTGGAACCCTGAACCCATGTGGGAGATCAGGAGGAGGCTCTTGGCTCCTTGCTGCAGATTGACTCAGCTCTGGCCTTTGCAGCCACTGGGGAGTGAATCAGCAGACGGAAGATCTTTCTCTCTGTCTTTCCTTCTCTCTGTAAATCTGATTTTCCAATAAAAACAAACAAACAAATAAATAGATCTTCTATTTGCTGATTCACTCCCCAAATGCTCACACAGGCAGTGTTGGTCTACTCCAAATCCAGGAGCTAGGGCTTCTTCTGGGTTTTCCACGTGGGTGTAGGGGCCCAAGCAACCATTCTCTGTTGCTTTTCTAGGCATATTAGCTGAGTGCTGGATCACAGTGGAGGCATCGGGGATTCAAATAGGTGTTCACATGGGACACAGGCACTTCAGGTGGTGGCTTAGCACACTACACCACAGCACCAGCCCTTCATGGATACAATTCTTTTTTTTTTTTTTTTTTAAGATTTATTGTTATTGGAAAGTCAGATATACACAGAGGAGGAGAGACAGAAAGAAAGATCTTCCATCCGATGTTTCACTCCCCAAGTGAGCCGCACGGGCCGGTGCGCGCCAATCCGATGCCGGGAACCAGGAACCTCTTCCAGGTCTCCCATATGGGTGCAGGGTCCCAATGCTTTGGGCCGTCCTCAACTGCTTTCCCAGGCCACAAGCAGGGAGCTGGATGGGAAGTGGAGTGGCCGGGATTAGAACTGGCACCCATATGGGATCCCGGGGCTTTCAAGGCGAGGACTTTAGCCGCTAGGCCACGCCGCTGGGCCCTCATGGATATAATTCTAACAAGAAAATTATTTAAGAAGTGGAGAGAGAGGAGAGAGAGTGCCCATTTTTTTTCCTATTTGCTGGTTTACTCCTTAGATGCTGCACCAAAGCTAAACCTGGGGGCTCAGAACTCAATCCAAGGCCTCCCATAGGGACAAGAGAAATTCAGTTACATGTGCCATCACCATTGCTGCTCAAGACCTTCATTAACAGAAAGCTAGACTCAGAAAGCCTCCACTAGCGTATCCTCTGTGTGTCTTTACCACGTTATGGGATTTCTCTGAGCCTTAGCAGGCACCTCCCAGGAGCATTTGTGTTTGTTTATGTTAGACTGAAGACTTAGTGCAGGAGTAGAAAAATGAAAAGGTCTCAAAAACCAGAGAAATTGCTGCAGATGTGCCTCGATGGATGTCATTTAGTGCAGCTGTTGAGGCTCTAGCCCTGCAGGCAGCTGTCTTGCACAGCTCCATCTGATGGTGGTCACTCTCCGTGAATAGACTGTGCTGAGCGAAGGCTGTACTTACAGCCCACCCTGGAGGGGAGTGGAAGTTTCTGGATTGGTGCCAAGCAGGCTCACGCTTAGTGTGCAGAGGGGGACCATGGAGCTGCTGCCTCTCTCCTGAGGGCTTTGCCAGTTCAGCGTCCCAGCTTGCAGAGAATATAATGATAGCTCTTGAGAGGAGGAAAATGATCATCTCACTGCGGTTGTTACAGAATGGTCTGGTGTTCTGCATCTGTGACTTCTGCTTCCATTTGCATTTGAATATGTGTTTTTGCAATTCTGATGCCAAGTAGGGGGTATTTTGGTGTAACCAAGAAGATGTACTCAGTCAGTGTCTCTGTTGGAGAGAAAACATCAGGCTTGTGCGCTCACGTCCTTTTTCACTTTGTGCTTGTTTCCAGCACCTGGGGTGGGGTGTGAATGTTCTGGAGACACTTGTTAGCAATAATAAAGGATAAATTGACAAAACTGATGGGTGACTCACCTTTCAAGACATATAAAAAAAGTCATCCGGTCACTTTCCTTTTGGGGTTTAGATTTTTTTTGTCACATGGCCTCTGTCACACAAACACACTTGTGTTCCGATGTAGGTTATATCCAGCAGGAATTGAATGAGTTGTTATTCCTGAGAAACAATTCTGGGTCGGGATTTGGGTCTAAAGCCCACAGCCGTGGCACAGCAGCTAAGTCACCATTCCTTTCACTTCAGCCAGGTGGCGTGGAGCTTCCCTGCCAACGAGTGGGAAGACATAGGGGCTGTTGCCAACGGTAAGGTTTGTAGTCAAATAGAATTTCAAGTTCAGGTCCTTACATCAAGGTGATCTGGGGCAAATTAACATCACGCTGCCAGATTTCTTGTTTCCTCATCTGTAAGTAGGAATAACAGTACTTTGCAGAATTTTGGGAGGTTTGGATGGAAAAATGCCTGGGAAGTATCTGCCACTTGACAAAGTGTAAAGGTTTTGTTGCTGTTTGGCAGTGGTGGTGGTGGTGGTGCTGGCAGTGGTGACCTTCACCCTAATAATGGTCAATAATGTCAAAGAGAACTTTTACGTAACAGAAAAAAAACCAAACAAACAGAAAACATGTTGAACAATAAAGTCGGAAACAGGCAGTCCAAAAACTGTTTCCTGTGGATGTCTTAGTTTTTAAGCTGACACCATTTGTGAAATCCTACTATCTGTAAATTGTTAGGGCCTGAGCTTCACACAAAAGAAAGGAAAAAAAAAAACCTGCAGAAATAAGTAGACCACAATTCTCCCCCTAACCTTTGGCATTTGTCAGGGTTGAAAGTGGATATAAATCAAAAACATGAGAAGCGGATCTTTGAGCAGCAGAGATATTTGTTTCATTGAAACTAGACTTTAGCAGCTCATGCCAACTGAACTTCAGCAGTATGGGAACCAGAACAGAATATGTGCTTGGTTCAAGGCCTAATCCTGGGAGGATCTCTAGAAATGGCAAATCTAGCCATCTGCCTTCTGTACCACATGCTGCTAACTGTTTGAAAAGGTCACACTGAATCTGAGCTCTAACATAGTCCAGTTATGGTCAAGGTCAGTAATTAGGAAGATCAATGTCAGGTAAATCAGAATGCATTTTTCAAATTTTTTCATAATAATGATTAATCTTTTAAAAAATAGAATAAAAAGAGAGGCAGAGAAGATAATCACCTTTTTCTCCTGTCCTAAGCCACTGGCCTTCTAGTTATCCAGGTTCTTTTCTAGTCTGTGTCTATAGGTGGTTTTTGCGGTGGTGCAAATACTACTGCTGAACCTTTTTTGCTGACCTTATCTTAAACCACAGTTGGGAGTTCTGCGTGATTACCTAAAGCTGTATCTTTGAAAAGGGCAGTGACATTGAAGAAATGGTTCCTGCCCTTTTCTCCCTCTTAACATTCCCGCCTGAAGGGTAAGGTTTGGAGAGAAAAGCTTAAGAAGAGGGAAAATTGAAAAGACTTATAAGGAACTGTTTATGAATGTCTAGGTAGAATGGGAGGGGTGTGTCTGTGTTGGGGAGCTGTGGGAGGTGGAACCCCTGAACATACCTTCATTGCTATTTTTCCCCTGGACATAACTTTATTGTCACTTTCCTATTGGGGCGTTTTCATATTTCCTGCACATTTATAGCCATGCTTAAATATGTAGATCTAATGTTCTCTTTTTCATTTTTGCTGGTGGTAGCAGGGTGGGATTCCTAGACACCTTCCTACTAGAACAAAATTAATTGCTATCTCATGAGCAGTCTGGAATCCCTGTGAGCTCTCATAATTAAAATAATTATATGTTGGAATCACACATCGGCCTTCCCCAGTGCTTTCTGAACATTTTTGATGATTGTGTATGCAGCTTCTCACTGTTTTCAGTGCCTGGTATATGAGAACATTCTAAATGAATGAATTCTCAACAAATGTTTGCAAATAGGGGCTGGCAATGTGGTGTGGTATGCAAACTTGCACTTGTGATACTGGCATTCTGTTTGGGCAACGATTTTGTGTCCTGGCTGCTCCACTTTCAATCCAGCTCCCTGCGAATGGCCTGGGAGAGCAGTGCAGGATGCCATCTGTGTGGGAGAGGTAGGTGAAGCTTCTGGCTCCTGGCTTTGGTCTGGCCCAGTCTCAGCCTTAATGACCATCTGGGGAGTGAACCAGCAAATGGAAGATTCTCTGTCTCTTCCTCTCTCTCTGTAACTGTGACTTTCAAATAGATAAACATATAAACTTTTTTTAAAAAAAGATTTATTTATTTTTTGGAAAGGCAGATTTAAAGAAAGGAGATACAGAAAGAAAGATCTTCTATCCACTGGTTCTCTCCACAAATGGCTGCAGCTGCTAGAGCTGAGCTTACCTGAAGCCAGGAGCCAGGAGCTTCTTCTGGATCTCCCACATGGGGGCAAGATCCCAAGACTTTGGGTCATCCTGCACTGCTTTCCCAGGCCACAGGCAGGGAGCTGGATTGGAAGTGGAGTTGCTGCGACATGAATCAATACCCATGTGGGATCCCAGCATGTGGAAGGTGAGGATTTAGCCATTGAGCCATTGTGCTGAGCCCAGAAAACACACTTTTTAAAAGTTTATGAAGTGGAATTTAAAAAAACTTAAAAGCCACAATTCAGGCCCAGATTAGTGGTGTGAGCAATGGTAAGGTAGACTGTTCCTCTTGAATTTCTGTTGACAATAAGAATACCATGATCCTGCTGTAACACCACTCCCACTGGAGAGCGTGAGTTGTGATGGGGGCAGACCAGACTGGTCTGGGCTACAACACCAGTGGGCCTCATGTGAGCCAGGCTGGGCTGACTGTTCCTACTGGTACAAGCATAAATCAGAATGGGTGAGGGTTGATTGGGCTTTGCCACAGCATCAGATGTCAGATGCTGTCACTGGGGACTAATTCTGTCAAGTTGAACTGCAGAACCACCTGCAAAGTACATGATCCGGGAGTGGGCCCAGAAAGGAAATATGGGCACCTCCCTCTTGGTTTATCACTCCCACAGTAGAGCATGGAAACCAAGACTGGGGCAGACCTGGCTGGACAGAACAGCACCCAACAGCATGTGTGTGGGCTGGATAGTGGGGCTGGTTGGGTTGAACTAGGCTTCAATGCCCAGTGACATGTATGAAAGCTGAATGGGATGTGGGACAGACTGGACAAGTCTATGGTACATACTGACAAGCATGGGAACCAGGGCAGGGGGTGGGTCTGGTGGGAGTTATTGTGGCTCGCTCTGCAATAACTAGGCTGCAGCTCCCACTGGTTTATGTGAGAGCCAAGTGTGTGGTGGGTAGAATCAGACTGGAGTGCAACACCCATTGGTTTGTGTGGAAGACAGGACTGGAGACAGAACTGACCCAACAATTGCAACTACTAGCTGATTGGGGTGATGGACTATGCCGGGCCCTGTACTGGCAAGCACACACAAGAATCTGGTCTGGGCTCACTTCAGACGAAGTTTCTTTGGGAATCTCCCCAATTGAACTGCCAGACTCAGAACTCCAACTATGAAAAGAAGTGCAGGCCCAAATAAAGCAGTCACACCAACATCCATTGTAAAGAAAAGTCTGAACACACTTTATAGAAAATGCCTCTCTACAGACTCCTTCATGGTGACACCCTTTGCTAAAGAAGAAGAAACACTTTTTGTAGTCCTGTTTGAAATGTCACGAGAGACTAAACTGCTGGGCCAGTGAGATGCTTGATCTTGAAAAGAGATGTATCAGGGCCCTGTGCGGTAGCCTAGTGGCTAAAATCCTCACCTTGAACGCACCGGGATACCATTATGGGCATCCTGGTGCATGTACAGCGAAGATTTAGCTACTAGGCTACTGGGCCATGTCCCAGAAAAACCAACTTTAAAAGCAGTGTGTGTTGGAGGGTAGGTCATATATGGACAACAGTGTAGATGAGCTGTAAATATCCTGGTGACCCATGTGCTGGCTAAGCATCAGTCACTCATGACCTGATGCCTTTAAAAGATCTGGAAACACTTGAGTGTGAGAAGCCAGGGCAAGGATATACATTTTTTTTTTCCAAATGTGAACATGAATTTTTGGAGATTTGAGTAATATGGAAGATTTTACCGTTATCACCATTTAATAGGTCGTTACCACAAATTAATAACTAATGTATTGAAGCCAATGGGCTTCGCAAGATCGTATTTTAATGCAGAAATGAGATTCCGTTGCCCTGATATGTATATATATATATTGGTGAAATCTTCCATATTATTCCACATATCTATATTACTTCTTTATATGTGTGCTTGTGTGGGACCAGACTTGAATTTGACTTGGTCACGCCCTGATTCTCTTTGTGCTTTGGGTTTATCAAATGTTGCAATGCTCCCCAGGACAAGCACTGTATTTTTGCATTGCAAGCTCCCTCCCTAGGGGAGCATCACATTCGTTCTGTAGCTTTAGAAGCAGTTGCATGAGCCTCACTCTAGCAGTAGGAGAGGAAACTTGAGCTGTTAATCGAGCTAAAGTGATTTTTAAAAATCTCCTGAGAGATTACAAGCACGCCTATTAACTCAGTACCCATCTACAGTGAGCTCCCATCTCCGGTTATTGATTTATCCTGGGCAGGCAGCAAGCTCAGCAGGACTGTTGGATGGGTGGAGAAGACGAGGTATCTGGTTGGGTTTATAGGTGTTGCCTAGCTTTAACATGAAATCTGCAGTGCAGGGAAAATGGAGTGAGATCCTGTCTGGATGGTAGCGTCACTTCTTGGAAAGTATTGAAGTGCGTTTTACCGTTAAGTATTTATTAGAATAGAAATGCCTGATTATTGCAGGTATCCTTAAAAAAAAACACACCCTTCTTTTACAAATATTTGGGGAGATTGAAGTCAGAAAGGTAAATGTGACATAGAACCCATTTAATAGTTCGTTACCACAAATCAATGAATAATGTATTGAATCCAATGGGTTTCTCAAGATGGTGTTTTAATGCAGAAATGAAATTCCATTGCCCTTAGAAACCTGCAAGGAACCAGCAGGCATCACAAGTAAGTAGCTGATGAGCTAAACTACAAAGACAGAAAATGACAAGGACTGAGGCAAACCAGAAAAAATGTTGCCCGCACTGTTTACAGAGGACAAGTTGTCCTCTCCTTGCCTCTCATCTCCCCGCCCCTCCTCCATTGTGTGGAAAGGAAGGCTGGGGATTGTCTGACCCTCCCATTTTCTGAGAAGCTAGAAATGGGTTCATCCTGTGTGCACTAGATAAAGCAGGTTGGATTGACTAATTTGTCCTGGGGGTTGGCATGGCTCCCGATGGCAAATACACCGTCAGCTTTGTCTGTGGGCTGAGCTCCATGAAATGCTCAATGAAAAGCTCCCTACGACAGATTCTTCAAGACATTTTTCTGGATGATGTTTTCAACATCCTTACCTCCTTCACCTTGACAGAGGCGAATCCACCAGTAGTGTATGCATCACTTGCAGGAAAGCTTTTTAATGAGGAGGTGAAAGGCGAGGGAAGGGGACTTAGAAGGATCTTAAGCTGGTGATCTGCTTTTGATTCCTAAAGAAATACCAGTTATGTGTAATTCAATGTGCCCAGTATTGTACTTTCTCATCCATGTGGGACTTAACAAAGTGAAGATTTATGCGAAGATCCGGCCCTGAGGCAGAGGAGAGAGGACATCATCAATTTCCAAACAAGTGCCAGAAACTCCTGAATATCTCCTTTTAGGAGGAGAAGCCCTCTGAATCTGTGTCTACAGACTTCTTTTTAGTTACAACTGACTGGGAGGGCCCAAGGGCTTAAAAATTCAGTGACACGGAGAAAGCATTTGTCTGCAAATCTGGCTTCTGTGTTCCTGCCTTCCCCACCCTGCTAGGCTGTTGTCGAAACAGTAAGCAGCCCCCTAAACTATTCATCTCTTGTTGATTTACAAAACTCCAATGGCCTAAAAGGCTTTATACAATCTGCATGCTGCCCTGCCTTCCAGTTTCTTCACCTGCTTCTATACAGCACACGTCCTTTGCCTGGCCACATAGGCTCTCACGGGTGCATTTATCCTCCTTCTGAGGGATTTTTGCATCTGATGTTCTCTGCGCTGAACACTCCTTCCCCAGAGACCCCACTGGCTACGCTTGTTTCTTAGAGAAGCCCTATCTCCTGGGATTCCTCCCTGCCCTGCAGCACTCCCAGCCCCATTTGCATGGTTTGATTAGTACTCTTCCTGACTGCCGGACTACAGGGACTACAAGCGTTCCTTGTTTTCCCTTAGGTCGGTTCCACAATTACAAGACTTTTATTATGTTTGGTTCACTGCTACATTTCTGGCACTTAAAACAGTTTCTAAAAATCTAGTAGGTGCTTGGCAGGTGCTAGTTGACTATGTTTTCAGTTCCACTCTGTGAGCCAGGGTGTTTGCCTGCTGTATGGGACAGCTTGTTCTTGCTGCTGAATCGTGGTGTTACTGACTTTGCCATGAATGGACTGTCTGTCTCTCAGGCTTTCTGGGTCAGCTCTACTCCCTAAGCATGTTTTGAATTTTTGGGGTTTTTACCATCTTCTCCTTTTCCCTCAGTTCAGATCAATTCAACATCTTACTTGGAGTATATACCCACACCACCTGCTTGGCCTCCTCCACACAGTCTCCCTCAGCAGCAGATTTAAAATCCAAGTCATGGGGGCCTGGCAGCGTGGTCTAGCGGCTAAAGTCCTCCCCTTGAACGCCCCGGGATCCCATGTGGGC
Source organism: Ochotona princeps (assembly GCF_030435755.1). Taxonomy (NCBI): domain Eukaryota; kingdom Metazoa; phylum Chordata; class Mammalia; order Lagomorpha; family Ochotonidae; genus Ochotona; species Ochotona princeps. The sequence goes on along the minus strand of NC_080833.1, from coordinate 102,418,630 downwards.
GCCAGTTCTAATCCCGGCAGCTCCACTCCCCATCCAGCTCCCTGCTTGTGGCCTGGGAAAGCAGTAGAGGACGGCCCAAAGCTTTGGGACCCTGCACCCGCGTGGGAGACCTGGAAGAGGTTCCTGGTTCCCGGCTTCGGCCCAGCACCGGCCGTTGTGGTCACTTGGGGAGTGAATCATCGGACAGAAGATCTTCCTCTCTGTATATCTGACTTTGTAATAAAAATAAATAAATCTAAAAAAAAAAAATCTAAGACATGTCCTTTTTAACCATCATGCTCTCACTTAAAAAGCACCAATAGTTTCGCAGTGCTCTTTACATGAAGCTCAGTGCCCTTACTCCATCCCATGAGGCTCTGCATGGTCCTGTGGCACCACTGTCAGTCCCAAGGTTTTTGGACTCAGGGTCTTGCTGTTCCTTCCTAATGAAATACTGTTCTGTCCTTCATTTGGTTGATGTTCAAGTCATCTGAGTTTACAAAGTTTATATTTAAAAAAAATTATTTTCATTTTACTTGAAAGGGAGAGGAGCGAGAGAGTGAGCGAGAGAATAAAGAGAGAATGTCTTCCTTCTGCTGGTTTATTCCCCAAAAGATTACAATGGGCAGATCTGGGTCAGGCTGAAACCAGGAGCTTGGAACTCCATCTGAGTCTCCCCCATGGACGACAGGAGCCTAGGCACTTGGGCCATTTTCTGCTGCCTTTCTAGACACAAGGGCAGAGGGCTGGATGGGAACTGGAGCAGCCAGGGCTTGAATGGCACTTTGATATGTGCTGCCTGAGTTACAGGTAGCATCCCAGCCCGTTGCATTTTAACGCCATTCCTGATATTTGCCTTTGTGTCCTCAGTGTGTGACACTGTTCCTGGTACACAATGGACGCTCCATGAATGCTTGTGCACTTAGCTGCTTTGTGGCGAGGGGATCCGGCTCTGGGGAGTGGTGCCTCATTAACTAATGATATGTTTTCCTCCACAGAGATTACTTTGCTGAGGATGGTGGGGAGATGATACCCAGAGCGAGTCAGGCGACAGGTAAGGATGCTGAGGGCCTTAACTCAGGCTCAACTCCAGGCTTCCTGCTCATCATAATTCTATCCAACTATGGATCTTGTAGGTTTATCAATGCTAGTATTCCCAACACTTGTGAATTTCCAGAAATTGCCGTACCACTTGGAATTTTTAAAAGTTTTATTTATTTTTTATTTATTTGAAAGGCAGAGTTGCAAAGACAGAGGAAAGACAGAGAGAAAGATTGTCCAGATCTTCTAATTCACTCCCCAAACAACTAGGCCAGGCCAAAACCAGGAGCCAGGAGCTTCTGGGTCTCCCATATGCGTGTAGGGGTCCAAGTATTTGGGCTATCCTCTGCTAGTTTGCCAAACACAAGAGCAGGGAGCTGTATTGGGAGTGGAGTAGCCAGGTCTAAGACTGGTGCCCTTTAGTGATGCTACATCACAAGTGCTTAACCTGATACATTACAATATTGTCCCCTTAAATTTTTATTTATTTGTTTTTAAATACAGAGATATAAAGAGAAAGAAATGAAGACAAATAGACAGGCAATAAGGATCTTTCATTCTCAAATGCCCACATAGCAAGGGTTAGGTCAGGCCAAAGCCAGGAGCTAGGAAATTCAATCCGATTCTCACATGTGGGTGACAGGGACCCAAGTACTTGAGCTGTCATCTGCCACCTCCTCGGGTGCACATGAGCAGGAAGCTGAAATCAAGGACAGAGATGGCATGGGAAATCAGGCACTGGTATCTGCAATGTGGGGAGTCCGAAGTAGCATTTTAGCTACTATGCTGTGTCCACGCCTGATGAATTTGACATGTGACAAACCATTCCAAAGCTTAGTGTCTCAGAATAGGGATCAGCAAACTTTATGTGAGCCAATGCTTTTTGCAAATGAAGTTTTATTGCAACACTGTCATGCTTATTCTTTACATGTTGTCTATGTCTGCTTTGAGCTCTGAGGGCGGAGTGGAATAGTTGCCACAGAATCAGAATATGGTTCACAAATCTCATATACTGCCCAGGCATTGAAGAGTTTGCCCCACCTGTCTTACAACGAGGATGCTTTATTATTTCTCATAATTCTGTGGTGGCAAGCTGGGCATTATTTCAGCTGCCCTTTTCTGGATCAGTCCCATCAACCTGTGATCATCTAACAGCTTGATTGGGAATAAGGGGCCAAGATGGCCTTGCTCACACATCTGGCTGTGGGGGACCGGCTGTCAGCAGGTGTACTGTACTTTATTTCTGTGAGCTTGGCTTTACCACCTCTGGTAGGTAGACTTAGCTTCTTCATAGCCTGGTGGTTGTGCTACAAATATTGGTGTAGAAATGCAAAGCTAGAACTTATACAGCATCATCTCCATGTTTTGTTCATCAAAGTAACTCCCTTGGGCAATCCCAGATCAATGGGTGGATAAATAGCCTCTACCAGAACAGAATGAGCACTTTACAAAAGGGTGTGAGCACAAACTAGTTTCGTTTGCTGAAGACCGTGACTCATACCATTCACCGCTGGACCCTTTATGTAAACTCTTCCCATATTTGTATTTTGCAGAAATCAGATTTAGCTGGAAAGTACCAGCTGGAATGATCACGATGTGTATTAACATCCAGACATTTCAATTGTTCTTCTGTTTCACAGCTTTTCTTGGTGACGTTAAAGATCGAGGTGCTCCCGTGCAGTCACAGACGTGGAGAAGTGGGGAGAAGACCTCTTTTGGGCGGGCGCATTCCTTGAGAGCGTTTGAGAAACCCCCTCAGGTGCAGACACAAGCTCTTCGAGACTTTGAGAAGGTGAGTCTTGGGAGGAGGTGGTTATCATTCCAGTTGGAAACAGTACTGGGGAATAGTGGTGTCATACAAAAATATGACCCGGAGGGAAAAAAAAACCCAAACAGCATTCTAATCACTCTTGATACGTAAGAGGGCAAAGGCCTCAGTTGCTTTTTCTTCCTCCAAAATATTCTGGCTCATTCTGGGACTTTGAGTTCCCACATATAATAGGAGCTAGCGTGTTAAGTTCTTCTCAACAAGGTGTTCTTTTTTTAAAAAATGAGAATTACCACTAATTATAGATCGGTTTTAAAAGGATTGAGGTCTTTGCAATATGGAGTCTTTAAATCCACCAACAGCATGTGGAAGGATATTTAGTTAGACATTTCTTAACGGTTTTCACTAAAATTAACCATTTGTTGAATAAAAGTGACCCCAGCTAATCAGGATTATGGGTGTTACATTATAATAGTGACTCTCCTGAGAACTTAGTCCTGGTGGGTGTGTGTTCTGTTAGTCCTGTGCTCTAGGCTGTAGCTCATGGATAAGCTGCCTGTGCTGGTGAATTCTGGCTGCCCCTTGCTGCCCTTGGTTTTCATGTCAGGAAGTTGCAGTGACACTGAGAATCTGTGGACACTGAGCCCAGGCCTTAGGGCGCCTCCGTCAGCATCCTGATTCCCTGTGGCCTGTCTGGGCTCCTCTAGACATCTGCTCTCATCTGCAGTGTGAGCTGGCTCTGACACTGCCACGTGCTTCTCCACAAGCATCTTGTCATGTTGCTGGAAGTTTTTGAATCAACTCCAAGAGCTCTGATTTTTGTTTAGATTTGCCCCAAAGCAATCACTCTTAGGGTCATGCAGGTCCCAGCTCCCTGTCAGCTGGATTGGTGCCGGGAAGCCTGTACAGTAGGGCCTGTGGACTCTAAGAGACATACCTAGAATTTCTTGCCTGTGTGTTCTAAAAAAAGCAACAAGTCTATGGTGCCCCCTGGGGGATACCCAGAGAGCGGACTGCCAGTGAGTGATGCGTAAATAGGTCCAGAGGAAACGCTGGTTTCTTGAATTGACAGCTTTGGATGTGAAATAATAAAGTTTCACTTAAACAAGTACTGTTTGCAGATGGTCACATGCCACTGTTCCTTGTAGATACAAAGGTTTCCCTTAGGGGCTTCTTGTAAATTCTAGCAGACACTGCTGTGGACAGTACTGGTCAGCCTGGTCATGGTCTTTGTCGTTGTCATGGATGATAGTTGTTTGAGACGTAGAGGGTGTGCAGGAGTATTAAGCGGCTTTTGAAGATGAAACCTCTAAACAGCTGTGTCGCACTGGTGGTGGAAGTGGGTGTGGTGACATCCAATCCCTCCCTCCTTCACCTTTTGAATGTGCAGCAGCACAGAAAGGCTCCTCAGAGAAGCAGGGACACTCTGAGAAAGTCTGTTACGTGTTCCTTTTAGATGAAAGGTGATTTAGGACATAGAAGTGATGGTGCCACCTCCATGGTTGGAATCAATGGCTGGGTGCCAGGGGAAGAGGGTAAATAATGAGCCGAATTGAATGATAAGTGTGAGTCATCAATTTTTAGATATAAAGTCCTTTTTTCTTGGGGTTCAGGTCTAGTATTATGGATTAGTCCATCTTTTCCAGTGCTGGAACTTACTGATAGAACCCCAGCCAGGATACAGAGAAAAGGCCAGTAAGAGATATTTTAAGTCTTTTACATGTATGAGTTAAGTAATAAGTAACAACAAGTACATAACGCACCTTTCTTTGATATAAAAAAGTTATTGCAATTACACCAAGCTATGCTGGGTTCATCAATTTGTCCATTCTCAAATTTGTTCATCCATCCTGTGGATTTCAATGGCTGCCTCTACATGTGAAGAGCTCCTCCATGAGAGATCTTGAATATCAGAAGCTACATTGATTAGGAAAATATAGAGCAGAAAGAGGAACCCATTCCAGTATCCCACCCTATGAAGGGTTAGGTACTGAACAACATATTTTCTGTTGTGTTTTAAAAATGTATTCTCTGATATTGGGAAAGGAGATGGGTAGCTGCCCTTGGGCAGAGAGAAAGGGACAGGCCAGAAGTTGTATTCCAGAGGAGAGGGAATTCTCAAGGCCTCACAAGTGTGAAAGGAATACAGAGCTGGGAAGCGCTTCCAGAAGTCCATTCTCATTTTACCTGTCAAAGCAACTGAGCATTTGATCACTTCAAATGATACATTTCTGTCCTTAGTTGCCGTGCCTTAGGAATTACAGATACTGCATCAGCTAAAGGATACGTGACAGGTGCTTTCACAGAGAAAAGGACAGCTTACTCTGAGAGTCTAAGAGGAAATGTCTGATTTTATTAGAGGAAAAGGGGAAGGGCCTCCTACCAGTGGATTCCTGTGCTGGGGCTGCACGTTGAGTGAGATCCTTGAAGAAATTCAATTATACTAGTCAGAGAAGAAAAGGGTCATATTCCATACAGAGGGGGAAATTTGGGAGAAAAGATGAATTGAGTCAAAGAGAGACTGTGCTAGAGGGCAGGAAGATAGGAGCATTAGAACAAAGAGCAAAGTTATACACCTAACCAGTGTCTTCAACAATGTGATTGCTTCTAAGATGTTTGCTAAGGTGGAACCTTCTAGGGGGAAGTCTGTTGACCCTAGAATAGAGGTAACAAACCGAAACTGCAAGTACTGACACTTTATGTTTTAATGAATTCATTAACAACTGAAAATGACAGCCAGCATTTGTATGGATGAAGGAAAAAGAAACAAAGAGGGCAAAACCTGGAAGAGACACAATGGTTTTTTGCTTTGCTTTTGTGACTCACCACCCCTACTCCTATGGGGTGAAAAATGATGGGCAGGAGAAGATGTTTGGGCAGGAGTGCAAAGTTGACCCTACACTGGACTTCGTCCTCTGAGTGTTATTTAAATTGTTAACCCTAAACATTGTTTGTTGGGTTGAGGTCATCTTGTGATGAAGAAGAGTGTTGTTCTGCAGAAATGTTACCTTTACATTTTCAATGAATAATTTAATTAATTTTTAAGCTTTGTCAACTAGGATGAAAAAGGGTTTCCAGCCCTCCATTACCCATCTCCTGGAGAAGGGGGAATCTGTAGACTTGAGTAGTTAGTTGAGTGCCTTATTTTGTCTTTGTATCTCTGTCCCAATTTTTCAAGGAGGAGGAGCCGGGCTGATAGTGCTTGTGACCTCAGGGTGATAATGTTTATGCATAGCTTGTAAATCCCCAGAGGCGAGATCACTGTCTTTCCTGACCAATGACTGTCCTTCGTCTGTGTTTCTCACGGATGGAGTGCACATCCTCAGCTACTTTGGGATGAGTGGCACTCAAGAGGCACCGAGGTCACACTAGCCAGCATTTGTAATCACTTTCTGTGTTAAGTACTGTTCTGAGTATGCAAAAACATTATCTCATTTAACACTAACACAACCCAGTTAAAAAGGCATGGCATTATCTCAAATTACAACTGTGGACACAAAGAGTAGCAAAAGGATTTGCCTAATGTCTCCTACGGTGAGCCTGAAAACGTCTGCCAATTTTGCGGTAGTAGTTCGTTTTCTAGGTTGAAGGGCTAACCAGTAAGAGTTTGGTTCAGGTGAAGTTGCTGGTTTACATGGGAATGAAATCATTGCTTCTCTTATACAGATGGGCGCAGATTGGAGTTCCACCAGGCTCTGTCTTTACTAGGTAAATTGCAAATCTATTCTTATCTCCCAGTATTGTTCATAATCTCCTTTTTATTTCATTAGTTCTAAACTAATTGCAATTCAGATCTGTTTCGTACTCTCAAGTCTTAATTAATGCTGTACCCTCTTCTTGGAAAGGCTTTTCTTTCCTATTTTTGACCTACCTGAGATCTACTTACCCTGCAAGTGTCAGATCAGGTGCCATTTTTTCAGGATGCTTTCTCTTGCCATCTAATCCTAGACGATATACCCAGTCTCTAAAACTCTTTGAGGGTGTAAGACGTATCTTGCTCCTTATCATTCAGTCTCTATAATCTAGCCTAATGTAGTGCATTGTAAGTTTTCCATAAATGTTCATCTGCTAAATTAAACCTGTTAAAGTTTTGAAGGTTAAGTATTTTATTGAATTTGTGTTTCTTCTACCTTATTTGGTTTTCACAATAATTTGAATGCTTCCTTTTTATTTTAAATATTTATTTATTTATTTAAAAGGCAGAGTTACAAAAAGAGAGGGCAACACCGAGAGAGATCATCTACCTGGTGACTCACTCTCTATAAGGCTGCAACACTTGGGGCTGAAGTCAGAAGCCTGGAATTCTGTAAGGGTGTCCCACATAGGTGACAGGGTCCCAATACTTGGGCCATCTCCTGCATCACCAGGCATGTCAGCAGGGAGTTGGATTGGATATGGAGTAGCTGGGACTTCAGCTGGTACCCACATGGGATGATTGCATGAAGGTGTTACATCAAAACTCAGGCCCCAAGTTAAATGCTTCCAAAGAGGGTACTAATGTGTTAATTAATCTAATAAGATGGGACACAGGAAGTCAAGACATGTGTACGTTTATTTTTCATCTAGACTGAAATGATAGAATGGTAAAGGAAAGCAAAGAAACAGAGTAATTTTGAAATAATATTTGACAGGATTCTTAAAGAATATCCTAACAGTAGCCAATCATAATAACTGATATTTATTGAGGTTTTTTTTTTGGTATGCCAGGGTTTTCTAGATATTGAACATACTTTATTTCTGCTAATTTTCCTATGAAACAGATATTAGGGAAGAAACAAAGGCTCAAGTCACTTAAAAAATGTTATATGGATATAAACTGACAGAACTGAGAGAGCCGCAGTGGTTCCCATGGGAAGACTTTTCAGAGACAAGGTTCCACTGGTGGAAGGCATGCAGTTTGGTTTTCAACATAGACTCAAGTGGTAAATACTATAGAAAAGGCAGAGAAGGGTGGAAGTCTTGTGAAACCAAGTTGGGTCTCCACCATTCTGCTTATTTGCACATGTTCTGATAATCATGTCTTTAACACGCAAATGCCAGCAACACCAGCTGCCTTGTTTGCCTCACTGTAGTCTGAGGCCAGCTCTGCCTGGCGGTCCCCATGTAATGTAACCACACCACGGTGAGTCAGTCTGGTTTGGTACCACCCATCCTGGCAAACTTTTGCACTTGGATTTTGAATGATGTGGTGGGGTGAAGGGGAAGAAGGAAAATAGAGCTAGACTTGCGGGGCTCATTTGCTCTTTTGCCTTGGTGGAGGTCCAAGTTGTCACAGTCTAGGTTCCCAGGTATGGATTAAGTGAAGCTGGGTCATGTCAGTGCTGTCTCTAAGTTTGCAATTTTCAGTGCTACTTGAGTGTTTCTCTATAATAACAGCTTTAGAAAATAAACGCTACTGGCGAAGTCCATTTTCCTCTTTCAAAAGAAAAGGCTTTGATGCTTGCAAAACCACAGTGCCCGAAGCACACTGATTTTGTTTTCACTGGTATCTTAGGATGCTCAGAGATTCAGTGGAAGTGGAATTTTCAGCATTCAGCACTTGTCAGTGTTGTTTCTTCTGCTTTTCGAACATGACCTTTAGAGGGCTTACATCTGCCATCATGCCATAGACCTTTCGAGTTTTCATGCATTAGCAATGTTGCCAAAGATACACATTAGTGCAACCATTTTTCCCTCCTGAGGAGCTACAGAGTAAAAGAAATGAATCGGAGTATTGTAAAGAATTCAAAGCTGTAGCTAACTTTCCATTCACAGAGTATACAATCTGATGAGAGGCAAGAGTTCACTTAAATAAACAACATCTAAGACAAGAATGGATGAGATATTAAGGCTTGGAGTAATTGCTTTAATTTGTGTCTTTGAAACATAAATATTAGGTCACAAGTTATTTTATTTTTTTAAAAAGATTTATTTATTTTTATTGGAAATGCAGATTTACAGAGAGAAGCAGAGAGAGTGGAGAAAGATCATTTTTACCTATATGTGATCCCAGCACTTGAAGGAGGAGGATTAACCAATTGATCTCCTGCACAGACCATAAGTTCTTTTTAACGTGTGTATGTACACACATGTACAAAAACTTTCAAAGTTAAAGAATGGCTCATGTTTGATTGTAAACTTAATTATAAAAATCTTATCAAAAATAATAAAGTTATATTTGAATTATCCAAGGAATCTAAAAGGTATTGTTTCCCAGATGAAAAGAGAGCAATCAGTTTTCAGAGAATAAAGCACTTGAATAAGAATAATTCTTTTTATTTTATTTTTTAAGATATTTATTTTATTTTTATTGGAAAGTCAGATATACAGAGAAGAGGAGAAACAAAGAGAAATATCTTCTGTCTGCTAATTCACTCCCCGAGAGGCCGCAATGGCCAGAGCTGCATTGATTTGAAGCCAGGAGCTGCTTTGGGGTCTCCCATGAGGGTGCAGGGTCCCAAGGCCTTGGGCCGTCCTAGACTGCTTTCCCAGGCCACAAGCAGGAAGCTGGATGGGAAGTGGGGCCGCCGGGATTAGAGCTGGTGCCCATTTGGATCCTGGTGTGTTCAAGGTGAGGACTTAAGCCACTAGGCTCCCGTGCCAGGTCCCTTTTTTGTTATTTATTTTTAATGTAGATGTCAAAATAAAAAGAGTTTATTTTTATAGTAACTTTGATGGAATTGAAGCAACTCCATAAAAATATAATTTCTTTACTTGAAATCGTTATTAGCAACATCTTGCCTGTGAGAGACAGGTATACATGCACAAATGTAGTTTTTATAGCCAGCTTGCTCTTTGGCTCTCTTCCCATCCATCCTTCCTTATCTATTTTTCCAAACTCTTAGCAATTTAGTTCTAGTCAAAATGAGACCTGTGGGCCTGGTGGTGTGGCCTAGTGGCTAAAGTCCTCACCTTGAATGCTTTGGGATTCCATATGGGCGCCGGTTCTAATCCCGGCAGCTCCACTTCCCATCTAGCTCCCTGCTTGTGGCCTGGGAAAGCAGTCGAGGATGGCCCAATGCACTGGGACCCTGCACCTGCATGGGAGACCTGGAGGAGGTTCCTGGCTCCTGGCTCCTGGCTCCTGGCTCCGGATCAGCGCAACACCGGCCATTGTGACCACTTGGGGAGTGAATTATCGGACGGAAGTTCTTCCTCTCTATCTCTCCTCCTCTCTGTATATCTGACTTTGTAATAAAAATAAACAAGTCTTTAAAACAAAACAAAACCAAAATGAGACCTGTGTGAAAGCACAGAGAAAAGGACCATGTGCATGACTTAAATATAAAAGTTTCCCATAGGAAAGCACTTAAAGGAGTCATAGAATTAGCTGTTAATTGCTTGGAAATGGAAGAATAGAGACTGTTCCCAAGACTCCTAAAGCATGGGATGCTAGAAATACGCAGAAGAGCTGAGACTAGAGGAAAAAGGAGAGATAAGCTAGCATTTAGGACCTTACAAATTATACAAAGGGTTTTAAGTTTTAACCAAGTTCCACAGAAACCACTGACAGCTTCTAAGCGGGCAGGTGAATTGATAACATTTCCTTTAGGATAAGGCTTTTGGCTTCTGTGTAGGCGCTGGATTGGAGAAGTAAAGTCTAAAAGAAGAGGGAACTGTTAGATCACTAGCAGCATCCTAGGCAGAGGATGGTGGTGATGTTGATATAGGAGTTTACAAATGAGCCAATCACACATGAGAGGAGAAGGCAGAGACAGGAGTGACAAAGCTAAGCTATTAAATATATGTAGACAAGTATAGCAGTAGGAGTTTAAGGATGACTGACCACCAGCTCATCTATTCCACACTAGTTTGCCACCCTATTGTAAAATCCCCAAGTCGCTGAGCTTTCCCTTGAACATGAGTGATTTGTTCAGAGCCTGTCTTTTGTGTTAGAATCTGAGTTCTATCATGGAAGCTTGTCACTGCTACTTGCTGTGGGTTAACAGTGCTTGGTACATTGCACACATGCCTTTCTCTTCTGTTTTGTTTTTAAATGAATGAATGATGTCAGCCTTTCTTGCTCGGGGAGCTCCTGAGTTCACTAAGAACAACTGTAATACTCACATTTATTAAGCAACAGTGGGGGAATGCATTTTGTTAGCGATTAAGATGCTGGCTAAAACACTAGCATCCTACATCAGAGTAGATCCGTCTTGCTCTTTAGGAGCCCTAAATCTGGTCTGGGAGATAGTCAAACAGATGATCCAAATTTATTGGGATAAAGACCAAAATAGGGGTAGGTACACAGTGTGGTAGAAACACTCCAGAATGATCCTTGCCCAGGTTTTAGGGTAAGATAAATTTTGTTTAGGAGAAAGTATCCAAATTTGATGAATCAGACTCTGTAGAGAATGAAGAGTAGTGATATTTCATGCCAAATTCAAAGTGTTGCAGGTAACAGAAGGAGCAAAGTGAATTTAGAAAAAGAAGCAAAACTTTTCTCACTTCGGAGCAGTAGGTGTTATTGGCATTTGTTCTGGTTCTGTCTTCCCTGCTGTCCTGGTAAGGCTGTATTGTTATACCTGTGGCCATTCATGATGTCACTAGGAACCCCATCTCTGTTGTCTAGAGCATATGCTGGTTGTGGCTTCAAAATTTCCTTCACTCCTACAGAAAGATGGACCAAGGATTACTGAAAGGCCAGGGGGAAAGGTGAAGCCATAATTTGGTACAGTATCTTCCCTATGAATTCCAGAAGCTCAGCAAATAATCTTTGGGAGTTGAATCAATTATGGACAAATACTAAATTCTACTGTCATTGACTGGCCAAATTAAATCTAGATTAAAGTCTAGCAATCTTTGGATCTCTCAGCCTCACCTTAATGCAACGGTCATTCTGTCCTGGAGGTAGTATTTCTGGCTAGGCCATCTATTTTTAGGGGGCAGTGATATTTTAGTTGTTATTTGTGTTGATTTTTTAGTTGTTATTTGTGCTGTTTTTATATAGTTCACAGTGCTCTAGTGTGATGATGTTGACAACATCTTGTTATTCTAGAACTGGGGGTGATGTGGGTGTGTATCTGTGGTGGTGGAGGCAGCAGGAACATCATCTGAACTCCTGTCCTTTATTACCCACATGATGAAGCTGCCTAAGATAGGTTTATCTATCAACCTGATGCAATAGTTCTGTTGTTAACTTTTGTCATCAGGCCAGCTATTTTAAGAAAAGTCTATGTAGAGGATGACTTGCAGTACGCTTCTGAGTTTTAGGGGAAGAAATGGCATGGTATTATTGCTTTAGCATTTAAAAGACTCCCAAACTTCAGAAGTTATTTTGAAATTTCAGAAGCAGCATTTCACCAGAGAGACTTGTTCATTTGTTATGGAACCTGAAAGAAAATAAGGCAGATCTTCACAGGATTCACAGTCTACTTTTGAAGACAGATGTAAATCACTGGCTTCAGAAATGGGGCAGAAGCTGTGTTGGAGACAAAGGGCTCATGAGTGGAAGAACAAATTGGCATTTTTTCCTGTTCGAATGTGGTGTGCAAATTTTATGCATAATTCATTAGATGACATAATGGGCAGGCTTTTTCTTGTGTTGAAATATAGGATGAAACATACCTATCTATCTGCTTTATCTGAGGGCTAAAAAATGCAATAATGTATAAGCAGTTAATAGTGAGGACTTGTGTTATGTAGGATTAATATATGTAGGATTAATATAAAGCATTTAGACATGATCAGTGATCAGTTCTAATTCACTTGCCTTTAACTGAATTGAATTTAAATTTAATTGAAAATTTTAAAAAGATTTATTTATTTTTATTGGAAAGTCAGACATATAGAGAAAAGGAGAGACAGAGAGCATTATCTTTTGTCCACAGATTCACTCCCCAAGTGGCTGCAATGACTGAGCTGAGCTGATCTGAAGCTAGGAACCAGGAACTTTGGGCTATCCTCTGTTGCCGACCAGCAGCGACACTAAATAACGAGGCACACTCTCGAGGGTCTGGAAAACAGGAACCGCCGCCACAACTGAACACACCACTAATAAACCTTTATTGCCGAAAGCGGGCTGCTTATATACAGGTGACTACCAATCACTTCTCCCCGTGGGTCCACTTGGCACTACCTAATAGGCCAGTAGCAATTACATAATCACAACGAGGGCATCAGCCTATTCCCGTGACTTCCTGTTTGCCTACTGGCGGGACCAACCCCACCTCCTGGCCCTCGGCCAGCCACCATCTTGTGACGGCCTATCATATGCGTGGGGTTGGCTCCGGTGCACAGCTCCCCTCGATCCTCCACTGCCTCCCCAGGCCACAAACAGGGAACTAGAAGGGAAGTGGAGTAGCCAGGCCAGGATATGACACCTGTTTGGGATCCCAGCAGATACAACGCGAAGACTTACCCATAAGGGTATCAAACCAGGTCAAACTTTAATTGACTTTTAAAAAAAGATTTATTTATTTTTATTGGAAAGCCAGATATACAGAGAAGAAGAGGAGAGAGAAAGATTTTCTGTCTGATGATTTACTCACCCATGTAGCCTCAATGGCTGGTGCTGTGCTGATCTGAAGCCAGGAGCTTCTTCGTGGTCTCCCTTGTGGGTGCAGAATCGCAAGGCTCTGGTCTGTCCTCGACTGCTATCCCAGGCCACAAGCAGGGAGCTGGATGGGAAGTGGGACTGCCAGGACACAAACCTGTGTGCATATGGGATCCTGGCGTGTGCAAGGCGAGGACTTTAGTCATTGGGCTTCTGAACCAGTCCGCTTTAATGAATTTTAAAAAATATTTGTGTGCGTGTGTGTGAGAGAGAGACAGACAGACAGAGATCCTGCCTGCCAATTTATTGGACATTGCAGTCTGAGCTCCTTTCCTTTCTAAATGAGAAAGTCAGCTAATCTCTTAATTAATGTCTTCCCTAGGCAATAAAAAGGTTGTAATAAGAATAATAATCTCTAACCTTTCCACTACAAAGTTTCTGAAAAAGGTACAATGAAAAATTACACATGAAACTGTCTTGTACCAAAGTCTACGCAACTGATTGTTGTCACAGAGGTAGAATAATTGTATCCCATTAATTCTTCAATACAAGTCCAAATCATTCAAAACAACCAGAAATTAGACTTTTGTGTTTGTGTTGTCTCAGATTTTATCAGAACAGGATAGGGACTCTCGAACACATGGGTGTATTATAACTAAAATATGTACCTGTGACACAAACCAACTCTGCATAGCCTGTCTCTGTCGTCTCCATTCCCCACTCCAAAATAAATAGGGTTTCTGTGTTGTATTTCACAGCCGAAGGATGCTTAGAGCAGGAAATATGCTCAGGTGTTTGTGAGCCCTTCCCATAGGGCTGTTTTGAAAATACGACAGTGAGCAAAGTTCCAGGTTACATGGCGACTGGAGATCACCTCTGGGTCCTGTCACTGAGCCTGCTCTTGTCCTTTGCGCTTGTTCATCTCTTCCGTGGCACAGGGCAGACACAGGTCTCAGTTGGAACAGGTGGACTCCCATCAGCTTTTAGGGCTATAAAGGAGCAGAGATTCTTCATAAAGTGGAAGCTCTCTCATTGGTGAAAATTGCTTCTAGGAGAGGGCCCGGCACAGAAGCCGATTAGTTAAAGTCTTCCTCTTGTATGTGCCAGGATCCAATAAGGGCACCCGTGTCCTGGCAACCCCGCTTCCATCCAGCTCCCTGCTTGTGGCCTGGAAAAGCAATAGAGGGCAGACGAGGGCCTTGCGCCCCTGCGTTCACATGGGAGACCTGGAATAAGCTCCTGGCTTCAGATCGGCTCATCTGCGGCCATTGTGGTCACTTGGGGAGTGAATCATCAGACAGATCTTCCTCTCGCTCTCTCTTCCTTTCTATATATCTGTCTTTCCAATAAAAAGCAAAATATCTTTAACTGCTTTCCCAGGCCACAAGCAGGGCGCTGGATGAGAAGCTGGGCTGCTGGGATTAGAACTGATGCCCATATGACATCCTGGCGCGTGCATGACGAAGACTTTAGCCAATAGGCTATGGCGCTGGGCCCAGATGTGTGGTATTTTAACAGCACCCCTGACTGGTGGCTCTTTGCTGTCAATGAAAAAAAAATTTTTTTTAAGGCTTATTTATTTTATTGGAAAGTCAGATATACAGAGAGGAGGAGAGACAGAGAGGAAGATCTTCCATCCGATGATTCACTCCCCAAGTGGCCACAACGGCTGGTGCTGCGCCGATCCGAAACCAGGAGCCAGGAACTTCTTTCCAAGTCTCCCAGGTGTGTGCAGGATCCCAAGGCTTTGGGCTGTCCTCGACTGCTTTCTCAGGTCACCAGCAGGGAGCTGGATGGGAAGTGGAGCTGCAGGGATTAGAACCGGCACTCATGGGATCAAGGCGTGGACCTTAACCATTACGCTATTGTGCCGGGCCTGAAAATGTTTTTATAATAGGAAATTTACTCCATTTTGTAATGTAGAAATCTTATGTATACATGTATGAATGGAGAATAACTATAAATTCATCCCACCCAACTAAAAATGTTGAATGCCAGAAAGGTTATCTTTATATTTGAGAACTGCCTTCCTGTAACTCTTAGTTCTACACTCTTTACAGCAGTTTTTTTTTTTAAAAATATGGACTATTTTACTAACAATGAGAGTATGTAAGGTTAGTAAAGTGCTTAACCATAGACCCACTTAAACATTAACAAAAAAACATTTTCTTTCTATTTACCTCAAATGAAAAAAGTGAAAGTTGGCACCACAGGTTATAACCCTCTTGGTAGCCTGTCTGCCTCTGCCCCCGACTGCTTTCCTATACTTCACTAAGCGATTTTCCCCAAAATTATGTAACTAGAAAATAGCAGAGTGGATATTCCAACCTAGGTCTGCTTGGTTCAAAAGCTATTGCTCTTTCTGCATTTTCAGGCTTCCTTGCTTAGGTAAGTATGTGTGTAATGGTGATATTTATGGCCTGTGTGTAAAGGGATAGCCGAGTATCAAGGGATATCGAAAGCATCAGTCCCCAGTTCTCTGCTTACTTTATTCTCTTATTTAAAAATACTGTTTGTTTTCAAGGAAAATGTGAAGATGTAAATTATCACAGGTATCAAACTAGCAGAATGTTAACTTATGAAGTTGTATTATCTTTGTAAAAAAATATGTCTGTGAAGATGGTTATTCATTTGTAGGGGTGTGGAACTTTACATTTAAGAGAGAGATTGGTAATAGATTAATATTTGCAGGCAACTCCATTATCAGAACTGTCTGGGGGGTCTGACTATGATTAAGCAAATGTCAAGGGAGTTTTTTTTTCAAGGCTGACTTGACAGTTGGCTATGTTAATGGAGCATGACACAGAACAGCTGGGTTGTAATCCTCCTACTATTGTTGGAATTGATTGAGTCATTATTAAAGTCTTATTTCCAGTCTAGTCTAATGCATTAAGGAAGAGTTGGAGAGAATGAATTAAAAGCAAAGGAGAGCCATTAATATTTGGTGAAAAAAAATATTTTGAGGGAAAAGATTTTATATTTTCTATGGAACAAAGAAAGAATAAAGACAGAAGCTTTGTGCCTGGGTCTGGAGCAATGCAGAGCTCAATAAAACATATAGGCCTGCGAGTAGGCTTAGTGTCCTACTAAACTGGCCAATATATGGGCGCTTTTGTTTGTTAGAGCTACAGAAATCAAGGAAGGCAAAACACTGGCAATAAACACAGTAGCAGAATCATCCTGCTGATGAGCAGTGTCAGGCTTTCTCCCACCCCCATGGCCTTTTTTCTGCCCTTCGCCTAATCTGAGAGTCAGGATGGAGACCGAAAGTCAAGCCTCTTCTCTAACTTTCAAGAACTCATAGTCATGGTTTCTCTCTCTCCCCACCCTTCTGTACTCCTGCTACAGGGAAGGCTGTGCTCTTTGCTTCAGTGTGGCTGGTCTCCTGTACCTTTGCTTGTGTCCCACCTGTCTGGATTGCTTTACATTCCTGTACCGTAAGCATATCCAAGTTGCAGTTGTTCCTTAAAGGGATCTGAGATGCCAGTTCCCTGTGAAAACATCCCTGAAAATCTTTCCTTCCTCATTTCTATGTTTTCTTTTTTTAGTTTGTGCGCTTCACAGAGTCCTTTGACTGCAATTTGTCACATAGTGCTCCCTGGTTGTTCAGAATTCTTGTTGGAAGTCCAGATTCTATGCTGTGTATTAATGTTAGTGTGTTAGAATAGTTTATTTTACTTATAAAATGACCTCTTCATCAAGAAGAAATTCCTTAAGTGTGTTCTTTATCCTCAAACAAGTATGCTTGATCTTTTATATAGATACTTGTCATAAATGGCTCCTACTAAAGATGCTAGTAGGTTAATTATCCATTCTTTTAAATGTGTATTTGAAAGGCAGAGTTATAGAGTGAAAGTGAGACACATGGAGAGCTCTGCTACATGGGTAGTTGCCAAGCATTTGGACCTTCTTCCGTTGCTTCCCAGGTGCATTAACAGGGAGCTGGATAGGAAGAGGAGCAGGTGGAACTTGAGCTGGTGCTCTGTGAAATGCTGGCAGCACAGATGGTGACCTAACTTGCTGTGCCACAGTGCTGGTTCCTATTCATCCATTCTTTCCCAACAGTTATTTGAGTCTACTATGTATCAGGCATTATTCTTGGCACTGATGGTACAGTGGTGAATAAAACAGGTCCAGATCCCAGTTTTCTTGTGGGGCTTACCCGCTGGTGAGGATAGAGAAAGAAACCAAACATCAGCAAAACATAGTATTTCAGAAAGCAGTACTACCATGGAATTGGAAATAACAGCAGCAACAACGAAGGAAAGTAGGAAGTGCTGGGATGATGCCAGAGGTGGGTTATAATTTTAAGCAGGATCACCTCATTGAGAGGATGACATTGGATGACAGATGAAGAAGAGGATGGAGAAAATCACATAGTTATTAATGAACTGAGCATCCTATGCCAAAGGCTTAGGAAGCTCACAGGCTTTGTGGACAGAGTGCTTGTGGTTTTTGAAGGCAGCAGGTCACACTGTGTGGCTGGGGCAAAGTGTGTCTGGGAGAACCATGACAAAAGCCAAAGGCAGGTACAAGGGTAAGGAGAGAGGCTCCAGACCACTTAGGGTCTCCTGCCTTACTGGGAGGTGAAGTGACAGCACCTTCTGTCAGAAG
This sequence comes from Ochotona princeps, assembly GCF_030435755.1. NCBI lineage: Eukaryota > Metazoa > Chordata > Mammalia > Lagomorpha > Ochotonidae > Ochotona > Ochotona princeps. The sequence goes on along the minus strand of NC_080833.1, from coordinate 102,400,754 downwards.
AGAGGAAGCCAGTGGGGCTGTAGTGCAGGAGTACTCTGACATTCAAAGGCCACTGTGTATTAAACATAGACCAGAGGGAAGAAGGCTGGGAGTAGGAAAATCGGATAAGGGGACCATTCACATAATGTGAGGGGAAGATGAGTGGTGGAGGTATGAGTAGTTGTGGTGGTCAATGTAATATGTACAGGGTTCTTCAATAAGATTGTGGGAAAATGGAATTTAAAAATAAATTTACTTTAAAATCCATGTATAGTTTTCATAATATACATCTTTCATGAATGTTTTTAAGACCCCCCCATATGCACGGATTTCAAGAATTTTTGCATCAAGGTAAGATTTTCTTTTAATTCAATTTTTCATGAGCTTTTGGAAGCACCTCATGTATGTGTACACACAAACACACACACCCCTAAGTTCTACAAAAAGCTCTTGAAAAATGAAACTAAAAGGTGATGTACTTGCTCCATGAACTTTCTGAACTATTCTTGTATATGGTAGAAACAGTAAGAATTGCAGATAGGTAAGATGATTCATATGAGTGAGACTGCGTCAGAAAGAACTCATAGCTCATTCTGCACTTCTTGAACTTTACAAAATGAAATGGGATTCCATGAGGGAGGGACTTGCTTGGGGAAGATCAGTTTTTGAAATCACAAGTATGAGATGTCTATATTCATGTGGATATTTGTACTAGGAAGCTGGAAATCATGTGGTATTCAAAGAAGGGCTCAAAATGGGCATAGCAAGATTAGAAACATTTTAAGATATTTATTTTTATTTGAAAGGCAGAGTTACAGAGAGAGAAGGAGAGACAGAAAAAGATCTTCCTTCCACTGATTACTCCTGAAAGGGCCACAATGGCTGTAACTGAGCCAGTCGAAGCCAGGAGTCAAGAGCTTCTTCCAGGTTTCCTATGGGAGCACAGGGGCTCAAGGACTTGAGCCATCTTCTGCTGCCATCCTGGATCCTAAGTGAAGAGCTGGATTGGAGCACTAGGGATTTAACTGGTGCCCATATGGGATGCTGGCCTACAGGTGGAAGCCTAATTTGCTAGGCCATGGTTCCAGCCCCTAGATTAGAAATTTAAGTGAACAAAGCCTTTTTATCACCATCCTATCAAATGTAATGTCTTGGGGACTATCAAAACTGATGAAATATTAATACAAGTAGACTAGTCCATAACTATCAAAGAAAATCAGCAAAACGTATTTATGGAATGTTGATCTATCAAATTCATAAATACTTGGGAACTGCTTGTTAAATACTTGGCCACAAAAATTATAAAGATATAAAATATGTCTTTCCCAACTTAAAACACTCTACTTTGGTGGAGATGACTGAATGACTGTGACCGCATAGTGGGATTAAGATGACTGGTAGAGGCTCCTGAGGTTGTTGGGGAAGTCATAGGAGTTAGAAAACCTTTGGGCCTGGTACAGTAGCCTAGCAGCTAAAACTCCTTGCCTTTCATGTGCCGGGGATCCCATATGGGCACCAGTTCGTGTCCCGGAGGGCCTTGGAACCCTGCACCCACATGGGAGACCTGGAAGAGACTCCAGATTCCTGGCTTTGGATCAGCTTAGTTCTGGCTGTTGCAGCCACTCTGGGAGTGAATCATCGGACGGCAGATTTCCTCTCTGTCTTTCCTCCTCTCTGTATAACTGCCTTTCCAATTAAAAAAAAAACTTAAAGAAAAAGAAAACCTAGGTCACCGACCCTTTCCTGTGGAGAAACCAAACCCACGACCAGTCAAGTAACTGCCTGAAGTGTGAAGACCTCTCCAGAATAACAGAAGTAGTATCACAAGGTAATACGTGAAGTTCTGCTAAACGTGAACACTTGCCTTAGAAATTGCTCTTTCCAGGCTGGGATTGCTAGGGAGGCTTTGCTTGGGTGAAATTCCAACTGAGACTTAAGGAGAATCAGGGATAGGCTAGTTGAAGAGAGTATTCTTAGAGAAATGAGCTGCCTGTGAAGTGTTTTCAGAAAGGGAGGTGACAGGAGAAGATGCAAAGTTTTGAGAACCTGACTGTGGCTGTCCTGAGAATGGATGATCACCATGATTCTGATAGACCTAACCAAGATCCCTGCAAAAATGTTTGCCATGAAGTTTGTTGGAAGAATGGGCTATTCAAATTGAACTGTGTAGCAGAGAGTTGGATATGAAGAGCCAGGTCTTGAGTGAGAGATTTGGGGAATTGTTTGGAGGGAAAAGTTATACTCCTAGTTTACCAGATCTCTAAGGGAAAAAGTGTGGAAAGAAAATAATGGAGAAGGCTAAGAGCTTCCTATCATTTAGATACCCACTCTAAGGAATAACCCCAGAAAGTTGAGGTTAGATAACAACTGTTTCATTTCCCATAAAATTTTTTTTATTAAGCTATCTTAGACAATAAAAAGACACTGAAGTAGATGGCTAAAGCATGATTAAATACTCATCTAGGATGGAAAGACCAGAAGGAGACCTTACAAATCACTCATTTCTGTATTCTTATAAATGAGTAGAAGTAGGCCTCCAGAGGAGTACACCTCCAAGATCATGTAGCCATGTAGTATTCCTTGCCGGAACCAGAAGGTCCTTGGAGGTTTAATTGAGTTTTATCTTTTCCTCCTGGTTCCTAACTAAGCCTGAGTAAAGTTCATTATTCTAAGATTTAATGAAAATAGTTACATGAACTTTGTGCATATTTTTAAAAAGTGTGGAATATTTTGGCTTATGTTATCAATTCTCTCTGTTAATACTGTGCATGGTGTTGCCTGTTTACAATCCACATCCATTTGGAAGGACGATCAGCTCCAATTGTGTCACTTCATTCGCTCACAATTCTTCTCTTTGCAGGCAAAATGCAGGTTCAATACTTAGTGAAACTTTCCCTGACATTCCCTTAACAATTGATCTTTTGGCTTTCCCTAGAATCTGTTTAACTGCAGGTTAGAACTTATTAGTAGTCAATGAAGTCGATTTAACTGATCATACCCAGAAAAGGTATAGAAATGATCTGAGAGCATTACACATAACACCTATGACAAATTTGGTTTATTTTACTGAAGAGTGAAAAATTTGCTTTACGTAAGAGTGTGTGTGTTTTGTATTGTAAGAGAAAAGATGTTTAAAAAAACAGTTTTGAGGATTGTAGTGTGAGATTTGTATCTTAACATGCATTGACCAGCTTATGGACCCCCAGCGCTTTGAGGACTGCATAGGGTTATTATTAAGGTTTGGGAAGGATATAAAGAATGAAAGCAGATATGTTGGAAGGGGAGTGAGTGCTTAAATTAAGTATAAGCTTTTAACATGTCATTTTTTTTTGTGGTTGTTATCTGTGCTGTGAGGTTATCTCCCAGTCACCTTCCATGCATGTCCCTGTGATGTGGTATAAATAATACTTCCTGCTAATGTTGCAGCTGTCACTCAAGGATCTTAAATTGCTTAGGAGCAGGATCTGGTGATGAGTGCCTGGCTCCACTTGGCAGGTGTCAGAGTTAAAAACCAGTGGCTGGCTGAAATTGCCGGCTCCAGGGTGCTGGCTGCTTTCCTTGGGTCCTCCCACACTGTTTTCTCCCCCTCCCCTCTTCCATGGAGGGAGGGGCCCTTGGGAGTTTGTAAACAGAATTTGCAATGGTTCCCCCATGCTAGAAAATTCCTCTGTCTTTGGGAGTAGCTGTGGTGAATATGAGAGTAGAACATGGTAATAAATGCTAATAGTAATTTAACTGAGGGGAGAAAAACACAGGGAGGAAACTTGAGAAGAAACTACTGAGAGAGGAACTCTGGGTTTTCAAAGGAAATTTTCAAAAGAAAAACTCATGATGTGAATAGCTCTGTAGGCAAAAAAGGGGGTATTTCACACTGACCCATATATTGTGGGCCATTTGTTGCACATGTGCTGTCCATAGCAACCTCATTTCTTGTTTCTGGCCGTGGGCCTTTGGGTTTTAGTGTCCATGTCAGTCACCAGGAGCTTAGCTGCTCCTCTGTGTCCTTCTCTTCTTTGCAACCCATTGCTACCTTGAATTGTGCCCCATCCCCATTTCCTGGAAGCTTCTTGGGGGGGTCACTCCCCTCTTTGCCAAGAAGCTGTTAACTGCCTGCGGTTGGGCCTGGAAGACTCCAGGAGGGTGACAGCCCAATTCCCTGCTGGGAGTCGGGTTACACCACTTGTGTCTGAATTCACACAGCATGTTCCTCTGTCAGGGATTCCGCAAATATCTCCCCGAGGTAAAAAAAGAAAGTGCACTGCACTCCAGCGCTCAGAGAGCAGTGAGCCCAAGACCTGGAGAGCACGCCAGCGGTCAGTCAGTCCAGGCCATGTTGCGGTAGCCCCGGCCTCCCTCGCGGCCCCACAGCCTCGGTGCAGCCCAACCGGCTCTTTTCATGCAGAGGTGCAACGGCACCATGTTCCTGGGGTGAGAGCCACTAGGGCATGCTGCTCCCCATGGGTTGCCCACCATGTCTAATGGATATCGCACTCTGTCCCAGCACCTCAATGACCTGAAGAAGGAGAACTTCAGCCTCAAGCTGCGCATCTATTTCCTGGAGGAGCGCATGCAACAGAAGTATGAGGCCAGCCAGGAAGACATCTACAGGAGGGTGAGTGTGGCCTTGCTCAGGGCAGAAGGGTTGGGGCTGTGGTTGGGGCTGGCTTGCCCATTCTATTCCAGGCTTTTTTTTTTTTAAGGCTGGTGTTGTGTAGGTCAGCAAGAGAAATGGGGTCCAGGTCTGGTCACCTTAACACCATCATAACTTTGGCAAAGCCCATTTCAACTCTCTTATGCCTGTTGCTATTATCCTTCTCTGTAGGAAAAGCTGGCTAAAATCTGATCCTTTCAAAGGCTGGTCTGGAGCTGTGTGTAACAGTCACCTTGGGTGCTGATTTAAACTATAGATTCCATCCAGTTCCTGGGAATTTGACTTGGTAACAGAAAGGGAAAGCTTGGATATGTGCATTTTTATACTAACACGGAGAAGAGACTCATGCAAGTGGCTTCCACACCACACATTCCACATCCCTTCTAGCTTTGGCTCAAAGGAGACACCATGAAGAAAATACCAGGAGTTGAGGACACTTTCTGTTCTTTGAGAAGTCCATGTTTGTTTCGAAGATGATGAGGTAGATACACTTTCTAAGAGAGATTCTTAGGAATAGCTCATCTTCGGATGAAGAGGGAACTTCATCGTCTAGCGTGGACAGGCATGGCGCCTGCCCTGTCTTGACTGATGGCCATGTCTGAGGATGACATGAGGTAATGTCCTCAGCAGGTGGACGCTAGACCACAGGTCACGAGGATCAGGCATCTTAACTGGCTGATTTTCTCAACCCTCTTCATCTTTGGGCCAGCAGAGGCATGGGACTGGTTGTCTCTGACTTTGTCAGATTCTGAATCGGCAGCTGTTCACATCAGAGGACTGAACAGACACGATTATGCCCTGTGTGTGCTGCTCCTTTAAGAAGTAGCTTGTGACGCCCTGGAGGCTGTGGATGACATCTTGGGTCACAGGATGTGCTGGTGTCTCTGAAATTGATAAGATTCCTTGGTAAATAATTGATAGTGAAATATACCAGGGACTGTTTCTAGTCTCTCTCCAATGCCCGTGTTTTAAGTTGAATTTTCCTGAAATCTGCATGGACTAACTTACCATCTTCTACATGGCATGTAGAATGTGAAGGTCATTGACATTTTGCCATGTGAGTGTCATTGGCACTACTGAGGGTCCAGTAGGGCATTGTCAGGTCAGGAGCTGGAAGGTGAGTGGCAGTGTTTACCTCAGGGCAGGAAGACAGGATGAATTTATTGACTTTGCAGAGGGAGTGAGTGTTCTCATTAGCTCTGTCTCCTAAAGGCAGCAGGATAGAGCAAAGTCTTAGGTGGTTTGAAGACAATGATTTCTTTCAGCTGGAGTCAGGTGACTGAATCGCTTGGTTGCGCCTTCTATGCTACACTCTGGGTGGTATGTGAGAAGCATCAGTTCTCTGGAGCAGTGTGAGTGAGCAGATTAGAGTTGCTGCACAAGAGGGAGAGCGGTGGGAGCTGAGTCATGTGCATTTTCACCCACAGTGGTGACAAGGCTTTCACTAGACTTCTGTGTTGCTGCAGGATCCTATTCAGGGTGTGGTTAACAGCTCTCTGCTGCCTAGTTTTAGTTGTGAGCAGGTTAGTCAGGCACCTACTGCCTTATTTGTCTTGGTGGGTCTCATGCTACATATCCTCTTCTTTCCCTTCTTGTCAAACCTTGGTCAGTCTATCTGTGGCTTTCCTCTGTTCATTGGTTACTATTATTTGAAAAACATGGAAGGTTTAGTTTAATATCCTCCTATTATGGGGGCATCAGAACACATAAAACCATTATTAACCAGTAACAGCATTTGAAATAAGTCTACCACACAACCCAGGGATGGAGGGTTGATGGAAGCCAGGAAGACCCATTTTGATGGAAGGACAAAGAATAAGAAAGTCACCAAATCAAGAGTCCTTCTGAAGGACCAGGGGGCACAGGTATGTAGCCTACCCTCCTTGAACCTGTTCCAGCCTCTCATTGGCACTGAGAACAGTGCCTGCATGGCAGCCATGAGGATCATTGTTAGCTTAGCAGCATCATGCTTCTAAGTGGGCATAGTGGTTACATTTCTGTTAGTATCTATTGCTATGATATTTAAAGCTGTAAGAGCTTGATTCTTAATAACTTCACTCTCGTGTATTTCCACAAATGCATCTTAGCCTCATCCTTGTCATTCCCATAGTAACTCCACAGGATTAGGAAGATTGATCACCAGCAGTGTTGGTGGGGACATCGAGGGTAGTATGCCTTCCATCCCATGTATGTCAGGTGGTTTCAACGAGACTTTAGAGCCCGAATCTGTTACCAAACCTGGCCTGGTGTTTCTTTAGTGTTGGAAAGACACATCATGAAAAATAGACATAGTAAAAACATGAACTCATGTCTGCACTAGCATTTGCAATAATTTGAGTGCTGTATGCATTATTATTGTTTAAGAAGACCAATGTTTATGAAATGCATACCATGTGAATCTATTGTGAATCAAGATTAATTCACTGTTTTGCATATTTGTTACTGCAGACTTTTACTGAGGTGCTTTTACTTAAGAGTGAAAAATTACTGTTTCGATGAGAGTCAGTCAGCCATGGATATATGAAGATCTTGGGCTCAGAGGGTGAGAGAGAATGTTGTGCTTGTCTTTTCAGCTGACAGGTTCTCCTTTAAGTAATTGGTTGAAAGGGAGACTAAAAGAGAGATATAATCTATTACTAAAAAGGAAGCTAAAAGGATTTTTACTGTAAGAGTAGTTGTAAGAACCAGAAAACTCTGTTAAAAATTAGGAATAATAACTTCAAAAAAGCAATTAAAAAAGGAGTTTAGGGGTTCTTTCAGCTATTCAGAGGACTAAAACCAAAAATCTTTATATATATTTTAAAAAAATTTTTTTCGATTTTGAATTTTATGGTACAATTTTGTAGGGCCTCGGATTTCCCCAAACCACCTACCCATAAATTCCCACTGCTTGACTGATTTTCCCCGTATTAATACAATGCAATAGTCCTTCATAAGCAGTCATAAGTCCATCAGTCTTTTATTTAAGTGTTCCCTGACATTGCTGGTACAGACAATGTCAGACAGTGCAGCATCCCATTGTCTAGATATGTCCAACAGTTTCATTGGGAGTCCATCTTTGATTTGGAAGTAGGTTATGCATATTGCATTGCATCTTCATATCTGAATATGGTAGTTTCTGTTACACCATCACTATACATTCCCTTAAATGAGAAGCCATGCAGCAAAGTCAACAGGTATGAAGTTAAAACAAAAAATTTACAGCACCATGGAGTCAAAAAACGCACCACTGAAAAACCAATGCATGGGTGAAGAAAACCCAAAGCCTCTTGGGTAAAATAATGTCACCGTGCGATCTATGAGCCAGCAATGAATTTGACAAGCGAAAAGAAACTATTTGGAAGAAATGAAAATGAAAACAAAAACATCAAAACACATTGGATGTAGCAAAAACAATATGGTAAGGGTTATTGCTCTTACAGTTTGCATGAAGGTTGCTTTATATCAGAGAGAACATATGGTATTTGTCCTTTTGGTGTTGACTTATTTCACTGGGCATAATGGTCTCTAGTTGGGACCATCTAGATGCAAATGGTATAATTTCATTCCTTTTAACGGCTGAGTAATATTTCGTGGAGTAGATGTACCACAGTTTCTTTAACCACTCCTCTTTGGATGGGCATCTGGGTTGTTTCCATGTCCTTACTATGGTGGATTATGTTGTTATAAACATAGGATTACAGATCCCTTTCTCATATGCAGTTTTCATTTCCTTTGGATATATTCCTAGGAACGGAATAGCTGGATCATATGGCAGGCTTATTTGCAATTTTCTAAGCACCCTCCATACTGATTTCCATAATGGTTGTACTAGCCTACACTTCCACCATCAGTGAAGGAAGGTAGCTTTCTCCCCACATTCACATCAGCAGGTGTTAGTAGAATTCTGAATGTAGGCCAACCTCACTGGAGTTAATTAGAACCTCAGTGTGGTTTTCGTTTGTATCTCCCTGATGGCTAGGGAGATACATGTCTGTTAGCCAACTGAACCATTTCGAAAAATGTCTGTTCATTTGCTTTGCCTGAAAACAAAAATCTTAAGAATCATATTAACCATGGACTAATACAGTAGAAATTGGTTCACTGAAACCAACTACTTTAATAAAAGTTATTTATTTGAAAGGCAGAGCCATGTCAAACATGAGGTGGTGTAAAGTACTTTTGTTATTTTCCCACATTCATTAACAGGAAGCTGAATCTGTAGGGAAGACGCTGGGACTCTGATGTGTTGCGCTAACAATCTGTGGCTTAGTCAGCTGCACCACACAACAGCCCTGATTGATTATTCTTTATAAGTTGAGTTTTTAAGGTAATTTCATTTTTTTGTAAATAATGATTTTTTAAAAAGGAAGATGATGGCTTGCCTCTGCTCAAACATACGTCTGAGGATGCTTTGTGTCATTAAAAGATAAATTTATTTTGGTGCAAAAACGTTTTTCGATAGTTTCTTCATAGTGTGCATGTCCATGACTTTTTGGAAAATCTTATGTATACTGATATGATTAGATACTACTGCCCCCTCTTGGTAGCAAACATTAATTGTAAGTTCAGTTTTGGGGGGAAGACTAATTTGAACATAAGAGGCAAGCAAAGGGGGTATCATTGCAGCCAATGTAATTCCCAATCTGAAGCAATGTGAGCAAACGCTGCCAGTGGTCCACAGTGTCACCCACTCCCAGGGAGATTGGCTTGTTAGCATTTCTGGATGGCAGCTGCTGTGACAAGACATTTCTGGGTCTTGGCCAGCTTCTTCATTGTTGATTACCTAATCCAGCATCTTTTCATATTAGCTGCATGCTGCCACTAGGAACATGCCTGGCCCTGGAATTTATGAAATCCACTGCTGTATGGTAAACACCCCATCTCCAAACAGCACACAAAGCCACCACCCAGTGTGCCTTTCCCCATGATGACCACTTGTTCAGCTTGTGTGCAGTTACTGGTTCCCAGGGTCACTAAAAAGCATTTAAAGTTCCAGGTTAAGAATAGGCTTTAAAATATGACAAAGCAAGACTTGATAGTGAAAGAAAATGCTGTCATTTCAGATCAGATAGTGTAGATGTTTAAATATGAGGTAATTGATGTTAGAAAGTGGATTTTACCTTTAGGTAGGATCTGCGAAAGTTGTAGTCTGTTGTTTAAGAGACAAAACTGCCTGCCTTCTTTGAGAAAGAACTTCCTCAGTTTTATCATTTTTTTAAGATTGGACAATATTTGAGCAATCTTTGTTTTACATACAGCATTTCTGTGCCTTACTTCTGCTGCTATTCTGCTGTTGCTGGGTTTGATAGCTAAGAGCTCTGAATCAGATAGACTTGGGATGGAGTTTTGGTTCTGCCACCTACTTTTGACCCTGTTAATGTGGGCAAATGCTGTAATTGTTCTGAGGTAAAAGAGATATGATAATAGCTATCTTACTGGGTCTGGGAAAAGATCAGATGAACCGTGAGTTGCAATGACTACAAATAATATTTACTAATTTTTGTGACAAGTTGAGAAATGACAAAATCACTTAATTGTATTCAAACTTAATCTGGACTGTATTTTATTGTGAATCAGTTTGCCTACTTCTCATGTCTCTGCTCTCCATTTTCAGTCTGCTCATGTAGAAATAACCTCATAAAATCTAAGTGTCCTCATTGCACTAAATTTACTCCAGAAGCCTCAGATACAAATATCTCTTTCAGAGAAAATAGAGGAAAGCCTGGATTTGTTAAATTTCTTTCCAACTTGTTGGCTTATCTGTTTTAACACTGGTTAGATTTCTCTGGGCAAAAGACAAGATGGTAATGGTGTACAAGCACTTGTAAATTAAGCACCACAACACTCAGGGAAATTTGGGAGCACCATCAGGCTATAGGATTTGAGAATATTGACCTGAATCAACAGAAGTCTATCAGAAAAGGATGTGTTTCTTGGAAGGTTATCAAAATGTAGGGATTCAGGTGTTAGATTCAGTAAAGAAGTGGAAATTCATTATCTACTATTTCTTTTTTTTTTTTTTAAGATTTATTTATTTTATTACAAAGTCAGATATACAGAGAGGAGGAGAGACAGAGAGGAAAATCCTCCGTCCAATGATTCACTCCCCAAGTGAGCCGCAATGGCCGGTGCGTGCCAATCCGAAGCCGGGAACCAGGAACCTCTTCCGGGTCTCCCACGCGGGTGCAGGGTCCCAACGCATTGTGCCGTCCTCGACTGCTTTCCCAGGCCACAAGCAGGGAGCTGGATGGGAAGTGGAGCTGCCGGGATTAGAACCGGCACCCACATGGGATCCTGGGGCGTTCAAGGTGAGGACTTTAGCCGCCAGGCCCGATTATCTACTATTTCTTAGCTACACAACTTGGGCCATGTCACTAAGCTTCTTGTAGCCTAACTTTTGTGATTTGGAGGGGTAAATTCCTGACATACTTTCCTCCTCACATATAAGCATATTTTAATGTATTAGTTATTAAACAAATGGAAAGCATTCTTATTCCTAATCTGCATATCTGGAAACAGTTTGTACCTTCTCAGATTATCATCTAATGTGACTGTTTTGACTGCTGTTGTCAGAGTTAATGGTTTTCTTACGTTTAGTAGAGCCAACCCTGTTTTTTTTTTTGTTTGTTTTGTTTTTTACAGTTGGGTACCTTGCTTAATTAGCCACTGGTTTCCCTCTTGTTATTTACATAAGTTTTAAGACATATGTATGTTGGGGAAGGGAGGGACATAAGTAAAGGCAGATAAAAGATTAATTAGGCAAACTTTTTTAGCAGTTCTCCTGGTAGTCTGGCTTGGCCATGGTCCAGGTATGTCCGAATCTGTGCACACTTCCTGTGATGATTTCTGTTCTTAGCTCTCTGAGGTCTGTGAGGGCATTCTTATCCATTTCTTCTTTTGGGAGGTGGGAAATTAAGAAAACAGAGATTCCATTGATTAAATATTTTTTGTTGAACTTCACATCCATTGAATGAATATTATGTGTTATCTATTATTTATTAAAAACAAAATAACAGGACTGGTGCTGTGTCTCAATGGGTTAAGCCACTACCAACAAAACCAGCATCCTGTGTGAAAGCCAGTTTGAACTTTAGCTGCTCTGGTTCTGTTCCAGCTGTCTGCCAATGTGGCTGAGAAAGCAGTGGAGGATGGTCTGAATGATTGGTCCTCTACCACTCTTATAGGAGACCCAGATACAGTTTCTGTGTCCTGGACTTGACTAGGCCCATCCCCAAGATATGTAGCCATTTGAAAAATGAATCAGTGGATGGAAGATTTCTCTGTCTGCCTATCTCTCTTTCTATAAACCTACCTTTCAAATAAAGTCTTTAAAAAAAAAAATAGGTGTTGGTAAGGATGTGGAGAGAGTAGAACTTCTGTGTATAGGTGCATTGGAATATAAAATGGTACAGTTGCTGTAGAAAATGATATAGACTCCTCAAAATATTAAGCAAATGGTGCAGTGGTTAAGATACTCCTGGGACAACGTGTTTTGTGTTGGAATGTGTGGGTAACAGTCCCGGCTTTGCTTCAGAGTCCAACATCATGCTAGTGCACACCTTGGAAGGCTGCAGGTCATGGCTAAAGAACTTGGATTTCTGCCATCCGTGTGGGAGACTCAGACTGTGTTCAAGCCTGTCCTAGTCCTGGCTACTGAGGACATTTGGAGAGTGCGACAACAGGTGGAGGATCTCTCTTTCTTTCTAAAAACAACAAATAAAACTTAAAAACACATGGAATTACATTATAATCCAATAATTTCATTTTGAATATACATCCAGAAATATGTCTATTAACAGGTGATTGTATCAATAAAATGTGGAGTATTTATACAATGGAATACAATTTAGCCTTAAAAAGAAAGGAACTTGCAAAATAAGATATAACATGAATGAACCAAGAGCACCTTATGTTAAGTGAAGCCGATCATAAAAGGGCAAATACTACATGATTCTGCCTACATAAATACATAATCAAATGGAGACTGCCGATGGGTGTGGCGGGGGAGGAAGGGAGAGTTAGCATTCAGTGTGCACAGTTTCAGTTGGGGAGAAACATCTGGAGCCAGAAGATGGTGATAATTATACAACAATCTGGATGTGCTTGATGCTGCAAAACTGCACACTTAGAAATGGTTAAAATCGAAATGTTTAAGGTATGTCTTACAACTCCTTTCTTGGGAAATGTTTTTTTTGTATGTGTCTGTCGTAATACTTTAAAGATAACAGAACCTCTGGGAGCTGATGTTGCAGCACAGCAAATTAAGCTGTGATCTACAACCCAGGCATGCCATATGGGCACCATTTAAAGTCCTGACTGCTCAGCTTCCAATCTGGCTCCCTGCGAATGTGCCTGGGAAAGCAGCAGAAGATGGCCCAAGTGCTTGGGGCCCTGCCTGCTGCACAGAATACCTAAATGAAATTCCAGCCCTCTGGGCTTTGACTTTTGAAAAAAAATAATAGAATACCTTGGCCAAAAGTAAAACTTTAGTTTCCTATTTTTGCTTAGTATAACTTTCTCATTTAAAAAAGAACTTTTAAGTATAATTCATAATACTTTCTCATTGAAAAGAAGTGCTTTCTTGAATATTTAAAATTGCTTTCTTCTAGTTACTGGGGAACAAATCTCTCAACTAAATTCTGATCCACATCTGTATAACTTCTCCGAATTTATTATAAAGATTGCTACAGTTAAAGGATAGGCCTTCTAAATTTCTGTCTCAAATACTCCCCTCATTTGAGATATCATCATGGTCTTTCATTTAGTCATGCTTGCACACATGCATTCGTATATTCAATCAAGCAACTTTGGATTATTTATACCATATGGTGACCAAAATGCTAGATGCTGATAGTGATGTCAGCAAAAAAAATGGTGTAATGACGTCTACCAAAGAGGTATGCATAGATGCTTCTATAGAACTCAGAGCTATAAAATCTACTGGGAAAGGTCCTGTCAGGTGTGTGCAGTTTGAGTCAAAAATTTTTTGTTAAGATTAGTTTATTTGTTTGAAAGGCAGAGTTACAGGGAAGAGGGAGAGAAAAAGAAATCTTCCATGTGCAGATTCATTCCCCAGATGGTCACAATGAGGACAGGAGGCTTTTGGGTCATCCGCATGGCTTAGCAGGGGCCCAAGTACTTGGACCATTTTATGCTGCATTCCCAGGTCCATTGGCTAGGCGCTGGCTCAGATGAAGCAGCCGGGACTTCAACTGGGCTCATATGGGATGCCAGGTGTCATGACTACTGGCTTAACTTGCTGCGTCATAACACAGGCTCCAAATCAAATCTTTAAAGGAACAGGAGAAGGCATTTCAAACAGAAGAAATAGAATACAGGAGGAGAGACTTTTAAAAATAAAATTAAAGGATGTTTATTTTGGTTTAAAAAATTGAATTCTATGTGTGTCCTTTTTAAAAATAATATGCATTTTCTATGAATTTCTTGAAGACCCCTGTATAAAGGCGCTGAAGCATGAGTGACAAGTGCTGTGTGCCTGGCCAGTTTCCCGGCCAGTGTGGCCGGGACATGTGGTGTTGGGGGTGGGGTGGAGTGCTGAGGCTGGAAGTTTAGGGAAAACACAGATCATCATGTTTATCCATTTACTGCCTGGCAAAAGTAGGAGGCTGGGGGTTGAGGCTTCAGAGATCAATACAACACAGGTACCAGAATGTGTAGTAATAAAGTTATGCACAAAATGTCCTTGCTATCCCAAATGAAAGAACCAGTGGAAGGAGAATCCACAAAGGTGCCTTGAAGAGGTGACTTGTGAGCTTGGTGTTGTCTTCAAAGGTGAATAAGCAGTCCTCTGTAGATAGTGAGGAAAGGAGAATTTTTGCTGTAGGCAGAAGCCTAAAGGCAAAGCATCAAAGGACTTCCAAAGGGAAATATGACTCTGTGTTGTTGGAGCTAAGAGGTACAGAAAGAACCTGAAGAGCACATCCTTTGTGCCATTTTAGAAAGTGTGGCCTTTATTTCCAGGTTAATGAATCCACTGCTGAGCTTCAACAAGCCATAAGGAACACATTATAGTTGGGCAAGACAGACGGAGTAGGCAGGAAGCCTGGAGCGCTGACCCACCAAGCCAAGAAGATGAGGAGAGAAGCTGACCTTGGAAAAATTTAAGAGGAAACTGTATATGAGACTTGATGGCTGCATGGGATCCCAATGAGGGAATTGAAGGAGAGGACTTAAGACTGTCAGGTTGCTGGCTAGGATAAGCTCTGTTTTCTGGGCTGCTGGTCTCTGTGTCTAACGTGGGCCAGGATTCATGAGGACACCCTCCCAGCTCGGGAGGTCTGTGAGTCCAGGTGATCTCTTGGCCATTTTTTGTTCCCTGTTCCATAGCTCTGTCCCTCTCTCCTGCCCCACCCAAACTGAGTCTCTCAGATTCTGTCTCCAGCAGAGCTGAGATGGCTTTAGTATTGCCAGCCAGTGTCGGGAAATCTAGTGCTGTTACCAGGTAGCTGGAGTTATAATTAGCACAGTTACTAGAGAAAAGCTGAGATTCTGTGAGCATTCGTTGCCCGAAGCAGCTTGTTCCCGCTGAATGAACTGATTTGTTTGCAGGAGCCTAGTGGGAATGGGTAGAGTGCTTTTAGTGTGTTTTTGGAGGATTCCAGTTTTGCTCCGGGTGCAGGATGTGTTAAAACAGAAAATGGGTTTGTGCTGGGGCTGATCCACCTTTTTTCTCAGATAAGATGAGTGGGGCAAAATTTGGGGAGCTGAAAAAGAGAGTGACTTTCACCTGAAAGGAGATAAATGAAAAACAGTATCTTCAGAGGATCTTGAAGATTATCTCTATGATTTCTCCACTAATGACAGAGTAATTTGCCTGAGGTCACACAGCAATCACCAGGCCTAACTACCTGTCCAGGCTGTTGACCAAAACAACCAGTCTTCAAAAAAACATTCTAGAAATAGATGAGCTTGTTGGAAGAATTTTTTTCTTTTCTTCCAAGTTGCATTTCTGAGCTAAAGCAGAACATTAACATGCAGGAGTCTCAGTAACTCACAGATAAATGATTCTGCACCCCATGCCTGCTGCCAAAAGAAAATATTTAGTTCCTCTGCTAGAGTTTCATGGGTATTTTTAAAAGCCACTGTGGGCATTTTGTGTGTGTGTGTGTGTGTTTCTTTGCTCTGTTTTCACCTCTGGCTTTTGCCATCTCATCTAAACTTGCTAATAGTGCAGAGACATGAGGCACCTTCGTATGTGGAGAAGGCATAGTGCAGACTAATCCAAACTTGAAAGGGGCCCACCCTATCATGTTAAATACCAGCTAATCCACCCACACACCGAAGGTCTGCTTTGGTACATGCCGTTCTCTGGAGAGCTAATAGTCAGATGGCTTTTTGCCAGGCAGCTTCAGAAGAGACTTGGACCCACACTGGGTGGTTACCATTCCTGCTGTTTGGAAACTTGGCTGGAAAAAGCTGGGAATGAATGGAAGGCACAGGCTACTTTTGTTAATGCCACCTTTTCATCTACCAACCTCCTGTCAGCCCTGCTGCCTCCTCTTCAAGCACACAAGGACTTAGGAAGCCGGCATGGAGGCCTGGGGAGGGGGAAGTCCTCCTCTAAGTCCCTGAGTGAGTGGGGGAGAGGCGGTGGTCTGCAGTTGCAGAAGCAGTGATGCCGCACTGGCAGATGGCCCAAAGCAAACCAGCCCTCTACTTCCCTTCTACTGGTGACTCTCCCATCCCTCTGAGGCCACAGAGGTGGCTGCCACACTCAGAGATTCTATCATTCCTTGCCCAGGTTCTCTCCAGTCACGTTGAGTGTCTGCTTGGTGCAAATACGAACCTGGCTTTGCCCAACTAATACTACTCAGTGCTTGCATTGAAAGTACTGGGCTTGGAGCTTGATGCTGGGGTCTTCCCCGCATAAATAACAAATGAAGGTGGTGAACATCTGAGGCTCAGAGGAGCAGTGCCTTAGAGGTGGAGAGCAGTATCCATCCTGAGCCTTATTCTTCTCTACAGCTCATTCCAGACTGTGGAATCTTCCTGGCTTGCTGCTAAACCATTTGGAACCTCAAGGACCCAGAGTCTTAGAATACTAGTAACCATCCTCTGTGTTTACTTTTTAGACAAACTTAAGTTCTCATGTCCAGCTAATTCTCACAGCCAAGTCCTCTTTTTCATAGGTTTCTTGCAAGTCAAAATGCGAAGTGTTTAGGAGGTCCTTTATTCCAACAGGGTAGGAGCGGGGGTGGGTGGGGGAGAAAACGAAGGGAAATGTGTCCTGCCATGGTGACAGGATGGGGAGCTGCCAGGGCAGGGGAAGGGGGCAAGATGGAAGATGGGGGAGAGCCAGGTAAAAGGGGGGAAGGAAAGGGAGGTGTGGGGAATTGGTTGGGAGGAGTTGTGGGTGGGTCCCAAGGGATTGGTGACTGAGATTATCTGAGCCACAGGTAGGTGGGTGGGGATTAGGTAAAACACCATGAGGTTACATCTCACTGGTGGATAACTGGAGCAGTGAACATTTAGTGAGCTGTGAGAAAGGGAAGCAGGAAGTGAGGCCAGATCCAAAATGGGATATTCGAATCACTCCTCACACTGCCATCCTCCGCAGGGAGCGGAGTATGTCCTTCAGTTGTGCTACTATGAATTAGGCACTATATTATGATGTGAAAGCTTGGTTCTTAGGGGCCCTGTAGAGAGGCTTGCATGAATTTGTGCAGGTAGAAAGTGATTATATCAGTTGGGAAATGAATTCAATTGCAGATTTTCTGTTTGTTCTTCAACTGTCAGCTTCTGCTTCCATTCTTTCTCTGCTGTTTCTGCTTATTCAAGGGTCCAGAGTCTGTATTTTTCAAATGTTTATTTGAAAGGCAGAGTTGCAGAGAAAGGAGAGATACACAGTGATTGGCCACCTGTTGGTCCACTCCCAAAATGGCTGCAGCAGTCAAAGCTGAGCCTTTCTGAAGCCAGAAACTGGAGCTTTGTCCCAGTCTCCTACTTAGGTTCAGGGGCCCACGTCCTTGGGCTGTACTCCAGTGCTTTCCCAGGCCATTGGCAGGGAACTGGATTGGAAGTGGAGCAGCTGGAACATGAACCAGCACCCAAATGGGGTGTGGGGTGCTGATGCTGGTGCTGTAGGCTTGACCACTTATGCTGCAGCAGACCTGCCCCAGGGCTTCAGATAAGATGGGTGGAAATAAATGGTCACCAGGTAAACAGCCTGGGTGTCCTTTATCATTTGTAGCTACTTATCTCCAGGGGAGTTTTCTAGAACCAGATCTTGCCCCACCTTCTATTATTAGTATTCTTTCAAATTCCTTTGCTCTTTCTTTTTTTTTTTTTTTTTTTTTTTTTTAAAGATTTATTTTATTTCCATTACAAAGTCAGATATACTGAGAGGAGGAGAGACAGAGAGGAAGTGGAGCCACCGGGATTAGAACCAGTAGCCATATGGGATCAAGGCAAGGACCTTAGCCACTAGGCCACGCTGCCGAGCCCCTCCTTTGCTCTTTCTGACCTTCTTTGCCCTATGTTTGCCTCTTTCTTTTTCCCTGATTTTCTCATGCACACAGCAATAAATGCCAAGTGTTTCTCATTTAACTTCTGCAGAAGAAATGTAGGTTGTGTGTACTCTGAATTAGGCACTATATTATGCATTTTACATGTAATTAGTAGCAACCACAGACTAGCCCTATGAATTGACTGCTTTGTCCCCATTTTGGAACCAGATTAGCTATTAATAGCCTTAAGGAGTATACCTGGTATCCCAGAAATGGCATGGCCTCATTTTGCTCTTAATAAACAAGGCCTTGCACCTTCTGTAGAATTTAGTCACTCTTTCAGATGCAAACTGTGTTTTTCAGTGGAGAACTCTGGTATAACAGTGTCTGTTTACATGGTGACTTTCCCCAAGATTGTGGCAGGAAGAGGTGGCATTGTCTCCTTGCTAATTCAGCAGTGATAGGTGGTGCTGACCTCATTTTCACTTGTGAAGCAGGTGCAGATTGCCATGTGGAGCATGATAGTCCCTGGGCTACCCTTATCACCCACATACTGTCCTGTCAGACTTGGGCTAGAAATCCAGAGGAAATAGGAAATTGTTGAAATCAAACTGAAGCATAGAAAGTGAGGTTTATGAGAAAGAGAAATAGAACAGGGATTTTTTTTTCCACAGATATGACCTAATATTGTATTTTAGGTATGCAAATTTTCATTATATGACTGGTGGTAATTATCTACTCTCTATTCCTGCTGAAAGTATAAATAGGTTGATGCTAATTTAAGTCTTAATAATATAATGTAATACAATATAGTGTATTCTTAAAAGTACATATTGAGCCCACATTATGTTCCAAGGTCTATTGATTCTATCAGTAAACAAAACAGACAGGCATTCCTGCTTACAGAACTTATATTCTGTCATTCACAGACAATGAATAATACATATTATGAATAATAAAATATATAAAATGTTGGAATGGGAAAGTTCTTTTGGAAAAAAAAAGAACAAAGTAGAACAAGGCAGGGGGTCAAAAATATGAATGGAGAGCATATGGCAGGAAAGGGTGTAAGGGGTGCCATATTTAGAACATTATTTCAAACACACAAATACATAAACACTTCTATTACATCACAGTGTGAAAGCAGGGAATCTGGGTACAGCTTTGCTAGGTTCTCCACTTCATGTCTCATTAAACTACTACCAAGATATTAAACAGGCTGCATTTTCATTTAGAAGGCTTAACTGGGGAAAATATGGTTCTGTGCTCTCTCAGGTTGTCAGAAAATTCCATTTCCTTGCAATGATAGGTCTGGGGCCCTGGTGTCTTGCTGTATGTTGGCTAGAAGCTGCTTGGGGTTCTTTGACACATCTATAATTTTTTTTTTTTTTCATATGGGCTTCCCTCCCTGTGGCCTGTTCAAGTGAACAAGAAGCTCTAGAGCAAGTGTACTAGCAAGACAAATCTCCAAACCTAACACATGGGAGAATGGGAGACCTGGAATGCATTCTTCTCTCCCACCTCCAGCATCTGGCCCAGTCCTGGGGCATTTGAGGAATGAGCTATTGGATGGGAGTTCTCTGTGTTTGTGTGTGTGTGTAAAAAAAAAATCTTGCAATCACAGCTGTGACATTCCATCCCCTTTGCCATGTCCTAGTAGCAGCTAGTCTCAGGTCCCACCCATGCCCATGGTCGGGGATTCCTCACAAGCCGGAACGCAGTAGCAAGGCACCCCAGGGAGCCAAGTGCCAATCTGTCCACCACACTGTCTCCCAATATATTTTTGGAGTTGGAATGTAAAGGGAAGTAAATAAACATGAGTAGGACCCCAGAGGAAGATTTACAGTAGGAACCCTCCAACGCCACCAGCATATCCTGGATTGGTGGTCTTCAGGCTGAGCTCCTTACCCTTTGAACTCAGATTTTTGCATTGCCAATTCCCTGGTTGTTTTTATTTTGCCTTTCATCTTTTTTATTTAATTAGGTATCTCATTTGATGAGCTTTAACAAGTACACACAACATTGTAACAATCATCACACTATCAAGGGATGAAATATTTCTGTCATCCAAAGAAAGTTACCGATGTCCTATTGGTGCTATTCCTCTCATACCTCTACCTACAGAAAATCATCAATCTGTTTTCTGTTTATAGATCAATTTTGGCTATGCTACAGTTTCATGTAAATAAAATCCTATGGCATAGACGGTGGCATCTGGTTTCCTTTACTTAGCATAATAGTTTTAAAGTTCATCTATGTTGATTGTATCAGCAGTGTATTTGTTTTTGTTGCTGACTGGCAGTCCATCATTTGCCAGTGATGTAGATTGGCTTTCACCTGTGGATGAATATGGGTTGTTTCCTGTGATTGGCTATTATGAATAATGGTGCTGTGAATAGTCAAGTAAAATTCATTGTTGTGTTTCTTCTGTATAAATAAATACCCAGTAGTCAAAATTTTAGGTCATAAATGAAGCGTGTAATTAATGTATAACATACTTTCAAACTCTTTTCCAAAGTGGTTATGTCGTAGAAAGTGATTTTAAAATAGCCACTTGAAGAAGTTGAAGAACTGAGCTGAACAGATGACCGAGGGAAAGATAAGATACACAGAAACATCAGGAAAACCATTGTGACTACAGACGGCATAGGGAAGAGTGAGATTCCTGGGAGAGGAGGCCCTAGTGAAGGGGCTGGTGAAGATCTGGTAGGTTTTGTATAATCTTAGACTCTTCAGTGTTTACTGTAAGTGACATGGGAAGCCACTGAAGAGCTTGAAGCGTAGAAATAATCTAACAAATGACCATCCTGTCTGGCAGATTGACTATTGAAGGACAAAGATAGAAATGAGGAGGCCTATTTGCAAGTATTGCAATAAGCCATGTAAGGGATGATGGTGATCATACTAGGAAATAGCAGTTGATATGGAAGGAAATGGTAAAGGTTGCAAAATAAAAGAAAATAATCAAAAAAGTCTTCAGGGTTTGTGGCCTATGCATCCAAAAGGATGATGTTGCTGTAGTTGCGGAGGGAAGGCTTCAAATGGAGTAATCTAAGTGTGCAGAGCTGGAGTTCTGTTTCAGACATTTTGTGTTTGAGATATTTGTTAGATATTTTGTGTGACAATATTATCTAAGCAGTACAGAATACAAGTCTGAAGTTTGGAAGAAGGGATGCAATTTGAGAGTTGTGAGACTAAATGAGGTCACTAAAATGAAACTTACTAAGGCGAAAGAGAAAGGACCAAAGATAAACCTTGGGTCATGTTAACATTAACAGTTTGGAGAAAAGAGGAAAAACCAGTAGAAGTGATAGAGAAAATACAAGTGAGTGAAGTGTGAGGAAAACCAAGAGAGTCTGAGGTTTGGGAAGTCAAGAAAGAAAGTGCATCAGGGAAGAAGGGTTCAGCTTTTTGAAATGCTGCTGATAGCTTGAGTAGTATGATGACCAAGAATTGACCATTGGGTTTAACAGAATGATTGATATGAATGATGCCAGTGATCTTTTATTTTTTTTAAAGGTTTATTTTTATTGGAAAGGAACATCGATTTACAGAGAGAAAGAGAGATAAAGAGAAAAGATCCTCCATCTACTGGTTCACTCCCCAAATGGGTACAACAGCTGAAGCTGAGAAGATCTGAAGCCAGGAGCTTGTTCTGGGTCTTCCACGCTGACGCAGGGTCCTAAGGCTCTGGGTCAGCCTGCTGCTTTTCCAGGCCACAAGCAGGGAGCTGGATGGGAAATAGAACAGCTGGGACATGTATGGGCACCCATATGGGATTGCAGCGCTTGCAAGGGGAAGGATTTAGCCATTGACCCATTGTGCCTGGCCTTCGAGTAGTATAGTGTGAAATAATGAAGGTAGAAACCTGAATATGGTGGTTTTAAAAACAAATGAGAGTGGAGTGTTGGAATCCAAGAGCGTAAATGATTACATTGAGGAGTTATTTAAAAGCAGAGGAAAGAAATGGGACAGAAATAGGTAAGGGTATGGAACCCATAGAAAATGTTTAAAAAATTATTTATTTGTAAAGTGCTCGCTTCGGCAGCACATATACTAAAATTGGAACAATACAGAGAAGATTAGCATGGTCCTGTTGCAAGGATGACACACAAAATTCATGAACCATTCCATATTTTTTTAAAATTATGTATTTGAAAGACAGAGGTACTGAGAGAGGGTTTTCATTTGCTGGTTCAATCTCCAAATGTCCACAACAGGTCTGGGCTGGGCTGAGTCAAAGCCAGGAGCCAGGGGTGGGTAACCAATGTGGGTGACAGTGCCCCTAGCAGTTGGGTAATCCTCCGTTGCTTTCCCAGGCACATTATCAGGGAACTGTATTGAAAGTGGAGCAGCTGGTACATGAACCAGCACCTATATGGGATGCTTGCTTAACCTGCTGTGAGACAATGCTGGCCTGTCCATGGGTGATTTTTATTTCAAGATAGATAAATAGTATCTATTTATTAAGACTACCTAAATAATAGTATGTTCATACATCAATAGAAAGTTTCAATAGTAAGTGAAATATTTATGAAAGGGAGATGGGAAAACCTTCTGCATGGTGAGACTTACAGTATGAATGGAAGTTATGGAAGTTTGGCATCAGATAGGAGTGTGAGTAGCTGATCTGTAAGTGGAAAGACAGAGTATGTGAGCCCAGATTCTGGCAGATGGATGGATGTGATGGCAGAAAACTGTCAGGGTTTCATTCTGGTTGTTTCAGTAGTGTTAGGTAGCAAACCATCCCTCAATAGTAATACATATCCTTCAATATGTATCTTCAAAGACATTCTGGGAGTAAGTTATCAGCTGCTGGTTTTGATGCACCTTAATTTCATTTCTGACTCTTCCTGAAACTGGGCAGTCTCTCCAAGATAGACTGTTGGATGGAGGGAACAAACTGATTGATGAAAGAAGCAGAGGATAGTGTTTTGCGTGGGCTGTGTTTTTACTTCAAACAGCATCCCTTCATTTGACCCTTCTGTCTATGGAGACTGGGCTAGTCAGGAGAACACAGTGGTACAAGGACAGAGGAGAGACCCTGTCCTCATAAGCCTACAGTTTAGTGTCTGACATAGTTTGAGAAGTGCTGTGACTCCTGTCATACCTTTCAGTGGTTTCATTTCATTTGTAATTAGCTGGAGTCACTTCTGTATTTTGATGGATGATGACTACTACCATGTCCCCAAACACTAATGTGCTGTTTGACCGTAGGATTAACAGTGATGCAGGTCAGAACAAGTCTTCACGTAACATACTTGAAGCTGGTACATCTTTTTCCTGATATGTATTATAAAACAATGCTGTCCAACAGAAATATTATGTAAACCATAATGTGATAGAAAATTGCCTGATGTTCACATTAAAAAGATAAAAAGAACCATGTTAATAATATATTTAGTATATGTCATCTCAACATGAAATACATTTAAAAATTATCATTGAGATGTACATTCTTGAGTTGTGAAATCCGGAATGTAGCAAGTCTTTGAGGTCCTACAGTACATTTCAGTTAGGACCAGTTTCAATTCAGGAGTAGCCTCATAGGGCTCATGCCTACGTCAGCTGTAAGGTCTTCGTGGTAAGTGCTGGCCCAGATTCTGAGTAGGAACAAGGCTGTAGAAAAGTTGCTTGGTCATGGAGGCTGGCTTCAGGACACAGCTAGGCTTCCAAGGAAGGAATGACTGCCAGATGATGGTGTATTGTGTAAGCAGCGTGTAAGAAGATATGCCCTGGATTTTGCAGGATACCAATGAGTGGGTTCATTCCTTTTTTGGAGACTATATGAAAGTAAGTGTCAATCCAGAATTGAAAACTGAATTTGGGACTAAATTTCAGATCATGTTAGATATGACAGATCATTTAAAAACATTCAGCCAGCCGTAGGTTTTCTGCTGCTCCAGTTTATCTATAGGAAAATTCACATTTTTACTTTAATTCCCAGTTCTGCCAGTGCTTCCTTATGTGAGAAGTCAAGGAAAGCAAGGAATGATTTCCATGAGTTCCAGTTCCTAAACAGCTGAGAATCATTCCAGGCATCCCTACCAGCTCCTTCAGTGGGGCTGGGTTGTTGTCTGCATGCAAGGTGTCCAAGGGATTTCAGGGGCTCCAGCCTCAACCCTGGCTTTTGCAGGGAGCCTGCATTTTGCTAAATTAAGCTTGTGAGGTCTATTTTTGAACTGAGAGGCTCCAGCCAAATGAAAGAGGTTTGTCCTGCTGAGGAATGTCCTGGGGGTGGTGAGGGGAGAGCCACTGAGATCATTGGTATTTGTGTATGTTTGCTCACTAGCCTGCTGAGTTGGGCCCTATTCACAGAGACTTCTGGGACTCAACCAGGATATTAACAGAGTCACCACAGGGAATGCATAACTTGTCATATACTGTGAAGGGTTTACTTAGAGGTCAGTGTGACCGTCAAGGCAGCATCTTTCTTGGGAGACCCGAATTCAGAGTCTAAATACAAAAAATAAAAATCTGATTTTTAAAGTGGGCTTTATTTTTAGAGCAATATTGGGTTTATAACAAAATTTGTCACAAGGTCTAGAGATTTCCTGTGTAATCCCCACCCTCATGCACATACTCATACATATACAACCATTATTAAAATCCAAATAAGCCTCATTTTAATCTCTTTTCTTGGGTCCCCAAACTCAGTGTTTTCAAGGCTTAAGTCTTTCTCTTCATGATTCATGCAACTGACTGCCTTGAGGAAACTAATATTGGCTGAACATCTGTTATATGTTAGGTATTCTCATTTGTATTTTCTTAACTAATAGCCAAAATGTCCCTGAAATTCCTCGAACTGGAACTTAGGTTAAAGTTATTTACCTGTAAAACACAGAGAATGAATTATGTGAAACTATAAAAATAGTTGAGCCCCTGCATTTCCACATGGTCCAGCTTAAGAATGTGAGAGAGCTGGTGTTTGAACCCAGGCCAATTGAGTTGTAAGGTCCGCACTTTACATTGTTCCGTATCCTGCAGCTCTAAGTACTGGATTCTTTATTTTCTTTTGGCAGTGCTAAAAGTTTCAGATTTCCTTTAATATACCTGTTCCCTAAGTCTGGGGCTCTGAGGAAGAGCAGATCAAGGGATGGTCTGTCTTGACTTGGGTCTATGAGTGTTTCTTTGGTAACTAAATCCAGGAATTACACAGCAGATCTGTGTTGATGTGTGTGTCTGTTGCTATTTATATCTGCCACCTGAGCACATTCCCACACCACTCTCTGCTTATTACATTCTATAATAAACAATTTTTTAATTACCCACCCCCACAGGATGTAAATTCTGAGGACTGTGATTGTGTGTTTTGCTGTTTGTAATACCTGTTAGAATGTCCTGCAAATATAAAGTAGATGCTCATTAGATATTTGATGAATAAAATCACAACCAAATATTACCATCTTACAAATCAGCTGTCTTCCACCCATTGAACTCTTTGTCTGTCTCTCTGAACACACACAACAGCTGTCCAAACACCTAATCTCCTTAGATCCCATCTGCAGTCAGAAGTCGATATGTGTATTCGTTTCAGTCCAGGTAGACCAGGAAGGGAAAGGAATGGTTTTGTTTTCAGGTCCCTGTCAAAGCCTGCCATAGGATGGACTTGAAACAGTGACCTGAACGGAGAAATTCTGCCATTGGGATGTGGATCCTTGCATTGTTTAAGCTGAACATTTTCCACTTGCTCTTTACCCATCTATTTAAGGAACTAGCCACTAGGGCAGTCTCTGGCAGGAGAGTGCCCTGGCCTTGTACATTCTTCTGGTTACTGAGGTTGAGGACACTGCCCTGCTAACCTCTCCCTGGCGATGAAGGGCACTCGTGACATGTCAGGGCCACTTATGTGCCTAACCTAAAGCCTAATTGCGTTAGCAAAAGACAGTGAACATACATCCTATAGAAAGACAGGGAGGAATTGCACCTCTGAATCAAGCCTTTCCTTTACTCCACGGTGAAATCTAAAACCTAATGTTTTGCATTTGAATACACCTGGCAAGATGTCTCACAGGAGTGTGGAAGATGTGTAATGCAAACAGCAGTACAGTTCTTATGGGCAGAAGAGAGGGATTGTGTTCATGTTAATTGGCTGCGCAGATATGTAAAGCTCTGGGGGTGACTAGTCCCAGGTCACATGGCTAGTCAAAGACAGAGCCAGGTCTCTAGAGACAACACAGTTCTGTTTCTGCTCTGGAACTTAGTGCATGGAAAGTAACTTCATCTACAAAAGAACTTGCTTGGAAGCTACAAAAATACATTTCTAGGGCTCATGCATGGAGCAGCTTCTTGTCTCATAGCCAGTACAGATAGGATCCCTATGAAAATACTTAGGCTTAACCCTATTCAATAGAGCTATGGCCTTGCTCCAACGGTATCAGAGAATTCTGGAAAAGAAAATCATTCTGCATGCAAAAAGCGCTTATGAACTATGCTTCCCTAGAAGAGATACCATTTCAGAAGGCAGAAACTGAAAAATGCACCCTGTTGCCTTTCACTTTGCATGAATATTAGGAACCTTGGGAGGAAGCCGTCGCAAGACTTTAGGACTCTTCTTCCTGCTGCACCACTTGTTTTTGAATTTCTTGCATTTACAGACCTGATTAGAGTGGAGTTCAACCTTATTTTTTGGTCCCATATAAAGACTCTGTTGTGGAGGGCCAACTGCTTTCTGGCTGGTTTCTTACAGTCTTACAAAGGGACAGTGTCGATTTTCTGCACTCACTGACCCTAACTTATCTCTTCTTACACTCAGCAGCCATCGAGGTCAAGGACTTCATGCCAAGAAAAATACTGGTTTTGGCAACCTTTCTTCTCCAATAAATACTTGGTTTGCCGGTTTTTAATCAGTGAATATATGCTTCTGTGCTGTCAGAATTTCTTTCCCTTTTTGTTTCTTTCAGACCTGGTGCCAGTCCAGCAGTGGACTGTGAGGGCTGCAACTGAAGCTAAGGCGTGGCCTTTGTGTTTAAAGAGCTTGCTTATTAGTTGAAACTGCCACACGTGAATGCAGGACTGTGAAGTGAAATGCAAGATAGAGACTTAAGCCCCAAACTTAGGACAAATGATCATTTTTACATCGTAAACTTATATTGAGAGCTATTGCAGGCAAAGTACTTTTCTAGACACTAAAGGCTAGAGGGGAAACCAGATAGTCACATAATGAATGCAGGCAAGATTCAGTGAGTGCTGGGCTAGAGACAGACATGGGAGGACCATGAGTCCTGCTTTCCCCAGAATGGTCCTGCTTTTTGCTTATTACCCTGGAAATAATTATGCTAATGCCCCTTCTTATTTGCGAAGAGTCTCAGCATGGCTCTTAAATTGCACTGTAGTTGGAGTAAAAAGAAAGGAATGGCTGTTTCTGAGTAGGGGTCAGGGGAGTTTCCTTGAGGGGCACATGGTGGGGCTAAACCTTGCTGAAGAACAGGTTTAGAAAGAGTGATGACACCACAGGCTGGGAGCAGTCCAGGTAAAGCCATAATGGCCATCAAGGACACTTGCTTGGTTAGTTTCTCAGTCATCAAAAGCCCTTGTGCTTGGAGGAAGCAGGTACCACTGAAGGAGGATCTCACTGTGAGTTACCATCCCTCTGAACCGTGATTGTCAGGGGAAGAAAAAGAGCTCCTGGTAATGACACATGTCATTGTGATCCTGTGTCAGGTCGGAAGGGTCAGTTCAAGCCCAGAGAGGTCAAAGGGAGAGGATGTGCGTAGTGAGGTGGCGTGAGAGATAAATCAGTAAGGGGTAAAATGAGAGGGGCTCTTATTAATTCAGTCTGCCCAGTTAAAGAAGTCGAGTGTTCCTCTGTAAACTCATTCTGTGTGTACTTGATTTCTGCATCTCTCCTTTCCTCCTGTGCCAGGGAGGTTGTGTTCTGCATCCCCTGAGATGGGAGGCAGCTCTCTCACCTGTGGCCCTCTGTTAGGGGAGGTGATCTTTACTGCTTTACTAACTGCACTGGCTGAAAGAAGCCACCACAGGGAGCCAGAAGTTCTTTGCCATTTGCAGCCTTAGTTTAGGTAATTCCAGAAATGAAGATGAAAAGGATTAAGAAATGATATGTACTTTTACCTTTTTGTGGTAATGTAGCTCCTTTCGACTTCTCATTATGAACATTTTCAAGTGTACACAAAGATCTAGAAGAGTTCCTCCCACATACCTGTCCCATGTCCAGAAACCCACGTCCTCAGCATTAGCAGTTCCCAGCATGCTGCTGTCATCAGTTAGCCTGCACTGTGCTCCGGTCCTTCCACTGCGAGCACATGCCGCATCTTCAGAGACTTCAGAACACAGCCCTAGCAGCGGCGGTGGCTTTTTTTTCTCCTGCTAAGGGCCTTTTGGATATTTATAACCTCTTTTGTGGTTACATCAAGTTATCAGTTTAGGGGCTGATGTTGTGGCTCAGGGGTTAATCCTTCACCCTGTGGTGCCAGCATGCCATATGGGCACTGGTTTGTGTCCCAGCGACTCTACTTCTGATCCAGCTCTGCTTGTTAGATGGGAAAGCAGAAGAGGACGACCCAAGTTCTTGGAACCCTGCACTCACGTGAGAGATCAAGAAGAGGCTCATGGCTTCAGAGCAGCTCAGCTCTTGCCATTGTGGCCACTTGAGAAGGAATGAGCAGAAGGAAGACCTCCTCTATATATTTCTTTGTAAATCTACCTTTCAAATAAAAATAAATAAATCTTTAAAAAATGCTCTCCACTTAAAAATTTGCCTCCTATAGACTTATTAAAGTTTGAGTCCTGGCTTTGATAGATGTGGTGGCCAGAAAAAAAAAAAAAGATTTTGCAAGCCTTTCATCCTCCATGGGCTGCATGTTCCCCACCACTCCTAGTCTTTGTAAATACAACCACAATGCTACCATGATGACCAAAGAGCTTAAAAATGGCCTGTTCAGGCCATCTAATAGTTAGTTCACACTTGATTTTCTAACATGTCTTCTTTAAAACCCGGAAACCTTGATCAGTATCTCTGAGTTTCTGCTCAGTGCTCAGGCATAACACCTTGAGCCCAGCAGAGAGGGAGAGATGGGGAGGAAGGGAGTCTGCAGTCCTTCACTGTTTTCAGAATGCCTAGTGACTCAGAGTTGCCTTGGAGCTAATAATTTCTCCTTGTTAAACCTCAATTTTAGCAACCTTTTATCTTCAATGATTTAATAATATATCTCTTAGAGAATATTTTAACTTTAGAACTGAAAATATCTTTGAAAGGCTTCAGAAGGGCCTGGTGCAATGACTCAGTTGGCAAATCATCCCCCTTCAAATATCAGAATTCCATATGGGTGCAGGTTCCTGTCCTGGCTGCTCCATTTCTTATCCAGCTCCCTGCTTGTGACCTGGGAAAGCAGTTGAGGATGGCCTAATGTTTTGGGACCCTGCACCCATGTGGGAGACCTGAAAGAGGCTCTTGGCTCCTAGTTTCAGAGTGGCTCAGCTTTGGCCGTTAAAGTCACTTGGGGAGTGAACCAGCAGACAGGAGATCCTTCTCTCTGTTTCTTCTTTTCTCTGTGAATCTGCCTTTCCAATAAAACTAAATAAATTGAGTTCGGCGCGGTAGCCTAGCAGCTAAAGTCTTCGCCTTGCACATGCCAGGATCCCATATGGGCGCCAGCTGTAATTCTGGCGGTCCACTTCCCATCCAGCTCCCTGTTTGTGACGTGAGAAAGCAGTTCAGGATGGCCCAAAGCCTTGGGACCCTGCACCAGCATGTGGGAGACAAGGAAGAAGCTCCTGGCTCCAGGCTTCGGATTGATTCAGCTCTGGCTATTGTGGTCACTTGGGGAGTGAATCAACAGACAGAAGACCTTTCTGTCTGTCTCTCCTCCTCTATGTATATCTGACCTTAAAAAATAAAAATAAAAGAAATAAATGAATAAATTTTAAAAAGTTTTTAACATAGTCTCACAGTATTATTCTATTCCCTTCTCCTGTATTCAACATCATTATTCCCTCTTCTGCCTGTTGTCATCTGTAACTTGTTAGTTTCTTCATTTTTTAAAAAAGGATTTATCTGTTTACTTGAAAGGCAGTTGCAGGGAGAGAGAGGGCAAAAGAAAGAGAATCAATCTTCTATCTATCAATCTTCTGTTTCATTCCCCAAGTAGCCACCGAGGCCAAAGCTGCACCAGATTGAAGTCAGAAGCCTAGAACTCTATGTTGATATCCCATGCAGTTGGCAGGAGCCCAGGCACATTGGCCATTATCTACTGCCTTCCCAGGTGCAGTAACAGGAAGCTGGTTCAGAAAAGAAGCAGCAGGGTCGATATAGTGGCACAAAGGCTAATCCTCCAGTGGGTCCTGGTTTGAGTTTTGGCTGCTTCTTTTTTTTTCAAAGAGTTACTTATAGTTATTGGAAAGACAGATTTATAGAGAAAGGAGAGACAGACAAAGATCTTCTATCCACTGATTCATTCCTCAAGTGGCTGTAACAATGGAGCTGAGTCAATCTAAAGCCAGGAGCCAGGAGCTTCTTCCAAATCTTTCACACAGGCGCAAGGTTCCAAGGCTTTGGGCCACACGCTGCTGCTTTTCCAGGCCACAAGCAGGAGCTGGATGGGAAGTGGAGCAGCTGGGACACGAACTGGTGCCCATATATGATCCTGCTGCATTAACGGGGGAAGATTAGCCAGATGAGTCATTGTGCTAAGCCTGCTGCTTCACTTCTGATCTAGCTATTTGCTTAGGGTGCTTTGGTTATAGCTTATAGCTTCACACTTTGTTTATAGGTTCATTTTGTCTCTCACTACAGTCTTCAAGGTAATATTTTAAAATCTCAATATATGGGGAAATCTGGTTCTCAGAGATTAGGTAATTTACATAAGGAAAGTCCCAAACTGAGAAGTGGGACAAAGGCATTTGAATCTATGTCTACCTATCCTGAAGTTCCTGTTCCGTTCTCATAAAACCAAGAGGCAGAAGCTTCATAACGAGTATTCCTGGCTAGTTTCACTCTCCTGACATCTTCTGTCAGGAACTCTCTCCCCAGCAATCCATACCTTGGAATTTTGCTCTTATCTCCTCAAATGGATTGCAAGCATGCAGAGTGTTAGACATCCTTATGCTTCTCCATAGTATTTTCTAAGTCCCTTTGAAGACTAAGAATGTTGCTATGTTTGGAGGACTGGTGGTGTGCCAGTCAGAGACTTAATATTCCCCGGCTACACTCTTTTAATGTCAACTTTCCCTTCCCCACTCGTAGAAACATCTTGTGGAAAGATAGTATTATGTGGAAGACAATGTGCAAACTGACCTGATTTTCATAATGGGTACTAATTAGCATCAAATAATGAAATGACTGAAATATGTGGATTAAGAGTTTTAAAAATTGGGGCCTGGTGGGCCCGGCGGCGTGGCCTAGCAGCTAAAGTCCTCGCCTTGAAAGCCCTGGGATCCCATATGGGCACCGGTTCTAATCCCGGCAGCTCCACTTCCCATCCAGCTCCCTGCTTGTGGCCTGGGAAAGCAGTCGAGGATGGCCCAATGCATTGGGACACTGCACCTGCGTGGGAGACCCGGAGGAGGTTCCGGGTTCCCGGCATCGGATCGGCGCGCACCGGCCCGTTGCGGCTCACTTGGGGAGTGAATCATTGGATGGAAGATCTTCCTCTCTGTCTCTCTTCCTCTGTGTATATCTAGCTGTAATAAAATGAATAAATCTTTAAAAAAAAAAATTGGGGCCTGGTGCAACGGTGTCAAAAGCTGATGGCCATGATACTGGCATCCCACGTGGGCACCAGTTCATGTCCTGGCTGTTCCACTTCCCATCCAGCACTTTGCTTATGACCTGGAAAGGTAGTAGAAGATGGCCTACGTCCTTGGGCACCTGCTGACATCTGGCTTCCGACTGTCTCAGTTCCAGCTGTTGCAGTCATTTGCAGAGTGAACCAGGGAATGATAGTATCTCTCTCTCTTTCCCTTTTATTCTGGGTTGTCCTGGGGATGCATGCAACATGAGGAAACCCTATTAGGTCTAAGAGTACAGACTCCCCTTGCTCTGGGTTGCTTTGGAGCTGGAGATGGATATGTAGTCAAGTCAGGAGATGAATAGGTGTCAGGCAGGAGGGACTTGAGTTCATGAATCCTGTTTCTATCCTGTCTCAAAGAAGCCATATATATCTTCTTTCAAAAATATTTACTATTTTTATTTGAGAGACAGAATTCCTACTAACTAGTTCACTCTTCAAATGTCTGCAAATAGCAGGGACTAAGGCTGAATCAAGGAGCCAGGAACTCAATCCTGGTCTCCCACAGAGGTGGCAAGGAACCAACAACATGAACCATCACCTGTTGCCTCCAAATGGCCCCATTAGAAACTGGAGTCAGGAGCCTAGCTGGAGGTCTCTAACCCATGCCCTCTGACTGGAGATGTGAGTGTTCTAGGTGGTGTCTGAATCACTAGGCCAAATGCCTGTCCCCGTTTTCTTTTATAGGATTCAATTGGAGCAACATGTTGTAAATCTTCTTATTTTCAAAAGAGATAGGCACACTGGACTATCTGAGTAGATAGTCTGTGGAGTTAAACATGTAGCCTTGGAAAGAAGTCAAGTCATTGATTTCTGCTGGCTCCTTTGAACCATCCTGTATTCATCTTTGCACTAATGCTTGCCTGGCAATCATTTCTGTGTAGTCCTGTGTTGACCATGAATTGCTATTAAGATTCTGTTTGTGTTTCCGGAATCAAAACAAGCTGCCAGAGAGGCTAATTAAATGTGGTTAATCTCATTATTCATTGTTGGTCCTGTTTTCGCTTCAAGGTATTACGAGAGTTTAATTTCATTTTCATCATTGAACTTTTTCTAGTTAGTTGGCTGAATATTCCTCTGGGGACATATGGAAAAGAAGACATGCTGCTTCCAAGCGCCACTGTCTTTGATGCTGTAAACTACTTTGCACTTGAATTTCCCTGTGGTTAGATTGTGTACCATGACCAACTTACCGAATTAACTAATCATGGATGTAGGATCTAATCTTCGGGAGATGAAGCTATTTAGCAGCTCTATTCGAGACTCGTAAACCTCATTGCCTGTGTGAACAGATACAATACTAGAACTCAGAGAAGGCATTTTACTTCTTTTGCTTGTCCTTTTTAAACTCTTTCCTTCTTTTTTGCTTCTCTTTCCTATTTACCTCAAAAAGATTAAGCAAAGTATGCTCAGAAAGGATACATATTTGTGTAGATATCTAAGATATTCCACTTGTAGTGTGATAATTTTTTCCTTTTTATTACATAATATTACTTTTTTTTTTAAAAGAAAAACGTTTAATTGTTTAAAAAGCAGAGAGGGAGGGAAAGAAAGAGAGCGAGAAAAAAATCTTCCATCTGTTGGTGTATTCCCTAAATGGCTGCAATAGCCAGGACTTGGCCAGAGCAAAGCCAGGAGCCAGAACTCCATCTGGTGGCAGAGGTCTGAACCTGGCAGTCTTGTGCTGTGTCACCAGGTTTGTTAGTGGGGAGTTGGATCAGAAGCAGAGCAGCCTGGTTTCAAACCGATGCTCAATTGTGGGATACTAGTATTGCAAGTGATAGGTTTTACTTTTTAACATTCCTGTGTCGTTGTGTCTGAGAACTTCAGCCATCCTAGACAGAGAGGACACGTCTCTGTTTTTATAATCCATAGTAGCTATGAAATGGTAGCTTACTGCATGTGCCATGTAACATGCCTTTTATGCCTTTAATTCCCTTAGTAACCACATGAGATGGTACTGTTACAGATGCCTTGATGGATGAGATAGAAACTTTGCAAGAGGGTAGGCCCTTACCTTATTTTTGAGGATTTGAACATTATCCTTATGGGCAGCATATATTAAAAAAAAAGAAACAAACCAATGTCGTGTAGCATGTTCTCTAATTCTCTAACTTAACATATTCTACTAAGTCATATAAAAGTGGCCAGAGCTTCCTGATCCAGCCTCTCTGGTGGAATGCCGAAGTGCTGGTTTGAGTCATTGCTTTTACCTTAAAGGAATCGCTTTAACTTCCTTATCTTTAAAATGAGGAATAGGTATTGGATAAGATCTTCAAAACTGTGAATTTTTGGCTGTAATAATCCAAGTATTGACTTCATTTTCTTATCTGGGGTTTAGAATATATGGAATCTACATCACTTATGTCTTTCATTTTTCTGCTTGTTCAATGTTTTCTTCCAGTGGAATTGAGGTCTCTGGTACTGACTAGACTAGGCATGAAGGTATACTGAACCAAAGCTGTCAAATAACTGTTCATACAGTTCTGGGTATATTGTACATAATATCTCAGTTATGATTTACTTCATAATAATAATAATAAGTAACTGCACTATTCCTGTGAGAAAACTAAGGCCCTGACTAAATAAGCTGTCTAAGGCTCTGTAGCAGGTAAGTGTCTAGCCACACTTGAATCTCACCCTTTCTGGGGCTCTTCTTGTTTCACAATGCCTCCTCTATGCAGAAATGGCAGTAAGGGACTTCTCTGGGAGCTTTTGTTAGTTTATGGCCAGTATAGGTTCAGTGTGTTCCATGAAAGCTATTTTAGCAGGTTTGTGTGAGATTCATAGACCTACTGCCTGTTTGAATAGACATGATGCTAAAGCCTAGAGAAGTCGTTCTTCTCTTTCTGATTGTCCTCTTGCCTGGGATTGAAAATTAGCCACACACATTTATGTAACTCCAGTCATTTGAAACATCACATGATTTCCAACATGAGCTTTTTTTTTTTTTTTTTATGTGCTCCAGCATTTGACTTATTTGAGGTAACTTAGCAAGATTCTGGACTTTTCTGATTTAATAATTTAGCCAACGACAGGGAATATCACTTTATAATTATAAAGTATATGTTTTTTCAGATGAGAGTTGAGCCACTTTTTAGTTTTTGTTGCTCTCCAGGTGAAGAAGCTGTAACATGATTTTACTCAAGATCATACAAGTGAGTCAGTTGGTGGAGAAATAATGATCAACTTAGTAGTGCTGTTTCTCAACATTTTTTCCTGAGTACTGAATCACTTTGAAATATCATGGTCCCATGGAAAACAAACTGCTGTCCCCAGGTGACAATGCTGCTGCTATTGATAATTACAAATTATACTAACATGTTAATTTAATCTGTAATAATCATTGCTTTTGTGTTCTAGATACCGTCCTAATTCCTTAAGATCTATTAATTATTTTTACTTGACAATCATCTAAGGCAAGTCTATGAATGAGGAAAGTACAGTTATCTCCATGTTATTAAAGAAACTGAGATAGTCCAAGCTTACCTGACATCAATCTATATTCTATGCTAAGCCACAATCATCAGGAGCTTCTTCCAGGTTTCCCACATGGGTACCGGGGCCCACAGCCTTGAACCATCCTCTGCTGCTCTCCCAGGCCATAAGCAGGGAGCTGGATCAGAAGTGGAGCAGGTGGGATTTGAACCAGAACCGGCCCCCGAAATGGGATGCTGGCACTTGCAGGTGGAAGATTAGCCAGCTGAGCCATTGTGCTGGCCGCTAATTCTGAGAAACTCTTAAATGCCAAAACAGCATCTCTGTTTTCCCCATGTATTATTCTTGCTGCTGCCTCTGCTGTGCACAAGAAATCACACTTGAAATACCTTTGCTGATAAGGCAGGTGTGGTATCTGGCCTTGGACTCCCAGAAACATGGCTGCCACACGATGATAGTGGAGCGAATCCTTCCTCCTGTCCCAGTCTCCCCATACACCTTTCCATGCTTCAGGCTCTTTCAGTCACTTTGTCAACCTCTAATGTATGACTTCTTTACTTCTTCAATTAATAATGTTTGTTCTGCTTAACATTGTGTTAAAGACTTCATCAAGAAAGGGACTAATTCATCTCTGTGTCCAGGCTCTAAGCAAAGGAAAGGCTTAGTTGTTCTCGGG
Source organism: Ochotona princeps (assembly GCF_030435755.1). NCBI lineage: Eukaryota > Metazoa > Chordata > Mammalia > Lagomorpha > Ochotonidae > Ochotona > Ochotona princeps. The sequence continues at coordinate 102,364,814 of NC_080833.1, read as the reverse complement.
CACTCTTTCTAGGGTATCCTCACAGCCATGGCTCTCTTTCTGTTCTGATAGTAGGCACATCACCATCCACAGGTCAGGATGCACGGGGGGGGGGGGGGGGGCTTTGCTCTTCCTCTAACGCAGAGCTCGCGAGTCAGCCTCGAATGGTCTTCAGAGTGTTTCTCCCTGCACCTCTTTGGTTGCTCAGTCCCCATCCCTGTTTTGGCAGAGTGCTCCCTAACTTCTTCACATCTGCCATAAGTTTCTTCCTCAACACAGACCTGACCATGGCGGCGTTGCACCTGAAGTCTTGCATGACGCCTCGACTGCTCCTGTTGCTCTTCAATCTTTCACACATGCTGAAAACTATTTTTCCGATTTGTTCCTCACCACACATTTCACTTAATTCAAACTAGACATGTTGTACACATCCTTTATTTTGTGTGTTACTTCACTTGGGATATTTTTATCACCTTTTCTGTCTGCCACATCTTGCTCCTGTTCATTTGGGTTTCCTGCATAGATTTACAGAGTGCCCTCTCCCATTATTAAACCCAACTTATGAAAATCCCATTTTATGGTAAACGCAGAACATTTTCAGGAACATTCACAATGTAATTTCTTTAAATAATGACATTCTCTGGTACATTAGAAATATAATTCTATGTGCTGATCCGGCATTTGGTTTAAGAAAAAAGACTCATACTTTTAAGAAAAGCTTGTTGTAATACACACTGTGTTGTTCTGTGCCTCTGAGAGCAAATAGGTGTGGGCAGTGCTCACCATCCAGGGCAGTGAAGATGGAGTTGGGAGGATGGGTAAGGAGCTGAGGGGAGTTCTGAGGCTGACAGTGTTTTCGTCCTTCCTTGGGCTGCTGCCTGGGGAACCCACATTCACACCAGAAGGAGGCTGAGATGATACACAAAGCTGCAAAGTGAAGCTCAAACTTGAGTCCTGGATAAGGGGTTTCAGGCAGCCTCTCATGGTTAATGGCTTTGTGGTTTTCAGAACATCGAGCTGAAGGTTGAAGTGGAGAGTCTGAAGCGAGAACTCCAGGACAAGAAGCAGCATCTGGATAAAACATGGTGAGTTGCAGTCTGAACTAGAGGAGCACTAATGTGTCCCAGAGCCTGGCTCACCAATCTCAGAGCAACACGTGTGCAACTAAAATCCTTAGTTTTGCTTCTCATGTGTGAATGCTATTTCCAATTCAGTGACCCAAACAGTAGGTTTTCCTATGTGTTCTTTCCTTAGAGTTTTCTAGTACTAAGTCAGAAAGACCTTAAAACAGATTGATAATCCACTAGACCTAAAATGATAAACTGGTCAGAGTGTAAATTATGACACTTTTAGCATGTGTTCTTTTTCTAAGGTTTATTAATTTTTTATTGGGAAGGCAGATATACAGAGAGGAGGAGAGACAGAGAGGAAGATCTTCTGTCTGATGATTCACTCCCCAAGCAGCTGCAATGGCTGGAGCTAAGCCAATCCGAAGACGGAAGCCAGGAGCTTCTTCCTTGTCTTCCACATAGGTGCAGAGTCCCAAGGCCCTGGGCCATCTTCGACTGCTTTCCCAGGGCACAATCAGGGAGCTGGATGGGAAGTGGGACTGCAGGGATTAGAACCGGCCCCCATATGGTATCCCGGTGCATTCAAGGCGAGGACTTTAACCACTACGCTATCGTGCCAGTCCCAGCATGTCTTTTTACTTGCCGAGAGAAGCATGTGCTTGATCAGATGGTCCTTAGAAGGACTCTGTTCCTTGTAAATGCAAAGACTAGTGTAAGAGGATCAATAGATAAGGATGTTTACTTCATCATTACTTGTAATGGGGAAAAACGAGTCCAAAGGGCAACAACTAAAGAGGCTTCAGGATAATCATCCTGTGAACGACAAGGCAAATATGTAAAGGGATGAGTCATCTCTGTATGGTCATGGGATGTCTTTGACAGGTTGGATGTGGAGGAAAAGGGCTGAGTGAGGCTTGTGGTGTACGCCTCTTTGGATGGAGAGTCCTTTCTGTGAACACTGCTTGCTTAGTTCTGCAAGGGAAAAAAGAAAAAAAACTGGAGGACCTCACCAAACTCTCTAACATTGCTTACATCAGACTATTTATGTATATGTATATATTGTTAATTTATATTATTAATATTTGTTGTTTTCCACCATAGTTTTATAGGTATAGGGCTTCATCCCTCTTCCCCGCCATCTCTATCCCCATCTTCTTCTGCCATTTTCCCCTTTACCACAGTAGAATAACCCCTTAGTACAAGTTACAAATTTAGTTTTCTGTTATTTAAATGTAACGTGATATGATAAGTATAGGCAAAGCTTAAAAACCTAGTATGTAAGGTAGAGGTGTATTTATAAGCTAGTTTTAGATGATAAATATTATTAAAACTTTTTAGTATCTTTTAAAACATTTTTATCTGAAAGGCAGATTTTTACAGACAGAGAAGATGAGATCGAGCAAGAAGGCCTTTCATTCATTGGTTTACTCTCAAATATCCACAACAGCCAGAGCTGAACTGATCCAAAGCTGGGAACCAGGATCTTTTTCCATGTTTTGTATTTGGGTGCAAGTCTCAAGGATTTGAGTGATTCTCCACTGCTTTCCCAGGCCATAAGCAGAACACTGGATGAGAAGTGGAGCAGGTGGGACACAAATCAGTGCTCAAATGGGATGCCCGTGCCGCACGGGGTAGGGTTAGCCTATTGTGCCACAACCACCATGCAGGCCCCAAAAATGTTCAATATCTTGAGATGAATAGTCATTCAATGTGACCTGACAGTTATTCTGTCTACAGTATTTCTTCATATTTAGGATGATAAGCCAGTGAAAACAGAATACCCAGCACCAAACTCCAGAAAAGGCTCCATTTCTTCTCTACAGACACAACCTCCTGCACCAAATAATAAAGGACCACTGAGCTTAGTGCTGGATGAGTCTATAAGGTTTAATATCATTCTCTGTCCTGATCGAAAAGATGGCTTGTAGTTCTCAATAAATGTCATGGAACAGAAATAAAATCAAACCAGAATTAAAATCATTCAGCGGGCCCGGCGGCGTGGCCTAGCAGCTAAAGTCCTCGCCTTGAAAGCCCCGGGATCCCATGTGGGCGCTGGTTCTGATCCCGGCGGCTCCACTTCCCATCCAGCTCCCTGCTTGTGGCCTGGGAAAGCAGTCGAGGACGGCCCAATGCATTGGGACACTGCACCCGCGTGGGAGACCCGGAGGAGGTTCCGGGTTCCCGGCTTCGGATTGGCGCGGATCGGCCCGTTGCAGCTCGCCTGGGGAGTGAATCATCGGACGGAAGATCTTCCTCTCTGTCTCTCCTCCCCTCCTCTGTGTATATCTGGCTGTAATAAAATGAATAAATCTTAAAAAAAAAAAAAAAAGAAAGAAAATCAGCTCACTTTGAGAGTGATGAATGCAATTTAAAAAAAAAAAATCATTGAGCACCTGATACCACCCCCCAATGTTTAATCCTCAGACATCCAAGGGCAGTTGTTGTTTGCTATAAATAAACCGGTGATACCTTACCCTGGGTGTGCTAGGCCAGAACATTCATTCCTACGGATATCAGAGAAGCCAAGCTCTGCCAAAACCCAAGTATCCCCAGATTAAATGTCTGCTCTCTCTATGGGACCTTGGGAAATCCAGAGAGAACTCTGGAGAAGTGGCTGAGAATGAAAACAGTGCCCCGTGTGCTGTTGGTGGTAGGGAAGGATGGCATGTCTGTGATTGTCCATGTTGATTTCCTGTCCTGCAGCCTGACGGAAAGGAACACGTAAAGCATGTTGGGGAAGCAGTCTCCATGGGAGGATCCAGGGCAGATGATAGCGGATGGAAATGCTGAGTCCCGAACCATTTGATGCCTTTCTGCTTTCTGAATGCAAGTTCCTTATCCTGAAGATACAGCAATACAGAAGCCTCGAGGGAGCCAATAATTACATCCTGCTTAACAAGCCACCAAAAATTCAGGGTTCCTTAAAGATGGCAGGAAAAGGTTGGAAAGAGCAGTTCCATAGATATTGTTGAGGAAAAAATCCTGAAGTTTTCTCTGTAGTGTGGTTCTGAATTACAGGAACACTGTCTAAATTCTGTGTCTGGTGCTAACGGGCTGACGCTCTGTGATTTCAGGGCCGAAGTGGAGAATCTCAACAAGCACAGTGAAGCTGAGCTCCGGCGCCAGTATGAGGAGCGGCAGCAGGAGATGGAGCGTGCGTATGAGCTCCTGGAGAACAAGATCCAACTTCTGCAGGAGGTGGGTGGCGTCTCCACGGCTTGGGCTCGAGGTGTTCTTTCATCTGTTTCCTTACTACTCTGCCTTCTGGCAGTCATCCTTTGCGCCTCTACTTTCCTTCCCAAACGCAGCAGATGCCCTGTGTCTTTGTGCTGATAATGTAGGCAGGGACATTGTACCCTCTCAGGTTTTCTTTTGTTTTGTTTTGTTTCCTGCAGGAATCCAGGATAGCAAAGGATGAAGCTGCACGGATGGCTGCTCTGGTGGAAGCAGAGAAAGAGTGTAACCTGGAGCTTTCAGAGAAACTGAAGGGAGTCACCAAGGACATGGAGGATGTGCAAGCAGACAAGCTCACATCTGACCAACACACCGAGGCCCTGGCCGAGAGGGACAAGTAGGTGCCTTTGTGTGTACCTTTGGTCTGAGCTACAAGAGCATACATTGGCCACGTTAATCCCTTTTAAGAGCTGAAAGTGGAATCTTCTCCATTTCTATGACTTTATAACCCCATAGTCCACAAATTTCAGAGTAATAGAATTTCTTTTTAGTAAGAAAACTCACTTTTTGGCAATCAAGAACCTAGTAAGTTATAAGTAGAATAATGGAGTAGTCAGTGGTGGCAAGTGAAAGCTATGGATTCATGTATTCAGAAAATCACCATTAAGCACTCTCTATAATGTGCCAGACATAAGATTAAGCACTAAAATTACAGAAATGAAAGAGATAGTTCGTATGACCAATAAATATATTACATGATTTTAGTGAGTTCTGTAATTATATGGGCTGTCCTGGAGACATATGCAATGGTCACTTTTCCCAAACTAAAAGAGCAAGACACCCACTATGTTCAGGAACGCTGGTGTCTTTCAAAAATTCAGTTGTTGAACTCCTAATCCCTAAGAGCTAGGATTAAGGGGTGTGACTTTTGGGTAGGTACACATCTTCCTGACGTGTGCTTTTTTTAAAGAGACCCCCAAACACTATTTTGTTCCTTCTGTCCCTGAGAACACAGCAAGAATGTACCCAGACAGCAGGTGGGGATTACTGTACTTTATGAGTAAAGACACTGGCACTCAGGAGAGTTCTATAGCATAGTTTTAGGCATGCTGGAGTACAAATTCTGGATCCCTCACAGGAAGCTACAGTACATCTCTGGAATTGTGCTCATGGTTTTTCTTCTATGGGAAACATTCACCATGGTTTATTTTTTTTCTATCTGGCCAACTCCTGTTTGTTTTATTTTAAAGATGTGTTTATTTTATTTAAAAGACAGAGCAATAAAGAGGGGAAAAGACAGAAAAATAAAGATCTTTCATCTACTAGTTCTCTCCCCCAAATGACTACATTGACTGGTGGTTGGCCATACTGACGCCAAGAACCCAGAACTTCATCCTGGTCTCCCATGTGGGCACATGGGGCCTGGGTACTTGAGCTGTCTTCTACTGCTTTTCCAGGTACATTTAGTGGGGAGCTGAATCAGAAAAGAATAGCCAGGATTCAAATTGGCACTACCATATGGAATACTGTTCTCGCAAGAGGCAGCTGAAGTGGCTGTACCACAGTGCTGTTCCTCTGGTGAACCTCTATTCATCTTTCATTCCTAACTAAGGCATCAAGGTCACTTCCCTCAAGATTCTTTAAAGCAGAACTAAGTTTCTGCATTGTTGTTCTGCGTTATAAACATGTCTGTTATTGCCCCAAGTCTCAGTGTGGTGTTTTTGTGCTCCCATTTTCCTTGATCCCCCAAGATGCTTTTCTCATATGTGTATCATAATAAACACTCATTAACCTAAAAACGAATGTGAAACCTCAGGGAAGAAATGCCTGCACACCTAATCAGCAAGTTGAAGCAGCTGATAGCAGATGATCTTGAATAACTTTGGAGAGGAAGGGAATGGATCATCCATAGAGACCAAGGATCAAAAGGATAAGTGAGATTTGAAGCTTACAGAAAGTTGGATTTTTTTCCCCTCTTTTGCCCTCCTTTCTCTTCCTTGTTTCTCTCTCCTCCTAAGCCCATTTCCTCACCACTTGCGTTTGTTTAATATTTCTAAGGGTCTCATTCTCAAAATTTAGTTGATCCTCATATACCCTAAATGGGTTTATAATATGTCCATGAGATTCATACTTGACTTTCTTGTGCCTTTCACCTTTCTGCCCAATTGTTTTCCTCCAAAGGTTCTTATTGCTATTCTACACACTCACACAGAAATAATAATCTCAGTTGGAGACATTTCATCTAGTGTCCAGTACATTTACAAGGCCCTTGCAAGTGTGTCTCTAACACTCTGAGCATATACAAACAGAAGCAGAAGTATATACTTTGCATGTGGAAAAGGCCCAGAAACTGTGGAGTTGAACTTCTGTTTTGTATCCTTTAGCACAACATGTGTGGCCTTTTGCAACTTAATCCTAGTCTGAAGGTCCAGCTACTCCTCTAATCACTGCCTTTCCCAGCACCAACTGCCTTTCCAATTACTTGTCCCAAAATATATATTGTGTTTTCTTACCTTCATTTCTTTGTTTAAGGTCCTCCTTCTGATTCTGGAAAAACACCCCATCTTAAAATCTTCCCTTGAGCTGCCCAGACTCTCCATGACGCATCAAATCTTTGTTTTTGTTTCTGTAGCCCCCTTGGCAGTACTAATGTACCATATATTTACCTCTACCATGGTAACACTTACTATAATTCTGGACCTTTTATTTGTTTTTTAGCTGTATCTTCTTACTTTTGAAACCACTAGCATGCATGCCAAAAGAATTGATGTTTCCACAGAGAAGGCAGTGTGTACCCTTTTCATCCCAATACAATAGAGCATTGAGTCCACATGTCAGTTATCTAAACACTGGCTTGAATGGAAAAACAACAGCTAATCCAAAACCCAACTTAAGGGCCTTTATCCCAAAAATTATATACCTAGGCTTATGACCCAGTGATCAGCTTCAGGAATCCGTGAGCCTGGTGAATATGTAAATCAAAAGTTACTTGTAGGGCCTGGCATGGTAGCCTAGTGGGTAAGTCCTTGCCTTTCATGCATTGAGATCCCATATGGGTGCTGGTTTGTGTCCTGGCTGCTCTGCTTCCCATCCAGCTCCCTGATTGTGGCCTGGGAAAGCAGTCAAGAATGACCCAAAGCCTTGGGACCCTGCACCCGTGTGGGAGACCTGGAAGAAGTTCCAGGCTCCTGGCTCCTGGCTTCAGATTGGCTCAGCTCTAGCTGTTACAGCTGCTTGCTGAGTTAACCAGCAGCAGACAGCTGATCTTTCTGTTTCTCCTTCTCTTGGTAGATCTGCCTTTCTAACAAACAAAGAAACAAGCAAAAAATCTTTTAAAAAGTTACTTGTGTATGTATTTGGTGGTGGGGGGAAGAGAGACAGAATATTCATGGGTTTCTGGAGAAAAGATTCAAAGAGTTCAGTGATTTTAAAAAGTTGAATATTGTTTTGTGAAAACAGATGCGAGACAGCTGAATAGTACCCTATAGCCACTTTCAGGTGTATAGCAGCCGGTTCTGTGTACGAACAAAAATTGAAGTGTCAATGAAGTAGTCACAGGATGTGGATAAGAACTTGCATTGTTTTCACATATTGGTTACTCAATACCATGTCAATTAATTCCATAATGCTGTAAATTGTTGTTGATGTTGTGCTGGGGCTTCTAATTGATCGGGATGATATTCTGCCAGCTCTACCTTCAGACCAGAGATGGTCTCCCCAAGAAACTGTTGAATTTATCTGGACAATAAGATGCTGGACTCTATGCTTGGTATATATTTGCAATGAAAGAATCTTGACTTAATTTGAACTGTAATACTACAACAAGGTGGAGGAATCCACCCTGGGGTGAGGGCCCGGGGAGGGGTTGGGGGAATCCCAGAGCCTATGAAAATGTGTCACATAATGCAACGTAATAAAAAAAAAAGATATAATTCAGAGAAAATAAAGATACTCCCTCCATTCTTTCTTTAAAAAAAAAAAAAATCTATTGTTTTGGACTGTGCTATCTTTGGAGTGGGCCGAACAGTGAAGGTGATACCGTGACCATAACTGTTGTTGTTTTGTCTTTGTTCCAGGAAAATTGAAGAGCTGAGCCAAAGCCTGGCTGCCCAGGAGAATCTGGTAGAACAGCTGTCTCAGGAGAAACAACGACTGCTACACCTGTTGGGGGAGCCAAGCAGCATGGATGTGCAGGTTAGGTTTGGGCCGTTGGTCCTGGGGTACTTGCTTTATGCTTTCGTGAACTCTACTTTTTAGCGTTAGTATTATTATCTGTTGCCATGTAGCAGATTACTAGTTTGTAATCTCACAGTTCCTGCGAGGCAGGAACCCTAACATGGTTTAGCTGGATTTATCGCAAGAGGTCGCATAACTAAAATCCAGGTGTGGCCTGGGTTTTCACAGCTGGAGACACACTTAGGGAAAGCTCAGCTTCTAAGTTCTGCTGGCAGAATTAATTTCTGTGTAGAAGTTTTGGCAACCTGCCTCTTTATAGCCACCAGTCTAGATTAACACATGGTTGCCTTTCTCACTTCTAGACTTTTAAAAAGCTAATCTGATTATTTTAGTTGGTTAACTTAAAGTCAGCTGCTGAGGCCCGTTAATTAACATCTGCAACCCCCCTTCATTTCTGCCATATAACAAGGCATGCTAATGCAGTGACATTGCATCAAATTTGTCATGCACTTTTGTTTCAAATAAAGTTACTGGAGTGGGTATTTGGCTTAGGGGTTAAGATAGTTGCCTCTTGTACCAGTTCCTGGCTCTGATTCTGGACTCTGGCTTCCTGCTCTTCCAGTCCTGAGGGGCAGATGTGATGGCTCAGGGGATTGGGTTTCTGGGTTGCAGTCACAGCTCCCAGGGTTAGCCCAGTCCAGTCTTGGATGTTACAGGCATGTTGGACAGTGGTCCAGTTAGTGGGAGCACTCTTTTTCCCCTTGTCATGCACTGTCTTTCTGTCTCTCAGGTAAATTAAATGAAAATTTTTCTCCTTAAAACAAGCATGTTACAAGACCTGCTCATACTCTAGAGGTAGGATTTTCACAAAGGTGTGGATACTAGGGAGTAGGGATTATGAGGTACCATTTTAGAATTCTGTCAACCATATTGATTTATAACTAGATAGAATGCATACTGCAGATTTAATATTGAAGTAAAGACATCCATAGTGATAAAAAGACTTGTATTGATTTTCATCTACGTTGTTGCATTTGGAAATAATCTCACAATGAATTTCTCTGCTGTGATGGACTTTTAATTTGCTACTAAGATACTTTCTAAGTGAATCCTGGAGTCTCTCTGGGCCTGCACAATATGAACAATTACCAGATAACCTTACATTGCTACACAGGTCTTAGGCCAGTGATAAAACTCCAATTTTAATTAATTGGATCACTTGCACAAAAATTGGGAACAAGATAAAAAAACAGTTTAAACCAGTGTTTCCCAACCCTTTCTATACAATAGAAATGGCCCATGATCATTTTTTACTAGGAAGTGGGGCCATTGTGCTAGTTTTACATTTCTGCATACATAACTATTGGTATGATTATGTACATATACTTATTTTCATCTTTGGCCAGCACTGAAGTGGGATTTCACAATTCAGTATTTGCAGTTCTAATAAGGGGGCTTGATTTGGTATTAGTTTTCAAAACAGACTAAAGGAACAGAAAGATTATAATTTCAAAGAAACCAATTTATTTCTAGTCTTTCCAAATTTATTCTTAGAATACAAATCAGTGTCAGAAAAGAATATTGCAGCATCCATGGACAAAGGAAAGAAAGGCCTCATTCATATAAACTGTGTTAACAAATGTGCTTCTTTGATACACTGGATTAATAGGTTTTACAGTAGCTATAAAGCTATTTTTAATGTTTTATTCAACATATAAGACAGTGTTTTCCAGTCTTTTTCTTTCTCTTTTCTTTTTTAAAAAAGATTTATTTATTTTTATTGGAAAGTCAGATTTACAGAGAGAAAGAGAGAGAGAGAGAAAGATCTTCCATCTTCTGGTTCACTCCCAAAATATCCACAATGGTTGGAGCTGAGCTGATCCGAAGCCAGGAGCCAGTAGCTTCTTCTGGGTCTCTCATGCAGGTGCAAAGTCCTAAGGCCTTAGGCCAGCCTCTACTGCTTCCTCAGGCCACGAACAGGGAGCTGGATGGGAAGTGGAGCAGCCGGGATATGAACCGGTGCCCACATGGGATCCTGGTGCATGCAAGGTGAGGATTTTAGCCACTAAGCTACCATGCCGGGCCCTCCCAGTCTTTTTCAGAGACATTTATTTTCATTGGAAATGATTATGTATCTTTGGTATCCTGAAATAAATGACCAAGGCTGCTCATGGTTAGGGGTGATGGCCCATGGCCATTCCAGGGCCTACTGCCACCTGAAAGCCCAGGGTTCTGCCTTTCTGTGCTTGGAGTACCATCCTTAGGCCCACACTGCTTAAACACCTGAATTGGACGGTTCTGTCACATGGGGCCTCTGAGTGTAGGTGCTCTCAGTTGGAGCACAGAAACCCCTGTTAGCTCTCAGGTTTTTTTGTCTTTATGGGTAAAAATGTATTTAAGTCTCCAAGGACTAAGTTTGTGTAGGATTATTTTACATTATCACTTCCAAAGCAGCCCAAACTGTCCTGGACAGAGAATGCAGCCTTTGAGGAAGTGTGCAGATAATTCTGTGAAAACTTCCTTCTCCCGGTGCATCTAGTTTTGATCACTCTGCTTTCTCTTCTATACTCAATGACCCAGATTCAAGAAAGAAATATTGAAGTTGTTTCTAGAGTGTCTTGGAACTTGGAGCCACACTCTCCTGATTCAGATTGACTTATAGAAGTCTGAGTTCAAAGAAAGAAAATTGCTTCTTTCCTAGGATGTCAGTATGTCAGTGTGAAGTTCCCTGACTCTCAAGCAGGGCAGGAGAGTGGTGTGCCCGCCTGAGCTCAGGTCCCAGAATTTGAATCCCAGCATCGCCACTTTTAAATATATTGCCATAAGATATATGGCTCCTCCAGTGCAGTTTCCTCTTCTATAGAATAGAAATAGAAATACCTAATGTTCAGCTATTTTGTTCAGTATTGTTCAAGGTTTGGTAACTATTGTCAGAACGCCTATTAATTGTCTACTAGAGAATAAGGCTATTCTTAGAAATGAATTGTGGATATAAAGATGTGGTCAGTGAGCCACGTACTGTAAATTTCTTCATATTGTTTTCATCTTTGTCTTATAAAAGAGAAAGATAAACTTAATAAATATGGTAGCTATTTCTTAGTGAGATGAATGGTCATAATTCCCTCTCTGGACCTGTGAGCTTTACATGTGGAAAAGTCATTTGGTAGGTGAGGACTGAATTCAGTTTCCAGTTTATGGGGTTCTTCCTCAGGAGAAACATAATGAAGTGTGAATGCTTCATGAAAACTGGTCACAGTGAGTAATAAATCTTACTTTAGTCTCCTACAGTAAGCAAAAGGAATTACTGGAGCACTTTCTAAGACATTTGGTGACCAATTAGTTGTCTACTCAAATGGTACAGATTAATGAAATATAAAAACTAAAAATGAATGTATAGGATTTTAAAATAGAGATCAAAGTATAATTTAAAATATTTATTAGTACATGCTCAGCAACTTTTATGTAGTAATAACATCAGCATATATTGTTGTATTTCCTGTGTGTCAGTTGCTGCTCTAAATACTTTTTTATGAACTCTGATTAACTGAATCCTCAAAACACTCAAGGTAAATGTAAAAGAGACATAATGGCATAATTCATAATGAAGTACTTATTTTACTGTGGACATTCCTGGGCACAGCCATGTAAAAGCACACAGATCGGAACTTGTACTTGCATGGAAAATCAGTGTAAGCCTCACAGTGTCAGCTGCAGTGTGGCCTAGGTATCTTATGTTGACATTTCAAAACCAGCAAGTGGCAATATAAAACTGGTAAATTCTTAGCAACTTTTTAAGCAAAATACACCTGCTTTACATAGTAGGTTACTGTATTTTTAAAATATTTATATTTATTTTTGTTGGAAAGGCAAATACAGAGAGAGAAGGATACACAGAAAAAAAGATCCCCTGTCCACTGGCTCACTCCCCAAGTGGCAGCAATGACCGGAGCTAAGCTGATCTGAAGCCAAGGAGCTTCTTGTGGGTCTCCTATGTGGGTGCAGGGTCCCAAGGCTTTGGGCTGTCCTTGACTGCTTTTCTGGGCCACAAGCAGGGAGCTGGATGGGAAGTGGAGCAGCCGGACATGAACCGGCGCCCACAGGGACCCCTGTGGATGCCAGGCAAGGATTTAGGCACTAGAGCATCATGCCAGGCTCTGCATAGTAGTTTTACTAATGGAAAATTCGATGTAGATGAACACTGAATTTAGAAAGACTCCAGAGTTAAGTTCTGTGTTTGGATGTTTATAAACAGTGTTATTCCCTATTTCACCACCCAGTAAAACTTTGGAAAACCTGTTGGAATTTGGAATAATATTCTGCCCTGTTGATTGCAGTTTTATGGTATTCCTCTTGCCCCACACATCAACAGGGGAAAAAAAAAGCAACAACCCCACACATTTTCAAACTGCACACAAATGATACCGTTGCTCAGTCAGAAGCACTGGTATTGGAAGAACCAGCCTTCCTAGGCCTTCTGGAACAATGAGAGTTTATAGTATGATGAATGAGGAAGTGGAAATCAAGTGCTAAGGGACTCCATAAATGAAGATGCACATCTGGAGACCACCCTTACACTGATTTTTTTTAAGATTTATTTTTATTGGAAAGGCATATTTACAGATAGGAGAGACAGAAAGTTCTTCTATTAGCTGGTTCACTCCCTGAATGACCACAATGGCTGCAACTGAGCCGATCCAAAGTCAGGAGACAGGAGTTTCTGCTGTGTCTCCCAAATAGGTGCAGAGTTCCAAAGACTTGGACCATTTTCCACTGCCTCTTCAGGCCATAAGCAGGGAGCTGGATGGGAAGTGGAGCAGCTGGGACATGAACTGGTGCCCATATGGAATGCTGGCACTTGGAGGTGGAGGATCAGTTAGTTAAGCCATTGTACCAGCCCTTATATTAAGTCTTAAAGAATACCCCCAGGTCAGGCTGGCTGAACTGGGCTAGGCTCAAAGACACACCAGCATGAGCTGGAACTGGGGGCAAGCCAGGCTGTGTCAGGCTACAAAACCCACTGGTAAATGCAGACGTGAGGTGGGCCATGCAAGACTGAGCTGCAGCACCACCAACACACGTTAAGATCTGGGGTGAGGTGTGAGCCAGGTAGGAGGGCTGCAAGAACTCCCCTGCTAGGCCATTGCTCCAGATGGTGAGCGTGAGAACTGGGTCCTGGGGCAGACCAATCTAGGCAGGATTATAACACCTGTTGGCTTGCATGTGAGCTGGGTTATGGGAGAGCCAGGCTGGGCTAAGTGACTGCATCCACTGGTGCCCACACGAGCCAGAGTAAGCGCAGGCTGGTCAACTCTTACCACCTTCTCAACTATGTAAACATCATCAAGAACAAATCCTTAAAAAATAAATAAAATAAAAATCTTTGTATTTATTTATGCAAAGTAAAAGAATACCTGCAGGCAAAAATACAAGAAGATCTTTAGGTAGGAGGAATGATAATGATAATGATAATGATAATGATAATGATAATGAAGAAATTGTGAATAGTTGTTGTGGCTAAGCATAAGACAGGTGCCAGAGTATGGTGAAATACATAGCTGAAAAGTACCCCCAAATATCAAGGTAAGGACTTCATGTTGTAGGCAACAGAAAATTTTAAGAATAAGTTCAGCAGGTGTGTGTGTGGGGAGAAGTTTGATTTACACTTCCGAATAGCAGTCTTAGTATGAGGACTAGAATTGCTTAGAGAGCAGACAACTGATGTTTTCTTGAGAAAACACATCACTGTTGACAACATGTGTTAAATGCTTCATTAAATTCATTCTGTAGGGCACGGTGTGATAGTCTAGCAGCTTAAGTCCTCACCTTATGCAGGTGCCAGGATCCCATATAGGTGCCGGTTCTAAACCCGACAGTCCCACTTCCCATCCAGCTCCCTGCCTGTGGCCTGGGAAAGCAGTCAAGGATGGCCCAAAGCCTTGGGACCCTGCACCCATGTGGGAGAAATGAAAGAGGCTCTGTCTCCAGGCTTCGGAATGGCTCAGCTCTAGCTGTTGTGGCCACTTGGGGAGTGAATCATTGGACAGAAGATCTTCCACTTTGTCTCTCCTCCTCTCTGTGTATCTGATTTTCCAATTAAAATAAATCTTTAAAAAATATTCAATTCTGTAAGCTAGATAAGGGTAAAAAGTATTTTGAAGCCAGTTATACAGTGTTCCCTCTCTGTCCTTCTGCAAGGGAAAGTGATCCATTGACCTGGCTGTTTGTGTCACCTGAAGCTTTGGCTATGGGTATGATTTTTGCTAACAGTAGCAATCCTAGCTGCACTGTGTTATATCAATTCTCTACCTTCCATGCTAGTTCTCACCACAGGAACCACACTACTACAACATAGAAGGCAAAGGTTTTCCCAAGCTTTTGGCCTGCTCTGCAGAGGCTTTGCAAAGAATCTCCTCCTTTCCAACAAAGCCATTCCTGGAACCCCAGACTGATGCTGGAGGGAAGATTACCATGTTGAGTCTTAGAAAGGGGCTGCTCATAGATCTTGCACTTCTAGGTTTTACTAACTAAAAGGAACAGCACTCATCTACCCTGTCTCTCAAAGATGTGCAATTCTTATTTAATCCCAAATATGAAAGTCTGGGGTAAAGGTAAAATCTCTGAGTTTATGGAACAAATAAAAATTTAAAAAGAAAGGGCCCGGCGCCATGGCCTAGTGGCTAAAGTCCTCGCCTTGAACGCGCCGGGATCCCATATGGGCGCCAGTTCTAATCCCGGCAGCTCCACTTCCCATCCAGCTCCCTGCTTGTGGCCTGGGAAAGCAGTCGAGGACGGCCCAATGCATTGGGACACTGCACCCACGTGGGAGACCTGGAAGAGGTTCCAGGTTCCCGGCATCGGATCGGCGCGCACCGGCCCGTTGCGGCTCACTTGGGGAGTGAAACATCGGACGGAAGATCTTCCTCTCTGTCTCTCCTCCTCTCTCTGTATATCTGACTTTATAATAAAATAAATCTTTAAAAAAAAATTTTAAAAGAAAAAGAAAGAAAAAAGAAAATTTTGCTTAGGGCATAATCCTTAAGAACAGGGTTTTTTGTTTTGCTTTGTTTGTTTTAACTTCAGTATTTACTCCCTCAAGTAAAAGAGATACATCTATCAAGATTGCGTGACTTAATTTACCACACATTCTTTCTAAATGGTTTTTCTTTCCATTATATCAAAATATTCTATAACATTCATTTTAGTGGGAGTATAGTTGTCCACATCTTATGATTTCTAATAGCTAATTGCTTACAACAACCAAGTGCCATAGTGTTGATGTGCAACAAATTGACACCACCACCTGTTTGCTTCCATCCCTCCCATCCTTGATGTGCATGTAGATTGGTACTGGAGATGCCAGAGTGCTGCTTTGTGTATTTTTTAATGAGAGAGAGAGGGCCAAAGACCTTGAACTCCCATCTGTCGAGTTACTCCCCAAATGCTGACAACTGACTGGAACTAGACCAGGGCTACATCAGAACAAAGCTGGAAGCTGTAACTTAATCCAGATGTCCATGGAGTTGGTAGGGACCCAAGTACTTGAGGTCTCATATGTTGCCTCCCAGAATGCACATGAGCAAGCAGTAAGCTAGAATTGAGAGTGGAGCCAGAACTTGAACCTAGACATTCTGATAGAGGATCCTAGCTGCTGAACTCAACATCTGCCCTGAGGAGCTTTGTGATTATCTGTTACCCTGTAGCACAGTGGCCACCTCCTTTGCCCTAGAAGTCTTTTTCTATTTCAGTGTTTCTACAAAGTTACAGGGAAAACCTATTTTAAAAAAATGTATCCATTTGCAGTGGAAAGGCAGATCTACAGAGTGGCGATACAAAGATCCTCCATCCGCTCGTTCACTCCCCAAGTGGCCACAACAGCTGGAGCTGAGCCAATTCAAAGCCAGGAGCCAGGAGCTTCTTCTGTGTCTCCCAGATGGGTGCAGGGTCCCAAATCTTTGGGCCATCCTTGACTGCTTTCCCAGGCTATAAGCAGGGAGCTGTATGGGAAGTCGAACAGCTGGGATATGACCAGCACCCGCATCGGTTCCTGGCACTTGCAAGCGGGGAGGATTTAGCCACTGAATCATTGCATTGGACCCTTCAGGGAAAATCTAGCAGTTGGGTCAGTAACCCCTGTTACTCTCTTCTATGGAATTGTCATTTTGCAGCTTTTAAATGAAACCAGACCTGGAAGTGTAGAGGCAGAAGAAATGTCTGAGGGAATTCTAACTCTGTGCCTTTCCTTTTTTTTTTCCTTCTGCATTTTCTCTCTGGTATAAGATAAACAATCTATTAATGTGTCATTTTACCTTGGTTGGTTTATGAGTAAAGCATGACTTCAGAAGCAGGAAGGGGGTGTGGGAGCACCCGTTAGTCAAGCCAGGTCTTCCCTGGACACAAGTCAGCAGGCACTTGAGCTCTTGCATTTATGCCTTGTTGGGAACCTAATGTAAACAGCACTGCATGCAGTGAGGTGTGTTTCCTAAAATAGCAAACATTCCAGCGTTACCAGGGAGAGATTTGACATGGAGGTTAAAGCAAGAATGTGTTCTAAATGCTCAAAGCAGAGACCGAAAACCTTGCCGGGTTTGGTAGCCCAGGCAACAGGATTATTAGCTCCAGACAACATCATATAAGGAGATTTTTTAGAACAGGTTTTCAGTATCTCCTTCTTTTTTTTTTATTAATAATATATTGTATTATTGTTGACAATCTTTACATAGTTAATTGTGGTTAAAAAAAAAAGGTTCAGGGGGTATAGGGATGTGGGTAATAGTATTATGTCCATATTGTTTCCATCATGTATCTGAGGTAAAGGGGGATATTGAGGGAGAAGCCCCACCCAGTTTCCCACCCACCCCAAGTCCCGGATGTGGGGCATGCTCTGAGATCCTTGCTCAAGTGGTTTTAATAGTTCTCCAGTTATGAATCGCTGCCAGTTTCGCTCGATGAGGTCGTCAACTGATTGACACAGTCCATCATAGGGTCTTCATTTGTCCAGTATTTCGCTTCCAACATATAGCTGAGGTGATTGATTGACTTGTTCTGCCCTCTGTCTTTTCTTGGCTAGGGTTCTGAGTCCAGCAGTTCGACTGGGGAGATCTCCAAGGAAACTTTGAGGTATTCCCAGACCAGGTTCTTGTATGTTCAAGCAAGCACAGGACCCGGCACAGTCCATCACCCCGATCAGCTGGTGGTTGCAATTGCTGGATTGGTTCTGTTTTCAGTCCCGACTTGCACTGGAACCAATGGGTGTTGCAGTCCAGTCTGGTTCTGCCCAGCACATACTCGGCCCTTACATCAACCAGTGAGATCTGCAGTCTAGTCGGGACGACCCACGATAACCCCCACCAGGCCCTCCCCCTACCCTGGTTTGCTAGTATGTATAGCAGACTAGTCCAGTCTGTCCCACGTCCTGTTTGGCTCTTGTACTTGTCAGTGGGTGTTAAAGCTTAGTTCCATCTAACCAACTCAACTCTCCAGTCCTCACGGGTGTTGTTGAGTGCCTCTCCGTCTAGCCATCCCAGCCCCCGTCCTAGTTTTCATGCCCTCCCGCGGGAGTAGTGACCCAAGAGGGGGGAACCCACCATTTCCCTCCCAGGTCTCTCTCAGTCCCGGTTTATGCACTCTTTGGGTGGTTCTGTGGTTTGACTTGACAGAATTAGTCCCCAGTGCCAGCTTCTGCCATCTGATGCTGCGGCTAAGCCCAAACATCCTTCACCCGCTCTAATTTATGCTTGCACCAGCAGGAATAATCAGCCCAGCCTGGCTTTCCCCTGATCTAGTCCACATGCAGCGCACAGGTGTTGCAGCCTTGCTTAGTCTGGTCTGTCCCCATCCCAGTCCAAGCTCTCCAGTGGGAGTAGCTGTCAGGCGAGGGGACCAGCCCTTTAATTCCCCCTGCCAGCTCTGCCCCTCCCTTCCTGGTTCTCACGTGCGTGCTGGTTGGGTGCTGCATTCAAATCCAGTACAGGCAACCTCATCCTGGCATTCCATATTGTGCACTGGTTTTGTCGCAACCAAACCCGGCTCAACCCACACTCTGTTCTGGTGATCGGATTTGCCAGTGGATGACATGAACTGATTCAGCCTGGTCTGCTCCTGACCCATGCCAAATGTATGCCAGTGGGAAACTTTCCATGGCCTATTCTGGACTGTTTCCTATCATGCTTCTTGGCCTTGCCTGCAGGGACTGTGTCCTGCCAGAAGAGTTGCCCAGGCTCCTCCATCAGAACTGCTCGCAATGCCAGATTTTGCGCATACCAGGGGGTCCTTAAGCCAACCTTACTCAGTTCACCTCATGTCCTAGCAGGAGCAGTGGCTTTTCCCGACTGGCTTTCACCCCATTCTGGTTCTTGTTGTTGGATGTTTCAGCCCAGCCATGGCTTGTCCATACCCACATATAGCTCACACATGGCTCAGTAGGGGGTTAAGACCCAGCCTAGTCAGTCGCACATCTACCCTGGTTCTCCAGGACACCAGATGGTGTTGGGGTCTGGCCTGGCCTGGTGCATCCATTCCCAGCCCACACTAGTGCCAAGGGAGACTACAACTGTTTCCTAGATAGAACACAGCCCCCATTCCAGCGTACACGCCCTTGGTGGGAACCTCAACCCAGTTAGGGTGTCCCCTTAGCTCCCCAACTGGGCCTGTTCCTAGCTGTAGATCATGCGCCTGCCAGTGGTTGCTCTGACTCAGCTTGTCTCAGTCCCTCACTTGTCCTGGCCTCTGCCTTAGACAGTGTGGCTTAGTATCCTTGACTCAAGTAGACCAGTAGGTGCAAGAGCCTAGCTCGGCATGACCTGTGCTCCATGCTGGTTTCTAGTTTTGCTTGTAGGCTAAGGTTTGCTCAGTACTGTCCAGTACATTCTGTTCCGTTACCAATTTACACATTTTGGAGCTACTTTGCCCAGCTTGTCCGACCCCCAGGTCTGGACCGCACTTTCACTAGCGGGAGCTATGACTCGCCAGGGGAGTTTCCCAAGTTCCTCCACTTGATCCCCTCCCAGACCCAGTTCTCATACATGCCAATGGGTTTTAGGCCAGTGCCCGGTGTACTCTGGCTTTCCATTTGGCCTTGTATGAGCTGGTGAATGTTGCAGCCCGGCCCACCCCACAACCTATTCAGGATGCACTTTTGGGTGCTGCTGCCTTGGCCAGTCCAGACTGTTGTGGGTCCATTTACCTGTGACTGATGGCAGGCTCCTTGGTCACACCTAGCTTAGTCCATAACCACCCAAACTTTTGGGCTTACCAGTGGGGCTAAAATTTCCACAGCATGTGGCCCACACATCCTGCACGGAATCTACCCCCAAATATGGTTCTCAAGTGCTAGTTAATGTTATGGCCCTGCCTAATGTGACCAGTCTCCTGATCCATCATCATGTCAGGTAATAGGATATCCTGCTGGACAAGCCCCGAGCCTTATCTTTTGCATGAAAGGTGTTCACCGCTCAGCATTGTTAAGTGATTACAAGTTCTTCAAAAGAAGAGTTAGTGCCATTGGGAATCTTTAGGATTGACTCATATCCCAGAAGTACAGTGGGATCAGCCTGGAGCTACCTAAGCAGCGATTCAGACAACCAATACCCCAGAGCTCCCCGGCCGGGCGGCCAGCAGGCACAGCCTGGCTGCTGGAAGGTTAAACCCGCAGGCCCAAGATCGCGCCCCTCCCCAATCCCGTTCACTGCCCAATGAGGGCAGTGGGTGGGCCCTGGACCTACCCAGTCACGGAGACTTCCCCCTCAGTGTACTCACCCCGAAGGGAAGCAGCCCCCAAACGCAGGCAGGCCTGGGCCCAGCTCACCATGAGTACATGGTGGCTGGGGTCGGAATCTGAGCAAGACGCAGTATCTCCTTCTTAACATGATGAATACTGAACTTGAAATTCATTTGTAAATCCTCATTGTACCCCATTTCCCAGATGTAGCCCTCATTGGTTGAGGGTCTCAGAAGCAAGCCGTACCATCTAAAGCAATCTTAGGTCTAATCCTTTTGAGCAAGTAAAGGAGGTGCAAAAATAGATTTTGAAGTTTCATCAAAAATAGGTACTTGCACAGGTACTTGTAGGTGAAGGAAGAATATAAAGATGTGTTAGGTTAACTTCTGACTTCCAGAGATTACAATGTAAAAAAGTCTCAGCTAGAAACCAATTCAAAATTCTCTTGGGCTGAAATAAGCAGTGAAGATTTTTGTCTGCAAAGAATAAGACATATTTTAGTACATAAAGATAAAGGGGGGCCCGGCACAATAGCGTAGTGGTTAACGTGCTCACCTTGCACGTGCCGGGATCCTATATGGGTGCTGGTTCTAATCCCGGCAGCCCCACTTTGGATTGGCTCAGGCTCTAGCCATTGCGGCCACCTGGGGAGTGAACCATCGGACAGAAGATCTTCCTCTCTGTCTCTCCTCCTCTCTGTATATCTGCCTTTCCAATAAAAATTAATAAATTAAAAAAAAAGATAAAGGGAAAATATTACTTTATTCATTTATTCAATGACTCTTCTATTTGGGAAGATATTGTATTTAGCTGTAACCGAGCAGCAAAAACTAGGTAGTTCATACAAAACCTTTTGAGCATTGTCCTGCAGCCCTGGAGGCTGTCAAGTCCAAGAACTAGGTCCTTGGAAAGACTCCCTTGCTGATTCATGGACTTCTTGCTGTGTCCACACTGGGCAGAAGGGTTTAACTAACCTTCTGAGTGAACAAGGAGGAGGAGAGAGAGAAAGATCTTCCATCTGCTGGTTCACTGTTCTAATGCCTGCAGAAAGTGCTAAGCCAGGCCAAAACCAGGAGCTCTAAATTGAATCCGCTGCTGGGTGATGGGGACACAAACACTTGAGCCATCCTCTGCTGCCTCCTAGGATGTGCTTTAAGAAGAAGCTAGAATCAGAAGGGTCATTCCAACCCCGGGGACTCTGGTATGGGATATTGATATGCTTAGCATCTTAGGCACTGCACGGAACACTTGCCCTTGTTTTTTTGTTTTGTTTTTCTAATTTTAAAAAATTATTATTTAACAAATATTTGTTTTGCTAGAAACTCAGAACTAGATAGAGAGAGACATAGACAGAGATCTGGTGGTTCACTACCCAAATGGCCACAACAACCCAGAACTAGGAGCTTGTTCCGGGTCTCTCACATGATTGCAGGGATCCAAGGGTTTGTACCTTCTCTTCCTCCTCCTCTTCTTTCTTCTTCTTTTAAAGATTTATTTATTTTTATTGCAAAGTTAGATGTACAGAGAGGAGGAGAGACAGAGGAAGATCTTCTGTTTGTTGATTCACTCCCCAAGTGACCGCGATGGCTGGTGCTGAGCCAATCCAAAGCCAGGAGCCTAGAACTTCCTCCAGGTCTCCCACGCTGGTGCAGGGTCCCAAGGCTTTGGGCCATCCTCGACTGCTTTCCCAGGCCACAAGCAGGGAGCTGGATGGGAAGTGGGGCTGCCAGGATTAGAACTGGCGCCCATATGGGATGCTGGTGCGTTCAAGGTGAGGACTTTAACCATTAGGTTTCTCCACCCAGCCCTGCACCATCTTCTATTGTGCCTATATGGGATGTTGATGCAGCACCAGCCTCATATTTTTAAAGGGCACTAATCTAAGTTATGAAGACTCAACCCTCACAGCTGCCCCCACCTGCTAATTCCCTCACATTGGGGAATAAGATTTCAACATCTGAAGATTCAGCAACATGACATAGAAGGCTAAGCCTTTACCTATGACATTGGTATTCCATATGGGTTCAGGTTCATGTCCCAGCTGGTCCATTTCTCATCCAGCTGCATGTTGATTGCCTGGGAAAGCAGCTGATGATGGCTCAACCCCTTGGATCCTTGCACCCACATGAAAGACCTGGAAGAAACTCCTGGCTTCAGATCAGTTCAGCTCTGGCTGTTAAAACCATCTGGGATTGCACCAGTGGTTGGAAGATCTCTGTCCGTTTGTAAGTCTGCCCTTCAAATTAAGAAATAATTCTAAAGATTTAAAAAATTTTTAGCTTTTATTATTATTGGAAAGTCAGATACACAGAGAGGAGGAGAGACAGAGAGAAAGATCTTTCGTCTGATGATTCACTCTGCAGTGGCCACAACAGCCAGAGCTGCACCAATCCAAAGCTAGGAGTCTGGAGCCTCTTTTGGGTCTCCCACACAAGTGCAGGATCCCAAGGTTTTGGGCCATCCTTGACTGCTTTCTCAGGCCACAGGCAGAGAGCTGGATGGGAAGCAGGGCCACGGGGATTAGAACTGGCAGCCATATGGGATCCTGGCACATGCAAGGTGAGGACTTTAGTTGCTAAGGCTATCGTGCTGGGCCCAAAAAACAGAATATTTTTTTAAAAAAGATTTCTATATGTGAATATTGAGGAGAAAATTTTGGCTGAGGCATTAGAGTGAAATAATATTTTAAGATATGGAGAGCAACTTATTCACTCATGCGTCTGGTGTTTGTGGTTGGTTATCCAAGGCCTGTCAGAGCTGGGCAATGTGGCTGTTTGGTACTAGAAAGGGAGATTATGAAAAGGAAGACCTTCTCGGGGAGCTTCTAGTGTAACAAAGGAGTTATATAAGTAATCAAACAAGTATATCAAAGAAAGGAAGGAGCAGGTTTTGGCAAACTTTTTTTTTTTAAACTGTAGGGACAGATAACAAATACTTTTGTAGGCAAAGGCTTTGTAGACAAAGGTTTCTGCCATTCTAACCCCCAAACAGCCACAAATGGTACATAAAGGAATGCCATGGCTGTGTGCCGATACAAAAACACGTGGGCGTTGAAGTTGACAAAAGTCCATTGTTTGCTGGTTCATAATATAGCAGTCCCCCCCTTACCCTTGGGGGATATGTTGTTCTAAGTTCCCCAGTGGATGCCTGAAACTGCAGATAATATGAAACCCTATATATACTATGCTTTTTTTTTCCTATACATATATTCTTTTTTTTTTTTTAAGATTTATTCATTTTATTACAGCCAGATATACAGAGAGGAGGAGAGACAGAGAGGAAGATCTTCCGTTCGATGTTTCATTCCTCAAGTGAGCCGCAACGGCCGGTGCTGCGTCGATCCGAAGCCGGGAACCAGGAACCTCTTCTGGTCTCCCACGCGGGTGCAGGGTCCCAGTGCATTGGGCCGTCTTCGACTGCTTTCCCAGGCCACAAGCAGGGAGCTGGATGGGAAGTGGAGCTGCTGGGATTAGAACTGGCGCGCATATGGGATCCTGGGGCTTTCAAGGCGAGGACTTTAGCTGCTAGGCCACGGCACCGGGCCCCCTATACATATATTCTTATGATAAAGTTTAATTGATAAATTAAAGATTAATAATAAAATATATTATTATAAGTTACGTGATTGTGGCCTATTTCTCAAAATATCTTGCTGTGCTCTATTCATATCCTTGTGATGATGACACAGTGCCTACATGATGGAATCAAGTGAGGTGAATGACCGGCATTTTGACCATGGTGTTAGGCTGATACCTGTAGGTTACTTGAACATGAGCACTGAAATGCCTCAGTGCTTGACCTTACGACTGCAGTGACTATATATATATATATATGTGTGTGTGTGTGTGTGTGTGTAATCTCTCTCTCTATGTGTATGTGTGTATCGCATGGAGACCCTAGGGATGAATTGTGTACTACTTGGGCAGAGCAGAACAACATGAAATTCCATTATGCTACTTAAAAGTCTTCAATTTATGACTTATAAATTATTTATTACAGGCACTTTCCATTTATTATTTTCACACATTGACTGATTATAACTAAAGCCGTGGAAAGCAAAACTGAGTAAGAGGATCAGGGAGATAGTATGCAGAATACTAGAAGGCATCACAGTAAAGGTGACTTGGATATGGATAAAATGATAAGATCCCAAAGTTTTAAGCTTTTTTTTAAGGACATATTTATTTATTCATCTGTTATTTGAAAGGTAGATTTACAGAAAGAAGGAGAATCAGAGAGACAAAGATCTTCCATCTGCTGGCTCACTCACCAACTGGCTACAATGGCTGGAACTGAGCCGATCCAAAGCCAGGAGCCAGGAACCAGGAGCCAGGAGCTTCTTCTGGATTTCCTACGCAGGTGAAGGTCTCAAGAACATTGGTCATTCTCTGCTGGTTTCCCAAGCTGTAAGCAGGGTGCTGGATCAGAAGTGGAGCAGTCAGGATAGGGACCAGCGTCCATATGGGATGCTGGCACTTGCAGGTGGAGGATTTGCCTGTTGAGCCATAATGCCTGCTCTGGTTTTTAAAATGATATATATAATTTTATATACATATATGTTTGAAAAGCAGTGCATGAGAGAGATGGTGATAGCAACAGTAATAGTGGTAGAGGTAGAGATAGAAACAGAGACAGAAATAAAGCTAGATCTTCCATTCTCTAGTTTATTCTCCAACGGCCACAACAGTCAAGGTTAAGTTAGGCCAGGAGCATGGAACTTTTGTGCATGGTAAGGACCCAAGTAGTTGAGTCATCATTCACTGTAATTAGCAGGAGGCTGAATTGGAAGCGGAGCAGGTGGGACTTGAATTGGCACTCCTATCAAGGATGCCAGGGTCACAAACAGTGGCTTAACCCACTGTGCAACAATGTTGGGCCCCTCTGTTGACTTTAACAGGCACCCAAGCATCAAGAGACTGTTCTGATCATTGGTCCACACTCACACAGCCCTATGTCAGCAAGCATGGTTTGGTCAAACCTAGCAGTTTGATACACTGAAATAATGTCTGGAGCTACCACCTTTCTCTGGTCATTTTATTGCTTTCTCTCAGATCTTGCTTCTTCCCTAGTACATTGTTTTTGATCTCCAATCTTCCCAATATAGATGAAAGCTTACCTTCTTCTCTTCTCTTTTTGGGGTCTTCCCGTCCTTTCCCTAGCTTGAACACCTACTTAATCTTCTCAATAGGCTTAGCAGTTTATAAGCATCCAGAAAGGTATCTGGCTTCTAATAGCCTCTGCTCTTGGAGCTGTAAGTACTGTGTCAAAGGAATGCAAAGGGCCTGTTAGATTGGAATGGGGATGATATGGATATACAGGTAATAAAACGTTATTTATATTCCAGAAATTCACCATATCAACATTTTTAAAAAGGTTTATTTATTTGTTTTACAGAGGGAGAGAGAGAGAGAGAGAGACAGAGACAGAGACAGAGACAGACTGAGAGAGATCTTTCATCCACTGGATCCACTGGTTCACTCTCCAGATGGCTTCAACAATTGACACTGGGCCAGGTTGAAACTAGGAGTCAAGAGTTTATTTTGGGTCTCCCAAGTGGGCAGCAGGGGCTCAAGAACTTAAGCCATCCTCTGCTGCTTTTCCCAGCCCATTAGCAAGAAGCTGGATCAGAAGTGGAGCAGCTGGGACAAGAATCAGTAGGCATATGGGATGCTGGCATTGCAGGTGGTGGTTTTACCCACTGTGCCCAAAATGCCAGTCCCCTATGACCATTTGTTAGGAAGGAAGTCTAAATTGAAAGTGGAAAGGCAGCAAATTATTTTGTAGAGATAATGAGAAGTCTGGCTTTTTTTTTTTTTTTTTTTTTTTTGGTATTCTTAAAGTATGAATGTGTTGGCAATTTGGTTTTTAGTCTGGCAGTGTGAGAGGTCCTGGAAGCTTTAAAGAGGTAGGGCACAGTGGGAGGTATTTCCATCATGGAGAGGCTGCCCTGAGAGGGGTTAGGAAGGAATTAAGGTTGCTCTGGTGAGACCACTAAGAGACTGAGTCTTTTAGAGTGAGCCTACACTAAGAATCATGCTCTTCTCTGGTTTTTGTGATTGTTGCCTCTCACGCTTGCACACAGTTGTGTCATGAGTTCATCCCCTAGGTCCTCAGTAGGCTGCAATAATGGGCTAAGAGATCTCAGATTTCTGTTCTCAATAGCTGTGAGTTAAATAAACTTTATGAAGTTAGCCTGCTTGGATAGTTTGTTACAGTGGTAGATTATGGACTTATACACCAAGCCAAGAGTTTTGGACTTCTCATAGATAGTGGACAATGATAGATCTTTACCATAGAATATTCTGGAAACAATATATAAGGTGATTCAAGGACTAAAGCTACCAAATAGGCTGATGGATATAGTCCAGTTATGCACATTTGAAGAACCTGAATTGGAAAATTTGATATCAATGTGAAGCAAGAGACATGTTAAATGTGTTCAGAAAAAGGATTGAGAAGAGCTTAGCGTTTGACTTGATATGGAAGGATTCTGAGGAATTGGAATCCAAAATTTTGAAGTTCTTGATGTCACCCAATTTATAAATCCACCCAGGGACACTCAGTCATATCAAGAAATGTTATGCCTGACCTCATTTATACTGCTAACTTCTCTGAGCTTCTGACAATATTAAAAGTCCCTGGGACCTGGCAGGATAGCCTAACAGTGAAATCCTTACCTTGCACCCACTGGGATCTGATGTAGGTGCCTGTTTGTGTCCTGCCTGCTCCAGGGCCCAGGGCCTTTGAACTCTGTGTCCATGAGAAGACATGGAAGAGGATCCTGACTCCTGGCTTCAGATCAGTGCAGCTCTGGCGATTGTGGCCACTTGGGGAGTGAACCAGTGGATGGAAGATTTCTCTCTCTCTCTCGATCTGACTTTCCCATAAAGATAAACAAATCTTTTTTAAAAAAATCCTTAGCATTGTTCAAACTCTTTTAGTCTCTCACCTGTGCTTTGACTACAGGAGACCCTGCTTTGTTTTCTAAGTTACCTAAACTGAGTATATTCCAAGTGAAAATTTTCTTTATTTTTTTGAAAATAGATTTTTCAGTTCTCACATTTTTTCTAGTGTAAGCCATTTCCCTATTAGGTTCCATATCCCAAACCACATTTCCATATTTACTCCTTCCTTTTCTTTCATTCTTTCTATATACACGTCATCAGATCTGCCAGAGGCCAGCTCCAGCCGAGTTTGGAGTTGAGAAGGGTGTGTAGAGTCAGCGAAAAGAAAAGATACGGACACTGTCACTTGGTACCCTCTCGTAAGAGCTCAAGAAGCTGTCATTTTTATTTACTCAGACACATCACACGCCTCTGCACAAACATTTGATTTTACTGTCTTTAACTTTAAAACTAAGCCGGCATGCACAGATGTTCAATTAATTAAATTTTTACTTCATGGTCAGCCAGGTACTCTCTTTTTTTTTTTATTAATTACATTGTATTATGTGACACAGTTTTATAGGCACTGGGATTCTCCCCACACCTCCCCAAATCCTCCCCCATGGTGGATTCCTCCACCTTGTTGCGTTACCACAGTTCAAGTTCAGTTGAGATTCTTTCATTGCAAGCATATATGAAGCATAGAGTCCAGCATCTTGTTGTCTAGATAAGTTTAACAGTTTCTTGGGGAGACCATCTCTCAGCCAGGTACTCTTAAAGATAATTCCGTAAGTTACTATAATCAGTTTCTTCAAAGTAAGTCATTATTTATTCTTCAGTAGTAGCCATTGGACAAGAGCCAGGACTCCAAGGCCAAGACACATATGATTACCTACTAATCAGTGACACATTCCTACTACATTTCTATTTCCACAACTTGCCCATCAATTCATGGGAGAAATATGTCACAAGGGAAAAAACATAAAAATCCAAGGCAAAAGTTTCAAATATTAAATCCCCCTTCAACTACAGGCTCTATAACCCCAGAAACAATCAAACAATAATTAAAAGCATATCTCTATAATATTAATAAAAGTATCCTTTAATTCCTCTAGCCAAAAGGTATATAAGAAGCTAAAACAGATACATTTCCTATGTCCAAATAATTGCAAGGACAGGCTAGCCTTTAAGATCACAGTAACTGTGTTCATCGCCATAGCAGTTTCAGCTCATTTTCCCATCACTTTCATCAATATTTAGGATACTTATCAAGCCCTTTCCCAGAAGGTGCATAGGCTACGTGTCTGGGCCAGATTCTGAGGCAATGGTTAGGCACATAATAAGGTGTCCAGAAATGGCATGGGTTTAATTGTGCTCCTGTGTGTAAATTGTTAAAGGCCCACTCACCAAGACATTATCAGCTCACATGAGTTGCAATACCTATCTCACAAGGGCAAAAAACAACACCTCAATGGATTACAGAATTCTTCGTGGGGTGGTTAAGTGTCCATGTAAAGGAGGTGAAACTGCGTTGAGTTGTTGGAGAGACATCCGCCAGGACTTACAATACAGTTGGAAGCTCCTCAAGGTCTAGCCAACAAGGGAGCTGTTCTCTTCATACTTTTGTGTCATCCACACCCACTGCACGGACCCAGCACAGATCCTCTGGTTCTTCAAAGTGATTTGCATGTTAGCCACTTTCCTTCATTTTTACGCAAGACCTTGTTACCCCACACGTAAACAACTGCAGTATGTGTATAGTCATGGAGAGGAGAGAATTGTCTTCCAGTTGCTAAGGCGTGTTGTGTTGTCCGGCTTACACTTGGTTGTTGATATATGTTCTTTGAATGAATCTGGCCATTCAAAAATTACTGACATCTCTCCTTACTTATAGGCTTGCAATGTGTTTTACCCAACTTCCAGTAATTTTGATGATGCTGTTTTCTTTGTCTGGAGTCCCTTCCTTTGTCTCCCCCCTCTAGTATTCTCTCCTGCTAACCCTGTTCCCTTTAGCTGTATCAGCCCATATGCATTTCTTTTTTTAATGAATATTTGAGATTTTTAAGGATTTATTTTTATTGGAAAGGCAGATTTACAGAGAAAAGGAGAGACAGAAAAAGATCTTCTATCCACTGGTTCACTCCCCAAGTAGCCACAACGGCCAGAGCTTCACTGATCTGAAGCCAGGAACCAGGAGCTTCGTCCAGGTCTCCTACATGGGTGCAGGCTGCCAAGGTTTTGGGCTGTCCTCCATGGCTTTCTGAGGCCACAAGCAGGCAGGGAGCTGGATGAGAAATAGAGCAGTTGGGACGTGAACTGGTGCCCACATGGGAACATGGTATTTGTAAGGCAAGAATTTAGCCATTGAGCCATAGTGCCAGGCCCAGCCCATATGAATTCAACTCTTTTCTGCACTCACACTTAATTTCAGTCATGCCATTTAGTGTATCAAACAATTTTAATTGTAGCGTGAATTTTTTTTCCTTCAGCTAACTGGAGAGATTGCTGAAGACAGAAATGACTGAGTTGCATACATTCTTACTTATTGATAACATATGCTTTAAAACTTACTTAACAAGCTGTATTTAATAACTTGAAAGAGTCTGATGGCCACTACTTGAGGATGAATTTTGCTGAAAACCAAATATTGCTGCTCATAGATAAACTCAAGATCTATTGGCTTTAAAACCAAGTGTTTGAAATGCTACGTTGTTTATTAATGTGAACCATGATTGTTTTTGGTTTCTAAAGGTTTTCACAACGCAAGGGGAAGTCACCCATTTGCTTGTGTGTTACCACAAGGCCTAACTGGTTTTACTTTGACATTCTTGAATTTCCTTATTTGCCTTCTGCATAGTTTTTAGCAATTAGAACAGCTATTTTCAATGTTATAACTAGGGCAGTGAAACCTAATGCAACTGGTTTGGGACATGGGGATTTTCCACTTGGTTCTATTGGAAACTCCCTCCAAGCTCAGAGTTAGGTCTTAGAAACATGACTTCTCTGGTGCCACACAGTGGGCACAAAAGTGTTTATGTTCGAAGAGTTCTAAGAGGTAACTTCCCAGATGCCCAAACCCAGAGGCCTAGATAAAGATGGTACACATGTTTACCACAGTAATATTTAGAAATCTTATTCTAAGTGAAGATACAGTTCTCTAAATTCAGTGAAGGTTCTGTAAATAGTTCATTTGGAAGATTTTGCTTTCATTTATCCGCAGAGCTTCTTATATATAATTTTATAAAAGTTTAGAGAAAGAGAGAGCTCTTTCAGCTGCTGCTTTACTCTCCAGATTGCCACTACAACCAGAGCTGGGCTGGTCTGAGCTGGGAATCAGCAGCTTCTTCTGGATCTGCTTTGTGGGTGAAGGGTCTCAAGGCCTTAGGCCATGCTTTGCTGCTTGCCAAGGCTATTAGCCAGGAACTGGATCAGAGAGGTAGAGTAGCCAGGACTCAAACTGGTACCCATACAGGATGTCAGCACGGCAAGTGAAGGATTAACTTGCTATGCCACGGCACCAGCCCCACTTCTGATCTTTTGATGGAGATTTTTCTGAATCTAACTTTTGATAGTGCAGTGATTTTCAGAGTGTGGTTCCCAGACAGCAGCATCAGCATGATTTGGGCTCTGGTTAGGAACGCAAATTCTGGGGTTCCATCCCAGAACTGACTATAACAGAGACTTTGAGGGTAGGTCCAAGGAACCTATGCTTTTAATAAACCTGTTAGTTGATTCTGATTCATGTTAAAACTTGAAAATTGCTGTTTAAATTCACCATGTTCATATTATAGATTGGGAAACTAAGGATCAGTAAAAGTGGCTTGAGATAGGACACACAACTTATAAGTGCTTGTCATTATATTTACCAATCCATATTGAAGGCAAACTACCAACATCAATTATTAATAGCTGATTATCAAACTGATAAGAAAAGATACTACACATGATCTTACCCAAAAGGCCGAGAAGCGATAATAGCTAATTATAATATAAACTTGTTCTCATATTTTCATTTAGCATGTGCCTTCCTAAGTTTAGAAGTAATTATTTCAGATACTAAGTATTCACCAACCCTAAGTTTCACCCTAAAAACACAACTTGTTTCAATCATAAACTGTGGAGTGTACAAGCGTATGCTGTATTCCAAAGTTCATAGTGTTGGGAACTATAACGTTTTTAATTTGCAAACAGGGCCTTTTGTACAATTTTCTCTGTGGCATATTTTATCCTTCAAATTTTCAAACCATTTTATGTTAAATTGAGGGATACTTTCTAACAAAGAAATCTCTGAAATCAAGTTGTGGAGCAATATATATTTTATTTAGTCCATTTCATCTTTGAAATATACCCACACCATAAAATCTACAGCTCCAAATGTCCAATTCAACAAGCTTTGCCAATGAACACATGCAACCATCCTCCAGCATACCAAACACCGTCCTCAGCCGAGAAAACGCCGGTGCTCTCCTGCAGGCAGCTGTGACCCACGTCTCTGTCTGCCATCATGTTCTGATTTCTGTCACTGCAGAATCATTACTCCTCTGTTTAGATTTCAAGAAATGAAATCACACAGGAGGTATTCATTGATTAGAAAAAGATTTGTTTTTGAGATCCATTCATGCCGCATGTCACAGTGTTCATTTTTTATTGTTGGTTAGGATTTGATTTTTTTAAAGATTTATTTTTATTGGACAGTCAGATACACAGAGAGAAGGAGAGACAGAGAGGAAGATCTTCTGTTTGATGGTTCACTCCCCAAGTGGCCACAACAGCTAGAGCTGAGCCAATCCAAAGCCTGGAGTCAGGAGCCTCTTCTGGGTCTCACACATGGGTGCAGGGTCCCAAGGCTTTGGGCCATTCTGGACTGCTTTCCCAGGCCACAGGCAGGGAGCTGGATGGGAAGTGGAGCTGCCGGGATTAGAACCGGTGCCCATATGGGATCCCCCGCACGTGTGAAGCTAGGACTTAGCCTCTAGGCTTCTGCGCCAGGCCCTATTGTTGTTAGTTTTAGATGTATATACCAAAATGTGTCTATCCTTCCTTTTTTTAGTAACAATTTTTTTTCTTATGACAAAAGCAATACATACTTATTGTAGAAAATTACAGGCTACAAATTAGTTAAAAAGGAAAGTAAATATCTATATTCTACACTCTAGACATCATATCTTCTTTGGACTCTTATTCATATAAGCGGTTTACATTGTTACATTATATAAATGTATACATTGTTTACATTGTTTACATTATATAAATGTTATCATTTATATAATTATTGTATAAATGTTATGATTTACAATAATAGTTATCATTCCTATTATAAAAATCCTCATTTGGTTTACGTTTTATCTACTTAGATCCTGTTAGTGTTAGATGGATATAACTTTTAAGTATATTTTCTAACTTAAGATTTAATGGTAATCCCTGAAGTCCACAGTCATTGCCAAAAATTCAAATGCTATGCAATAGTCAGAATAAAAAGAATATGTCTTTAGCACGACTCTGCCCCCTACCTCCCAAAGTAGCTAATGTTAACTACAATCTGAAGTAAGGCCTCTGATGGGCCTCATGACATGCTGAATTATTATATTCTTTCTCTTAAGTGTGAAATTTTGAAGTTTTGTTATCTACACACCAGTAATTTCTTAATTGTGATTTCATTATTTTTGATAGTAAATGCTCGTTTTAGGACTAGTTCTATATGATAGCTTACCATCCACTTTGTGACAAAGGCTTTAAATATTTTCTCTAGGAGAGGATAGAGTGCTCCCTTCAAATTTTCTTCAGTTGTTGGGTGGGAATATTATTTCTACCTGTTATTGGAAGTTTATATATATATGTGTATGTATATAGATATATAATTCTTTCATTATATTGGTCTTTACCTACATTCTTAATAATAAATTGCCTTTTCATTTGTACTGATTTGTATTGCTCCACAAAGTTATCCATCAGACATAAAATCCTGTTAAGTAACAGAATAACACAAGGTGTTAATCCAGGGCTTGCTGCTGAGTAATTGACAAATGCTCATTAGCATTTTCAAAATAGGAAAAATATCCACTTACTTTGATAAAGATGACTAATCTCTCACACAGCACTTTCATGGGCCATTTGTCCTAGTTGTTCTGTAGAACAATAGTGAAGACATGGTGCAGTAGGGTACTACTCAGGAGGCTACCTTGCTGTCCATCAGAGTGCGCTTAGGAACTCCTGGTCTTTTTTTTTTTTTCTTTCAGATTTATTCATTTTTATTGGAAAGTCAGGTATACAGAGAGGAGAGTCAGAGAGGAAGATTTTTTTCCATCTACTGATTCACTCCTCAAGTGGCCACAACAGCCAGAGCTGAGTGGATTTGAAGCCAGGAGCCAGGAGCCTCTTCGGGGTCTCCCACATGGGTGCAGGGTCCCAAGGCTTTGGGCCATCCTCTATTGCATTTTCAGGCCACAAGCAGTGAGCTAGTTGGACAGCAAGGTTCATGGATTAGAACCAATGCCCATATAGGATTCCGGAGCATGCAAGGCAAGTACTTTAGCCACTAGGCTGCAGCACTGGGCCCACTTCTGGTCTTGAAATCACTGTTAAGTCCAAAGATTGTGGATCAACTTTTCCTCCATTCCTCTTTCCCTTTCCCTCCCTCCTTCTTCCCTTTGTTTCCTTTCTTTTCTCTCTTTTTCTCTTTTAAGATTTACTTATATACTTGAAAGTCAGAGCTACATGGATTTTAGAGATATTCCACCCACTGCTTCATTCCCTAAATGGCGGCCATGGTCAGGGCTGCTC
This sequence comes from Ochotona princeps, assembly GCF_030435755.1. NCBI lineage: Eukaryota > Metazoa > Chordata > Mammalia > Lagomorpha > Ochotonidae > Ochotona > Ochotona princeps. The sequence goes on along the minus strand of NC_080833.1, from coordinate 102,331,035 downwards.
TGAAGCCTGGAGCCAGGACCTTTTTCTGGGTCTTCCATATGGGTCCAGTGGCCCAAAGACTTGGGTCATCCTCCATTGCTCTCCCAGGCACATAAGCACAGAGGTGGCTAGCAAGTGGAGTAGCCAGGATTAGAAGGTGGTGGCTTTACCCTCTGTGGACCTCTGCGTAACTTCTTTTGACTTTGAAATTCACATATTTAGAGGTAAGCAATAATGCCGCTGTAGCTTTACTTGGAATTCTACTTTACAATCTTGGTTTTGGGGGTCAGAATATGCATATTTAGATGAAATTACATATGTAAAATTCTCACAGTGAAGCTGTAGTATTTGTTTTGTTGATTAGGATAACACAATCTTAATGTGTACAGAGTCTCAGAATGTTTTAATGTTACTTTAAAATGTTCAACTATTGTAATATTATACTAGCAACAACATTAGCTATTATCTAATGAATTCAACATTGTTAAACCATTTCTCTAAAGCCACTCATTCAACCCTCCCAAAGGTATCTGGGTGTCTAACAAACTTATCGCACCAGATCAGGTTAATGAAATTCAGAGCCACTGTAACCGGGCCACGTTAAGTGCAGGAGGTTACTGCTGCTCCAGCCCAGTGTGCACCTGCTTTCCCAAGGCAGGAAGAAACTTCCTTAAGGTCAATGGCTGGTGGCACCTGCGCATTCCACCTCGGCTGCGTACAACCGAACAGTGCAGACTCAGGGAACTGAGGTCAGTTTAGTCCCCAGTCCTCAGGACAGCAGCTCATCCGGGCTGGGCTTTGAACAGCTCGGGCGGCTGCGTTCTTGGAAAAAGCCCATGTGCTCTCCGTAAATCTTCAAAATCCTATTTGACCAGCTGCAGGCACAGGGTCTCGGCTGGACCCTTTGTCGGGGGACTGTTTTGTCCTTTGTCGTGATTTTCCTCTGTACAGGCAGCGTTGCCCTGATGGCTCCCGCCCAACATCTAGGGTACAAATCCTTGTCCTCCTTTCCCCGGCCGAGCCTCCCGCAGCCCGCCCTGCCTGCCCTCCGCGGGCTGGGTCGGGAGAGGAGGTGGAGCTGCGGGCGGGCGGCGCGCTGCGGTGCCGCTTCGTCCAGGGGACGTGGCACTGCCGGAGGACCGAGGGGCGGGGGCGCGGGACATCCTGCAGAGGCGGGTGGAGGCTCCTGGACGAGCCTGACCGCTGCCCCTTTGAGGGCAGAGCGTAACAGGTGAAAGTGGCCTTCCAGAAAACAGGGTCGAATCCCACCGCGAGCGTCGCCGGCGAACTCTGGGACGGGGTGAGGCGTGGGGGGCGCCGTCGCCTCTCCGCATGCGCAGGCCGCGGACTACAGCTCCCAGAGCAACCTCCCCGAGGCCGCAGGCGCCGAGTGGCCGGCGCCATCTTGAAATCTGACTCCTCATCCCCGAGGCTTTGCGTCAGCCGCGGCCGGCGGCTCCCGGGCCGAGAACTGCGCCGGCCCCGCCAAAGAACAACAAGGCTGGGGGACGCGGCAGCTGGCGGGAGACACAGCTGAGGGATACCCGCCGGGGTCTGAGTGCGGCGGGCGTCGCTGTCCCTCAGCATCCCGGCACGGCATCTCCACGCCCGCCCCCTGCCCGAGGGGCGGGACTGAGCACGCTGGTACCCAGAGCCGGCGCGCGGGTGGCCGCGGTGCGCCCCCGCGGGAGTGGACACCCCCGGGCTGCGGTGCCATGCCGGCTGGAGAGCGCCGAGGCGGGAGCCGCTGAGTGATCACCCAGCAGCCTCCGCCCCCGCCACCGCCTCAGGGAAGCTAGGCACTCGCTCTGGAGCCAAGATGAAGGAGATTTGCAGGATCTGTGCCCGGGAGCTGTGTGGAAACCAGCGGCGCTGGATCTTCCACACGGCGTCCAAGCTCAACCTCCAGGTTTTGCTCTCTCACGTCCTCGGCAAGGATGTCTCCCGCGATGGCAAGGCCGAATTTGCTTGCAGCAAGTGTGCTTTCATGCTTGATCGGATTTATAGGTTCGACACGGTTATTGCCCGGATCGAAGCCCTTTCCATCGAACGCTTGCAGAAGCTGCTCCTGGAGAAGGATCGCCTCAAGTTCTGCATCGCCAGCATGTATAGGAAGAACAACGACGACTGCGGTGCGGAGGTCAAGACGGGGAACGGCACGGTTGACATTTCCGGCTTGCCTGATGCGAGATACTCTGCCCTGCTCCAGGAAGACTTCGCCTATTCGGGCTTCGAGTGCTGGCTGGACAGTGAAGATCAGCTCCACGAGCCGCACAGCTGCCATGCATCCGAAGGCCCTGGCAACCGACCCAGGCGGTGCCGTGGCTGCGCAGCATTGCGTGTGGCTGATGCCGACTATGAGGCCATTTGCAAAGTGCCTCGAAAGGTGGCCAGAAGCATCTCCTGTGGCCCTTCTAGCCGTTGGTCGACCAGCATTTGCACTGAAGAACCAGCCTTGTCAGAGGTCGGGCCCCCGGACTCCGCGAGCACAAAGGTACCCCCGGATGGAGAAAGCATGGAGGAAGGGACGCCGGGTTCGTCGGTGGAATCTCTGGATGCGAGTGTCCAGGCTAGTCCTCCGCAACAGAAGGAGGAGGAGACGGAGAGGAGCGCGAAGTGTGACTGCTGTGCGGACGAGCAAGCTGTACAGCCTGTGTGCAGTCACAAGCTGGAGCTAGCTCTGAGCACCATCAGAGGTCTTGATTATAAGCCCATCCGAAGCCCCCGTGGAAGCAAGCTCCCCGTGCCGGTGAGGTCCAGCCCACCTGGAGCCAAGCCTGGCCAGATGGTCACAGACGGCGTTAGTTCCGGCTTCCTTAACCGGTCCTTGAAACCCTTTTATAAGACACCTATAGGGTACTCCTTGGAGATTTCAGAGCTGCAGGAGCTGTGGGAGGATCTCTGTGAAGAGTATTTGCCCCTTCGGTTCCAGGTATAAATCAGCTAGCTACACGGGGCCTTTCTCATTGTAGTTAGCTGGCTTCAGGCTTCGCACGACCTTTGTCTAGAATGGAGATTAACACTGTTACACGCCTCAGAAAACTCAAGAGTGAGCCGGCTTTTTGGTGCACCTTTTGTGTACATCCCATTGAGTAAATCTGATTCACACTCAGATAATTTGCTTTTCACAGTCCTTTTGTAACGAGACCTGTTGGTTTTCCTAATGCAGAACAGTATATACCTTGTAAAACAAGAACATAAAGGTGCCCATTCAGTTTTAGCCTGTAAAAGGAAGAAAGGCATTCATTCTAGCTTCTGGCACTAGAACTTTCCCTTTTGCCTCCTTTCCTCTCCTTTCCTCTCCCCATTTCTGAAACAGGTTTTTAAGTTGTAGCTGTTTTCTCCCTTTGGCCTTCCATAAGGGAGTTAGTTGCTCCCTGGAGCAGTGAACATTACAGCCTTCAAACAACTCAAAATGATTAGAGCTTCAGGTGAGGGTTCAGGGAAGACCTATTACCTAATCAATGAAGAATTATGATATTTGGGCAATTTTATGATTACTGAATCATTTGAGGATTAATGCTACTTGTTCTGATAAAAGAGCCTTTGGAATTGCAGCATGATCAGTCAAAATGTTAAGGCAAGAACTGCACAGCTCGTTTGTCTTCTGAGTCCTGCTGGAAGAGAGTTGGTAGTAAGAATTTGTCTGCTAATTGATGATAGAGTTTGATCCATTGTATTTCTTAATCGTTGGAGAATGGCCCATGCTCTTAATCTGAGTTACTTATGTATGTTCAGTTGATGTCACACCAACCTTTTATTCTTTCAGTTCAGAGCTCAGCAAATGCTGCTTTGTCTCCACAGCAACAATCAATGCTAGGATCAGTTAACTTTGGGAAGCATTCTGGCCTGCTCCACTCGATACAAATTCTGTAGGGAGAACACTGTGAAGGTGAGGCATTAGGAGCACATTTTCAAAAGTCGACATCATTCCAGGAATTTGGAGTTTGATAACAAATGAGATTGTTGATTCTTAGGTGAAAAATTTGAGAAGTAGCCATGTGTAACATTTGTGTTACAGTGAGAATTGAAGCAGAAAATGAAAGAAAGCTTTTCAAATTTACAATGATCAGAAGCAGTATACAAGGATACTTGAAAAAGTTTGTGGCAAGTAGAATTAAAAGCCTGAATTTTAAATCCCTGCAGCTTTTTATAATGCCAATTTTTCCATGCATTATAATTTTTTTCACTTAAACTCATTTTTAATTTTACTTTTTCTGAAGTGCCCTGATATATGCGTATGAAAGTATTATAGAAAGTAAAGAAACATTAATAGGTTTTCATTTGCATACAATATTCAGTATTGTGTGTCTGATACTGTATTCTCTTCTGTTGCTTCCTTTTCTTTGAGGTCTAACAGCTGCATTTGAGTATCAACAACATTTCTGTGACTAGATGTGGATGCTCAGAAATTAAAAGTGCTCTTTTCACATTAGGATCTGAAAGTAGACTGGGCAGGATAAATAGGAAATAAGTTGTTTTCTCCTCTCAAATATGACCAGTATTGTAGAGAATATAACAGGCATTTCCCCCATATAATTTAAAATTGACGTTTAATTTTTAAAATTAAATGTTTAATTAAGAATGCCATTTTGGGGTGCCTGGATATGGGAAATTTTGGAGTTAGTAAAGTTTTTAAAGATCGTCTCATGCAGTCAGTCAAGTTAGAATCACAGAAAAGCTTATGGGTTCAATATCTTAGTCTTTGCAGAGTTGAAAAAACTACTGTTCTCAGCCATGCCCTTTGAAGTCTGTGCATTCAATCACATTGCCTAGATACGTCAACATAAGTACAGTGTTTGAAATATATGGGCTGCTTTTAAACCACCACACTACTTTGTATACCTTAGGGATGCCAGGAGGACTCTTTATAAATTTTATGAAGAAAATCTGCCATCCCAGGTGAGCACAAATGGTAACTATCTTGAGGTTAAGCCCCCATTTTCACCACCGAGGTTGGACCTTGGCGTTCTCAAAGAGCACATGATCTTTCTGCTGCTACCTGGCTTCTTTATTGTTGGTGGAAGAATAACACAGGAGGAGGAGGGGGAAAACAAACCTCAGCTTTAACAAGTGCAGTGTTTAATTAACGGGCCATTTTCTGTAACAATTTGTACGTGAGGTAGAAAATAGGCAAATTGGGCCCGCCTCTTTCTGTTTTGTTTTTTTTTTTAATTTATTTTTGATTTTATTTTGGATATCTAATCTGTTCTTTAATTCTGGTTGAGTTTTAAAAAGCTCCTTGAGGGCTGCTTTGTTTTGGGGAAAGACCAGAGCTATGTGGAACAAAGGCAGATCAGTGTTTGTCTATTTCTCTGCAAAAATGTGGCAAGAATAGAAATATGTAAATTCTTTTCAGCTTTTTAGTTTGTAGATAGAAAAAAACAATAAAGATAAAAGTTTCCTTTAGTTAAGTTCTATGGGAGAAAACCTATTATGGCAGAGAATGAAGTGGTGATGTTAGGGCCTCTTGATTCCTTTGTTTAATCCTCCACTTAGCTCCATTGTATGCAGTATTAAATATCAACATCAGAACTACCACTTTCCTTTCTTTTTTTTTTAATTTTTATTTTCCTCTCTTTAAGAAAAACAGCAGTAACGAAGTTGTACTTATTTTCTGGCATTACACAAAGTGATGTGTTTGCCCTCTATAAATTTTATGTCTGGGCATCTGTTCCTATTCAGATATCTGCAGGAAGGTTTGAAGGCTAATCCTAGTGATAATTTCCTTCTTTATGGCTTGTCCAGATCCAGAAAAGCTATGGGGTCTTTGACTAAGTAATGATTTATAGAGCCCTAGATTGTGTGCAATTGTAAGCTTCCTTTTCTCTGTAAATTCATGAACAGATCATTTTTTTAGTTCTTGCAATGCCAAGATTTGCTTGTTTACGGCAATGGTCAATGTGTGCCACTAGTAGCTTAGCTGTGTTAAGTGGATCAGGCCTTTTGAAAGGTGTTAGGCTTAGAGGCTCATCAAAGATTAAATCTAATTTGGTGCTAGTGAGTGGTTCTTGTCTGGCTCTTATTAGTGACAATAAGCTAAAAAAAATTATAGCAGTTTGGATCTATGGCTCACCATTGTGAGTGTTAGAAAGTTGCTTAAAAAATACTGTTTATGCAGAAGCTCTGTCACTTGGGCAGATGTTTTACGTTAGACAGCGGTAGCTCTGGAAGCTATGCTCTTCTCTGATGCTGGAAAGCATTTGTGTAAACTCTGAGCCCAAAGTGGCTTCTTTCAAAACTGTGTTATTATTGCCACAGAATTTTAGTAGCTGTTAGTCTAGGAACTAAGACTGATTCTACTAAGTCAAGTATTACTGATTTCGTACCCTATGAAAGTCTTCATAGGAATGATTCGTTTCTGTTATTGATACGTTGCAATAATTCATTGTGAGTTGTGGACTCACGGGAACTTGCTGAGTGCTCTTTGGCAGCCTGTTATCTGAAAGGATATTTTTCTGAGCAGTAGAATTACGAATTATTATAAATAACCTCTTCCAGCTCTTAATAGATAAGGCTAATATGGTTAGGAGTTCCCAGTTATTTTTCATGTTAAGGTCAGAGAAGATTGGGATTGATTATATACTTTTCTGTGGCATTCTTTGGTTTTAAAGTTTCTGTTTTATATGTGTACATTCTTAAAATTTCCTTTTTATTTGTAAGAGCCACTGAAGGATTGGAATATTAGACCAGGAAGGAGACAGCCCTACCTGTGTGCGTTTTTCGTTCTTGTTCACAAAACAGAAGCTTTTGATCTCTATAACTTTTTGGCATTATAGGAGGCAGTGGGTTGATAGAAATGAAGATACATTACCAAGCATTTAGTTTAATTGGATCCTTTCCCTGATTTCCTGGGTAACCTTGGACAAATTACTTACCAAATTACTTTCGATTTTCTTGTATATAAAATGGAAAGAGAGATAGAAGGTCTTCAATGCACTGGTTCTCTCCCCTAAAGATTGCAATGGCTGGAGCTGAGCTGATCGGAAGCCAAGAGCCAGGAGCTTCTTCCGGGTCTTCCACACAGGTTCAGGGTCCCAAGGCTTTGGGCTGTCCTCGACTGCCCTCCCAGGCCATAAGCAGGAAGCTGGATGGGAAGTGGAGCAGCCAGAACATGAACTCGTGCCCACATGGTATGATGGCACTTGGAAGTGAAGGGTCAGCCAGCCAAGACATTGTGCTGGCCCGATAAATGAAAAGTTTTTTTTTTATGGGAATTTTAAATATCTGTGGAGGTTGTTACTAATTTCATGTGATATAATTCATGCTGCTTTAAGGGAAGGCTCCCTGTTATCCACAGTAACAAAAATGTCAAAAAGATTTTAAGAGTCCTCCTTGCTTCTCTTTTTGCTCTTTCCACCATGCAGTTCACCAGCAGTAGCTGTGTTTCCAAAGTGTATTCAGATAGTTCCTTTATCTCCCCCAGCCCTGTAATCCAAGCCCAGAGTGTCTTTCACTCCCCTGACTGCAGCAGCCTTTTTATCCATTTCTGTTTCTCCTGGAGCCCCTGGCAATCCATTCAACACAAAGCCAAGCAGTAATCTTTTCAAAGTCTAAATGCATGGTAGCCCATTCTCAATTAGAATGGAATCCAAGTTCATTAACCCTGCCATCCAGAAACCACCTGTGACCTGGCTCCCGCCTGTTTGTCTACCTCGTCCACCTCATGGCATTGTGCTCTCCTTTGCTGTCCGTCTGCTACCCAGCAGCCTTAGGTAGTGATGGAGCACTGGAATATGGCTAGTCTGAATTGAGATGTGCATGTCAGCTGTGCCTTGAACTTCAGAGTCTTTATCTGAAAAATATCATGTAACGCGTATCAACTGTGTTTATGTTGATTCTATATTTTTGATAATGTTTTGTGTGTGTGTGTATATATATATATATATATATATAGGGATTAAGTAGTAAAATTAAATATTTTTAAAGTTCAGTTCTTTATTTTTTATTTTATGCAATGAAATGACTAGAAAGTTAAAATCTCTGTGTGTGGCTTACATTATGTATCTTTTTTTCTTTTACTTATTTTTATTTTTATTGGGAAGGCAGATTTATAGGGAAGGAGAAATACAGAGAGAAAGCTCTTCCATCCACTGGTTCACTCCCCAGATAGCCACAATGGCTGGTGCTGAGCAGATCCAAAGCCAGGAGGCAGGAGTGTCTTCCGGGCCTCTGATGCAGGTTCAGGGTCCCAAGGACTTGAACCATCCTCTACTGCTTTCCCAAGACACAAGTAGAAAGCTGGATGGGAAGTGGAGCAGCTGTGACATGAAGTGATGCCCGTATGGGAATCCAGTGCTTGCAACAGGAGGATTAGCCAATTGAGCCATTGTTAGAAAGCATGTTCTAGCCATGAAAGTTTTCCTCTTTCTCAGACTCACATTCTGATAACTTTGTAGGATTGGCTTCTTTTTATTGAGATACCCATTTAAAGCTGTCTCACAGAGACCTTCCTCTGACCAATTTACAGTCACTTAGCCTCCAACTCTCTGTCCTGCTTTCCTATGTTACTAGATGGGGTTTGTTACTATCTGCAATTCTGTATATTTCTTTATTGTGTGACTCCCCACTCCAGCTCCTAAAAATACAAGCTCAGAGTTGCTCCACTATACTATTCTATTTCTAGATAACAGTATCTTTTGAAAATCAGTATTTTGTTTGCACTAACCCTACACTTTCCTCTTTCTCTCCCTAGAATGGCTTTTTTTTTCATTGACATAAGCCCCTGTAAAGATCCTATCCAGATCACATTTTGTGTCTTCCAAGAAGCCTGTCCTATACTCCAGTTAGCCTTGAATTCCTCACATGGCGCTTCACATGTTATAGCACTTACTGATGCTGGAGATGTTCACAATAGTACTAGAGAAATAGCAAGTACTTCTGAACTCTACGTTTCTAGTCAGACACTTGCAGGAAGGGTTTTAAAGTATCCTGTGATCCCGTTGTCTGGAGGATGATAAAGGGTGAAGTGTTAAGGACAAAAAAGTAGAAACTCCCTCCCCCTCAAAACATTGGACTTCTGTTTGAAGTGGAAGCATATTTGGGGAGAAGAGATAGAATTTAACACTACAGGGAATTCCTTAAATTTTATTTTAACATCTTTGGCTTATAATGATTACTAAGTAACGTTCAATAAGTTTATCGTAGATTGCTTGTGTATGCACAAGTATTTCTTTTTCTTCTGAATCTTTCCAGTGAATTGATATTCTTCTTAAAAAAAAAAAACCTTCCCTGACCACTGGGTTATTTACCTAAACATGTGCTGTAATAGGCATATGTTTTACTTTTAAGTCTTTTTTCTTTTTGTTTTGGAATAATTTGCAGTGAGGTTACAAGAAAATGAACTCCCTCAACCAGATTTACCAGTTGTTAATATTTTTCTACATTTGTTTTATGCCACTCTTTCAGTGTTGGTATACTATTATTATTTTTTAAATTCCAGAACCACTTGGGAGTTAGTTGCAGGCATTGCAGCCTTTACCCTGAATGCTTAAGCATGTGTTTTTCCAAGCACAAGGATGTGTCTTACATAACTGCAATGAAATCCACAGGCTTAGGATGTTAGTATTGGTAAAATACTGTTATCTAATAAGTAGCCCATATTTAAAATCTGCCAATTTTTTCCAATGATGTGGACAGGTATGTTTTAAGAAAGGTTAGATGGGCTATTACTTTTTCTCTTTTAGGAATAGTGCAAAATAGGATAAAACAAATATTTGGTCATTGTAAGCATTCCCCCTCTGTGATTCCCTTCCTTCTCTTTGAAGTATCTGCTGTGTGAATATGTAGTGTTTGTGTGAGTTGGTAGGGAAGAGTGTAGAAGGGGAGAAGTGTAGGAAGGCTGGAGGTGAAGCAATGTTCTTTTTTAAACGCTGTTTTTTTTTCAAAAGATGATTTTTTTGATTGTGTATGTGTGTGTGTGTGTGTGTGAGAGAGAGAGAGAGAGAGAGAGAGAGAGAGAGAGAGAGAGCAGAGATGTTCATCTACTGTGTTACTTCCCAATTGACTGCAGCAGCTGGAACTGAGCCAGGCTGAAGCTAGGAGCTGGAAATTCCATCCTGGTCTCCCATGTGGGTGACAGGGTCAAGTACTTGAGCACCTTCTGCTGCTTCCCCAGGCACATTAGCAGGAAGCAATCAAGACTGGAACCAGTGCTCATGAGCAATGTTGGCATGGCAAGGGGTGGCTTAACCCTCTGTGCCACGATACTGGCCCTAGAATTGGTGCACTGATAAGGAACAGGACTGTCTTCAGGAAATCAAGTAGATATTTCACATAACAACTCCAATCGTCTAGATCTCTGGCAAAAAATGATGCCAGAATATGAAGATAGCATTTATTATTGGTTTCATCTAACTCAACTTTTCTCACTACTTCTTAGCCCATGACTGAAGAATTACTCAGACAACAAAAGGTGAATTCCAATGAGACCACTGTAAGTCAACAGTCTGTGCCTGATTCCCACTTGGCAGAACTTCAGGAAAAAATCCAACAAACCGAGGCCACCAACAAGGTATGAGGAATTCTGCGCCTTTGGAGATCACAGGGTTTTCTCGAAGAGTCTGAACCTGGGAAGCACTTGGGAGATTAATTCTGTGGACACCCCGTGAGCTAGGGAACATTTCATGGATAGGTTTGGGCTTCCCTTTGTTTTTTGTCAGCATTTTACTTGCTCTACACAGACCAATTGCTGGGACCTTTTAGGTGTTTGATTAAAACGTGCATGAAGTCTTTATCTGTGAAAACAGCTGGAGAGCAGGTGTATGCTTTTCAGTTTCATGTAACTTCACACCTCTTCATGCCCGTGGGTTCTGTGCCATTGTGGTGTCCTGCTCTGTGCCAGACAGCAGATGCTGCCTGGTCTGTGTGTCGGATCCACAGTGGCCTTGTGGACAACTGCCCATTAGAGCAGACATCGGTGTGTGAGGATTGAGGAAGTGATATATGGAAGGCCCAATTTTGTTTTTCCTGCAGCTCTCTTCTGCTCAGTGACTTAAGATTTTATCAGCTACTAGATGTGGAAAAACGTAAACAAGGTGATAGTTCTCAAAGAATGGCTTAGACCCTCAGTTTGAGAAAGACTTGACAGTTGCACTTGTGATGAAAATAAATCCTTCACCTAATAAGCTGGTTCTCTTTGTTGAATTCAGATTCTTCAAGAGACACTGAATGAAATGAACCATGAACTGAAGTCTGCTCAGGAGTCATCGCAGAAACAAGATAGTACCATTCAAAACCTCAGGGAAACTCTGAAAAGCAGGGAAAACGAGGTAAAATACCCGGCAATCAAGGACCTACAGGGAAATTAGACAAATAGACAAGTACGTTATATTTTGTAGACATGCAACTTGTCAACATCTTAGAAATTGTATCTTAACTTGAATTGGTGTTTTGTAACAATCCTATTACAGGTAAGATCATGGAATGCATGTTCATTTTACTAACATGTTGAGTACCCCTCTCCTTTTCAGACTGAGGAGCTGTACCAGGTGATTGAAAGTCAAAATGACACCATGGCAAAGCTTCGAGAAATGCTACACCAGAGCCAAGTTGGACAACTTCAGGTACGTGAGGGTCCATGAGACAGGAGAGACTGCCGTCGACCCGGGCTGCATATGCATTTTACAGTCTGCCCTGGTGCTCCGTGCTTGCCCTGTTTGTGATCATGACTCCTGCTCCCTGTCAGAGTTCAGAGGGTACTGCACCAGCTCAGCAGCAGGTGGCTCTGCTCGATCTTCAGAGTGCTCTGTTCTGCAGTCAGCTTGAAATACAGAAGCTCCAGAGGGCAGTACGACAGAAGGAGCGCCAGCTGGCCGACGCCAGGCGGTGTGCACAGTTTGTAGAAGCTGTAGCACAAGAGAGAGAACAGCAGAAGGAAGCTGCTTGGAAACATAACCAGGTAAATCATTAACCGTTTTGTAGCCTTGAACTCTGACTCTGCCCTGATGGTAATTTTTTTTTTTTAGCAGAATGGTTTTGTGTTGAACCCTTGAGTCATTCACTAACTCTGAGTAATTCTGTGCATCATTGGTTGTCCTCTTGACCGACCTTGTGCCAGGCATAAGACTGTGTTCTGGAAATGCACGGGTGAATAGCCCTGGCCCTCTCTCATAAAGCGACTTGCAGTTAGTGTGAGAGTCATGTAAACAGACACCCCACTGTCTGTGGGATCCTACAGGGGTATCCAGGAGGGGCTGAGGAAAGGAGTCAGAAAAAGCTTCACCAAGGAGTAGGCAGCTAAGGTTATTCTTGAAGGGTGAGTAAAAATTAGAAAGGTATGAAAGAACCCGTGCCAGAGGAATGCATGGATGGCCAGGCATTTATTTAAAGAACATGTACTTCCAGTGGTTCCTTTACCTTGCTAACTTGCAGCTTATGGTATCTTTTTTTTTTTAAGAGTTCAAAAATTGTTTTTGTAGTGTAACTTTTGTAGGCTTTTTAACATCAGATTTCAAGGTGTCACTTTGAAGAATCTCTGTGGCTTAATAGTTTGTCAGTTCAATTTTAGCTCTGGATTTCCTTTAAAATATTAAAATTTCTGATGTTGTAGGAATAGTGGTTATAGGGATGGAATAATTCTTTGCTTTTTGTTATTTGTCTAATGGAAACATCAGATGGCTTAAGGGAAACTGATGTTATTATTAGGAAGATGTTATTATTAGGTTCAGAAAGATGAGTGATAGTCTTTGTGAGGATGATTGAAATATTCTGTCTTTAAGCTTGTCATACAGTATCAAGGTTGTGGTCAAACAGAATCATGCCTACTAGTGTTATAGATCTATCTTCTTTAAGTAAAGCAAAAGAACACGTGTTGGACTGTAAGGTCAGATTTACTTCCTATTCCATCCAGTTTTCAAAGTGTTCCAAATCCTGTTCTTGTACCATGTGAACATCCAATAGTAGCTTTAAGCATGGTGCTTTCTGCCACTCCCTGTACTTCATTCCATATACCTTGAAACTGCTGAGACTTTTAAGTCTAATGACCATGAGAAGATTTTAGATGGCTTTGACAAAGGGAATGTGTTTAATTCAGGAATTGCGAAAAGCCTTGCAGCAGCTGCAGGGAGATGTGCAGAATAAAAGCCACCAACTTCGCACCCTGGAGATTGAAAAATGCAATGAAATACGAACTCAGGAACAACACATCCAACACCTAAACCACAGTCTGAACCACAAAGATCAGCTACTTCAGGTGAGTTGCTGGGATTTCAGCCTCAACTGGTTTCAGAGAACTCTGGAATTCCTTTTCATGTCCTTTCAAGGTATTATTCCATGTGTGTTGAGTACCTGTTACATGTAGAATGTAGAGTGTGGGGACATCAGGAGGATTTAAAATAAACAGAAAATATGATTTTGTGAATCAAGATGCTGATCAGTGTTAGAAGCAATACACACAGGCCTGAAAAGACTGAAACAGTACATTTTCAGCAACTGATTAGTATGCACCTGTTAGGCGCTCCGCTGGGTATTCCGAAGGCTGGTTTGGTCACTGCTCTCAGTAGGGGAAGACACCTACACAGATGATTGCCGAGTGGTTTGGATGATACAGTGTGGTACAGTGAAAGTTTGAGGGGGAAAAACAGAGCACTGAGAAGAGTGATCAATTCTGCCATCTACTCTAAACTTCAGTCATACCTCAACCCTTGACATTTCCTTCAGTGTATAATTTTTAAAATAGGTATATGTTTTATCTGACAGATACACCCCAACACTTCTTCATTTGGGAAATCCTAAAGTGATTTTTTTTTTGGTGTAAATTTTTGTTATTATCTTCTCTTTGCTGTGATACAGTTTTGGTAGATTTAGGGTTTCATCCCTACCCCCCTGGTCCCTTCCTCCTCTGCTTCTCCCCTCCCTCTTTCCTTTCCCACCCCCATGTGTGGTCCTTAGTGACCCCTTCAGGCAGATTTGGGCAATGCAGCCTCTGCCCCCAAGTGTGCATATTGTAGCAGTCTGCAGTTCTGTGTGTGTTGCAGAATATTACCGCTGATTGTGTCTGGTATCTGTGCTAAACTCGTGCCACTTTGGGAGAGTGATCACATTTCATTTTTTAAAAATTCTGAATAACTGACAGATTGTTTGGCACAGAAGAGGAATTCAGTTGGTATCAGATAAATGAATAGAGGAAGCTGTTTTTTGGTCTGTTCAGGAATTTCAGGAGCTCCTGCAGTATCGAGAGAACTCAGACAAAACCCTTGAAACAAACGAGCTGCTGCTTGAGAAACTTCGGCAACGGATACAAGATCGGGCAGTTGCTCTAGAGGTACGTGGCATCATTTTGCTCACGGCTGAAGATGATTATTTGCAGCTACTCAGTTTGCTGCTTTGGGGCTGTGGTTTGCTGTTGTTCATCCTTCAGTCAGGACAGTGAGGTTATGGGGTTTCAGAAGTCTTTCTCTCCTGGCAGCGGGCTATTGATGAAAAGTTCTCCGCCCTAGAGGAGAAAGAACGAGAACTGCGACAGCTTCGCCTCGCCGTGCGGGAGCGAGACCATGACTTAGAGCGGCTGCGCGGCGTCCTCTCCTCCAACGAAGCTACCATGCAGGTAAGAGCAAAACCCCCGCATCATTTCAAGCCTGGAGCATCAGCCTCTTCCATCATTTACCTTATAAGGAAAACAAAAACCACAAGCACAAATGGCAGTCACCGGTGCCATCACTGAAGGTGAGAATGAGATGTTTTGGCAGTTCAACCTTCTCTTATACCAGGAGCTTTGCTCGGGGGAAAGGAGCAGTAGATACTGACTTGTATTTACATAGTTCTGGTATACTTCTCATCCTGTCTGTACACACACATAAGCATTGGCAAGGCGCAACCATGATATTATATACTGCTTGTTATCGTTATGTGCATGTCCTTTATATGGTTATCATTAGAACATTTGTTTATGAATGTTTATTGTGGACTTTTCTGGAAAACTCCTTCTAGAGCTTATATATCTACTATCTGTCATTGGTCCCTCACTCTTTCTACAACACTGTGTATTTCTTCCAAAATACTTTGTTTGTATACTCTTGTATTTGTCTCTCACAAATGAGGAGTTTCTAAACATAAGAAATTAATTAGCACGGCACTGTTAGATGATACATTAAGTTTCCTCCCCTTGCAGCAGAATTCATGGGAGATAACTTGGGAGGTGTTTAAAGATAGATCTGCCTTGTTGTTTATCTTGAGGACTGCAGGGTGCCCTTCACACTTACAGTCGTCCTCTGTGTTCCTGTAGAGTATGGAGAGTCTCCTGAGAGCCAAGGGCCTGGAAGTGGAGCAGTTAACTACGACCTGTCAGAACCTCCAGTGGCTGAAAGAAGAAATGGAAACCAAATTTAGCTGTTGGCAGAAGGAACAAGAGAGTATCATTCAGCAGTTACAGACTTCTTTACATGACAGGAACAAGGAAGTAGAGGCAAGGCTTCAGTTACCTTTTCAGTTACCTTCCGGGAGTTGATTTAATGATGTCACAGCCTCACTAGGGACTCTTGACGCCCGGGAGGCCAGTGATCCCGGTTTCGAATCCTGCTCTGTGCCTGGGCAAGCTATTGACTTTCACTTTTTTTTTTCCACAGCCGTTAATTAAAAATGGCTTAACTAAAAATTATCTTTCTCAATGAAAATATATGAGCATTAATGAGTTATAAAAATACACATCTAAAAATACACACACACACAAAATACACATCTACAGTATTATAGCTAACCTCTGCCAGTGTTATAGCTAACCTTTACTAATTAGTGTGCTCAGGCTGGGTCAGGCATTCTGTTAAGGGCTTAAAGGGTCTGGGCAAACCGCTGCTCATCAGACTGTGAGGGACATGCGATTATCCCTATTTTATAGACAAGAAAATTAGCATCTGAAGGAGCTTGTCCAGGGTAACATAGCTCATTAAGTGACAGGGCCAGGCATTTTGGCACTTTCCTTAATTGCCATGTGCTAACTGGCTGTGCAGGAATAGGAACCACGTAATCCTGCCCGTAAAAAATGCTCGTTATTTCCTCTCAGCTTATTTTGTGCTTCCCCTACAAAGTGATACTGGGGAGAAAATAAATAAATGAGCCGAGTGCTCATTATTCATTAGAGTTAATCATTATGTGTGCTGAACAAATGGGAAAAGGACCCATTACAGAGAACAGTAGCTAGTGGCCAGAATAGGTATTTTTCTGTATTGTTAATGTCCACTCACTGACTGCATATTTACAGCCTTCTACGAAACAAGGCCTTTGCTGGAGTTGGGGGAGAAACAGGAATAGAACAAGAGTCTCGCAGCCCTTTGTGTGATGATAGGTTTGTAGAAGTATGTAGCAGGAGGTGTAGAAGAGTTTCCTTCAGAAGCTTATGTTGTCTCTTCTGTGTTAGGATCTTAGTGCAACATTGCTCTGCAAACTTGGACCAGGGCAAAGTGAAGTAGCTGAGGAGCTGCGTCAGCGTCTACAGCGCAAGGAGAGGATGCTGCAGGACCTCCTAAGTGATCGGAACAAACAAGCGGTGGAGCATGAAATGGAGATTCAGAGCCTGCTCCAGTCCGTGAGCACCAGGGAGCAGGAGAGCCAAGTAAGGGCCAGCACACGTGTCAGAGAAGTGCCACTGGGCGCATGTGTGCAAATAGGAAGTGCTTGGACCCAGTAACATGCGTCTGTCATTGTACAGTCAGCTCTGTTTCTCCCCTTCAGTTTGTTAACCATGCTACAGTTTTATAAGCATCGTCAAGATGTGAAATGTTTTCTGGATGCTCTACATTTGTAAGGGTGCCTAAATGCTACAAACACTATTAAACTTCATTAGAGACCGTTTCTCTTGCTTGATGTTCTGATCCTTTGGAGAGAAAGGAGTATGGGCTCTGGAGTGGTTTGGCTTTGATCAAAACTTGAGTGATGGCTGATATTTTTAGCCAACATAGGGAAAAACTTTATGGTCAGTATACTCCCCTTAATTCTTATGAAATCTGAATTAAGGCAAAAATACTGTGCTTTTTAAAGGTCATTATGAGAACAATTAATCTCATAACAATATGGTATATTGATCTCAATCGTGCAACTAGTCAGAAGCAAATTTTTTTCAAAAATTAATTTTTATAAAAGACTTATATATTTGGAAGCAAAGTGACAGAGGAGGAGAAAAAACACGATTACATGAGAGATATCTTCCATCCACTACTAGTTCATTGCCCAGATCTTACAAGGGCTGAGCCCAGGCTGAAGCCAGAAACTCCGTTTCAGTTTCCTGTGTGGGAGGCAAGGACCCAAGTACTTGGGCCATTCTCCTCTGCTTTCCCAGGTTTGTTAGCAAGGAGCTGGATGGGAAACCGAGCAACTGGGACTTAGACCAGCACTCTGGTTACCAGCTTTGCCAGTGGTGGCTTAACATGCTGTCCCACGACACCAAATCCAGAAGTTAGTTCTTAATTTTTCCTGATTTCCAGATATCTTTCTCCTTAAAACTGTGGATGCGTATCAGGGACCAGTAGCTCAGAATCCACCTGCTTGATTTTCAAAGGAAGCTAGATTTTTTTTGTTGTTGTTTCTTGTTTAGATTCTTGGAATCATCTGATAAACTAAAGTTTAAATCTTTTTCCCAGTGCTATCTTAGTACATACTAAGAAGACAAATCTTGGCAAAAATCTGGAAGGAGCATTTGATACAAATGTTCAGTGATGAGAAGTTCAGACTGAAAGAACAGCTCTAGGGAAACTATTTCTTTGTCTCCTGATGGCTTTTTAGTCAGTAGTTGGTTTTTAAAAAATATCTGAAGAACACAACTTTTGTTTTTTACTGAATTATCTTTTTATGTTTGGGTTTTTTCTTCTATTAGGCTGCCGCAGAAAAGATGGTACAAGCCCTAATGGAAAGAAATTCAGAGTTACAGGCCCTGCGCCAGTATCTAGGAGGGAAAGAGTGCATGATGTCCCAAGCATTCGGTTCTCACCAACAAGCTGAAGTTGCCTCCAGTGGCCCTCTACTTGCAGAGCAGACTGAGCAAGTAAGAATTACAGACTTTCTAGGTATTCATGCTGATTCTCTTTGCCCTTCTTTATTTAAAGATTTTATTTTTAATTTTTGTTGAAAAATCAGATGTATAGAGAGGAGTCTTTTTCCCTTTTGTATTCACTGTGTAAAGTTTGGCAGTTGTTATGTATGTACCCACATGTACACACACACACACACACACAATTTGAGAGCGAGAGGCAGAATTCCCATTCATTGTTCACTCCTGAAATGCCCACAGTGAACCCTGACTGGGCTCAAAGCCTGGAGCGAGGGAGTATGTATAGGTTTCTCCCACGAGAGGCAGGAACTCAATTACCTGAGGCATCACTGCTGCCTGTGAGGGTTACCATTGGTAGAAAGCGGGGTTCAGATGTTGGAGCCAGGCATCAAATCCAGGTGTTCCAGTTTGGAACATGGGCATCAAATAAAAAAAAATTTTTGTATATTTTTATTGAAAAGTCGGATATACTGAGAGGAGGAGAGACAGAAAGAAAGATCTTCCATATTCTCATTCATTCCCTGAGCAGCCACAATGGCCAGAGATGAGCCGATCTGAAGCCAGGAGCCAGGAGCCAGGAGGAGCCTCCTCCAGGTCTCCCACATGTGGGTGCAGGGTCCTAAGACTTTGGTCCGTTCTCAACTGCTTTCCCAGGCCACAAGCAGGGAGCTAGATGGGAAGCGGGACTGCCGGGATTAGAACTGGCACCTATATGAGATTCTGGGCATGCAAAGCAAGGACGCCAGCCACGAGGCTATAATACTGGGACCCCAAATCTCTCTCTTTTTTTAAGTGGATAAGACCATTGTATCTTTTTTTTTTTTGACAGTCTTGACATAATTAGGGTAAAAAGGTTCAAGCTCTACAGAAAGATGGGTAAGACAATTAGTTCCATATTGTTTCCTTAATAAACCTGATGTAAAATCAGATTTTAAAGGAGAAGCCCCGTCCAGACTCCCTCCCACCCCAGGTCCCAGATGTTGGCACGCTCCGAGGGTCTTGTCCAAGTGGTTCCGATAATTCAACAGTTCTGCATTGCTGCCCCTCTCGTCACTCCAAGCACATTGCAGTTGCTGGAGAGTCCCCTGGCCGACACAGTCCATCATAGCGTCTCCGTTTGCCCAGTTTGTCCATTACCAACATATAGCTGAGGTGGCTGGTTGACTTGTTCTGTCTTGTCGTTTGATGGATAGCGTTCTGAGTCTGAAAGTTCGATTGGGGGAATCCCCAATGGAACTTTGTCTGAGGTATTCCCAGATCAGGTTCTTGTATGTGCTGGCAAGTGTAGGGCCCGCCATAGTCCATCACCCCAATCAGCTGTTGGTTGCAGTCGCTGGGTTGGTGCTGCTTCCATCCCTGTCCTGCTCTGGAACCGATGGGTGTTTGCTGTCCAGCCTGGTTCTGCCCAACGCATACTCAGCCCTCACACAAACCAGTGGGAGTTGCAGCCTAGTTGGAGCGACCCACAATAACCCCAACCAGGCCCGCCCCCTACCCTGGTTTGCCTGTTTGTGTGGCATACTAATCCAGTCTGACCCAGCTTCCCTTCTGCTCTCATAGATGTCAGTGGGTTTTTAACCTTGTTGCATCTAACCAGCTCAACTATCCAGCCTTCACAGAAGTTGTTGGGTGTCTGTCTAGCTACCCCAGCGCCTGTCCTAGTTTTTGTGCCCTCCCATGGGGAGTGGCAACCCAAGAGGGAGGATCCCACTATTTCCCTCTCAGGCCATTCCCGTTCCCAGATTATGCACTCTCCAGGTGGTTCTGTGGTTTAGCTTGACTGAGCTAGCCCCCAGTGCCAGAAGACCTTTGTATCTTAACAGCTTGGCCAAATTCCCACTCCAGTTTGATCATTATAATACCAGATTGTCTGAGAATATTTCAAGACCTGTCTCTATCTTCCTAAATCTCCTGACTCTTCCAAATTTAGGGTTCACTGCATGTATCATCCAGAGATGGTAGCACATCATTGACTGCCAAAGAGGATGCCAGCATACCCAGGTCCATGCTAAGTAAGTAAACAATTTTATTTCATGAAAGAACCTTCTCACTTTTTCTTTCTGTATCTTAGTGCTAACAATTTTGGGAAGATTTTGTTTTTCCTTCTACCATACTGGAACTAGATGTTCAGATTGACCTGAAAAAACCACATACACGTGGGTGGCAGGGCCCTAAGCACTTGGGCCATCTTCTGCTGCTTTCCCAGGCACATTAGTGGGGAGTTGGATTGAAAGTGGAAGAGATGGAATTTGAACTGGCACTCATAGGGTGAAGTCACAGGTAATGACTTAATCTGCTATGCCACAGTACCAGTCCCTAAGTTTTTATTAGGACATACCAATATTTAACATGTTGCTATATTTGCATTTCTTCCTATGTATATATAGATATATAGGTATGTGTATATATATGTATATATATATGAACATTTATTATAGACATCATGATACTTCATCCCTGAATACCTCAGTAATTATTTCTTAAGAACAAGATCATTCTTCTGTAGATCTGCAGTACCATTATTAAACATAGGACATTTAGATTGGACGTAGTTGTATTTTCTAACACAGAGTGCATTTTCAGAGTTCCTTGTGCCCCAGTAATGTCCTCTGCCCAGTTTTTCCCTGCCCCAGGGCTCATGGTTGTATTGTCTCTTTAGTCTCCTTTAATCTAGAGCAGTGTTTTGTATTAGTGGTGTTTCTGAAGAATCCAGGCTGATTGGTGTCCTTCAGTGTGTCCGTTACCTCATGGCCATATTCTAGTTAAACACTTTAGTCAAGAATATTGTGTGAGTGACATGTTTCTCGGTGCATCACATCAACACATGGTCATCAAAGTGTGTCATCCTCAGTGACACTACGTGTAGTCGTTGGGTTGGGCTGTGTCTGCCAGATCTGCTCATTGAAATGTGAAGGTGAATCATGTTTGCATGCATGGAATGCATTCTGTGTTCGTATTTCTCCTTTTTCGTAACTAATATAGTACATTAGATGTATTCTCTTACATCTAGCTTATATTACTTAATAGATCCTTAAAATTACTCCATTTATAAGATTTTTTTCTTGCAGCTATGGATAGTATTCCATTTTGTGTATTTGTAATACCATGTTTTAAAAATCTTTTCTTAACAGTATGTAGGCTGATTGCAGTATTTGTTGTTATAAGTAAAATAGCTTGTTTATATGAATATAAACAAATATATGAAATATACCTCAGAGTAAATTCCTCAAAAATGAGATAGCATAGATTACATTGCTAATAGTGATTAAAGCTAACTGTGTTCATTTTAGGAGACTTGGACACTATTGCAGGATTGGAAAAAGAGCTAAGTAATGCCAAAGAAGAGCTTGAACTCATGGCTAAAAAAGAGAGAGAGAGCCACGTAAGTTTGCTAGGAAGTTTTGATTTCTAAATTCGAAAGTTTTGATTTCTAAATTATTGTGCTTTCACAGTAGTTTCTATTCTAAAGAGTAAAGTTCTCTAAGAACAATACCTGATTCTGGGTGCCAGGGGTGCCTTTTTTATTTTGGAGGAAAAATATAAATGGCTTTGTATTTGTCTTATTTCAACAAGGTGCTGTTGGTTTTGTAATGAAGACTACCAAAGGTGTTCAAGTACTGAAACAATAGTTTATTCATTACTTCTGGGGATAAAACACTTGTCAAACACTTGTGAAAAAAGTTCACTTAGAATTGTGATAATGACATTAGACCCATGAAATTAATTTCAGACACACGAAATGAGAAATTTGAGTATAATCAATAGATGGTACTGAATCCTCATGGTTTTATTGTACTGTGGTAGGTACTTAAATTAGCACTCATCTTTACAACTTTATATGAAGTAAATAGCACTGGCCCTCTTTTATAGATGAAGAAACTGAAAAGCTGACTTTTTAAAAATAGGAATTATTTGAGGAAAAGCCACATAGTTAATAAATGCCAGCGCTCATGTTTAAACTCAGGCCTTTTGTGACTATCAACACTTAACAAAGAATTTGTTTCTGGTTCAGATCATTTTTAATTACCTTATGCTTTACTCTTTCTAGCAGTAAAAGTTCTCAATAATTTTCTTAGGAGAAATCCCTTAGCCTTACAGAATCTCTCTCCCCTCTCCTTCACTGTTCAGACAGTTGCATATCCCACTATAATGTAGAAGAAATGTTAGCACCACAGCAAGGAGTTGCAGACTAATAGTCCAAGCATGCGTGTTGCTCTGTCATCTCTTGGAGAAGGTCCGTCAATATCATGGGTCCCTACATTACGTTTAGCTAATGTCTAGAGCTCCTCAGTTTTATTCTTCCTTTCTGCCATAATTAGATTCACAGTATAAAATCTATGCCTGCACTTGTGATGGATTTGTCTTATTACACCCCTACACTTGGGATGGAGCTGTGTTATTTTACCCCTTGCTGTTATTACCATCTTTCCACAAATGTATGCTGTGTGACTCAGTAAATTTTGAGGATATGAGAGTGTGTGCAATTTTAAAATGCCAGTTTTAAAAATCCCCCGAGTTCCCCTCTTGGTTTTCTTTTTGTTGTTGTTTCTACCTACTCTTTATCTAGTTTTTTATGTCAGATAATTTAGTTTCTATGTGCTGTTTCTCTTTCTCTCACATATAGCAAGTCTAGATATTGTTTGTTGGTTATGTCCTATTTTCAGCATTATAAAATTATACTGCCTTTAAAGGAGTATTTTGAATGATAGTTGGCTATTGCTTATCTTTAGGCATCCTTAATCAGCTACCTACCTCTAAGTCTGAAGCCGTAAGTATTTATTACCACATTTCCTCTAATATGAGGTATTCACCAGCTGTCATATGGATTTTCCCAAATTTTTAAATATTGTTCTTAGTCTTTGAAAATAATAGTAACAGTGGTAGTATCAGCAGCAGTATTTACCACTCACAGATGTCCTAGTATGTGTCAGATGCATTACATATATTTTATCCTAATTCTCACATAGCCATGAACAGAAAATATTATTTTCATTTTCCATTTGAGGAAACTGAGCCTCTGTTTCAATGCTTGTCAGTGAGATTATGTCCAGACTTAAAACCTGTGTCAGTCTGCCTGCAGAGTTTTTTCATGCTGTGATGGAGGTCTTACTTTCATTTTTGTTTCCATGGAGCAGATACTTTGTGCTTAGTCATAGAGGTCTCTGAAGGGGGCCCCTGGTCTTGAAAGAGAGAAAGGTATCTGCCATCCAGTGGTTCACTCTTCATATGGCCAGGTAGCCAGTGCTGGGCCAAATTGAAGCCAGGAGCCAGGAGCTTCATCTGAATCTTTCTCAAGTGGCCAGGACCCGGTCACTTGAGCCATCTTCTGCTGCTTTTCTCAGGCCATTAGCAGGGAGCTGAATCAGAAATGGAACAGCCTGGGTATGAGCTGGCATCCATATGGAATACTGGCAATCATGGGCAGTGACTTTACTTGCTATGCCATAGCACCAACCCCGCCTTACCTAGTTTTTAAAAATTACTTTAAAATGCTGATTTAAAGTTTTTTTAATAAAAAAATAACATATTATTATAAAAAAATTGTATTGATATACAGTCAGTATCTACAGGAAAGATGTAATATGCTAAAAAAATTGGTGTATTTTATTGTGCTAACGAAAGTAGAGAACATCATGAGAAGAACAACAATCACAACTTATACAGCACTCCTAGGCACTGCATCGCATGGTATATTGATCTGATCCAGCAGAGCACTACCCATGTTCTAGCGTCCTTTCATGCTTTGCTGATAGTGGCATGAATGGAAAAGCATTTGCCTCAGTATTAAAAGCGCGAATGGGACAGATATTGTTTGCTCTACCACTGAGTTGAGGATTGCTTGTCTCCACAGATGGAGCTTTCCGCTCTACAGACCATGATGGCTGCACAGGAGGAGGAGCTGCAGGTGCAGGCTGCCGATCTGGAGTCCCTCACTAGGAACATACAGATCAAAGAAGATCTCATAAAGGTCTCGCGAAGCTTCTTAAAGACCGCTGGGGACGTTTGTAGCTCAGAATCCCCATGGGACATCTGCCTACAGTACTTGGCTATGCTGAGTCCCTTGACCAGTGCTTATCCATATCCCACTCGCAAATACAGCAGATTGTTTCAAGGGCATTGGTTCCCTTGCTCCTTAACAGTGTTTTATTACTACTGTTTTATCTATATTTATTTTACTTGTAGGACCTGCAAATGCAACTGGTTGATCCTGAAGACATACCAGCTATGGAACGCCTGACCCAAGAAGTCTTACTTCTTCGGGAAAAAGTTGCTTCTGTGGAATCCCAGGGTCAAGACATCTCAGGAAACCGAAGACAACAGGTAAGTTATCAGAATACGTACCTTATTTTTTTTTTTACCATAGCATAAAGAATAGGAAAACATGTCAAGCTCAGCTGCTTATGAAGGAGTCAGCAAATATAATTTCATATTGTGTATTTTCTCTCTTCCCCTCCCTTCCTCTTCTTTCCCATTCTTCTCCTTCCTTCCATCCTTTCTCTTAGTCCTTTCTTTCAGCCTCTTTCTTGTGTTCTTTGGCTTTCCTCTCTTCTTTCTTACTGCTCCCATGTTTGAATTCTGCCTTTTAGGGTTTTGAAGTTAAAAACATATAGTGCATATGACATTGATTCACACACTGTGATATAGTATGGGAAACTGAGGCAGGTCATAAGATCATTGGCTTTTTTAATCATACTACATGTTAATGCATTTTTCTGTTGTTTCTCTCCCAGGATTAACAATGGTTTTGTGTCTCACTTTGCCATATGCCATTGCTTCTTCTCTCTTCTTTCCTCAGTTGCTGCTGATGCTAGAAGGCCTGGTAGATGAACGGAGTCGGCTCAATGAGGCCTTGCAAGCAGA
The DNA here is from genome assembly GCF_030435755.1 of Ochotona princeps. Taxonomy (NCBI): domain Eukaryota; kingdom Metazoa; phylum Chordata; class Mammalia; order Lagomorpha; family Ochotonidae; genus Ochotona; species Ochotona princeps. The sequence continues at coordinate 102,306,218 of NC_080833.1, read as the reverse complement.
GAGGCAGCTCTATAGCAGTCTGGTGAAGTTCCATGCCCATCCAGAGAAGTAAGAGAGGGACTCTTTTTGCCTTTTGCTCTTTGTAAAAATTTTCTGTTCTTTTAATTATTCATTAAGTTTAGACGTATATGGTACCAGAGGAGGAAAAAAATACTGGGGTCACCCATTTCTGTTGTTTGTTGTATTGGAGCTGGTGTCTAAGTCTTAAGTCAGGAATGGTACCTATTTCACATACCTCTTGCAGAGATTAAATGAGAATGCCTCACAAGAGGGCAACTCACTGAATGTTCCTTTCCTGTGCTTCCTGTCCTGTTAAAGGACATTATAACAGTGAGACTGTTATGGACCTGATGCTCATTCAGTATCTTGAAGAAAATATATTCATTGTTATGGCTAAAATATCACCCCAGGATGAACAGTAACCATCACAGTTAATGCAATTTCTTATACCACTTGACTTTGATTTTATCTGTCTTTCTAGGTCTTTTTTTTTTTTTTTCAATTTGGCTTCCTGCCTAGTACCGCACCTCCACCCCCAGTTTCTTTTTTCTTCTTTCCAAATTTTTGTTCTTTTACTATTCAGTTTCTTCTAAATTATTATTGACTTTTAAAAAACATTTTTCCTTCCACATCAGGATAATGATAATCAGAGTAACTACATGATGGGACCACTTGATTGTGTTACTTTTTAAAGAACCTCTGCATATTTAGTCTTTCCAACTGGTTCCTTTTCAGAGCATTGTCAAGTTTGATACCAAATGAGAACATATTTTGCTTTTCCTGGATTTTAGTTTTTCAAAAACTAAAGCCTTCAGATCATGAAATTTTTCTTCTATGAACTTTTGATGTGTGAGGTACAACTTAGAAGCTGTAGTTTTATGTGAAGTCAATCCAGAATCTAGTGTAAAGGGACTCACTGTAAATAAGAGAGCAAGCCTTGCTAGCCTAGCAGTGGTGACCACTGTTGTTCTCAACAAAGGCTCCTTGCAGTTACTGTGTCCTACACAACGGTGACTTTAGGATGCCTCGTGCCTTAGAGTGGTGCTGGTGGCTCTTGGGGAAATGTATGTAAATTCATTTCACCTGATGACTAACCCATTTTCCTTCCACACGGCGTATTTAATCAGCTCTGAAAGAGACCGAACTCTGCAGGTGGAACTGGAAGGGGCCCAGGTGTTACGCAGTCGACTAGAAGAAGTTCTTGGAAGAAGCCTGGAGCGCTTAAGCAGGCTGGAGACGCTGGCCGCCATTGGAGGTGGGCAACTGGAGAGTGTGCGAGTCCGTCACGAGCATGCCTTCTGAGCACTGGCGGGTCAGCCTGCAGCCCAGGATGGAAACCTTGTTTACACTAACCAGTGGGAGCCTTGTCTGGTTCGGCAGAATCAAATGGTGACTCACTCATGATAAAACTGGTACAAATAGCATCAACTACAAAGTGGAACTCACTTTAGCCTACCTGTATCTCACTGTATATAGCTATCTATAAATTGGCAGTGGAGGTTACAAAGTGTATTTGCACATTTTAAATCATTCCATTTTAGTTTTTCCACCCATATTCACTCTTTGCCCTAGCCCCTTCTCATTCCCTCATCCTTCTATGGGCCAATAAAGTTTATTCCTTCCCAGTTTCACAATCCATTTCCTATGTTCCATATCATGTTGTAAATGCATGTGTGTGTATTATTTTTGCCATTCAGTGAACTGCAGCTCTTTGAGTGAGAGCATTTTTAATCAAATCAAAGGACAAAGTAAATCAAAACTAGGTATAGTCTTGTAGTAGTAGACTGCAGGTGTTGGAAAGGCCAAGTTAAAGATCAAGGCAAAGCCTATTAAGGTGTTTACAGTGAACCTTTATCCCTACCGTTGTTTCAGACTTGGCTATTGAAAACACAGGTGAAAGTGAAAAGGTGCAGACTAAATTCCTTGTAAGATGATTTCTTCTTTGATCTCTTTAATTTCAGAACATAACTTTAAGAAAGTTCTTTTAGAGTCAAAATTATTCAGGTCCAAAGGTAACTTCAAGTGTAGTGTCTCCCTTTCAATTCAGTATTTCACCAAATAACTTACAGGCTGAAGAGAATATTGCTTCAGAACTTCCAGTTGGTAGTGGCAGTGGAGTCCTATACTTGTCAATATTTAGTGCGTATGCTTTTCTTCATATTAAAACAAGTAATAGGCTGTGGTTTTTGAAGTGCTTGAATAGTTCAGAAAGAAATGTCATAGGTTGGTGTTCATAGAAATTAGTCATTGTTTCAGTGCTTTCTTGTGACAGAAGGTAGGGGGCACTGGAGATTGTGTTTCTGGTATCTTAAATGCCATGAGTGTGGAAAGTAACTAGATAACCTTGGACCATTGTAGACTCAGCACCATGAGGTTTCTTATTTCTGCTGGATATAGGTTTGGAATAGGGATTGAGGCTTTCCAGTGTCACACATGTGATGGGGAAAAATGTGCTAGGTGGAGCACATTTCTTTTTTTCTTTTTGTTTTAACATAGTGTTTTAGTTCTTTCACATTCCTATGTTGACATGGCTTACATTACAGTCCGAATTCCTTCCAAGGTCCCGTAATTTTACCTATTCCTATAACAGAGCTTCAGTCAGACTAAAATGATAGGAAGAACTCTTCTACTGGAGAAACATTCTGGAATCTTGTAAGTAGTTTGCAAAGATTGGCAGATATAAGCTCACCTCTTTTTTTCAGATTTATTTTTATTTGAGAAGCAGAGTTACACAGAGGGAGAGATAGAAAGGTTGAAAAAAATCTGTTGGTCTACTCCCCAGATGACCGCAATGGCTAGGAGTAGAGAACTTCCTGCAGGTCTCACACCAGGGCTGTCCTCCACTGGTTTCCGCAGGTGCAATAGCAGGGAGCTGTGTCAGAGTGGAGCACCTTCCCACATAGCACCCCATGGGATTCTGCGTCATAGGTGGCAGCTTAACATGCTACACCACAGTGCCAGCCCCTAAGATAATCCCTTACTGGATATATCATTCTAGTATGTTAGTAGCTATTGAAAGGGGGGAAAAAAAACTGTTTGGGGGAAAAAAAACCATATAAACAGAACTACACTACGTGTCTGCATTTTAAGAGGCCCTTTCCAACTTGAAACTTTCTGTGACTTCCCAGAAGCAAGGTGGGTGGGTATTGGAGGTGAGCAGTAGAAACGTCAGCCCATCAGTGACCAGTCTGTCACGTTATTACAGCAAGGCCTTCAGAGGATGTCTGTCTTTAATTTTACTAATAGACAAAGGAAGCTTTTGAAGACTGTTGTTAAGATTCAGATGTTGGTGATTTGTGGGCCTAAGAGCTCATGGCGAATATGGTGATAAATAATAAGTGCACCTTTAAACCTCCAACAAAAGTAGATTGATAGAAGAATAAATTAAGAGTTTGATCTTGACACCATAAATGCAATTAAAATGTGGTACTAACTTTCTGGTCTTGAGAGCAAGAATGAGGCTTGCAAATGGTGTTATCAGGAGAAGCTTGCTATTTTAACAATTTTGTGTGATGATTTTATGTCTCAGTTTTGTCTATAAACTACCAATAGGTGGTGCTGTGATTGACACGTCACTCATTTAATCATATTTAACCTAGTATAATATGATTCCATTCTCTTTCCAGGAGCATGATTCTTTCTCTTATTGGATTATTCTACCTTTGCCAGGAACTTTTTTTTTAACATTATGCTAATTTTAGATAAAACATCATGTGTTTATAGCATCTTGCGATTGAATAAAGAATTCTTGAAATAAAAATAATGCAGTAAATTTTTACTTAGGTCATGCATAATCAGAAACATAGAATTGAAATTGTGAAAAATATAGACAGATTTCATTTTTGCCACATTTCCTATTTGAATATATGTAGAGTTCTAAGAGGTCAGGGTAGATGAAGTCTTTTTTAGGACATAGAGTTGAAAAAAAAACTATCTGATTAAATTTTTTAATGATTGAAATAGAAATCTTTATGGCACAAATTTCCTCTAACTCTTTCTTTTACGGGTTTAAACTGAATTACTGAACTCTGATTATTTTTAGTTTAGTAACACTTTAACAGCTTTAATCAACATTTCCCCAGTGGTCTCTTTTTGTCTACTTAGCCAAATTAGGACTTTTTTGAAAAGGTATTATTGGGCTATTTTAGTTAGATTAACTTTTTACTTCAGTAGGGTTTGCTTTTATTCATCAATTTCACCTAATTCCTGTACACAAACTTCTTTTTATTCAGCTGTGGACAGAGAAAATAATTTTAGTACCTCTACTTCTTAGGGAAAATACATTTTTGTTCATATTTTTTAAAAAAGATTTTATTATTATTATTGGAAAGCCGGATATGCAGAGAGGAGGAGAGACAGAGAGGAAGATCTTCCATCCGATGTTTCACTCCCCAAGTGAGCCGCATCGGACTGGTACGCGCCAATCCGATGCCGGGAACCAGGAACTTCCGGGTCTCCCACGCGGGTGCAGGGTCCCAAGGCATTGGGCCGTCCTCGACTGCCTTCCCAGGCCACAAGCAGGGAGCTGGATGGGAAGTGGAGCTGCTGGGATTAGAACCGGCGCCCATATGGGATCCCGGGGCTTTCAAGGCGAGGACTTTAGCTGCTAGGCCACGCCGCCGGGCCCTTTTGTTGATATTTTTAAAAAATGTTTCAGTTGTGTAATAAGAGATCTACTAAGTTAAAGAAAAAAATCCTGTAGAGTATTAGATCCAAGCCTCTTAGAAGGGTCTTTAGTATATTCTACTTACACAGTTTATACCTTCATGATTCTTTATGGCAGATGTCCATAAAAGCTTACTTACACTTCTAATTCAGCATCTGGGTTATAAGAGGCTCATAACTTCAAACTGGGTAAAGAAATTTGATTTGAATTCTTTTTACTTTGATTACAAGGCAGATCTGAGGGCTTCTGGTTAGGGAAAAACAGAAGGTCATATACACTGGAAATTATTCATTTCTTTGAAAAATAAAGATTGATCTACTTAAACTTCCTTTCTTTGGACTGTGAACCTTATAGAGAACAATGGTCCTTTGCTTCCCTTGAGCTGAAATGAGAAAGCTCTGGTTCCCATTGGTAGGATAAAGTCCTTGTTTTCTGGCTTCATGACCGTTTTATATTAAAGCATGATAGAGGCTTCACATTTGCCAGTCTGAAAATGCTCCAGTTGCCTTTTCCAACAAGGGGCCTCAGGTGGTGGTCTTCAGTTCTGTAGCCAGGGTCCTGCGGGGAAGGGGTTAGACTTCCATAACCCACACTTGAAGTCTGCCCTCTATCTTGCCTTCAGGAAGTTGCTTTAGAAGTAGAACAAATTAGCTCACCTTTTTTATTAAGCTAACAATTTGTGAGATACATATATATGTTTTCTCTCTTAAGGTTAACTCCCAGGGAGTGGTAGCATAAAATCATTGGTGTTATAAAGAGAACAACTGGAAATATGGAGCTGTTATAAGACAATCCAAGGATTTAAAAAAAAAAAAAAAGAAGAAGAAATGAGCCAATAGGCTAATCCATTAGAGTTCCGTAGGATGACAGTTTGAGTCTTGGGGTATTTTTGGATTGTGATTTAAGCCTTTCACTGTTTGTAGCAATATCTTTATAAAACAGGATTAGGAAATGGCTGTTACTTTTGAATAGTCTTGAGTACTGACTAAAGGTAAGTCCCCAGTTCCTTTGTATATAAACACATGAGCCACGATGAATTTCACAAATAGAAAATTTGCCTCTGACAAAGAATGACAATTGGAAGGGAAACTCTGAACTATACAGCTGAGAATACTGGTTTCATCAGATTTGAAATGGAATAGTTAAAGTGATGTGCTAATTATTCTTGTTATTTTCTATTTTTCTGTCGTTAAAAGTAAAACTTCAGATGTAAAAATGCTTATCACACTCTTTCTGTAAAACTGAGAGGATAAAATAAAAAGTTAGGCAACATCAAAAAACTGATCTAAAGTATTATGAAGAGGAGGGGTGTTAAGGACATGGATCAAATCGTTGGCCACGTTCCCCTGAAGAGCTCATTGTCCAACACATGCCTGGAGATTGGCTTTTAGTATATAAAATCATTAAGGTGCTTTTCTCAGTCTCAAAACTGTAAAGCCATGTGTATACACAGGCTTTATAAATCACGAATTTCCATCTGTGTCCATCGATGATAAAAGCAGTTTTGTTTGCTTGTATCACTTAGGCTTTTATAGGCTGTTGAGGGCAATGATCTGTAACAGTTACAGAGAAGGAGGAAGTACTGTGCCATAGGATCAGAACTTTTGGGTTAGATTATATTCAGCACTATTTCCCCTGCACATTAAGCTATATGTTTTTTTTTCTCCCTGGAAGCTGTGTTAACATTTCTGCTGAATGGAACAGTGTACTTTTTTTTATGAATAAAATGTTAGCATTTCAGCTGCTTTAGTTGAGACAGCACAACATTACTGATTGAATAAACATATCAAAGGCCAACAGAAACTATTTGATTTCATACTTTAAAAATTTTATGAGAAAAATAGAGAAAGGATATATCTTTTTTGTTTATTTAATCTCTTAATGATTGTCCTAAAATTCCAAATCAAAGTGAGAGTATGGAATGAGCATTTACTTACCTTAAGGAAGAAAAAGAAACTTGAAATTCTCTCCTCAAAGGAGTGAGACTGAATTACCAACATTGCACTTTCCCCACAATTGTGAAGTGTCGCTTCGCCTTGGAAATCTTCCCATGCTCTCTTGGCCCAAACTGTGGTAGAAGGCAAGACGGAGGTTTGAGAAACTTGTGCTGCGAGTGCTGTCTCTATATGTTCCTAGGAAGGGTTGTTGCTGTGTTTTTTGAGGAAGAGAAAACAAAAAGATTATGAGCAGAAAAAAAATGTTTTTTGAGATTTATTTATTTATTTATTTTATTTAAAGAGTTAGAAAGTGAGTGAGAAAGAGAGCCATCTCCCCAGATGATTGCAGCAGCCAGGGCCATGCCAGGGAAAACTCGGGAACCCCAGGAGCTTCATCCACGTCTCCCAAGTAGACCCAGGGGCCCAAGCACTTGTGCCATCCTCTGCTGCTTTCCCGGGCACGTTAGCAGGGAGCTGTATCACACCTGGAGCAGTTGGGACACAAACTGGCACTCACATGGGCTGCTGATGTTATAGAGGCTTTACCCATTCTGCCACAGCACTAGCTCCAGGAAGAATTTCTGAAACATTGCAGAATAAACACAGTGGTCATGTCTCCCTGTCTGCCTAGAACAACTCTAATTTACACATGTTTCCATCAGCCTAAGGATGGCTGACTCCAGTTTTATTGAATAATTACCATAGTGAAATCGCACACCCCCAAAAGTGTTTTTGATTGTAATTTGTTTTACAGTTACTTAATATATTCCAGAAAAAAACATCTTAGGAAGGGATTGAACCATTTTCTTTGACTTCAGTTTCAAGATCAGAATCTGCTGAGACAATTTTATTTTTTTGCAGAAGCTATGGAAGACTATACATATATATATATACACACACACACATATATACATATATATGCATATATGTATGCACACATATATATACTCTTGATGTTAAGTCATGAAGGGAATGGATACAGGTGAATTTATGGGGTTGATAGGTGGGTTGATAGGAGACTTTTTGCCTGGAGTTTTTTGATACAGCATCTGACTATGAAATCAGTAATTGTTGGCCCCTGACATAAACTTGCGATCTTGTAATAAGTACATGACACAGTGCCTGGGGGTGAACGCAAGATGGCCTGGAGACAGCCTAATACGAAAGACCATCACTGAGGAAAAAATACACTTGGCATGATGGCAAGGTTTAGCATTCAAATTCCCTGTCAAAATGAGTAAATTAACCCCTGCTGTGTTTTAATCAATTCTACAGGAAAATATTACCCCCTTTCTCTTGATTCCGTTGGAATGACTAAAAGGGGGTAAATAACAGTGATGGCAGAGTAGGGTTAGTGGCAAATGGTCTTGATCACCCAATTTGGACTTCTTCCAACAGAATGAAATGATACTCCAATGAGTTCTTCTGTGAAGGACAGATCAGCATGGCACTGACGGCAGTGATGAGGAATGCTGCCGACTCCTGTTTATAAAGCCCTGATTCGCTGACAGTCCTGTGCTTTATAAATTCCTGTGGAGCAGGGGGAACAACATGGTATTTCAACTCCTGCTAAGGGAAAGAGATTTAGAAAGAAGTGCAGGGAGAGCCCACCAAGATCATGAAGAGCCGTAGATGGGGAACCTCTTTGCCGACACCTTTAAGCTCTGGAGCCTCTGACCTTCTGAGTCAAATTTGCTGCCCATGGGCTCTCTTTAGCTTGCTGATAATGAATGACAACTTTCAATAAGGGTGCATGTTTGTGTGCCAAACTCTACCCTCACTTCTTTCTTTCTTTCTTTCTTTCTTTCGTTCGTTCGTTCGTTCGTTCTTTCTTTCTTTTTCTTTCTTTTTCTTTCTTTCTTTTTCTCTATCTATCTATCTGTCCTTTTCATGATACCGTTCCATAGGCTCAGTGGTTTCCCCTTCCACCCTGTGCATCTTCTGTCCCGCCCACCCCCCACACACTGTTTTCCCCTATATTATTTCAATAGGGCAGTCCCTCAGCAGTCACAAGTGCATCATTCTGCTACTTAAGTGTATCATGACACTAGGTATAGACAATGGTAGGATGTCTAGCATCCTACTGTCAACATATATTTAATAGTTTCATTGGGAGTCCTTTGATTCAGGAGTAAAGATGCATGCTGTAATGTATCTACTTCTCTCCCTTATACAGTTCCTCTAGATACATGTATATGACATACATGTTTACCTATATATTTATTGATCTTATATTTTGCATGAAAGTTCCAAGCTCTCTTTTATGCACTTCAAAATCAGTAAACTCTTTGTGAAGTTCGCATAACTGTTTGGAGTGGATAATACAATTAATCATGCAAAAAATGAGTTACAAAAAAAATTGACTTGCCTAACATCAAGTAGTCACAAAAGCAAAATCAAACTTAGATAATCCAATTCTAGAGTTCATGTTCTTAGTCATTATAGCATCCTCAATCTAAAAAGTCTATGGAAGTGTGAATATTTTAACTCAGTGATAAGAACACATTTGTATAATGCTTAAGATTTTCACCCAAGGTTTATTGTAGGTCATTTTTTTCTTTTTTTTTACTTACTGTGTACTTTGAGCAGGGTCAGGCAGCCATTAGAAAATACACATCCTTTCCTGAATCTAGAGAAGGGACATTGTGTATGGTCAGAGGCTCTGAACTTCTGAGAATCACAACATGAGGGCTTCACTGAAGCTTTGGATAAATGGTTTCTTTAATTAAAGTATGGGATGAAATGGGGCATTCTCCCTTTGCCTCCGTTTAATCCCGGAGGAAGTCAGAATCATATATAACATCCTGCCCCCCAGTGAATCGGAGAGGGACCATTACTCAGCAAGGCAGATGTGGCATCAGAAGGGCTGACACAGCTGAGTGGAGGGCAGAGCCTGTTAGCAAAAATTCTTCGAAACCAGTGACCATGACCTTTTCTAGTTCCTACTTCACTTACTCCTTGAAAGTAATCAGGAATTATCTTGCCATGTAGGTCTGGCATGACTGAACTACCACTAAGAGGTAAGGGCATGAAGATCCTCACCTCAGAGAAAGTGGAACGCTTCTCAACCACGGAGTGGTTTTCTAGCCCAGGACTCCAAAAGAAAAACCATGTGAAAAGTGTGTTTTCTTAATCTGCCACTGAGAAGACAGGTCATTTCCTTTTCAGCCAGGAAAGCTGTGTTTTCTACTATTGTACAGGGCAAGATTTCATGAAATGATTGTGATAGAATGCAGACATCCTCAGTGACTTGCATTCACTGAGTTATCAAAGCCCGCAGGAGATGTTGTGTTTATTCACCTCTACTCAATCAGTACCCTGAATGAAATGGTGCTGGAGCTTGTTTGAAAGAGTGTCTGAAGTTCCCACAATAGACTGCACACAATAGATCTCTAAGGATGCTGCGCAGTAAAGGTGCCTCATCAAGGCCCTGCCCTGGTACAAAGTTGATAGAATGTTCAGTGAGGGCCAGGGAATGTAAGATGTTAGGGCAGCATGCCCACTGTCTCTCAGTTCTCTGGGGAGATCCACCTGGGCCATGGCAAACGCTGGTATGAACTGAAGCTCCCAAGACCTGTAGGAGTATAGATGTGGACTGCTTCAATTCACCTCATTTGCAAGGGTAGTGAATGCTCATTGTTCTTGTGGAGCCTTTCAGTCATGGATGTCTGCTTGGGAACAGGTAGATTGCTTGGTCGTGGAGGAAGATGCAAAGAAACATATTGTCATAAGAAACAGCACAGCTGTTGCCAAGACTAGCTGTGTAACCTTGGACCAGCCACTTAATCTTGTCTGAGGTTCAAGTTTTTAACTGGTCAGAAGAAGAGTTCCAACAAGTTGATTGCTGAGGTCAGAATCAACACTAGGATCTGAAGATTCTGAAACTGGGGACAGATTCTGTAAGACAGTAAATTTTCTTTGGTGTTCAAATGGATTAACTATATGAATACCCACACTTTTAGAAAAGGTTAGTAATATGAACCACAATCCTTGATTGGCCATTTTTTAAACTGATGTGTAGAGGAAGAAATGTCCCAGACAATGTGCTGACCAATATGGGTATCACCAGGTGCATGTGGCTATCTAAATAAAAAGATCTTACATGGAGTAAGAAATAGAGTCTTTTAGACGTACTAGCCACATTTCAGTTTTAGGGGGCACCTGTACCTGGGGGCTCTGCTGTTGGGCAGCACAGGCAGTGGACAACACCAGCTCTACGGAAAGCTCTGTCCATTAGTGCTGACTGAGCACGTTGTCCAGATCACGAACCACAGTGCTTTATCCTTTGGAGCAGCATGTAGATACTTGTCCTCAAGGGTGACTTGAGGAGTGAAAGGGTGGATTAAATCCCACTTGGACAAAGCAGTGCCAAAAATCCTTCTTGCAAAGGGTGCTGACCTGCAACAGGAGTTTGAGAAATATGGGAAAGAGAGGTCAGTGGAAGGGATTTGCGAACAACCTTGGAGTGTGACTAGATCTGGACTCTGGAGGCCACAGGACCCCATCGGGGGAGGTTCACAGAGAGATTGTCACCCCAGGCGCAGCTGATCCTAACAATGGAAAAGTGTGAGAGGAACAGGGCTGTCATCCCAGGACTGCTGCTCAGCACTGTGTTGGGAAGTAAGCTGCTCATGTGCAGTCCATGCTACAGAAGGGAAAGCTATTACCTAGTACATCAGGGAGAGGAATAATTTCGCCTGTTCTGAGAGGGATGACAGAGTGGCCATCAGCTATTTAGGTACAGGACCAGGCAATCAAAGCCACCTGATGTACTGAAGCCAAGACCTGAGCTTTACACATGATCAGTGCAGTAAGAAGACAGCTGCTTTTCCTGCCTGCCCTGCTGGCAAGGGGCCCATGCATATGGAGGAAGGAAGAAATCAGAGGCGAATGGCAAGATGATTGTACATGTACCTGCTGTCTGGAAGCCATCTGCAAAGGGAATCACCCTTCTTTTCTGAACTTATTCCAGGTTCAGCTGCAGGAGATGACACTGAAGATACAAGCACCGAGTTCACGGACAGTATTGAGGAGGAAGCTGCTCACAGGAGCCACCAGCAAGTAAGTCAGGGTCAGGTTCTGGGGTTCCCAGGGTGGGAGGTACACAGTCCTTCTGAGGTTCTCATGCCTCCTACGGCCCACCTGGACGTGGAGTGAGAAGATATTTTTTTAATTTAAGTAATTTCCTAAGCTGCTTCCTGACCTCCCCATGCTCTCCAGCTGCCTCTTCAACTCACATCCTCACTCCACTTTCCTCTCTAATTCACCCTTTGGTTTTTATTACTTAAAGGTCTTCCTTCAGCTTCCTAACCCCTCCACCTACCTTTTGCCCCTAAATACACCCCATAGCTAAAACTTCAGGAAAATATTTGGTTGCAAGACACTGAGAGCTTCTGTTCCAGGGCTTTTATAACTGAAACACACTCTAGAAGACAGGGAGTCATGAAAGGGCTGCCTGGGGAGGTTGCAGGGCCTAGGACGTGAAGAATACTCCTTGGGAAGCTTCCAGAGGATCGAAGCATTTCTAAAGTGAGGAAAATGAAATCTCATTACGTGAAAGGGAACTCTCACACAACCGACAAAGTCACCTAGCTCCTAAGAAGTCAATGACCAGCAGGTGGTACTTCATCAACAAGCTCAGTCAAGCCTCAGAACTTGTTGCCCAAGGCCTGAACACTTGCTACCATCAGTGAAGGGAAAAACAGCATGTTCTCAAGCCCAAGAGTGACTATCATGTACATCAGGGATTAAGTCACCCATAGCGACCCCACAGCATTCACTGGAACTCCTGTTTATCTCTACTTTGTCCAGTGTCTTGAGTAGTCACACCTCTTGGAGGGACCATGCCTGTGATTCAGTTGTTAAGAAGAAACTGGGTCATGGTCATATCCTTCTGCAGAAGCCACTGAGCTTGTCCAATAATGGCTTTGTGGGTGCCTCTTAGGACAACTGTAGGGGAAATGAGGCTTTCTGGGTCTGCCTGTACATCTCCTGCCTAAGAAGAGACGACATATCTAACAAATCATAAGAAGAGCTCACGTGGGTAGTGTCTAAATCTTACACAGTTTGGCTTTTGAGGATGTAAGTTTGTCTGGGATACCTTTTCATGTTCTCAACAATTTCTTTACCTTCTAGAACAATTTAATTTTTGTTGCTCTAGTTGTGCCTGACCTTCTGCCTTGAGTTCTTGCATGAGCTCTGCTTGAACAGCTGCTTCTGAGTTTTCCTAACCTATGGTTATGACTTGAATCATGTATACCACTGTCTCTCTGAGCAGTTCCCTCTGTCCCTTGTTCCTTGCTTTCTTTGAGGACCTGTAGGATGAATGAGATAAAGCTAGATTGGCATGTTGGATGATCACTGGTGATTACAGAGACCATGGGACAGGATGAACTTTGGGATAAGTAAACAAGAGTCATAAGCATGGGAGCTAGGTAGCCACATTCTAATCGACATGATTTAAACTGTCCCTAGTCATGCATACCCTTTGCTCCAATTTTTAGTTGTGGCAACCTGCCCTGTAAATTATTTCTTCCACCACCTTCTCTTTAGCCTAGCATGGATAACAGGACCAGACCCCATTCTGAGATGGTTAGTTTAGCCTGGAGTGAATGTTTAAGGTGGGAAATATGTGCCTGCCATGCTACTTTGCATAAAGAGGTACCAAGTATAATTACAGGTTAAGGAACCTTTGAATCGGGACTTGATTCATGATAAACAAAGTATATACTTGTTGAATGAAGAATCTTTTGGGTAAGCAACTTTTTTTTTTTTTCTATCACATTTTCTTGAAATTTTATCAATGACTTTGGATAGGAGGAACTATGGTTTGTGAAATAATTGAAATCATTGTAAACTACTTAATTTTTTTCTGGAGTTTGAGGATGTGACTTTCCTGCTAACAATTAAATAAAGCTTGCTTTGCCATACTGTCTTGTGTCCAGATTCTCAAATGTTTGTTTAGTTGTTTCCAGAGAAATGATTTCCTGAAGATTAGCCTGTAGGTGCCTCCTTGTTGTGTCTTTGTGAAGTCAACTTTATTCTTAACAGCGAACTCCCTTCCTGCCTCAAGCATACACATAATTCCCTTAAAAAACACATTCAGTTTTGTGCTCCTGCCAAGGAGTTACCTTTCGGTATAATTGCTTTCTTCTTCTTGTTTTTTGTTTTGTTTTGTTTTGTGCCCACTTGCCCAAGGAAGCTTTAAGTCTGGACACGATGCAATATTCCCTAGAGATCTTAGCAAAATCTCATTCTGAAGTGAATGTAAGATCTATAATGAATACCTAGGACATTACTCTTTAAGAAACTAATCCACCATTGCTTTTTATCTAAAACTTTACTGGAGAAAAGTTAATCAAGAGTCAAGATTCAAATACAAAGAATAGAAGTCAGAAGACTGAAAAATTGAGAAAAGATATTTTAAGACAGTCACTATCTTAAACTTTATATTTTTATGGAATACAATGTGATGCTTTGTACTCCACACAAATGGATAATGTGTGAAAAAATTAAAGCAAACTAATGATCATATCCAACACCTTGCCTATCTATAGTTTTTGTGTTGGAATTTCAAAAGCTAGACTCCTATTTTGAAATGACATGATTATTGGACATAGTCATCTTGCTATACTGAAACCCTATTCTACTTGTCTGACACTTTGATAACGGTTCTCATTCTCTCCCTCTCTACCCTGCTGCCTAGCCTCTGGTAACCATCACTCTGTTCTCTACTTTTTTAGGTTCCAAATACAAGGGAAATTATACAGTGTTTGACTGTAGGTACTAGGTTTATTTCACCTAGCATGAGGTCCTCCAGATTCATCTCTTTTATTGTAAAACCGTAGAATTCCCTTCACCCTTCTTTTAAGCAGATTAGTATAAGAATCCTTTAAAAAAAAATCTGTGGAAAAATGGAGTCAAAGTTGTTGATTGATACAAAAATCTTTGAAATTCACAGCATTTTCCATAATATCCATTTTTATGAATGTTTTAAAAACCCCCTATTGTGCATACATTTAAATTTTTTTAGTATTTTAACTTTCAATTTCATTTCCCACAAACTTTTTGAATTACTCCCACTTTGCATTATGTCTATACACCAGGTTTTCCTTTCCATGCATCCAGTCATGCCTCGTACTGCCTGTGAGTAGTACCGCAGTGAACATGGGAGTGACAATATCTGTCTCATATATTGGCTTCAGGGCTTTTTTAAATATGTTCTCCAAAGTCAGATTACTGGGACATGTGGTGATTTTATTTTTCATTTTGGGGAACCACATGCTACTTTTCACAATGGCAGTGTTAATATGTATCTTCCAACTACCAGTGTGTAAGAGTTTTTCTTGCATTCACTCCATGCAGCACTTGTCATCTTTCATCCTTTTGAGAAAACCTGTTCTGACAGATACTAGGCACCCTCTCATGGTGGGTTGCTTCTGCATTTCTCCAGTGATTAGTGTGCTGAGCCCTTGACAAAAGCTAGCTTTGAATATCCTTGGTGCTGACTTGGCTTTGTGAGAGAACCCAGTCGGCAAACAATTGTGTGGAAGCACTAGCATCAGGGGGCTAGAAAATGTAAAAAAAAACAAAACTTGTGAGTGAGAAATGATTTCAGAAAGCTGTAATCAATTCAACTGGCTCCCTCACATCCCAGAAGCCTTGGGCTTTAGTCTCTGGCACAGAACAGAAACCTCGGCTTCTCAAATGTGATAAACATTTGTGGAAAGGTTAGGTCCCGAGTCACTGCTTGTGCATTTACTATTCAGTTGCATCTGCTTTTAAATTTTGAAGTTAGCCAAAGTAAGGCCCCTTTATGATGAAAATATGAAAACTCAAATTTTAGCCTGGGCAAAAAAAAATCAGATTTCTAGACAAGGACTTATATTCTCATTTTTCATGTCATGAATTAGAGCAAATAGACCTCAATGTTCTTCTGGTATTAATAAATAATGTATCAATTATATTTTTTTTATAAAGTAAATAGGCATTTTGAAACCAATGGAAATAGGTGATGTATATCCAGAAGGCCCTTTATAAATAGATGGGCTTCTTTCAAGTCAGACATGAGATTTAAGCCAAAGGCACCCTTGCGTTTTAGAAAGGAGTACATTCATTCTAGTGAAGTAAGTTTGAGAGAGTTTATATAGAAATATAAAATCAGGTAGTTTAAAGTGTGTGTGTGGTGGGGAAGCGGGCCATCTAGTCACTCTTCTTTATTTTGTTGCAGGAGATTGGCAGCATAAGCTAGACTGGCCACCAGCCTGACTCCTGCAGAGTCATGGAGACAGGCTACAAGCCCTGGGTGGGACTGGACACCTAGGATCTGCATAGTTACATCTGTGGGTTGTTTTCTTTGTCACAAGTGCACATCTCTTCATAACCTCAGGTGCTCTACTACTGGCCACCATTACACACCTGTGCTCTGTGTGGCCTGGATTCTACCATGCTTTATTGAGGGGAATAACCAAAGTGTGCCTTCCATACAGTTCCATCAATCATTGATCCAGAAAAGCAGCTCTGTTCTGGACCCTGAGCTGTTGAATGTGTTGGTGACCAGAGTGAAGGCATAAAGCCCGGAATTAATTCTACAAATCATCCTGAATCGTGGAGATACACAGCAAATATTTTGGTCATTGAAAGTGACCTGTATAGCCAGAATGAATTTACAGATGACAAGCACAATCACAATATTTGCAGAGATAAAATGATATGACCCAGACTTAGCTCAGGAGGAACAGTGGCAAGTCAGAAGATCCACACTACTCTGAAGTGAAACCTAAAAATACTGTCACCAAGGAACCAAGAAGCCAGCATATTAGGATGTGCTAAGATTAGTACTGGGGGCTGCTGCTGTGGAATAGTGAATAAAGCCTGCAGTGTTGGCATCCTGTATGGGTGGCGGTTAAAGTCCTGGATGCTCCACTTCCGACCCAGCTCCCTGCTAATACACCTTAGAAAGCAGTGAAAGATAGCTCAGGTGCTTGGACCCCTGTACCTATGTGGGAGGCCCAGATGAAGTTGTTGGCTCCTGGCTTCAGCCCAGCTCAGCCTTGGCCATTGAGGCCATTTAGAGAGTGAAAAGCAGGTGGAAGATTTTTCTCTTTCTCTATAACTCTGTCTTCCAAATAAAATAAATAATAATGATAATAAACAGATTGGTATTAAATAGATAGGCAGAATAATCTTAGACCAAAATGACCATACTCTAAATACATGATCATATCCAGATTTTGATTTTTTTTTTTCCGTTTATAAAGCATGGTAAAAATCTGGAGAAAAGCCAAAATGAACAGTGATGAAATCTCAAAGTTGATAAATCCCCATCTGGAGAAAAAAATACAAGATCTGTTTTAATTGAAAGACTGAGAAGTCCTTCAGGAGTATCCTTGGGGAGGAAAAAAAAAGGTGTTGGTAACTGGTTTTTGTTCCCTTCTCCCATGCTTAGATCTGTAGAGAGTTTGGTAGTGTCAGCATACAGCTGGCAGCTGGCAAGGTGGCTTCACCCCAGCTTGCCTTGTCCTGCTGCCAGGAAGCCTCAGCTTGCCTTGTTCTGCCTGCAGTTCTGTGCTGCTGTGGCTCTGCTGTTCTCCCTGCTCTTCATCCTCCCAGCCAGATGTCCTCTTTGGAGACTAAGTTACAGGCAGAGGCTTAGGCATCAAGCACGGTATCTTGTGCAGTGATCCGCGGTTCAGGGCTCCAGTGTCCCAGGACTGATGGAGTTCCCTGGCTTGTAAGCAGACTCCCTGGGAATTCTGTGCCGCAGCAAGAAAAGCATCACTGTAGCCACATGCTCCAGTTCTGACTAAACCCATTTGTGTCCATTTCCCATGTGTCTGTGTACATTCTCACCCCTTTCTAGTTCCCCTGTATTTCCCGTGGCCTCAGTCTGCCTGTGTTATTGGTGTTTCCTCAACACCCACACCAATCTCAGCACCCTTTTGATGGAGACAGTCCTTGGTGGGTCCAGGTGGGTCCGCCTTCTTGGGTCTGCATTGCAGAACATTGTTGTAATGTCATGTTCTTCTTGAATTCTCGTTAATGACCTAATTTTTAAAATCCATGATTTTTCTTTCAGCTCATCAAGGTGGCTTTGGAAAAAAGCCTGGCAGCTGTGGACACCCCGGATGTCTCTCTTTCCTCCCCTTCCCCAGTCGGAGGGGACAGTAACAGGTGTCTGCAGGAAGAAATGCTCCACCTGAGGGCTGAGGTTCATCAGCACCTGGAAGAGAAGAGGAAAGCAGAGGGGGAGCTGAAGGAGCTAAAGGCTCAAATTGAGGAAGCAGGATTCTCCTCTGTGTCTCACATCAGGTAGGATGCTCTGTCAAGAGAAGGGGCACCTGCTAGGAATGAGGCCATGTGCCCGAGGCATGCACCTTGTTGCAGCCAAGGTGCTAGTGTTGTCATGGGACTGCTTAGTCCACATCCCAGGCTGTATGCATTGATGCTTCTATAAATCCTTTAGAAAAAATTGATAATATTGGGTAATGCTAATCACTTGTTTTATCAATCAGTCCAGTCTTAATATAATACTACTGATTGCCACTGCCCATGTTCCCATCATGCATGTGACAGTCATGGATGGAAAACTCTCAGCTGTGTGATTAGTATTACTCTTTGGACTTGACCATGTGGGGAGTCTCCTGCTCGTCAAGATATTTCATTGCTTTGTTCAGAACCAGAACAGCCTGCAAGGAGGGTTTACACAGGGGCCCGTCTGTCTCCATTCAACCCCCGCTGAAGCATAAGTCCTTGAATCATGGCAGGGCAGTCTTGGTCACCTCTGGAGCACTGTTAGATTTACAACATAGCAAATAGCTGGCCATTGGCTACACTGGCCATGATGGTTACTTTTTTTCTTTTCGACAAAAAAAATGCTTGAGGAACTTGCTCATACAGTAGGACTAATTCATTTATTCCCTCATCCCTGCCCACCACGGCTGTCATGCTCTGTCTTCAGCACAATTGTGAAGTTGTGTATTTTAATTTGCACCCTATTGTGTCCTTGTGTGTTATATGCCACTTGAGTGTCTCTGAATACTATTAGCGCTTAAAGAGAATTTTGGCATCTAGCTTCATGTCCTTGAAGAAGCTCAGGCCTAGAGAGTTCCAAGCGACATGCTCAAGTTTGCATAATCACTCATGAATATTTTCATTTTTATATACTCCCACCTCCCATTTTAAGAGATTTTTCTATACTATATATTTTGTCAAGTGGTTGTAAAAATCACTTCTTTGAATTATCAGTCTTAAATTTTACCTAAGGTACAACATAAGGTTATTTAGACTTTTTTGTATATGAGCTTAGTTGAGGTGTCACAGGTAAGAACAATACCTCTCTTTTGATTTGATAGTTGAGCCTGCATTCAAACCACAGATAGATGTCTTCGGAAGTTAATTTCTATTTGGCTCAGGAGTATTACCGGCAAACTCTCAGTTATTTAACCCTTCACTCAATTCAGAATCATGAACATTGTTGAAGTCGTTGAGCTTTGCTTTCTTTAGTTTTTTCTTTTTTTGCCAACACATCAGGGTTTTCCTCAAAACAGTTATAAAGCAATATTAAACCTTCTCTGATACTATGCACATGTCCAGTTTTCTTCCTTCTACCTCTGCATTTTGGTGAAGTACCTGGCTCCCCTTCCTCTGTGGAGAAGCTGGCTCTCACAGGCAGTCTGAGTCCTACACCTGCCAGGGTTGTCCTCCTTGGATCACACCAGACAGGCTCTGCTCTAGGTTCTAGTACGTTAGAATCCTGAGACATCCAGTCCAGGTATGCATCCACCTGCTGGCTCTAAGGACTGTGGCTTAACCTATTTCCTTTACCTCTTCCAGCTCAGTGGGTGTAAGTTCAGAATGCCGAAGGTTCACCTGTGGTCCTTAAGTAAAATGTAGGTTCCTACACCTTAGCACTTTAAGTCACTCATGTAAGTCAGGTGTTGCTTCCTTAGGTCTGTAACTAATACAGCATGGATTTGATGGAATTCTCTCTGGCAGTCCCTGGGCTGGCCATACCATATATGTAATTTTGTTGAAGTATCTACTAACTCCACTTAGAATCACGTTTTAATCCTCATTTTGTCTAAAAGGAGATTGAGGCTGAAATAGGTTGCATGTATGATCTTGTTAAATCCATGTTGTTTATTACATCCACCTCACTCTACTCAAGGGTCTGTTGTGATGAAAGGGTATATGCAAAATTTTTTTTGGTGAAAGTTAGTTGTTTTAGCCAATCTTAGGTCTTCAACAACTTTGTGTGCTTTGCATGGCAGGCTCTTGTGCAGATCCCTAGAATACAGAGCAGGATGGATACTTCTGCTCTCATGGAGGCCACCTCTCATCACATGAACCAAAAGATATAAATAGTGGTCATTAAAGGGTCATTTATTTGGAAGAATTACAGAGAGGGAAAGAAAAAGAGAACAACGAGAACCTCCATCTGCTGGTTCACTGCCCAGATGACTGCAATAGTTAAGGCAAGGCAAGGTCAAAGTCAGGAGACAGTTGCTTCATCTGGGTCTCCCACATGAGAGGCAGGGGCCCAAGAACTTGGACCATCCTCTGCCACCTTCCTAGGCACGTAAACAGAGCTGGATCAGAAGTGGAGCAATTTGAGATTTGGATCTGTGCTAATATTCTATACCATCATCACAGGCGGTGGCTTAACTCCCAGCACCACAAAGCTAGCCCCCATAAGCAAATAATTACATAAGTACATTTTTCTGATAATTCTGACTCATATTTATTTCTGCTGTGTTCCTAGTTTCATATTTATCATTCAGTGGTTTCAAACTGACTGTTGGTTGGTGAAATTAATATAACTACAGAATCTGTAAGAGTACACTTACTGTAGGCAAGGCAAGGTTCTTCCTGTTTTCTTTACACTATAAGTCCCAGTGGTTTTGTTTTTGTTGTTGTTGCTGTTGTTTTCTTTCAAAGGCCATTGGCAGCAGGCACATAGGAGGCTGTGTGGCTCATGCTGATCTGAGTCCAAGACTTTTAGTGATGATGCTGTTAGCAAGTAGCAGCAGAGGTATGAGCAAGTCTCTTGGCCTTCCTGATCCTTGACCTGCTTTGTAAAATAAAGCAGTTGTCAGTCTCTGAGGTTACTTCAGCCTCTGAGTTGTCTCTGAATGAATTATGGAATTAAACGTGAGTAAAAAGTACTGTTAGCAACTGGCGATGCCAGCCGCAGCTCCTGACCGTGTGTATTTCCTTCAGGAACACCATGCTGAGCCTTTGCCTGGAGAACGCAGAACTGAAAGAGCAGGTGGGAGAAGCAATGTCTGATGGATGGGAGATAGACGATGACAAGGAGAAGGGCGAGGTGATGGTGGAGACTGGAGTCGCCAAAGGGGGTCCCAGTGACAGTAACCTTCAGTCTGAGTTCCGAAAGCTCCAGGGAAAACTGAAGAATGCCCACCATATTATCAGCCTCCTCAAGGAACAGCTAGTGCTGAACAGCAAGGAAGGGAAGAACAAACCAACTCCTGAGCTGCTGGGGCATCATGACAAGGAGATCGGCGAAAGGAACTCTGGACTGTCTTGTTCTGCTGAAAAGCACCAGTGCCAAGAGGAGGGCGTTGTGAGCGTGAGGCCCTACCCCAGACCCCAGAGCCTTGACCTTGGAACTGTCCTCCCCGTGGATGCCCATCAAGTAAGTGTGGGTACGGATGGAATAAAAAGACATTTGGAGAGGGACTGGAGATGTGAGGCTTTGCCTTAAACAGTTCTGCCTTTTGTATCAGGAGTTAAAAGCCTTTGCACCAGGAGCAGTGGTGATGATAATATTCTGCACATAGTTAGCCCTAGAGTAACGTTTACAGCACCAACGGTCTGTGAGCTCAAGATTCCAGGCACAGGCTGCCCTACTCTTTTCTATCAAGTCACACTGTTATTTTTTTATTTTATTTTTACGTATTTATTTTTTAGAGATAGTGGCAACTGCTGTGGGGTAGTGAAACTTTGGGATTCAAGTAGTCAAACAAGCACTGTGTAATGACAACTCTGTTCTCATTATTGTTTTTGTTACGTCTCGCTACAGGGTGGGTCCCGGGTCTCAGAGGGACTTGCTGGGATGCTGTTATGGGAAGCAGCTTTGCTGAGGATTTAGTAAAATGAATACAAAAGGTTCTGCGATAACCACTGTAGAAAGAAGGGAGGGAGATGACATTTCTTCTTGTCGTGTTTCCTGAGATCTCTCCAGATCTGAGTGCTGTGCTCTGTGCTATAGATACAGAAATGAATAAACACATCCCAGCTCTCCAGGAACCCTTTCCAAAAAGTGAGAAATGGCCAAACAGCAGGGCAAGTGCTATGGCCAACACATGAATTGAGTTCACAGATTCCTGAGGGGGAAAGAGAGGAAGAGATAACTCACACTTTCCTCTTCTTGTCCTTGCCCTTTTTTTACAGCTGAATAATAAACCCCAGATCTGGGATGCTGTGCCACAGTCAGAACTCAGCCTTTCAGGCTCCACCAAGCACCTTCGCTCCCAACTGGCACAATGTAAACAACGCTACCAAGATCTCCAAGAGAAGCTGCTGATCTCAGAAGCCACTGTCTTCGCCCAGGCGAACCAGCTGGAGAAATACAGAGTCGTATTTGGTAAGTCTTACAACAATACCATCATCACAGTTTTTCCTCTTCAGAGGAAGCTATGTGTTTCCCAGACTTGAGTTTTCTTTTGCACCTCAAAACAAACTGAATCCTGGCCATCTTCCTAGAACTATGGAAGTGGATATTTGATTTCCACTAGTAAGTGACAAGAAAGAATAAAGAATAAAGGATAAAGGTTTCAAGTTTGCAGTGAAGAATGGGCAGGAAATGGACTGACCCTCTATTGGTCAGCTGATTTGTGCATACCCAATAAATCGCTGTATTTTTCCCAACACAGGTTAATGGTTTCTCTTCTGCTTCTCTTTATACCATATTAGATTTTCCAAAAACATACCATCATTATTGATCTAGCGTCAGCATAGCCCAGAACTTCCTGCAGCTGATGAAAAAGTTCTCTGTGTCTATCGTGTGTGGCAGTTGAACACATGAAATATGGCTGGTGCAACCTGGAATTTTAAGTTTTGTTTAATTATAATGAATGTAATATGAAATAATCATGTAGGATATATATGAATTCCATGTGACCAGTAACTGTTTAACTGGACTGAGATGTTTTTCTACTCTAAGTTAGTAAAGTTCTGTTCAAATTGTTATTGAGGCCCTGTAGGTAAAACACCTGCTTTGGTCCACTGGGGCTCCTAGAGACCAATGTATGCAACAGTCAACTTAGACATCACTGAATCTATGTTGTGTGAAAGTGAGGGGGAGTTCTGCCTCATGGAATAGGATCGGCCTCTAAACCTCTAAGGGCCAGGGTATGTGGCACTGAGGTTGAGGGAGGATGTGCCTACTCAGTAAACACTCTTTGGTATATTTTCAAGCAGGTGAATCCTTGGTGAAGCAGGACAGCAAGCAGGTCCAAGTGGACCTGCAGGACCTGGGCTATGAGACTTGTGGCCGAAGTGAGAATGAAGCCGAGCGGGAGGAGACCACAAGCCCTGGTAAGAGTGCAGGTCATGGGATACACATTTCCGCCCTGGCTGGGGTTGAACTTGACTGCTATTGGCCAGTGCCACTCCTGAGCAGTGGAAGGGGAAAGGAGACAGAGGACCAGAGAAGAGCAGGAAGCTTGGAGAGTTCTTGCCATAAATGAGGCTAGTTTTCAGCGTATTTCTGATAACTTAAAAACCAACTATTACAGGGAAAAAAAATACTAAGGCTTACTTACTAAAGAGAAATCTGCTTTGCTTTTTGGGGGGAGAGGGGAATGGAGATATGCAAGCTACAATTTTAAAAGATTTATAGGAAATATCAGAAGTGAAGGATCACTGTTTTTGTTAAGAACTTAGACAAAGATCTCTAAGCCTCCCAGTGGAAAATGGGTGTTCTTTGACATATGTGTGTTACATGTGCATGTCGTTTCACATTTGTTTTTTTCACTTTTATTATTATTCTCCGTGCTACTGTCTTGTAGTATAGGAGTTCCTCCCTCCCCTTCTTTTATCTCCAATTTCTGCTCCCACCATTTTCTCTCAAATTACCACAGTAGTAGAATGGAGGACATGTCTATATAAAGTGGTCTTTTTCTTTGAGAAATTCTTTCACTGGTTTGCATTGTGAAAGTTGAGCCCTCTATCTCTCTCTCTTTTTTTTTTTTTTTTTTTTTTTTGAGGTCAGATAGTAACCTCTTAGCTTTTTAAATTTCTTTAAATTTTTTATTTGGAAGGAAGATTTACAGAGAGAGAGAAATCTTCCATCTGCTGGTTTACTCCCCAAATGGCCACAATGGCCAGAGCTGAGCTGATTTGAAGCTATAAACCAAGATCTTCTTCTGGGTCTTGAGTAAGGCTTAAGGACTTGGACCATCCTCTACTGATTCCCCAGTTCATAAACATGGAGCTGGATGGGAAATGGAACAGCTGACTAGAACCAGTACCCGTAAAGGATGCCAGCCTTGCAAGCAGAAGGATTAGCCTGTCGGGCCACCATACCAACCCCAAATGCTTAAATCTTAAATCATTTTGTAACAATTTTTGATGATAAGATGACAATCTAAATAATCAATTGGTGTCAGGGAAAAAATAGGGAGGCCCATGAGCCAGTGCCCATATGGGATCTTGGCAATTGCAAGAAGAGGATTAGCCTGTTGAAGTGTAACTCCAGCCCCATCAATGTCATTCTTAAGTTCTTAAGAGGCATGCATGTTGGGCTTGGTGCAATGATTCAATTGGCTAATCTTACCCCTCTGGAAAGTGCCAGCATCCCAAATGGATGCCAGCTCGGGTCCCAGCTGTTCAGCTTCCCATCCAGCTTCCTGCTTCTGGCCTGGGAATTCAGCAGAGGATGGGCCGAAGCCTTAAGCTCCTGCACCCATGTGGGAGACATGGAAGAAGCTCCTGGCTCCTGGGTTCAGATTATCTTAGCTCCAGCTGTTGATGGTCATTTTGGGGGTGAACCAAGGACTGGAAGCTGATTCTGTCTGTCTCTCTTCTCTGTAAATCTGCTTTCCAATAAAAATAAATTTTATAAAAAGAGGCATGAATATGTGTTGAAAATAACAGAACCCTGGGAAGTTTGCATTCAGGCTCTGCCACGTGCTGGTTGAAGTGGTCTGAAATAAGCTGGTTTACCTTTGAATGTGTGTTTACATAATCGTTAGACTTGTAGAGCTGTTGGAAAGTTAAGCATAAACAGGCAGGATAGGGGAGTGTTTCAGTTTTGATCTGAGAGATTATTATCCTTGTGTCCGAAGCTGCCTCCCCACCTAAGGCAGTGGTCACTGCAGGACCTTTGCTTCAATCAGCAAGATGTTCTCATCTTTTTCCAGAGTGTGAGGAGCATAACAGCCTTAAGGAAATCCTCATGGAGGAGACATGCTCTGGGAAGGGACGCCTGGGTCCCCCACTGGCCAGCTGCCCTGGGAGGAAGCAGCAGGAATTCCAGGCTCAGGGGCAAGCAGAGGATATCTCAGCCCTGCAGAAAGACATCGCGGATCTGAAAGCCCAGCTGCAGAGTGCCAACAAGGTCATCCAAAGCCTCAAGAGCCGGGTCCGATCACTGTCCGTTACAAGCGATTACTCATCGAGCCTGGAAAGACCCCGGAAGCTGAGGGCTATTGGCGCCCTTGAAGGATCTTCACCTCGTAGTGTCACTGATGAGGATGAGGGCTGGCTGTCCGATGGCACTGGGGCTTTCTACCCACCAGGGATTCAGGCCAAAAAGGATCTGGAACGACTCATCCAGAGGGTGGCACAGCTGGAGGCACAGCTGCCCAAGACCGGCCTGGAAGGGAGACTGGCTGAGGAGCTGAGGTCGGCCTCTTGGCCAGGGTAAGGAGAGCAGGTGTTGCCGTGGTGGAGGATGCCTGTGTTGGTGCTTGATATACATCTATTAGTAGAATGACAGGCCAGGCAATACAGCGCAGTGGGAAGGTACGGGGTAGACTGCATGGGCACTGTCTCCCCTCACAGAATGTACCATTGATTTGTGGGCATTTCACTAACACATATTGGACTAACATGTATTTGGAGTTTGACTAGCTCAGAAACACAGATGAGATGCAGGGACAGTATGGTTTGTTGGTTTGTTTTTTGTTTGGTGATTTTTCTGCAGTAGGTTTTCAGAGCAGAATTTACTCTTAAATATTCCCTGTGTCTTTTCTGAATTCAGTGCTGGGGGAGTTCCATCAGGATATTCTCAGAATATTCTCCCCAGAAGCTCCACCCTGTATCACTCACTCTTGCCCATTTTTTTCTTTTAAAAAATTCTTCTTTTAAAATACTTCAAATAATACAGAAAAGTATAAAGAATTCAATGAATACTCAGAGGCTAAATAATTTTTTAACATTTTCCTGTTTCCCATTCATAGGTAAATATATGCTCTCACGTATGTATGATTTTTTTCTGAGAGAAGAGGTAGATATGTTAATATCACGTAATGTGAGATTCATGACAAAAATTAATTATGTAACAGCTATAATTCAGCAAAAACAAGTTTTATAAATATTTATATTCCAAATAATATGACATCTAAAGATTTTTGAAAATATTTATTCGAAAGTTAGAAGTACAGAGAGACAGGACAGGCAGAAAGAGACACTGCAACATCCAGGGCTAAACCAGGCTTGAACCAAGAGCCAGGCATTTCTTCCTGTCTCCCATGTGGATTCAGGGGCCCTGACACTCAGGCCACCTTCTGCTGCTCTTCCCAGGCCATTAGCAGGCAGCTGGATTTGAAGTGGAGCAGCTAGGTCATGAAATGATGTCCATTTGAATGCTGGCATTGCGGGCAGTGCCTTCACTCACTGTACCACAATGCCAGCCCACATTCACATTTTTTTTTACTACATATAAACATATGTATTAACTTCTACATATGAAAGAAAACACACAGTATTTGTCTTTTTGTAACTAGTTTATTTCTCTTAGCGTAATAATGATCGCTAGTTCCATGTATGTTGTTGCAAATATCAAGATTTAATTCTTTTTTATGGCTCAATAGTTTTGCATTACCTTGAAATATCATGTTTTCTTTTTCTAGTCACCCTCTAATGTGCATTTAGGCTGATTTCATATTTTGACTATTGTGAATAGGCTGCTATAAGCATGGAGTGAAGACATCTCTTTGATATGCTGCCTTCATTTCTTTGAGTATCCCACAAGAAATGGTATAGCTAGGTCATAATGTAAAT
This sequence comes from Ochotona princeps, assembly GCF_030435755.1. NCBI lineage: Eukaryota > Metazoa > Chordata > Mammalia > Lagomorpha > Ochotonidae > Ochotona > Ochotona princeps. The sequence continues at coordinate 102,279,365 of NC_080833.1, read as the reverse complement.
CCAGTTTTAGCTTTTTGTGGAATCCCCGTACTGTTTTTCATAATGACTGCTAATTTATATTCCTACTAACAGTGTGCAGGATTCCTTTGTCTCTGTATCTCACCAGTGTGTGTTATTGTTTGACACTCATTAATAGCCATTCTGACTGGGGCGGGATGGTACTTCACTGCTTCTTTTTCTCTGTATTTCCCTGATGGCTAGTAATACTAACACTAAGTAATACATGTTTGCTGTCCACATGTATTTCTTTATTTAAAAAGCTTTTATTCAGATTGTTTGCCCGTTTCTTAATTCGAGTGCTTGCTTTGTTAACTTTCTTGGTCTCTTCATAGATCCTGGATATTAACTTTTTATCTACTGCAAACTTCACAAATATCCTCTCCCATTCTGCTAGTTGTCTGTTCGTTCTGTGGATTGTTTCTTTTGCTTGAAGAAGCTTCGTGGTTTGACAAAATCCCATTTATCATTTTTGCTTTCATTGGCTGTATTTTTGGAGTTTTGTGTAACGTGTTATTGCCTATGTGGGCGTCTTAAAATGTCTCCTCTGTGCTTTCTTCTGGTAGTTTTATAGTCTCAGGTCTCAAGTTGATGTATTGATCCATTTTCAGTTGATGTTTTGTGTAAGATGTAAGGTAGGGGTTTTGTTTCAGTTGTGTTACTTCTAGAAATCCAATTTTCCCAGCACAGTTTATTGAATTGAAAAGACTCTCCTTAGTCCAAGCAATGCTTTGCAGCACCCTTGTTAAAGATGAGATGGTTACAGGAGTGTGGATTTGTTTTTTGGAAATCTTAGTCTGTGCCATTGCACTACAACTCTTGAAATCTGATGTTACAATCCCTCTCCTTTGGTTCCCTACATTAGGAAATATGATTCCCTGATTCAGGATCAGGCCCGAGAACTCTCCTACCTTCGGCAAAAAATTCGAGAAGGGAGAGGCATCTGTTACCTTCTCATCCAGCATGCAAAAGATACCGTCAAGTCTTTTGAAGACCTCCTAAGGAGCAATGACATTGACTACTACCTGGGGCAGAGCTTCCGGGAGCAGCTTGCCCAGGGAAGCCAGCTGACAGAGAGGCTCACCAGTAAACTCAGCACCAGTGAGTTGACTATGGGCTTTTAGAATATTCTTGATCACCCCAACAGCCCAAGCCCATGTGCTCCACAGCAACTTTATAATCTGCATCCTGTTTCCACTTCATGTGTGGGGGTGGGCAGAGTGGAGGGTTGCTGGTGGTGGTTATTAGAGGATCAGAACTGGCCAGTGGGAAGGCTAAGAGGAACATGTATGGCTAGAGCTGCCACGTTTACAACAAGGGAGACTTCCTTACTCATGGAATATGGCCTTTGGGCAGTAGGCAGCATCCTTCCATTTCTAGTGGGAGGAAAGGGAAATGAGATCCAAGGACCTTATTACAGTATGGATATCCTTGAATTGCAAAACCTAAGCACTAGCCTGGATGCTGCCATCAACTTGCCTTGGGCAAGTGACTTCTTTCAGTGTCTCTGTTTCCTCATTTATTGCATGGTATTAATGGGTGCATGTACGCGGAGTGTGGAGAAAGAAAGTCCCCCTGCAGTTTTGGAGATAACTGGCTAGAGCAGTTAAGACTATGTTGGTAGCTATTCAAGCCCTTTACTTAGAGTTTCCTGAGAGCACCTTAGGGAGTACAGCAAGCTCAGCCCAACCAGCCCATCTACTGGTGGCAGGTGTAGAGTTGGGACAGAAAGGTCTGGCTTCCCCTCAGAGACAAAATCAGGGTTTATAAGAAAGCCATGAAGAGACACACTGTTGTGCCACCTAGAGCCAGTCTGTGGCAGAACATGAAGGCTGGAGTGGTCTGGGGTGAGGGGAGGGCAGCTGTGCAAGTGCCTCATGGTCAATGGGACAAAGGCCATTGTCACTTTCTGCTCTGAATCAGGACAGAGGAAGTTCTGATAGTGGTAGCCCAATCAGGGGTGATGGGCCTAGCAAGCTCAGGGCAGCTCTCTGGCCAACTGCTCTGAAAACACAACTTGGGGCCTCCCAGAATGCTCATCCCAGATGCACTCATGAAGACCTTGCTATTCTGTGTCCAGAGAGGCCCTGGGTTTGGGATGTGTGAAGTGGAACCTGTATTCATACTCATTATTTCTTTCTGTATTTGGTTTACAGAGGATCATAACAATGAGAAAGAACAAGCTGAACTCGAGCCACTGGCCCTCAGGTAACTCAGAACTGAGCCTGGTAAAGGGATTAGAACCCAAGCACAAGGAGAGAAGGCCAACTTTAACTTATAGTCCAGAGGAAACAAGAAAAGTAACAAGTGTAATGAATCTTTTATTCATTGAGCACCTGAAGCTTGATTTTTTTTAAGGATTTGTTTATGTTTATTAGAAAGGCAGGTTTATAGAGAGTAGAAAGAAAGATCTACCATTCACTGGTTCAGTCCTGAAATGACTGAACCCAGGAGCTAGGAGCTTCTTCCATGTCTTTCAAGTGGGTGCAGGGTCCCGAGGCTTTAGGGAATCCTCTGCTGCTTTCCCAGGTCATAAGCAGGGATGAGAAGTGGAGCAGCTGGGACATGAACCAGCACCCATATGGGACCCTGGCACTTGAAGAGGGAGGATTAGCCAATTGAGCCTTTGCTCCAGGCCTCTTGAGGTTGTTTTTAGCACAAATCCTTTATTATAACTTGATTTGGATCTATAGGTACACTAATTCTCCAGTAACCTAGAAGCAGTCTGACCTAAAAGTGGGTTAGGCTACCACTTGGAATGCCCACATCCTATTTCAGAGTGCTTGTTTGGGCCTAGCGCCTCTGCTTTTGATCCTGCTTCCTGCTAATGCACCTGAGAAGACAGTGGGCAATGGCAAAGTGTGTATGTTCCTGAAGACCATGTAGGATTCTAATGGGCATCTGGACTTTGACCTTGGCCTGGTCCAGCCCTGGCTGAGACAGCAAATAGAAGATGTATGTGTGTGTGTGTGTGTGTGTGTGTGTGTGTGTTTTACTCACTACTGTTCTATCTTTTGAATAAAGTAATATTTATTTAAAAAAATAAGTGAAAATGAAATGAACAACCTTGATTTTAAGTCTTCTGTATGCTTGAGAGTTTCCCAGATTCTTGGGAGAGTACCATGTCCCTGGAACCAGCTCAGTGAGTCACTACATAGCATGCTCAGGAGCGCAGGGGCTCAGAGTGAGTTGTAATCAATGATTTTTGTGTCCTGATTATACCTTAGATCCCATGACTACCTGTCACAAGTATCAGCAGTGAAGGGCAAAGTTGTGTTGCTTCTGTTTTGATTTTTAATCTATTGTGTGATCCAGTCAACTGGATGATTCTACATATTCTCTTGGGTGCTGTAACAGAAGCAACTTGCTCTCTATTTCTCAATTCCCACTTACAATTTTTGTACTTGTCTTATTGGAGATAACAGTTCCCAAACTGCACTTTTTCTGGGCATATACTTTTCACAGCAATATCTTAGTACATCATATATAATGGCATATTACATGGTCAGTGCACTGGGTAGCAATTGTTGTCTCTCTAGGCACACCCCACTTACACTTCACCTCTAATTAGAGATAAGTTATTTACAACATTCCCATGAGATTGGCCCCCTTAGGAACCATTAGGAGGATTCTCCCATGAGCTTTGGCCACAGCTAGTCAGTATGACCTTGATTTCACCTTCTGCTTTTCCTTTCCCACCAGGCTCAGCAGGGAGCTGCAGGAGAAGGAAAAAGTGATTGAAGTGCTGCAGGCCAAGCTGGACGCCCGGTCTGTCTCGCCCCCCAGCAGCCATGCCTTGTCCGACTCTCATCGTTCTCCCAGCAGCACCTCCTTCCTGTCTGATGAGCTGGAAGCCTGCTCAGACATGGATATTACTAGCGAATACACACATTATGAAGAGAAGAAAGCTTCACCCAATCACTCAGGTAGCCTCTGCTTTCAGAGCTATGTCATTTTTATTGAGGAAGAAAGAAGAGCTTGGGAATCAGGCCTTGAGGCTCCTCATGGTGTGTGTTGGGCTGACCATGGCTCTAGCACCAAGCAGCAAACACAGGCTCCAGTGGGTCAGGATCTTTGGTCTGCTTCTGCCCTGTAAGTTACTCTGTGTTCCTGTGTTCAGCACAAATGTGCTGTTGGGAGTGACAATAGCAGCAGGAGAAATTATTGCAGATTTTTCTTTGATGAACCGCCACCTTTTAGGTGGGACATAATGACACTTGAAATAATCCTGCTACTTGAAGCTCATGAGTGATATCCCCTGAGTATTTTCAGGTGTCCACAGAGGTAACCAGTCTTTCCTGATGTAATTGGATGGGCTGTTCTCATGATTTTAGGGTTAGGGGCCCAACTCTGAGGTGGTTTGACTCACTAAGGGAGCCATCTGTGAGCCAGACAATGAAGGGTGCGAATGATGCTTGTGCTTGGTGCTTTCCCTGGTAGCCAGACTCTAGCCTTGGTACTGTGATCAGATACAAGGCCAGGATGCCAGTTCTTTCTAGAACACCAAATTTTTTTTTTTCATTCATGGATTTTGTAGATTCCATCCATCATTCAAGTCATTCTGCTTCATTGTCTTCTAAACCATCAGCCACCAGTGCATCTCAGGGGTTTAAGGCCGAATCCAGCAGCAACCCTATCAGCTTGGCAACTCCCCAGAGTCCCCCAAAGGAGGCCAGCCAGGCCCAGCCAGGTATGCAACAGCCAGGGGAATAGTAACTTCATCTTTCCCTCAACTTTTTGACTTTTTCCACAGGGACCAGGCTTGGGGCCTGTTAGGGTCCCGTATGCATCAAATCCACAGGCCATTCTCACTCCCCATGTTGTTTTCTGTTTTAAATATTTTTAAGTTCTTCAGTTTGGCTTTGCATCTTTTAGGAAATAAGTAATCTACAGAAGGTATCGATCTGCATTCTAGGTTTGACCGACGGTTGATTGGCTAATCAGTTAAATAGTTTCATTCCTTTTTCTGTTTTCACCCAAGTAGCGGGGGAGGGTAATAAAGTGGTGAAATGTTTCTCCCAAGGTTACAACAGCCAAGGGGGCTTAAAGACGTGCACACCTGCGGATCTCCTACTCCCTTCTTTCCCATTCCGTCTGCAGGGCGCCTCTTCAGCAGGTGGTGCCACATCATACTGAGGGCCCTCAGCTGTGTTCTGAAAGTGTTACCATTTGTGGCCTGATGGATGCAGTGGTGGTCTTTGAGACGTACATGTTGCATCTCCTGGGAGTAGTCAGAAGAGTACATTTCACTTTCTTGCCTCAGTGTGGCTGCCAGGGCTGAATTTCTCACACACAGCTCTGCAACAGGGATATGTTGGGAAAAGGGCAAACCTTGTCTTCTTCCACTGTCACCTCCTGCTATAACTCACTGGCCACCCTCAATGTGGGCTGAGGTGAGGGCTGACTTTGGTTGAGGTGCTCTTGGGAAGCACGGGGCCACCTTTTGTCTCCCCTGAGGCAATTCAGAGATAAATAATAAAGAAAATAATAAATGTCCCGACTCTTGCTAAGCCTGACCTCAAGAGTCCTGGGGCCAAAGTGGACCAGGAAACCACGGAGGAAAAGCTCTTCTCCCAAAGTTGAAGACCTTGGGCTGCCTGCTTTGCATCTAAGCAGGCAAGACTGACCAGAAAAGTTTGGTTTTTTTTTAAGATTTGTTTATTTTTATTTGAAAGGAAGATTTATAGAGAGAAGGAGAGACAGAGAAAAATCTTCCATTCACTGGCTCACTCCCCAAATAACCACAACAGCTGGAGCTGCTAAGCCAGGAGCAAGGAGCCTCTTCTGGGTCTCCCATGTGGGTTCAGGAGCCCAGGGCTTTGGGTCATCCTCTGCTGCTTTCCCAGGCCATATGCAGGGAGCTGGAAGGGAAGTAGAACAGCTGGGATATGAACCAGCACCCGTTTGGGATGGTAGTGCTTGCAAGTAGAGGATTTGTTGAGCATGATGTCAGTCCCAGAGAGGTGTTAAAACCCAAATTCCTTCCCAAATAATGCCTGGGATGTTACCTTTGGCTCAAGTGTCTTACATGGTGTCATCTCTAAGGGGTAAGAGCTGCGATTACGGATAAAGCACTGACTCACACATCAGATGTTTCTACAGATCAGCCTTGGTGTCTGCTCCCAACCTGGGAAACCTCCCTGGGAACTGCTGTCAGCAAAGAAGAGACAGATTCAAACATTGGAACTCCCCAGAGTTTCTGAAGATATATCAGCGGATGGGCTACCTAAAGATCACCTGGGAAAAACATTTTAATGCACATTTCCAAGTTTATTCCCAGAGTTTATACATCTGCAGTTTTGCATTAAAGCCTAAGGAATCTGTGTTTGTTTAAGTTTTACCTAATCGATTAGAATGCCCGGTAATTGTATCTAAGCCATTCCACTGAACTCTCTATTTCTTAGTGGGCGAATATACACATTGAATTTGGATTCTACGTTGTGTTTCCTACAGGATCCTGAGCTGCATATACTAGCAAATTTCCCCACAGCCTCTGTCCACTGCAGCCCTTCTCAGGGTGGGCACTGATGCTTCCAGAAGAGTTCCAGATGCAAAGAGATTCTTGTCCCAGGCACAAGGACAGATCCTTCTGGGAGCACCACTTTGGGTGCCCTTGAGAACATTCAGGCATAGCCATCCTGACCCTTCTTGGCCCAGGATTGCTGGGACAGAGCTCAGTCAGCTCCCCTTGCTTTCTGCAGCCATTTGCCTTCAAGCTGAACACAGAACAGAAGGACAGCTCTGTCTGGGGAGAAAGGGATTGGGGAACAGCCAGCCCTGCCTCTCTGATAGCAGTGACCACTGTCTCAGTCTCCACGCCTCAAAGTGACATCTGGACAGGGAATGGTTTCACCTTCTCCATCTTTTATCTGTTTCCTTCTCTTGTTTTCTCTCTAACGGAGTATCTCCTTTCTTTCCCCCCTCTAACTTTCTATTTCTAGGCTTCTGTTTTAACTCCATGCCCAAGTTGGCTAGCCTCCCCCAGGCACCACTGCCCTCAGCTCCATCCAGCTTCCTGCCTCTCAGCCCCCTTGGCCCTTCCCTCGGCTGCTGTGAGACACCGGTGCTCTCTTTGGCTGAGGCTCAACAGGAGCTGCAGATGCTTCAGAAACAGCTGGGAGAAAGTGAGCACTTCCTGCTGCATTGGTGTGCTTGCAAGAGGCAACCCCACGATGTGGTGCTCTGCATGGCTTCAGCTTGATGGCACGGTTAAAAAACACGATGCAGGGGTCTGCGTTGCAAATGGAAGATCGAGGGAAAGCTTTGCTCACTTTTGGGAAATGCATTTTCTGTGATCTTTGGCATGTGTGTCTCATTCTAATCAGTTATAAGGTGCATACGTTCCAGAAGCTCTAGACCTGGTGCTTGCCCGCTGTTCACAGTACCACAAGGATTCTGGATCCCTGACAGACTGGGGAAGCGCTTACTGCTGGGGTCTGAAAGAGACTTCATGCCGTGCAGGATAGCATGGCCATGACAAGGATGGCTACATGGAGTGGACTCCTTTATGTGGCTGCCATATCCTCCTCCTGCAAAAATCAAGTTCAGTTCCCGAATCACTGATTTTTTTGGGGGGAAAAGGTGATGGTAAAGGGAATCAAAAGTGAATGTGACAGAGTCCCTTTTCCTATTGTACAGGGTTAACTCCAGCCCCAGGACAGGTGATTCGTGGATATCTAGAACCACACCCAATGGCTGTGATATCCGAGTGTAAATTCTGTTCTCTGATGGCCAGAGAGAGTGGATTTTATACAGTCATGTGATTAACAGACGTAACAATATTTTAGAAGAGCATTCCATGTATTTTGTGGATGATGCCCCATCATATTTTTGTGTATGATTACTTACAAGGTTAGTGGGAGAAAGTCTCATATGATAATTGACAGTGGTGCTTTAAAAGAATTTAGAAATCAGCACAAATAGTCTCTGAACCATAGTTTGTGCTGGGAAAGGAGCTTGGATGAGCTATAGATTGATGGCAAGGGTATCTTGTGACCCATACCACAGCCAAGAGTTTGTAACACTGAAGCCCTAAATGTCATTTGAATAAGACTCTTAACTTTTGTAAACCCTGAAAATGGCTACTTGATATAGTGTGTTCCTAGGTGGATTTCTAGAGCTAGCTAGACCATGACCATTTTCAGGAGAGTCTCTCCCGTCTGTAGGCAAACTCTTTTGTTTATTAGCTTTACACAGGTGGAGCTGTCTAGAGCTTACCTGTCAACACCTGTGAAATGTGGCCTCCTACTTGAGCCTCCTTAAACTGTGATGTGCTAAATTGCACCAATGAAGGGTCCCAAGACTGAGGAAAGTGCAGTCACTTGTACAGTCACTCATTAAATGTCTCAAGCAAGTGAGTGACATGGAGTGGAACCCAGTCTTCTGTTGCAGGTTTGATGTTTCTGTTATGCTCTTTCTATTTAGGTAGATTTATTACTGTCCTGCCCAGCGTGTGGGACTGAACTCAGCTGAAAACAAAACAAAGCAAAACCTCTTGAGATAGCTCGCAACAGCCTTTTTTTTCCCATTGGAGACCAATGGGAGGTGCTGGTGTTTCAACCTAAAACCTGTTACTTTAATAATTCTGGCACCAACAACTGATGGGGAACCAGTGTATCCTATGCCCAAATGTCAAGAGTATTTGGTAGCTAACATGTCTTTACTTCACATCCTTTTTCTTTATCTTCCCGTGTTTGTCAACATGTTTTTGTCGATAGGAAAAGATGCAGGGAAGCGCTGTGCATGCAGGAGTCTGTGGTTGTGGGTGGAAGTGGAGTCCTAGCTGGCATGAGGCCATTAACTTAGAATGTGGCTGGTGCCAGCATTTATGAGGAAGTTATAGATTCTTTCTGTACTTAAATGTCAAATGCTCTCTAAGGAACCATCGCTTTCATCATTGTTTTCTGTGAATAAATTGTCCTCGTGGACAGTGGTGCATGGCAGCTTCTCGGGTTGCAGTGAAACTAATCTCTCCCTGTTCAAGTATCTGCATGATTGCTTCGCAGGGTTGAGAGCTTATGCTCTGGATTGGGCGTCTAAGGACACTGGAACATGGGAATGGTAATCATTGTTAGAAGCAGATTAGAACCTTCCCATGGCCTTGATCTACAAGCACTAGTGCTCTCTTTTATTGTTTGTTGGGGCAGCATTGAATAGGGTGTGAAAAAGGTAGAAAATCTTGTCTTTATTGGATTCCTGCTAAAATGTAGGTATTTGCAATTTCAGTTCCTCTTTAACTCCCATGACGCTAGTAAGAGTCTAGAATTTTATAAATTGGGAATGGAGAAAACCATGAGAATGCTTCTCAAACTTTATTGCCTATCAGATTGATCTGGCATGAATTCTAAACCATTCAGTGCTCAAGATGTATCCCTCACCCATCAAGTGCAACTCTGGGCATCACAGTGTTAGCACATATTTTACATCTTCTGATTTATTCTGCTATGTGACCACATTTGAGAAGCAGTTACATACAGGGATGAAAATTGGTAGTGGTAGTTTCATTTTACTCTTCTGACTCAGGGGAAGCTGCGTGTCTACACTGCAGTCCGTGTTCATAATCCCCGAAACAGATTTCTAATTTTTTTCCTGAGTTGCAGCCTTGTCCTTTTCTCTTTCCCTGTCCATCCCTCATGCTGGGCTGCTGCTTCCTTTTTCTTTTCTTTTCTTTTCTTTTTTTAAATACAGACCCAAAGATTATGGGGAATGAGGGGAAAGTCTTTGGTTTCATATGATCAATGACAGAATTAGCCAATGAAATGAAAGGTTCCACCTCCCACCTTGGGATAAAGTTCAGCCATCTTTTGGCCAAAAATGATATTTGAAGCTCTTTGACTCCTAGAGAATAGGACCCTTCTCCATTACATTATGTAGAAACTTTTTCAACCTCAGAAAAGAGTTCTTCACCACTTACAGCAGGGCTTCATGTCTGTTTTCTCCTCTGAAAACTCTTGAGTAGAAATGGGGATATGATTGGCTTCTGGCAAGGAAAGTACTTGGAGGTAAACTAGTCCTTCTGTCCATAGGATGTCTCACTGTGCTCCATCCTGCACACCATCCCAGGGAACCTAACTATGCAAGTCAGTTCTGCTGCTGAAATTTCCCTGCATCCTATAATGGAGAATTATAGTAATAGTAAAGGAAGGTCTCTGGACCTTCCTTTGTGTACCCCAGATGCTTGATTCATCCTCTCTTTCTTTGTATCTCATGCTAGGAAATACAAACAGTAGATTCTATAGTCTCTGGGTTATGTGTGTTCATTTACAAGGTCTCCTGCATTGGCCTAGGATCTCTGACATCCCATGGGTCCCTAGTTAGTCTCCATTCTTAGGCATTACATGTGTCAGTGTTGCTCCTTTCCTGTGTCTCACTCATGTTTCTTTTTCCCAGGTGTTAGCACTGTCCCACCTTCCTCCAGAGCTGCATTGCCAAGCAACCATTTGGATGCCAGCTCTTCCCTCTTCCTCAGCCCTGCTCAGCCCCAGTCTCCTGCAAGGAGCACCATAGAGCTGGGCAGAATCCTGGAACCTGGGTACCTGGGCAGCTGTGGCCAGTGGGACATGATGAGACCTCAGAAGGGGAGTATGTCTGGGGACCTGTCCTCAGGCTCCTCTTTATTCCAGCTTCACTCCAAACCCACAGGTAAAGCACTAAGTGGGACAGCCTCTGAAATCTCACTTGGAATCTATGACATTCTCACCAGAATTTTTCGTTGTCCCTCCTGTCTTGAGTTCCCAGAGAGAATATGAAAGGAAAGGACTGCATGTACACATGATCCTCTCTACGTGCAGCCTTCATTTCCCTTGCCGTGGTGCTCTACAAGGACAAGGGAAACCCAGGGACCAGCCTCTGTGCTCTCATGTTTATGTCCCTTCCTTCTGCACCCTGATCACTCTGTTAGATTCTTCCAGAAATCTGGGCAAAGACATTCACAGGTCTTCCAGGACACAGGAGTTGTTATAAAAACATGTAACAACCTATGGCTTATACATAAACCCAGTTGTATCACATTGGTGAATTTAGTAGGCAGGTGAACGCTGGAGCACAACAGCCTCAAAAGAAAGACAGTTATAAGCTTTGCAAAAAGACTGGCCAAACTCAAGCAATGGATGTAGAGGATGTGACGTGCTGTTAGCACCCTGCTTTTCTGTGTCTTTCCTGGAGGTGCTTCTCCCTCCCCTGATGCACCTGTGGAGTCCTCAGACCCATGCACGCTGTGGTTTACTCCTGCCTTGTTAAACGTGATGTGAGGGAAGCATTCTGTATACACTATTGTCCACACAGAGTGAGTTGAAGATCATGTGCTTTTACTTTAAGCTTTCCATCAAAGGATGGGAGGAAGGAGGATTTTGTCCTTTGCTAAAGAATGTTGAGTCACGTATCTATAAGACAGTTTTGGCCTGGCACAATGGCTCAGTGGCTAAATCCTTGCCTTGCTTGCATTGGGATACCATATAGGCTCTGGTTCATGTCCTGGCTGCTGCACTACTTGGCAGATTCCTTACTTGTGGTCTGGAAAAGCAGTAGAGGATGGCCCAAAGCCTTGGAACTCTGCATCCACATGGGATACCTGGGAAGAAGATCCGGTCTCCTGATTTTGGATTGGCTCAGCTCTGGCTATTGTGGCCATTTGGGTAGTGAATCAGCGGATGGAAGATCTTTCTTTCTGTTTCCTTCTCTCTGTAAACCTGACATTCCAATAAAAATAAATAAATCTTTAAAAGAGGAAGAAACAAAGAGAGTTTTAGGAGATAGTTTGAGTGAGGCCATTCCTTTCATCTTCAAAGTCACATCCAGAAGGTGATCATGATTTCCAGAGCCTTTAGTATCTTTTCTAAAGTGTGTGGAACTCCCTCTCACATACCAGGCAGTTGTATGGTAGCGATTTCTTTAGTAGGATACTGTCTTAGAAAGCCCATTTATTCTTTTTTATGTTTTTAACTATTTATATTTATCAGAAAGATTTACAGAGAAAACGAGAGACAGAGAAAAAGGTCTTCCATCCTCTAGCTTGCTCCCCAAGCAGCTGCAATAGCTGAGCTATCTGATGTCAGGAGCCGTGAGCCTCTTCTGGGTCTCCCTACTTGGGTGCAGGGTCCCAAGGCTTTGGGCCATCCTCTACTGCTTTCCCAGGCCACAAGCAGGGAGCTGAATGGGAAATGGAGCAGACAGGATACAAACTGATACCCATAGGGTATCCTAGTGCTTGCAAGAAGGATTGACCAATTGAACATCACACTGGGCCTTGCCTATTTACTTTTGAATAAAGTTACTTGGGTCCCCCAGGTACCTGTCTGACCAGGTGGGTTGGCAGAAGGATGGTGATGTTTTAGGATCTTGTTGAGGGGCTGCTGGCCATGCCCGCCCTTGCATATCCGTTGATAACCAGTACTCTCTAATTCCACTTTTCTCTGTGTCCTGGTGAAATGCCTATAGGGGCTGATCTGCTGGAAGAACATCTTGGTGAAATTCGGAACCTACGCCAGCGTCTGGAGGAGTCCATCTGCATCAATGACCGCTTGCGGGAGCAGCTGGAACACAGGCTTAGCTCCACCGCCCGTGGCAGTGGTAGGGAAGCCCAAATCTTGGTTTTTGCTCACCCCCTTTCACCTGCATTCATTTTCCATGCTGATTCTTTGTGCCCTTTGTGGTATGATTGGCTGTTTTGATATTGTTGGCTTTGAGTTTGTTGAGTTCTTCATATACTCTGGCATTCTAGTAACTTTTTATTAGATGAATAGCTTGAGAATGTGTTTTGTCATCGTATTGGTCTTTTCTTCACTTTGTCAGTCGCTTCCTTGGCCGTATAGCAGTTTCTCAGTTGGATTTAATACCCCTAGTCCAGTTTTGCTTTTGTTACTTGTGTTTTAGGGATCTTGTCCAGAAATTTGTTATATGTAACAAGGTCCTGAGGTGTTTTCCCTGTGTGTCCTCCTACTGTGTTATTGTTTCAGATTTTCCGTTTAGATCTTTGAGCCATTTTGTGTTGAGTTTTTAAAGGTGAGAGACAGAGGTCAGGTTTGAACCTTCTGTGCATGTGTATTGGATTCTCCCAGCATCATTTACTGGAGAGGCTCTTTTCTCCAGGGTATGTTTTGGTGGCTTTTTAGGGGAGGGCAGGAGGAGTCGGGTATTCTAGCTGCATAGATGCCTTTCTAGGATTTCTGTTCTGTATCACTAATCAGTGCTGCCCATTTTCATGATAGTATCCTGCTATTTTGGTTATCACAACTCTGTAAGATTTGGAGATCAGATACTTGATAACCCAGATTTGTTCTTTTTGCTCAATATGACTCTGTCTATTGGGGGGGGGGGCTTTTTGTGTTTCAGTATGAACTTTAAGATTATTTTCTAGTTCTTTGAAAAATGTCAATGATATTTTAATAGAGATACATGGAATCTGTAAAATGCTTTGGAAGTGTAGACTTTTTAATATGATTAATCCTTCCAATCTATGTATGTTGGAAATCTTTCTGGTTTTGTTGAGGAGGGGGTCAATTTTTTTCATTAGCTGTTTTAAAAAAACTTCATACTGAAGTTTTTCATGTATTTGGTTAAATTTTTCTTAAGGTATTTCATGGTTTTTATGAGAATTGTTGTCATTTTTTTCTCAGTGAGTTTATTATTGCCATGAAAGCTGCCACTAAGACCTGGGTGTTAATTTCAAATACTGCAACTTTAATGAATCGTTTTAGCAGTTCTAATAGTCTTTGCATAGAATCATGTCATTTCTACATTGGAATAAGTTAGCTTCTCCTGTTTCTAAGTTTTCTCTTGCTTAATTATTTTAGCTAAAACTTCAGGTACTATGTTGTGTAAGAGTAGTGAGAGCAGATGTCATTTCCTGGTTTCAGATTTTTGAAGAAATGCTTCTGATTTCTCTCCATTCAATGTGATGCTCTCTCTATGGATTTTTCAAAGATACCATTTATTATGTTGAGATATGTTCCTTTTATACCCAATTTGTTCAAGATTTTTATTTTTTTCGTCTTTTAAAACTCTTTATTATGCTTTTCCATGATAGTTTTCTACATGTAGGGATTCCTCTCACCCTTTCCCCTTCCACCCTCCCCGATTTCTTCTCCTGCCATCTCCCCCCCCCCGTATTATTGCAGTGGTATAGTCCTTTAGTGATAGTTACAAGTTTAACTTTCTGCTATTTGTTTCATGGCATTATACGTATAAGCAAAGGTAGAACATCTTTTACCTTGAATAGATGTCGAATAAAATAGTTTTTCTGTGTCTATGAGTTAGCGATAGGAGTTTTACCTTTTGTTCCATTAATGTGATATGTTACAATTATTGGCTTGTGCATGTTGGACAATCCACACAACCCTGGCGTAAATCCCTGTTGATCAGGGCAGATGATCTTTGTGATGTGCTATTGGATACAATTTGCTAATTTCTTGTTGAGTAATGTTTGCATCTATGTTCATTGGGGACATTGTTTTGTAGTTTTTTGCTTTGTTGTGTCCTTGTTTGGTTTTGACTTCAATGTAGTATTGCCTCATAGACTATGTTTAGAAGGATTTCCAATCTTCCAAATTTTTGGAATAGTTTGAGAAGAATTTTTTGTTCCTGAAATTGCAGTGAAGTGAGCCACTTCTGGGCTTTTCTCTGTTTGGAGGCCTTTCTTTCTTGATACAGACTCATTCTTTGTTCTTAATCTGTGCAGGATGTTCATAAATTGTATGTGTCTATAAACTTACCTATTTCTTCTGGATTTGTGTTGTTTGGCATTTCATTGTCCACCATAGTTGCTGATGATCCTTTGCATTTCTGTGGTATCAGTTGTAATATTTACCTTGTCATCTTTGATTTTACTTATTTGGTCTTTTTTCTAGTTTTTTTTTTTAATTAGACTAGCTGAGTGTCTATTAGTTTTGTTTATATTATCAGCAAATTAACTCTTCATGTCATTGTCTATGTGATTGGCAAGTGATAGAGAGTGGGGCCCTAGCACCCTCCCCGAGTCACTTCACTATAGTTGCCTTTCTCCTCACACGCTCCACCTGAGTTATGGTCAGTTGGAGAGCATCCCTTTTGTACACCATTATCCTGCCCACATGACAACAGCAACTACTTAGGGAGAAAGGATCTACAGTGCAGTCACAGCTGTGACATGTGATAATGCATCAGAAAACCCATTAAAACGAGGCACACAGAAACCCAAGCACTTGGTCGTCATGTTTTGTTCAGTTCCATGTCATTGGTCCCTAGAGTCTTCTGCATGGTTGAGATAGTATCATTGGGAGATATAGAGTAGAGAACTTCTGAAAGCATCTGTTAACCCAATGTGTATGCTTTTGGGTACAGGATCCACCTCTAATTTCTGTGGCCAAGGCCTGGAATCCATTCCTCAGCTCTACAATGAGAACAAAGTCCTCAGGGAAGAAAATCGGAGCCTTCAGGCCCAGCTGAGCCATGTGTCTAGAGGTGAGTGATCAAAACATACACTGTGGTCATCCTTGGGTCCATTTCTTCCCTGGCTAGACCAATCACCAAAGAGAAAAGTGGAGAGAGGAGAGCTGAGATAAAAGAGCTGCCCAGACCCACCAATCCCAAATTCCCGTAGCTCTTCTCAGTCTAGAACGGGCTGCTTCAGGAAAGATTTTAACCAGGGGCCCTTGACCTTCTAGAACCCAGAGGCAAATGGCTCTAGGAAAGGCCAAAATGGCTCTATAAAGGCCATTTGTGTATACCTATCATCACTGGCTAGCCCACTGCTCTCGGTTTGGTATCAATTCTACACCCCTCTCCTTCCTCCATACCTTACAACTGATTTGGAACTGGGAAAGAAAGAAATACGAAAACTTACTTCCTGTCACAAGTCTCTCTGAACTTTCTACAGCTGTGTGTTCCTCCTGCCTTGCCATCGCTATGCCTCCTCCTCACCTCCCCTCACTCCTACACTCATGATTCCTCTTCAGTCAGTACCCCTGTAATTCTGTGTTGAGAGGTACTAGCAAATGCTCTCCAGAAATCTCCAGGCCCCATTAAATGAGCATCCATAGGTGGTGTTATTTCCCAAGTGGCTAGGAGACAGCTGAACTTAGTGTTACTTGGCTTGTTGAAGTCAATTTTTATCAGTAACATTTTTATTTATTTACAGATATGTATTGAAAAGTTATTTTTAAAAAGACCAGGCGTATCTGTAAGGGTTAATCCTAGAATGAAGGAATGATTGTGGAGGAAAAAGGCATCAGGAGATATTTCTGAATTAGTTATCTCAGAGCAAGAAAATATGGACAGAAAGGCCACTTATGGGAAAAGTAATGGAAGTTAATAGAAGGCCAAATTAGCATAATCCTATTGCGTGCTTGGGAAGATTAGAAAAGACCTCTTGGGTGACAAGATAATGACTGATTTAAATTGGTACGATTTTTCGAGTCCTGAAGTGTTTCATTTCCTAGAGGAAAGACGCAACCTACAGCCTTAATCTCAAAAGTGTCTATCGATTATGTTTGTGAATTTCTGATCATAAAGATACCAGAAGCCCAGAAAAGTGCAAATAACCCAATATTTAAGCTGATGAAATACCTTAAAACTCACAGGCAAATCTTGATGTTGATCTTTTGCAAAGTTTAAGTATAGATTATGAAACAGATGCTACATGGAAAATGGTGGATGTCGGAGACCTGAGTGTTTTCTCTGGAGCAGCGGAGGCCATAGGAAGTCATGGATCGAGGACATTGCAAGGATGGACTGCACTGCCTCCCAGGGTAGATGGTTATAGTCAGCCGACACCAGCACAGGGGCCTGCCTTCCTGGTCTTAGTCCTGTTTGTCAGGGGCAGTGTGCTTGGGCTTCTCTTCCTGTGGAGCTTTCTCCCTGGCATTTAACCCTCACTGTTCTGCCCACCAGAGCACTCCCAGGAAACAGAATGCCTGAGGGAGGCTCTGCTGTCCTCCCGATCCCGACTGCAAGAGCTGGAGAAGGAGCTGGAGCACCAGAAAGTGGAGAGGCAGCAGCTCTTGGGAGACCTGCGGGAGAAGCAGCAAGAGATCTTGCATTTCAGGGAGGAGCGTCTGTCCCTGCAGGAAAAGGACTCCAGGTAAGGGGATGCCTGTTGGTAGGGAAGACGGCTGCCGTTTTTCTTTTGCTGTCCCTGGCTTTGAGCAGAAGCAAGGACTTCTCAGAGAAGTATTTTTAAAAATGGCCAAGTGGAGAGAGTGAAACTGTGTTACAGAGGCTTTCATATATCAGAGCCAGGAGAAAGCCTTCTCAAGCTTCCAGTGAGATCTGGGACATTGTGTCCTAGAGCTTCTATCATCAGCTCGGGTTTGGGTGATACTTGTGTCCCGCTGAAGTCCTACAAGTGCTTGAAAACAGGAAGCGCATGAAAACAGGGAGCAGCATGAACACTGTGTGCCTAATGTGCCTAATGGTGTGACATCAAGCAAGTCACATTGCTACTTCGTGTCTGTTTCACATCTATAACATGGCCTCCTCGTCCCCGAGTTGATATTTGGGGCAAACTCTGCAATACAAAAATTGGCTGCCAGCTTGCTGCCCTGGCATGACCCAGTGGCCCCTCCATCCGGGTGACCCTTGCCCTTTGCCCGGCAGGCTGCAGCACAAACTGGTCCTCCTGCAGCAGCAGTGTGAGGAGAAGCAGCAGCTCTTTCAGAGCCTCCAGTCGGAGCTACAGATCTACGAAGCACTTCATGGCAATTCTAAGAGGGGGCTGAAAGGTATGTGTGCCCTTCCTCCTTGTCTGAAGAGTCAGGGGTAAGCTTATAGGGGGCATCCTTAAAAATGGACCACAGGAGTCAAAGCTTCTAAAAAATGCTTTTCAATTGTTTTTTTCAAAAAAAGATTCATTGTAATTTGTAGATATAACTCTAAGACCGTAATAATATTCCCACCTCCATCTCTCCCCCTCCTCCCTCCTTCCTTTTAGAGGCTAAACTTTAATCACTTATATGACTTGATACAAGTTAAGCAATATCTAGATTGTACCACTTTTGTCATTGTTTAAAAAAGATCTTGAATATTATAAATAGCATACATTGACAACCCAGAAACAAAGATACCACTAAAAACGGGTCTAAGCTTAGGTTTAGATGTAAAGTTCTTTTATTGAAGATTTTTCTACCTTGCTAAAATCATAATTCAGCATTTGAGAATTTGGGTGTGTTTCCCGTCCCTCAAGTGGAGAAAGGTAATTGAAACATCGTATTCATAAATCACAGTAGGCTGGAACAGAGGGGCTGACTTCAGGGTGATGAAATTTAGCAAAAGTTTAAGCAGAATCCTGAGAGTGTGGTCAAGTATCTGTGATAAGCAGATGGACTCGGGAGGCCTGGCCCTGTGCCCATTCAGGGGCCTTAGGAAGAGGAAGTCAGCTACAAAGCTGAGGACACGGGAGACACTTAGTCAAGGGTGGGCAACTCAGCTTGAGACCACGTGATAGTATAAGTGGAGTGGCCTCTTGTTGGATTGCTGAACCCCTCTTGGAAGGAGGTCACTGACAAACTGGGAATGTCATGAGGTCAGGGGCCGTGATGTGTGTGTCCAGAAATCCTGAGCTGATTGGAAAATATAAAGGAATTTGGGCGTTGGAAAAATCACAAGGAGGCAAGAACTGGCCTCCCATGTTGGAAGAACTACCAGGTGAAGACGAGCTGATGTATGGTGCATGCAAGGGAATGAAATTCAGGTTAGGTTTTCTCTCTTCAGCCAAATTTTAATCTTCAGAAAGCTCGATTGTTTTCCAAATCTTTTGCAAGAGAGGTTACACTAGAACTTAAAGAATTCTAAGGGTTGATCAGGCCGAGAGAAAAGGTGAACTACAAAGTCAGGATGAGTGTTGGGTCTGTGGGGGACACTTCATGTCAGTGGGAGTGGGAAACCAGGTTAGCAGAAAGGAGAGGTGGAGAGTATGATAGAACGCAGATAAATGAAGATAATAGTGTGTTATGTACTAGGTAATAAAAGTCTTTTAAAGAAAAGCAAGTGTAAGATGAAAACAGAACTTTCAAATACCACATCTGGTGGAACATACTGGAACTGGGAGACATTGGCGTCCCGGGAGCCTGTCCGGTGGGCGTTTAAAGAAATGAGTCTAATGTAAGGGACTGGGCGGATAAAAGGGAATGAGCAGAGGAAAAATGTTTCAAACAAACCAGAAGCAAAACTTTGTGAATGTAGGAAAGGAAGGACCAGACAGAAGATCGTGGAACCCTGAAACCGCTTTACCCTGAACACTTTCCTGGCATCTTAGCCTCCATAATCTCTTATTTTCAATTCCCACATCCAGTAAACTCTCCGGATTTAAAGATTTAGTGTCAAAACCTACCTGAAGTGGCAAGAGAATATCCACAGTCTGTATTTATTAATGTAGCAAGAATATTCACGCTGTTCTGTGCAGAACTGAATGTGTTTATCTAAGAGTGTGGCTCCGATGCAGGTGGGTCCAAGTAGCTCAGGGCGAACGTGATCTGTGCGTCCTATTGCCTTGCTAAGAAGCACATTGTTCTAGCTTTTTGAAATGTGTTTGGCCTGAAGAGTTTTCACTGTGAGATTGTGAACTTGAAGAGTACGTCTTAGGCCTCTTGGCACTAGAATGTAGAAATGTAGGTGGTGAGTGGAGGTTAAAAAGCATGGAAGAGCTTAAGAACCTTGCTCTGAGACCTGGGCTCTGATTCGTCGTTGCCACCACAGTCCTGAAGCTTTCCTCTTCCTTCTCCTCTTTGATTTCTGAGCACAGAGGTCATCAACTCCCTGTCCACTTCAGGCCCTGCCCTTGCATAATTCCCTGTTGACCTCCTGCCTTGTAGGATACTGCTCTCTGGCCAGCAGACTCAGGTTAACTTGGAGATGAAGGAATAGGCTTGGTTTTGTCTGCCAATGTGATGTCCTCTGAATGTCTGGGGTTATTAGAACCTCCGGGAAATTTCAGACTGGACTTGTGGCATCTCAGTGTGCCGCAGACCCACCCAGAGATGACGACATCTCTAGAACTGATGTGTTGGCCTGTGTGGCAGCTGTGACTCTGAGATTTACAATGGGGTCCTTAGCGGAAAAGACTGTTGCAGAGAAGTGTTCCAGCAAGTGCTTGTGTGTTCTTAGCTCAGTGTCCTTTTTCTCTGCTTCTAGCTTTTGGTCTGGATGCCTGCCACCAGGCCCCTTTGAGCAATGACTTGAGTTGCCTGGTGGCAGAGATCCGAGTTCTGAGAGGGCAGCTGGAGCAAAGCATCCAGGTGAACAACTGTCTGCGACTGCAGCTGGAGCTGCAATTGGAGGGTGGTGTCAGCAAAGCCAGCCCTGGTGCCTCCTCCGTGAGCCAGAGCTTCACCACCAGCACTGACCCTGGAAAAAAGCAGCCCATCTTCCAAGGTAGGCCTGCAACGCAGTCAGGAGGTCCTCATCAAGTGGGCACTCACCCGGATGTGTGTACAAAGAGGGCAATCCTGACTCTATGGTGCCCCCTTACGGTCAGGCTGAAATAGGCGATGACAGCATTTAAGAGAGAATATGGGATTTAGGTTAGATCTGGTTCTGAGTTTACCAAGCCCAGATTGGTTGCTTTGGGTGTGGAGTTTAAACTCTCAGGTATTCAAGCTGTAGTTTTCTTATATTTTTTTCCCATGGGCATGATCATAGTATGCATATTCTATAGCTACTTGGGCCATTAAATGAAATGCTTTACAAGGGCCTGGTACAATAAGAATTTCTCAATAATTAACAACTACATATGTTGCCATCTGTCCCTGTTCTCTATCTGAGAAGTACTTTAAAAGTATCACATATTTCCAGACATATAAGGATCCTTTAAAATTTCAGTAAAAATAAATATTACAAAAAACTTTGATGGATTTCAAATATTTGCACCATAATGACCATGCATTTTTAAATTTTATTTGTTTAACATTTTTTATTTCTTATTTTAGAGGCAAAGGGACAGAGAGGCAGGGAAGAAGGCAAGCAGAAAAGGCTCCCATCTGCTGGTTTACCTTCCAGAGGCCCCAGCAGGTAGTGCTGGATCAGGACTGAAGCTGTGAATCCAGATTCCCCTTGGATGGCAGGAACCCAAACTCCTGAGCCGTGTGAGCTGCATTAGCAGGGAGCTGGAGTCTGGAGCCAGGGGCAGGAATCATACCCAGGATCTCTGACGTTCAATGTGGGCGTCTTAACCACTAGGCTGTATGCCTACTTGTATCTAACCTTTTAATTCCATTTTCCAACACACTTTTTTGAGGGATCCTCACATAATTTTATCAAAGTAGGGAAGAATTTACCATCTGTGCATTTTCCATGGGAAACGCAAGGCCTGAGACGTTAGCAAACAGGTGGGGGTTCACAGGCGTTAGAGACAAGCAACGTTAGGACCAGCTATTTCAGTGTCTGTGTTCTGTCCATCTCAGCAGGTTCTATCTCAGTCACTCTAGTTTCCCTTGTCCAAACTAGCGTCTCTGTCTTTCATATGTGGGGAATTCAGCGTGTGGCAAAAGCTCTGTCCGTAAGGAAACCAAGGATGTGAGGAAACCCTGTGTGGTGGACCTGCTTAGTCCAGGTGACGGTAGTCCACTTCTGCCCCAGCCGGTGCCTGCCTTTCCAGGCAGGCAAGCTAACCAGACCTCGCCCTCTCAATCTCATTTGCAACAGTTTCATACTAATGTCAAGTGTGTTCCTTTCCCCACTTCCCCTTCTGTCTTTCCTTTTGGGGTCCCATGCAGTTCACCACCTCCACGGGTATGTCCTCAATGGGATCCTAATCAAGAACAAGTTCTGCTCAGGCTTTATGACCCCCGTGTCTACTGTCTGTGGGTCAAGAGAGTCCTCGTTTTCCTCCAGTTGTGCTGGGTTCTTATATATCAGACAGGTGCCCTTTATCTGCCAAATGAAGATAACAATAGAATGATCATGTTGGTTATTAGGCAGTGAGTGTATGTGGGCTGTCCAGTACAGCTCCTGGTCCACAGGAACTGCATAGTGCCCCAGGGTCGCTGCCTTGCCGTCTGGGACTGCCGTGATGGTCCTAGCACTCAGTCATGTCTTCTCCTCCAATCAGGCTTTTCGCTGTCATGGCTCCCATACACCTGCCATGGCACAGATCCAGGGGCTCAAAACTTGCTCCTTCTTGGGAAACAGGTTCTGTCCTCTTTCTGACACTTTCCAGTTTCCTCATGGTAGAGTTGTTTCCTGGTCTCTACTAGGGCATCCTTAGCCCCATGATCCTTCTTTTCTTCTGCTATAATGCAACATTCCACCAATACTAACTCAGCAGACTCGTTGGTGGCCTGTTGGGTTTAACTCCTCATAAATTCACTCATTCTTTGACCCATATTTTAGCATAAGTACAAACTACGCTTTATAGATACATATTTTTCATATTTAGCTACAAGGCATTGGAGGAGATATTACATATAAAAACTATACTAAGAATTTAGCTTATAAAATATGCCTGATGATTTGCAAGTCAGAGGTTTCTTTTTGATGGAACATTCCCATGACACAACTGTCCTTTTGCTCTGCGAATGGAAACACTGGGTCGAGTAGGTACTTGGTTCTTGCTTTTGAGTGTGGGATCTGAAGGATAATTATACAAGAGGTCACGGATCTCAATCATGCTGCCTTAGCTCTCCCATGGGACATGTCTGGGTTCCTGAAAACTGTGATTGTCTTTGTCCCCTAGACTCAGCTGCTTCCCCTCCAGTTCGGGATGTTGGCATGAATCCCCCAGTCATGGACTTCCCCAGCTCCTCTTCCTCCGCTCCTGGCTCAGAAACTGTCGTCTTCAGTAGGAGAGATGGTAAGTGTAGCCAGCAAGGGGATCAGAGACCACATAGCAAAAGCATTGTGCAAACAGCCTTGGTCAACTATACGGAGGTTATTTCAACTTAGACATTTCTGCGTGTGTCTCCCAAGGCCTTCAGTCCTACTCATTGCACATTGTGCTCCATTCTTTCATCCATTGTTCTTCATCCTACAGTTTCCTACTGCCCTTTGTGGTTCTTTGCCTGCTAGTATCTCCATTCTTTGTAAATGAGAGAGATCTTCCAGCCACCGGTTCGCTTGCCAGATCCTGCAACAGCTGGGGCCAGGCAGGCTGAAGCCTGAAGTTAGGAATCCTATTTGGGTCTTCTAAGTACTTGAACCATAATCTGCTGCATCTCAGTCTATGAATTAGTAGGAATTTGAGGCTTGAACCGAGCCATTCTGATTGGAATGCAGGCATATGTCATGTGGCTTCTGAACTTCTGTGCCGAACACCCATTTGTACTTCTAAGGTTGTCTTTCTTGTCCTGGCCTCTGCCACTGTCTGTTGCAACGAAGTGAGGAAGTCACTATGGATAATAATAGTGGATCCTGTGATCTTGTGTTTCATTTCCAGAGCTGAGTTTGTGTACTTCTCCTTTAAGGAAGGACCCTCCCAAGCTGGAGGGTGATGCTACTGATGGCTGTTTTGCCAATAAGCATGGTCGCCACGTTATTGGTCACATTGATGACTATAGTGCCCTCAGGCAGCAAATTGAGGAGGGCAAATTGCAGGTGGCGAAGGTAGCAGCTCTCCTGAGGTCAGCATGC
This sequence comes from Ochotona princeps, assembly GCF_030435755.1. NCBI lineage: Eukaryota > Metazoa > Chordata > Mammalia > Lagomorpha > Ochotonidae > Ochotona > Ochotona princeps. Next base: position 102,255,836 of record NC_080833.1, on the reverse strand, counting down.
GACTTCCCTGGCCTGGAAGCCCAGGCCACCGAGGTAAGCACACGACGCCTCTCAGGCACACTCGTTCCCTCTCTGCTTCTTCTTCTGGCTTTAGCTCCATTCTATTGCTTTTTGTTCCTTCCTGCACTCTCGGAAGCTGCTAAAGAAACATGTTCCATTTACACCAGCCAGGCCCTGCATCTCGGTCAGCGCTATTTTCATCCTAAGTGCTGCTGTGTAGCAGGCGAGGTTGACTGAGAACTTCTGTCCGAGCCTGTGCGGCAATGGCAGCAGCAGGGGCAGAGCATTTATTTGGGTGCCATTGTCCAGAACAACTTGGGGTGGTTACTGTCTGCTCCAGAGCTGCAGGCCCATGGCCCTCTGGGTGGAATGAGGTCTGTCAGATGGCTGGAGAGGTTGAGGGATTCCCAGTCCCGTGAACTCTGTGCGTAGAAGGGGTGAGAGCCTGGCAGCTAAGGGCTCCTTGTCCACAGTGAGCAGGGCAGCAAGAGCAGTCAACAGAGCTCCTCAGGACACTGTCCCCTGCCAGGAGATGAGATACCTGTGCTGGAGGCCCGGGGATGTGATGGCCCCGCCTCCGGGGCCCCTCCCTCGGGGCCAAGACACACTTCTGAGTAGATAGGCGTACAGAGGGGTGAAGGGCACTGTGCAGAGGCGCTGTGAAGGCCCCCTTGTGGATGCACTCATGCATCCCAGCAAGGAAAGGAGCAGGTATTAGATCACCTATTCAGAGGGAAATGGGAATTCCAGATCAAAGGAATGCCACCTCAGTCCTGTGAGCTCTGTGTGCTCCCTGTAGCAGAGCAGATTCAAGCAGTGCTGTGCACTGTGCTGCAAACACTAAACAACTTGAGGGGAAATGAAACAAGGCAAACGAAGCTCCTATCTCAGCTGCCCCCTCTTACCAGGTGCTGGACTGCAAAGGCCTCCTCAAGCTTCAGAGCAGCACCAGTGCCCTGCACCAGACCCTGCAGGAGGCAGCCTCACTCCTGGCCATGTTCTGGCGGGCGGCCTTGCCAAACTCCCACAGCCCCGTGCTGCTGGGCAAAGCGGTAAGAGGCCAGGGTCCTGTCCTGGCTGCTCCCAATCCTTCTGGCCCAACACTGCTCCGTCCCCCAGGTCCTCTGTAGCTGCTTGGTGAGTTGGAACAGATGGCACTGGAGGCAGACCTCTAGCCCATGTGGTTGCTTTCCTCTCCCTAGGTCCCCAGCCTTGGGCCCTGGGAGAAGAAATCGAAGAGAGGAAGGAAAGGATATTGAGTGACCTAGTAACGCTGCTCATCTGTCCATCAGAGTTCAAGTTCTGTAACTCAGAACTTGGAGCTAACTGCCAGGGTTGTGTCAAAGGTTCAGCATCTCCTTTCCCATCCACCTAGTCTTAGTGATCACAGGATATCGCCATGAGACTGCGGGCTTCTTGGGGCTACTCTCCTGGGTCACCTGCTATGTCACAGAAGACCAAGTGTTCTGTGCTGTGGGAACATTGACGATGATCTAATTCATGGGTCTGCAGGCTGGGAAGTCCATGTTCAGAGACCCTTCTGCATTGAGGGCCTGCTGTCTGCATCCTAACGCGCCACACAGCATCACACAGCCAGAGGACGCAGGAGGACGGCAGGAGAAGGCTGAACAAAGCCCACTTGGAGGCAGGCTCCCCTCTGCATTGACAGCATTTGGTCTGCCACGAGGAGTGAGCCTCCCAACCTAAAGTCATCCCATTAGCTCTACACATACTTGCATGGAGGGCTACATCTTCAGTTTGTAAGCTTTGGGGAATGCATTAAAAACAGAGCAGCTTCCACAATTATATCTCATTATGTCATTTAAAGGGGTGAGAAAAGGTGGCTCCTGCTTGACATTGGCTAGAATACTCAAGGGTCAGCTCTGATGGACTCTTGGGTCGGCGGGCTCCGGATGCTGTTCCCGAGATTCCAGCCTGAGATAAATGTTGCTGATGCCTGGTGGGACCCACTAGATTGATTCTAGGGAGGTGATATTTTGCAAGATTCATAGTGGCGCAAACATTTACAAACTTGCATACTGGCTATTGCACTGCTTAGCTAGCCTGAGAAGGAGGATAGAGGAAACATGTTAGAATGAAATTCAGGTCTTGTTCCCCAGGTGGGAGATTCATACTGACTAGGAGGAGCCAGGTTTCCTTCTGCCATGCAAATGCAGGCCTGTGCTGCTCTGCCAGCAGGCTCCTAGATTCCCAGCCTTGCTTCCCTAAACTGCCCTCAGCGAAAGGCCTCAGCGGAAGGCCTCAGCGGAGGGAATCAGGTCTAGAGAGTGTTTGAGAAGACTTGCAGGATCCTTCCTGGGATGGTGCAGATGCGTGGGGGTACAGGTGCTCTGCACCTGCTGGCCACTGACTGCGACTCTGTCCCTCTCCCCAGGGGGAGTTGGTGGAAAGAGAGCTCGTGGAGTTGAGAGCCCGAGTCTCCGAGCAGCAGAGGCTGCTTCAGGGCACAGCGGAGCGGCTGCGGACCGCCAACCAGCAGAGGGAGAACCTGGAGCAGTTCATTGTCAGCCAGCGTAGGTGCCCTTGTGACCGGGACTGGGGCGAAATGCTGGGGGTAGAGGCTGCTTCTAAACCAGCCTCTCTTGTGCTGCCAGAGAGCAGTGAGAAGAAAGGCTCAGGGATCCGGGAGGGCAGGAGGGGAAGCAGGATGGGGTGTTCCTGGCCCTCAGTGCTGACGGGGGGGGGGGGGGGGGGGTCAGGGGGGAGGGCATGGAGGGGAGAGGGGAGGGACAGGAACTAGGTGGTCGGGAGGACATGCTGAGAAGGCCCCTGGCCTGCAAGTTGAGTAATTCTGCTCCCCGGGGCTGTCTCTGTTTCAGTAACCAGGACGCATGATGTTTTGAAGAAGGCAAAGACTAATTTGGAGGTAAGGAGAGTGCTATGGGAGTCAGAGCCACAGAGCCTGTCCCCCCCCGCGCAGCACCATCGTCATCATGTAGGTGACCTTGACCAGGGGAGGACTCTTGGCCCACTTGGAGAGTCTCAGGGCCCTGTGAGCAGTCTTCCACTTTGCATCTCCATTGTCACCTGCCACCCCACCCAGTCTCCCCTGACATCTCTGTTTGCTCTCACACTGTCATCCTCTCTCCTGTAGATCCCACTTACCCCCTCCATTTTGCCATGAGAGGAGTTTGGAGAAATGGTCAGTTGCCCCTTGGCGGGGGGCGGGGGTGAGGAGATGACAGAAAACATTTTAGCGGTATGCCTGTGAACCAGCTTTCAGTGAGGGGATCTTGGGCCATCTTCTAGTGTTTCCTGCACTGCTTTATGAAAAAAAATACAGCAGGGTGCAGCCAAGACAATGGCCCTCACTACAGGCAAATTGTGATGAAGACAGAAACTTCAATTGCATATGTTTTCCTTTAAGGAGCATCATGAAAGAGTGTGTGTGTGTGTGTGTGTGTGTGTGTGTGTGTGTGGAGGGCCACTCGATGGGTCTCCCGTCTGCACTGCTAGAACTGTTCAGAACTGTAACTGAGAGGATGTGGTTTCTCACAGTGTGGCAGTGATAAGCCTGGGTTTGCTTTGAGTGTCTTTTTCGGACTCCCTTCTGCTGTTCTCATGATTTCTTTCTTTCCTGAGCCTCTGTAGCACAGCCCTCACAAGATTGCCTCTGTAAAGCCTTCCTCCCGTCCCAGCCAAGGTAACGGCACAGCCTCCAGCCCCCGCCGGCCCCTCCAGTGTGCAAGCTTTCCGCTCTAGTTGCCTTGGATGCTTGTACAGGGCCTGAGGCCTGTTCTTCTATCCAGGCTGATCACTAACTGGTTGTATAGCTTTGGCAGGCTCCTTAATTGCAGTCAGACTACTGACCCTCCATCCATGGGCTTAGATCATTTTTAGGGTCCTTGCTATCCTCACCCTTAACTAAGGCAACTGGGAGCTGAACTTAACAGGGACATCCCTGCAAAACGTCATCCCCCCACCCTACCTGCAATAAGCGGTTTCTCCATGCGCATGTGTCATGCTAAGCACTTCTTGTTTGGGAGCCAGCAGAGGCGGTCAGTTGGTGCCCATGGGGCTCAAAGAGTGCCTGATAAGATCCAGCAGAGCACCGAGCAGGGGCTTCCAGCAGGGACCTTGATGCATATTAGGAAGGCTTTTTCTCTAACCTAGGGGAACCTGTTGCTCCCCAAACCACATCACATCCCCTCAGTGCATCCTCTTACTTGGCTCCCATCATGCTCCTGGCTTATATGTCCACATCATTCACACTCCTGCCTCAGGGAGCCACCAGCACCCACCCACCAAGCCACCCAGCATTCATTGGCCTTTATGTCTCTCCAGGTGAAATCCCAAAGGATGCTGTTGTGTGCTCCAGCTTTGTGACCCTTACCTTCCAGGAACCACGCAGGAAGCACATCCAAAGGAGATCTCTGAACCAGCCAGGAGAATGGGCCTGTGCCCTGTAGCTCCACTGCCTTCTTGCTGAAGAGGAGCTGAGCCCTATTGCTCCAAACCCACTGCAGGGTCAGGAGAAGAGCTCCAAGGAGTCATGGAGGGGGCAGGGAGGAAGGCAGAGTGCCTTCCTGGCAGTGGAAGACCACCACTAGCCAAGATCTGCCAGTCCCAGCAAGAAGCCAAACACGCAGAGAGGAAGGACCCTGTGACACTGCTTGTGAGCAGCCCACTGGCGTAGGAGTGGCCACAGCACGATTCTCACCTATGCAGCTGCTCCCAATTGGCCAACTCAAGACAAGTAGGACTGAGCTGCCTGCAGACAGGACGTGTGGTCCCCATCACAGAGCTACCCAGACAGTTCTAGAAGCACACTGCTGAGTGGCAGTGCCTTGCTGGACAGTGTTGGGGGCTCCATGAGCACTGCTCCCAGACCTGCCCCGTTAGCGCTCCGCAGCCTGCAGCGTCACACACGGTGACTGTGGGGACGTCACAGATACCATCTCACACTGCCTCATGCTCCTCCTGGTTTTGATCTGTTTCCTTTCCTGTCTTTTTTTGCCTGAAATCCATCCAAACAATTTGGCACTGAAGGCCATACCTAGTCTGTTAAAACTCTTGTGTACAACAAATTGTAGGGTTTTTTTTGAGTGGCCTGGGAGAGGGCTCCAACTATGTTCACGCCTAGCCTGTGTTTTCACAGTGCATACAGATGGTGTGTGTGTGTGTACAAATGTATGCAACAGATTTATATATGGTGCTAAAGCCACCGCAAAGGGCAATGTAACTTGTGGGCAGGGTTGGCAAGAGCAAAGGAAAATCTTTTTGGTAGATGTTAAAGCAATGTGTATAAAGTAATAAACAGTTTTTCTCTGCCTGCTTTGTTTTCCGTTTGTGCACAAAGTCCCTGAACTGAGTGTACAAGAATCAGAACGACAAAGTACTATTAAGAAGCGTATGATCTAACGTTTGATGTCTACGTTGAAAAGATTGTTTCTACAGGGTCATTTTTAAAGACCCTCCCCCCACGTAAAAGTGTGTAGGGGTGAGTCTTACACTTGTGCTGTGGAGTCAGTGGTGGACATGGTAGCAGTATTGCCTGTGCTGCAAACCCAAGAGCTTCCGCTGGGGTGAGAAGACTGCAGAGTCTGCATTTTTATATGTAAGCAGCGCTGGTGATGCAAGTGGGCTACAGCCCACATTTTGAAAACATTCATCCCAAACATTGAATCAAACTGCAATAAAATTTGGTTTACTGTGATTAAGAACCTTTCATTGAGAAGCCACTCCATAAACACTGAAAGGAAATCTTCAACTGTTTCTTGGGAAAAGTTCTTTGTTGTGTCCTTTTGCATTCCAGGATTTCAACAAAGTTAACAATACAGTTGTTTCCTAGAAACACTTAAAAACGTAAGGAAGGGGCTAGCACTGTAGCATAATTAGGCTACACTTCTTCCTGTAATGCTGGCATCCCATAGGGATACTCATTCATGTCCTGACTGCTCCACTTCCAGTCTAGCTCCCTGCTAACAGCTTGGGAAAGCACTGGGATCCCTGCCGCGCAGGTTGAGATCCAGATGGAAGGCTAGGTTTGTGGATTCTTCTTGACCGAGCCGCAGCTGTTGTAGCATTTGGAGAGTGAAACAGCACACGGAAGAGCACTCTCTCTCTTCATCTCTGTCACTGTACCTTTCAAATAAACAAAAATAAATAAGCAAGCATTTAATGGGAAAAAAATCTGTTTGGAAACTTTAATCTTTCAGGACTTTGTATCTAACAATGTCATTTTCTTAAATGAAAAAAAGTACCAGTGAGTACTAATGACCTTTGTTTGTTTCTGCCCCAGGCAGACCAACATCAGTCTGTTGATCTTGGGGGACACTTGCAGGACATTTTTGAGGAAGTTAATGGATCTCCATCCCTGGGTAGGAAATCTGCTGCTTTCCGCCACGCAAACCCTGGTCCTCACTGTACTGGGTTAGAGAGACAGACTTGCTTAGTGCGAGTCTATTAGCTCCACCTCTGCAGAGCTGGTGAATACTCCCTGTTATGGTCAGGCCTTCAGACACTGAGAGTAGATTTCGTTATGGAGACACATGTCTGTCCATCTTTGGAATTTTGGAGTGCTGGAGTCCAAGGCACTGGCCCTCCCAGCAGAAGCTCAGCTATGGACTGCAGATCCCGCCCTCGGTTCATCACAAGTTCAACACCAGTGTGCAACTGAGCTTGTGTGGATGCATAGAGATTTCTGCTTGAGATGGAGAGTGGAGTGTAGGGTGGTGCTGTATTCAGGGCATGGCCCTCAGAAGGAAATGAATAAGCCCCTTTAACGTATTTGGGAGTTTTGATATTCTGAAATTTCTGCCATAGTATCAGATTCCATGACATGCTTTGTCAGATATTCAGAAATTTTAGAGATTTAAAAAAAAATCTGATCTGATTTTATAGTCATAGAAAAGGGATTTCTTGGGATTTGTATCACAACTTAATATTTCAGATTCTGAGTTTTTGGAAAGTTTTGAGCCAGTATGTACCATGGTCAGATGTACATTTTTGAAAGATCTGCCCTGGACAAGTGGACACCAGGATTCAGAAAGTCATGGGTCACAACAATTTGGATGATGGGCTGAAGATGTGAGTGGAATCAGGAGAGTGTTCCGAGGGGAGTTGGTGGGACTTCCGTAGAATTGCTGTCGAGATTGAAGGAGAAGGAGAAGAACTGGGCGGACTGAAAAGCCATTTTTTTATTGTAGACAACACTCTTGGATATAGTCAGAACATTGGGAAATGAATGCCTTGAGATGACCTGAGGGGCAGGACCCTGCAATCCCCTCAGACGGAGTCACGTCCAGTCTTCCCTAGTGAGCGCAGTGTAGAGTGAGCACCAGGTGCACGTGACAAGCCATCAATTCCAGTGGATAGAAAGGAATGCCAGGAAGCAGGATGCCGGGCAAAGTACAGCATGTATACATACATACATACGTATTGGAGACACACTTGCCCTAAAAATCTTTTTATCTGACATCCAAATTAAATCGGGCATCTTTAGTTTTTAATTGGCACGTCTGGTACACTGTTTGGACGATACCCCCCTTTCCTCCTTTTTTGGCCCACAGATGCCTGGAGAAGATGCTTCTCTGGCTGAGACCTCAGGTGGCTGCTCTGCATTTACAGAGAGCTTTTGCCAAGAGACGTCCTGGTACTCCAAGGTCTCCTCCTACAACATGTGTCTTCCCACCCCCACCCCCGAGGGAGGCTTGGCCCAGACAGTCCCAGTAGGTGTCCATGTTTTTTGGGACAGATTTTGGAACAATCAGTTTCCACCAGGTTTGCTTGACTCCATTGGGAAGGAGAAGAATCCCAGTAGAAAGCTGATTTTCACTGGGACCTCTCAGTGTGTGGTGGGTCTCCATGTTTCCCAAAGCATGCAACTGGAAGACCTTGAAACCCAAGATCTGACTGCGAAAAACCCAGGTGTCTATGTAACAATTGACACAGGTGTGGGGCTCATGGGAGCAAGCTCTTCCCGAGATCATTCTAGGCTTCCTTGTGGATATCTGCTGCTAGAGTTCAACAGATAAATTCCCAAATATTTGTCATGTCTCGATTTCCCACAAGGGATGGTAGCGGCCCAAAACACTCTCATAGGGTCTGGTGACATCAGAACTATAGCCAGGAGCCCTGGTGGTGGTGGTGGGGGACTTAGAGATAAAAGGATTGTAAATTTCCTTCTGGACTTGGGAGAGGAGCTTTCTCCCGTCCTTATCTAGTTCCAGGCTCCCAACCCTTTTTTACACCACCATCAGGGTTGTTTGTGAGCCCCCAAATTAGTTCAGATAGACAGAGACCAATAAAGGTCAGCTAGTTGATAATCACTCAGCTTGTACCTTACTGATCAGGCTTCCCATTTGGCTTTTCAGATCGACAGAGACACTGATATAGAAAGTTTGGAACAGTCAGGGAAAAGGCCAACTAGCCTATAATCACTCAGCCTGTACTTACTGGTCAGGCTCCCTATTTGCTTCTCCTGGACTTTACTAGGTAGGATGTAGAGTTAAATTCTTCCTCACTCACTAGGTCGTTGGGGAATTCCCTGCTCACCTGCCTGAAACTTTCCTATTCTTCAATAGTTAAAATGCAAAGTTCTGTAAAACCATGCTTAATCACTATATACTGTAAAGTTTAAATTGTGGCTTAAGATTTTCCCCCAAAAACTTTCTCAATTTATGACTGTTAATGCTAAACAAGATGTAACTGCATAGAAACTTTGATGTTAAGTTTGTACTCAGCTGTCCTATATGATGGATGTCAATGTTGATTCTTCCACTGTTCCTGTGCCACTCTGATTTAGGTTAAACTCAAAAACATGTTAGCTTGGGAAAAAAAGGTATTTGCAGTGAAAGTTGATTTACATCTTTAGACAGAAAATTAGGGAGAATTTAAAGAGTTCTTCATCTATTGCCTCTTTTTGTCATTAGTTCAGAATTATTGCAGTCAAAAAGGCACATTTCAGGGTAACATTCCGGTTTCCTTTGATGTTGGGGCCACTCCATGCAAGATTGTCTTTCAAAAAATGGCGTTAGTAACTTAAGAATAAAACCCCAAACAACTCAGTTTAAATGTAGACAAAGAATATATGAATAGCTGTTCCTTAAAACCAGATACACTAATGGCCAACAAATATTTGTAAAAATGCTCAATATCAGGCCCAGTGAGTTGGCCTAGTGGCCAAAGTCCTTATCTTGAATGCACCAGGATACCATATGGGCGCCGGTTCTAATCCCCGCAGTTTCACTTCCCATCCAACTCCCTGCTTGTGGCCTGGGAAAGCAGTCGAAGACAGCCCAAGGCCTTGGGACCCTGCACCGGTGTGGGAGTCCTGGAGGAAGTTCCTGGTTCCTGGCTTCGGATCGGCTCAGCTCCAACCGCTGCAGTCACTTGGGGCATGAATCATTGGATGGAAGATCTTCCTCTCTGTCTCTCCTCCTCTCTGTATATCTAACTTTGCAATAAATGGATGGATAAAAAACATGTGGTATACATGCATAAAAGGAGATACTGCCAATACTGACAACATGAATGAAACTAGAGTGTATTATGTTGAGTGAAATCAGCCAAACACAGAGACAAAAAATACTGAATAATCTCACTTACATGTGGAATCAAAAAACTCAAAAACAAAAGTAATATTAAATAATGGTGATTACCAGGGATGAGCAGTGGGAGGAGATGAAGTGATGTAGTTCAGATAATGCTAACTTATAGTCATGGGAGACAAATAAGTCTAGAGATCTAATAGACAGCTGGAGAATTCCAATGTGATCGTATTATTTTAAAATTGCTGAAAGAAAGCAGGGCTGGCTTTATGACACGTGGTTTAAGCCACCGCCTGTGATATGGGCATGCTATCCCATCTCAGGATGCCAGCTCAAGTCCCAGCCTGAAATCAAACTCCACATTAAAGCAGTGGACAAGCGACCAAATGCTTGAGTCCCTGTCACCAGGTGCTTGGCTCAGCCATTTTGACTATTTTGGAGTGAACCAACAGATGGAAAACTCTGTGTGTCTTTTCAAAAAATAAGGTCTTTTTGAACAAAATAGTTTTTTCTTGAATTACTGACATTGGACTCATCACACTCACAGGTGCTCTTTAAAAAAAGTATTTTATTTATGTAAAGTGAACAAATTCCACATATTTCACAGGACAGTTCTAGGAACATAGCGATACTTCCTGCCCGTCCCCTACCCTGCCTGCATTCTCCATCCAGCCTCCTCCTTGTTTATTTCTGTGTGTGTGAGTGGTGTTTTTCCTCTTCAGCTTTTACCATGACGTACTTTCAGTTCACTTCTCAATCACAAGCTGAACACTTCATTAGGTAAAGAATTAAACAACTAGATATGTGTTTTTATCATACACATATACACAATGAGATAGATAAGGAAAGTGTTCAATATATTACTTATCTGTAGTACTCATTTTAGGACATCTGTGCCTATCAAACTTTCACAATAAAATCAAAGTAGAGAGTCAAAGAGCAATGGAGGATGAGGACAACACAGACTCAAATACAAATGAAGCTGAAGTACAGTCCTGTTTACCAAGGTTGGGAAGAACTGATCTTCACACACTATCCTTTAGGTCACGGACTTGTTCAATAAATATAACACAACTGTATTTTTAATTGTTTTATTTTTAAAGTTTATTATTTTATGAGACAGTTCCATAGGCTCTGTGTTTCCCTTCCTGCCCTCTCCAAAGCCCCTCCACGCCAACTGATTTTCCCCATATTATTACAATAATATAGTCATTTACAAACAGTCCTAAGTTTATCATTCTTCTATTTAGCTGTGTTTTGACATTGCAGGCATGGACAATGGCAGAAAGTCCAGCATCTTATTGTCAAGATATGTTTAACAGTTTCATTGGGAGTCCATCTTTGATTTGGAAGTGGAGATGCATACTGTATTGTATCTTACATCTGGATATGATAGTCTCTGTTACACAGCTACTACACATCCCATTAAATTAAAAGACATAGAACAAAATCAATAACAGGAAGAAAAATACAAAATTTACAACAACATGAAGTTAAATAACATGCAATTGAATGGCCAATATGTTGCTGAAGAAATGAAATAAAAAATCTTCTTGAGGAAAATGACGCAATAATATGACCTATGAGCCAGTGAAGAAATTAATAAGAAACGTTTCCTAAGTAACCACCAACCATAGCAAAGATACAGGGGTATTATACTATAATATCTAACTGGAACTAAAGCCAAAATAGCCAACCAAAATGGAAACCAGAGCAACATCTGCAGGACCAATCCTCAGTCCACAAAAGCTATCTGGTGGCCTGGCATTGTGGTGTGACAGGTAAAGCCACTGCCTGCAAAATCAGCGTCACATATAGGCACCATTTCTAGTCCTGGCTGCTCCGCTTATGAGGCAGGCCCCTGCTAGTGCACCTGGGAAAGCAGTGGAAGATGGCCCACATGCCTGAGCCCCTGCAACCCACATGGGAGGCTCAGAGGACACTCCAGGCTACCGAATTTGGCCTGGCTCAAACCCGGCTGTTGTGGCCTCTAGGGGAGTGATGACTAGGTGGAATCTCCCTCACTCTCTCTTTAACTCTTTCAAATTAATAAATATTTTTAAAAATCCATCATCTTTAAAAATATTTATCCATCTCCAGATATCCCATGTGGATAGCAGGAGCCCAAATATTTGTGTCATCTACCATTATTATTTTCCTAGGCTATTAGCAAGGAACTGGATTGAAAGTGGAGGGTCCGGCACATAGCCTAGTGGCTTAAGTCCTTGCCTTGAACATGCTGGATTCCATATGGGCACCAGTTCTAATCCTGCCAGTCCTGCTTCTCATCCAGCTCCCTGCTTGTGGCCTGGGAAAGCAGTCGAGGACGGCCCAAGGCCTTGGGACCCTGCACCCATGTGAGAAACTTTGAAGAGGCTCCTGGCTCCTGGCTTCAGATCAGTATAGCCCTGGCTGTTGAGGCCACTTGGGAAGTGAATTAGGGACAGAAGATCTTCCTCTCTGTCTTTTCTCCTCTCTGTATATCTGACTTTCCAATAAAAATAAAATAAGTCTTTTTAAAAGATGAAAGTGGAGTACCTGGGCTAAGAGCTGGTAACCCATATGAGACACTAGAATTTCAGACAGTGAAGTTTTCCACTGCTCCGCAAACCCACCTTTTGCTGTTGTTGATGTTGTTTTTGTCTTTTTTAAAAGATTATTTCTTGTTGTTGTTGTTGTTTTTTTGAAAGGCAGATTTACAGAGAGATGGCATGCAGTCACGCGAGAGATGTCTCATTTGCTGGTTGATTCTTCATATGGCCGCAACAGCTGGAACTGAGCCAATCTGGAGCCAGCAGTCAGGAGCTTCCTTTGGGTCCTGACATGAGTTCAGGAGTCCAATCACTTGACTCACCCTCTGCTACTCTCCCAGCTCATAATCAGGGAGCAGGATGGGAAGTGGAGCAGCTGGGACACAAACCAGCGCCCATAAGGGATGCTGACACTTCAGGCAGAGGATTGGCTTGCTCCCAAAATCATCTTCTAAAAGAGATACAATCACTATTTTTCCTGAATACATAAAAACCAAAAACAAAGCATATGAGTAATCATGGCACTATGACTCCCCAGAAAGAACACAATAGTGCATTAACATCTGACTGTGAAGAAAAGGGGGTGGATAAAATGCCTAAGAATTCAGAATAATGAATGTGTGATTACTGAAGGAGAGTCAAGAGAACGCGTGAACCAGTAAAGTCCTCATTCATCAACAAGCTGAAATGAAGATTTCTGTAACTTGGAAGAATCATCACCACCCAAGGATCCCTACAAATGACACTGAAAAATGTAAACCCACAGAGATAATGGCAGTCAGCATTGTGAAAGACATGATGGTGGGAAACCTACTGGGAAATGTCTCAAGGGATATTGAAAATAAACAATAGGAATTCCATGGAGAAATGGCAGGGCCATTCAATTATCAACAACAATCTCTAATATAAATGTGATAAATGCCCTAATTAAATTACAGGTTGACTAAATGGATTCAAAACATCCATTCAACTATATGCTGCTAGCAAAAAGAATACTTCAGGGGCCCAGCACAACGACTCAGTGCCTAAATCTTTGCCTTGCTTGCTGGATCCCATTTGGGTGCCAATTCATGTCCCAGCTGTTCCACTGCACATCCAGCTCCATGATTGTAGCCTGGGAAGGCAGTAGAGGACAGCCCAAAGCCTTGGAACCCTGCACCTGTGTGGGAGACCTGAAAGAAACTCCTGGCTCCTGACTTAAGATTTCTCAGCTCTGTTGTAGCCTTTTGGGGAGTGAACCAGATGATGGAAGATCTTTCTCTCTCTATCTCCTTCTCTCTGTAAATCTGCCTTTCCAATAAATAAATAAACAAGCAAATAATTATTTAAAAAGAAAAAAGAAAGACTGTTTCACCAGTAAAGACACACACAGAGAGACTAAAGGTGAAATTATGGGGACTGGTGCTATGGTCCCAAGAGGCTAATCCTGCACCCTGTGGCAGCAGCATAGCAAAGGGATGCTGGTTCATGTCCCGGCTGCTCCACTTCTAATCCAGCTCCCTGCTCACGGTCTGGGAAAGCAGCAAAGGACGACTCAAGTCCTTGAGACCATACACCCATGTGTGAGACCAGGAAGAGACTAAGGGTTTCCAGCTTTGGATCAGCTCAGCTCTGGCTATCACAGCCATTTAGGGAGTAAATCAGAGGAGGGAAGACCTCTCTGTGTCTCTCCCTCTCTCTGTGGATCTGTCTTTCAAATAAAAATAAATAAATATTTTGTAAAAGAATATGAAAAGGGGCCCGGCAGCGTGGCCTAGCAGCTAAAGTCCTCGCCTTGAAAGCCCCGGGATCCCATATGGGCGCCGGTTCTAATCCCAGCAGCTCCACTTCCCATCCAGCTCCCTGCTTGTGGCCTGGGAAAGCAGTTGAGGACGGCCCAAAGCTTTGGGACCCTGCACCTGTGTGGGAGACCCGGAAGAGGTTCCTGGTTCCCAGCATCGGATCAGCGCGCACCGGCCCGTTGCGGCTCACTTGGGGAGTGAATCATCGGACGGAAGATCTTCCTCTCTGTCTCTCCTCCTCTCTGTATATCTGACTTTGTAATAAAATAAAAAAAAAAGAATATGAAAAGATGGAAAAACATTTTTCATGCAAAGGGAAATCATAAGTAAGCAAAATATATGTAACTGTCTCTCAAAAAAATTTTTTTTAGCTCCAGTATAATAGTATTGGTGACCTTTAATGTCTGTCTTTCGTCGACGGACAGAATCAACAAGACAAAATATCAACAAAAGACAACAGAGATAATCTACGCTATCGGCCAAATTGACCAAATGGACATATATAGAACATTCCATCCCACAGCTGCATAATACATATTTTTCATCAGCCTACAGAGCAATGAAATAGATCATATGCGAGGTAATAAAACAAATGTATAAAAATTGAGACACCATCAATCTTTTCTGACCATGATAAGATGAAGCTGGAAATTAACAATTAATGAATACTTGAGAAAATTAACAACATGGATACAGAACAATATGTTCCTGAACGAATAGTGGATCACAGAGGAAATAAAGAGAGAAATAAAAAATGATTGACGTTCATGAAAACGATAGAGTTCCAGGATGCTGGCTTCTGCCTGGCCAAACCCAAATCACTGAGGCCATTTAGAGAGTAAACCAGTACTTAGGAGGTTTCCTAAGAGGTGATTTTCCTAACAACGTGGACGCACATAACACTACTGAACTATACATAGGAAAATAGTTAAAAATGGGAAATATTGTACACCATACCAAAAACTTTAAATGTGGTCTCTTAATTTCAGTTTCCTAATTTGTATAGGTTTCTTTTGATACGGTCATTACTTACTGGCTTCATAATTTTTTTTTATTTGAAAGGCAGAGAGACAGAGAGAGAGAGAGAGAGAGAGAGAGAGAGAGAGAGATCTATTTTCCATCTGCTAGCTCACTCCTGAAAATAGCTGCAATGACCAGGGCTGGAACAGGAGCCAGGAGAGCTTCTTCTGGGTCTCCCACCTGGATGCAGGGGTCCAAGCACTTGGGCCATCTTCTGCTGCTTTCTCAGGCACCTTGACAGGAAGCTGGATCAGAAGTAGAGCAAGTGGGACATAAACCAGCATCCATCTGGACTGCTGGTACTGCAGGCAGTGGCTTAACTCACTGTGCCACAATGATTGCTCCCATCTATATTTTTAAGAAAAATATTTCATTTACATGTTTCAATGGAAGTTTTACTTTTGTTTTAGGGTAGACACCTGCACTGCAATGTAACTTCACTTTCTAGTATGCTAGTCTCCATTATACAGTTCAGCTGTGAGAATATTTGCATTACTTGTGTGTATCCATTTTACATTATGATGTTGGATTTTTTTTTACCTTTCCTTATACTTATCATGTCATCATAGATTTAAATAGCAAGAAGTCAACTTTGTAACTGTTACTTAAGAGATTACAGTGATAACTTGGAGGAAACCTGTGGGAAAGGAAAATGGCGGGGGGAGAGGGAGGAGACAGGGATTATATCATGCAAAATAATAAATCTACTTGAATAATAAGAAAAACAAAATTAATTTAGAAGGCATAACTGCACAGAGAGGAAGACACACACACACACACACACACACACACACACATCTTCCACCTGCTGATTCACTTCCCAGCTGGCTGGAATTGGACCACACCCAAGATACCAGGAACTTCATCGAGTCGCTCATGTGGGTGGCAGGGCCACAGTAGTTCGAGAATCTTCAGCAGCTATTCCAGACAAATTAGCGGGCAGCTGGTTTCGAAGTACAGCAGCTGAGACTTGAACAGGAATTCATTTGGGATGCCCCATCACAGGCAATGGCTAGCCCGCTATGCCAAAATGTGGGCCCCTAGTTGTGCAATCTTGATGCACACTTAGCCTCATTGTACCTCAAATTTCTCTGTTGGAGCAGGAGGAAATATTAACACTTGCCTCACAGAGCTGTTTTCTTAGTACACCTTTGCTGTTAGTATATTGCCTGGTGCCTAGGGAACTCTCAATAAACATCTCCATCATCATTAGGGACAACCATCCAGAACTCACATACTTCATCTTTCAGTTCATCTTCTGGTGATAGTCAAGCATGATAAGTGTGATTGTCACAAAATCCGACTTATCTTGATTTTCTGCTCTGTGTAAAAAACAGTGGAAACATCAGGTGAAAGAGCCATTGTTGCCTGCCCCACCCTCCTCTTCAGACACCACTTGAGTGGCTAAGGAGCATGGAGCAGGGGGAGGTACAGTGAGCTGCAGCACTTCCTGGGATAGAAGGAGCATAGCACAAGACGAGAGAACAGCAGAAGATACAGCCCTGGACAAGACCAGAAGGAACTCAGGTCTGGAAGAGATGGTACCTAAGAGGTGGGCACTGACTCTTTTCAAAGTGCCACTGGGTCCTCTTTGCCTCCAACCGAGAGCACTGTGCAAAGAGAGCAAATTTGGAAACTGAAACATGGGGTCCTGGGCGGTGAAGGGCACCCCCGACTCTCCTGTGTGCTAGCTAGGAGTGTGGCAAGCCAATAGCAGGGGTCCCTCAGCACCCACTCATGACCTGCCTGTGCAAGCAGACACCCAAGCAGAATTTTGTTAATGGCCTTCTCACCATGTACACTGCATTGTGGTGTGATGCAAACACCATCTGAGGTCACCCCAAGCCCTGAGCCACAGACCATACAGAGGCAGCATTTCAGTGCCTTGTAGAGAGGCCATAACAAGGCAAATACTTATTGCAAGACATCCTTTGTACCAAAGGCCTTCTTTCCATAAAATGTGTGGTCAGCATTGTTCATGCATTCTGGGGTGCACACACAGATGTTCAGACAGAGAAAACGACAGCCCACACCTGTGTTGGCTGGGATTCTGAGAGAAAAGGCTGTCCTGTCCAACAGTGCTATCTCGAATCCTCCCACACTCAGAGTGGCATGTTCCAAAACACCCTTATCACATTTTTTTCGGTATACCGAAAACTTGATCACAAACTGAAGGACATGTGCATGCTAGGTGAATAAAAGTCACTGATTTATTTCCAAAGCAAGAATCACATTTATTTGTTGACCTATATTATAGATGTGGGTTAAAAGGTATCAGGAGAAGAAGGAAGCGTCTTTTGGACAAAGGGCTAGCTTGTTAAGTAACTGAGCTTGTGTTATCAAATGACTGTGGATTACTTGGTTTCTTTTACTATGGGCTTCCTGACTTTATTTACCTTGGGTTTTTTACTCTCTTGGCATTTCAGGATTGGCTGTGCACCATTTTATTATCACTTGCCTGAAAAATACAGCAATCACGGAGGCACCTAGTAAAATCAGGCGTAGCATCATAATGGACATAGTCTCAGCCGACGCAGGCATGTCATCTCTGGACCGTCTTGGGGACCCACTGTCAACGCTCCCTCCATAACCCATCTCCTCGCAGAAGGGAGGGGCCCAGCCATAGATGCAGTGGCAGTTTTTATGATTGTTACAGACACCCCGGCCATTGCACTTCTCAGGCACACAGTCAAACTTTAGGGCGGAGCTGTTGACGCATGTTCTGTTATAGCATACCCTGTCCTCCCCACAAGACGTGCCATCATTTATCACACCCACATCAGGGATTCCAAGCGGTTCCATAGACAAATGGTACCCTGTACCCCAGCACATGAGGTTGTCTTGCCGCAGATACGTGGAAATTAAAGTCGTGTGCTCAGGCAAATCAGGAATGCTTTTCACATTGATACACTGTAGCCTGCCACAGATTGAGTTCTCCTTATCACACTTCCTATAGCTACTCACTCCTATAATCTCACAGTTACCATACTGATTTCCCTCTACATTAACTGCTTCATAGCACCGATCAGGAGCCTCCAAGCTATCGGGTCCAAAAATACTCTGGCACTGCATAAATCTGGACCGGCACCCCTTTCTGAAACAACGGCCATGGTACTTGCAAGGGGTTCCATCCTGCTTATACATGTCATTTGGACAGAACCCCGAGGTCCCGTTGCAATACTCTGCAAGGTCACATTCATTTTCTTCCTGCCTACACACATATCCAGAGGGACGGAACTCGCAGGCATGGCAGCAAAGGCCAGTACTACAGCTGGCACCATGTTTTAGCTTACAATTGGGTTCACAGCACCGGTCTGTTTTACATTCCTCCTTTGAGCCACAATCACACTCCTCACGGTCTTCCAGAATTTTGTTTCCACATCTCTTAATCATATAACTTAGTCCTGGGATATTATTTAGACAATTTGCTCCAACAGACACGAATTTAATATAAAAGATGTAACTACAATTACTAAACCCAGTGCGCCCTGTGCCCATGATGCAACTATGCCTACCCTTGCATTGGCAATACTCTTCATCATGTTGCATTCCCAACGCATGGCCCACTGCATGAGTAGTCCAGGTGGCAGGTCCAAGGACATTTTTACCCATAAAGGTGCTTATGGATCCAGCGCCAATCTTAGAACACACTTTACCCCAGGACCAAGCAAGAGCGTCACTGTACTTCCTGTGGACATACAGATGTGTCCAGTCAGAAGGAAGTCGGGGATATAGATCGTGCTGTCTGTATACCAAGAACCTGCTTAAAACGTCAGATAAAGTAGGATAGTCGACATACACCTTGTTAAAATCTGTCCATACTTCAAGAGCTTTCAAAGTTATTCTCACATTGATTTCTTGGAAGTATGTGTCCATCATTGCAGTCAAAAGAATGGCATCACTTACGACTTGAGAAAGATTGCTGTTCACGAATTTGTATCTCCCCTGATCGAAGACCATGAGCAGCTCCAAATATTTCTGGTGCTTGTAAGAAGTGGAATAGTCTCTGAGCTTCTCAGCGGCTCTGCCGCGGTGCGTCTCACGTTGAACCACATCATCAGTCAAGCCGCAGGTCTGATTGCTGGAAGGCTCTTTCTTCAGGAGGTAGACGACGTGTTCGAAATGGTTAGCATCCTTGAGGGGCTCCATTTGGTACTGTTTGGCATCAATGTTCAGTACGCCTCGGAGTCCCCCCATGCAGGTAATGAGGGTGGCATCCGAATCCTCTGCCTCTTCCACTGAGCCCAGATAGGCACAGTCCTTAGGCACATACGGGTGGTCCTCCAGCAGCTCGCCCTCTTCGGTGAAGGAGAAAACACGCAGGTGTCGCGGAATTAGAAGCTTCTTGGGCCACAGGTGGAGGACATGCTTCTTGCCTCTTAACTGCAGGAGGTAGGACAAGGGGCTAGTCGTACCTTGCCTCCCCGCCCGGAAGCTCAGCTTCTCAGGGATGGTGATTTCATAGGAGTCAAAGCTCCATTCGGGGAGAAAGATTAAATTGTCACCCAGGGAGTCCAAGAGGAGCATGGCCAGAACGAGCACCGGGAATGAGTGGCCTCGGCCCAGCAGGGCTGGAGTCGATGTCATGGTCTGCTCGGGACTCAGCGTCGGTTCCCTGGGCCAGGCGACGCTGGGGGGCAGCTCAAGCGCTGTGGCTCAGACCTCCTTGGA
This sequence comes from Ochotona princeps, assembly GCF_030435755.1. Taxonomy (NCBI): domain Eukaryota; kingdom Metazoa; phylum Chordata; class Mammalia; order Lagomorpha; family Ochotonidae; genus Ochotona; species Ochotona princeps. The sequence goes on along the minus strand of NC_080833.1, from coordinate 102,236,321 downwards.
CCGCGGTGGAAGGCGGCGGAGCCGGCGCTGAGGGAACGCAGCCTCCCGCAGCAGATCCCGCTGACTTCGCCCATAGCGCGCGCCGGGCCAACGCATCCAGTGCGTCCACTGATGCGGTTGAGCGCACGTGGAGGAAATGAATAGAGATAGCACGAGTATAAAAGGGGAAAAAGGCGTTCGTCCCCTGCTGTAGAGAGAGGCAGAAACCAGCGTCAGAAATGGGAAAGAGACAGAAACAGGGGAACCACAGACAGCACCTTCAAGGCTCTCCCTGTCACCACACCGCCTGCCCTTTCAGCCTGTGGCTAAACTCCCTAGGACATCCAAGTTGAAATTCAGTCATCAACAGATCCCTCCTCGGTGGACTTGTTGAATCCAAATTTTCCACCAACGTTGTTTACTGCAAAAATGAAGACTCATCAAAACCTGTGAGTCTGAACGCTGCTGGGGATACCAGTACGGACTCTCCACCCCCCACCCCTTCCTCCCACCCAGCTATCTTCCATCTACCAGTTAACTTCCCAAATAAAACAGTTTTAGGGCCAGATCAAAACTAAGAGTCTAGAACTCAATCCAGGTCTCGCACATGGAAGGACGCGACCAGGCCCTTGAGCCATCCAGCAGGATGTACTCCTCTGCCATGAGGAACAAAACTGGGGTGCAAGCCCAGGTATTGATCCCTGGATAATGACGTCATTGATTACATTGCACACCTGCTTTGCTCTACGAACTTAGTTCGTCTCTCTCTCTCTCTCTGCAACCAAAGCCTGTGGAGCTGTGCTGTTCCCCAAATGACCATAAACAGACTGAGCTGGCCCTGGCTGAAGCCAGGAGTCAGTACTACATCGATTACATAAGCCATCACCTACTACCTTCCACAGTGTGCATCAGCAGAAACTTGGATCAAAAGCAAAGGTGAGACTAAACCCAGGCTCTCTGATGTGAACTGTTTCAAGCAGCAGCTTGATTGCCTGTGCCAGGAGCCTGTCCCTGCACATGACTTCCCAGTTGTGATTCTTTCGTGTAATATGGAGTCACATAAAGGTACAGTGTTTCTATCAGTAGGTAGATTAGCCCTACTTTCAGGTGGTTTCCGGTAAACCACTCCACCAGGGGCTTGCAACTCAGTCAGCATCCTTTTTTTTTTTTTTTTTTTTTGGAATGTCAGATATACAGAGAGGAGGAAAGACAGGGAGGAAGATCTTCCGTCCGATGATTCACTCCCCAAGTGAATGCAACATCCAGTGCTGCGCCGATCCGAAGCCAGGAGCCAGGAACTTCTTCCAGGTCTCCAATGTGGATGCAGGGTCCCAAGGCTTTGGACCGTCCTTGACTGCTTTCCCAGGCCACAAGCAGGGAGCTGGATGGGAAGCAGGGCTGCTGGAATTAGAACCGGCACCCATATGGGATTCCGGCACGTTCAAGGCAAGGACTTTAGCCGCTAGGCCATGCCACCGGGCCCAGTCAGCATCCTCTTGTCGGCCAAGGAGGGACCAATCTGCAGAGCAGAGACAAGGAAATGCTTGTTGGATGACTTCTGCAGTCCAGTCCCAGGTCCCTGTCGGGCAAGGCATTGTATTCAATAAGTATAAGCATGTTTTCAATGTCAGCCTGTGTTATGAAACAGTTATTACAATATTATGAAATATCTATTTGGTCTTAGTCCCCTTTTCCTGACATGTAGCTCATGAAATCCTTCAAATACCTGGAGTAATGAGCATTGAATCTGCCTGGCTTGGCTCAGGCTGGGCCTGGTCAACTGGAGGTTGGAGGTTGAAGGTTGAGTAGGTCACTGCTGACTGAATCAACTCTGCTTGCTGAATGAAGTCTGTCTCTCAGGATTGTTCAGTTGGGTGGTCTGCTTGCCCCAACACCTGGGTACTATTTAACTTCCAAGATCATTTTTCTTTCAAGACAAATGGTCTTATTTTATATTGCATCTTTTATGAAATGACAGTCTGAATGTTCCTAATACACAGAAATGTAGCATAGGCAAAAGGAATCTATGAAATTGTAGGTAAAAGAAAATTACTCACGCTGGTAATAACTAACTCAACACCAAAGAGTTTAGCCAACCAAACCATACTCACAGGAGAAATCATCAAATGATGTGGAGAGTCAGTCCCTTCAACGTAGCGCTCACATGGGTGGGGAGTGCTAACAATGCAGTCACCAGCACAAGGCTCTAGAGGGGCTGCTGTGTTTTCAGAATGGAAGTTGAGTGGAATTGACATGGGTCTAGTAACTTCTTTTTAAATCCAGGTTCTTATCCACCTGCCAACGGAGATAGGAATTCTAATTAAAAGCACACATAGATGTGCAAGTGATAATAGGATGTATTTAAAAGGCAAAATGATGAACATGCATTCACAGGTGAGTGTGGGCTACCCACGTGGAGGAAACACCCACCATGGGCTCAGGGGCTGCTGAGAGAGAAAGAGAATGAAGAGCACCCCAACCATGATTGGACATAAAGAGGGCTCCCTGCTCCATTCTAACAGTCTTTTATGAGGTAGAGGGTGGTGCTTCAATTGCCTAAACAGGTTGAGGACTTAACATGCTTGAAGCCATCCAGGATGTTTTAGGGTACCTCCACGTGGAGTTTAATATCCATTTTGTTATCATGGTGCCTCGTCCTTTCTTGTCCCAAACTAGATGCAATTGCATCCTGGGAAGGCGGGTGTTTTAGACTGTTAGGTAAAGAGAGAGAGCATTACCTTGCAGGACTGGCTAAACTCAAATTCAGTTAGACCTAAACATTTGTGCCTATTCACACCATGTCACAGTCACAGCAAGATACCAGAAGGTAGGTCATCTCAGTCTCCAGATATCAATTTTGGAGGGAACTATTCCAGCTGTCAACACTCTCATTTGCATATGAGCACACAGTGGTCAATGCCCAGATGTTAAAGGGGACTGTCAGCTAGGTAGCTGGCCCAGTTATAGCCTGTTTCATAAGAATAAGCTAAAAATGAAAATAGCATTGGCAAAGCATCATCACATGGATCGCAAGAGCCATACCGCAGCAAAGCACTCCTCACAACACCACAGAACTCTGGAAAGTCTGTGTTCAGAGGCTCTTTCACAGAGCTGGACACGGGACATTTCCAGAGGGTGGACACTGGGAAGGGTGGAGCGCTCTCCCCACACCTTGCCCATCTGTCTGCTCATATGCTTCCTTTGTAATATCATTTACACACAAGATAATAAGTTGATAACCATCAGTAAAAGGTTTTCCCGAGTTGCATGAGTCACTCTAGCAAATTCATCAAATCCACAGAGGACGTCATGGAGACCCTAATGGATAACCAGTGGATCAGAAATGTGAGTCATAGCTGGAGCTCCTAGCAGGCACCTGGCACGGGGCCAGTCCTATGAGAAGCAACACTTATTCCCTGGGAACTGTGTCATCTCTGGACAAACAGTGTGGGGACTGGGTGAGAGGCCATGGAGTGCCTGCAGAGAATTGACTGTGACGGTGTGAGGGGACAGAGCCCCTCACACTCTGTGGTGACCAAAGGTGAACTGTGCTGGCTATGACAGAGGAAGACTTTCTCCAAATAGTTCAGAGTTTTATGTATGTCCTCCTACACACATTGAGGACAATTACCATGTCAGGTCTTAGAACCTAGCCCTAAAAACAGCAACATAAACAAATTAACTATGAATGTACTGGGTGGTAATTCCTCAGATACTAAAGACTATGGATTTGAATTTTAGTGTTTGCAGTGCACTGGTTAAGCCACTACCTATGATGCCTTCATCCATTAAGAGCATGGTTCAAATCCCAGCTGCTCCATTTCTGATCCAGCTCCCTGCTGATGTGCCTGGGAAAGCAGTAGAGGATGGTCCAAGTGTTTAGGACCCTGCACTCAGGAGATTTGGGAAGCTCCTGGCTTCTGCCTGGCCAAACCTTAACCACTGGGGTCATTCGGTGAATGAACCAATGGATGAAAGAGCTCTCCTTGACTCTCCCTCTTCAATTGTGCCTTTTAAATAAGCGAAGTTTTTAAAAAGAAAGGAAAGAACAAGCTTCTGAAAACATAGGTTTCCTTTTGTCATTTTGGAAAGTTTTTAGGACCATGAAAATTCCCTTGGGACACCCAGCTTTGAAACATAGTGATGTCCTTGTTTACATTTCCCAGCTTCCAATTTTTGTTGTTCTGTCTTTTACCATTTTAGAGATCATCAGTAGCACTTATTACTTCATGTTTTCTGTTCTTTATGATCTCTTACTTGTAAAACTTTCGTTCAAACTCAAAATATTATCCACAATTTACAATGTAATATTTTGTTATTTGCCTTGTGTATGACTTTTGTGAATTCTTAGCTTTCCTTGAGTAGAAATCGCTTTTTTTTTTAGTGTTATGCTATGCTTTGAAATTATGAATTTTGATCAAGGAGTGTATGTTTGTGTTTCAAGGGGTGTGTGCTTGTGTTTCGAGTTTTCCGTTAAGGCTTTGTTGAAGACAAACCCGTGCCCATATGGGATGGCCACCGCACTGCCAGCTTCCAATGTGACATTTTCTACAGTCCTCAGGATCCACCAAGGCTGTTTTGTTGGAGAACTTCTTCCTCCTGAGCTAGTATAGAACCATGGGAAGAGTCAGAAAATGCAGAATCGGAGCCCAGTAGGGGGCCGTTGGCCAGCTGTGTGTTCATGGCTGCCACAGTGCCCAGGTCGTAGCATACTTAGAGTTGGACTCTCAGAAGCTGATGTCAGATGCTTCCCTCCCTCAGGCACTGCACAGATGCTGCAAGCCCTCCAGTGGAGGCCTGGGGGAAGATGGAAAACATCTGTTCGTGAAAGCATTTGGAGGGCCATCCTTCCTCCAGATGAGCATGTCCAAGTTTATGAACTAGAGAAGAGATCAGAAATTCCCACTCCGGTGCCTCAGTCGTCTTTGTTTCCTAGACTTGGAGTTTTTCTGATTGCACAGGTCTGTTTGGGAAGAAGTTTCTCACAGATTTCTTTTCTGAAGCTGGGGTCGTGGCTGTGCAGCCAAACAATGGGGCTGCATGGGGTCCGAGAGCTGTGACGGTGGAGCACAGAGGGGAAGTTGACATGGCCAGCAATATGCCATACCAAACATGGAGAGCCGTGGGCCTCGGATGCAGCCCTAGACAGCAGCTGCAGGGACCACAGCCAATGAAACCGTAAACCGGGGCAGCCCTGACACCATGTGGCCTGGAGGGAGAATACAGAGGATGAGGATTTAATGTTCACCCTGTGAAGTTTCAGGTTTTTTCGCGGATGTTCAGCCTCTTTTTTTTTTTTTTTTTTTAGATTTACTTATTTTTATTGCGAAGTCAGATACACAGAGAGGAGAAGAGACAGAGAGGAAGATCTTCCATCTGTTGATTCACTCTCCAAGCTGGAGCTGCTCTGATCCAAAGCCAGGAGCCAGGAACATCTTCCAGGTCTTCCACACAGGTGCAGGGTCCCAAGGCTTTGGGTTGTCCTCTACTGCTTTCCCAGGCCACAAGCAGGGAGCTGGATGGGAAGCAGGACTGCTGGAATTAGAACTGATGCCCATATGGGATCCTGGTGCATTCAAGGTAAGGACTTTAGCCGCTAGGCTACTGCCCTGGGCCCTCGTCCTCCTTTCTAATGTCCCTATCTTTGGAATAGGAAGATTTATCCAGTGTCTGTCCCACAATCATATCTTAGAATTGTATCACGTTTTTGGTTTTTCAGGGGAGCTAAGAGGCTTGGCCTTGAATCCCAGAGACTTTGAACTTGGACTTTAGAGCAATGCTGGAACTTGGGCACTTTGGGACTCCTGGGGATGGAATGAATGCGTTCTGCATTGTGATATGGACAGGACATTTGAGGACTCGAGGAGGATCGTGACAGTTTATGTAATGGTTTGGATGTTGAATGTGTCCCAAAGGCCTGTGTATCAAAAGTATGGCTCCTAGGGTGATGTAGTTGAGAGACGGTGGAAGCTCCAGGAGATGGGGCCTGCTGGCAAGTCCTCCAGAAGGTAGTTTCAAGATACACTGTTGTATCAGTCTGAGCTAGGCACTCGCTCTTCAGGCTTCCTGGTTCACCATGTGATCCTCCTGGCACTCACACTCTGCCATCCAGCACAGGAACCTGTATTTGGCATTTGGACAGTTAGCCTCCAAAACTGTGAGCTAGTTAAGCTTCCCTTTCCTTTGTAATGAGTTCGTTTTGGGTATTTAGTTACAATGGCTAAAACACAGCGACTTCTCACTATTTTCATTCCAACTAGCAAATCACCTAACATTGTCCCTGCCTCTCACCCTATTATACTCACCTCGTGTCTAGACAAGAAAGTGTCACCACCTGGCCCCTGCTCATCCAGAATCCTGTTGGTCACCCTGGCCTCAGGGAAGGCAAGCGTGTGACTGCATCTCCCACCATTACCTCCAGCCTGCAGGAGAGAGACACCATGGGACCGTGTCATGGGTGCTGGTGTGTCCCTACCCATGCCATTCTTTTTATCTAGTTATGTATTTTAGACGCAGAGAGACAGAGAGAACTCTTATCTGCTGGTTCGTTCCCAACTGCCTCAGAGCCAATCCAGGTCCCCTGTGTGGGTGGCAGGGACCCAAGCACGTGAGCTTTGACCTGCTGCCTCTCAGGGTGCACCTGAGCAGGAAACCAGAACAGAGAGCAGAACTGAGGCTCAAACCCAGGCACTCCAGCATGGCATGCAGGTGCCTTGGCGGCAGCTTCCTGTTTTTATTTTAGATAATATTTCAGGGTGGGAAGTGTCCAGTATTAGGGAGAGGTAAGTATGATAATTTTTTCAAACTTTCTATTTCTTCTCATTTCTAGGGGAAGGAGGAAGATAACGGGAGAAGCCATACCCAGCCTTCCAATCATCCCAGTATCCAAGGATGGGGAACGGCCACCTGATATCAGCCCAGGGTCCCAATGTGGTGCACGCTCCGAGGGTTCTGCCGAGGTGGATATGATAGTTCTGAAATGCTGTCGATTTTGCCGATCCATGGATGAGGAAACCCTTCCAATGTCCATTGGCTGACACAGTCACCCTTGAGTCTCTATTCACCCAGATATTTGCTGTCATCATTTGGCTGGGGTGGTTGACCATGTGCTCTGTTCTCCATTCTCTGCTCTGGCAGCAATGTCCTCTGCAGGCCTCAATGGGCTACCATATCCTCTATGTGCACTGTGGTCTGCCATCCAGTACTCCATCCATTACACCGAGGAGGACCAGTTCTTTTGTTCTTACAGGCTGGAACATGAACCCCGGGCCAGGCAACCTGGGCCCCGCCTGGTGGCATCCTCACCACTGTACCCAGTGCCCCACATGGCTTAGTGCCTGAGGGAAGAGCATGTCTCCTGCTCTTGTACCTGTTTTGCATGTATTAAATGTATGTGGTCAGGCACAGGAATCCTACCCAGTAAATCTATCATTAGCCTTGTCAGGGCAGAGAGGAGACTGAGGTGAAATTCTCCCAAAATCTGGGTTCATGCTCAAAAAAGAAAGTGCAGCATAATGCACGAAGCCTAGAGTTAGTCAAGACACTGAATTTTGAGGTATCATTCCAATAAATACGATTTCAACATGTTTTTACACTTTTTCGATATGCCCTAGAGTGTCAGATAGCAGTGAGGGTGGGCAGCCATGTACAGTAATATGTTGAATACACAGAAAGGGGTCAGTGTTGATGTATAGTGAGTAAAGCTTTACCTGTGACACCAGCATCCCATATGGGCTCTAGTTCGAGTCCTGGTGGCTCTCTTTCTGGTCCAGCTCCCTGCTAATGTGCCTAGAAAGGCAGTGAAGGATGGTCCACAGAGCTTGGGTCCCTGCTCCCATGTGTGAGACCAGGGAGAAGCTCCTGGCTCCCACCTTCAGTCTGGCTCTGCTCTGGCCATCATGGGGGAGTGAGCCAATAGAAAGAAGGTCTCTCTGTCTCTGTGCCACCAATCCAAGACCCCCCTTTCTGTAACTCTGCCTTTCAAATAAACAAATAGATCTTTAAAAATACATGGAGAGGGCCCAGCATTGTAGTCTAGTGGCTAAGATCTTCACCTCGCATCCACCGGTATCCCATATGGGCACAAGTTCATGTCCCGGCTGCTCTACTTCCCATCCAGCTACCTGCCTGTAGCCTGGGAAACAAGCAGAGGACAGCCCAAAGCCCTGGGACCCTGCACACATGTGGGAGACCCAGACGAAGCTCCTGGCCATTGCAGCCACTTGGGGAGTGCACCAGAGGACAGAAGATCTTTCTGTCCCTTCTCTCTGTAAATCTGACTTTCCAATAAAAATAAATAAATCTTCAAAAAAAATACACGGGGCCCGGCGGCGTGGCCTAGCAGCTAAAGTCCTCGCCTTGAACGCCCCAGGATCCCATATGAGCTCCAGTTCTAATCCCAGCAGTTCCACTTCCCATCCAGCTCCCTGCTTGTGGCCTGGGAAAGCAGTCAAGGACGGCCCAAAGCCTTGGGACCCTGCACCCGCGTGGGAGACCCGGAAGAGGTTCCTGGTTCCCGGCTTCGGATTGGCGCGCACTGGCCGTTGCGGCTCACTTGGGGAGTGAATCATCAGATGGAAGATCTTCCTCTCTGTCTCTCCTCTCTCTGTATATCTGACTTTGTAATAAACTGAATAAATCTTAAAAAAAAATACACGGAGAATGCCAGACTAAGTAAAGAAGCAAGGGGGGAGAATGAATGTGCAGAGCCACACACTATGTGACCCCAGGCCAGCGGCAGCCTCGGCTGCCAGCAGCTCTGCTTCTCCAGTCAAGGCCCGCAAGGGTCAGACCAGAGTCACTTCTTTCAATAAGCTCGCTTGAACTTGACCAGGATGGATTTCTCTTGCACTGCAAACAGATGTCTAATGGTGATGATCTTGAGTCAACTATGAGCATAGCAGCCAGGTCCAGCTCTGCTCCAGGTCCACCAACTCCCCACGTGTGGTATTAGAAGAGGCACTGGGCTGTCTCTGGGTTCCCCTCTCCCATTCTGTAACTCTGGTTCCTTTTCAGCTCCTTAGTGTGGGAAGCGCATATCCTATAGTAGCTGATGAACAATCCTTGCCTGCTCTGTGTTTGCATTCACGGGGCTGTTTCAGATAAGAGGGTCTCAGATATCTGTGCTTGCAAGCATCAAACCAACATTATGACCATCTGTTTCCTGGCCTAATGTTTGCTCTTCTGATGTGTACCTAAAGGGAGGAGACAGCTCACAAACTTGCATATTATAAAGTATATCATCTGAAAAAGGTCACAAATGCAAAACCTTTCAATAATGACATAAGATTTGCTCATTTTAAACCTAGAACAATTTTAAAAAGGTCTTAAAATTCTTTTTTAAAGAGATACGTGTTATTTATTTGAAAGACAGAGAGAGAGAGAGAGAGATTTTTATAGTTTTTTTTAAAGATTCATTTATTTTTATTGGAAAGTCACATATACAGAGAGGAGAGCAGATAGAGAGGAAGGTCTTCCGTCTGATGATTCACTCCCCAAGTGAGTCCAATGGCTGGAGCTGTGCCGATCCGAAGCCAGGAGCCAGGAATCTCCTTCAGGTCTCCCACGTGGGTGTAGGGTCCCAAAGCTTTGGGCCGTCCTCAACTGCTTTCCCAGGCCACAAGCAGGGAGCTGGATGGGAAGTGGAACTGCTGGGATTAGAACCAGCGCCCATATGGGATCCTGGGGCGTTCAAGGCGAGGACTTTAGCTGCTAGGCCACACCGCTGGGCTTAAAAAAGAGAGATTTTTCATCCACTGGTTCAGTCTCCAGATGGCTATGACAGCCATGGTTGGGCCAGGCCAAAGCAAGAGACAAGAGCTTCTTCAGGGTCTCCCACATGTAAGCGCACGGATCCAAGGAGTTGCGCCAGCTTTTGCTACTTTCCCAGACCATGTGCAGGAAACTGGATTGGAAGTAAAGCAGCCAGGACTTGGGTTGGGACAGCACCAGCCCACATGGGACACCGACACTACAGGTAGCCACTTAACTCTCTATGCCACAAGCACCAATCCCATCAAATTCTTACCTGAAGAATGACCAGAGAATGATTGAAAAGGTGACATCACCCTCCAAAGAGACAAGAAGAAGCTTTCTCTGTTGAGCAAATTGTCAATATATTTTTTTTCCAAGAACATAATTTATTATGAACTGCAGTCACCTGCTATACAATAGCAGGTGAACTTGTTCCTCCAACCCAACTGTGATTTTGCACATTTTAACTAACATCTTCCCAATCATCCTATCCTGACTCCCCTTCTCCTGGTAACCAGCATTCCGCCCCGTACTTCTATGAGATCAACTTTATTATAGATACAGATGTGTATGAATGAGATCATTCAATAGGTTTCTTTCTGCGCCTGATCAGTTTCATGCAATGTAATGTCTTTCGCTTTCATTCATGTTGTTTAAAAAGGCAGAATTTCCTTCTTTTGGGGGGCTGAACAGAGGTTCACTGTGTATATCCACATTTTCTTTACCCACCCATCCACTCATGGACCTGTGGATTTGCTCCGTATCTCAGCTGTGGTGAATAACACTGCAATAAACACGAGAGTATGGGTTTAGCTCCATAGTGAATTGTTTATTTTGTTGTTGTTGAGTTCTTAGGGTTATCCATATGTTCTGGATGTTAATCCCTTATGAGATATATAATTTGCAAATAATCCCCTACTCCATTCAGTGGGTTACCTTTTCACTTTGTTGATAGTTGGGAAGTTTTTAATCCCTTTGTGATAAGTCATAGCACATGAAATGATTATCTTACTTTCTGAATTAAAACATGACGTTTCAAAAGGCTGACACTGCGAAGTATTACTGAGGATATGGGGCACTTGGAACTCCATGTCTGTGAAACAAATCCTCAGTTTCCAACAAACATAAATATATGCTTACCAATGATGAAAAAGATCCTGCTCCTTGACATGAAATAAAACCATACATCTATCAAGATTGTAAAAGAATGTTCACAACAGCTTTAATTAGAAATGAGAGTATCCATCAACTGTGGAGAGCCATGCAGTTGAGTCGTATGGCATGGGTGTGTGATGAGCACCACTCCTCGGTTAGCAAGGCTACGAGGAGTTTCTGGCTGCGTGGCAAGGCCCAGCGGAATGTCTCTAGTCACCTCATTGCTGCCTCACCCCATTGTATGGACACTCAATCACCTCTCTGATGTTTCATAGAATTTTCCTGAGGGTGTTGTTGTTTTTCTGCTAATGTGAAATGATCCCTATACCTGGTATAACACCTCAAACTGATCAATCATGTTATGACAAAAATATCTTTAGTGACGTAAGGCTATGACACACAGCTAAAAGTATACTATAGTACAATTGAGCCCACAATGTCTCCAAACATCCTGTTATGTACCCACCTTTGTCCTGAAGCTTGCCCTAATATAAGTAATGTTTTCCTTAAGAAATGACTTGATAATATCTTGAAACAGATGGCAATCATGGAGGTACAAAGAGTTTGTTTACCATGCGCCTCCAACTGTTACATCACATGATATGACACATTTTGGTTTCCCACCAGAGAAAGCAAAAAGTATATGGGGCATCTTCTAAAGGGAAACAAATGTGAACCCCCCCAAAAATGACTTAAAATCTCAACCTTATATTGGCACTTATATTTAGGGAAAGAAAACAGTTTATAAAGATAAAAGGAAGTTTCTTGTAAAGGCCCTCTGTTTGTAGATTGACTGAGTTGCCTTGATCCCTTTCACTGCCCTTAACAAAAGAACAACAACAAACAATTAAATCAACACTAAGAACAAAAAACAATTGAATCAGCACTAGGTGAAGGTGATGGTAATTAATGCATGATTTAATTATAAGATTTAGCAAAGAATCTATGTTATATGATTTTATAAATTCCTTTCATTTGCGATCTTTTCTTTTAACTCTGTACTCTTAATATTTTAAGAAATATTAGTTTGTGTTTAGTAAAAATTGATTTTGAATATAAGTAAACCACTAGTCACTATGTAACCGCATGTGCTGCCAATCATGGAGTTCCTGGCTTCAGCCGGGTGACTGCAGGTTTGAATGAGTAATGGTTTGTTGAAAATGTTTTCTTTGAAGTAAAATAATATTTTTTTAGGATTGTTTTTGTATTCTCTTAACCATGAAGAAAAAATGAAACAATTGGATGTTATGCAAAAGCTTGTGATGATTTGTGCATAAATAAAGAAAGCAACTTTTCTGAGTTGTCCTTTATGAGCATGAAGCTGTAATGGCCCATGCCTCCTCTGCCTCTTCTCTTCTTATTGTCTCGCCGATCAACGCATCCTTTGCAAGCTCTCGAGTCAGCCGGATCAGGCCTCCGGAAATCAACTATAAATGAATACCAAGAATAGTAACAAGCTGGGAGAAAATCAGCCAGTAGCTGATGGGCATTCTGGGCCTGGTTAATGCCAACCCTGTGTTAACTACACTAGTGTGGCAGCAGAGTTGCCACACCACTGCCATCACTGCCACCACACACATGTGGAGGGCTGTGCATTGCTAGGGAATTGGGGCTGGAGATGGGTTGGAATGAGGGTCAGTGAGGGCTTGTTTAACACATATAAAATGATTTATTGGGGGCTTCCATGGACTGGGCCACTGCACACACAGGTAATCAAGGAGTGGAGATAGAGTGGATCGGAAGGGAGGAGGCCTCCCTGGGTCAGGTCAAAACATCCGTCCACAGACACCAGAGCTGGGGGCAGACCTGCACCAACTGACTCACATGAGAAGAAGGTCCAAGGTCCTCATGGGTGAGGATTCTTAGGGGACTTCCCAACTAAATCTCTGAACTCAGGGAAAATCACATAGGTAAGTGATTCAACCCGGGAGCACATATTGCAGGACTGGGCCACCTCAGGTGCCAATCCTCATGTAAGAATGCAGAGCATATCCAGTTGAATATGAAAGACAAAATAGCCGGCTCATCTAAGGCAACAGAAGACTTCTGAGTATCTCATCAAAAGATGGAAGGAACAGGCTTGACAACGTGCCAGGCCAGCACCTAGGTCTGTGGTCACAATGAATAGACAAGGAAAGCCAACAGGCCTTAAAAGAAATTCCTTACCTCTAGTGCACTGAAGCAACAACTTTTAAGGACAATCAAGATCACTCAAGTAACAGCCTTGGAACATTCTTCCCCACATCAGGGCCTCGAAGGCAACAAGCATTTCCATCCCTGGACACTGATGTAGTGTGACAGCAATGAGCAGGTGGACACAGCAAAGAAAACTGAATCAGGGTGCTCATCCACCTTCCCCCTACCCCAACCCTCTGCATCCCGATGGGAGGTCCACAGGGACTGCAACACCCTCACATGTGTAACAAATATTCCAATAAAAGGAACAACAAGTAGCTTGTGCTATCATCATGTCATGAAATGCTACTTAGCATTAGAAAAGAGTTACTAAATAATATAGGCAACAATGAGGATGAATCATGAAAGACTCGAGAGAAAAAAAATTAGACACAAAAGTGTACATACAACGTTGTTTCATGTAATTACAAATCAAAAAAGGCAAAGGACTCTATGGAAAAAGAGATCAGGGCAGTTGTGATTTCCTGTGTGATTGGAAGTATCTTCTGTCTCAATCTGGGCCATTGTTTTTCAAGATTTATTTTATTTTTATTGGAAATTCAGATATACAGTGAGAAGGAGAGACAGAGAAGATTATCCAGCCAATGATTTACTCCCTCTGAGCCAATCCAAAGCCAGGAGCTTGGAGCCTCTTCCAGGTCGCCCATGCAGGTGCAGGGGCCCAAGGCTTTGGACCATGCTTAACTGTCTTCCCAGGCCACAAGCAGGGAGCTGAATGGGAAGTGGGGCGGCCAGGAAACAAACCAGCACCCATATGGGATCCCAGCGCGTGCAACGCGAGGACTTGATCTGCTAGGTTACAGTGCTGGGTCTAATCTGGGCTTACAGAGGTCAAAATCTTTCAAGTTTAATACTTAAGGTATTAAGTGTGTGTATCTTACTTTATAGAAATTATATAAAAGTAAGGTCACCATAAAAAAAAATCCTTGTAAGGGTCTGGCGCAGTAGCCTAGTGGCTAAAGTCCTTGCCTTGCAAGTGCCAGGATCCTGTATGGGCACTGGGTCTAATCCTGGAGGCGCTGCTTCCCATTCCACTCCCTGCTTGTGGCATGGGAAAGCAGTCGAAGTCAAGGATGGCCCAAACCTTGGGACCTTGCACGCACCCACGCAGGAGGAGGTTCCTGGCTCCTGGCTTCGGGTCGGCTCAGTTTCAGCCATTGTAGCCACTTGGAGAGTGAGTGAGCAGAAAAAAGATCTTCCTATCTGTCTCTTCTCCTCTCTGCATATCTGACTTTCCAGAAACAAACAAACAAACAAACAAACCTTGGAAGAGGAAAAACAACAAATTTGAAAAAGGAATTTGGCATAAGGGAAAGCACATTTTCACCTCGTGATCTTGACATGTAAGACAGTAAACAAGAATCAAACAAACAAGTAAAAGAAAATGCCTGAAAGAGCAAGAGGAGAAGACGGGACGAGAGGGAGACTGGGAGGAAAATAAAAGAAGGGACTTCAAAGCCCGTCAGAGTCCAAAGCGAAAAGAGAGAGCGCAAGTAATCAAAAATGACAGCTGCTTGATTAAACAGCTCCCTCCAGGAATGAGCAGATACTGCACAGCTCTCAGATCGTCCTGGTTGTTAGAGATGTTTGCACACACCTAACCCAGCTTTATGGCAACTCCCTGAGATGGGCAAACAGACAAACAGGACCTGTTTCCTGTGTGTCCTGTTGGAGAGCAGCTGTACTCACCAAGCCCCAGGTAAGGCGGCCGGTAGCTGCTGAGGACCTGCTGCCCAAGTGCCCTGGACAGGAAGAAAACTTCGTGCTTGAGCGGCACAGCTTGAACCTCACTTAAGTGCCAGACATACAGATAAAAATGAGCAGCTACATTTTTCTTCTTGGAAGTGACACCCTATTGAAGAGACTAGGTCTATAAATCAACAGCTTCCATCTATTCTGGGAAATGTGGCAGAGGACAGGCTTGGTTTAAAGCAGGCTGATGGACTAGACTGAACCTCAGCTGAAAATCTGGAAGGATGAAGACTTTCCAGTTTACACGGTGGTGGGAGAACAGGTTGGTTGATACCTTCTGGCAGGTGGAGCCCTCTGTGAAGACAGATAATAGATGGTCCATGGGACGGTGGGAAGGGAGGTGGTTCTGCCACCTGCCTGCTACCTGGGGCAGAGTGAATGGGATGGATCCTGCTGTTATCAAGCCAATATTCTCCAGAACTACTGCAAAAGTTAATGAACACCTCCATAGTGACTCACTTCCTCCCTCCCACTAGCTGCTGGCTGGATTTACTTCAGTATCAAGGAATTGCAGGACTTGCTTGTATCCGTGCTCATGGTCAACATGTCTGGTAAATAGGAAAGACAAAGTCCAAAATCATAAAACAGAACAAAACAAAAAACCAAAAAAACTACACCCTAATGAGTTGTGAAAGAGCTCTGCAGAGCTTCTTAAATGGAACATGCTGTGGATAATAAAGACCTCAGACCAATTCCAGAACATCAGGGAACGGCAGACTTTGGACCAGCGTGTGCCCCAGGTGTCCTCCTGCTTAGAGCTCTGATTACATCAAAGCTCTGCAGCTTTCCTCACGATTCTTTCCAGTCCCCAGAACTTCTCCAAGTTTCTGTCTCCAGGCTTCCCTGTGAACAAGAGCAATTCTGCTTTTTTCCAAATCATCTTGTTTTCACTAGAAAATTGCTTCCATCTTCTCGGCCTATGCTTTCCAATGTGGCTGCCAGTACATATGGTCTGCATTCAAACTGCATGCGTTCAGCTTACATAAAGTTTACAGCTCATTTCCTCAGGGCTGGAGTTGTGATGCAGCGGGTCAGACTTCTGCTTGGGACTTGTGGGAGCCCTTGTCAGAGTGCTGGTCTAAATCCCAGTTACTCACTTCGGAGGCAGCTCCCTGTTATTGCACCCAGGAAAGCAGAGGAAGAAAGTGCAGGTGCCTTGGTCCCTGCCACCCACGTGTGAGACCTGGATGAAGTTCCTGGCTCCTGATTTCAGCCTGACTCAGCACCAGTCACTGTGACCACTTGTGGAGCAAACCTGGGGATGGAAGATCTTTTCTTTCTTTCTCTTCCCTGCTCCCTCTCTCTCTCTCTCTCTCTCTCTCTCTGTCTCTCTGTCACTTTGCTTTTTAAATAAATAAATAAATAAATAAATAAATAAATAAATAAACCATTTAAAAATATTTTTAATTGGAAAGCCAGATACACAGAGAGAAGGAGAGACAGAGAGGAAGAACTTCCATCTGTTGATTCACTCCCCAAGTGGCTGCAATAGCTGGAGCTGTGTCAGTCCAAAGCCAGGAGCCTGGAGCCTCTTCTGGGTCTCCCACGCAGGTTCAAAGTCTCAAAGCTTTGGGCCATCCTTGACTGCTTTCCCAGGCCACAAACAGGGAGCTGAATGGGTAGCAAGGCCACCGGGACATGAACTGGTGCCCATATGGGATCCTGGCATGTGCAAGGCAAGGACTTTAGCTACTAGGCTACTACACTGGGTCCAAAATGAGTTTTATGTCTCAGATCTGGACCAGGGATTTGGAACATAGGAGACTTGGAAGACTTGGCATCAGTACGTTCTCACTGTGCTGTGAAGCAATGATGATGGCTGTCCAGCTGCCCACCGGGAAGGGGACTCATGCTACACAGTGAGTGGGAACAAAGATCTCGAGAAAGCCAACTCTGCAGAACCTTCTCTTTGTATAGGTGTCTCTCTGCCTAAACACATACATACATACATATATACACATACATACATGCATATATACATACATACATAAACAGGAAGAAAGAAAGAGAAATTTAGAAAGAGAAAGAAATAAGCAAAGAAAGAAAGAAGGAAAGAGAGAAAGAAGAAAGAGAGAGAAAGGAAGAAAGAAAGCCTGTCCTATTTTTCTAAAGTAAGGAAACTTGGAAGTATTTTTGTCAAACTTTGCTTTCCAGAATTGCTTAAAGTACAGTGTTTTATTAGGAGTCTTTGGGTCTTCATAAAGCAGAACAGGGTTCTCCAGACTTATCAGAGGAAATGAATGAGATCTGGGATATTAAAATCGAAAGGAGAACAAGTACATTATGTATTAAAATGCACTGAGATAAAAATGTGCTACAGCAAAACACCATTAACTAAAATTCACTGGAGGTAACAGGAATTTGATTAAACAAAAAGTATAAATTAATTTAAAACATTTTGGATGTTCCATAGTAATATGCAGGTAACTATCACAAGGGTCAGTACCAAAGCTGCATCCATCTAAAAGACGTATAGAGGCTGGCAGTGTGGTCCAGCCAATGAAGATGCCACCTGTGAGACCAGCATCCTATATCCAAGTGCCAGTTTGAGTCCTGGCTGCTCTGCTTCCAATCCAGCGTCCTGCTAATGTGCCTAGAAAACAGCAATGTTTAAGTGTTTAGGCTCCTGCATGTGGGAAACCCAGGAGAAACTCCTGACTCCTGGCTCTGACCTGGCCCAGCCCCAGCCATTGTGTCCATTTGGCAGCATGAACCCAAATGGATGAAAGATTTCTCTTTCTGTGTCACTCTGCTTTCAAATAAATAAAATTAAATCTTTAAAATAAATAAAATTTTATTTTTGTAATAAAAGTATATAAATAATTTTCACATGATAATATATTTTATTAATAGATGCACTGGCGGGGGGAGACATCCAGATAAAAAATTTGTATCAACAAACTATATTTCTAATTCTTAGGACTGTTATTTTAGAAAGCTTTCGGAAGCATAACGATCTTACTTAAAAACACTGCACATTTAAAATGTTGACATCACATTTTAAAAAACAAGCTATCTTTATTTCTCTAGTTGTTATGCCAAATTCACACACTCTTACACACATACCCCTAACCCGGTTTGCTGCTCGCTTTAGTGGTCTTTAAGGGAGCTGGCGGTGTTGGGAGAGTCTTTGCAGGAGTATATGTATTTAGAGACACTTTCCTTCTCACTGTTGGACTGGAACGTGAAGCTGTGGAGGACATTTCAGGCATCTTCCGTGGCACATCACTCGATGGAGAAGCGACGGAAGCAAGAAATTCAACCTCCTGCTTTAGAGACAGGGCATTGTGAAGAGTTTCTAGAGGACAAATGCCTTGTAATGCAGTGTGTTAATCTGCTGCTCTGGGGCTGACATCTCACAGGGACGCCAGTTCCTGTTCCACTCCTCCACTGCGAATGCAGCTTCCTGCGAATGCACCCGAGAAGCACAGCTGATGACACCAGTACTTAAGAGACCCAGGTGGAGTTCCTACCTCCTGGTTTCGGCACAGTCCCATCCTGAATAAAAGATGTGCGCTTGGGGCCGGCACCATGGTGTAGTAGGCTAAAGTTCTGCCTACAGTGCCAGCATCCAGGTTTGTTTCCTGGCTACTCCACTTCCCATCTAGCTCCCTGCTCATGGCCTAGAATAGCAGTAAAGAGTGAGCCAAAGCCTTAGGACCTGAACCTGTGTGGAATACCTGGAAGAAGCTCCTGGCTTTGGGTTGACTCAGCTTCCGCTGTTTGGGGCCATTTTGGGAGTGAATCAGCAAGTGAAAAATCTCTGTCTCTCCACTTTCTGTAACTCTGCCTTTCTAAAAAAAGGAAAAAAAGTGTGCCCTCTTCAAGACCCTCAGTGCAGAGACTGTGTGGGATGTAAATGAAAAGGGGGGTTTGCTGCCCAGCGTTTGAAAGGGTCAGTGGTGGTTTTGCAAAGAATGCCTTCAAATTGTTCATGCAGGTTTAACATGTTTCCTCACATTCTGCAAACCCTTCAGCTTTTCCCATTATTTCAAGTTCCAGGAGGAATTTGTGAGATTTTACTGTAAAAGTAGATAATCATTGCAAATGGTCAGATTACAGCATCACTCCCAAGAAAGCCTGAGAACTGAAACATCAGTTGGAAAGGGGGCTGTTTGAGGTAGCAAGGGCCAGAGGTTAGCATTCCTAGAAACAGACCCAAGTACAGAAGTGGAGATCTGTGCCGGGATATCACTCATTCCTACAGAGAGCTCATTTCTCCAAGAGGTTGCGGTTTAGCAAACAGCTGAGTGTGGGCCAGAAGGTATTGTGAGTCTTCTGTTTCTGAGTTTTCTCCTAACACAGGTTTCTTGAGCATAGAATAGGAGGCCTGGCCAACATTGCCCACTGAAACTTTGTTAGGATCTCATTTGTTGACATTCTAAGAGCCTATCAGTGTAAGCTGCTCCCTTGTAACTGTCCCACCCCGGGGCGAGGGTCCATTGCAAGCAGCAGGTATCTGAGGAATCTGAGACATGCTGGGTGGAGGGTTTGCCCTGGTCCTTTAGGAAGGAAGATCCCCTTGTGGCCCTCAAGTCACACCCACACCAGTCCCAGTGGCACATCCTTTCTGCAGGGGTGGAAACAGGACTCTTCAGTTGAACTGGGCACCTTTCTGGGAAGAAAGGAGTGAAGGAAAAACAGTATGCAGCAATAAAAGAGATCCTGGGGTGGGCGTATGGTGCAGAGGTTAAGACGGGGCTTGGGATGCTCACATCCTACTCTGGACAGCAGGGTTCAAAGTCCAGCTCCACTTCTGATTACAACTTGCTGCATTATAACACACACCCTATGAGGCAACAGATGAACGCTCAAGTTCCTGGGTTTCTGCCACGTGGGAGACCCGGACTGAGTTTCAGGCTCCTGACTTTGGCTGTTGCAGGCACTTGCGGGTGTGAACATGAGGACGGGAGGTCACTATGTCTCTGTGTCTTTCCGTCTTTCAAATGAAATGAAGACATAAATATAAAGGAGGATCCCTTCCCCACCAAGAAAGAAAAATACAGGGAGGAGAATATTATCTCATCACAGCTCACAGGACATTGTTGGTCCTGACAACAGGGATGTGAAGCAAGGATTCTGTTTGCCCACAGGGAGAGGCTGTCTTCCTGGTCCTCCGAGCACCACTTGTATGTGTTCTCAAGCCATCGCTTCCCCCGCTTTGGTCTACAGATAAGACTTTTATGAAAGGAATATTATTCATAACCAACATTATTGCTCTATTATTAAAACAAAGGTGGTTAATTCCTGGGGCTAGAACATATAAAAGCTCCAGAAACTCTGGCAGGGACTACTCGAGGCGCTGAAGAAGGCAGGGTGCCCGAGCCTCGCGGTGCCAGGTAACCCCCTCTGCAGCCAGGGCCAAGGGCTTGCTCACAGTCCCTTTTCTCCTCTGTCATCTAGTACCTGGGCCAGAAATGACAAGGCCAGGCATTTTGGTGCTGTGTTATCGGATGAGGATGACTTCGCTCCTCACCTCCCTCACCTTAGAGTGCACCAGGCTTGGTTTCAGTGTTGGGTTTCATCACAGCCCGCAGTCTAGGCGCTGTGAGACTGAATCTCAGGCACCCTCAGCTGCTTCATCTGCACATTTTACTTAACGACGCAGGCAGCGCCAGGTGGTGGGGGTTAAAGGACATGCAGGCATCCCACGAACACTGAAAATCCATGTCTAGATGGATTCTAAACATGCTGTTCCTTCTTTATCCTAGGCTTGACAGACAAGTTCTAACAATTCGACTTTAAAGGTACATCGGGACATTGAAAATACCCCAAACTTACTTACGGGAGGAAAAAGCGGCCGAGGAGTATAAGGGTCATGAATGACAAAATCCAAGTTAGGTCTAGGGATGGGCGGCAGTGCTCCGCATGTCACCCTCTGTCCCTTCCCTGCTTTCTCGTGTGCAAAATGTAGGTATTGGACTGAATGCTCATTTTTAACTCTTAACATGTAAACGTTTCATGTGGGGACAGCTTAATCTGATTTTGCAGACATGTAAAAACTGTCCCCACCTCACTTTGAGAAATCTTGCCTTCAATGCCCTCTGCTGGCTTTTCTGAACATAACAGGGGCAGGTGCCCTTTAGAGCGTGGCTTGCTGCCATGGGGTCTCTGGCATTGTTCCAGCAGGCCTTGTAGGTGAGACAATATCATAAGCCAAAATTTCCTAATTTATACAGTTCGCCTGAGGTTCTTGTCATTGTCAAACCTGAAGCTAGACAGAAACATGCTCTTTTAAATTCCCAGACCCCTCTCACCGATGCGTATGTGTTTGGCTTGCAGATCTACGGGACTTGAGGAGTGTCAGAGGAAGGTGAGCCAGCACTCCCGTGCTGCTTGCTGTGGAGGTGTTCCAAGCACTCCTGTGCCCAGGGGAGGAAGACGAAGATGGCTTCCAGAAGCATGTGGTTGCTTCTCCTGTTGAGCTGGGTGGCCAGCACTGAGGTGCTGGGCGGTGAGTACCGGTCACTTAGCTGGCTCAAGGTCAGGGTCAGTGTTCACACATTCAGCTCTACGCAGCCCTCAGCTTGCCTCCTCTCCCCTCAAAGACAGGCACACCAGAGAGCAGATTTTAAAGACGAGAATGAAAGACAACACGGTGTGTAAAAAGTCCAAAGGCTCTGGAATCAGACATACCCAACTCTATGTAGTTGTAAGCCACAATAGAGCATCAATTAAGTGTAAATTGTATTAACTGTGCAGCTGTATTGTGAAGGACAGAGATGCCGCAACTCCTGCCACCCAGCGTGCTGTCCATGTGCCTCTCCAACTAGGCTGGGATCCCTTGCCAAGTGGAATCCCTGATTTGCTGAACTCCTCCCCTGAGGGTACTAAGGAACACATGTCAGGAAGTGATGAAGAGCAAGAGCGCAAGATCTGGGCTCATCTGTGGAATGCCTTTGTTTCATGAGGAGGCCAACGAGAAGGGTCATGCCTGCCCAAGGTCACACAGCAGGGCGTTATCTGGGAGACGCTGCGATAACTTAATTCGATTATGCTGACTTGAAAAAGCTGTCTCCACCTCACTCGGAGAAAACATCTACTGAGAAGAGTGTCTGCTGAGAGACCCAGTGAGAGCTAAGTTGATACTTGTATCAAGAAGAAGCAGGGTGTCTACGGGAGGAAACACTACGAGAAGGAGGTTACCTGAGCCTTATGACGACCCATGTGGCCTCGCACGCCCACACCCAGCCAGCAGTCCTCTGTCCGCTTAGCGCTGCATGGGCAACTAGGCCTTCTGCTCCAGGCAGGCAGGGGTGTGGGAGGCGCTGGTAGGCTGCCCTGCAGTGTCTCCCACGGAGCCGCCTTCTGCGGTCAGCCCAGCTCTGGCGCGGGCCCTCAGGCTTCCTGAAGGAGGCTGCACATTTTCCCTATCTGCGTCTCAGGCCGAGTTGGGATCACACCGACCCTCGGGTTCTCTCCTCAGAGGAGGCGGGATCTGAACATTCACCAGGGGTCCTTACTTCCTTAACAGAACCTCCCTTATGACATGGCCTAACCAATGTGCACCATGGCTGGGAGGGGGGCGGGCGTCAAATCCAGCACTTGGCGAAGTGCTGGGTATTCGGAAATTAGGTCGTTCTCCCTGAACGACATCTAGTGGTCAACATGGTAACTCTGTGATTGTCCAGCAACAGATGCAAGGCAGGCCGTTGACTCAATTCTCGGAGAGACAGAGGGTCAACATGATTTATGAAGATTGGAAACTCCATTTGGCTAATATTACTTTCTTATTTTTCATCGTTTTTTGTCCTGGTACCTGGCACCAACACTGCTATGACTTAGTGCTTCAATCCAGCTAGTTTTTTCAAAAAGCAGTGCACTAGTTATAACAATGGTGGTGATGACCGTTAATGGTTATAATTTTTTTAAAGATTTTATTTTTATTACAAAGTCAGATATACAGAGAGGAGGAGAGACAGAGAGGAAGATCTTCCGTCCGATGTTTCACTCCCCAAGTGAGCCGCAACGGGCCGATGCGCGCCGATCCGAAGCCAGGAACCAGGAACCTCTTCCGGGTCTCCCACATGGGTGCAGGGTCCCAAAGCTTTGGACCGTCCTCAACTGCTTTCCCAGGCCACAAGCAGGGAGCTGGATGGGAAGTGGAGCTGCCGGGATTAGAACCGGTGCCCATATGGGATCCCGGGGCTTTCAAGGCGAGGACTTTAGCCGCTAGGCCACGCCGCCGGGCCCAATGGTTACACTTTTAACTGGTTATCATATATTAAACCGTTACTCTGTGTTGGGCTCTGGACTGGCCATTCTACATGAATGACTCACAATTAATCCCAAACTCCCCTCTTCACTCTAGGAAAAACTCTGACTTACGTGGACGTACCACTAAAAGTGTCCACTAGGAGGCGCAGGGCCACAGCCACAGCGATGCCCGGAGAGAAGTACGGGAGAGGAAAGATGGAGAACCGAACAGACGGAATGGGAGGCAGACGCAGGGACCCGGCAGACACACGCAGAAACAGGAACGGAAAAAGAGACAGTCAAAGCAGAAAGATGAGACTGATGAGAGAGAGCGCGAGCGAGCGAGCTAGAGATAGAGATCCTCTGAGGGACAGACAATCGGCTGAGCGAGCTCATGATGCCCTCTAGGTCCCGTTGTGTCTGAATTTTTGGGAAATAAAGGCTGCGGTGTGGGCCAACCTGAGGTAACACTAGTCCATGGAATGCCGGGCTACAGTGACAAGTCCCCGAGATACCACCAGGGCCGCTCTGACTTCCTGTCGGAGGTCCCTGCTCCGTCTCCTCACCCGGCTGTCCAGCCTGCCCCTGCCCCCGGACCTTCAAGCCCATTCCACACGGAAGTGGTACTCTGCGGTCAGCCCTACTTCTTAAGAAGATTTAGTTTTTACTTAGTCAAAGATCTTGTGGAGGACCTTGAAGCAGCGGGACTCAGGCATCCCTTATAAAAGCAGGCTTCAAGTCCCCACTGGTCTGCTTCTGATCCAACTTCCTGCTAATGAGACCCTGGGGGACGGCAGATGATGCCCATGGGGGAGACCCTGCTGGAGTTTTGGGTCCTGGTTTTAGTCTGCCCCAGGCCTGGCTGCTGTGGACACTGGGGGGGACGATCCCATGGACCAAACAATCCCCCTCTCCCTCACTGTCCCCATCATTCTGCTTCTCAGTAGATGCAAATAAACAAACATGTCTTTCTGTATTTGCAACCACCTAAGCAGCTTTCCCCTCTTACTTTGCAATTCTGGGCAGGTGGCCACCTTAGCAAAGGTTTCCCGACATTCCTGTTATTACAATAAAAACATGTCTGGTGTGCCTGCATGACTTGGCACCAAGTAAATGCTTGGTAAGTGGTAACTGATGACAGAAGTAGCAGCAATCATTGTGATTTCTTACTTAGCATAAAATTATGCTCAGATTTCTAGATGTTGCAGAAGGTGAGGCATTTCTGTGCTGCCTGGGTTTATTTATGGAATCCTTCACTGCTTTTTTCTGCCATGCTTTGGCTGGGTTGGTCGCTGCTCATCCTCTGTAGGCAGAAGGAACAGAGCATGCAAAAGATCTAACTTAAGCATTGTGTACTGAGTCAGAGAACCAGAATGAGAAAGCTGATAAGCAGGGAAGTTCTCAGAGAGCAAGAAGATGCCCAGGAGATTGTTAGGCAAGGGATGGAACAGAGCAGAAGAGCTGGGCCAACAAGTGACAGCAGTGTCCTGAGTCAGGAGAGAGGAAAACCCAAGCGGAAGACAAGACTGGTGTGCCCCCCGAGGCGGCCACGTTGTCAGCCCGGCCTTGACGGCGTGGCATCCCCTGGCCTTGCTATACTTCCAACCATCTCTCCTTCTCAAATCTTTGGGCTTCAGCGGATCCATTCACCACTCCTTAGCCAGAGGAGCTAGAGCTTCCTGGAGCCACAGCTTCCTTTGCCTCTAAGCCCGGGGGCTCCCCTGTTCCTCTCCTGGATGCACGTGCTGTCCTTCAAGCAAGTGCGGGTGTTGCTGCTCCTGTGCAGTCAGCCTGTTTGCTGAAAACGTACCCTCCCTGCTGTGCTCAAATTCCAGTCAATTTGCCATGTAACCATCCCATGGCCCCCAGGCCAAAAGGACTGCTTCCTATTGGTAATGCTTAAAGTACTGCCTATGTGTCCTTTATCCACCTTTTTTTTTTTTTTTTTGAGTGGATAATCAACTGGTTTATCTGTGTTTTTACAGACAAAAGGTATAGGTCAAGTTGTAATTGTAGGCCATCTTAACAGTTCTATTACCTTGATCTCTATCTTTATTCCAGTATGAGTCTGACTTGATTATTACAACCAATAAGAAGTCTTGGATTTAGTTTGTGTTTGTCTTTCAAATTCGTTCCTTTTTCCAAATATGATGTGGCTCTTCTTCTTTTTTAATTTCATCCTTTGTCCACTCTGGTGCTGTCTTCCAACAAAGCTGTGTGTCCCCCACTACCACAGTGGGATTTTGCCTGTTGCTGGGCATGCCTGTGTCAATGATGCCTTCTAGAATGGCATCTGGAGTAACTGCAGCATGGATTCAGGGTCCACAGGATCTCATCATGTGACACATCAGGGCTCAACTCACTGACCACCCGATTGCCATGAGTCCTCCTCTGTGGGCCACTGTGATGTCTGAGATCCAATGGGCTGTCAGTTCAGAGTCAGTGCTGGTAGTTCGAGACAGCTATGATTTCTTTTTCCCCAATACACAGTCACTGGTCAAAGGCCACTGCTCTCTTTGGGGAAGTCAGAGAGAGCACTTACTATTGTAAACTTCCAGCCACATATGTGTGACGGTCCTTCCTGCCCTTCACGCACAGGGTTCTGGTTCTAAAGGTGGTCAAACCTGGGATTGGCAGTTGCTGCCAGCCTCACCTGTAATTGTTTTCTGTTCCACGTAGGCATCAGCAACTGTGCCGCTGGATGGTTTTACCATGGCTCCAGTTGCTATGGATACTTCCGGAAGTCGAGGAGCTGGTCTGATGCTGAGGTAAGAACGGTGGCCAGGTTGAGTCCCTATCTCCCTTAACTCAGAGTCCCGGCTCTGCCCTTGGCAGTGACAGGGGCAGCTGCCTGGCCAAGGGATGGGAAAGAAGAGGCTGTGCATTCAGCTTCCTCGACATTGTAACTACATGAATGGACAGGTGCTACCAGGACAGAAGGATAGTGAGAAATGCCTCTGGCCCTCTGTCAGCTCTTGGTCAGGAAAGAGAAATGTGGATATGAAAGGAGATGAGGGATTTGCAAGAGCCATTGCTGAATTCCTGTACAAGATTTACCAGGAGAGAGTAGGGCACAGACATGCCTGCCCCAGAGGCCCCAGGGGAGCCTGTTAAGCCATGTGAACCCCTGGTAGGTTTCTGTGTTGTGAGGACCCACAGACATATGGTTTATATTTCATGGAGCCCTGGTGTAAGAGACGCTCTGAGCAAGTTACTCCAACAGATGCAGGCAGTCAGGGCTGCAGGGCCCTCAACTACGGCTCCTGGGGTACAGCAGCTGATGGGGAAGCCCCATGGCAACACTGCAGCACAGTCAGAACCCAGAATGGTCTTGGGAATCCCTATCTGTAACTCAGCCACAGGGAAAAGAAACACAACAGCAACAAGAAAAAGAAATGTCCTTAAAATCGTGCCAAGATGAATGCAGCAGTTTGATACTTAAAGCAGAACACTTCAATGCAGAGTGAAAATAAGTAAGTTTGAAAGACTAGAGACAGTGACTAGCGGGGCCAACCCAGGGAAGGCTTTCCCAACACAATGCTCTTCTGAGTCCTGGATAATTAGACAGATTGATGACTGATTGATGACTGACTGATAGACAGATAAGCAAAGAGTTTCTGTGGCTGTAATTGTGAGGAAGCTGGACCTGGGGGAGTGGGTAGGGGAGGAGCAGCATGCCATCAAGTAGACAGGCTCCCAGGCACCTGCTCAGATCCTCAATCTCTGGCCCTTGGTTGGAGATGCCTCTTCCTGAGATCTGACACTGTGACAGTTGTGCCGGCATCCATGGTGGCAAGTCCTGTGTGGGTTTTGAACCCCGGCTTCTGCAAAAGGTAGGGTCTGCCTGAGTCTGTCTGTCTTGACACACCAGCACTGTAGAAAGAGCTAGGATTCACTAACATGACCTCTGCTTTGCACACAGCTCGACTGTCAATCATACGGCAATGGGACCCACTTGGCATCCATCCTGAATGAAAAGGAGTTCAGGATCATAGCCAAATACATACGTGGCTATCAAAGAAACCAGCCTGTCTGGATTGGCCTGCGTGATCTGCAGAAGGTAACTTTCGAGTGAGACCCAGTTCCCTGTCAAGACCCCCTTTCTGAGAAATCGCCAGTGGTCCCCTATAAGGGGCATGGTGCAGACCTTCACTGAAGGGCTGCTGGCTGGCAGAGGCAAAGCCTCAAGGTCAGGGCCCAGTTCTGGACCACAGGGGAAGCTGTAATTTGGGTGACACTATTTTATAGATTTTCTGTTTAATCAAGGTCTCCCTGATCTTAGAATACACAATTACCAGCTTTTCAGAGTGTTCAAAGCAATCACAATGAAAAGGTTTATACACAAGAGTGCTCCCAAAAGTTCTTGGAAAAATGGAAAAGAGAAGTATATTTTCATACAAAATAATTTTGAAATTCAGCCTTGGTGCTTTTTCCAATAAGCATTTTCCATGTTTTTCACAAAAAACTAACTCGTGTATGTGTGTGTGTATGTGTGCGCATGCCCGCAATGAGATTCAGATGGATCAAATGCCTGTTAAATCTCAGGGTAAAGTTGGGAACTTTTAGATATCCTTTTCCTTAGATGCTGTTACTTTTCTATGTTGACCTTAATTTCATCACTGCCCAATACCTTATTGTGAGGAATGTTCCGGTAGGCCTTCATGAAGAATGGCTGGTGCTGAGGTGTCTTTGTGAGGCCCACAGTTGGAGATTCACTGTGAAGCTTCTAGAGTTGGCTAAATGGACACAGCAAATGCAGAGAGTACCCATTTTCCCTGCTTCTTGGTAAAAAGCTGAAGACACCTCAGAGTCGTACATCTACTTGTCTGAATATGTGTCTACCTGTGAATATCTCCATGTTTTTTCTCCTCTTGAACATGTTGTAGGAAAGCTATCAATTCTTTGCCATAGTTGTGAATATTTCATGCACATGTTTAACTTTCAATGCTATTTATCTGATGATGAGAAAGTTTACACTTTGTACTCACATTGCCAACAAGCAGAAAAAAAGAAATCATTCAAAGACAAGAGAAGTATTTACATCTGCTTCTGTGAGGAATGTTTGCACTCACGCCCTCACAGCAGAGTACCTTAGTGAATTATTTTGACTCTCAGTGCTCAAAGCTGGGAAGTCCAGGATTGGGCGGCTACATCAGGGAAGTGCCGAACCCTGCTTCAACTCACATCATAAAGTGAAAAGACAAGTGTGTATCTGGGGGGATGCGGCAGGGAAAAGGAGGCCTGGCTGAAGCTAACTCAGTCTCTGGAGCAAAGCCTTAATCATTTCCAAAACATTCCTCCTCCGTATTTCAGACAGCTCCCTCCAGGTCCCACCAGCACTGTTGTGTGAAGGAACAAGTTTGCACTACATGAACTGTTGGGGACACAGTCAAACCACGTGAGAACTGAAGAAAATGAGTGGCAAACAGACATTCCTCAATTCATGCCAGATCTCCATTGATCAAAGGAATGGAGTTAAGATAACAATATAATTTAGTTTATTAGATTATCAAACTTGGATGTGTCTTAGCGAGTTGGATTTTTACGAAAATGGAGATTGCCTTTGTGCCGGTTGATGAGGCTCTTTGTTCCCACGGCTGAACGAGCAGCTTTTGGAAAGCTCTTTGGCCATGAGTATCAATAACCTTGAATATGTATGCTCTTTCACCCGTCAATTCTATTTCTTGGATTCAATCATAAGGAAACAACTGTAGGTACCAAAATAACATTATTAATAAAGTTGTTCCTGGTGGGATTCCTTATGCCACTTATCTATGCCATCTATCAGCCAACAGAAGAATATGAAGGCATATTATGGTACATTCTTAACATTTAAAACCATGTAGAAGAAACAGGATACAAAACTAACATGTATTTTAAAGGTCATAACATTTTGTAATACTTGTAAGTGCAGTGTTGCATAAAAATATCTACCCTGGTAGCAAATACGCTATAGTATCACTGATGTAGGGATTACACAGAGTGACTTTTTTTTCTTCTCCTTGGGCTTTTCTGTACTTTCCCAAGGTTTGAAATGTACACACTCTTGCTTTAAAGGCCCCTTGAGGGGAACACCTTGACTGCGGGCAGGTGGGCTGGTTCACAGCACATTTTCCCATTTCCTTTACTGCAGAAGCAGTACTGGCAGTGGATCGATGGAGCCACGTACACTAACAGACTCCGGAGCAGCCCGTCAGTGGACGGGAACAAGCATTGTGCACAGCTCAGCCACACAGACAGTGAGTTCCATTCCCTGCCCCTCGGCCTTCCCAAATCACAGCTCTTTCCCTGATCCTACTAACAGACAAATGTCTGTGCCCCTCTTCCTCGCCTGTCACCTTTAACACAACAGCTCTGCCCTTACCAGGACAATGGCCTTACCTTTAATCTCTGGCTTTGTCAACACTCCAGCTGTATGGTTGCTGACTACACATTTTCCTTAAATCCACACATTGCTTCCTTGAACACAGACGTAAAACCATGAGGGGAACATCAGGCTCACTGTGAGAGACCTGGGCCTCTTGGAGTAGATATATGTAATCGTAGATATAATTGTTTCTGACCTCTTTAAAATGGGGTTTCTTCAAGGGCTCTGGAAATCCAGTCTCTGCCTGGCTTCTCCTCATGTTCCCCAGTTTGTCCCCAGAATGTGGTGACCAGAACCTTGTGGTTGCGGCTGGTCATTTACGCTTCCTCTTTTCCCTGGCCTGATTTAATTATTGGCTCTTTATGGAAGTGTGCAACCTAGGTACCAATGACATTGCAGGATATGGTTCTTTGGGAAGTAGAAGGGGGTAGGGGTGTACATTGTGCGAGGTTTAGTAGTATCCTTGGTTCCTGGTCAGTAAATACCAGTGCCCTAGCTCTATTCCTAGGGCTGTGACAGACATTGCCCAAAGTCTCAGGGAGTGGAGTGTTGGAGAAATACCCGCTATCTGCAAGAAGATCAGATAAGTGACATGAAAGATTTCACTGTAAAACTAGACCATGGAAGGACACCAATGCCAAAGTTGATGCACTTTCCAGTGGACCTCAATGGCCATCACAGTGGCAACAGCACTCCCCTCAGGCTGGGGCAGCCTGGGGTGAAGGAGAAGTCCCAGTAGAACAGGGTCAAGGTTTTCTGATGTCTCTGGTTCATCCTCTTAAGGGCAAAAAAGGAAATCAAGGAAAGTTTCTAATAGCAAAAGGTGATGGCAGACATGGGGAAAACCAACTCTGAGAAAATCCCAGGGATTAAGAAGCTGGAGGAGTGGGCACAGTGGTCAAGGTGCCGCTTGGGATGCCTGCAGCCCATCCCAGAGTACCTGGGCTCGAATCTCTGCTCCACTTCCAACTTCCAGCTAACATGCACCTAGGGAGGCGGTGGGTAACGACACAGGTAGGTAGGTCCCTGCTACTCTTGTGGGAGGTCCTGGTGTTGGCCTGGTCCAGATCCAGCTGTTATAGGTGTTTGGGGAAGTGAATCAATAGATGGAAGATCTTAGTCTCTGTCTTTTTGGGTCTGCATTTCAACAAAAATGAAAATAACTGAATATATTAATTTTTTTAAAGATTTATTCATTTTTTTATTACAGCCAGATATATACAGAGGAGGAGAGACAGAGAGGAAGATCTTCCGTCCAATGTTTCACTCCCCAAGTGAGCCTCAACGGCCGATGCGCACCGATCCGAAGCCGGGAACCTGGAACCTCTTCCAGGTCTCCCACGCGGGTGCAGGGTCCCAATGCATTGGGCCGTCCTCAACTGCTTTCCCAGGCCACAAGCAGGGAGCTGGATGGGAAGCAGAGCTGCTGGGATAAGAACTGGCGCCCATATGGGATCCCGGGGCTTTTCAAGGCAAGGACTTTAGCCGCTAGGCCATGCCGCTGGGCCCGAATATATTAATTTTTTAAATGGAGAGATGACAGAGTACAAATCCCAAACCAAAAGCCCAAGTCATCAAAAACCAGAAAGTGCACAGTCAAAACCACAGGTAGAACCTAGTGAATTGAATTTCTAGCCAAATGAAGGAAGCAAGTGTGGACATTTAGGACTGTCCATATCAAGAGGGGGCTACGCCAGGAAGTAGTGAGACACTTATGACTAGAATTACAAAAGCAAAATGTGGACCCTGCCATTTTCGTTATAATTGAAAAACACTAGAGAAGCTGGATGGGAGCACCAGTGGCACAGAAGCTCTGACCAAGGAGCATGTTAAAAATACAGCGTGTAAAACACAGGTGTGTGGTTCAGACTTGCAGCACTGGTGACTCAGGCTGGGAACCAGATCAGCTCTGGGGAAGCAGATCTGATCCAGACACCCCCCAAAGTCTCTGCCACTGGACAAAATCCTTCTTGTCCTGTGGTCCTCAATGATGTCAGCAGAATGCAGTAGAAAGCCAGAACACTGGCATACAAGCCCTTAAGAACATCGTCTCTCCTTGTCTGTGGTGGATCAGCTGGCTCGCGACCATCACAATGCTACTGCAGGCTCTCATGACAGAAAAGCAGGAGTGAAAGGATTAGAGAGAAACTGGTGGGACATGGACTTGGAGGGGGACATTTCCCTTGACCCCATCAATGTCATTTTATGTTTGTGGAATGAATTTTTTTTTTGTCTCTGGAAGTCTGTAAAAATTAATGCCCTATGACACAACCACTCAGGCTCACAAGGTCTCTCTCTCATTTACATGACAATGCAATGCTGGTGACTAAAAAAACCGCAGTTGCCAGGCCTTGTTGACTTCTCTACCAATTCACTGTGAGACATTTACTAATAAGTATGAGGGCTCTGCAGTGTAAAGAGATTTCATACTCCGTCTAAGTTTGTGCTCAGGGCACAGGTTCTGCATCCTGAATGCCCAAGGTAGAATGCCACTCCGTCCGCATTTAATTTAAATGAGCTGTATGAACCTGGGCAGACCTCTTTTTTTTGTTTGTTTTGTCTTGAGATTTATTTTTATTTACAGACTTTCTTGCTAGAGAGATTTTATTATTACAGAGATTTACAAAGAGGAGAGACAGAGAGGAAGATCTGTCCACTGGTTCACTCCCCAGGTGTCCGCAATGGCCGGAACTGAGCTGATCTGAAGCTAAGAGCCAGGATCTCCCATGTGGGTGCAGGGTCCCAAGGCTTTGGGCCGCCCTCAACTGCTAGTGGAGCAGCTGGAATACAAATTGGCACCCATATGGGATCCCTAAGAAAGCAAGGCAGGGACTTAAGCCATTAGGCTACTGTGCAGGGTCCTCCCTACCTTCATTTTTGTAGGCTAGGCGCTCTATAAGGCATGGATGCAGACTGGAAACTCCTAGAAGAGTTGATGCTGCAATCTGCAGACAGAATTGCTCCTTCTTAAGGGAAACAGTCTTTTGTTTTTAAGGCATTCAATTGGTTGCATAAGACCCACCCACACTACAACAGATAATTTGCTTTATTCAAAGTCTACCAATGTAAATGTTAAAAGATATGGGTATCTTTTAAAAATATGTTCAAGGGCAGGTATTTGGCCTATTAGTTAAAACACTGATGGAGATCTTAGGTCCCCTATCAAATGCTTAGGTTCAAGTCCTGTTCTTCTCCTGACTCCAAGTTCCCGCTAATCTACACCCGGGGAGATAGAATTTCATGGCTCAATCACTGTGTCCCTGATACCCAAGTAGGTGACCAGGACTGAGTGCTTGGCTCCTGGGTTCATACTCGCCCAGTCCCAGCCATTTTGGGATGTGAGAAATGAACCACGAGTCAAGAACTCATTCTCTGTCCTTGTCTCTGTGTCTCTGCATGGGTGCCTCTCAAATAAATAAAAATGACATATACAAATACCTGTACAAATACCTAAACTAGTCTTTGTCCAAACAACTAGGCATCATCTCCTGGACAGGCTGACAGGAGAAACATCCACAATACCAAGCCAAACAGTCTAACTCTGGCAAGCTCAATACAGAATTGGATGGACTGAAATTTCTGCTTATTTTCTTACAGACTTTTTAACTTGGAGCAGCAATGAATGCAACCTGCGCCAACACTTCCTGTGCAAGAGCCAACCATAGAGCAAGAATGCTGCCACCTCTTGCACAGGCCCTTTCCTGCTTCCTTCTCTGCCACGCTGGATAACCTGATCTCTATCTCTGAGAGTAAACGTTGCAACTAAGATCAAAGAAGGCTCTGTTGCACTGACTTCCTTAGGCTTAGACAGCGGCCACAGCACTGGGACAGCAGTGGCTTCCATCTCCAAATGTTCACACCACAATCCCTCACCATACTGTTGTGCTTCCTCCACTTTTCCTGGCTGTCTCAAACAGCCGAGGGCTGTGTGGCCCCAATGGGGTCCTTGACTGTAAGGACTGAAAGTATGAAGACAGGAGGAGGGAAGTCGGCCCTCTTCGGCTTCTGAACCTCCTGCCTTCTTCTTTGTCCCATTTTTCCGTCAGCCATCTGCTTCTGTTTTCACTGTGACCATAACAGTACTCATAAGAACAGTCACTATGACATTGGTAGAGACCATACATCCTTTCAATAAATGGCTCTATACACAGGAGGTTGCTGTGTTCCAGTCCAGTAGTAATGTGAGTGGAAAGGTCAAATAAGACTTAAAATATGCTCAAGTACCTCCTTATCTCCTTCATGGCATCTGCCTCCAGCTCCTAGCAGCAGTCCAAGTTTGGGGAAGAGACAAGATGGAGGCAATAGGCCTGCCAACCCTTGAGTAGGGGCACAGAGATGCCTTCTCAGCTGCCATGTGGAGGTGACAGTCTGTGCAGGGAGGCTGACCTGGGCCTGGAGGCTCATCTCTCTCCTGCTGTGACCAACCTCTGGGGTCGTGCTCCATTCGCTTTGCCTGTGAGGTTTAGGGTTTCTTAAGGGATGGTTACTCTGACAGTGAGAATGCAGTTCTGTTCTCGAGCACACAATCCCTTAGCTCATGAATCTCTTTAAGGGAGAAACCAGGTGGACTCAGCAGTTGCAGAAAGCGTCTCTCAGGCACAACCACAGGGACATTTCACAGAACCCAGGACAGGAGGCCTGTGGCTCGGTTGTGCTGTTCACATCAAGTGGGTGGCTGCCTGCTTGCTCCATGGTGCTCAGCCAGCTATGATTCACATATAGTCTTCCACCATCATCTGAGAACAGTCCCATGTCAGTTCACCATGCTAGGGGCAATGATGAGTAGTGGCTGAGAGAAGGGTATCAGAAAGAAAGGAGGGGTGGGACAGGCGGAGCATGAGTTCCAACCACTCTCTCCCTGACTCCTTTTCCCTCTCAGGATGCCCTCGTAAACAAGGAAAACATCAGACCCACGGGTTGCTCCTCCCAAGCATTAAAAAGGTCATACTGACCCAGAATGCAAATCTCTTTAATTGGGAGATTTCAGACCCAGTAAGAGGCAGAGGAAAAGAATCATTCTTTCAAAGCATTTTGTTAGCCTCAGCAAAACAGTTACCATCGATCGCTAAGAGGGTTGGGCAAGTCAGATTCCAAGACAGAGGTGACAGGCACATTGGGAAGACTGGCTTCACAGCAGCCATGTGGGAACCAACAGGACTAGGTACCCATCTGTACTCAGGCGAAACTAAACATGAGGCAATCAGGGGAGAGACCATGCATGCCCCAAACACAGAATTTCCCCCTTTTTCCTGACTAGGTACCTGTGACAGATAAAAGGCACTATAGGTCACTTTCATCTGCTAATCCACCTACACTTTCAAGAGAGGAAACCTCCCGACAGCAGAGTTGAACAAAAGGAAAAGCTGAAAAGTGCCAGAGAGCACACTTACCATGCAGTACAATCTAACCACCAGAGGAGAAACATTCCTCCCCTAAGATTATTTCGGCAATGTGACAGTAATAAATCCCAAGTGCCCTCCCTGGAACCTCCGAAGTGCCAGGAACATACAGGTGCACATGCGCAGTAGGAGCTTCATGACATTTAAACATGGACACACACTAGTCTTATCACAAGGCTAGGATCTACAGCTGTGATGATTGTCTTATATTCACCTTAGATTTTAGTAATCTTAATGATTCACTAGGAAAGTAAATCATTCAACTAATTTCTGTTGAACACATACTGTGTACAGAGAATTCATGTTAGGGCTGGGAACCACCAGAGAACAAAGCAGAGAAAACTCTTTGCCACGTTGTAGAAGGTGAGCGCATACAGGCGTGTAAGGAGCCACAGAAGATGGAGTAGTAGATGTGCCGGTCTTTGTTTTTTGTCACCACTAACAGACTGTTTCAAGCAAAACAGGGTATTTCTTGCTTTACATTATATCAGTTAACCGAGCTGATTTGAACTTCTGAATAATTTCATCCATGGCCCACCAGGATAACATTTTTCTCCCTCCTTCTTGGATTTCTTTATTAAGAATTTGATTCATTACCAAACCTTCATCAGCTTTAAAGTGGCTTACTCCTACCAGAAAATGGGTTGCCAGTTCTCAATCAAAAACCATCAAGTCAGCCTGGCTCGTGCCCATTTCCCAACCAGTCCCCTGTTCTAGCGGGTAAAACATAATAGTTAACTTAGCTTAACACCTACCTCCCACAATCCCGTTGGAATCCAGGGGTTTGCTAAGCTTCACCCAAAAGACAGGACCATTCTAACTCATGAAATGCAGCCAAAGCCAGCTGCTGGCCCTGCTCCCAGCAATATGGCAGCAGGTTCGGGGTGCTTGGGCCACAAGCATGACAGATGGGCCGGGACCCCAGGAGACCATGTGTGACCACCTCAGCCCCTCCCCGGCCAGCTGGAGCCACAGCCACTCTCGGGCCCTAACCCCTAACCCAACCCAAACTCCTAAACCCTGTCCCTTAACCCTAACTCCTAATCCAACCCTAAGCTCCAGCCCTAATCACAAAATCAATCCTAACCCAACCCTGGCTCTAGTTCGATCTGTGGTCTCTTGTGAGTGGAGCCAGGCTTTGCAGGTGTGTCCCACATAAATTGACAAACCATCTGGACGGAGCCTGAGCATGAGGGTATCTTGTGATGAGTGACGGGGCGGGGGGGGGGGGGCAGTGCCTAGGTACATGTGTGTGTGTCTGGGCAGAATAGGCAGGGCCAGAGGCAGGTTGGAGACGTCACAACAGTTGCTTGCTTGAAAAAATTTATCAAATATATAAACACACATGACCCCACACCCGCCAGCCTTTAGTAAGTCACATCCTCTTCTTCCTCAAACAGGCCAAGTGCAGCAGGTGGAGGGAAGAAGTGGGGCCGGGTCTGAGGGCTGAGCTCCACTTCCGACCTGCCAAGGGAGGGAGGTGTGGATGAGGGACAAGGCTTCCCAGTGCACTGCCCAGCTGATGTGGCCGCTGATCTGCCCCTCTACTTCCTGTGCCTCAATGAGATTTGACATGAGCACTGGCTCTGCCCATCTACTTCCCATCTTGCCCATCTGGCATTGGCCTGTCCATCAAATTCAACATAGCTCCTAACCCTGTCCCTCTACTTCCTGTCCTGCACACTAAAGACAGCCCTGCTCCTCTAACCTCACATGGCGGCTGGATCCACCCAACCTGTCATTCTTAGACCCCGCCTTCACTGCCTTCCCACAGCCCCATCCCACTGGCACTCACTCTTCCTCTTCCTCCAGCTGCTCCTCCTCGGCCTCCAACAGTGCAAACTCAGCAGCTGCATAGCGCTCCCAGGCGGTCAGCACAGGATCCTCGCCTTCCTAATGGGGGGCATGGCTGAGACTGGGTGGTCTGCAGAGCAAGGCCCCTCAAGCAGGCCATACCAACAGGCTTAAAACCACACCCACACCACTGTAGCCCCTCTCCTTGGTCCTGCCCCCACTATGCAGACCTGCCCTCTCCCTCAACCCTGCCTCCTAGTAGTCACACCCCTGTTGGTAGCCCCATCCCTCCTGCAAGGCCATGCCCACACCATTTAAGCCACACCCACTATAGCCCCTGGCCTGCACTGTGGTCACACCCACTTCTGAAGTCCCACCCTTTCTAGTTACCCTCTCCCAAGCTCCCAGCCTCAAAGCCACACCCCACTGGCTGTGACCACATCCACGATTCTTTGGTCCCACCCTGCATAGCCCTGTTGGTAACCCTGGCCCTCTCCTAGTTTCACCCTCCTCCCAGGCAGTATCCCCCTGCACCCTAGTCCTGTCTCCCTACCCCACCCGTGACAGGCCTGGCCCAGTCTCTTGATTCAGCCCCATCTCCAGTTCGCACCCTGGGCCCAGCTGGTTCCTGCTGCTCCCGCTCTAGGTATTTGTCAAGGTTGAAGAAGGTGTCTAGGAAAGTGGGAGCAGAGCCACAGCGCTTCAGGTCACCAAGGGTCACGAGGCCTGCAGGGACAGTCAGGAGGGAGGGGGCAGGACTATAAGGGATGCAGGTAGTGATGGAAGGTGAGTGCGGGCTGGATGTGGTAGGCCTGAATGGGAAAAGGCAGGACCACTAGGTCTATGGGGGGCTGGACTACCAGGGATGATGGACGTGGGGTAGGAAAGTTGGGGCAGGGCCATTAGGACCTATGGAAATCATGGAGGAAGGGAAAGCAGGGGTAGGTCCAGAAGTGATAGGCATGGAAGAAAAGGGAAGGGAAGGGACAAGCAGGAATAACTGGCATTAACACAGAGGGCAGGGCTATAAGGACTTGAGGAAGTGATGGGGCAGGGCCAGACATAATGGCCCGAGAGGGGAAGGCAAAGAGTGGACAATTAGGATTGATAGGCTGAGTTGGGGCACTGAGGAGGAAGGGGTGGGGCCGAGATAATAGGAAGAGGGCAGGACCACCAGGGACGACACGTGACTAACAGAAAGTAGAGGGGGATGGCCAGACGTGACTGGCAATAGGGGAAAGGGACAGGACCTTGGGCACAGGGAAAGAAGGCTAAGCAGGCATGATTGGTGTTGGGGAAGACGGACAAGCAGGAGTGACAGACAGGGCCATGGGCTGACAGGAGCAAGGGCATCACCTAGGTGGTGGGGCTGGCAAAAGGTACCTAGTGGGTGGGGCAGAGGGCTGATGGACAGGACAGAGAGGATTGGGTGACAGGTGGGTGAGCGGGGCCACAGGCAGTACCAGGGTGGCGCGGCCGCACAAGGTCCAGCATCTGACAGAGGCAGTCTGGAAAGGGCAGTGGCTCCACGCCTAGGTCGAGCAGGCGCTGGCATTGCTCGGTGTAGAAGAACTCAAGCTCCCAACATGACAGCACCCCGTCCCCGTCCAGGTCCAGGCAGCGGAACCAGTACTCCACGCTATGGTGAGCAGGATATGCCCATTGTCAACCCAACCCCTCTCTACTGCAGGAGAGGATCTATCATGCCCCATCCAGTCAGGAACCAGTACTCCATACTGCAGGCAGGTATAAAGGGTAACCCCGCCCACTGGGCCGGCCACTCCCACCACCTGTTGAGTGACAAGGACTCACACCCCTGCCCCTGTCCTGCTTGAAGAATGGTGGTCATGAAGATCATCAACCCCTCCTATTGGCCACGACTACATGGGTAGGCCCCGCCCCTCCCACTGAGTGACCCCATGCAACCACCCGTCACCTGGTGGGCGTGGTCTTGTCCTCCTCAGACAGCAGAAACCACACAAAATCCCCGTAGCTCATTGTCCGCTCCCCAGCTTCCTGTGGCAATCGTGTCCTCGTGCTCCTGGGGTCATGGGCAGGTCAGTTGGGGGAGCACGGGGGAGGAGGAGGGTCCTGGGGTGCCAGCTGGCCCCTCCCCCATACCGAGTCACAGCGCCAGAGAAGAGCCTGTCAATCATCCGGCTAGAGATGGCTGCAGGAGGATGGGGGAAGTCCTCTCAGTCTCCACCATGAGGCCAGACCCTCCCAGAGCTCCATCTGCGCAGAATCTCCACCCTGAGGCCCCGCCCCCACCGTGGTCTGCATGGCGTGCCAAGTCCTGGGGTCGCAGCCGCAGATCACCATCTGTGTCCAGCTCTTGGAACTTGGCGTGGACAACCCGGAAGTCCTTGTAGGAGAAGCAGCCACCGAGCTCCGTTTCCAGCTGCGACACATGCTGTGGCCCAGGGCAGGGTCAGCCAGGCTCAGGAGGGGCCAGCAAATGTGAGCATGCCCACCATGAGCAAGACTGGCTGGCGGGCATGGCCTGAATGTGGTCAAAGCCAAAAAGGTGGGGCAGGGAGGAAGGGGTGTGGCCACGCAGAAAGAGGCAATTCTTGAGAACTGAGGGCAAGGCCAGGTAGAAGATAGGGCCAGCAGGGAAGGGATGTGGGTTTGGCTTGGAAACTGAAGGCATGGTCAGGCAGGGCCATGGCTAGAGTGTAGGTATAGGAACAATGAGGAAGGGTTAAGAAGGGATGGGGCAGGGCTGGGTAGGCAGGGCCATACCGGAGGCAGGACTGGTAGGCTGTGGATGTAGCCAGCTGGGAAGGGGCGTGGCTTGGACTCAACTGGGCGTGGCCAGGCAAGGACAGGTCTGCAGGGCCGGGGGCAGGGCCCACCTGCAGGAAGTCACTCCTGCGCAGCTCAGAGCATGTGATGCGTCCAGACCAGGAGCGGTTCACAGAATAAAAGATGCGTTGCACCACCTGGGCAGGAAGGACTGTCACATGAGCACACAACACATCATCCAGGAGAGGGCATGGTACTTGCTGCTCCAGCAACATAGACCCCAAGAAGACGGACACCTGGGGCAGGGGCTGGAGCCCAGGGTTACAGGAACTGATGTCAGTATGGGGTGGGGGTGGGCTCACCGTGGAGATGTAGGGTGACTGGTGCTCTGGTACCTCCCTTAGTGCAGCCAGGCCTGGGTGGGTGTCAACCACGTCCTGGATGGTGTGGGGTGAGTTAATGGGGGCACACAGAGAGCAGACAGCTGCCCATCACAGAAGGCTGCTCTCCATTAGGGACGGGCAGGAGGTGGGCAGCTGTCGATCACTTGGAGTGGAGTCACTGACCTGCAGAAAGGGCAGCAGGTCGTCTGGCTCCAGACAGTCAGCCCCAGGGCGGGCAAGGAGGCGTAGGAACCGGGCAGCGGGGTCATGGCAGCTCTGGAGTAGCCTTCAGTGGGATGTGTCTAGGGGTGAGCTGCCATACCCAGCACCTCACTCCCAGGACTACAGGCCCCACCCACTGGCCTCATGCCTACTTCAGGCCATGCTTACCACCCTGTCCTAACCCTTGGACTTAGGGCCCCACCCATCACCCTGACCCCACCACAAGCCTCAAGGCCCTGCCCCCAGGACTCAAAGCCCCACATATTGCATTCCAGGTCCTGCCTACCACCCTCAGCACATCCTCCAGGCTTACCTCCTCCAAACGGCCACAAAGCTGTGGACAGACACAGAACCCTTATGCTGGCCACCGGCGCCATAGAAAAGGGCAGCCTTCCAGTAGAGCGGGCAGCCGCAGGCCTGGACGTGGATAACATGCAGGTCAGTGGGACAGACAGCTAGCTGTCCATCACTGTCAGACCTCCTGTTCATCACTCTTGAGTGGCAGACACACTTCTTGTCCATGTGACAGATACCACTCCTGACAGATGTACTTTCTGTCCATGACTGATACACACATTTCCTGTCCATCATTCTTACTGACAGGGGGCACTGAGTGACAAGTCAAAGTCCCATGCCAGTGGCTGTGGTCAAAGGACCATTTCCAGGTGAATGACATGTGGAAGCCCCATCTCCAGATGAATGACAGGTGGAAGCCCCACCCTCAGGTGACAGGTTCATGTCCCACCCACCTTGGCCACAACACCCATGTCAGCCAGGAAGGCTCGCTGCCAGGGGAAGGCAGAGAAGGCAGTCTTCACACGTGTGACAGCAGCATCCAGGTCAGTGGTCCCAGAGGGCCGCCCGAACGGGAAGTGGAAGGCAGGGATGGCGTGAGCAGGGGGCAGTGATGGGGACAGCCGGGCCTGGGGACGGGACAAGGCGTCATGAGAGCAGACCACACCCCCTCCACTAAGCTGTGTCCACAGGATGCTTGAAATAGCAAGGACTGCCCTAGCAGGAAGTGGAAGTTGGCAATGGTGCTGGAGGAGGGCATCTGCAGGGACAGCCTCGCCTGGGGATGGGTCAAGATGAGATACTGTGTGGTGGAGACGGCAAAGAGGCCACGCTCCTTCACTAAGCCTTGCCCATTGGCCACTTGGGATTCCCAGGAGACCATGCCCCCTCCTTTAGGGCCACCCCAAATGTCACTCCATACCTTGAGGTCACAGGAAGCTACTCCCACAATGCTAAGACCCACCCACAGGACACTGTCACTCACAGCCCATGGTCATGAGCAGCTGGGACACTACAGACCACTCCCATGCACTAAGCCCCACCCACATCTGCATCACATAACAGCAGGCCAGACCCTCTATTCTCAGCTACACCCAGTTGACTTGGCTTATAAAGTAGGTCAGTCACCCAGAGAGGCAGGAAGGAAAGGGGAGTAGGTGGAGAGCGGAAAGTGGGTGAACAGCAAACCACCCAGCTGCCCATCGTGCTGTCACTGATGTGGGCAGAGAACAGCAAGACAAGGAGACAAAGAGACAGCCTGCCAACACACAGGAAGAGGCAGACCCTTAGGGAACTCCAGACCCCGACCCCCGCCCAGGCACCCTGGCTCCTCCCTTGGAAGCACCAGGACAGGGCATGGACAGGTGGCCTTGGTCCCTGGGAAACTGGGGCAGAATCTAGTCAGACACCCACAATGGAGAAGGGCATGCAAGGATCAGACTTCACCCAGGGTACAGGCAGGGGGAAGCTGGGGTCAGGGGGTCCTGACTGGTGACTGAGTGAATGACTGAAGTGCTCAGTGACTGAATGAGTGACACTCACAGATTGAGTGACTGACTCACTGAATGACAGGACTAAGTGCTGGACTGACTCACTGAGTGAGACACTGACTGAATGACTGACTGACCACTTCCACCTCCCGGTACCTCAGCGCCCCAGCGGTGTCCCTGAAGACTCCTGAGACTCTGGGGGCATCGCCGAGGGTTCTGGCCCGGGGCGTGCTCCCTTCGCTCTCCC
Organism: Ochotona princeps; assembly: GCF_030435755.1. Lineage (NCBI taxonomy): Eukaryota > Metazoa > Chordata > Mammalia > Lagomorpha > Ochotonidae > Ochotona > Ochotona princeps. The sequence continues at coordinate 102,194,346 of NC_080833.1, read as the reverse complement.
TGGGAGGCCGGGATGCAGCTACCCGCCGGTGCGCAGGCGGCGGGAGACGGCCGCGGCTAAACCAGAGGAAAACAGGAAACCGTGAGCATCCTGGCATCAGAAATAACAAAAGAGCAGCTGTCAACCACGGAGCGCGGGCTCTCTTGACAGGACGGTTTCAGTCCCCTCAAAACCGGCTTCGTTCTTCCTTGACGCCCCTCCAGCCGTCAGCCTCGGGGTACGCCACACCGGACACCCCCGAGGGCACGCCCGGCCCGTCAGGAAGCGCCCCCCGGGACCCGTCAGCACTCACGAGGGGGCGGCCTTCGTCCTCGCCGCCTCCGCACGGCCCGGGGCGGGGGGCGGCGGCGGGCGTGCGGGCCTGGCGGAGACACTCGCGGAGCGCGCGCTGCGTGGCGGCCTCGCTGAGCCAGCGTAGGAACAGTTCGTCCACCTTCAGCTTCAGCACCGGCCGCAGCTGCTTTCCCGGGGGCATCGCCTCCGGGCGCGGGTTCGAACCGCGCGCCCTCACGCGCACAAACAGCGGCAACTCAGTCAGGAGCTCGAAACGGGCGCGCTCCCACAGAGCGACCACGGCGCCCGAGAATGGCGTCAACGCGTCCTGACGTTGCCAAGGCGGCCGCAGGCCGCTGGCTTCGCGGCGGCCGGCTGCTCCGACGTCATCAAGCAGCGACGGGACCGGCGCGGCCGTCCAAGCTAACACGGCGGCGATGACTGGTTCTAGTTTCCGGTCTCTCAGTCCCCGGCGCCTTGCGCCCGAGGGGATGACGACCCTCAGTTGCGGAAAGTGTAACCAGGGGTTACACGGTATCCGAGGAGCAGCAGCTAGCCGAGAGCATTTGTAACGTGTTCTCGCGGGTTGAGGGTACCTGGAGCGGGAGCATGCGCAGAGCGCGGTGGTGAAGCCAGGCCCGCAAAAGGGCGCTCGTTGACGCATGCGCTCAGGTAAGCTCCCCGTCCCAACTTATTCTCGGGCCCGCAGGGAGACGGCGGCGACGTGACAGGCGGGTCGGGGTCCGCGCGGTGGTTCCCCATCCCCGACTGCGCGCACGGCCACGCACGCCTGTCGGTGGTCACTCGCTGTCTTTATTGCGTCCGGGGTGGTCGGGGGTCCGCGTGCACAACAGCACGCCCAGCCCAGGGCCCGCGGGGGCCGTGCGTACAGTCCCGAGTTCGAGCCCTGCCAGAAGCTCCCGGCATCGGGCCAGGGTCCGGGGCTGCGCCCCAGCACGCAGCAGCAGCTCCAGCGCCAGCATCCGTGTCCTCGGGGTCGCCTCCTTCTCTTCCTCCTCGGTGGTGGCTTCCACCAGCAGAAGCCCGCCCCCTGCATGGTGAACAGCAGGACATCAGAGTGGGCGGGATGGACGGGATGGGTAAGTGGCAGGTGACTGACAAAAGGGGACCCGGGTGGGTCAGTACCGGAGGGGTGGGGTAGTCTCACCTGGTGGGCAGCACCCCACGAGCGCCCGCAACGCGTCCTCCGTGCGGGCGTCAGGTGGAGCCTGCAGGAGGCCACTGGCCACGTAGAGGTCAGCCACAGGGAGGTCGTGCGTGGGAGTGGGACCTGGAGGGGGCACACGTCATACATGAGCACACGTGATGCACAGGTGATGTGCATCTGATGCATACACAGCCCCACCTACCTGCCGAGCCGGCCCACGCAGTCACACGCATCCGCGGATACTCCAGGGCCAAGGCACTGGCCAGCACATCGGTGCCTCCTGCAAGAGGATAGTGTGGGAAAGGTATATGGGACAGGGGCAGGCCTAGTCTGGGCCACACCCTCCCTGTGGGCTCCCGGCACGCACCTCCCATGCAGCAGGCCGAGGCAAAGCAGGACAGGTCGAGAGCTCCGGCCACCCGGCGAGCAGTGCGGGGACAAGCCAGTCCAGGCAGGGGTACACCAAGGGCCTGGAAGAGAACAGGGGTCTTTAGGGGTGGGGCCATGGATGGGGCAGCGGTGAGAGAATGGGGGTGGGGCTAATGGTGTGGGCAGTGCTGGGAATCCCAGGGCCTGAGTCCTGCCCCCTGCTGCTAGGACTCCTTATCCCTAGCTTACCCGCAGGGCCTGGGATGCGTTTAGTGCTCAGGGGGTATAATCCCCTGCCCCCGGTACTTCCCTGTGGACTGCACCTGCTTCACCACTGCCTCTTCCTTCAGTGACTGGGTCCAGGGAACCGTCCCCTTGCGCACAGCAGCCTCCAGGTGCGAGAAGAGAGGCCAGGACTCAGCTTCCAGGTGCAGTGCGAGGTCGTGCAGCGATAGTTCTCCACCTGACAGCAGGTGTGCAGCTGCCAGTGCTGAGTTGCTGTAGCCTGGGCAGGGGACACAAAGGGTCACTCACTCACCTGTCAGTCACCTACCGCCTGTCAGTCACCCATCACCACCCCGCCTCACCAAGCGCCGTCTTCTCCAGCAGCCCCAGTCCCACGCAGGCCTCCAGCAGCCGCTCCGTCCCCAGCACAGAGGCCTCCACCCGCCCTGCCAGCTCCCTGGCCGTCAGGGGCGACATTTCCTGCAGGAGGTCAAACACACGGAGCTGGCAGGCAGTAAACAGGACCTGTGTGTGGAGAGTAGAGACACACAGAAACATAACTGCACACCTGCTATGACATCATCAGCAACTACAGCCACGATGTCATCCATCACAGTGCCCCCATCCATCCTCATTACATCACAAGAACACTGAGGATGTCACCCACCATGGTGACACCACCAACCCTCATGAGACCATTGGGAGACTCGGGTGACGCCATCCATGAAGATGGTGCCACTGTGGGGATGATGTCATCCTTGGTGATGATGCCATCCATGATGGTGACATCACCAACCATTATGATGTCACCTACTGTCATGACATTGGCCAAATCACAGCAGGACTTTGAGCATAGTGGGCATATTACCTTGGAGGCCTTGAACCCCTCCATGAGGTCCACTAGTTTGGCGGGGTATCCAGTAAATGGGTCCTGGGGCTCAGAGTGGATGGCGGCATCCCCTGTGGGGTCCTGGAGGGGCTTGGAGTCCTCCTGTGTGTTTTGGGGTTTGGGATCTTCTGGCCCCAGCAGCGCGGGGAGCTCCCGGCAGAAGCGGTTCAGTGGGAAGCCAATCACGTTGAGTGCATCACCAAGCACGGACTCAACCAGCATCCCGCCCCGCGCCTGCAGTCCATAGCCTCCGGCCTTGTCCCTAAGTGGCACACCGGGTTCATAGGGAGTGAGACGAGATGGAATGGCCATGTTCCCGGCCATGCCCACAAGGGGATAGAGACCTAGATACATCTCCCAGCACTACACCCACCCTCTACTGCGGGAATCCCAATGCAGTTCCTAGGGTTTCCTTGGCCGGGTCCCCCAAAGGCCCGTCCCCCAAGCCCAGCCTGGCTCACATGGGCTCCCCACTGAGCACGTGCTCCCACACTAGCTCCTCTGACAGCTCGGAGAACCGCACGCGAGTCTCCTCGGAGAAGGCGGAGGCATGTGTGTGCAGGCGACCCTCTGTGGTGGCGGGGGAAGATAAGGAAGAGGAAGGGGAGGAGGAGGAAGAAGAAGAGGGGGGCTGGGCTGGGGACATCCACACCCCACTCCTCCCCACTCCTTGTACCTGCGGAGGTGCAGAGTACTACGGCCACTCCGGTGAACACGCTGTGTTCCCGGCCACTCAGCCTACAAAACAGGAAAGCTGGGGCTGTGTGATGATGTCATCCTAACGACATCGGGGGTGGAACTTTGGGGGCCAAAGCAGCCCTACTGTATAATGTCATTGGTCTGGGAGGGAGATAACAGGAAGTGGGGTGCTGACATCACCCCATGCAGCCTTTGCCCGCACCTAGTCAGCATGCGGTAGGCGTCCTGCTTGTCCACAGGCTTTTCCAGGATTAGCCCCGACACCGCCTGCGGGGACACGTGGGGAAAGAGGGTGACGTTACTAGGCAGTCCGGGCTCTAACCAGGGTTCTCTCTGATGGGGTGGGGTCAGGCCCTGCATCGGGACACTCACCACCACAGTGTCTGCCCCGATGACCACGTCCGGTGCCCGCTGGTCCTTCTGTACCAGATGACATCATATGCACGACGTCAGACATGACATCACACATGTGACATCCACTGCGCATCCCAAACCATAGTCTTATCGTATGTGACATCGCACCCGTGTCCTGTCATGGCCACCCTAAGCTATTACATGTATGACGTCCACTTTCTACTTTACAAGTGAAGTGTTACCATAACCATGACCTTCAAGACATCATACCCATGATGCTACAACCTTAAAATCACACCCGTAACGCTACCATGACATCACATGCGTGACGTCTGCATGCTGCTGTGTCCCGTGACCACCCGGGGGACTTCATGCCTGGTGCATGCGCGTGGCCACTTCCAGGGCCTTGTGCTTTGCTGTTTCCTCGGCGTAGGCAGCTGCGCTGGGGAACGCAGTCTTGTCCAGCGTCTCCCTGAACCTGGAGGGCACGACCTCGAACTGGAGACCCTGCGGGGGGGGTGGGAAGAGACACAGGGCAGTGACGTCACAGCCCGGTCCCCACCAGCAGGAGACTCGCCACCAGCCACTTTGGCATTAACAGCCTCTCTGGCCCAGCCACGCCCGTCAATCACCCTCTGGTACCGCCCCTGTCACGTTCCCATCAACCACCCTCAGGCCCCGCCCCCGTCTAGTTCCCTTCCGCCACGCGCCCCGTTCTTGGGGCCGCAGACCCTCCGCCGCCCTCCCGCGTTCCCGGGGGTGCGACCCGGCCGGGGCCAATTCACCGCATTGTTGAGGATCTCCCGGCGGCGCGGGGACGCGCTGGCCAGGACCACGCGCTTGTGCTGCAGCTTCCCGATAACCGCGGACAGCACCATGGTGGCCGCGGACCCCAGAGCGGACTCGGCCGGCCCGATAGGGGCAGTGCCTCAGCCTCAGAGCTCTGCCCGGATGTGTTTGTGCCCCGAGTCCGGTTGCCCGGAAACAGTCCGTTTGTGAACACGTTTCCCCGGACCCAATCCACCAGAACACGTGCCAGACTTCCGGATGTAGCGCTGCCCTGGGCACAGCCGGGAACCGCCTCGTTCCTCTTGCCGGAAGCGGAAGTGTGCCAGCATCACTGGTGGTGCAACCGGATGCCCTTGCGTTGAGAGTCTGGGAGTGGGCGGCGGGGACCTTGGGAGTGCGCGGAGCGGTGGCGGCAACGCCCCGGGAATGTGGTGGGGTGTAGCGGTGGTGCGGGAGGCGCTGTCAGGGGGCCTGGGGCAGGCGAGGGGCTTGTGATGGGGATCGGGAATGAGGACGGGGAGTGGTGGGAGAGGTTCCTGAGGTATGTGTGGAATCTCGGGTCCACCCAGGGGCTGGTTTTGCTGGTCGTCCGGGTTCCTGCCTGGTCCTGGGGCGGATATCATTGGGGGCTTTGTGGTTTTTTTGAGTCCTGGCCTGGCTCGGAACCTTCACCATGGGTCCAGCCAGAGCAGCGACAGTCTGGTGGTGTGTTTGAGCAGGCCTTTCCTGTGGTTGCCATCAAGGAAAGTTCACCATGTCTTTCCAACTTGGAGCGTGCTGGCTTCCTATCTGAAATACTGGTTTCCTGTTAAGTATACGTGTGTGTGTCCTCTCGTACCCTGGGTGCATGGGGGTCGCTGAGCCCGCGCCCCCTCACTATCCCTTCCCACGCCCTGAAGGTTGTTGTCGTCTCTCAGGAATTCATATCTTTTCCAGTTCGGGACGTGTTGGAAGCACCTTTTCCCCGTTTTCTTGTGTTGTGATGTGATCTTTGATGCATCTCTGGTTGCGGCGCTGCCTTCGCCCACCCTGCTGTCCAATGTCTGTGGTCACCATCGTGCCCCACACATGGGAGGCAGCTGTGCATACACTGAGCCTATGCCTTATCCAGCCAAGAGGTGACAGAGCAACTCACGGTGCTGGTGCGGGTGCAGACACACCCCTTCTCGGCACCTGCAGCATGCGAGACTGTGTTTGGAGGACCAGGTGCACGGCAGGCCCTCTGCTCGGCAGCTTTTGCCCTGCGTGACACCAGCATCACGAGGGTTATGTCTCCTTTCATGAGGCCACTATGCTGCCCGGATGCTGCAAGAACAGCTTCGCAGCCATGGGCCAAGAAGTCTTCCATGAAAGTCTCGTGAGCTATCTGTAGCTATTTAACAACTGTGACACACCTATTCTTTAAAAATATTTATTTTTGTTTGAAAGAGTTTAAGAAGAAGAGACAGAGATATCTTCCATCCATTGGTTCATTCCCCAAATGGCCACAATGATCAGACCTGAGCAGATCCGAAGCTAGGAGCCAGGAGCTTCTTCCAGGTCTCCTACATGGGTGCAAGGTCCCAAGGTTTGGGCCATCCTCCACTGCTTTCCCAGATCACAAGCAGGGAGCTGGATGGGAAGTGGAGCTGCCGGGATTAGAACCGGCACCCATATGGGATGCTGGTGCTGCAGGTGGAGGCTTAGCTGGCTACACCACCACCTCATTCCTGACATCCCTGAGATCTGTTCTTATTAGGAGTACACGACTTAGAAGAAACCTTGGGCCAAAAAACTGGATGTGTCCGGCTGTCAAGTAAGAAGCAGGACAGATGTGAGTGAGTGAAGCAGGTGCATACCCAGCCCTGAGTCAGACAGTGTGCCTTTCCATCTGACTTTGTAACAGCCAAGGCTTTGGAATCATAGGAGACATAAAGCCAGACAGGAATAATTTGAGAGCATGACAATTCAGCAGAAACCATTTACTTTAAATAAGAATGGAAACCTGTGGTCTTGGGCTGATTTCTTAGTGCACAGAGAGCAAAATCTCTGAAAGGGAGAAAAAAAAGAGAAACATTTCTTTAAATTTCAAAAATTTTGAAGCACTGTTGGAAAGTTAAATGACACACTACAGAAAGAATATGTTTTTGCAGTGTATATTTGATAAAGGATTTTGGTTAATAAAGGAACAATCTTTGAACCTAAATCTATTTACGAAAATCTGTCCTGTTCATGTTCAGTGCCTCAACATCACTTCTTACCAGAATGATTTTTCCAACTCTGCCCTGCACTATCCCAGGCCGCATTTATTTATTTTAATCATCTCAGCCAGGATACCAGGATACTTAACCCTGCCTTGGCTTCAGAGGACCTCAGGAAGATGAGGATCATGACTTCATCCCTTTCCTTCTCTTCAAATACGTGGAGATTTACTTGGGACAGTACCTTAGTATTCCATCAATGGTTAGGAAGGTCTCAGATGAAGCATCCTCCCTCCCCCAGGCACCTGTCCTGGACGTTCATTGCCAGCTTGAATCTTTGTGATCTTGAGTGGAGGTCTCTATCCCAAGCCTCCATCCCTTTGTCTATAAAACAGGAGCTTTCCCTGAACCCTAGTGTTGATAGGGTCTAGTAGATCTGAATTAATGAAGTGATCTGGTGTGCTACAAGATGGTTAGGACCAAGGAACTTGCATTCAGATGAATCTCTTTAAACTTTGTGTGAATCAAACAAAACAGGGCTGTTGCCCTTTGCCCAGTGGGGCCCAGTTGGCAACCCTCGAATGAATAACCTCCTCTGGCTCTTGTTCTGTTCGTATCTGGATCATACAGTATTCTAAGCCAGGGGTCACTACTTACTTTTATGAGATAACAATGAACATAAAATGGAAGATTATGTGCAACAGTGAGGAATCAGATATGTTGTACTGGTGGACAGTGATTCCAGGCTATGTTGTAACCAAGAAACTGCCAACGTAGGCATACAATCAGGCTTTGGAAGTTGAAGTTTACAGCCAACTTCAAGGCCCTGCCCTGCAGCTGGAGGGCTCCATGAAGGCAGCTGCAGAGGAAGATTTCAGTGCAAAGGTCAGGTAAAAAGGACTCTGAGGGTGGAACCTGGATTTGGGAATATAACTTTGAATGTAAGCTGTTTTAAGGTTCTTGTATATAGTACCCCACTATAGTAAATACCTGATCTAGTTCAAAAAGTGTTACTTCTTCAAAACAGAAGTTCTGAGCCTGAAATTAAGATGATACATTGGACTGAGAAACCCAAAGGTGCACTGTAGGCAATGCCTAGATTTTCATTGAGTCACAACATTTTCATGTTACTAGTTGAAATGGAATTATCACAAAGTTATGAGTAGGTCTTGCAAAAATAAAGGGGGGGGGGCGTCACAGAAAAAACACACAGAGACACACAAAAGAGAAACATCCCAAGAGGAATCAATTAAGGAAATAACATCAGCAAAATCAGAAAACTGATTCTGCATCAATTAAAATAGATTACAGATGCAGATAAACACTCCATGCCTCATTCCCTAAAAAGACTCGGAGAATCTGCCAGACTTGTAGAGAGAAAGAATGTCTTAATTCCTCCAATTTGAACACTACATATGCACGTTTATCAAGTTATAAACATGTAGACCTGTGTAGCACTACAAATGTCGTATATCAATTTAAAGTGAAACTGGAAAGAGCTGGAATGGGAATTAGAGTAGAAATAATAAAGAGAAAAAATTGCAAAGAAAAGCATGCATCCTGGTGAATTGGCTCAGAAAAATTACAAAGAAGTGGCTGGAGAGAAATGACTGGTAAGGAAGACACCTTGTCCTCTCCCTGCCTCCTTCCCCAGCCCAAAAAAATGTCAATGTTGTTCCTGAGAAAGATAACAGAACATGAAGGAAAAGGAAAAGATTCACATACAAAAAAGAAGAAAACGTCCCTGAACTAAACACCAGAAGCTGTTCACTGGAAAGGCACATATGTTCCTGGAAATAGTGATGCAAAATGGAAAACATGAGGACATGTACTTATTTTCTGAATATCAAGATTGAAGTATTCAGTGTACATGTGAGCAAACAAGTGAAGGCAAAATAAAGTCAAACAAATAATCTTTTTGGTCTTCTTGGCAGCGACAGTGTCAGAAGACAGGTGATATTTATGAACTTCTGAGGGAGAAAAGTATGGCCATTTTATACTCAGCTGAGCATAAGGACATTAAATAAACACTCAAAACATTTGAGAATTGAAGATTCCCAGCACAGACGAACCTCTCCTGAGAAACCTCTCCAGTGATGAAGTCTAAACAATCAAAAGATAAAAAAATTAGAAAAAATAACAGTGAAAAAAATTAACTGAAATTAGTATTAAAACTTGGTGGTCATTGAACCTAACTAAAATACAGCTGAATAACCACAATAAGTGAATGATGGTATTAGAATGGCATACTTTTTTTTTTTTAAAGTCAGGAAGAAATGACAGGAGAGAGTGAGCTTACATCTATGAGTTCTTTCCCCAAGTGCTCACAGCAGCTGGTGCTGGATGAGGACCTAGGAACTCCATCCAGGTCTCCCATGTGGTTCCCTAGCGTATAAGAAAGTTATGTTCCTTATTTGAATGTGTATAAACATCAAACTAGATATGTATCTCTTAAACATGAGGTGTTATGATGCCCAAAACAATTGAACAGAGAACTGATTTACTGCGACTAAACATGGCTTCCAGCTGTAGCTAGAAATGTTTTACTATGGTTCAGGTGCTTTTGGACTTCAGTAGTAGTTCAGTAGTTTGTGGCTCTAATACCACTACTTCTCTCCATTCAGTCCACTATGAGGCCTTTGCTCTTTGAGTACTTGGTCTCTCTCTACTGCATACCATGTTTCCTGTGAAGTTAGCCTGTGTTGTGTCCCACTCCTAAGGCAGTACACTTGGTGCCAGAGAATTCTATCATAAATGCAAAATGCAGCATGCAAGTCTCAAGGCATCATTAGAAAGTAACCAAGCATCTTGGAAATCGTCTCTTTCCCCCACATTATTGGAAACTGAAAGTACTCTTTTAAGGAGAATTAAGGCAGTAGGAAGAAACTTGTGGAGGTGATGAATAAGAACATGGCATGGATCATAGTTTTAATTTCATGGCTAGATAGTTTTCTCCAAGCACGTCAGGTTGGATGCATTAAAGGCTGTATCTTTTTTATATCAGTAATACCCATGTGAATTGGGTTTTTTAAAGATGAGATTATATTTTAGGAAAAGTCTTCAAAGAATCATCAGTGAACTCCGAAAAGCATTCCTACTGAGCCCAAAGTTACTCAAGCCCCGGTTTGGGAAATGCCTTTGTGTTTGGGCTCATAAGGCAAATGTGTATGTTGTGTCATGTCAAAAGACAGACCAGGGGTTCTTTTTTTTTTTTTTTTTTGTCAAACAGGTTCCAATCCCAGGTCTTCCAGCTGGGCAAGTTGGAATTATTTATTCAATTATTTGATTTTGGAATAGACAGATGAAAGCTTCTATCTGATGGTCCATTTCCTACAACAGCCAGGGTAAATCCAGAAGCCTGGAATAAAATCTGGGTTTTGCTCAGGGGTGGCAAGGATTGATATCTGCTGACTCCCAGGGTATGCATTAGCAGGCAATTGGAATGGACCCTGAACTGGTAATCCAGCCCAGGCATTCTGATACCGGAGGTAGACAACCATGGGGTAGCTTAACTGCTGTGCCAAACTCCTGCTCCAGCTCTGTGACTCTGAGTAGCTCATTTAATCTCTCTGAGGCAATTTACTCATGCACAAAATAGGAGGGGAAATGACAATTTTTAGGGCCATTTAAATAAATTTATTGCAGTTTTGTCAAAGTCATCAGTAAACTGTGACCTGTGTCCCCAAAACCTTCTACCATTTCATGAAAGAGTACAGGGAAGGCATTTGGTCTAAAGCCTAATGTATTTGGATGTAAACTAGAAGATGGAAGATTTCTCTGTCCCATTGCCTCTAAAATCAGCAAGTTGGGGTTCTTTGTTGTTGTTGCTGTTTTTGCTGTAAGAACACATCTGAATGGCCGCTCCAAGTATGTTGCACCTTGTGTTGTCTTGGGCAGCCATGGTCCTGGCATAAAGGTTTGGCAGAGAGCTTTGAGATCCTATTAAAATTCCCAAGAGTCCCACAGCATGGAGCATACTGTGCTTTGAGCAAAGAGGCTGGCAGCAACATAGCACATGCTGGTTCTCAGACTGCCAGGACCCAGACTCCCACACTGTGGCTGTGCCTGGGGAGCACTTCCTGAGCACAGAAGGGAGCCGGGCATGGTGAGGTAGAGCCCACAATATCCTGAGCACAAGTGCTCTTCTGTAGCAAGGGACAAATGCACGAATGGAAGGTGCCTGAGGGTGATCACATTAACCTCAGTGCAGTGTGGGTAAGCACAGCTTGCCCCAGGGAAGAACTTGTGTGTGCGTAGGTGGTCACCCCAGATGGGTACTGATTTTGGAATATCCAGGGATTGGGAGGGAGCTGAGTTTGAAAGAATTCTACTTGGGGCCAGAGCTGTAGTGTAGCTGGTTGAACTGCTGCTTGTAATGCTGGCAGTCCCATAACAGAGCGTGAATTCAAGCCTCAGCTATTCCACTTCCCATCCAGCTCCATGTTAATGCACCTCAGAAAGCAGCAGCTGTTGGCTCAAGAGCTTGGAAGACTCAGATGGAGTTCTGGGCTCCTGGCTTTGGCCTGGCCTGGCAAAGGCTGTTGCAACCATTAAAAAAAAGAGGAAGTTTTCTACTTGAAAATTTTTTGAACATGATGGAAAATATAAAGCAATTTGCACACTTACTCTTGCGGGCACAGAACAGATAAACCCAGAAGTAGTGAGCTGGGTTACAAAAGCATGCCATTTGCCAGCATGTTCCAGCATTGTTCAAACTCACAAATGAAATCTCTGCCATGCGTGCCTAGGAAGCAAAGTACATGATGTGTTGTGTACAACCCAACAGACCTTTGAAATGAGTCTCCGAACAAGGTCCTGCCATCAGAAATGTTAGGCTCTGGTGGATTAAGTCCTGCAGTAGGAGTCTGTAGGAAAGACTTATTGAAGAAATCTGTGTCCACCAAGTATTGTTGGGCCATCATGATAATTCACTTTGTGATAACAGTTCAGGAGGAATGAAAGAGGGTGACAATGCTAGGCATTCCCCAATGATTAAATCAAAGAACAAAGTGGGACTGAAGGCACCACAAGGCCAGGTCCTAGGGCGTGGGAAGAAAAAAATCTCCACCCCTGGTGTGAAGGTTTGGCAGGCAATGCATTTTCTTCTCTATTGCTACAAACTCTGTGGCTTCAAGCTGCACACATTAGTATCTCAGAATTTCAATGGGTCCAGGGTCTGCACATGTCTTACCTGGGACCTCTTCTTCAGTGTGTCACAAGTTACAGTCATGGTGTCAGCAGGGCTGTGTTCTCATCTTGAAGCTTGTCATGTGAAAGATCTACTTCTATACTCACTCAGGTAATTGCCAGAACTCCTTTTTGACTGTAAAAACAAGATTGTTGGGGCTGGCACAGTGATGCAGTGGGTTAAGCCTCCACAAGGTGCCAGCATCTCAAAGGCTGCCCCCCTTCTGAGTGCCAGATGCTCCACTTCCAATCCAGCTCCCTGTTAATATGCCTGGGAGGACAATAAAAGATGACCCAAGTCCTTGTGACTCTGCACCCACATGTGAGACCCGAAGTAAGCTCCTGGCTCCTGGCTTTGGATCAGCCTGGGATCCCATATGGATGCCGGTTCTAATCCTGGCAGCCTCGCTTCCCATCCAGCTCCACTGCTTGTGGCCTGGGAAAGCAGTGGAGGATGGTCCAAACCTTGGGACCCTGCACCCACATGGGAAACCCGGAAGAAGCTCCAGGCTCCTGGCTTCGGATTGGCTCACATGGGAGATCTAGGTGAAATTCGTAGCTCCTGGTTTTGGCCTGGACCAGCCTTACAGTCATCTGGGAAGTGAACTAGCGAATGGAAGATCTTGTTTTCTCTGTCTCTCTCTCTCAATCAACTTTCAAGTAAATGAAATAAAACTCGAAGAGGGACAATGTCTAATAAAGTTCACTTAAATTTGTATTGAGGCATATAATATTGAACTAAAAATGCCCACCTCTGATTAAAGTGGGAAGGGTCAGATATGAAGGAAGATGGGTGGGACAAATGTTTTCAGTTTTTTGTTTTCTCCTGTGTCAATATGATTCACACCCAGTCCTGGCACTTGGTGGTGAGTCTGGATGGCCTACATCCATTCTGATTCTTGTGCATGCGAACAGATACAGCCAGCCTAACAAAGTCTGGCCCACCCCCCAGAATGGCCTGCCCTTCATCCCAGCTCTCACACTCACCAGTGGAAGCAGCAAGGGGGTCCCCAAAGTTCCCCTACTAGGCTTGCTCCCAATCCGGGTAGCAGGGGTGTTCCCCAAATTCTCCTACCAGACCTGCTCCCAGACCTCGATCTCATGTGTGCTACTGGGGGCAGTGACCCTGCTTGGCACAGTCTGCCCTCAGTCCTGGCCTTTGCATGCACTGGTGGTTGCTACAGACGGGTCCCCCTTGATCTTCTGTCAGTCCCAGCTTCCATGAGGGTCAGGTGGGTTCCTGTCAGATGAGTTCTGTGGTCCAGCCTGCCTTGACCCATCACCACCCCATCTCACCATGTAAACAGACAGGTGTTACAGGCCCCAGAGGTGAGACCATGCATCCTCTACTGAATTTGTCCACAGATCTGGTTCTCTTACATTCTGGTGGATGCTGCAGCCCAGGCTGATAAGGCCCACCCTGATATGGCCCACCCCTGCTTCAGCACTCATGGGCAGGTTCTGCAGGTCAGCCCAGCCAAGCCTGTCCTCAGCTCCAGCTTTTGCAAGTGTCCATGAGTGGCAGGTCATGCTCTTTAGCCCAGCCCAGGTCTCCCATGTGGGTGAGTGCCTTGGTCTGACCTAAACATGCCCTCTGATTTCCCCTCTCTAAACCATTCCATCTCAGCTCCTTCGCCTACCTGCGAGTACAGTGGCCTGGTCTACAGAAGACTCCAGAAATCACTCCTGTCCTGTCAAACATGCCCTCAGTTAGCCCCCCTCCAATATGTCCCCAGGTTTCCTTCCCTGGTCAATCTGCAGCATCAGTCTTTCACCTGGTGGCCAGGGTGGCATGTCCTGGCCCTGTGTTCCCTGCATTTTCAACATACCATTTTTTGAAAATATAGAATAGGCAACTATGCTGACACAGTGGCATAGTTAACACAAATTTGGCATTAACCAGGCTCCAAATGCCCACCAGCTGCTTTTCCCCCAGCAATGTAACACTTGCCTAGCTACACGACAACTTTGGTAGTTGCCTGTAGCTGGAAGCACAGTACATATCTTAATGAATTTCCTCAGCAGAATCTGGCCCCATGACCAGTAAGGAGATTGAGAAGCAGAAGGCGACTAGTATCCTCAAGGCTGATTTTTCCCAGTTGTAGACCCTCCCTCAAGGTAATCAGTATGAGAATAACTCGAATAACATGTCTGAGTTTTAACTTTTTAGAAAAAGTTAGTTATTTTAAAAGTAAAATGGTAGAGAGGGATGGAGACAGAAAGGGAAAGGTAGGAAGAGAGAGAGAGAATCTTTTATCTCCTGGTTCTCTCCTCACATGGCTGCACAAGAGCTGGTACAGGCCAAAGCTAAGCTGAAACTCCAGCTGGATCTCCAACATGGGTTCATGGGCCCAAGCACTGGGGCCATCCTCTGCTGCCTTCCCATGCACGCTAACACAGAGCCGGATCAGAAGCAGAGTGGCTAAGGCTCCAATACGCTCCCACAGCGTAGCTCACTGTGCCTCAACATCAACCCCTAAATTCGTTTTTGTCTGGTTTCTTTCACTCACTGTCTTGTTGAGACCAAACATGGTTTTGCACAGTTGTAGATTGTTCATCCTCATGTTAGCAGTATTCCATTCTGCAAGCATACATATTTTGTTCATGCCACTGAAGACGGCATCGGGGTGGTTTAATAGGATTTGCGTTAGTTTGGTATCAGTTACACAGCTGCATTATCTGTCTCAACAGCAAGTCTTGGGGCAGCAATGTGTCAGTGAGAGGACTCTGAAAGATGAATGCAAAGAAGTTCCATGTGTTAGCCAGATGTGTCAAGTTGTCAGTTTTGTAGTACCTTGAGTTGCTCATCAGATTATGCTCAATAAAAGCATGTTAAGTCACCTGCTCAGATCAACAGAAACCTCACAGATTCCTGGCTCCCAGAACAATTCCTAATGGGTGACTCTTGTAGTTTTTCTTCGCTTCCCTTCTTGAGAAATTCCACATAGTCCAGAGCCGCTGATTATAAAATCTATTTACTAATCACAGCAATAGGCATGTGACCCAACATAGACAAATAAAAAAGATTCCAGTGTCAGAAATTCCACCATTGAGAATCAAGATGTGTGGAAACTGAGCTAGCAAATACATACCTGCGACAGGTTACTCTTAAATCCTGACTTCTGCAGTTTCCAAAATGTTCCTAGTTCTTGTCCTTCCTGCTACCATGAACAGCACTCCCTTACAGTCTGTTCAGAGCTCTTCTGACCAAAAGTTTTGGAGTTCTATGTAGTCATGGGATTCACTTGCTTAAGAAAATCATGCAACGAAAGCAAGAGTAATACTATGGCTGCTGTCTGGCAGTTATCAGGGAAGAAAATAAAGTATCAGGGAAGATGAAATTAATGGCTTAAATGTCATAGATTTACCAAAGGTTGTGTTTGGCTCAGCAATCAGAACATCTCTTTGGATATGGGAATCAAAGGGCTGGGGTTCAGGTCCTGGCTTTGCTGCCAATTTCAGCTTCGTGCTAATGCATTCCATAGGGGACAGCTGGTGACAGTCCAAGTACTTGGATCCTGGCCCACCACATGGTTGTAGTGCTGGGCCCCTGGCTTTGTCCTGGCCCAGCCACAGCTGTTGTGAGCATTTGGAAAGTGAAACAGCTTATAGAAGATCCATCTATAGCATCCTTTGTCTCTTCCTTAAAAACAAAAAAATTTTTCTTCTTAATTGTCAGCTCTTGTTTAGATCTAAGAAAGAATCAGAAGAGAGAATGGGACAGTTTTGGTTTGGGTGAGGCAGTCTGGTCCAAGATGCTCCTACAAGTGAGAAGTTCTGGGTAAGAGAGCGAGTTATGAGATACAGGGATTTGGTACCTGTAAGGAGCTGCTGAACACGCCACTGTCAATGTCACAACTTTGGGCAGTTGGGACTGTGGCTCTCAACCCAGGATGAATAGCCCAGGGAGAGGATTTTCTATTTTGAATTTTGTTTCTAAAGATTCTCCTGTTTGCCAGGATTGGGAACCATGGAGTTAAATGACCTCTGCAGTGACTTTGCCTGAGCTTTTGGCTCAGTATTTCTGTGTCATTCGTTTTCATGTAACATTAACTGTCTTGGATTTTTAGAAGGCCATGTTGCTCCAGGTAATTCTACCTTGACAGAGTTCCCTCTTGTTTCTGTGAAATATTTAGAAACTGTTCTCTGTAACTTCCCAGCTCTCTCCTATTTTTTCTCATTCTAATCTCTTTTCCCTTCACATGCCATGCTTATCCTGCTGGCTTTTCATCTCACTGCCAGCAGGTTCCCCTCAGGACACAGAGCCTGTCCTGGATTAGAGCCCCAGCTCTTACCACTGTTTACAACCAGCTCCACCTTACAAGAGGTAATTGTGTTCCACTCTTCCCAACGGCTTGTTTGCCTGGGCAGCTTGCAGTTGACTGCAATGAGAGTAATTGTGCTGTAGAAAGCAGCACACCCTGCAAGTCAGGCAGTTGAAGAGTCACCGGCTCACCCCTGGCTATGCTCTTCCAGCTTGGGGACCTCACTGGGTTGGGGGAGTGGCACTTGCACTCATCAGCACTGGATGAACAAAACTACTCCCATGTGAGCTACTGCTCCAGAATTGCTCAGCCTGCTCTCCTCTGCATTCTCTTAGCTCGTTTAGAGGCCCTCTTGTCCTCAGAATCTTTTTGTTCTTGTAGGTGCCACCTCAGGTTTTATGATTATTGACTTATGCTAGATCACTCATTTTTAAAAAGATGTATTATCTGTTTATTTATTTATTTGGAAGGCAGAATGACAGGGAGAGAGATGGAGGGAGATCTTGCATTGGCTGGCTTACTTCTCAAAATGGCTGCAATAGCTAGGATCCAGAACTCCAACCTGGTCTCTCATGTGAGTAGCAGGGGCTAAAGGACTTGGACCATCAGCGGCTACTTTCCCAGATGCATTAATAGGGAGCAGGACTGGGAATGAAAGCAGCCAGGACTCAAACCAGTGCTCCAATCTGGGATGCTGGTATTGTAGGCAGCAGATTAATGCACTATGCCACAGTCCAGGTCCCTGGTTCACTCATGTTTTGAGGATCACTAAACACTGAACACTTGGTTTTCTTGTAAACATTCATGGGGTTTTGGTTTCCTCTCTTTCTTACCTGGAGATTGAGAGATTTGAAAATAATGACATCACCATTTCCCCAGCAATCTGTGAGTTGGGTGACTTCCAAGTTTTATTACAATTATGAGGTTTCCTGGGTTCATTTACTGAAAACTGGGATCAAATTACGGAAAATTCTTTTAGGACACAGGGAGATTGACCTAGAGCTGTTGCTGGCCTCTCATGAGTTCCCTGAAGTCCTACTTGGAGTCAAAGTTGGGAATCACCTGTTCTTCAGTGACACTCTGATGGAAAACACTTCTTAGCTTCTAGTCCTGTGGGGCCCTGTGGCTTCCCCTTGGAACTTGATGAACCTTTGCTTGCTTCACACACCTCTGAAGTTGCCTGACTTTCTGGTCACTGTTTAACTCAGCAGATGCTAAGCTAACACACACACACACACACACACTTGAAAACGTTATCACCAAATGAACAACCGCTTTTCTGAAACGGCCACCCCCCAGAATAGGTTTCAGGATCCATGATCAGGAAACTCTCCTTAGACTGACCCATAATTCACGTGTTGAAAATAAAACAGTTTTCCAGAGGACTGAATTAGACAAAGGAATGCATTTATCCTGAATATTGTGGAAAGGTATATAAAGTACAATTTTCAAATGATAATATGAGCACTGTATTTGTAAAGGCTTTTGGGAGCACCAAGGGCACTAGGGTGTGTGTGTGTGTGTGTGTGTGTGTGTGTGCGTGTGTGTACAAGGAATTGGCTCACATGTTTGTGCTGGCTGGAGAGTCCCACATCTGCAGCTGGCCAGTTGGAGGCCCAGGGTCCTATCAAACCTGAAGGCTGAGAACCACAGGCTGCTGGGGGCTTCTGGTCCAATGGCTGGCAGGCTCAAGTTCTCGGAGGAGCCACTGTTTTAGTCTGTGTCCTAAGGTGAAAAAGGCTGATGTATCTGCTCAGGAGCCATAGATATTAATCGTGGTTGTGACAGAGTAATGACATACTACTTTTTTTTTTTTGCTCATTTTTTTTCTGAAATGAGTTGTCTTCAGTTTTTTTTTTTTAAAGATTTATTTATTTTTATTGAAAAGTCAGGTATACAGAGAGGAGGAGAGACAGAGAGGAAGATCTTCCATCCTCTTATTCTCTCCCCAAGTTACTGCAACGGTTGGAGCTGAGCTGATCCGAAGTCAGGAACCAGGAACTTCCTCCGGGTCTCCCACACAGGTGTAGGGTCCCAAGGCTTTGGGCCGTCCTCGACTGCTTTCCCAGGCCTCAGGCAGGGAGCTGGATGGGAAGTGGAGCTGCCTGGATTAGAACCGGCATCCATATGGGATTTTGGCACGTACAAGGTGAGGACTTTAGCCCCTAGGCTGCTGTGCCGGGCCCTGTTTTTGCTGTCTTCAGATTTTTAAAGAAATTTATTTAGTTATTCATATGAAATTCAGAGCAATAGAGGGAGGGAGGGAAACAGAGAGGGAGAGAGAGAGATCCTAAATATGTTGGTTATTCCTCAATGGTTGAAGGAGCTAGGCCTAGGCCAGACCAAAGCTAGGAGCCAGATACTGCACCCATGGCCCCCACAAGGGTAGCAGGAGGGTGAGTACTTGTGCCATCATGCACCATCTCTTCAGGTGCACCAGCATGAAGCTGGATGGGAAATGGAGCAAAGGACGCCAGTATTCCAAGCAGTGGGTCAATCCTCCACACTACAGCACCAGCTCCTGTCTTCAGAGTGAAAGGAGAACAACCAAGGAAACTTCCTTTGAGCAAAACTTTTGCATTTGCTATTCGTATGTTGTAGATTGTTTGAGAAGCAGCAAGGAAGGGAGGGCAGAGAGAGAGAGAGAGAGACAGACAGACATTGAAGAGCCAGCAGCAGGAGTCAGGAACTCAATCATGTACTCAATGTGGGTGTCAGGGACCCAAGTACTTAGCCATCATCTGCTGCTTCTCACAGTGCACACCAGCAGGGAACTGGAATGGGGCACAGGGCCAAACCCCAACCCAAGCACTCTGGGTAGAATGTGGGTGTCTTAACTCATATCTTAATTACTAGGTTAAACATCCATGCTCTGGATGTTTTAACTCAGAATTCCAGATACTGAATAATACTTTGCAGGCCCCACAGTTTTCACAGCAGTGGAGTCCAAAGTCCTGGTGCTACTGCTTTGCCATTTGTGTACACAGCAGCAAAGCATTTCATTTTTCTGAGCCTGTGTACTCAGTTCAAAGGCTTAAGCACCTGGTTTTCCTCCAGATCCTGCCAAACAAGAACATATTTCAAAAGGAAAGGGGAGAAAGCTGTGAAAAATTTCAAAAATTTTATAGGGATTTGTTTACTTGTAGTTAATTTCCAGACACAATCCAGTTTTATTGCTATTGTTAATTGTCATCATCAACTCTTCTCATTGTAGCTTTTCAGTTATACAGTTATTACTAATGTTGAAAATATTATGAATTTTTAGACACCGGTGTAATTGGTGGCAACTTTTGCTGAATCAGCAATATATTTAGGAAAATATATGGTCACCCCTATTTTATCTGTGCTTAGTGCTCCGGTCTTCTGAATTTGCTTCTTTTTGTATTTGGCTGCTTCCTTCCATTCTGTTTCCATCATGGATTTTTATGTACCTAATAGTACATGAGGGGTCCTAAAAATGCTCACACAAAAAATGTTTATTATGAAAAAAACATATTTTTAATTTTTTTGCAGAAGAATCTAAATTTATGGTCATGGTTCCATTTCTCATCAACTTTGTTTTAAAGATTTATTTATTTTTATTGAAAAGTCAGATAATATACAGAGAGGAGGAGAGACAGAGAGGAAGATCTACTGTTTGCTGATTTGCTCCCCAACTGGCCACAATGGCTGGAGTTACGCCGATCTGAAGCCAGGAGCCAGGAGCCTCTTCTGGGGCTCCTATGTGGGTGCAGGGTCCCAGGACTTTGGGCCATCCTCAGCTGCTTTCTCATGCCACAAGCAGGGAGCTGGATGGGAAGTAGGGTAGCCGGGATTAGAACTGGTGCCCATATGAGATCCAGGAGCATGCAAGGCGAGGACTTTAGCCGCTAGGTTACTGTGCTGGGCTCTCTCACTGATTTTTTAAGCTCTGTTCGTACTTGTCATATCCCTCCTTTTGAATGACAGTTTGAACAACAATGCAATGTATCATTCCTTTCATTTTTAAAATCAATGGCCTCATTATCTAAGTGAATTAAGTTGCTGTTGAGTAGTGCAGCAGTAATCTTTTTCTCTGGAAATGCTGTATTTTGTTTTTATTCAAAAGGTAAAGTTACAGAGAGAAAGAGAGGGAGAGACAGAGTGAGAGAGTTTTTCTATCTATTGGTTCCCTCTCCAAATGACCCCAACTGCCAAGGTTTTCTACGTCAAAGCCAGAAGCCCAGAGATCCTTCGGTGTCTCCCCCGCAGGTGTAGGAGCTCAAGGGCTTGGACCTCTGCTTTCCCAGGCACATTAACAATGAGCTGAGTGAGTGGAGCAGCTGGGATTAGAATTGGAATCCTTATGAGATGCTGGCATCATAGGTAGCAGCTTTAGTGGCTATGGTACAATGATGCTTTTTGTTTTGTTTTGTTTTGTTTTGTTTTGTTTTGTTGTGGTCCAAAGATTGTATGGAAGAGTCTGGTAGCTGGGTCAGGGAGGTACGGGGTTTTGGTGGCAGTACTTGAAGCCATACTGAGACTGAAGGAAATCCGAAGTACTTGGCTGGGACCTGCAAAAACTGCAGTCCACTTGCCTGCCTGATTCCTCTGCCCTCGCCATGTTTGGCTCATCACCCACATCAGCAGTCTAACGCATGCTCGAGATGGGATGTCATCACTGCTGGCCTCCCGCCTACTTGCCACCCTGCTCCCCAGCCAAGCACCTCTGGGGCCGGAACCAAAGTGCTTTTATAATACTCCCTTTTTTATGTGCTGTAGCCCTAGTTTCTGTTCAACTCGGTTGCATGTTCCTGGACAAGTTTTTGTTTTTTCCTCAAACTGAGAGGTGCCATCTTTCTTAACAGTGGAAAATGTGATCTGTATTAATTTTTCCAACAGTTCTCCTTTGGAAATTCACATTATTTAGCTAATGTTAATACTTTTACACTGAATCTTCCCATATATTAAAATTAAAATATATTAAAATGCAAATGAAAGCTCAAAGTAGTCGGATTCTTGGTACCCATGTGAGAGATTCAGATGCTGTTCTGAGCCCCCAGCTTTGGCTGGGTCCAGCTGTTGCAGGCATTTAGAGACTGAAATAGGACATTAAGGCCTTTGGAGGATGTTTTGCAAACTTCTTCCTTTTTTCTGTAGCAAATGAATAAGTAAGTAATTTTTGAAATTATTTTTTCTAACTCTTTAATATCTAACTCCAAATATTTCTTTTTTTTAAAGATTTATTTATTTTATTACAAAGTCAGGTATACAGAGAGGAGGAGAGACAGAGAGGAAGATCTTCTGTCCGATGATTCACTCCCCAAATGAGCCGCAATGGCCGGTATGTGCCGATCTGAAGCCGGGAACCCGGAACCTCCTCCGGGTCTCCCACGCGGGTGCAGGGTCCCAAAGCTTTGGGCCATCCTCGACTGCTTTCCCAGGCCACAAGCAGGGAGCTGGATGGGAAGTGGAGCTGCTGGGATTAGAACCGGCGCCCATATGGGATCCCGGGGCGTTCAAGGCGAGGACTTTAGCTGCTAGGCCACGCCACCGGGCCCCGTACTCCAAATATTTCTATTCTCCGCTTTTAGTTGTGTCCATCCTGTAATATTGCTTTGTCCAGAACAGTTTATTTCAACAATATACATAATTAATTTTATATGTACTTCTTAGTTATAATTGTCTATTGATGGCTTACAGCATCAGTTTTTCTTGTTTTGAAAACTTATCTTCCATTTAAAATAACAGAGTGACACTGAGAAAAAAAATGTCAGAGAGAGTGAGAGATACCTTTCATCTGCTGGTTCACTTCTCAGATGGCTACAAGAGTCAGGACTGGGCCAAGCCAAAGCTGGCAGTCTCAGGAACTCCATCTGGGCTTCCCATGGGAGTGATAGGGAGCCATAGACTTGGATCATCATGCAGTCTTCCTAGGATGGATGAACAAGTAGCTGGATGAGAAGTGGAGCAGCTTGGACTGGAAGCAGCGCTTGAACTTGAGACGCAAGCTCCTGAGCCATGGGTTAAGCTGCTGGGCCGTGTGCTGGCCACTGTGTTTCCCCAAGCACACTCATTGTAAGAGCTGAGACTTTTCTTGTTTCAAACATTCATGGCAGGGCTAGCAGGTGTGGGGTTTGCCCTCTTCTTTCTGGTGCTCAAGCAGATGGCTATTTTGCTTCAGTCCCAGGTGTCCCTCATGTTGTTTCTAAAGGTGACGGACCAGGAGAAGCCCCATAGTGGTGGGTGGTGAGCTGGGGCTCCTCAAAAGCTGTGTTGATCTCCAATGGTACTGCTAGACTCCCCCAAGAGAGCCCTGACCCAGGCTTCACAACGCTGTAATTCCAGGGGAAAACACTGAGCCTGCCAATCCTGGGGCTGCAAATGAAGGTTTGGCAGAGTCCCTGGAAGAGCAGGGTGCTGGATCTGCAGCTTCTTTCAGCAGGGCCCCACTGTTACCTCTGTTCTCTCATCCTCCACCAGGCCCAGCCCTGACCCTGCCCTGGGAACCTCCGTTGTGCTGTACTCACTGTCCAACTCCTCAGAAATTCCTGATCCGGGCTTTGTAAAAATTTGCTCTTCACATTCACACTTCTTGTTTTATTCCTAGGGCTTTCCAGATAATTTTAGCAGGAAGTACTCAAGAGTCTGTTCACCACATGGTCGTAGAAGAGTTTGTCAACACGGAGTATAAAGATGAATCATGAGAATTTCAAGGACACATACTTGAGATCTAGCAATAAAACTCTGAGAGCTCAAGATAAGAAAAGGCAAACTGTGTATTTGGTGACATGTTGTTTGTCATTGATGTACATGTGAGGACAGAATTTGTTTCAAAATACCTAAGTATGTGTGAAGAGGAAGGCTTGGCAGTAGACACCAGAAAAGGGTGGCACAGGGCAATGCCCTCTGTCTGCACACTCGGGTCATGGCAGCGGACTCCCGGACTAGGTCTCCCCAGTCATTTCTAGGTTGTTCCACCCCAGAAGCTGTGCAACATATCTAAAGAAATACTGGAATAGTAAGAAACACCAAACACCAGTGCTAGATGTTTTTCTTGTGAGAAACCTCATTGGGCTGAGCCCTTTCCCCTACTCTCCCGAGCACCTCTCACCTAATTAGTTTGGCATCTATACACGCACTAATCACAGGGATCACAGCTCCTCCCTCACCAGACCACAGATGTTGGAGTCAAAGGTCTGAACGTCATCCCTGGGCAATCACAAAAGGCAAGACTTGGCAAGGAAGAGCCTGGGCTAATCAACAACAAAATCACAGGCAACATCGCTGCACCGGCTCCCGTTGTGTAATCCACACAGTGGAAGGGCCCCGACTGGACTGTCCACAGCACCACCGTCCCAGCTATTGTCACTTAATACTCACATACTCACAAGCCAGGCCACTTTCCCTCTCAAGGCTTCAGTGTGTCTACCTTCCAGTCAACTTCATAGAACAGCTCTGAGTACAAATTGCGTGTAAGAGCACTGAGACATGGACAGAGCACCTCTGGGCTTGTACAATCTGCATATTTTTAGAAAATAAACAAGGTTTCTTTTTTAAAACTGTGAAGACCTCTGCCTCTGCCTAGATTTTCCCCGTAACTGGTTCTCTTTCCAGCATCTGGTGCTAGAATTCCAAAGGCTCTTTTCTCATAGGTTGAGACATAAATTGCAGATCTGCCTGGGAAGGATCACGCTTTAGTTCATTTGTCATAGACGGCTTGGGTAAATGCTTTATTGGAGTGTTCATGCAAAGTGAGACCAAGGGCTTCTGAAGTGAAGAGAATTAGACCTGATGTGGGCTAAAACGGGGCGAATCTAGATTTGTTTATGCTTTCCCTCTCTCAAGCAGCTCTCTTGGCAGAGCTGCTTAAAAACAAATACTGCTTTTGCAAGAAATCATCCTAGATGTCTAAACTGTTTTATTACCTATAAATCGATTTCTTTGATTCTGCATGTTTATCTAGTCCTTAACACACAGTTTAAAATTAATCTTGCCTTTCATTTACACTCCTGCTGACAAGTTGTAGTCCATCACTCGAAGGGCCCAAAAATCTCAAAGAAAAAATGATTATCTTTGATTAAGAAATATCAAAATGTGGGTTCATTTAATATTTGGGAAGTGGTGACTTTTTAAAATACAAATGACGTTAAGAAGCCACTTGGGATGCCCACATTTGGTATATGAGTGCCCGGGTTCAAGTCCACATTCTGCTGCTGATCCAGTTTCTTGGATCAGAATACAGGCCTTGGGGGGCAGCAGGTACTGGCTCAATGCTTGGGTTCCTGCCTCCTGTGTGGGAATCCTGTGTTGAGTGCTGGGATGTTGTCCTTGACCTGGCCCAGCTCCAGCTATTGAGGATATTTGGGGAATGAACAGGATGAAAAAAATCTCTCTGAGTCTACCTCTCTTTTAATTAAGTGAAAATAAACAAATAATTTAAAAACTAAATGTGATCCATTTCCTTCAGTTCTTTAGGCAGCTAATAGACGAACAAATTACTTGATTGTATTTAGGTACAATTATTCGACTATGCCAACTAAATTCCTTCACTTTGAAAAACTATCCCCAGTGGTGTTTTAATACTGTTTCCCTCAATTTTCACTTTGCATAAGGCATTCCTGGTACTTTATTAATCTTTAAATTTCCCTTATTCCCAAAGAATAACTCAATGTAAGGCTGAAGCATGTGCAACTGCCATTTCTTGGGTCAAAAAAATGGTTCATTATGAGCTCAGGTTATGTATAGAGTCCGATTCCTTGGTTTCATTTCAACCGCCTGGTAGATTTAAAGCCACAGATTGCTACAAGCTTTTAGAGACCTGTTTCCTCTCCTACAAAATAGACAATGACAGGGTGCCAACTTTGGAGAGTTTTGTGAACTAAATGAGATCATGCACACAGGGTGCTTTCCATAGTGCCTGGTGCCTGGGAAGTACCTAACACATGCTGGCTTCACAGAGAGAAGGTTATATGAAGTGTATTCTCTTTACATAAATAAAACAATTAACAATGGATTTTGAAAAAGAGAGAGAAGGCACTGAAGTTGCTTCATCCCCAGCAGCTCAGTGTTTCTCATAGTGCTTAATGTGTTACATGCCCTCAAGTTTGTATTCAGTTGGGTGGCTTGGATCTTCAGTTTTACCCAAAGGATCCATATGTGTCCATAATCTTGTCTGAGTATTTATGTAAGAACTTAATGTTCTAATAAGAAATTAGGGTACATTAAGTCTATGTACCTATGTATATATTCAAAGTATAGTGAGTTGAAAAAAAGTTCCTGGAAAATAGAATTTCATAATACGAACTTTCCATAGACTAATTTTAAGGACTGTTTCATTAGGATTTGGGATCTCTCTTAAGATAATTTTTCTTTCTTTTTTTTTTAAGATTTATTTTATTTTTATCACAAAGTCAGGTATACAGAGAGGAGGAGAGACAGAGAGGAAGATCTTCCGTCCGGTGATTCACTCCCCAAGTGAGCGCAACAGCTGGTGCTGCACCGATCCGAAGCCGGGAACCAGGAACCTCCTCCAGGTCTCCCACACGGGTGTAGGGTCCCAATGCATTGGGCCGTCCTCGACTGCTTTCCCAGGCCACAAGCAGGGAGCTGGATGGGAAGTGGAGCTGCTGGGATTAGAACCAGTGCCCATGTGGGATCCTGGTGCGTTCAAGGTGAGGACTTTAGCTGCTAGGCCACGCCGCCAGGCCCAAGATAATTTTTCTTAAGAAAAAATATTTTCTACACTCAATAAATGAGCAAATTAATCAAAACATGATTTTTTAAAAAAGAGTTTAATGTTCCTATTTGGCTCCATCCATTTTTTCATGAAATAAGGATTATATGGGGGAGTACTTTGAACACTCCAGAATTTAGAGTTCAGAGAGATGGGGGCAATTGTGAGGAGTGGGCAGAGATTGTGAGGTCCTTGGAGAAAAGAGAGAACAGTTTTGAGAGGCAGATAAGTTAGCTTTGCCATTCACTCCTGAGAGAGCCAGGAGGCTGATGGTTCAGGACCAACCCCGGGACTGACAGTGAAGAAGTCTTCTGGTGCCTTGGAGAAGAGGGATTTTGAAGGAGCTCTGGGAACAAACAAACTCTTCAGCTGGTCAGATGAAGAGAATGAGAAGTAATATTTGATAATAGATACTGATATTGCTATTTTGCTGTGAGGGGAGCTAGATGAGCTGGCACATTCATTAAGACAAGCAGATCTGAGAGGTGCTTGTAAGATGAGCTGTGCGAGAGCAATAGGTGACACGCAGTCAAGTTAAGGAGAAAGTTGATCACCAGGAAGGAGGGTAACTGCCAAAGCCCAGGGTTCATACAGAAAAGCAGGGGAACCATGGCTGAAGCAAAAACAGGAGTCCCAGTGACCAGACAGAGCTTGAGCTCATTAAGGTGGGTGGTTTGCCAAATTTGCTAGTGGAAAAAGGAGAGGTTCCTTTCAGAGTGTCATTGCTTTTCAGTGAAAAAGTGGTCAAGGTGATCAACTGAGAATCTAAACAAGGCTTGTTTGTGAAGAGCCCTAGGGCCAGGAAGACACAGATGGGAGCTTTCTCTTCTTACCCCTGCCTCTCAAATGAAAACATGAATTCTTTGAACTTTGTGAAAAGTGACATTTAGAGATAAAATGTATTTACAAAAGGAATTGGTATGCATGAAGTTGAAATTTTGAGGTGTAGGGCCTGGCGGCGTGGCCTAGCAGCTAAAGTCCTCGCCTTGAAAGCCCCGGGATCCCATATGGGCGCCGGTTCTAATCCCGGCAGCTCCACTTCCCATCCAGCTCCCTGCTTGTGGCCTGGGAAAGCAGTCGAGGATGGCCCAATGCATTGGGACACTGCGCCCGCGTGGGAGGCCCGGAAGAGGTTCCTGGTTCCCGGTTTCGGATCGGCGCACATCGGCCCATTGTGGCTCACTTGGGGAGTGAATCATCGGACGGAAGATCTTCCTCTCTGTCTCTCCTCCTCTGTGTATATCTGGCTGTAATAAAATGAATAAATCTTTAAAAAAAAGAAAGAAATTTTGAGGTGTATAGATAACTGTAATAAAAGCTGGAGGGGCCAGTGTTGCGGTGGAGCACCTTAAGCTGTAGCCTATGACATCAGCATCCCACATTGGAGCTTTGATTGGAGTCCTGACTGCTCTGCTTCTGATCCATCTTCCTTTTAGTTGGCCTGGGAAGGCAGCAGAAGATGACCACATACTTGGGACCTTTCCATCCATGTGGGAGACCCACATAAAATTCTGATTTCCTACCTTTGGCCTGCCCCAGCCTCAGCTATTGTGGCCATTTGAAGAGTGAACCATCAGATAGAGGGTTCTCTCTTTCTCTCTCTCTCTCTCTCTCTCTCTCTCTCTCTCTCTCTCTCTCTCCTTTCTTTTCAAATAAACAGATTTTTAAAATAGCAAGGACAAATATGACTGTGGAGTAGAAGACTGAAGTTAGGTAGAAGACAAGACCTGCTTATGTCTTCATGAACCATAGGCAATGGTTGAAAGGCACAAGGAGGTTATTTCACTTTAAGAATAAAAGAGCACTGGGTGGCAGACGTAGGGTTTTCTGAGATGAGAAAGAGCAGGAAAATGGTGTAGAAGTGTCAATGAAGAGCAGAGAGGACATAAAGCTTATTCTAAGCACTGTGGTGCCCCGAGTACTGGTAACTAACGGGTGGGAAGGCTAGAGGACGCGAAGAAAGCAAACACCACTAGTAAGTACTGCAGCTTCACGTAGGGAGCAAAGGGCATTTCAGAGAAGACATTGGAAATGAGGCATTTTATTGATGACAGAAACTTTGCAGAAGGCTGGGTGGGAGGACATGGAGTGACAGAGCAGGTGGAAGCTGCAAATAGAACAGGAAAGTATTGAGAAACATGTAGATAAGAAGCTGAAGAGCACAAAGACCCAGGACTCCTGAACTTCTGGGGGTTCCTGGCTGTTGCAGGAAAATGAAGTTAACTCATTCCTTTCTATGTGTTCTCCAGAGCCACAGGCGTGTTAACTCTGTCGATAACAAGTGAACACGTGGTCCTCAGAAAGACAGAGATCAGTGCCACCCAAGAGAGGGTCAGAGTGATTCACTGGGAAGATCAGAAAGCAGGAGTCTTTTTATCGAGGGGAGAAGAGCAAAGTGGACCCACTACTGAGTGTCTACCCAAAACAAATGCACACGCTGTATGAAAGAGATAACTGCATCAACATGTTTACAGCATCCCTGTTCCCACTAGCCAACATACGGAATCAGTCATGGTGTCCATCATTGTATGCATGAGTAAAGAAAATGCAGTGTGTGTGTGTGTGTGTGTGTGTGTGTGTATATGTGTGTGTGTATGAATTCAGTCATAAAAAATGGAATTCTACCATTTGCATCAAAGTGGATGCACCTGGAGGACAACATTTTGAATGAAGTAAGCCGGATGCAGAAAGGCAAATACCACAAGCTCTCCCTTGTAAGTTCTAACCAGAATTAAAAAAAAACAGAGAAATGTCTATGTATACATCATGCATCACTGCAAATGTATTTTTTCCAAGCTTTGTTTTATATGTTTCTCAACTCAGTGAGTTAAGAATGTTATACTATTTTAGTTTTAATGATCTGTGATTATTTTAAAGTTTATTATATATGGGTGAAATGGTTATCTTTTTGTTTGATTATTGTATACAGCCCTTAACTATATTACCACTGAACTAGGGTCTTTTTATTTGTTGATCTCGCTATTGAGTGGAGACTTAAGCGCTTAACTGTAATGCTGATTAAAAATAAAACTGAAAAGAAAGAAAGAAAGAAGGAAGGAAAAAGAAAGGAAGAGTGATGGTGGATAGAGGGAGAAAGGGAATATCATTATATTCTTAGAAATGTAACCGATGAACTACACTGAATCTCTTCTCATTGTGTTAATAGTACATTAACACCAAGAAAAAACAAAGCAAGAGGAAAAAAGAGCAAAGGGGAAACATGAGAATCTGAAGTCAAAAGACCTGGCTGTGTCCCCAGTCTACACAACTCAATGGGTTTCTTGGGAATCACTCCTTTCTGCTTCTCTGTGACCTTTTGTGTAAAATAAACCCTTCTCCTTAGGTAAACTAGAGCTTCAGATGGCAGCTCTGTGGGGCTCCTGTAACTCTGCTGCAGCACCAGGAGTATCCCCGCTTGGAAGCCATGTCGAGCAGCGCCAGTGCAAAGGCAGACTACAAGGACAGGAGGAGCACAGCAGGCCGCGTGCACTCACACTCATTTCTTTGCCCTGTGCCAACAGCCACTCCAAACAGCTAGTTGAGGAGCTACTGTAAAAACATTCATTCCTCTTGGCTTCAAATGGATTTTTCTTGTACACCACAATGCGTTCATAACAGCCAATACTACACACGGGTTAATGAGCACCCGATGCAGTCGCTCAGTTGAGGATCAGGGGCTGACACAGGTCAGATGGGCTCACCCTGGGATATGCCAAAAGGAGCATTCTCATCTTCCTCCTTAGGTGGCTGTGCCCAAGCCAAACAGCCACAGGAACCTGAGCCGGGAGCAAGCACAGCCAGCGGGCTCCACACATGCCTAAGGCAGGGCACATGCCCAAGAGCCAATGTTTTCTTCCCTCTCCAGTGTTTCGAGGGAGACCTTTGGCCCAATTTTCGAAGCGGACAGAGCCTGGATAAGCAGGGGCGGGGTTCTACAGTCTGGAGTCACAGGACTCTTTATAAAGCCCTTGCGGGCATCGCTGGGCATCTCTGTCGGTGGCTGTGAACTCCCAGGTTTCCTGGTAGCTCCTCAAAAATGCAGCGTCTGGCGGCTCCTCTGAGGCAGGTACTGCAAGTCAAAAGAGCCCTGCGGGAAGCCTCCCTCACACCTGCTCGCCTGCTCCCGGCAACCCAGCAAAGGTGAGTTTGGCCTTCATCCCAGGGGCTGCACTGGGAAGCTTCCTAGGGCAAGTGAAGGACAGGCGGGGGTGGGCTGCCTTGGGGATAGAACACCAGTCATAAGTTGGCAAGGCATGCACAGCAATGGACAAGCAGGGTAGCTTCTCGGTTTTGCTTGTCCCTGAACAGTCGGTCCCTTTCAAGGCAGAATTAGAAGGAACTCGGACCTCCAACACAGGCTGTGTTTTCATGAATAATGGCATCCTTGACTTGGCCAGCTGCACGACGCAGTGGCATTGTCAGCACCTGGGCCTGCAACTTCCATTTCTCCACCACCCCTGCCTTGGCCTCTGCCAAGACCCTCGGGGACGATGCTAACTGAAGTGTTCATAAAATGTGAAAGGGGCTAAGGATAAGAGCTGTTTCTCCTGAATGTTCTCATTGCAGGAAAGGGAGAAATGAAACATAAAGATGAGCTAGAGGGTGCCTGTGTGTGTGTGCTCATGCGTGTATGTGTGTGCACACACTTGTGCAAGAACACACGGCTTTTCTTTGTAAAGACTTCCCACACTTCCACCCCAGTCTGTTCCCTGGACTGGTAGTCTCCAAGCTGTGCTGGCAGCACAGATAAGTGGGGCCCCAGGCTCCCAGCCCCTATGTGTCATTGTCTGACCCTTGAACCACCCACCACCCTTTGGGACTAGCCTGTTCTTTCTTTCCACATTGCTTTCTACATTCCACAAAGACTCGATCTTTAGAAAAATCATTTTGATCCACTGCCTTATTTTGTACAGGATACAGGAAACCAGGTGTGTAGATGGAAGGGGGGAGGGTTGGCAATTATTAGCTTCTCATGATTCTCCTGTCGACTATACTCTCATCATCCCCCACCCCCTCCAAACTGCTGCATGTAGATTAAAGTCCTAACTCAGACTTCAGTCTGTTTCTGCACTTCTGAGAAAGATTGGCACAAATTTGCTTGACAAATCCCATTCCCCAGCAACATTCCATATTCTCTGGTTCAGACTCATGGGCTTGTTATTCATGTTTCTTTTGTAGTGAGTTCACAGCAGATCCCACTTCCCTGGGCATGAGTGAATGCCAAGAGTGTCCTTTACCAGTGACCCTCTTACTTCCTGTCCAGGCCTTTCAGTTCATCTGCTCCAGCTCTAAGCCCAAGCTCAGCACTGGCTCACCATAGCATCTATTTTGCTCTCCACAGAATTGAGTAGAAAGTGTGCCCTCCAACTCCTTTTATTCTCACGTGTGAAAGTAGTTCCAAAATTTGTTCAGAGATGGAATTAAAAACATTAATTTTGGTGATAATGATGCCTGAATCCACCCATAGTTTTTTTTTAAGAATGCATATTTTCCACAACTTCTGAAAGACCCCCCCTGAGTGGTCTCCCTACACTGACACCCTCATTGCCAGGTCTCTTTGTCTATCCAATCACCCTCTGCAGTGGCTACTACCCTTCGTCAGATGAGAGAGGTTGACCTCAAGTCTGGTCCTTCCCTGATTCTCCCGCCCACCGATGTGATGTCTCCATGTCCGCTGAAGTTCCATCTGCCTCTGTGGCCTCATCACGCTCTGCCTCACAGTTGGGTTTCCTGTATGTCTGTGTGCTTGCCTCATTGCTCACACGGGCCAAAGAAGACCTCCAGAATCCCATCCTTGTCTCTGCTTGCCCAACCCTTCACACCCACAGCTCTTCCCAGAGCAGTTTGATGCTTAGTCTCAAACTAGGCAGCAGCAGATTTTATTTGTTGTTTATTTGAAAGGGAGATGGAGACACACAGAGAGAGACCTCTATCCTTTGATGCACTTCCCAAATGCCCTCAGCAGCCGGAAGCTGGGAACTCAGTCTCAGTCTCCATGCCTGGCATCAGGGACCCCAGTACTTGAGCCATTACCTGCTGCCTCCTAGCACACACACTAGCAGGAAGTTGTTATTGACCTTGATGCCAGGAACTCAAACCCAGGTACTCCAGTACTGGGGTGTGAAAGTCCCAATTCATCTTAATTGTCCCCACCCCACTACTGGCTGCCCCCTGAGGATTGCCTTAACTACAATGATCTGGTGCTTCTGGAAGTTTTCCCTGTTACCTTTCTTCTAGGTTCTGTAATCTGTTTACAGAAATAGCCTTCCACCCCGAGTTAGAGCCATTACAAAGTGACTGTTCTTGGAACCTCTGATTGTAAGCCTAGAGGTATTTTCTTTCTTAGGATTTTTTTTAATGTAATGAAGTATTTTAAACACACTTACTTCAATATATTTCTTACCATGTGGGCTACAGGCATAGTTGCAAATACTGCTATTCCAGTTTGTGGATCTAATGCATATAGTGAAGTGCCCACAGGCACATGCAGAAAATAGTGCTGCTGAAAAGATGGAAAATTCAGTGGGCTTAAGTGGTTAAGCTACTTTGTGTGTAAGGAAGTGCTTAACAACACTTCTTCTAAACTATGTCTTATTTCAAAGCAAACTGATGACTTGTAAATAGTATTATTTCAAGGAGTTGGTATAGTATGGGTGTTCTTAATAATTGTTGAAAATAGGACATTAAGAATGTTCCTTTAAGGAAACATTGTTTATTATGTTGATACAGTGGATTATAGTGTTTAGTAAAGTACTACAAATTTGATGAACTGCTTAATACACTTTTGCTTTTAATTGACGCATAAACATTGTTATAGGTATTTATGATGTACAGTGGGACGTGTCCACACTGGCCATGTATAATTTGTAGTTTTCAGTTGAGATTAGTAGGCAATTCCAACATCTCAAACAGTTAACATTTCTCTGTGCATTCTTACATACCAACCAGAGAGAGGGGCAAGAGTTCAGCCCAGAGAAGGCTGAGTGAGAATGGGGCTGGAGGAAGCAGGACCGGCCCTGGCTAACCATTAGCTCTGAGATCCTAGGGGAAGCTCCTCCTCAAATATTTGTGAGTACAAACTCCAGTTATTTGGAGGGCACAGAATAAACAGGACAGATAAAGAAACATCTAGCATCCCTCCTGGGCTGTTGTTGACATTTATCCCCTTGTCTCACTTTCTTGGGATGTAACCCACTTTTGCTCAGAGCAATCCTTCAGCATGACCCTCCTGGTGGGAGCAATGGGGTTCCCAGAGATCCAGAATTCTAACAATGACTGGAAGATGCATTCAGGCCGAATTACAGCTCCTATAGCTTTAAGATAAGCCTTGCATGCAAGGCCTCCGGGAAGGAACAGAATGTTTCTGACACATAAAAACAAAGCAGTTACATGGAGCCCATCGTTTCACCAAGCTGTACTCTCACCACCCAGAAAATAAAGAAGGTCATCAAAGTGATCACATTACAGATATTTTCGTCTGGGAACATGTGAGACAGGAACTTCGTGAACTCTGTGTTGACAACTGGCAGAAAACCGAGATTTTTGGGAGGGATCCAGAAAAGAATCGGATGAACTTCCTTGTCTTTTACAGACCCCTCCCCATCTGCTCTCTGACCTCATTCAGACTTGCTGTTTGACCCCTGTCTTCCCAGAGGTTTGCATGCCGTGAAATGGGCTCTAAGATGGTCTTCCTCCTTTAGGCTGTGCTCTCTTTTTGCGGGGCACAAAGTGGATCTTGTTCCCTGTTGTGTGCCTGCACTGCCATGTATGGGTTGTGTTCCATAAACAGTGAAAGGCCCTGTCAGAAAAGGCATGCAGAAAGGAAACAAGCAATAAAAAAAAAAAAAGCCACTTAAAAGCAGAAAAACAGGGTATGTTTTTATGTGGATAAAATGGAGAAAGACAGTGGGTCATAAACTTTCTACATGAGTGAGAGATTTAACAATCCTGTCCCATAAAGCTTTATAACAGACATAGATATAAAATATATGACATTATTGGCTCAAAGGGATAGGGATGATAATTGAAGTCAACCTGAAATAAACTACTGCATTGATTATAAAGTAGTAGATGTACTGTTAAATCTTAATATGCCACATATGCATGCTATAACCTCTAGGGTTACCAGTAAAAGGAAAAGAGGATATATTTTTAAAAAATAAATATTTGTCTAATTAAGAATAATGTAGAAAAGGGAGAATAAAAGAATCAAGAACATATTCTAACTCTATGAACAATTAAATAAAAAATAGACTAAATAATGCTGATAAGCTGTCACTATTATAAAATTTGTTCAGCCTTTAAAAAAGACTCAACTAAATAGTTTTTACCAGTAATACCTGTAAAACATAAAGAATCTAAGAGGGTGAAAATGCAAATGGTCAGAACAAGTCATACGCACAATGGTCAAACAGTTAACATAGCTACACTGACTTCATGAAAAGCAGACTTTATGAGAATATCTCAAAAGTCAAAAAAAGGATATTTAATAAGGGTAACCGAGCCAATTCAACTTGATTGTAGAACAACATAAATGCATAGGCATGTGACAACATAGCTTAAACATTTGCTGTGTGCCTGTCTTTTGAGGAAACTGTTAGAGCACTCTAATGGAATTGTGATTATTGTCTCCCTGGTAGGTTTTCCACAGTTTCTCCTGCCCCACTGGCCAAAACAGCCACTTGGCCAAAGGATGTAGGCATCCTAGCCCTGGAGGTCTACTTCCCCGCCCAGTATGTGGACCAAACGGACCTGGAGAAGTTCAACAATGTAGAAGCAGGAAAGTATACAGTGGGCTTGGGTCAGACCCAGATGGGCTTCTGCTCAGTCCAGGAGGACATCAATTCCCTGTGCCTGACAGTGGTGCAACGGCTGATGGAGCGCACACAGGTCCCATGGGACTCTGTGGGCCGGCTGGAAGTGGGCACTGAGACCATCATTGACAAGTCCAAGGCTGTCAAAACAGTGCTCATGGAACTCTTCAAGGACTCAGGCAACACGGACATCGAAGGCATAGACACCACCAATGCCTGCTATGGTGGCACGGCCTCCCTTTTCAACGCCGCCAACTGGATGGAGTCCAGCTACTGGGATGGTATGTGCAGCAAGAGTCCTATGTAGGGATGGAGTGGGGTTAGAGGCAGATGCTCTCAGTGTTGCTTCTCAGGTCCCTAGCTTACTCACACAATAGCTGCTGTCATCCAACACTTAGGAACAACAACAATGAACACTGAGCAGGAAATATGCTTAGTTAGGATGCATGTGTACATGGCCATTCATTTAGTCCTGACAACAGCCTAGGAAGTGGATAATCTGATCATTTTCTCATGGTGAGGACGGAGACAGGACACCAAATTCAACCCAACACATTTCCCACTTTACTGTACCTGTTGCTCTTAAACATCTTCTCCGAATCTGAGAGACACATTGATGATACTGACTTTTAAATTTTTTGAAAAATACTTATTTGAAATACAAAGGAACATAGACAGGTAGAAATTTTCCACCCACTGGTTTACTACCCAAATGCTTTCAACGGTCAGGCTTAGGTCAGGCCAAAGTCAGGAGATGGGAATTCAGACGAGATCGGGTGCGTTCAGGGTGGTATGGCCGTAGACAGGAGATGGGAATTCAACCTGGGTCTCCCATGTGCGTGTCAGGGATGTAAGTACCTGAGCCATCGCCATGCCTCTCAGAGTGCTTGTCAGCAGAAAACTGGAATCAAAAGTGAATCTAGGACTTGAATTCAAGCACTCCAACATGGGACAGGGACATCTTAACCACTGTACCAACTGTTCACCCTGATAGATGGAATTAAAAGGCAGGGGTCAGTGGTGTGGTGCAATGGTTTAAGCCACTGCCTAAGACACCAGCGTCCCATATGAACACTAGTTGAAGTCCCTGGTGCTGTTATTCTGATCCAGCTTCCTGCTAATCTCCCCAGGCTTGACTGTTGTGGCCATTTGGAAAGAACCTGTGGATGGAAGATCTCTGTTTCTGTCTCTCTCTCTCAAATATTTTTTATTTCTCTTTAAAGAAAGGTTTACAGAAATGTATGCATTATTACGCGAATATCCTGGAAGAAGTGTGCCTAAAGAACCGCAGGATAGAGAATGACACAAAGTATCTCTAACCTTTCCCTCTTGCCTAATTCCTTGGTTACTAATTTTCCATGAACATTGTAACATATATTCTTTATTTTCCTTATTATCTTTCCTCAGTGCAAGAAAAAGGCCCAAGTGAAACAGTACAAGATTTAGAAATCCTAGGTTTGTTAATAATTTCTGATAAACACCTTAACTGCCTTGAGGCTCAGGATTCTGATATACCTGTCTGATTTTGTAGGGCTTATAACAAGGGCTGAATAAAATAATCTATGGAGATATGGAAGAATAGTTCCTTGTCAATCAAGGTACT
Organism: Ochotona princeps; assembly: GCF_030435755.1. Classification (NCBI taxonomy): domain Eukaryota; kingdom Metazoa; phylum Chordata; class Mammalia; order Lagomorpha; family Ochotonidae; genus Ochotona; species Ochotona princeps. The sequence goes on along the minus strand of NC_080833.1, from coordinate 102,157,838 downwards.
CTACATGCACCAAATCTGAAGTATGATTAAGAACCTTAGATCCTAAGGTTTTAATCCTAAAATTAATCATGAGGTCTTGATGTTAACAGAGATCTTAGAGGTTATCTAATCCAATATTTTTTGCTTTAAAATATAGGTCAAGGGAGATTTGAGGCTGTTCCTACAGTGAGACAGTGCAATTCTTTAAGCCCATTCAATGCTTTTTAAATGGCCTTCGCTGGCCTTGCCATTAATGCTTCCATTACTATTTGATGTTCCTGTCTCTGTGTAGCTGACTCTGTCCCCACAGATTCTGTCCTGCTTAACACCTGCTACTACCTCTCCAACAATTGCTACCATCATTATCGGCACTGAGATGTAATTGAAAAGTAGACATGAAAGACAGCATCATCCACCAGCTTTTAGCCAAAAATTAAAGAACCTGTTCTGTGGAACATGAGCAGCTTGAAGTACATCTTTCCAAACAAGCAGATTCCACTGAGTGGCAGTGGCAGATGGCTGGGTGGCCCACAAATGAGGGTTGCAAATACAACTTTCTGTAGTAAAATGTATTGGCAGAAAAATTAAAGCTGAAAAGAAACTTAAAAAACATGAATATTTAGTTTGCATTGAAAGCAAAATATAGGCTAAACTGGACTGTGCCCCTTGCAGATGATAGCAAAAACCAAGACCAGCTGGGGCTAGTATGAATAAGATCTCTACTTCTGACCCAGCCAATCATCTGCTGGGAGTCCTCCATGAAAGGGAGCAGGTTGGGAACTGCTCTGAAGAAGACAGCGTAAAGAAAGGAGCGGTACTGGCTCAGAATGCAGAGAGGACCCCATAGTTTCTTATTTTCCTTCCTTCTTTCTAAAAGTAATTGAAACAAAGTCAGAAACACATACACACAAACACACACACAAACATATGCATGACTTTGAAGTGAAAGAAACCCTACCACCACTTCCCAGATTCACTACTAGTAGTTTTCTATGTATACTTCCAAAATTGTCCTATGTATGTGAAAACTACTCAGTTTTAAGTATTGCAATACTGTTCCTCATCTCTGATCATTCTAGATCAGCATGTATAAACGTTCTTTTTAAAAGCCATTTGGAATTTGTTACTGCTTTATATGTCAAATTTTATTTAACCAATCTCATATTGATGAATATTTAGATTGTTATGTTTTTAGTTATTACAAGTAATAGGATTGCTTTCAAATTTTATTGAAATTATTAGAATGTCCCAAGCAGTCTTTTCACTGTTGTTCTAAATGCCCTTTCCATAAATAATATTTTAAACATTTTTAAAAATTTGGGGTGGAAATGGTGGCATATTAGGCTAATCATCTGCCTGCCAGCACCACGATCCCATATGGGTGCTGCCTCGTTTCCCAGCTGCTCCACTTCCCATCCTTTCTGTTTCTGAGAAAACAGTCGAGGATGACCCAAAGCCTTGGGTCCCTGCACTCACATAGAAGACCCAGAAGAAGTTCCTGGCTCCTGGCTTCAGATTGGCTCAGCTCCGGTTGTTGTAGCCACTTGGGGAGTGAACCAGCAAGCAGGAGATCTTTCTCTCTTTCTCTCCTTCTCCTTGTAAATTAGCCTTTCAAATAAAAATTAATAAATCTTAAAAAAGAGAATAGATTCATAGAAGTAAAATTACAGGGTATGTTAATTTAAAAGTGATAAAATATGCCAGTTGTACTCTTTAGTGTTAAAATTGTATTTCTACAACATATACTCCTAAGCTTCTGTTTTTTTTGTTGTTTTAATTTTATTTATTTATTAGCTTCTGATATTTTTTATTTAATAAGGAAAATCATAGTAGTTTTGATTTGCCTGTTTTATTATAAGAGTTTGAATATCTTTGATAGTGTGTGTCTATTGCTTATTGCTCTTTTTTCTGTTACATAGCTTGTTTTTTATGACACTTTCATAAAGCAAGGAAAATAGTTTTTTATTGATTATAAGTATTGTAAACACTTTCCCAGTTCGTCTTTTGACTTTGTAATAGAAAGTTTTGATTTTGATTTTGAGGTAAGCAAATTTATTGATATTTTTCTAAATGGCTTATAAGTACTTTTATTTTTTTAAGATTTGTTTATTCATTAGAAAGGTGGAATTAACAGAGAAAGTGAGAAAAAGAAACTCTTCTTTAGTTTCTAAATTTTTCATAATCTGCATGAAAAAATAATGTATGCACACACATATAAAGTATTACTTTCCCCAAAGTTTATATACACACACATACCTCACTGGGTGATAAAAACTCAATAATGTTTTTTTGGGGTTGTAATTAGCATTGAGATAACTTTCAAGAAAAGGTGTTAGTTTTTTTTTTTTTTTTTTGATTTTTTTATTATTATTGGAAAGCCGGCTATACAGAGAGGAGGAGAGACAGAGAGAAAGATCTTCCGTCCGATGTTTCACTGCCCAAGTGAGCCGCAACGGGCCGGTGCGTGCCGATCCGAAGCCGGGAACCTGGAACCTCTTCCGGGTCTCCCACGTGGGTGCAGGGTCCCAAAGCTTTGGGCTGTGCTCGACTGCTTTCCCAGGCCACAAGCAGGGAGCTGGATGGGAAGTGGAGCTGCTGGGATTAGAACCGGCGCCCATATGGGATCCCGGGGCTTTCAAGGCGAGGACTTTAGCTGCTAGGCCACGCCTCCGGGCCCAAGGTGTTAGATTTTTAATGCATTTGAGTTGGAGTCCTGACTGAATCTTATTATCCATGTGGTTTCGGCAAGTACCTTCAATTCATTGCACTTCAGTTTCTTCATCTGTAAAGACAGGATACATGTATTCATTATTTAGACTTGTCATGAGGATTAACTAAACCACAACCTGGATCCCAACATGATGTTATGAATGAACTCAGGATATTCACCTGTGAAAACTCACAGGTTAGATAAGATGCTAAAATTACCACTGTATCTCTTCCACAGACTTAATCTTGGAGATTAGTGCTTCAAATAGGTAAAAGTGGAACAAATAATATCCGAGATTTCAAATACTTGTTGAATATTCTGTCATCAGGTTAGTCAATATGAATCATTTACATTAGACGTGGTGACTCAATTTAAATCTTTTCTCAATGCAAATAGTATCGAACAGTTCAAGGCGTGGACCTTAAAACACAGTCAGAACTTGGCATGAATGCCACATTTTATATTTACTAGGCAAGTAAGCTTACACAAGCTGCTTAATATTTCTGGAGGATAGTGTCTTCATCTGCAAATATGTGCATCACATACCTCCTTGGATTGCTTTAAATGTTATTTGAAGATAATTAGTATCCTGCTTGTAGTATAAATTTCTGTTTCTTCATTTCTTGGCCTTTCATAATTTGGAAGAAATTATAGGTCCTTGAAATACTATATGGTGATTCGTGAAAATCTAAATTATCTTTACAAGTGCCAGTTGGCAAGCTCTTCATCGGATCCTTAGATAGAATTCTGAATGAATGACTTTGCACTTCATATAGACCATGAGCTTCAGTGAACATAAACAGCACAGAGCCAGGGTTTGAAATTTGCTCACAGCTGTGTTTCCAGTACATATGCTTGCAGCTGGCATATAGCAGGCACTCTGTTTACTCCAGGTTTGACTGGTAGTGATAGTTACATTTTATTTCTCTTTGCAGGTCGCTACGCATTGGTGGTCTGTGGGGACATTGCAGTCTATCCTGATGGGAATGCCCGACCTACAGGTGGGGCTGGAGCTGTGGCAATGCTGATTGGACCCCATGCCCCTCTGGCCCTGGAGCAAGGTTTGTAGCACACGGTTACCAAAGGGCTGTGTACAACCTAGCTGAATATATTGATCTTAATTCCAAACTGGCATTCCCACTACTCAGAGCTGAGATATGAATTTGAGGGTAGTACTAATTGCCACCAAAAGACAGGTCGGGGGTGCAGAGAGTAGAGTGAAATTACCAGGACATTCGATGAGGTTTTCTCATCTGCATCATGAATGCATTGGAACAAGGATGGTGGGGAATGACAGGTGCTGATTCTGCGGAGGGACCTTAGAAAGCTAAACTGGCAATTTACAGATGATAGAAGCTGTCTTGGTATAATGTGAAATCTCTGAGACTTTTGGTTTCTAGTACAGATTTTGGTAAGTACACCTAAGTGTGGAATGGGAAATACAGATTTCACTTTTGTAATACTAACAATCTATTCAACTTCTTTCAATATGTGAGGACTATTGATTATGGCCTGGTGTGGCATGGGAGGCTACTTCTACTGGAGGAGGGCCATACTGTGGAGTCCTTTAAACACTCTGTTTTTGCAGGACTTCGGGGAACCCACATGGAGAATGCATATGACTTCTATAAGCCAAACCTGGCCTCGGAGTACCCACTGGTAGATGGGAAACTCTCCATTCAATGCTACTTTCGGGCTTTGGATCGATGTTACACAGCATACCGCCAAAAAATCCAGAAGCAGTGGAAGCAAGGTATGGGATCCAGGTGGCAGAAAGAGGTGGCTCCATTTGTACTTCATAGTTTGAGTCAAGAAGTACTGCTCAGTTTGTTGATACAATAAACTAAGACGTCTGAGAAGTACTAACCACAAAGAAAGAAAGCTTGTTTTGGCTTGCCATTTGAGGGGGTTCTCAGTGTTAGGTTGGGCATCCCCATTCATTTAGGCATCCTGCGGGGCTGCACAGAGTGGAGGGAGGCTGGGCCCCAGGGAACCATAATCAGAGAGAAATGAGGAGTACACTCTGATCCTTTCCTCTACCTGCTCGCGCCTTCTGAGAGCTCAGGATTCAACTGTGGGCCTCCAACCTAGCAAACTAATGCTAGGCCCACATTTAGAAACCACAGTTGGATAGATTCTACACTAGTTCATCACTCAGGGACATCAGACTTTGGGGCTTAGATGTCTGCATGAATTTGGGGAACCAATCCTGTTCCACCTATAATACAATACCTCTATTTCTTCATTGAAAAAAATGTCAAAACAATTTCATCACATCCCTCTCATGCAATCTTTCTAAGGTTTATGCTAAAACCTATTTGGATGTTATTCCAACTCAAGTATAACCTATAAAATTGCCTTTAACTTGTGTTAAGTTAAAATAAGTACAGGGCCCAAACCAGTGGTGTCACACCAATAGTATGAAACCAATGATGTCAACCACCGGGGGAGATTCTATTGTCAGGCTGAGTAGACACATTCTACTGGAGCTGGAATATGTTTCTAAGTTGGGCATGATTAGACTCTTGGTCTGACTGATGTTGAAAACTCCTACATGTATTTTTGGCAAACTAAAGCGTTATGAGCAATTTTTTTCTGGATGGTGGGATTTTATTTTTACCTCCAATTTATAATTTTCTCTGATCTAAAGCAAACATTGCTTTCATAATAAAAAGAAGCAAATAAACCTTCTTTAAAAATACAAGGAGACCAATTTCTAAAAACACAGAGAAAAATATGCTTATCTGCATGGCCATACCCAGGGGAGCACCTGCGAAAGACAGCATTCACTGTGGGAAAGTCATAAGCAGGAACATTACAGCACATATGCTCAGGGGGATGCATGAAGATGACTTCCGGCCCCTTTCTGTTGTGCTGTGCTGCCCGGCAGAGGTGGTGCATGTGGGAATGAAGTCATTTTGGCCTCTGTGCATTGTATAGTTTACTGTTAACTGATTTGCTCCTGCTGCCTTCTGAATCCGAATAGCATTTACAGTTCTTCCTCTTTCCTCTTGTGGCCCTTGATCACTGTTACTTTGGCTCAGAGCACTGAATCTTAAACTTTCCCATAGGCAGAGACTATTGTTTCACTCCTCTTTAGGGTGGGGCACTCAGTCTGTCGTGTAGGGACGGAGGCATCAGAGCCCAAATCCAAGGCTGGTGTGATTTGAGTTGGGTGACATTTAGGAGACCCCATTTCCTCCTTCAGAAAATGGAGAAAATGATACAATACAAGCTGGTATAGAGAAAGCAGAGGCTGGCAAAAGTAGATGGAAAGACATTTATTTATCTTCCACCTTTCTCACACACAGAGGGTGTATAGCAGCTGCAGGTGAAATGGATGAACAAAGTTGGATTGTGTTTGCCGAGAGTAGTTCTCATAGGGGTCCCAAGCTCCAGCTCTGGTAAATTGTGGCCAAATGGCTCACCTGTCACCCTGCCTCTTTGCCTCCACCCTTGTTCTTCCAGATGGCATCGACAGGCCGTTCACCCTCAACGACTTCCAGTACATGATCTTTCACACCCCCTTTTGTAAGCTGGTCCAGAAGTCTCTGGCTCGCCTGGTGTTCAACGACTTCCTGTCAGCCAGTGATGACACCCAAGCCAGCTTATACAAGGGGCTGGAGGCCTTCAAGTGAGTTCCCTTCCAGAGGGCCTGATGGCTGGAGCAGTGATAGGGAGGAGGATGGGGGTGATTCCTTTGTGTCTGGAGTCTGCACAGTAACAGGAAGGCTGCCAAGTCCTTATGTGCAGTCATGGACTACCTTAGGGGAACAGGGGCCATTTGCCAGCACCCCTGGATCCCGTGACTGTGAGAAAACACAGAAGTTGGGGGGGGGCAACACTATGTAAATGCTTTCTGAACCCCTGCTGCACCAGACACCATCTACAGATACAAAGATGTGTGTGAGTCCATGATCCCTGCCCTAGGAGATCTCAGTCAGTGGTGACCCAAGCAGGAGGTGTAAATAATCACATGGCAGGGGGAGACCTTGGGGAGTGTCCTTGTCTTAATGAATGTTTTGTTTGTTGCCACAATTTTCTCTATTTATAAAAAGGAGCTAGTCTGGCTCACTCTCTTAGATGCCAAAAGGCAGGAAGAAAGGTGTGAATGGCTGTGCTGCTTGAGCTACCTGCATCCTATAGGAGAGTGCCCTGGGCAGGTGACCCAGCACCGCTTCCAATCCAGCTCCCTGCTAATGTGCATCCTGGGAGGCAAACAGTGGCAGTTCAAGCGCTTGGGTTCCAGCCAATCATGAGGAAGACTCAAACTCAGTCATAGATTCCTGGCTTCATCCTGGTCTAGCACCAGATGTTGTGAACATTTGGAAAATGAACCAGAGGATGGAAGATCTTGTTTTCTCTGTTTCTGTCCATATCTCTCTTTGTTCTTTCTCTGTCTCTCTCTTTCCCTCTCCCTGTCTATATGCCCTTCAAATACTATGTTTTAATTATGCACTTATTTATTTGGAAGGCATATTAGAGAGAGAAAGGAGAGACAGTGAGATCTTCCATCTCATCTACTGGTTTCATTCCCCAAAAGCCCCAACTGGAGCTGGATCCACATGAAGCCAGGAGCCTAGAGCTTATTTTGGGTCTCCCATGTGGATGCAGGGAACCAAGGAATTGGGCCATCTTTTGCTGCTCCCAGGCAGATAAACAGAGAGCTGGATTGGAAATGGAGCAGCCAGGACACAAACCATCACCTATATGGGGGGGAGGGTGTGTGCTGGCACCACAAGCAGAAGCTAAACCTACTATGCCATGGCCCTGGCCCCTTAAATCAAATTTTAAAAAATAATCAATACAAGAACAAGCAGTGATGCAGTATAAGTATTTTAACTAATAAGGAATAAGAGTAAAAATGTTTAAGGTAGGGCACATCTCTTCATGGACCATTCTTCAGCCTTTAAAATTACTTTACAGATTATTTATTGTCATGGAAAAAACGCACATACTAAGCATGCAAAAACGGAATGCACAGTATAATTTTATTTCTAATTTGCTAATAGATCATGTGCAAGTAGACTTGGATTTCATAAGAAAAACATGCTGTAAGTGCTAACTCTGAGTGGCAACACCACTTTTGATGTGGTGTGTGTGTGCCTCTGTGCATTTCCAAATACTGTAATACAGCAAGTACCCAAAGTCCCTCTCCCCTGAAGCTTTAACTTTTCCCCTTGCTTCCTCCACTCCCCGGCTTCTCACAGGGGACTGAAGTTGGAAGACACCTACACCAACAAGGAAGTGGACAAAGCAATCCTGAAGGCTTCTCTGGACACATACAACAAGAAGACCAAGGCCTCGCTGTACCTCTCCACACACAACGGGAACATGTACACCTCGTCCCTGTATGGGTGCCTGGCCTCACTTCTGTCCCAGTGAGTGTGCTGTCCCATCCCTCCTCCATGTCCCCTACCACCTGGTCTGGGAGGGCAACTGAGTTTAGTTCCCTCTGGTTTAGAATTTTAAAAGAAAAGAAAAAAAAGAGGGGTGTGGGATATGAAGGCAGATAAGAAACTTGTTTTCAAGGTGGCTGTGTAAGTGGATTCATTATTAAACAGTGGTCTCTAAAATGAGCACACATATGAAAGGGGATGTGAGAGATCCATTTTGTCTCATCTTTGTAAAACCTATACACTTAGTGGAGAATGGTACCTAAGAGGATCTAGCTTCATGGTCCTCAGATGGAAGCCACACCTCCAAACCACCTAGCAGCGCTGACCTCAGAAAACTACTCAACACCTATGTGCCTCAATTTTTTCACCTGTAAATTATGTGTAATAACCATACCTGCTATCTAGAGTTTCAACAAATACCAAGTGTCCAAAGCAATTACACCTGTAGTGTTTAGCAGGTGTTCAAAAGTGTGCTATTCCTACTAATTTATTATTTTTGTGAGGTTTATAAGGAAAAATGCTCATCAGTGAAATTGATCAAACGCTTACTGGCAGAGGATGTTCTGCTGGTAGTCATTTGACCTGCCAAATTCATACAGCATGTGACTGCTGAACCACATGCGGTTAATATGGGAGGCTTGACGAGGGGTGCTGTGGGCTGACCTCCAGCTAAAAGTGGCTTCAGATTCCTCCGAATTCATCTTCTCACAAGAGGGGCAAGCTCTGTTTACACCCCCAAATTCCACAGTACTCCCTATGCCTTACATGTTTTGGGTTTTAGCTGTTTTTTGTTTGTTTGTTTGTTTGTTTGTTTTGTTGGGAAGGTTCCTACTCCTGGGCCTGTCCTTAGGGTGCGCCTGGGGTTTACTCTGTGCGGAGTGCCTGGAACCCCATTCTGGTGACAGGAGGTAGACCAGAGGCATTTGGGCTGGGAGGGGAGTACTTTACTAGAAGTGCCAAATGAGATGCTGATGCGTTTTGGTTTCGGCTTCTTTCCTTGCAGTCACTCTGCTCAGGAGCTGGCTGGCTCCCGGATTGGTGCCTTTTCCTACGGCTCAGGCTTAGCAGCAAGCCTTTTCTCACTTCGAGTGTCCCAGGATGCTTCTCCAGGTGAGTCTCATCTTCCTGTCAGGCGCTCCTGACAAGATTCCCCTGGCAAAAGAAACCACCTTCTGCCTGGCCCCTCCTGAGGCAGCCATCATGAAAGCGGTGAATGGTGCTTTGTGCATCTCAGTGCTTTCCTGGCTACTCCTTAGAGACCAGCTTGAAGGGAAACCAAGGCACACTTGGGGGAGAAGTTAGATGATTTTAGCAAAGAGGCAGAAGGTGATGATGATTTCATGGTTGAAGAGAAGCTGGTAGATTTGAGAGATCCTAGAAGTATTTAGTGATTGTTTTATGACTGACATAAAACATCAAGGAGGAACATGTAGGGGCCAGTGTTGCGGTGCAGTCGGTTAAGTGGCTTCCTGTGTTGCTGGCATCCCAAATCAGAGCAGTGGTTTGAAACCAAGCCACATGTTTCTGATCCAGCAACCTGTATGGTGCCCAGAAACATGGCAGATGATAGCTCAAGTTCCTTGGTGCCTGGTACTCATGTCAGGAGGGAGTTCTTTGCTCTTGATTGGCCCAGCCTGGTTGTTGCAGGCATTTGGCAAAGTAATCAGTGGACAGAAAATCTGTCTCTCTCCCCACCCTGCCCTGTTGCTCTTCTGTTCAAATAAATGAAAATATATCTTACAAATAAAGATACTACATGAGATACAGGCTCTACATGAGATACATCTTGATTGAATGAGCATGCCTACTTATATGTTTTGTGAGGATGTGGGTTTGCTTATGATTTTTGGTCTGCTAAGCAACACCCGGAGCACTTTTTCCCAGGGTGCAAGCCAGTTCCCACTGAACTTGCTGTCATTTGGACTTGTGACTGACACTGAGGACAATGACAATGAAGTAGGTTTCACAATCTTGCTTCTGCTTCTCAGGCTCCCCTCTGGATAAGCTGGTATCTAGTGTATCAGACTTGCCGAAACGCCTGGCCTCCCGGAAGAAAATGTCTCCTGAGCAGTTCACAGAAATCATGAATGAAAGGGAGCATTTCTACCACAAAGGTAAGGAAAGAAGCAGGAAGATAAAGTAATTCAACTCAGATTCAAAGCCAGTAGGAGGGAGCCAGGGAGACATCAGGGACCTAGCAGGGTCAGTAAGCCCAGGGTCAAGACTGTGATGGGAAACGATTGTGAGATCCGCTAGGAGTGTTGTCAAGAGAGGATAGGAAGGAGAAGCAGCAGGCAGAGTTGGGAAGGGGTAGGAGGCAGCACGGAGTGTGGACTGCCAAAAATCAAAAAATCACCAAGACTTGACCCAGACAATAATGTCCCATGGAAACTAGAAGTACTTGCATAGTTCTTGACAGTGCTGCCAGCACAAAGTTGAGCTTCTGGAGTGTAGGGCTCAATGCCCAAATCCAAACCCAAGCTGTTCCATGTGCTAGTTGTGTTATCTTTGGGAAAGTTATCAAAATTTTTTCAGCTTCTCATTTCTAAAACTATACTCACTTGGAAGATTTCCAAACAAGTGGATTTACGTACAACTTATCACAAATAACTTAGCACATAAATGTTACTGTCTTCTTTGAATGACTCCCTTTCCCCCATCAAACATTCATAAAAATTGCACCCCCCACTCAAAAAGGAAAGGAAAAGGAAATTATTTTTTAGATATTATTTTTTAAAGCATTACAATTGCATATCCTCAAGCTAAACTTAGGGTGCATGGTTTACACCATGATGTTAAAGGAGAAAGACTGCTAGGAATTGAGAGTGTCCAAGGATGACCCTGATGAGCTAAATGGCCCTTAGTCTGCTATGGAATGGGAACCTATTGTAGCAAACACAATCAATGGCAATAAAAGATGTGCTCCATGTGATGGACACATGGACAAAGCATTGAAGCATTGCAAGGGATGAGAGCCACACTATGTAGGAGGAGCAAGGAAGTATGTATTAGGAGGCAGGAAGTTCTGGGATACATCTCCAACTTGACAGAAGGATGTGACAGTGAACTCAGTGGGTGAGGGCATGTTTACTGTAGGCAGGTGGCGTGTCCTGTGGTCAGATCATTGGATCCAAGGTTCTGCTGGTGCAGGTTTCTGTCTGTTGTGCTGTGGATGCCCCAGCAGCCCCGGCAGCACAGTCAGAAAAGCTTCTTGTGAATCTGGGGATGTCCCCATCACTGCTTACTCTTCCCCCAATTCATGTAGCTCCTGGTGAATGTTACCTCTTTTTCTCATTCCACAGTGAATTTCTCACCACCTGGTGACACAAAGAACCTCTTCCCAGGCACTTGGTACCTGGAGCGAGTGGATGAACTCCATCGCCGGAAGTATGCCAGGCGTCCCATTTAAATGTGGTGAGTGGAGCTGGCAGCACCAGTGATAGGAGACCTTGTTGTCTTTCTTGAGGAAACAGATACTGTTCTGATGCTGCACCCAGGCCAAAAAAGGAAGGGAGTTTGTATCATTAGCACCAAGTGAATCAGGTGTATTTTTTGGATCTGCTCAAGATAAGAAACTCCCCTGGAAAGCTTGACTGGAACAAGATGAGTATCCTTAAGAGGAAACAGGGTGTGAAATATATTGCTCCAAAAAATAAATAAATAAGATTGCCAAAAGGTGACTAGGTTCCAAACAGGTGCATCCAACGTGTTGGGGGCCTGTTTATTCGGAAACAGGGCACCAAGGGTTCTGTTAGGGATAGCTGCAGGGGCTGTGGACTAGGGGCCTTCTGACAGTTCTTCTCATGTGAAGTGGCTCCTTCTGGAAAGAAACGGTGAGGCTTGGGAAATCAGTAGGAAAACACGCAGGGAGAGGAAACTAATAGTTTTTAACAGATTAAATATGGCTTGTAGATACAATTCTAAGGACGTAAGTATTCCCTCCTTCCTTCCTCTTATCCTCTTTTCTCTCTTTCTTCTTAGTTCTCAAAATAACATATTTTAAATTTACATTACTATAAAAAGGCTTAAAAATTCACCAAACAAGATTTTATCTAATAAAAAGCAAAACACTGTAGCTTAGTGGAAATGAAGACAATGTTATAAACAATATTTGAATGGAAAAATGACCATTTTACTCACATGCAGTGTATTTTAAAGTAATCACATACCGCTGAAACTAGAGTAGTATAACATTTTTCACCACTGGTCTTGTAGCAATATTGATACATATAGGCAGTTCTTTCTATCTTTTTATTAAACCTTTATGTCTCACATAGAAGGGAGAACCTGTGGTATTTTCTTTATAACATTTTGAAAAGGAAAAGCAAGCACAAATCAAATATCCAATTACCCAAAATGTTTGGGGCAAGTGGTTCAGATTTTGGACAAGCTGCATACTTTATTAGCTGAGTCTTCCCACTCCAACAGCCTGAGATTTAAAAAAATGTTCCAAAATGCAAAACGTTATGAATGTCATGCCATGTTGGAGAGTTTCTGATTTTGGAGCATTTCAAATTTGTGGGTGAGTGATACTTAACCTGTATTCAGAATTGGGATCTTCATGAACTCGGTCTTCAGTTTGCCCAACAAACTGGAGAGATCCACAGAATTAAAGAGTGAGAAGTGACTTCTTTCACAGTGCATCAGTCTTGGGGAATGTAGTCTCCATCTGCAAGTTTTTAGAGAAGAAACAAAGGGTTTGCCAGGCAGGCCCTGGGCCAGGGGAAGCAATCAGGCAGTCCACGGGTGCAGAAGAGTCCCTGTACAAGAGGAAGAGGGAAGGTACAGCATGAGGGCTGATTCCAGTTGGCATCTGAGACTTGCTTGTCTCTCTGAAAGGCTGCTGGAGGGCTGCAGCTGAGCTGTCAGGGGCTGGGCGAGGTGCAGCTGAGGGGCCAAGGCTGCAGAATATGGCTGCGAAAGGCTCAGGGAATTGTTTTAAATTTCCATCATAAGGGCAGATCAGTGGCAAGGAGGGGGCTCTTACATGTCTCAAGCTGATTCAGTCCCAAGCAGAGAGAGATTGGGGTTTTCGCAGAATTTCCACATCAGCTCCCACCCATCCTCTCGGGTCTGACAGCTTCTCCCAAGGACTCAGGTAGTTTGTACCTACAAAGAAAACAGGTGGGTTCTTGCTCTTGTTTCTTTCTAATCATTCACACAAGCAGTGAACCTACACCAGAGAGATGGCAGTGAAAATGGAGGCTTCCTGCGAGTACAGCGCTCAGTGGTCTATGTAGACAGATCCTGTGACTAGCCTGGGCTACTGCTGCTGGACACAGGTTGATCTGGCATCCAGGTTGAGGCCTGGCTCGACATGGGAGCATTCAGATCTCAGAGTGTAGGTGGCAGGATGCTCAGCACATCCCCTGGCACGGGGCAGGTGCTGGGGGCAGGGACAGACTGAGACACTTGAAGGACTGATCATCTTTTGCTTGTTTCAGCTCCACAGATGTACACAGTGGCTCCAGGGAAGGGTGTGCCAACAGTTTCTGTCCGCAAATCCTATTCACAAATGCTGCTGGTAGCCGGTGACAAAATCAGTAACCCGCATACTCATGGTCCCTGTGGTGGGGAGCCATCTTCAGTGGATTCTTCAATGTTTCTCCTTGCTGCAGTCACTGTTGTGGGCTCATCATGGTGCCAAGGGTCAGGGTCTCCTGTGAAAATGCAGTTGGAGGAACGAAGATGAGGCTGTCTCTAAAATACTGGCCTTGGGCACTGTGATGGGTCAATTGTTTCCTTCAAGATCCACAAAATTTCCAGTCATATGTCATGGTTTTATTGTTATTATTACTTGTCTGTACTGTTATAGCTTCATTCATTTTCTATGATGTCCTGGGTAGTAAGGCTACTTCAGAGAGTTCATGGGAAAGTGGAATTAAAAGACAAACTTATTTTAGTGCAAAAAATTGGAAACCTATGCAATTTTTCCATCATAGACATTTTCCCTGAACTTTTTGGAGATCCCTTACACACATGGATTTCAAAATTCTTGCACACAGGATGGGTATTTGACACAGCAGTTAAGCTACTTCAGCAGGTATCCACGGGCTCTTAGCCCTGGCAGATAGCCCTGGCAGGGGGACATGCATCTCAAAGTTCTGGAGCAGTGCTGGTATCTGTGGGAGATGCTGGAGCTCACAGTGGGGTTGCAAATGTTGAAATTGCCTCTGGTGGCCATCTCGGCAACCAGGACCTTCCCCATCATACAATACTGGTGCCAGGTCTGCTTCCATTGTGGGGTGGGAAAGCATTTGGACACATCCAGGGTTGTTCTTAAAGATATTTTAAAGGCAGGTTATCAGGACGCTGACCAATGGGAATGGACATTATCTGTACCCCTGTTGTTTTACCTGCACTGGGAATGGCATTGCTCACTGCTACCATTGCACCTGTCCAGGACCTACCCATCCACCTCCATTCCTCTCCACCAAGCTTTGTGCTGAGCCCAAGCAACTGCATAAAATCTGGCACCCACCTGCTCTGATCAAATCCCTCTCCATGAGTCACTATCAGAACATGAGCAAATGAACGTCCAGTGACCCTGCCACCATTTTCACCATTGCAATGTCACACAAATGAAAAATGCCCATGTGAGAGTGAAGAATCACCCACAGTGGACCTAGAGCAAGAATGAAGATGGAGTGGGTGTCAGACAAGCACTTAGTTGTTTTTCCTTTGTCTCAAATGAGAATGTGCAGCACGCTCTAGGAAGATGGATGTTTATAATGGTCCAGCCCATGAAGCACAAGACTACTTCAGGACCCTAGAGGATACATTGGAAACATACACACACACACACTCTCTAACACTAACACACATACACATACATACACAGAAACTCTCACACATACATACTCACATACACCCTCTTATACACACATCCTCTCATATGTATACACTCTCACACACTTTCTTTTTTTAAAATTTTATTTTTGATAAAGTTTACATAGTTGATTAGGGGGGAAGGGTCAAGGACTAGAGGAAAGCTGGTGAGACCACTATTTTCACACTTGCCTTATCTGCTTCTATATCTGAGGGAGGGGAGAGACAAGGGGAGAAGCCACACCCAGCCTCCCAACCGCTCCAGTACCCAGGGATGGGGAACGGCCACCTGATGTCATTCCAGGGTCCCCCATGGGGACTATGTTCTGAAGGTTCTGTTCAAGTGATTTCAATAGCTTTGACATGCTGTCACTCTTGCAGATCCAAGGATGAGGAAATCCTTCCAAGCTCCATTGACTGACTTAGTCCACCCCAGAGTCACCATTTGCCCAGAAACTTGCTATCATGCTTCTCTGGGGTGGTTGACGAATTTGTTCTGCCCTCCTTCCTCTGCTATGGTACCAGATATTCTCCACAGATTCCAATGGACTGCTTAATCCTCCATGTGTAACTGGGTATGCTGTCCACTGCACCATCTTCAGTAATGGAAGATTTAGACACATGCACTGCTATGTCAGATTTCAGGTTCTGCCACTCTCCCTGTGGTTAGAATTCTGAGTCCAGTGGTTTAGTTTGGGGGACCCTCATAGAAATCTCATCTGAGGTGATTCCAGACCTGACTCCCATGTGCTCCCACCAGCTCATTCTGTCACCCACATCAGCCTAAACACACTGATAATTACAATTGCTAGATCAGATCTGTCTCCAGCCCCATCTCTTACACAGAGCAATGGGTGCTACCACCCTGCCCAGTCTAGCTCACCATACACTTGGCCTCCATGTACACCAATGGGAGCTGCGGCCCAGTCAGAGAGAACCCCAGTAACCCCCACCTGAGCCGGCCTCCAGCTCTGGTTTCTGTGCCTGCCAACTTGTGCAGTGGACTGGTCCCATCTGTCCCACATCTCATTCAGACACATCAGTGGGTGTTGAAGCCTAATGCAACCCAACCGATTCCACCCTCCAGGCCTCACTCATGCCAGTGGGAATGTCTAGCAAGGCCTGCCATCATTCCTGGTTCTCTTGCTCACCAAACTCACACACACTTTCTCACACTCACACTCTCTCTGTCACATGCACACTCTCACAAACACACTAACACTGTTTAATCTCAGAGCACAGAAGTCGGGATGGAATGCAGGCCCAGCATTTGTCCTGCCTCCAACACTAAGCTTCAGCATGCATGCAGCACTCACAGGACTATACTCCAGTGTAGACCAGAATGTTAGCATGCAGAGACGCCACAAGCCACAGAGCAACATGAGGAAGGCAATGACTCCCTCCAACCAGGTGTCCTCTGCAGGTTCTGATAGACTGCCATATCCTCCATGTGGACCTGGGTATGCTGTCCACTGCTTCGTTTGAGCCTCTGAGGAGACTCAGCTTTGACACTTGTACTCCATGGTCAGACCATGGAACCTGCACTTCTCTTCATGGTTGGGGATCTGAGTCTGGCAGTTCGATTGGGGAGATACCCAAAGAAACTTTGTCTGAGGTGATTCCAGACCAGATTCCTGTGTGTGCTTGCTAATACAGGGTCCGGCACAGTCTGTCACCACAATCAGCTGGTGGTTGCAATTATTGGGTCAGTTCTGTCTCGAGCCCTGTCTTCCACACAAACCAATGGGTGTTGCAGTCCAGCCTGGTTCTGCCCAGCACACACTCGGCCCTCACATAAACCAGTGGGAGCTGCAGTCTAGTTATTGCAGAGTGAGCCACAATAACCCCCACCAGCCTGCCCCCTATCCTGGTTCCCATGCTTGCCAGTATGTACTGCGGACTTGTCTAGTCTGTCCCACATCCCATTCAGCTCTTCTACATGTCACTGGGCATTGAAGCCTAGTTCAACCCAACCAGCTCCACTATCCAACCTGCACACATACTGGCAGGTGCTGTTCTGTCCAGCCAAATCTGCCCCAGTCCTGGTTTTCATGCTCTTCAGTGGAACTGATAACACAAGAGGGAGGTGCCCATTATTTTCTTCCTGGGCCCACTCCCGGATCATGCACTTTCCAGGTGGTTCTGCAGTTTATCTTGACAGAGTTAACACCCAGTGCCAACTTCTGCCAGCTGATGCTGCGGCAAAGCCCAACCAACCCTCACCTGTTCTGATTTATGCTTGCACCAGTATGGTGCCTGGCTCTTCCCTGCTCTGACTCATATGAAGCCCACAGGTGTTGTAGCCCTGCCCAGTCTGGTCTGTATCCATCCCAACTCATGCTCTCCAGTGGGAGTGGTGTTCCAGCAGGGAGAGCCTCCATATTACCCCTCCCAGCTTTACCCCCTCGCTCCGTGGTTCTCACGTGTACTGGTTGGGTTCTGTGGCCCAATCTGGTATGGCATTTGCCAGCAGTGTTGTAGCCTGGCCCATCTTGGCCCACCGCAATTCCAGCTGATGTTGGTGAGGGTTACAGCCTAGCCCAGCGCAGCAGGGACCCAATCCCACCTGTAATGTGTACTGGTATGTGTTGCGATCAAACCTGGCCCAACCCACACTGTTCTGGTACTCAGATTCACCAGTGAGTTGATGTGAACTGGTTCAGCTTGGTCTGCCCCCCAACCTGTGTCATGTGTATGCTGGTGGGTACCTTTCCCTGACCTGGTCTGTGCTGTTCCCTATTGTGGTTCTTGTGCTCACCTGCAGGGACTGTGTCCTGCCAGAGCTGTTGCCAAGGTTCCTCCATCAGAGCCTCTCCCATTGACAGATCCTGCGCATACCAGTGGGTCCATGAGCCAGCCCTACCTAGTCTACCTCCTGTCCTGGCAGGAACAGTGGCTTTTCCTGACTGGTCTTCGACCCATTGTGGTTCTTACTGTCAGATGTTTTAGCCCAGCCAAGGCTCATCCATACCCAGATACAGCTCACACATAGCTCAGTAGGGGCAGAGACCTAGCCTAGTCCATCCTACATCTACCCTGGTCCTCCAGAGCACCAGATGGTGCTGGAGTCTGCCAGGTTTGGTGTGTCCAGTCCCAGTCCACACTTGTGCCAAGGGAGACTGCAGTCCTATCCAGACCAGAATGCAGTCCCCACTCTGGTCCCTGCACTCACCAGTGGGAATCTCAACCCAGCAAGGGTGTCTTCTTAACTCCCCAACTGGGCCTGTTTCCAGCAACAGATCACGCACATGCCAATGTTTGCTCTAACCCAGCTTGGCATAGCCCCTCACCTGTCTTGGCCTTTGCCTTAGATGCTGTGGCCTAGTATCCCTGGCTCATGCAGACCAGTAGGTGCAAGAGCCTAGCTCAGCATGACCTGTGCTCAGGCCATCCTGATTTCTATTCTTGCTTGTGAGTTAAGGTTTGCTCGACCCTGCCCGCTCCGTCCCATTCCATTACCAACCCACACATTAGCCAGCCATTGGAGCTACTTTGCCCAACTTGTCTGACCCCCAGGCCTGCACCATGTGAGCATCAGTGAGAGTTGTAACCCACTATGGGAGTTTCCCAAGTTCCCATACTTGACCCACTCCCAGACCCAGATCTCATACATGCCAGTGGGTTTTAGGCCAGTGCCTGGCATAGTCTGGCCTTCCATTTTGGCCTTGTATGAGTTGGTGAACATTGCAGCCCAGCCCACCCCACACACTATTCAGGATGCACATTTGGGTGCTGCTGCCTTGACCAGCCCAGACTGTTGTGGGTTCCTTTACCTGTGATTGATGGCAGGTTTCGTGGTCACACCTAGCTTAGTCCATCACCACCCCAACTCGTGAGCTAACCAGTGGGGCTAGTATTTCCACAGGGTTTGGCCCACACATCCCCCACAGAATCTACCCCCAGAAATGGTTCTCTCCTATGCTGGTTAGTGTCATGACTCTGTCTAATGTGACCCGTCCCCTGACCCACCATTGTGTCAGGTACTAGGATCTGGGCCTGCCAGACAAGCCCCAAGTCTTAGCTTTTGCATGGACTGGTGTGTGGTGGCCAGTATTGTTTGGTGATAACAAGTTCTACATAGGACTCTAGAGTAGGCTGGCATATCAGTCTGAACCATAAAGATCATCCGGTCTTTCTACTCCAAACCACCAGGTTTCAGTACTCTCGCTTACCTCAAGGGAAAGCTACTCTGTTGTTGGGAGTCCTTCAGGATTGATTCGCAACTCACAGGCACAGTGGGCTCAACATGGACAAACCTAGGCAGCAATTCCATACCCACAAGACCACAGAGCTCACTGCTGGGCAGTCAGTAGGCGGAGCCTGGCGCTAAATGGCACTCTGGCCGCCTGGGTCCAGCTCACTGCGTTTTCTCGATGGCTGGAGCCAGGGCCTCAAGCATGGAGTCCAACCTGGTCCGGGACCTCCCAGCAGCCAACAGGCTGCTGGAAGTTCTTCTCCCCAGACCCCAAGGTCACCTGTTAGATGGACTGTTAAATTGATCTACCTCAGCTTGTTTTTCTGGCAAGCAGAGAACTCCAGTGGCCTCCTTAGCAGGTGTCATGCAAGGCTTTGCTATTCTCACCTACAGGAAGAAGTGGATTATCCGATGTGAACTCACGGTGTCCCGGTCTGACTGGATGCCATGGCAGTGTGGGCCCAGGGAAGGCTCTGATTCATGCAAGTTCTATTCCTCTAGTCCCAGAAGGGCTTGGGTGGGAAGGAGGAAACCTATGTTCATCACATGCCCAGGGAGCTTTCCATGCATGACTTTCTAATCCATGACTCCCTCACTGCAGCTCTGGGAGCTGTCCTCATCAGATGAGGAGCAAAGTTTTGGCGGGACTGAAGTGTCAGGTGGTAGAGCAGCCAGGCTGTTCTTGGTGTCCATGTTGGAGCCATCCTCTTTCAAGTCAACTCCAAGTCCTAAGAGCTCACCGGAAATGCCCACATCACCTTTACTATTGGAGCCCCTGCTGAGTTTTAGGTCAGTCACAGCACTGAAGCTAAAGGTGGATTTGTCCCAGCCAGTGCGAAGCAGCTGCCCTGAGCCAGGCTTTCTTAAGAAGGATGGGTATAGAGGTAGACGTTGTGGCATAGCGGGTTAAGGAACCACCTGCCATGCTGGCATCCCACACTGCAGTGTCTGGGATCAGATCCCACCACAGCTTCTAATCCAGCTTCCCAGCACCCTGAGAGGCAGCAGATGATGGCTCCCTATGCGAGACCTGGATTGAGACTTTGGTTCTGGTTTCTGTCTGGCCCAGTCTTAGCTGCTGTGTGCATTTAAGAAGTGACCCACTGACTGGAAGATTTTTCTCAAAATGCATAACCTTTTGGGTAAATGGGTGACATTTTGCTGTCTTCGATGAAAGTTATCCCTTTTCAAAAAAGGAACGTAGTGTGCAACCCACACTGAGCTTGCTTGTAAGCCTGCAGGTATTCTCATGTCCCATGTCTTTATACAAGCTCTCCTCTTCTCACAAAATCTTTTCCTTATCCTCAACACAAAGCATCTCTTCCTGTGCAGCCAGAGAGAATCCTGTGCAGCCCTTGGTTGCAGCGCCTCACTCAGGCATCCAGGGACCTTGACATGCTGTCCCTTCCACTACACAATTTTTATGGGAGAGGAGCCCGATTTGAATTCCAGGCAAGGCACCTAGCCTAGCAGCACTTGGCTTGTGTGCTTGGAGGATTTTTCTTACTTATGGATGTGCACATCCATTCCCCAGGGCATGAAATACCACAGGAATCTGAATTTCATTTCTGTAAAAATATCTGCATAGCCTTGGAGAGCTGATTCTACAGGGATCATCTTCAGGGTGTCCACACACCCATCCCAGCCTCCCTTCACACCCCTAACCCAGCCCAGACAGAGCCTGTGGCTGCCAGAGGATGCCCTCTGGTGGCTTTTCAGGACAATAGCAACATGAGTGGCACCTGGAGCTGGGAGCAGGCTTTTTATTAGCTGGTTGGTTACTGGGGTCCTGCAGGGTCAGCAGAGAGGCGGGGACCATGCGCCCAGGTCTAGAAGAGGAGCTGGAAGGCCTGGGTCACATGCTGCTTCCACACCTCCAGGCTGGGAAGCAGGGAGGAGATGCCCATGACATGCCAGGTCTCGCCATCCGACACCATCGAGGTCTGGTAGGACAGCAGCTGTACGCCGGCTTCCGCCAGGAGTCCTGGAAATGGAAAGAAGTCCCAGATTGGCACAGGGCATGAAGGGAGGAGGGGATGGAGACTGACAGCAGAGTCAGAAGTCAGGTGTCTGGTCTAAGTCATGGTGGGAGTGCAAGGGGCAGTGACCTTAGAAATTCAAAGAGTTGAGATGGATGAATTAACAGGATATCTGGCCTGCTGCTCCCCAAACCCCAGAGACCCTTCAGGAACACCCAGACCACCAGGCAGGCTAGGGAAGTTCTAGTCACAGATTGATAGCACCTCCAGGCTGCCAAGGGTGGCCAAATCAAGTCCTTCAGAGTGTGGTTTTTGAACATGCTCTGCCAAACCCCCAGCAGCCAAGGCTCCGGGGCCTGGAGCAGGGGCAGGACACTCATGATGGCTGGAGGAGATGCCTCTACAGGACTTACTGTAGCCAGGCACACAAGGGCACTCACTGCCCAACATGGCCAGCTTACAACCCACAGTCAAGACAGTAAATAGGAGCTCCTTCTTTTTTTGGATTAACTATCTACTCTAGAACGCTCTGTGTGACTGCGGACTTAGAGACAACAAGGCATGTAGAGCGATGGAGGAGGCAGAAGGTCCTTGGGACCCAATCCCAGCACAGACACTCCCCACCTCAGCCAGCCAGCTCCCCAGGGCCCTCCTCACCGATCATGGTAGGCAGCAGGGCTGGGGTGGAGGGCCGGGTCTGGAACATGAGCAGGGGCAAGCCCCGGCGGAGAGGCACTTCTGGCCGGAAGACAGCTCCATTGAGTGCCTGCAGCACAGGTGTGGTGCCCTGGACAGAGCCCACAGCCTGGTAGGGGGCACCTACCAGGGCCACAGTCAAGATGCATTCACTGCCTTGCTCCCCTGCAGTAGAGGAGCTGTGGGAGTTGGTGACCTGTGGAGAGAAACCAGGAGTCTGTGACTGCTTCCAGTTGCATCCCAGCCACCTTCCTCCCACCCATGCCCACTCGTTCCTGTACAAGGCTCCAGCCTGGACTGGGCTGAGATCAGTGTGAGGGGTGCAAGTGAGCTAAGTCTGAACATTCGCCTTCTGGGACAAACACAACCCCTCTGCCTGTGAGGGGCAGGTAGAAGCTTGCAGGGGAAGGCTGGGAATTGAGGACTCCGCTGTTGGTGACCCCTTCTGCTGCTTCCTACAAGCACCGCTGGCCTGCAGGGTGCAGTAGCGCCCATAGCTTCTGCCAGCTTCATCTGGCTGAGACACAGGATAGAGAGGACAGCCAGAGGGGGAAATGCCAATGGGAAACTACAGGGCCTTACTGCTGGTTCCCAGAGTTTAAGACAGGCAAAGGAGCTGGGTGCTGTGGAATAAAGAGCCTGGTTGGGGAGCCAGGGCCAAGTGAGCTGGGCCTTGTCCAGGCCTCAGTTCAGATGCAGCCCAGCCCTGAGGTTCCTCAGCTGGGCAATGCGGGCACTGCAGGCATGGCCTGTTGGCGGACATGCTCCTGAGGCCCGGCACACTCGGCAGGGATGCCCACTCTGCAGCAGGAAGGAGACCCCTGTCACAGGGAGTTCCCACATGCACCCAGGACATCCATCAGAGGACAGGGTTCAAGGGGGCTCTGGATGTGTGGGGGACCAGCAGTGTGGATGGGGGGCATGCGGGACACACCGTGAGGCCAGCCTCATTGACCAACAGCTTGGCGTTGACCAAGTTCACGTCCGTCTGCTTGGAAGCTTCTTTCAGGAGACCGACAATGACGGCGGGGCTTAGGCAGTTCCCGGCATTCTTCAGGGGTGTTCCTGGGGACAGAGAGATGCTGCCTCGAGTCCCTGTGTAGCTCCACAGAGGGAGCAGAAGGGAGTACAGCAGGTTAAGCCGCCACTTGCATCCCCTTTGGAAGTGTTGGTTGGAGTCCCGGCTACTTTACTTTAACTTCTTGAGAAGGCAAAGGAAGATGGCCCCCAATGTTTGGGTCTCTGTTAACCACATGGGAGACCAGGATGGAGTTCCTGGCTCCTGGCTTCAGCCTGATCTACAGCTGGTTAATGCAGTCATTAGGGGAAATAAACCAGCAGATGGAAGTTCTCTTTCTCTCCCACTACTTCTCTCCCTGTTGCTCTGCCATTTCAATAAATAATCTTTTTTAAAAAAATTAACAAAAAGTAAAAAATAAGATGGAGGCCACTACCCCTCGCTCTCGACTTCAGGTTCCAGCAAGCCCTGGGCTGTCCCACTCCCCCCACTCCCCAGGGGGCTCAGGGGCAATCATGGGAGACATCCAGGCTATTTAAGCAGCCTGAGAAATTCAACAAGCTCAGCCCAGCTCTGCTGCCCACCACCTATGACTTGGCCTGTCTGCTCTTCTCCTAGGGGCTGCTAAGAAAATTTCCTCCTGCACTGTCCTTGGTGCTCAGACCCTGCAGGACACTTAAAGGAGCAGCTGCAATACTGCTGCCCAGTCCTCTGCTTTTTTCTCTCCTGGATCTGGTCCCCCAGCAGGTAGGGATCCCCAGGATCTGCCCTTCCCTGTCAGTGTCAATGGTCAACAGTGTACTTCCCATAGTCTTAGTCCCTCTAGCATGCAGCTGTCCAGCAGTCAGCCGGGGAGGATGCACTGCAGGGTTAAGGGAACCATGGTTTTCCTTAGTCACCAACCACATCTGCATAGCAGCCTCATGGCTGGACATCCACCTCCATGGTCAAGCAGACATCCCAGGACTGCAGGCTGACGCTCTTAGCAAGTCACAGAGCACAAAACAGCCCCATGGCTACATCGGGTACAGCCATCCTCTGGCTCTCACTTGCCATGGGAGGGATCCCAAGGTTCAGAAAAGGGAAAGAAAAACAGCAGGTGTTCAGCAAGGTCAAGATCAGAATGAAATTCCGTGGTACTTAATTTGGGTCTCCCTCCATCTATCCTACCACCTCTTGCACCGCTTGTAGAGGTCTATCTTGCACTGAAATATGTTTAGGAGAATTCCATGCTTTTTCCTGGACATATTTTGTCCCCCTGTTCTCCATCCCCACACTGCAACAGGGTCCAGTCTCCTCCAAGGCTCTTACCAGCTCTGTGCCCTGCAGCAAGCCCCCGAGAAAGTCTGACCCACTCCCCCTTTCCTGTGACCCGGGCTATGACCGCATGCAGAGGGCCAGTTGAAAAATCCATACTCACCCTGTGTTATCACCTGGATGGTCCCTTTTGGGGATCCAGCCCAGGCACGCATTAGGGTCCCCAGAGCTTCTGCCAGGCCAATCCAAGGCTTGGTGTGTGGAGAGAAGGCGCTGGTAAGGGCCTGTGCATTTACCTGTGGAGAATGGGGGAGCAGCACTGAGGTCAGGAAGAGATGGACCAGGGGCTCCTCTGCCCAACTCAGTAACCAAGAGCCAGTTCCTCCTGCACCACATGCAAAGGGCCTGCCTTGTTCTGAGTGCCTGGTGGCAACAATTCCCCTCAGCCACAAAAAGACCAAGACTTGTTCCTGCAGGGGAGCTGTAGAACCCAAAATGGACACAGAAGGCCAAGGCCACTCAAAATTAGTAGAGGGGGAGGGGAATATGCACACTTCCTCCATGGCGGACCTGTGTCAGCCTCGCCCTCCAGAAGACTTGGGTTGACCTCTGCTGGCTTAAGGTTTGTGCAGCGCAGTGAAGCTGGGTTTTGACACCAGGTGATTTGCACTGAGGGTGGTGGGTCTTGCTGAGACAGCATTCCTAGCCTGACTTCATTTCTCATCTCCTATTTTGATGACTTTAGAATTGAACAGAATCATGTTCACATCACAGCAGAACACCGCAAGCAAATACCACAGTGTAGAAAGCTAGATTCCCTCAACCCAGATACCCATTAATGGACGACTGGATAAAGAAAATGTGGTATACCAATAGATCTTACAATACTGAAAATGTGGTATACAGACACTATGAAATTCTACTCCATAAAAAATAAAATTTTGTGTTTTACAACTAAATACAGCTAGAAAGTTTCATGCTTAATGAAATGAGCCAGTTCCAGAAAGACAACTGTCTTTTTCCCTAATCTGTGATAATAATACCCAGAGTACAAAAAATGTAATCTTTGGTACAAGAGTGGTGCTCTGGGATTTGATTACGCTTTACAGCCTTTGTTTATACTCCCAAGGACTAGTAGGCTTTTGATTATTTATTCATGTTTTCTCTGCTATTTGTTATTATTAGCATTTTCTGTTTGCTGTATGTTGATAGCTACCTAATGGAGCATTAAACACAGAAAAATAAATTTGTAAAAACCAATGTTATCTCAAAAACTAAGAATAAACAGAAAGGGAGAAAGAATCAAAGTGGGATGGATGGAGGAAGGGAATATCGTTAGGTTCTTAGAATTGTATCTCTACAAAGAATTTTGAATCTGTCAAAGCTAAAATTAAATTAAAGAAGAAAAACATTTGTGGACTTTGAAACACACACATATGAGACATATTCAAAGAACATAGAAAATACACAACATGAAAACTTGCACGGATTTCAGAACTTTTTGCTCCCAAATAAATTATTCATCTTTTAATCTTAAAAAAAAAAAAAAAAAAGAAAAAAGAAAAAGAAAAGCCCTGGGTGTGATGAAAGGAGTTCACTGAGTTCACTGGGTGCACCCTGCCTGCAGGGGCTTTGGGCATGGGCCATCTCAGGCCAGGTCTAGCGGTCACCCTGGCAACACTGCTCCAGGCCCAAGGCTCCAGCAGAACAAAGCAGCCTTTCTCTAGTATGTGCAGCAGGGCCGCCCACCCCCTCCCCGGAGGCTGACTCTGCTGGCTTTAGCTTCCAGGGCTGTATCCATTCACTGTCATGGTCAACATCCTCTCTATCAAGATGGCCTTGTCCCTCTCCTCCCTCTGCCCCACACTGCGATACTTACCACCCCCGCTAGAGACTTTCCCTTCACCATGTCCACAAACTGGATGGCGATTTCCTCCCCACAGCGGCTCTGGGCCTCTTGGGTGCTAGCACCCAGGTGCGGGCAGCTGATGACGTTCTCATGGTCCACCAAGGCTCGGTCTCGTGGTGGTTCCTGCTCAGACAGGAACGCATACAGGTCAGCTGCTGTGAACTGACCACACCGCCTTGGGACTGCCAGGGATGAGGGGAGACTAGATGGGAAGGAGGCAGGAGCCATGCCACCTGCTACTTGAACTGAGTCAAGGTGGTCACCAGACTCAGTAAGCTGCTTCCTCACGAATACTGGGTCACACAGAGTGGACAGAGATGGTGGACCTCCCTACAGTTCCCCCTCTAACACCTGGGACCATCACACACATCACACATATGCTCTCTCACACACATCAATCCCTCTCCGCATTGATTTCCTTATCCATGAGATGTGTCAATGCCATCTACATGATAATACTGTAAGGACTACCTCACCCATACCCTAGCAGCTCCTACTCTGCACAGCAGCTCCTCCCCATGCCTCCGCCCTGTCCCTGCCCCTGTTCTGCTTGCTAAATGGAACATTGTTTTTGGGAAAGGGACTTGAGTGTCCTCTCTCTGCTGTCTCCCCAGGTCTCTCCCTGTTGGCCCTACAACCTCACAACCCACATGACCCTGTGGGTCCTGACCTGTGACTACTTACTGGGAGGACAGGACCCTGACGAGTGCTGTGCTGTACTCCCTGTGCTCTCTGCCTGGGAGCAGTGAGCACTCTTGTAGCTTGGAGGGCCCAGTGATGTGCCCAGGTCACACAGCTAGTCACCTGCACAGCCCAAGCTCCTAACCCAGAGTCCACTCCTTCACCCTATACAATGAGGGCAAGCCCTGGGGGTAGTAGGGTTAGGAGGCAAACTTTTGAGGGAGAGTGGCTAATAGGATTCAAGTGGACATGCATATACACACTCCTCCCCATAGGATCTGGGGTGAGTCTGAGCCCCTGCCCTGGGAAAAAGAGTGGTGCACAGGGACCAGAGGGCACACAGTCCTTTATCCCCAGGCTTGTGTCCTTTCGTTGAATGAGGGAGGGAAAAGGAGTGATGCCGATGCACACTGGCAGGTATGGTTTGGCAATGCCAGTTAAACGTCAAAGACAATACGTTAAGCGCTTCTCTCTCCATTCCCTAAATCCTCAAGCTTAAAGCTGATCAGCTGCTTTCTTCCCTCACTTTATGAATATGACAGATGTCTGGGAAACCTGACACAGGTATTAAGTCACATCAACACCCTGAGGTTGGAGAAGGCACTGCAGAGTAGCCTGGTTAAGCCACTGTCTGGGATGCCCGCATCCCATATCAGAGTGCCAGTTCAAGTCTCAGCTTTCTGCTAATGCATTCTATGAGGCAACAGAAGACAGTCTGAGAGCTTGGGCCCCTACCACCCATTTGGGAGATCCCGATGGAGTTCAAGGCTCCTGGCTTAGGTCTGTCCCAGTTCTGGTTGTTGTGGACATTTGCAGAGTGAACCAGTAGATAGAAGCTCTCTTTCTCTGCCCTTCAAGTAGATGAAAAATAAAAGAAATAAACATTAGAAAGAAATAAGCCTGTGCCCCATTTGGAATGCCCGAGTTTGATTCCCAGCTCTGCTTTTGACTTCAGCTTACTGCTAAAGGACAACCTATGGGGCAGCAGATGATGGTTTAACTGCCACCCACATGAAAGACTCAGTCTAAGTTCCAGGATCTTACCTTGGCCCAGTCCAGCCCTGAATATCGTGGCCATCTGTGGTGTGAACCAGCAGATGGAAGATCTCTCACTGCCATGAAAATAAATTAAAAGACGAAGGAAAACCAACCTGAGTTTTGCAGATGGCAGCATGGCAGCATGGCTGCCTCCATGTCAAGCTCTGTGAGAGCTCCTCCAAGGACTCACTGCCCCCTTTACTGTGACACCCGAAGGAGGCCTTGGTAATGTGCTGAGCTTGTGTTGGCACCAAGCCGGTACACTTACCTCCGTGAACACGTCCAGTGCTGCACCAGCACATTGACCAGACTGCAGGGCCCGGAGCAGAGCGCCTTCATCTATGATCCCTCCCCGGGCGCAGTTCACCACCCGCACCCCTTTCTTGCACCGGGCAAAGGTGCTGTCATTCAGCAAGCCTGGAAGAGAGCAGAGCATCTAAATCATCTTCCTGCTCTGATGATGACCAGACCCCAGGTCTACCCTCCCCTTGAACCAGCTCCTTTCTCACAGCCTCCTTCTTGCTGCTTCTTGTAGCAGCTCCCTTATTCTCTCCCTCTTCCCTTACAGATGCTCCAGGACAGTAGCCCCAGCT
The DNA here is from genome assembly GCF_030435755.1 of Ochotona princeps. NCBI lineage: Eukaryota > Metazoa > Chordata > Mammalia > Lagomorpha > Ochotonidae > Ochotona > Ochotona princeps. The sequence continues at coordinate 102,129,556 of NC_080833.1, read as the reverse complement.
CTGGGTCTAGGTGAGACTTAATTTAAAGTATCCTATGTATCCTTGGCATATTATGCTCCAACTGGGTCTGGGAACCACAATGCCCTGTGAGGGCTCCAGGAAGTACCCAAAGGGGTCCATGACATCTATAAACTTCTGGCTGCCTCCCCCTCTCCATCTGAGAAATCCTGCAAGACCAGGGTTAGACCCAGCGTCTGCAGCAGGCTCAGCCTCTCATTATGTGGTCTGTGGCTTCTGTAGTTAGTCCACAAGGCTGTTGACACACCAACCTATGGTAGAGGGCAAGAGAGGGGTGTGCACCGTGATGAAGTCACACAGAGGCCAGATCTCTTCAAGGGACAGCTGCTGAACACCGAAGGAGGCTGAGACATCTGGAGAAATGATGGGGTCATATCCTATAGTCTGTCCAGCAAAAAGAGAAAGGAAAAGTAATTATTATTCATTGTTGTTATTGTCGTTAGCAGTGGCAACTACTTATCAAGAATTGGCCATGACCCAAGCACCATGCTAAGCCTGACTTGAAGCTCCAGGTGAATGCACAGGACTCACACAGCCAGGAGGGGCACAACCAGGCTTGTCAGGGAGATGTGTCTGCCTCTTGGCATTAACCCCAAGCAGATGCAACAGCAGATTGTGTCCTCCTGCCCCACAAGGTGGAGCTTGGAAGCCTTGAGAAAGCAGGAGCCCTTGGTGATGGGGCACCATCCTATGGGAGGCATGGCAGCATCACAGGCACAATCAGACAGGGAGGAGATTGCCTTGAGGTGCCTCAATTGCCTTGAGGTCCAGAGACAGACAAGGGCATCAAAAGGAGGCAGGAAGAAGACTGGGAGGGGGGTCAGCAGTGGTGGAGAGCAGGAACAAGACCTGCTCATGAAGGCTAAGATCATAGAAGGACAAAGAGCTAAAGGTAGGTCTCTTCAACATGCCAGCCTAGGGGTGGACCATGTGCTACAGTGGGTTCAGCTGGCACTTGGAACCCTACATCCTTTGTCCAAGCACTGGTTTGCATCCAGCTGCTCCATATCCAATCCAGCTCCTTGCTAATGTACCTTGGAAGACAGTGGATAATGGCCCAAGTACTTGGGCTCCTGCCACACACATGGGAAACAAGGTTGGAATTCCTGGTTTTTGGCCTGGTCCCAGTCCTGGCTGTTGTAGGCATCTGGGGAGTGGCCTGGGAATAAAAGATCTTGCATTTTTTCTTTTTTTTTTCTCTCTCTCTCTCTCTCCCCCACCCCCTCCTCTCGCTCTCCCCTTATTTCTCCCTCAATTGCTGTCACTTTGCCTTTCAAATAATTAGCTAAGTAGACAAAACAAAATATGGCAAGTTTGACTGGAATAGGGACCAAGGACACCTAGGAGAGAAAAGTGAGACACAAGGAACCTGAAATGAAGGAGGACCTTGCTCTAGGCTGCTGAGAAGGAAAGATTGGCTCACAGGAGAAAGGAGATGCGACAGGCAAGGAACTCTAGGAGTGTCAACAACACCAACCCCTGGAAACTGGCCAAAGGTCAACAGAAATCAGTAGGGAATGAGGGGCCACTGGAAGAAGGAAGAAAGGACGTAGGGTCACAGCCAATAATGACAAACCTATAACTAGCATCTGCCATGTGTCAGGAGCTTCCACATGATTAACAGTTAAGTACAATTATTCCCCTATTTCTTTTTTTTTTTTAAGATTTATTTATTTCATTGGAAAGGCAGATGTACAGAGAGGAGGAGAGACAGAGAGAAAGATCTTCTGTCTGATGATTCACTCCCCAAGTGGTCGCAACAGCCAGTGCTGCGCCGATCCAAAGCCAGGAGCCAGGAACTTCTTTCGGGTCTCTCACATGGTTGCAGGGTCCCAAGGCTTTGGGCCGTCCTCGACTGCTTTTCCCAGGTCACAAGCAGGGAGCTGGATGGGAAGTGGAGCTGCTGGGATTAGAACTGGAGCCCATATGGGATCCCGGCACATTCAAGGGGAGGACCTTAACCGCTACGCTATCATGCCGGGCCCATTCCCCCATTTCAGAGGAGAGGAAACAGAGGTAGAGAGATCAAGTAGAAGGGATGGGATGGGACACAAATCAGACCTTCTGATTCATGAGTCTGCCAAGCTTGTGCCTTCTCTTTGCAAAGTGGCTGAAGCCTGGGCGACAGAAGAGGTGGGGCAGGGACCAGCACTGTGGAGTAGTGAGTTAAGTCACCACCTACAATGACAGTATCCCATATAGGCATTGTTTTGAACCCTGGCTGCTCCAGTTCCAATTCGGCTCCTTGCTGAAGGTCTGGGAAGAGTGACAGAAATGGCTCAAGTACCTGGGCCTTGGTGCCCACATGGGAGAGTGGGATGAAGCTTCAGCCTGGCCCACAAGGGGCGTGAACCAGCACATGGAAGATCTTTATCTTCCCCCTCCTCTTAGTAGCACTGACTTCCAAATTAAATCTCCAAATACAAATTAATAATGGATAATAGATAAAACAGACATTTAAAGAAAGAGGTAGGGTGAGGGAACAGTCAGCACAATGACTTCTTCCCCCAGGGGCACCACGACTGACCAGACAGAGCAGCATATTCACACGAACCTGGTCTAGCCAGTGCCCTGAATCTGGGCCTTCAGAGGTAGAATGGGACCTGAGTTCCTCCTGAGGAAACAGAGGCAGAAGCATGAAAGCAGACCCCCCCAGCGGCAGATAATCTGGGTGCCAGCCATATACAGGTCTCAGCAAGAGCCATGTTTGCCAGGTTACCATGCCAGCTTCCACAGCCAGGCAAGTCTGCATCAGGCTAAAGTAGATTCTTGCTCATCCAATGGCAAAGACCTACCCGTCGTCTTCCTGGCCTACCCAGGAAGCCTTTCCAGGGTTCTCTCTACGACAGCCACACTGGCTGGAGAAAAGAGGTGAAGGAGTCGTAAGTATCTCAATGGCACCTGTGTGCCCAAGAAGGCAGGACAGAGGCTTGTGTGGGGTGCTGATTAAGACATGGCTCTGGTTGGCCGCATCCCACATCAACACACTTGGGCTCAGGTCCCAGCTCCACATTCAATACCAGCTTCCTGCTAATGCAGACCTTGCAAGGCAACAAGTGCCCGAACCCGCTCCACTCATGTGAGAGACCCGGATGGAATTCCTGGCTCATGACTTCAGTCTGGCCCAGCTTTTGTGAGTGATTAGGGTCTTTGTGAGTGATTAGAGAGAAAGATCCAGAGGATGGAAGATCTCCTTTTGACTGTGTGCCTGTCCCTGCTTCTTTTTCAAACAAGAATTTTTAAAAATCAAAAGTGGATATGATACTCTGCTGGCTCTGTCTTCAGACCAGAGAGGGTATACCTAAGAAGCCGTTGAACTTGACTGGACAATAAGATGCTGGACTCTATGTTTGGTATACGCTTGCAATGGGGGAATTTCAACTGAACTTGAACTGTGGTTATGCAACAAGGTGGAAGAATCCACCATGGTGGGAGGGTTTGGGGAGGGGTGGGGAGAATCCAAGTACCTATGAAACTGTGTCACATAATACAATGTAATTAATGAATTAAAAATTAAAAAAAAAAGTGGATAGGACAGCTGGCAGAGACAGATGGGCCTGTGAGGTCCAAGGGGTGCACTGTGAGACCAGAATCCTGCCTCCGTTGCTGCCAATGGCATGCCAAAGCTTGTGCCAGGCTCCTCCAAACCCAGGTCCTCAACCCTGTACGAAAGAGGTTGGGGTAACTTCATCCTCTCCTCTGACATTCACTCATTCACAACGATTTTGAAGAGCAACATCCCCTAACATGAGGAGGGGTCTCAGAGTTGTCCCCAGAGTCAACAGAAACAAACAAGCGAAGAGCACAAGGGGTAGTGACTGCTGCTCTCAGTTGGTGAGATTCTTTCTCTTCCTTATCCTTTCCCGTCTGTTTTAAGCTCTCTACAATAATCTCTAGGCATCGCCTTTGAAACTAGAGAAATATGATTATTTTAGAAAATAAGCATTGGATGCTGTGATCTCGTGAGGTAAGCCATTGCTTAGGACACTCACATCTGATGCCAGATTTGCCAGAGTTTCTTGCTGGTGCACCCAGGGGCCCTGGATAGTGGTTCATGTGCTTGGGTTCCTGCGCTAGTACGTTGGGAGACCTGGATGGAGTTCCAAGTTCCTGTGGCTATGGCCTGGCACAGTTCTGGCTTTTTCAGGTATTTGGCAGAGAGAATCGGTGAGTGGAAGCTCTTACTCTCGTTTCTGTCTCTTTCTTTCTCTTTTTCTTATCCTTATAAATAAATACAAACATTAAAAAAAAATCATGGGCCTAGTGTGATGGTTTAAGGACTAAATCCTCATCTTGAAAGTTCTGGGATCCCATATGGATGCTGGTTCGTGTTCCAGCTGCTCCACTTCCTATCTGGCTCCCTGCTTATGGCTGGGGAAAGCAGTTGAGGATGGTCCAAAATCTTGGGATCCTGCACTCACTTGGGAAACCCAGAAGAAGCTTCTGGCTTCTGGCTCCTGGCTTTGGATTATTGCAGCCATTTGAAGAGTGAACCAGCAGAAGGAAGAGCTTTCTCTCTGTAAATATGATCTGCCTTTCTAATAAAAATAAATAAATCTTAAGAAGAAATAGAAAAGAAGACTTTGATGAGTGATTTTTCAAACACTTTCTGAAAAATGCATGAAAAACCTATGCATGGATTTCAAAACCTTTTAGGTCAACATTAACTCTCTTCTAATTCAAATTTCCTTTCAAGTACCCTTGGGTTGGTTTCACATTCAGTAGGTGCAGTGGGGTTTGGGGGAGAGATACTGTTTCCCTCTGCACCCCATGAGGTCCCCCAGCTCAGGACAGCAGGGGCTTCTGGGCTCAGAGAGTGTTTTCCAGACACTATCATTCCTTTGCTATAAAGCCTTATGAGGATTCAGGAAGAAGGAAACTCCCATGTCCTTGTGAGTTTTGTCCACCGGCTCTGAGGCTGTTTACAACCATGACTGCTCATCTTCAACCCTGCTGCATTCTCTTTCTGGGCATGGTGGGGACAGAGGACAACAGTCATGGGGCTCTCAAAGCTGAGCCCTACGGAGCCAGCATAGGAACCCCATGACCTGCAACGTGATCTGGAGCCAAGGAATGCCTCAGGGCTAAGCAAAGGGAGGGATCAACAAGCTGGCATGTGCCTGGAGTTGGAGGGAGACTGGCTGGGGGAGAAGGATGGATAAACATTGTTCCAAGAGCAGAGAGGGGAGATGTGGCATCCAGTTTCAGGCATCTTCCAGGTGGTGGTCAGAGTGGTCCTCTCTCAGCCTTTTTTCTGCCAAGGAGATAGCAGTTCATTTATCTGCTGATGACAGCAGAGATCAAACTTTACTGAGAAAAAAAGTTTGACTTTGCATCGGAGATAAGCACAATAGCAAGGAACAGAGCTGCGCGCAGCCAGGGGTTGGGGTTCCGTGCACCCAGAGTCCAGGCTGAAGGACACAAACAAGAGGACATAGGGTTCAGGAGTCACATGACTCCCCCAAGGCCCCATGTGTCCTGGAAGGGGTCAGATATCCTGTGGACAGAACCTGGAGCGCCTCCACATGTACCCTGTCCAAAGATTATCCCAGGAGATGCCTCCAGGAAAAGCAGGGGGGCTTCCCCTGCTACAGCCCAGCCCTGGGACAGACTCCTGAAGCAAACTGAGCAGAGGAAGGGGCTGTTCCTCACTGGTATCACTGACGGCAGCCACAGAGAGTTGACCATGCCAGCTCCAGGAGCACCGGAAGGCTCGACAGGAGAGCAAGGTGGGAGAATCTTAAGACTATGCCCAACCCACAGCCCAGTATTTCAGCTTAGCATCAGGACGCTCCTGTCTGCTGCAACGAATTCTTAAAACAGACACCTAGTAGAAACACAGGGTCAGAAGCTCCATCATGTGCTGTCCACCTGTGCACTCTTCTCACTTCCACCTGTCTCCCCTAAGGCACGATTCCAGAGGCTGAGGCTCCAGCAAGAGCCAACCGATCACTGCTCTCAGGCAATATTAACTGCAGGTGTCAGCTGAAGTGGGTGCTGCCATTCTTGCAGAGCATTTGGGCCTGGACTGCTGAACCCAGTGACATGGCACAGGGTCTACTTAACTCACTATGGGCCATGGCTGCAGATGGCAGAGCAGTGCAGGCAAAGGGCACCAGGCTGGAGGCCATCAGACCCAGAGACTGAGGTGGACTCCACCACTTCCTCCTGCTGTTATCTTGGGGAGAGGGTGAGGGACTTGTGGAGTTGTGCTGGCCTGGCCACCAGCCTCAAGCCACTCATCAATGATACACTCACCCAGTTGGCTGAACTCTTGCTTTGCCCAACAACTGGCCCCTGTTTGAAATCAAAATTTTCCATGCACTGAACTTTCTCCTTAATTCTTAGAGAGGAAGGAGGAGCAAGTGAGCTTGGCGCCCAATGGCATCCAGCCACCCCTGCACACAAGGCAAGGCTGGCATTGGTTTTCATGATCAGTAGGTCCTGCCCTGCCACATGCAGGGATCCAGAAAAACACACCTCCCCTGCTTGCTGCTGAGGCTTGGGAAAGCAGTCTGGCTGACTTAGAAAACATGGTGTGGGGCCCGGCGGCGTGGCCTAGCGGCTTAAGTCCTCGCCTTGAAAGCCCCGGGATCCCATATGGGCACCGGTTCTAATCCCGGCAGCTCCACTTCCCATCCAGCTCCCTGCTTGTGGCCTGGGAAAGCAGTCGAGGACGGCCCAATGCATTGGGACCCTGCACCCGTGTGGGAGACCGGGAAGAGGTTCCAGGTTCCCGGCTTCGGATCGGCTCGCATTGGCCCGTTGCGTCTCACTTGGGGAGTGAATCATCGGACGGAAGATCTTCCTCTCTGTCTCTCCTCCTCTGTGTATATCTGGCTGTAATAAAATGAATAAATCTTTAGAAAAAAAAAAAAGAAAACATGGTGTGGGGTGACTGGAGAGGTGGGGCTAAAGGTCAAGGTGGGCAGTGGAGTGGCCACCTAGGATTCTAGGCTACCACCAAATTGCTGTGAGTCCTCAAGCACAGACTTGCAGTTTCCCAACATCAATATAGATTGGAGGGTTCACCTACAAGGCCATTTCCACCTCTAAGAAGGGAGTGAGGAATAGAAAGAATGAGAAAGAGCAAGGGAGAGAGAAAGGGAAACTCCATGGTGTCTCTGTGTGGATGTCTCTGGGCCTGGGAGTCAGCTGATTGTCAAAACAAGTTTCCTTAATGTTTAACTAAAAACTTCCAGGCTGCAGCTTGAACTCTCCAGCCTGGTAGGTCCCTCAGCACCCATGGTGAACATGGGTGGCCCATTGGCACTCCTAACTGCCTGTCCCCAGCGCTTATCTGGGCAGTCCTCTTTAGGCTGTGCCACATTCCCTGGATTGACCCAGGAGGAAGCACTGCTATGTTTCACACCCATTCCTCTGCCAGAAGCCTACTGGGATTTTCCTTGAGTAGAAAAATGCAGTGCCTGAGGCAGACGGGCAAGACTCCTTGGAACACAAGCAAGCCTTCCAGCCACCACAGGCTCTACAATCCTACCAGTGTGTATTGAAGCACCCCCATTCTTCCCTGTGACATGGAAGGCAGCAGGATGGATGGACTGGCAACGGTTCAGCGCCTGTTTTCTGAACCATCACAAAACAGCCACAGCACACTAAGCAGCCCTGGAGGCAAGGGAGGATGGGAAGGTCAGGATATAGAACCCGTCTGGCTCCCTGCAATACAGGGATACTGGCTTACCCTAAGCTGGATACACCCTTCCTCCCAGCAGCTCAGGTGTCCAAACCTGCAGGTTAGAGTTCCGTCCCTCTCTGGCTTTGCCACTATTTTACCTGGCAGTTCTGAAGGAAGGTCAGATTTCTCACTCCCCAACAAAATCTTTGGCCTCTCCCAAGTCAAGATGCATCCCCTACAATTCCTATGGAAAGCCCCACTTTCAAGGCATCCCATGATCTCTTACCTTCATCCCAAAGGCTTGCATCCGAGTGGCCACCTCCCGTCCGATCCTTCCCAGGCCTAGAATCCCCAGCGTCTTCCCATTCAGCTCTGTTCCCATGAACTGCAACCAAACAGGCAAAAGGCAAGGAAGCTGATGTGAACAGGAATAGTGGACTGTCAGGTGAGCTGGGTCAGGATGAAAGGCTGGCCGCTCACCTTCTTCCGCTCCCATTTGCCGCCCTTCATGGAAGCTGTCGCCTGGGGAATCTGCCTGCAAAGACAGACATAGTATCAGCAGGCCCACTCAGGCCCTCTACCAACTCAGCGAAGAGGCGTAAGGTCAGTCATGCCGAGCTCCTGCCTGTGACAGCAACTCCCTGGGAACTAAGACAGAACCAAGCTAAAGCTCAGGCCCAGAAACAACCCTGGGGCAAAAGGACGTTGAAAGAGGGAAGCTCCTGGCAAGACACAACTTGGGAGAGCACCAACCAGGAGTTTGAGAGTGATATTGAGGGCCCTGCGAGGTAACCTAGTGGCTAAAGTCTTCACTTTGCATGCCTGGGATCCCATATTGACACTGGTTTGTGTCCCGGCTGCTCCACTTCCCTTCCAGCTCCCTGCTTGGGGCCTGGGAAAGCAGTGGAGAATGCCCAAAGTCTTGGGATCCTGCACTTGCATGGGAGACCTGGAAAAAGCTCCTGGCTTCGGATAGGCTCAGCTCTGACTGTTGTGGCTACTTGGAGAGTGAACCAGTGGGTGGAAGATCTTTCTCTCCTCTTGTCCACTCTGTAAATCTGACTTTCCAATAAAAATAATAAATAAAGTTGTTTTTTTTTTTTAAGAGTGATATTGAAGCTGGCATTGTGTAGTGAGTTAAGCAGACTCCTGCCATCCTAGCAGCCCACATGAGTGCCAGTGGAGTTCTGGTTGCTCCACTTTCAATTCCAGCTCCCTGCTAGTGGACCTGGGAAGGCAACAGAAATTGACACAAGTACTTGGGTCACTGCCACCCACATGGGAGATTTGAATGGCCCAGCTCAAGCTACTGTGGCTACTGATGCCTCAGTGGCTAAATTCTCACCTTGCATGCACCAGGGTTCTATATGGGTGCCAGTTCATGTTCCAGCTGTTTCACTTCTCATTCACCTTCCTGCTTGTGGCCCAGGAAAGCAGTAGAGGATGGACCCAAGGTCTTGGGTCCTTGCACTCATGTGGGAGATCTGGAAGAAGCTCCTAGTTTCTGGCTTTGGATTGGCTCAACTATGGTTGTTGTGGCCACTTTGGGAAGTGAACTAGCAGACAGAAGATCTTTCTCTCTCACCTTCTCTCTGTAATCTGCCTTTTCAATAATAAAAAAAAAAACTTTAAAAACAACAGCAGCTAGAAGATTCCTCTGTCTCTTTCTGTCTTTCTATAACCGACTTTCAAACAAATAAATAAATTAAAAAAAAAGAAAAAAACCTTGAGAGTGATGCTTGGTAGGTTTCTCATTTAAGCTACCATCATTGCCTGGGTTTGCAGGAAACCCAAATGGGATATTGGGAATCTCCGAAGGCATCAGAAGTTCCCATCTCAGTCAAAATCACAACCTGCAAAGGCTTGTACTGCTAAGAAAGAGATACATGGGTGCCCTAGTCCAGATACTTCCACATTGTCCCTAGTACCTGTTCCCAATGCTTGAAGTCCTACAAACCCTTTCCCCCAACCACACACATGACACACCCACAGTGTGAGAGGGTTCATAGAGAAGATTGAGTCTGTGTGTTTTCTGGGTAACAGAGGAAGTGGCAGTCAGGGCAGTGTTAAAAGTAAAAATTCAGTACATGGTCATCCAAGGACTCCCAGACACAAAGGAGGAAGAGATGGGGAGCGCTGTAGAAGCAACACCTCTTCCATTGGGCACAGGCGGCAATAAATACTTACTGAGTTCTCAGAAAAACTGCATGATGGGGGTCCTGGAGGTGTGCCCCTCACCCAGTACCTTCTGCAGGCAAAGACCCTGCTGGGGCTCATGTTCATTAAGTTAAGATGGTTGAATGATGCTCCCCCACAAAGGGTGCCCTCTCTGAGTTTTGAGCCATCTTAGCTGAGTGAGGGCATGCCTGAGTGTCTGGAAGTGGGAAGCACCCTTCAGAAATCATAGCCCTTTACACAGAGTTGGTTCTCGACCAGGAGAAAGGTTATTTTTGGCGCTCTAGTCTTTGCTTTCATTGCCAGGAAAAGTGAGTGAAATTGTTAGAAAGCTGCACTGAGATCTTTCCATTTCTCCTGTAATAATAGTAATAGTAGTAGTAGAAGAGAAGAGGCCTTTGGTGTAGTGGTTAAGCCACTGCTTGGAACATTCACATCCACATTGGTTTGACTGTAGACCTGGCTCCACTCCCAATTTCATCTTCCTGCTAATGCATACCCTGGGAGGCGGTGGTGATGGTTCAAGGAGCTGGGTCCCTGCCACCCATATCAGAGGCTTGGATTGAATTCCTTGTTTTTGCCTTTGGTTGCCTCAGCTCTGGTTGTTGTGGGCATTTGGGTAATGAACTGGTAAATGAAAGCTCTCTCTCTGCTTCTCAAGTCAACAGAATCGGGACCAGTGTGGTGGTATAGCAAGTTACGTTGCCTTTCTCACATCAGAGTGGTATCTCATAGCCATCGTGCTTCTGACCCAGCTTCCTGTTAATGCATATAGGAACAAAGTAGATGATGGGTCAAGTGCTTGGATCCTTGCCACCTTTGTAGGAGACCCAGATAAAGTTCTTGACTTGTGGCTTTCAGCTTGATCTAGCCATTTGGAGAGTAAACCAGCAGACAGAAGATCTCCATGTGTTATTATCTAACCCTCTCTTTGTAACTCTACCTTTCAAAAAATAGGTATTGTAAAAAATGAATTAAAAATTCAAAAAAGTAAAGTAATCCTGAATTTAATAGCACAAATGAAATCAGGACAGCAGGCTTGTGGATTTATCCACAGAGTGAGACAATCAGTCAGATGTTCTAGGAGATCTAGAGAGCCCGCTGTGTAAGCTGTCCCCTCCCTTCCCCACATTGACCACTGAGAATCAGAGACTACTCCATGAATGAATGAATACTCAAGGAATACTCAGTATCAGCGAAACTGCAGGTCAAACTCTTGGGGAGCAATCAGAGCTATGGTTAACTCCACAGTAAAGAAGACAAGTGTTAGGATGAAAAAAGGTAAATTTCTTAGTCCCAGAAATTCCAGCTCGAAGAAGAGCAGTAAGAAGTTTTGTCTGCTTGGATTAGTTTGCTTAAGGATCTGAGGAGCTTCAGGAAGACCTAACCCAGATTCCTGCAGAGCTTGCTCTTTCTGTTGGCCAAAGAGGTGTTTACACCTCTGTTCAGGACAACCCAGCATGGTGAGACTGTGTACGTGATGTGTGCTGCCCATGTAATTGTCACACTGTCCCCTCTACTCAAGAGACCAAGAGGAGGTTAAGAGCAAGTGACTTGACCACAAGTTCTATCATGTTATGAATCTGTAAGAAGGCTCAGGGATTCTGGGCCAATATAGATTGGTGCAGATGGTTACAAAGGAAAGCCCTGGCAATCACAGGAATCCATGAAGGACATTTGACCTTAACTCTAGGAAGCAAGCCAGGGGTACCAGGACAAAGAAGATGGGAAGGATACTGCAGGCAGCTGAGGATGGAGAGCTTGATGAGGCTTGGAGGTTGGAGAAGATGGTGTATAAAGAGTGAAAACTAAGGGGAGGCAGAGGGAAGGAAATGCTGCACACACTCACTTTGTCAAAGAGCCTGCTCCTGGGCTGTGAGCAGTGACCATGCATCCACCATCCTCCACACAAAGTCACTAAGGACCCGAGTAGCAAGCAGGTCTTCGTGTTCTGGGAACCAGTGAAGGACAGGTGGCCTTGGCGACGCTTATCTTGGGCACGTAGCCTGATTCAAATGTTCTAACGCTTCCCTGGGTCACTTGGCTTGGCAAGTAGAAAGGCTCGACACACTCGACGAGCTTAGCTGAGCTAAGTTGGGCACTTACCTGGCCAGGCACATGATCATGCCACAGGTCAGTTCTGCGGCGCTGAGGCTGTTCCCATTGGGGGTGCTAGTGATGCAAGAAAAGAGGGAACATTAGTGGACCCAGACCAGATTCACACACCTATCCCCAGAGAAAGCTTGGAGGGCAGACTGTGTCCTCTGCTGCCCCTTGAGCTTGTATAGGTTCTGAGGACAAGATCTCAACCCCAGGTCCTTATCCTGAATCCTCTGTGGGATTCCTGCAAGGAATCCCCCCGCCTGGCTTCATCATTCCATGCAGCAGGACCTCCATAGTCTCTCTCTGCAAATGCACACTTTCCAATGCTCCATCCTGTCAGCCTACGGCTGAGCCAGTCTGTGGGACCCAGAGGACAGCCCCGGGCCACAGACCTTCATCATGCGTCCTCCCCCTTCCAAGCTTGCTTTTTATCAAGAACAAAGCTAATATTTTTGTCTTCACTCATTCAACTTGTCCCACCCCCGCAAGTTCCGAACTGAACGAATTCTGGACCTAACTTGCTCATGCATGGGGCAATGTTGCCTCTGTCGATTTTACAAAAATGAAAGTGGATATGGAGTCCCACAAAACTGTTTTTCTCTTCTCAAAAGACTTGCGTGTGCATTTTTGGGAGAATGAAACACATATATCCACCCTCCTTCTATGTCTCCAAGGTCATTCCAACTCTGGAAATAAAGGTCATCAGAGGAAAAGGCAAAAGACCCTGCATAAGATTAAAGAAGTCCCCAGAGGTTGTCTTTCCACAACACCACTTGGCTCCCTATAGGTGCAGGGTAAGCAGAAGACAGTTATCGTTTAACATCTCTGCTGTCAGATCATAACCTCTGTCAGGTGACTGGTCATTAACTCCACCCTCCAGTGAAGGGAAAAAGACCTGAGGTCAGAGAAGAGGACTGGAGATGGCCTTGCACACCATCCGGTGCCAGAACAGATACCTGCAGGACCGGCATGCTGACCATGATCTTTGCCGCAATAGGATCCTTCTCCTCCTGACCCCAGAGTGCACCAAGAGAAACTAGGGTCTTGGTTCCATCAGGGTTTGGAAAAGTGAGGAAGGTAATGTCGAACCACTGCACTTGAGGCTGTGTTACATGGAGCTAACCAGGGAACTGCCACAAACAGAACCGTGGAGGGGGTCGGGGCAGGACAGCCGGAGCCAAGAAGAGAGATAAAGTCATTGACCCTCTGCTCTTGCCCAAACCAGGCTGCAAACATTGGGACTATACAGAAAGTTTTGGCCTCTCTGAGGACCACTAAGCCATAAAGCACCATCTGTCTGGACTAGGAACCTGGACCTTGCAGCTCCTGGGACTCACTGGGGCTCCTCTGGCATCCAATTCACCCCTATCCACCACAACTCGCCCCATCCCCGCAGCCTCCACGACTTACTTCATGACCAGCACTCCTTTCCTAGTGGCAGCCTCCAGATCCACGTTGTCCACCCCGGTGCCAGCTCTGCCTACCACCTGGAGCTTTTCAGCTGCGTTGATGACCTCTGCAGTCACCTTGGTGGCAGAGCGGACGATGAGGCCTTCACAGTCCTAAAGCAGAAGTATTTTGCGTGACTCCCTGAAGTTCAGCCACACAATTGCTTACTCCCTCCCAGACCCAGGGAAGGCCAGCAATGGCTGCCCTTATGGCACTGGCAGCTCACTGCTTTCCACAGGGTAATGTGGATTAAATTTTGTGCCAACTTCTACTTAGCACTGGGCAGAGTGTGGTCCTAAAACAACAAGCATTTTGCCCAGCAAGGAGAGGTCCAGTCTTTGGTTTCTGGGTATCCAGCTCATCTCTCTCCAGATGGCACCACCACATCTGAAACCTGAAGCACGCCCAGGACCAGCTGTAGGCCTGCCCCGCTGGGGCATGCTGGCCATGTGTTTGGACATATGCTGGAAACCAGGGCCATTTTCTTTTACAGATTTATGTTTTACTTGAAAGTCAGTTAGAGACAAAGAAAGAGAGCTTCCATCTGCTGATTGACTCCCCCAAATGCCAGCAACAGTCAGAGATGGGCTAGTCCAAAGCCAGGAGTCAGGAGTGTCTTCTGGGTCTCCCATGTGAGTACAGGGTCCCAAGTACTTGAGCCATCTTCCACTGTTTTTTCAGATCATTAGCAGGGAGCAGAACTGGAAATGGAGCAGTCTGGACTCCAATCAATGCCCATATGGAATGCCAACATTTCAGGCACCAGATTAGCCCGATATGCTGCCACACTAGTCCCAGGGACAATTTTCTAGCAGTCTCTGTAAACAACATCACCCTTGTGCACTGCTGTGTTCAACATGAGCATTTCTACCTAGTGGCTGACTAGAGATTCAGAGCAAAGTGCTCAGTGTCGCTTGTGCACACTCTGAAAGGTTTTGCCATCGATCAGGCCTGGGTTCCAATACGAGCTCTGTCCCTCACCAGCTCTCAATTTGAGCCTTGGCCTCAAGCTTGGGAGGGGGAAATGAGGAAAGACGGGTGCAGCACTTGGCCCTCCTGAGTCAGAGCACCATTTCCTCTGTCAAACACGGAGCTCAGGGAGGGCAGAGGCAGCATCTGCTTCCACTTGGCCCACCCCTCTGCCTGACACATGGAAGATACTCAGTAAATTCTGGTTGGCTGAATGAACAAACGAAGTCAATGAAACACAGCTAAGGAAAGGGAAACATCTTTTAAAAAGATTACTTATTTGTAAGTCAGAGCTTACAGAGAGAAAGGAAGAGACCTTCTATTTGCTGGTTCACTTCCCAGATGGTTGCAGCAGCTGGGACTGGAATAGACTAAAGTCTGGAACCAGAAACTTTATCCAGATCTCCCATACGCATGGCAGGGGCCCAAGCACTTGGGCCATCTCCTGCTGCTTTCCCAGGCTATTAACAAGCAACTGGACTGGAAAGGGTATACTCCAGACAGAAACCAGCACCCAAATGGGATGCCAGTGTCTCCAGTGGAGACAGTATGCCACAATGCCAGCCCCTGAAGATAAAGGTCCTGACGGCTTCTAGACACAAGAAAGGTTGCAAAATTCCAGCAGTTGCAGGATTACTTTTCTGGAGATGTTTATGTTTCATGCACATCCACTGCTTGAGGTGGTGGCATCTGCTGACAGAGAGCAACGCGCAGAAATGCTCTTAAGCCAGAGTCAAGCACCTGGTCCAACCTCATATAGTGAATACAAAACTCAAGCCCAAAGTTAAGGCTGCCTGTGCCCTCAATTTCTTCCCATCGGTTGAGTGTCTGCAATGTATGTACCTGGCATAATGCTAGACTAACGGGGTGAGTGAGACACAATCCCAACCCTCAAACAGCTCAGTGTTGGAAACATCAATATTCACTATTGGAGTTGAGTGCTGTGATCTTACAGTGGGCAGCTCTCAAGAACACAGTGGGATAAGAAGTCTTAACCAGATGCCACCTCTGGGGTATCTGGCCTGATACTGAGGCCTGTACCCAACAGCATCTGGAGGGTGCCCTGGTCCCCGACTGCAACCTAGTTGGATATCAGTTAACGCCCAGGCAGAAAGGGAACACTGCCATCTGTCCTACATTTGAGTCTACCACACTGACTCCTCAGAAAAGGATGCTGCTACCCAGCCCAAATCTATTAGCTTTTCAAGGTACAACTCTCTTGGGGTGAGCATCTGATCTAACAGAGAAGACACTATTCGGGATACTCACATGTCATACTGAAGTGCCTGGGTTCTAGCCCTGGCTCTGCTACTGATTCCAGCTCTAGCTTCCTGCTAATGTCCTAGGAGGCGGCAGGCAATGGCCTAAGTAAGAGGCTTGGATTGGGTTCCTCATTCTCCCACCCACATCGTGGGCATTTGGAAAATGTCAGTGAATGGGAACTCCCTTTCTCTCTGTCTTTCAAATTGTAAAACAGGCATCTTGAACATCATATTGGCAAAGAGAAAGTTAATAATATTCAGTGTTGGTGATAATGTAGGAAAATAGGAATGTACATTCTCCATGTTTTTGGAAGTCAACTGGGTAACACATTAGCACATTTTTAGTTTGATTCCTTTGTAAACAATGACCTTCTAGGTAACTGGAAATCCACTGAGAAAACAAATCAATCTCCTTTATGAGTCCAAGACCAAGGTTCACAGCTCAACAGACAAGAGGAGAGTAAGGAGGAAGGAGAGCAGTGACCTCCCAACGAGTCACAATCCTATCACCCTGTCTCCCTTACCAAGTTCCACAGCCCCCATCTCAGGCCCAGCTCTGCTCCAGAGACTCCACTCAACATTCGCTTGGGCCACCATGATCTCTGAGCCTTCCGAATGTGCTGGAGGCTGCAGACCAAGGACTGTGTAGGCAGTTTTGCAGTCACAAGCACACAGTCACACCTCTAGATGGCTCGCCTACATGGAGATGTGGCCTGTAGTCTCTCATTTCTCCTCAGATCATCCGTCTGCATTGCCAGGGGCAGGAGTGTCTCTGCTTCTCTCAGCAGCGGGATCTGACCATGGAGTCTCCCACTCAGGAAATCTGGTCTTACCTCAGAAGTGGGCGTCACAGACTTATCAGTGTTAACTCGCTTCCAAGACGTCTTACAACCTCAACACCACCTGCCTGTATTCACTGATTCAGCACTGTATGCGTTGTGAATCTGTATGGCCACCTAGCTCCTGCTGAGGCCCTGAACCTCCTCAGACACTGCAAGACACCACCCCCGCCCAGGCCAGGACTCATCCCTCAGCGACTGCCCGAGCTACCTAGTCTGCTATTCTACTTATGCAAATCATGTCCTACCCAAGTGCCCACATCCTCTAACAGCCTCTGAGTAGTTCTTCTCCAGAGTCCTGGACAAGAATCTCTCAACACTGCTGCTTACTGCACTGTGCTGGAACAGGCACTCAGCATGCGTCCCTGCTTGCGTGCTGTGGTCTCCTCCCACTCCCCGTCCTTACACCCTCAGCTGCCTCAGAGCAGGGCAGCACACAATTCTGATCCGCTTGATTTACGGCCGTTCCAGACACACCATGCTGACTCAACCATGGAAATCCATGCCCATGCCTGCGCCTCAAGCCCCCACATGCTTCCTTTCTCAGGTCAGGCTTGGTGTCGCAGACCATTCTAAGTTGTTCCTATTCTAACTTCAATGGGGGACAAGTCAATGAACACTTGCCAGGCTGCAGCAAATGCAACTGGATCTGATTTTGTACATTTTGTGCAATCCTAACTTGGTGGTTATTTTTTTGTTTGTTTGTCAACTATATTCTCATATGAATGCTGCAGGAACCTGCTAATTTAAAACGCTTTGGAATGCTGAAGTCTTGCATGGAGACATTTATTCCTCCCTAATCTTTCTCAAACCTCCAGGGTTAAGTTATAGACAATGCAGGGCTGGTGTTATGGCACAATTTGTGAAGCTGCTGTTTTCATCACCATCATCTAATGAAGGCCTAATGAAGTGCTGGTTTCAAACGACAAATGTTAGGAGAAAAAGGAAAGAGTAGATATAAATGTGCTTCAATAAATTAAACACAGTACTGATGTCTAATTGAGTAGTCCTGACCAGCATTGCCATTTAATAAAACAGAAGAAACTATCAGACTGCATTGTATGATGTATTGCTTCATAAGATGTATGTTTATAAGCACATGTACACATATGTATTCTATCAGCATGCTGAATTATGATCGAAAATTAATTTGTTAGTGGGAGTCATGGTCCAGGTTTAAATGCTACTGATACATAAGAGTCTTTAAATGACTTCCTGCATGTTAGGCTGATTTAAAATGTGAGTTCCAAGCAAGATGCTTTTTTTCCTAAGCCACTGTTTTCCAAACTCCTTTGACTGAGATCTAAAGAAAGAAACACAATCTTAAGTTGTGATTGCATACTCACATCCCACAGATAAACCTACACACATATTTTAAATCAGCATTACTCTGGTATTTCCTATGTTGATTCTTAAAATGCTGATTACGACCCATTAAACTGTTGACTTGGTTCCCCACTAATGAGCTGTGCATGCTTCCAATTCCAAAACACAAGTCTGGAAGTTGGAGGGAATGATTATCTCTCAGGCCCAAGGAGTGAAAAAGAGCAAAGTGTGCCTGCCCAGAACGGAGGCAGGAGGACCAGTCCCAGCGAGAGTGTTAGAGTGTTCTGCAATGCCAAAGAGATGGAAGTGGGGGAGGGAGGCACTGGCAGCATCTCTGCAAGAGAATGAGAGGCACAGCGTGGGAACAAGGCCCTGGAGCAGCTGCCCGAGGACATGAATTGGTATTCTGAACTGAGTGTCTCATTTAAAAACGACAAGAAAGCTGAACCCTCCCAAACTGCCTAGCAGCCAAGCAGTGCCCTCACAGGTGTCATGTCAGAACCCCTGACATGCTACCTTCCAGCCAACTGCCTTCCCATCCCCCAAGCAATCCCACTATGAAGTGAGGCCTCCCATTTCCCTCAGGTCTGCCCCCACCATTCTGCAGGGGCCCTCCCAGGCCTCAAAGGTCACCCTTTTCCTTTGTGCCAGATGCAAAGCCCTGACTGAGCAACCCCCACTACCCTCCAGGTTGGAGAGCCAGCAAGTTGATCTGAAAGCCATGCCCGCTGCCTTCCTGGTCACTGCTCAGAGCCAAGGCCACCAATTGCATTCACACAGGAAAAGAGGAGCCCTTGAGAAACAGGGCCTGGGCTCTGCCTGCTGGCCCTGTCAGCATCTCCCATGTGTGTGTGGTGTTCCCCAACAGGCTACAAGTTTCCTAAAGGCTGGAGCCAGTTAGATATTTCTCTGGGTACAGGACAGGGTCTAGACACTGGATACGACACCATGGTGTGTGTGTGTGTGTGGTGGGGGGATGGGCGTTAGTGGGATGGGGCAGGAGGGCCACAGACAGTCGAGGGCGCAGGCAGCCCTCAGGACCACACAACTGAGGCACAGCTGGTACAATTGTAGCAGCCGGCAGGCTCAAGGGAAGGTTGGCAGCAGGCAGCATGGCGCAGGGTGTGCACTTTGGGGAATAGGGGGTGACCTAGCAGCAGGACAGATTGTAAAGGTAGGAAGTGCAGGAAATGAAGTAAGAGTTCACAGATGCCCTAAGACTGAACAAGTCGCCCAACCTTGCAGGACCTAGGGAAGTATCACTATAACCCATTTTAAGATTGCTAAGTGTATCTATTTCCTGGGGGTGTCTGGGCTCCGACACCAGTCCTGTCTGGTTACTCCTGGACAGCTATGAGGCCGAGCTTAAGGCCATCGCCAGACCTCAGGCACAGCTTTGGCGGGAGCAACTCGCCTCGCCCACCCCACCCCCTTCGCCCCTCCTCTGAACGCTGGGAGCAGCCGAGGGGCGGTGAAAGCTCCGTGCGATCTTGCGTCAGACAAAAGGCTCTGCGCTCTGCTGTTTCTCCAGCAGCCACGCAACAGGCTAGGGCCCCACCAGGACCCCTTTCATTCCCCCTCGCGAGTCGGCCAGGCATGTTAGCACTCCGGATCCCGGCAAGAGTCGCCGGTCCAGTTCGTTCGCAGGCTGTCTTGGGGGTCAGGAAGGGAGGCAGCGCCTGGCTGCTGGGGCCTCGGTGTGGGGAGGGCGCGAGGTGCCAAGCTGGCTTCCAGCAGGCAGCTTGCTGAGCCAACTGGAACAGCCTGCACTCTGCAGTGCGTGCCGCAGATGAACGGTTCTGAAACACGCAGTTGCAAAGTAAGCAAAAAGTTTGCATCTTGCAGCTTGCTTGCTGCCTTTACATCTAGCCGCATTCTTTGCGCCCTCTCGCACCGCGTGCTCCCGCCCACGCAGTCGCTGGAGTTCCCAGGTCTGGCAGATCCCGGGGCCGCAGAAGGGGGCACGCTGGCCCGACGCCACCATCCCGCTTCGGTGGATGATATCCCCAGGAGCCCTGTTTTTTTGTCCCGCTCTCCTCACCTGCAGCTCGGCTATTAGCTCCTCTTTGCTCAGATTCTGCTTCTCTACCACCTGTAGACCTCCATCTTGCAGGATCTTGCGACAGCAAGGGTCCAGGCTGTCACTGATAAGCACTTTCCGCAGATTGGCAAAGGCCATCGCTGGAGTTAAGGCTTCGGACTCTGCGGCTCTCCGAAAGCAGAGGAGCTGTGGCGGCGGCTGGAGCGCTCGCAGAACTGGGCAGGATCCAAGACCTCCCGCTCCGCCCTCTCCTATCTCCCCCATCTGCCCCGTCGCTCCTTTCGATTGGCGCGAAGCGCGCACAAACTCTCCGCCTCCTCCACCTCGCAGTTTCCAGTCTGCCAGGTCCTCGCCCAACTTGCTTATCCCGCCGGAGATGTATTTCCCAAGCGCAGCCAGGTCGCTTTCTGGCACCTGGTGAGCGAACACAAGCACGGTTTACGCTGACTGGCTGATTCATATCTGAAGTGAACGGAGAAACATACGTTCTTGAGGCGAGAGAAGTTAAGTTTCATCGTCACTTCTCTTCCCCGCGAAGGACTCATTCATTCCTAGATCAGGGTGGTATGGCCGTAGACGGCAACTTCATTCATTTCTTAACAAGGAATTCATTTCTTATTTATTTATTTATATTGGAAAATCAGATATACAGAAAGGAGGAGAAAGAGGAAGGAAGGTCTTCTATCCGATGTGATTACAGCTAGGCGCCGAGGGACACTCTTTACGTCTCTCCCGGCAGTACACAATGAAGAGGACGGCATTGTAACTAAACAGCAAGACACACACATACTTAAACAATCTACCAAAACCAAACCTTGAAAATACTGCCAGTACAAACTCCTAAAACAGGGGAGACCCAGAAACCAGTGTTGGATTAGACGTTGCTGGGGTGTGAACCTCTGAGGACCCGAGGTGGGAGTCACCAGCACAGAGACATGGGAGATCAAAGAGTTGCAAGATGAAACTACTTGAGACGTCACACAGTTTGATTTGTTCTAAATGAAGGATGCATGGAGAACTAGGGAATCAAACATTTGGATTGGCTCGACTTCTTTTTTGTGTGTGTGAAGTGTTTTTTTTTTTTTTTTTTTACAAACTTTACATAGTTAATTAGGGCATAAAGGTTTAAGGGCTACAAGAAAGTGGGTAAGACTATCATTTCCACACATTTTTTTTCTATATCTGGGGTAAAGGGGAGGTAAAGGGAGAAGCCCCACCCAGTCTCCCTCCCACCCATCCCAGGTCAGAGAGTCTTGCTCAAGTGGTTTTGATAGTTCAACAGTTATGAATTGCTGCCAATCTCACCATTCCAAGCACGAAGAAATCACTGCAGACTCCACTGGTTGACGTAGTCTGTCTTAGAGTCTCCATTTGCCCTGTTTTTCACTGTCAACATTTGGTTAGGGTAGTTGATTGATTTGTTCTGTCCTCTGTCTTTTCATGGTTAGGGATCTGAGTCCGGGAGTTCTATTGAGGGGATCCCTAAAGAAACTTTGTCTGAGGTGAATCCAGACCAGATTCTTGTGTGTGCTTGCTGGTACAGGGGCCTGGCACAGTCCATTGCCTCAATCAGCTGGTAGTTAAAATTGCTGGGTCAGTTCTGTTTCCAGCCCTGTCTTCCACTGCAACCAATGGGTGTTGCAGTCCAGCCTGGTTCTGCCCAGCACACACTTGGCCCTCACATAAACCAGTGGGAGCTGCAGCCTAGTTATTGCAGAGTGAGCCACAATAACCCCCACCAGCCTGCCCCCTATCCTGGTTCCCATGCTTGCCAGTATGTACCGCGGACTTGTCCAGTCTGTCCCACATCCCATTCAGCTCTCCTACATGTCAATGGACATTGAAGCCTAGTTCAACCCAACCAGCTCCACTATCCAGCCTGCATACATGCTGTTGGGTGTCCTTCTGTCCAGCCAGGTCTGCCCCAGTCCTGGTTTTCATGCTCTTCAGTAGAAGTGATAAACCAAGAGGGGGGAGCCCACTATTTCCCTTCTAGGCCACTCCCACTCCCACTCCTGGATTATGCACTCTCCAGGTGGTTCTGCGGATTAACTTGATAGAATTAGCCCCCAGTGCCAACTTCTGCCTGTTGATGCTGCAGCTAAGCCCAACCAACCCTCACCCACTCTATGTTATGCTTGCACCAGGAAGAACAGTTAGCCCAGCCTGGCTTTTCCCTGATCTAGCTCACATGAGGTCCACAGGTGTTGTAGCCTTGTCTAGTCTGGTCTGCACCCATCCCAACTCACGCTCTCCAGTGGGAGTGGCCGTACAGCAGGGGAGCCCTCCCATATTCCCCCTTCCGTCTCCATCCCCTCCCTTCCTGGTTCTCACGTGTGCTGGTTGGGCGCTGTGCCTGATCCGGTACAGGTAACCTCACCTTGGCATTTCATAATGTGCACTGGTTTTTGTTGCAACCAAACCTGGCTCGACCCACACTCTGTTCTGGTGCTCGGATTCACCAGCAGCTGAGTGAACTGATTCAGCCTGGTCTGCCCCCGACCTATGCCAAATTATGCCAGTGGGTAACTTTCTCTGGCCTGTTCTGGGCTATTTCCTACCATGCTTCTTGTGCTTTCCTGCAGTGACTGTGTCCTGCCAGAGCAATTGCCCAGACTCCTCCATCAGAACCTCTCCCAGTGTCATAATTTGCACATACCAGGGGGTCCATGAGCCAGCCATACTCAGTTCACCTCCTATCCTAGTAGAAAAAGTGGCCTTTCCTGACTGGTCTTCGACCCACTCTGGTTCTTACTGTTGGATGTTTCAGCCCAGCCACGGCTTGTCCATACCCACATACAGCTCACACACAGCTCAGTGGGGGTTGAGACCTCACCTAGTCCATCCCACATTTACCCTGGGCCTCCATAACACCAGAAGGTGTTGGAGTCTGGCCCGCCTTGGTGCGTCCAGTCCCAGTCCACACTTGTGTAAAGGGAGACTATAACCATATCCTGATCAGAACACAGCCCCCATTCTAGCCCACGCGCTCCTTGGTGGGAACCTCAACCAAGCTAGGATGTCTTCTTAACTTGCCAACCAGACCTGTTCCCATCCATAGATTGCACACATGCCAGTGGTTGCCCTGACTCAGCTTGGCATAGCCCCTCACTTGTCTCGGCCCTTGCCTTACACACTGTGGCTTAGCATCCCTGGCTCACGCAGACCAGTAGGTTCAAAAGCCTAGCTCGGCATGACCTGTGCTCCGACCTGATTTCTAATTTTGTTTGTAGGCTAAGGTTTGCTCAGCCCTGCCTGGTCCACCCCGTTCCATTACCAATTGACACATTAGCCAGCCATTGGAGCTACTTTGCCCAGCTTGTCTGACCCCCAGGTCTGGACCATGTGTTCACCAGCAGAAGCTATGACTCACCAGGGGAGTTTCCCAAGTTCCCATACTTGACCCACTCCCAGACCCAGTTCTCATAATGCCAATGGGTTTTAGGCCAGTGCCTGGCATAGTCTAGCCTTCCATTTGGCCTTGTATGAGCTGGTGAACGTTGTAGCCCGGCCCACCCCATACACTATTCAGAATGCACATTTGGGTGCCTTGGCCAGTCCAGACTGTTGCAGGTTCCTTTACCTGTGAGTGATGGCAGGCTCCTTGGCCACAACTAGCTTAGTCCATCACCACCCCAACTTGTGAGCTAACCAGTGGGGCTAGTATTTCCACGGGGTTTGGCCCATACATCCCCCACAGAATCTGCCCCCGGATATGGTTCTCTTGTGTGCTAGGTGATGTCATGGACCTGCCTAATGTGACCCGTCTCCTGATCCATCGTCATGTCAGGTAATAGGATATGATCCTGCTAGACAAGCCCCAAGCCTTAGCTTTTGCATGAGCTAGTGTTCGGTGGTCAGCATTGTTCAGTGATTACAGGTTCTACACAGGATTTTAAAAAGTTTGGTGTATCAGTCTTATCCATAGAGATCATCTGGTCCCTCTCCTCTAACCTAACAGGTCTCATTACCCTAGCTTGCCTTCAAAGGAAAAGTTACTCTGTTGTTGGGAATCTTTAGGATTGATTCACATCCCACAAGCACAGTGGGCTCAACATGGAGCTACCTAAGCAGCAATTCAAAGAACCCATGGGCCAGCTCTATTCAGTTCACCTCTTGACCTGGCAGGAATAATAGCCTTTCCTGACCAGCCTTCAACCTTTTCCGATTATTATTGATGGATATTACAGCACAGTTTAGACTGAGCCACATGCAGATACTGCTGACACCTGGCTCAGCATGAGCAAAAACCTAGCCTGGCCTATCCTACACCTGGTCCTCACGAGCACCAGTGGGTGCTGGGGTATAGCTCAGTCCGGCGCACTCAGCCAAGGTAGGAGGCAGCTGTGTACAGGCCAGAACGCAGTTCTCATTCCAGTTCCATGCTTACCAGTGGGAACCACAACCCAGCCAGGTCATCCCCTTAGCTCCCCAACCAGGTCTGTTCCCAGCTGTAGATCTTGCACGTGGCAATGGTTGCTCTGACCTAACTTGGTCTAATCCCTCACCTGTCATGACCTTTGCCTTTGGATGCTGTCTCCTGGCCTCACCCAGTCTGCCCCAAGTTCCACCACCTGCTGGTATGTGCTGAAATCTGGCTCTGCTCCATCTGCTCCCATCCCAGGCTCATGCAATCTGGCAGATGTGACAGCCTACCTGAGCTTAACTGTGCTCCAGCCTGGTTTCTGCTC
This sequence comes from Ochotona princeps, assembly GCF_030435755.1. Lineage (NCBI taxonomy): Eukaryota > Metazoa > Chordata > Mammalia > Lagomorpha > Ochotonidae > Ochotona > Ochotona princeps. Next base: position 102,105,050 of record NC_080833.1, on the reverse strand, counting down.
TTGCTGGTGAGGTAAGGCTGGCTCAGTCCTGTCAAGTCTGTCCCCCTCCAAAACCAACCCACACATTAGCTAACAACTGGAGTTACCCTACTCAGGCTGCCCAATACCCAGGCCTGGAACTTGTGCTCACCAGCGGGAACTGTTACCCGAATAGGGGAGTTTCCCAGGTTCCCCCACTTGGTCCACTCCCTGACCCAGATATCACATGCTCCAGCAGGTGCTAGACCCTTGCCCGGCATAGCCTGCTACTCCATTTTGGCCTTTGTGTGAGCTGGAGGATGTTGTGGCCTGGCCTGCCTCACACTGTTTCAGGATGCACGTGTGGGTGCTGTAGCCTGGACCTGCCCAGCCTGTTTCCAGCCCCAGCACCCATGAGTGTCAGTGGATTCCATGGTCACTCCTAGCTCAGCCCATCACCACCTCAACTCTTAAGCTAACCAACAGGACTTGTATTTCCACAGCATTGGGCCCACTTATTTCCCACAGAATCTACCCCCAGACCTGGTTCTTTCATGTGCTGGTCAGTGTCATGACCTTGCCTAATGTGACCCATTCCCTGTTCTGACAGTCAGGTACTTGGATCTAGCTCTGCTAGACAAGCCCCATGTGGGCTGGCATGTGGCAGTCAGCTATGTTTTGCGCCGACAGTCCATCTCAGTATTCCCATGTGGACTGGTGAATCAGTCTGACCCAAACAGATCTTACACACTCCCCACTCCAAACCACCAGGTCTCAGTCCCCACGCTTGCCTGCAAATTCAATGACCCCATTGCTGGGAGTCACACAGGATTCATTCCTTATCTACATGTACATTGGCCTTATCCATGGATGTTCCTAGGGATGTTATATACCCCAAAAACCCTAGAACTCGTTTCCTGGTGGCCAGTGCAGCAAGTGGCGCCAGACTCCACCTGCTGGCCACCCAAAGCCCAGGACTCATTCACTGCATGACAGTGGTGGCCATGGCCAGAGTCCCAAGCGTTGAGTCCAACCTGGTTCAGGTATCCCCAGCCTGATCTCATCAGGGTCCAGGTTATAGTGAGGGTGTGTGTGGAGGATAACCCTATTTTTCTGCTTAGTGCCCTCCTGTGATTTCCAAACTTGCATTATGGGAAATAAAGCAAGTACTTTAAGATACAGAAAATAAGTGATCATTCATAAAGCCAGAATATCTGTGAGACCATCCAAGCACACTGAAATCTTGGTCACACCTTTACTTCAAGTGGGTGGCACAAGAATTGTCCAGTTGTTTCTTAACTAGTTAAGAGACCACCAATGGGGAAGCTTTTCTGGAAACAATCTGGAATTGAATACACTTTCCCAAATTATGAATAACATGACCAGGAAAATTGCATTGCCTCTCTAAGACTTAGTTATCTTCTCCGTATTCTGAAGCTAACAGTATGATATTACCTACTTGCTTACCTCCTAATATTGTTTTGAAGATTGAACACAGAAACTACAAGTGAGTGTATTCCTTGAGTTTCGTTCTTCTAATCAACCCATGCACATTTATTAACTCTTTGTCAAAGGCCAGGCACTGCTGAGGTTTCTAAGAATGTTATGTTTTCAACGGAGCTTACATTCTGGTTGTATATAGAAATTAAAGGAAGTACTAATGAAAAATGGAACAAGATAAGCACCCAATGCTGTGGCACAGTGGGATAAACTGCCACTTCCAACACTGGCCTCCCATATTGAAACATCAATAAGAGTCCTGGCTACTTCTGATCTAGGTCCCAATTAATGTACCTGGGAAGGCAGTACAAAACGTTGTAGATACTTGGGGACCTGCCTCCCATATAGGAGCCCCAAATGGAGTTCTGAACTCCGTTAGTATGGCCCAGCTGTGGCAATTGTGGCAATTTCATAAGTGAACCAGAGGAGGGAAGGTCTCTCTCTCTCTCTCTCTCTCTCTCTTCGTCACCCCTCCCTTACCCATAAACTCTGATTGTCAAATAAATTAATAAATCTTAAAAATGAACTGGGTAGTCTCGGGGTATGATAAGGTTCATGAAAGAACTAAAACTGAATGATAAGAAGAAGCAGATAGGAAGGGGTGTTTGTTTGCTTGTATTTTATTTAAACCAGGAAAGGCATTCCTGAGAAACTATTTGGATTAAGATGAAATATAAAGTCAACTATGCAAAAAACTAAGCACAGAGAATCTAGGCAGAGGGAAAAAGCAGAGCAAGTGTGTGGCACGGTCAGTGAACCTGCCTGTCAATGCTTCTGCAGCATTCAGTGTGTGCTAGGTACAATGAGGCTTTGGTGTAATGATAACAAACAAATCACATGTGGCCCCTACCTTTGGGAAACCTGCAGTCTAGTGGTTGGGCCACTGTATGCTCAGCATGTGGTCTGTACTTGATGGGCAGGGAGACCTGTGGGAAAAGGCAACAACACCTAAGCAGAGATCCAAAGGTGGAGAACAGCCAGTGACGAACTCTCCGAACTCTCCGAGGAAGAACAGGAAGAACAAGGTCTCCAGGTAAGGAGGATGGAGCTTTCCAGGAAGTGACAGAAGGCCAAACACTGTAAGATGCAGAGAAAGAAAGGACGTGTCCTGCAGGGATCAGACCAGGGAGGAATTTTTTTTTTTTTTCTGGGAGGCAGCTGTGATGGCTCAAGTTACTGGGTTCCTACCACTTGAGTAGGAGACCTGGACTACAGTCTGGGGTTCTGGCTTTGGCCGTAGCTTAACCCCCAGCCATTGAAAGCATTTGGGGAGTGAACCAATAGATAAAGTCCTCTCTGTCTCCTTCCGTCTTTGCTTCTCAAATAAAATAATGATAATAAAGTATTTACTAAAAGAGTGATAAAAATGAGTCTCCAAAGAAAAAGTCAAGGTGTGAATAGGCAGGGAATAGAGATTGGAGGACAGGCTAACAACACCTATAGCTAACTTCCCATCTGTGGTAAAAAGAAAAATAGTTTGGATGGCATTGTAATTAGGAATAGAAACAATTGCAGGCTTAGTTATAAAGAAGTGAATAATATTAGCTAAATCTATAAAAATGTCTGTATGAATGCACCAAGAAAAAGCTCCATTTTACAGGGTTTTTTTGTTTTGTTTTGTTTATCATCATGATGATGCTGACAATGACTAGAAGATGGCAATGATTACTAGGTGATCCCCTTGGTTGGCACATGAAGTGACCTGGTAGTTTACACCCAGAACTTGTAAAGGCAGCTCTCTGATAGTGAGCCCTGATAAAAATCAATGAATAATGGATGAAGGCAGCCACCTGAGAAAGTATCTCAGCCTGACAAGGCCATTGCCTGAAGAGGGTCTCTGGAGAAAAAAGGAAGGAAAGAAGGAAGGAAGGAAGGAAGAAAGGAAGGAAGGAAGGAAGAAAAAGAAAAAGAAAAAATCCTGGAAAATTTTTTTCCATTAATGGGAAGGGCTGGTTTGCAAGTTCAAACAGATGATCCCCAGTAAGCTTTAGCCTGGGCCACAGGTATTTCAAGAGGAAGAAAGGAAGACTTCACACTTCACGTGGCAGTGAGGTATGCTCTGATGTGGGCTGGGAGGCGTCATCCCCTTTCATCTTAATCTGAATGAAAATGATCCTGCAACATTCTTTCTTTACCATGTCTTGTTTTTTAAGATTTATTTATTTGAAAGCCAGTGTTTACACAGAGGAGAGAGAGACAGAAGAGACAGAGAGAGAGAGAGAGAGAGAGAGAGAGAGAGAGAGAGAGAGAGATCCTCCATCACTGGTTTATTCTTCAGATGGCTTCAACCACCAGTGCTGAGACAGGGCAAAACCAGGAGCTTCTTCTGGGTCTCCCACATGGGTATTAGGGGTCCAACAAGCACTTGGGCCATCTCCCATTGCTTTCCCCAGGGCATTTGCAGGCAGCTGGATGAGAAATGGAGCAGCTGGGACAGAAACTAGAGCCTTTATGAAATGCTGGTATCACAAGTGTTGGCTTTATCAACAACACCACAATGCCGGCCCCCTTCTTTACCATTTGCGTCATTGTTTTATTTCCAGATGCTAGGTGCCAGTTAGTAACAGCTAAGAGGATCCGTTTTTCCACTAGCTGACCTGGGAGTGGTGCTCAGGCATTCTATCATGCAGCACGGACCCAGGAAAGTCACGACAGCACTGATAAGAGAAACCTTATCACCTCCTAGGTCATGTACACATACACCTCCTGCAGCCCATTCATAAACCTCCTCAATCCCAGGATCCTCTGCTTGGAGGCTCATGTTGCCCAAAAAGTGAACATGGTAACAAAATGTCAAGGGTCTATAATAGTTGGCAATTTTGAACTGCTAGAGAGTATAATTTAATGAATCTTTTGCAATAACCAGAGAGGTAGGAATCACTATGCTCATTTTACAGGCGTATGATATTCATTCCAGTTTAGTTACATGGCAATTAGGGGGTGATATTGTGGCATAGTGGTTAAGATGCCACTTCTGACATCAACATCCTGTATTAGAGTATCAGTTTAGGCCCCAGTTGCTCCATTTCCAATCCATATATCTGTTAACGCATCTGGGAATGCAGTGGAAGATGGTTCTTGCACTTAATGACTGCTACCACAGGTAGGAGAATAGGTTGGAGTTCTTGGATCCTGACTTTGGCCTACCTGGGCATTATGGCAATTTGTGGAGTGTTGAGAAGATGGAAGAAATTGCTTTCTCCCTTTCCCTATTTCATTTACCTTTCAAACAAATAAGTAATATATTATACACACATACATATATTAAAAAGAATATATATATATTCAAAAGAAGCTGAGTTTTAGTATTTCTTTAAGTGTCTGGTGAGCTTCTAATTGTACTGTCTTTTGAAATTTTCAAAGTAAAATCTAAGGCCCTTTTATCTTCAAAGTATTATGTCCAATTTAGAATTAAAAGAAAACACAATACAAAAGTCTTGAATATTTCAGTATTGGTGAAAGTTAGAAACTAGGTGTTTTTATTGCCAGGGAAGTTATCCAACACATGGGTATTTACTGATCCATATGAGTCTTTGTGTGCAGGTAGAATAAGGGCCCCTAAAGACATCTAAGGTTTGTGAATGGAACCACATGGGCCAAAGAAACCTTGCAGGTGATTATATTAGGGGTTTTGAGACACAGAAATCCTCCTGGATTATCTACGTGTATCTGATGGAAATCAGGAATCCTTCCGGGGAAATCAGAGTCAGAGAAGGCCATATGATGAGATGGGAAGGGCTGCTGTGAAAATGGAGGAAGGAACCACAAAGCCGGAGAGGGATACAAATGGCTTTGGGAATAGGAAAGGGCAAGGAAACAGTTTTCAACCCGAAATTCTAGAAGGAACCAGCCCTACTGGCACCTGACTGCGGTCCAGTGAGACCACTGGACTCTGGGAGTGGAAGAGTGTGGGCATGAAGTGTTTCAAGCCACCAAAAATTTATTCCAGAATTAGCAATAGGAAATGAAGGTACTCAGAGGCCAGCAACATGACCACATGTCATCAAGAGCAGAGAGATTAAACAGCTGCACAAATTCAAAGAGATTTTAGAAGACAGAAAGTTTTAAAAAAGTGAATGGGACCTTTTCACATTCCTTCTAATTAAACCAAAGGATTTATATTAATGAAAAACAAAAGCAAAGACAGACATTTGGTGTAGCAAGTGAGATGCCAATATCTCATATCCTAGTACCTGGTTTCAAGTCGTTGTGCACTCTATTTTTCTTTTATTTTACCTTATTTATTTTAAAGGGAGGGAGAGAGAGAGAGAGAAGAGAGAGATTGATTCCATCCTCTGCTTGTTCACTCCCCGAACAGCTGCAATGGCTGGATCTGAGCCATGATGAAGGCAGAAACCAAGAGCTTCTGGGTCTTCTGTGTGGGTGGCAGGAGCCCAAAAACTTCAGCCGTTTTTCACTGCTTTCCAGGTACTATAGCAGAAAGTTGGGTTGGAAGTGGAGTAGCCAGAACTCAAATGAGCGCTTACACAGGATGGTGTGTTGCAAGTAGTTGCTTAGCCAGCTCTGTTGTAATACCAGCCACTCTCTGGCACTCTTGGTTCTAGCTTCATGCTAATAGATCCTGCGAGGCGACAGATGATGGATCAAGCACTTGGATCTCTGCCATTGGTCTGGGGGACCTGGAAAAGATTCTTAGCTTTGCTTCAGGCCTGACCCAGCCCTGGCCATCTTGGGCATTTGAGTCGTGAATCAGTAGAATGGAGCCTCTCTCTGTGTCTTTTTCTTTTTCTCTCTCTGTCTCCCCCTCCCCACCACCACCAAAAAAAGTAGATAAGAATTTTAAAACAACAACTGAAACTGGTGTACAAGGGCAGGTACTTGACACAGTATTTAGGTCACTGTTTGGGATGCTTATAATAGAGTGCCTGGGTTCCCTTACCAACTACTTCACTTGCAATCCAGCTTCCCATTAATGTGCATCCTGGGAGACAGCTCAAGATCTTGCATTTCAGTTATCGGCAGAGAAATCTGGAGGGAGGTTGGGGCTCCTGTCTGTGGACTAATCTGTAAGCATTTGGGAAGTGGACCAGTGTTAAGCAGATCTCTCTCCTCTCTGACTTTATATTTGCTTCACTGCCTTTCAAATTCATTGAAAATAAAAGAAAACAAGTTAACAAAAAGCAAACCCTGAATAGTCCCAGCTAGCTAGGCCTACAGGCTGATGGGCAGGACAAGCGCTCTCTCTGCCTTCCCTCAGATCCCACAGGTGTCCTGGAGCCAGTGGCTGATTGAGGATACCTGAAGCCAGAGGTGGGCTGGGCAACATTATCTATCTCCCAGCCACTTCAGAGCTGTTTAGAGGAGTCTTTATAACCTATTGGCAAAATCTATAGGTGTTACTTAAGTGATAGGAGAAATAGTGCTTTGGTGCACTTAGGGAAGGGCACACCATCTCCATTCCTCATTCTTTCCATCGATGCTATATAACTGAATAACAAGGGTAGGCCAGGAGGAAATGGGGGAACTTTGCATCTGTGGAACTGATGTGACAAGCACGCATCAAATAGTCACAGAGAAGTGAGGTATCATTATAACCCTGCATACATGTATTACAGAAACTGTAGGGGGAGGAGGGAGCTTTTATTATCATTCTCTGCTAAGACAACCACAGAGGCGTGTGCATGTGTTACCCTCATGTGTTATCCTGAGAACAGGACCAGCCCAGAATGTCACAGATCCAGAGTAAAAGAATAAGCAGGGTGAGTTTCTCAGAGGCAGTCTGGGAGATCAGAGGGCTAATGAACTTTTGGATCCATTGAGAAATAAGTTCAGACAGTAACAAGCAGTCTAGCAACCACACCAGCATCCCTGGCCTCTAGCATTCTCCAGTTCTGCTCCTTTTGTCTCCCTGGGTGCTTGGACCTTTGTCTCATCTTTTTGGGCACTGCAGCCAAGGGTTTGCTTTCTCCTCTACTTGGACCTCATCGTATGGAGATTTCCAAGAAGATGACACTAAGGCTAAGGGAGACCTGGAGAGCCTATAGGAGGAGGAAGGAGAGATATGAGGTTCCTTGGAAGTGGTGAATAATCTTCCTGATCATGAAGAAATCACAGATGTTAATTAGGCCCTTTGAACCTTCCAGGAGCAAGAATGGATGGTAGGGAAAGAATGTTCCAGGCAAAGGAAACGGAGTGAGTGCAGATCCGGGTGGATGGAGGATGGGGTGGAGGCTGGGGAGTAAGCATGGAGTTTCTGTGACACTCCAGGAAGGCCCCTGTAGCCAGAGTCCAGGGCACAGAAGTGATTCTCGTACCACCCAGACCAGTGGCAGAGATCGCCGTGTCACTGATGCAGTCATTCACACAAGCTACGACAGTAAGTAGGGCAAGAACCAGGAAGTTCAGATTTCTCTTGTTCTTATCTTGTAAGAACATGGAAGTTGCAACCAAAAAAAGGGATCTGTGGCTTGTGGTGCAGTCCCTTGTCACACCTTTAAAGATTCAGTCACAGTTAATAGTCCCAGAGAAGGTGCCGCTTCCTGCCACCAGAGCGTGAGGCAGGACTGGGTCAGGAGAAGACTTCTGTTGGTGATCATCAGGGTCAAAGAATGTGGAATTCAAGCCAAAAAGAGCATCTCTAAGAAGATTCCTGACATAAACCTTCTTACCATTTCATCTCCTTTTAGTCTCAAGAATGAACAAGAAAGCTCTGTGAAGGACAGAGGTCTTCAGCTACAAAATCTTCAAAAAGTTTATCATCCTCCACCCACTCACTACTCCACTTCCGTGTGTGCTAACAAGTGACGGGTGAAGCTACTTGGGCCAGCCCTGGTCTCCCACATTGGGTGGGTACCTTGGTCTGACCCAGTCATGTCATCTAGTTTCTTCCCTCTATACTCCTGGTCTCACCTTCCTCACCTACAGTGCAGTAGCCCCATCTATGGAAGCCATCAGAAGTCATTCCTCCACTGACAAACATGCCCTCAGAGGTCCCTCCTCTGACATAAACCCAGATCCCCTTCTCTGGGGCAATCTGCAGCCTGCTTCCTGCAACATTTGCCACATATCTTAAAACAAAAAAGAAAATAGAATAGGCTATATGCTGGCAAGTTGGTATAGTTAACACAAAGTTAGCATTAACCAGACCCAGAACACCCATCAGCAACTGGTTGCTTTTCTCCCAGCACTGTAACACTTCCCTAGGTACAAGGCAACCTATGCAATTGCCTACAACTGGGGGTGGGTTTCTTAAAATAAACTTGACCCAAAGTAATGGCAGAGTTTGATGAACTCTGGTAATTGTGTGCAAGAGTATAACTACCATAAAAATTAAAATATAGATTCATAACACCCTAAAATTTTTCTGTTACCTTTTTTTTGTATCTGATACCTTAGCCTATTAATAGAGAAAAGTTTGCCTGCTTTTGAGTTTCAGAGGAATGGAACACAGCTTGTCTGTGCTATGCTCCTCTTATTCAGAATAATCTGTGGGGATCGTTGCAATAATCTAGGTTCATTGCCTTAGCTAGTATTTCATTTTGTGGGTAATTTTGATACACACCTTCTCTTGTGTTAATATGTGGGATTGGGATGACTAGGTCCTATAGTAAGTGGAAGTCCACCTTTGTGAGACCCTGTCATGCTGTTTACCAATGTTGCTGTGCCACGTTGTTATTACCAGCAATGATTGAGGGTTCAAATTACTCACCACCAGCATCAACGCATGCACTTGTCAGGGTTGTGAACTGTAACCATTGTGTATCATTTGACAATACAGAGATTACTGGGTTCTCACTAGATGTGTGTGGCTTTGAAATTGGGCCATGTCTGATTTTTCTTATGCTTCTCTTTTGATACATAATAATAAATATTTAATAAATATTGGTTGAATATTTCTTTTAAACTTATTTAAGAGATGGAATTAGATGACATATACATCTAGAGAGAGAGAGAGAGAGAGAGAGAGAGAGAGAGAGAGACTTCCATTGCTGGTTCACCCTCCAAATGTCTACAGCTGTTAGAGTGTGGCCTAGCCAAGGCCAAGAGCAGAAAGTCAACCTAGTCTCCCCCATTGATGTCAGAGACCCGATCACTTCAGCTGTCATTTGCTGCCACTCAAGGTGTGCATTAGCAGGAGCAGAATGAGGACTTGAATTCAGGCACACAGACTACTTAATTACTGTCTTAACTACTAGACCACACATCAACTCCTTTTTGAATATTTCAATCATAATACATTTAGAATCAGATCTGAGATTTGCTTTAAAATATCTACTAGTGGAGGCTGAGTGTTTGAGACATCAGTAGAAACACCTGTGCCCCATAACAGGACCCTGGATGCACCCGCGTGGGAGACCTGGAAGAATCCTGGCTTTGGATTGGTGCAGCACCGGTCATTGCAGTCACTTGGGGAGTGAATCATTGGACAGAAGATCTTCCTCTCTGTTTCTCATCCTCTCTGTGATCTGCCTCTCCAATAAAAAAAAATAAAATAAATCTTTTAAAAAATTATGAAAATGTAAGTCTATTATAATTTACCTACTATATTTTAAAAAACTTCCCTCTTTGCTTAAAAGACACACATGCAGAGACAGATTTATATACAGAAAGTTCTTGTATTTGCTGGTTTTACTCTCAAATGCCTGCAACAGCTGGAGCTGGGCCAGGCTGAAGCCAGAGGCTCGGAGCTCCATCTGGGTCTCTCACATGAATGGCAAAGATACAAGAATCTGAGCCGTCATCTGCTACCCCTGGAATGCCCATTGGAAGAAAACTAGACCAAAAGTGAAGTAGCTGAGACTCGAGCCCAAGCACATAGATATGATACGGGGGCTTCCCAAGTGGGACTTCAATAGCTTCACCAAACACCTACTCTACATTTGAAATCAGCTGTGTGACCTGCATGCCATAGATTACTTTTTTCCAAAAAAAGTTTTTGGAAACTCGGATGTCAGATTTACAGAGAGAAGGAGATACATAGAGAGATTGTCTGTCTGCCAGTTCACTCCCTAAGTGGCCACAATGGCTGATGCTGCACCTACCAGAAGTCAGGAGCCAGGAGTTTCTTCCAGGTCTCCCACGCAGGTGCAGGGTCTCAAGGCTTTGGGCCACCTTTGACTGCTCTCCCAGGCACAGGCAGGGAGCTGGAAGGGAGGTGGAGTGGCCGAGACATGAACTGGTGCCCATACAGGACCCTAGCACATGCTATGCAAGGACGCCAGCCACTAGACTATGGCGCTAGGCCCCTGCCATAGATTTTTTAAGCTGCAAATTTTAGATAAAGTTTATTACTGTAAAACTTTAAAAAGTTAATCTTGTGGGCCTCATGCAATGGCTTAGTGGCTAAATCTTCATCTTGCAAGCACTGGGATCCTATATGGGCACTGATTCGTGTCACAGATGCTCCGCTTCCCTTTCAGCTCTCTGTGGCTTGGGAAAGCACTAGAGGATGGCTCTAAGCCTTAGGACTCTGCACTCTGAAGGGAGACCTGGAGGAGGCTCTTGACTCCTGGCTTTGGATCAAGCTTTTGCAGCCATTTGGGAACTGAACCAGTGGATGGAAGATCTTTCTCCGTGTCTCTCCTCTCTGTTGAGAGTTTGAGTCCTAACTCTGCTTGTGATTCCATTTTCCAGATAATGAGGACCCTGGGAGGCAGCTCAGGTACGTGGGTCCCTGTCATACATGGGAGAGACCCAAACTGAGTTCCAGGATCCTGGCCCCAGCCTGGCCCAATCCTGGCTGTTGTGGACATTTGTGGGAGTGAACTGGAAGATGGAGAATCTCTGTCTTCGTTACTCTCCTCTCTCTCTCTTTTGCTTTTTGAATGAACTACAGTAATGCATTTAAACTTGAAAAATTCTATTTACATTCTGCTGGTTGGAATTCAATCAGGCGACAACATCTAACTCCAAGAAAGGGCTGGGACATGCTGTCTGTGTCCTGGGAATGAGCAGGTTGATGATAAGCTGGCAGCATCTGTGACAGGGACCTGAAAGAAGCATGGAGTTGTAGAAATTCTGGCCAGAGATGTGGCAAATCCATTTTTAGATCATTTCCTGGGGAGCACTGCACACACTGGTGGCTGCTCTTGGATGTAGGGTGGTATGAATGCTCTCAGTCCTTCCAGCTCCAGCAGCAGCGTGGGTGTGAGTTATCAGGCTGCTCGCCAAGTTCTCTCCGTTACCCTGAGGGAGAGTATCCGTGGAGAAGTAGAGCATTACTAATGTCCCCAAATTTCAACAATCCAGTTTTTCTACTCTCTGGGTAATTATTCATGGGTTCTCATTTATCTCAGGGACTCGGGAAATCTCCAGTTTGTGAGCTCTCTTTGTTCTCCGCTGTGTCTACACCAAACTTCTCACTGTCCACAGCATTCCATGCTGGAGCTGTCCACAGACCAATGTTTCTGATCCTGCCGTGAATCTCCTGCCACCCCACATGCGGTTGCCAGATGGATCTGTGACAGTCCTTTGATTGCCCAAGCAGATTAGAAGTGCTGCCTAGGTTACCATTTCTCTGTTCAAAGCAGCCAGACACCTGGTCACATGTTTGCTAGAGACAGAATAACAGCTTTTACTCTGTCTCCACCCCTTTATCTTACTCTTGTTACAAAGGTAATCAACCCTGAAATGGCCAGAAAACACTGTACTGATCATGTAGGCATGATCAGTAAGGAAGCAGGACAGTTTAGGAAGACCCCAAGGAAACTCAGCATCTTATAACAGAATTGCTATCAATCTCCCAATACCTAAAAACTTACTGATCATGTAGGCATGATCAGTAAGGAAGCAGGACAGTTTAGGGAGACTCCAAGGAAACTCAGCATCTTATAACAGAATTGCTATCAATCTCCCAATACCTAAGGCCTATTCTCTTCCAAACAAAATCCCACCCCCTTATCCCTCTAGCCTTCCATGCTGCCCTATTGCTTTCTTGATGACGTGTGCAATCCTATGACTGACAGTTCTCCCTGGCCCAGCCAATGTCCTTTCTTTTGTGTTATTACCCTCACAACGCTCTTACACCCCACCCCATGAAATACCAATCTCATTGCAGTTTCCTGGATATGTCATGGCTTTTCATGTATTCATTAGGTATCACACATCCTATAATGTCTAGTCCACTATTAATATCATTTAATGACTTCCCATTTCAAGCACAACTTCAGTCTCTAGGAGTTTGACTGGGTCTACATTATATATATATATATATATATATATATATATATATATATATATATATATGGCAAAGAGACAGAGACACAGTAAGAGGGGGTACCATCTGCTGATTCACTCCTCAAATTCCCACAGCAGCTGGGACTGGGCTGGGCTGGGAATCCCAAGTAGTTCTCCAACATGGAGCAAGGACCCAAATACTTGAGCCATCACCTAACTGCCTCCCACGGTCTACATTAGTGGGAAACTGGAGTCAGGAACCAGAGCGAGGTATTGAACCTAGATTTTCTGACAGGTTTTTAGTACTTTTACGTCTCTATTAAACATGTTTAATGTTTTCTTTATCCTTTTTGTATGTGCAGAATATAATTGTCATAATTATTTTTATGTTCATGCCTACCAGTTTTATGATTGTGGAGCTCTAGGCTGATTTCCATGAACATTTCTCTTTATTATGTGTTCTGTGTTTCTCTTTCTTTGTATGCCTGGCAATTTTTTTTAACATTACATTCTGTATCTTGTGAATTTTACCTTGTCACATGCTGGCTTTCACTGCCCTTCTCCTATTTTCTCAAGTTGTTCTGAGACATAGTTAAGTCAATTAGGACTAGTTTAATCCTTTAGCTATTTCAGTTCAGCTTTGTGAGGTCAGATGAAGGCAATTCATAGCTTAGGGTTAATTTTTTCCTTCTGTTGAATCAGTTACAGCATCCTGTGAATTAAGAAATTCTAATCTGGCTCAGGAAAAGACAGATGACTCCTGTCCTATGTGGAGCTGGAGTTTGTACCCTCCAGTCCTTTCCATGGTTTCTGGCAGTTCTAACACGTGCATACCAAGATCACTCTCCACTGGAAACTCGAAGGGAACCATGTTACAGATTCTGAGAATTATTTCTGATGTCAGCTCTCTGATCTCAGCACTTGCTCTTTGACTCAGGAGACTACTGGACTCCACCTTGTTTCCTCATCCCGGCTCTGTGACCTGGAGACTCTACACACAGCCACCTGGGCAGTCTGTTCACTGGTCTCTGAGAGATCACTGTCATTTGCTGCCTAAAGACCAACATCTTGGAAGCCTTGTTTTAGACATTTTGTCCACTGCTTATCTCAGGTGGAAGGGTAAACCTAGGCTCTGTTATTCTCTGTCACCCAGGAGTAGAAGTTCTAGGTAGCTTCATGGAGGCTCAGTTTTCTTTTGTCTTTTGGGGGATTTATTTGTTTTAAAGGCAGAGTTGGAGGGAGACCTTCCATCTGCTGTTTCACTTTCCAAATGGTAGCAATGTCCAAGCCTAACAGGTCAGGATTCTGGAACTCATTCATGTCTCCCACGTGCATGAACTTGGACCAATTGGGAACTGACCAGGCAGTTGTATGCTGGTGTAAGTGATGGACTAAATGTCATCCTAGACTGGCTGGTGCACACAGAGTCAGGTCTGGGGTTACCATAGTGAGGATTCTGGGGAGACGCCTTAACTAGATCACTGGACTCAAACCCTGGCCACAGATATTTTCCTGATATTTTTTTACAGGATAAGTGACCTTGGAGTATATATATTGGGACTGGGCCTAAGGTACACTGATTTCACTCATTTACTCAGAATTATCAAAACTACTCAAATAACACCCTTGGAACACTCTTCCCCATGTTGGGGTCTCTAAAGTGTCATCAATTGATCATCCCCCATTCCGGGGAGGAGCTGATGTAGTTTGACAGTAAGGAGTAGGCCCCTAGTTCTCCTCTCCTGTGGACACAGGAGAAAAAAAGGCAAAAAAAAAAAAAAAAAAAAAGGCTGAAACACTTGTCCCACTCACCTTCCTCCATATCTGACCCTCTCCACCCTAACTGCAAGCCTACATGGGCATGCAACTTTCCCTACTATGTAAACAACGTTTAAAAATAAAACCATAAAATTTGAAAACTTTGATTTAAAAAATCCTTATATGAACCTCTCCCTTCTGTCCATGAGAGAGCCCTTGCAAGCCATGTGCTGAGAATGGTGGAGTCCCCATGATGTGTGTCTTTTAATGAATGTGTAAGGCAGAGTTCTCTTCAACAATTTGACCACCCTGTATTGCACTATTAGGTGACCGGGAAACACACAGCTATTGTGTTGAGCCCCTGAGATTTGGGTAGTTACAGAAAGAGCAATTTTCTAACCAAATATATATCTCCAAACTAAATTACATTATTTAAATTATTTTTGTTCAATCTGCACAATCTAGAGATGCTGTAGTGTTATAAATGTGTAAAATGGAGAATCAAGATGGCAAGATAGGGTAAGGACACGTTTAAACAGATGGAGAAATATTAGCCAGTGTGAAGCAGAGAGGGCACATTCCAGGAAATAGGAGAGGACAGAACAACAGCAGAGGAATACCTGGAGACTGACAGACACAGGAAAGCAGCAAAAACACAGTATAGTGTTGCAGTGACTGATACCCCAGCATCATTCAGCAAATGGCGATCTGAACTCCACCAGCAACTTGAACTGCACCAGCAACCAGTTGGGAAGGGACTTTCACTGGAAGCTCAGGAGGTGAACCAGGACAAAGATCTGCCCATCCTGCTGGTGTTTGATTTGATCAGGAGCAAAGACAGAGAGGCAGGTCCTAGACTGGCGGTGCAGGAACAGAGTGACTTTAACAGCCTACTCCTCTTCCTAGAGCCGAATTGGGTACCATTTTGTTTAAGGAGGCAAGGGCTATGGGGCAGTGCTGTACATGGACTGAACTGGGAGTGAACACATTTCTGGCTCAGTGAGCCACAACAATGTGGTATCCTACAGGTTCCACCCAAATAGGTCTGGGTAGCCCTCAGAACTGATGACCAGCAAATCAAGAACTCCAGTAGTGGCACATCAAGTGCCATTTTGTACAGTGTGGCAAAAGTTTTAGGGCTGCAGGGATAACAGTGAACTGTGTGTGTGCTGAGCTTGTAAGAACTCACTGAGCTCAGTACATTGCACTGGTCCCACAGGAAAATAATACTGACGTTGGCATTGTACAGATCAAAATAGGTTCGTGTGGGCCTCAAACCTAATGGCCCACAGGTTCTGGCGGGACTGCCACTAATAACAACCTAGCTATAAAGGACACCTGGTGTCTCCCTAATCCTGGGACCTGCTCCAACCAGAAATGGGAAAAATGTTATATAGACAATGGTGCAGCCTCAGCATGGTATCACAGGAGGTGGAGATTGGTGAGCCAGAAGCTGGGGCTACTGAGACCATGGTGGAAATCTAACATAAGAACTCCGATCTGGAACTTCCTGGGAAGAGTGGCAGAGCTGACTGCAAACAAAGAGCCATGTATAAAGTGCACTAAGTAAAATCGAACTGTAGACCAGTGGGTGACACAGCTTAGAAACCTGCCCCAGGGAGAAGAATCTGCTAACCAGAAGTACAATGACCAAGAGCAAAGAAGAGATAAGGCACAATGAATAGTACTGAAGACTCCCCTACAATGGAGCAAAACCCTTTGCCAGCCTCAGAGTTCACTGAGGGAGACATTGAGAAAATGGGGATACATAATTCAAAACACTTGTTTGGCCAGGGGTCTGGGGTGAAAGGACCCAAGCCAGGTTGGACCCAATGCTTAGGACTCAGCCCAAGGACACCATTGTCATACGGTGAGAGAGCCCTAGGCATTTCCAGGCCCTAGAGATTTCTTCCCTCAGAGTAAGTATACCATGTGGGAGTCTTGGGAACTGGATTAAGTCCCTGACTCTGCCCTGCTGCCACCATCTTGAGTCAGAAAGAGTTTGGTTGGTGTTAGGCTGGGAGCTGGGGTGAAAGGAGTCCTTTGCAGTGTGGCAGATGCAGGGGGGTGCTTGAACCAGACCGGACCCCAATGCTTGGGACTTAGGCCAAGGCCACTGCTGCCACATGGTGACTGAGTCCTAGGCTTTGGCTGGTCAGTGCACCTATTTGGCACCAGGCTCTGCCTGCTGGCCATCTGGCAGTGGGCTCTAGGGTTTTTAGGGTAGGTAATTGCTGCCTAGGAACACCCAGGGATAATGTGAGTGTAGGTGAGGGGTGAATTCTGTGTGCTTCCCAGTGATGAAATCACGGAACTTGCTTGCAAGCATGGGGACTGAGATCTGGTGGCTTGGAGGGGAGAGTCCATAAGATCTATTTGGGCCAGACTGATTCACATAGGAATCCTGAGATGGGCTGCTAGCGTAGAGCATCACTGACTGCCACACACCAGCCCACACCAAAGCTATTGCTTGGGGCCTATCTGGCATGGCTAGGTACCAGTACCTGACTGTGTGGTGGAACAGGGAACAGGTCACTCTTGGCAGGGTCAAGACACTAACCAGCACAAGAGAAAACCAGATCTAGTGGTAGATTCTGTGGAGGAAGTGTGGACCCAACCCTGTGGAAATACAAGTCCTGCTGGTTAGCTTAAGACTTGGGGTGGTGATGGGCTGAGCTAGGTATGACCATGGAACCTGCCATCACTTACAGGTAAAGGAAGTGATAACAGTCTGGGCAGGTCAAGGCAGCAACACCTGAATGTGCATCCTAAAACAGGATGTGGGTTGGGCCGAGCTGCAGCTGGAAGGGGGAGGAGCGGGCAGGGCCAAGCAAACCTTAACTCACAAGCAAGGATAGAAATCAGGCTGGAGCATAGGTCATGCTGAGCTAAGCTCTTATACCTATTGGTTTGCATAAGGCAGGGATGCTAGGCCACAGCATCTAAAGCAAAGGCTGAGACAGGTGAGGGGCTAAGCCAGCTAGGTCAGAGCAACAACCACTTGCTTATGTATAATCCAGGGCTAGGAACAGGCCTGGTTGGGGAACTATGAGAGTACAACCTTGCTGGGTTGGGGTTCCCATTGGTGAGTGTGAGGACCAGCGTTGGGGCTGCATTCTGGTCTGGATATGGATGTAGTCTCTCTTGGCACAAGTGTGAACTGGGGCTGGGCACACCTAGCTGGGTAGACGCTAGCACCATCTGGTGCTCTGGAGGACCAGGGTAGATGTAGGACAGACTAGGCTAGGTCTCTGCCCCTACTGAGCTATGTGTGAGCTGTGTCTTGGTATGGGTGAGGCTTGGCTGGGCTGAAATATCCAACAGTGAGAACCAGAGTGGGTTGAAGACCAGTCAGGAAAAGCCATTGTTCCTGCTAAGACAGGAGGTGAACTAAGTAGGGCTGGCTCATGGATCCTCTGGTATGTGCAAATTCTGACATTGGGAGAGGTTCTGATGGGAGGAGTCTGAGCAACAACTCTGGCAGGACACAGACCCTGCAAGTGAATGCAACAACCACGATAGGGAGCAGCCCAGACCAGGCCAGAGAAAGATACCCACTGGCATACATTGGCATAGGTTGGGGGTGGACCATGCTGAACCAGTTCACATCGCCCACTGGAGTATCTGAGCACCAGAATGGAGAGTGGGTCGGGCCAGTTTTGGTTGCAGCACATACCATACACATTACAGCTGGGACTGGGTCCCTACTGGGCTGGGCTAGGCTGCAACCCTCACCAGTATCAGCTGGAATTGAGGGTGGCCGGTCTGGGCCAAGCTACAACACCCACTGGCAAATGCCAAGGTGAGGTGGGCTGTACCAAACTGGGCCGCAGTGCCCAACTAGCACATGTGAGAACCACGGAGGGAGGGGGCAAAGTTGGAAGGGAGACTGTGGAGGGTTCCCCTGCTAGAACACCACTCCCACTTAAGAGCATGGGCTGGGATGGAGGCAGATCAGATCAGGCAGGACTACAACACCTGTGGGCTTCATGTGAGTCAGATCAGTAAAGAGCCAGGTTGGACTGACTGTTCCCACTGTTGCAAGCATAAATTGGAGTGGGTCTGGGTTGGTTGGGCTTTGCCACAGCATCAGCTGACAGAGGCTGGTACTTGGGGCTAATTCTGTCAAGTTAAACTCCAGAACCACCTGGAAAGTGCATAATCCAGGAGTGGGGGTGGCTTAGGGGGGAAATAGAGGGCACCTCCTCTTCGGTTACCACTCCCACTGGAAAAATGAAAACCAGGACAGAGGCAGGGTTGGCTAGACAGAACAGTACCTGCCAGTATGTGTGTGGGCTGGATAGTGGGGCTGATTGGGTTGAACTAGGCTTCAATGCCCATTGATATGTATGAGGGCTAGATGGGATGTGGGACAGACTAGACAAGTCCGTGGTACATACTGGCAAGCATGGGAACCAGGGCAGGGGGCAGACCTAGTTGGGGGTTATTGTGGGTTGTCTGCCCGACTAGGCTGCAGCTCCCACTGGCTTGCGTGAGGGCCAGGTGTGTGCTGGGTAGAACCAGGCTGGACTGCAACACCCATTGGTTTGTGTGGAAGACAGGGCTGGAAGCAGAATTGACCCAGCAATTGCAACGATCAGCATGTGCATAAGCTGATTGTGGCGACAGGCTGTGCCTGACCCTGTACTAGCAAGCACACACAAGAATCTGGTCTGGGATCACCTGAGACGAAGTTTCTTTGGGGATCCCTCCAACTGAACTGTTGATCTCAGAACCCCTAACATGAAGAGACTATGTCATCCAGTGGATTCTGAAGAGATGTTATCATGCTTGGAACGGCAAGATTGGCAGCAATTCAGAACTGTTGAATTATCAAAACTGCTTGAGCAGGAACCTGGAGGATGCCCCACATCGGGAACCTGGGATGGGTGGGAGGCTGAGTGAGGCTTCTCCTTTTGCCTCTCCCCTGACCCCAGATACAGAGGAAAAAAAAATGATATTAGTGTGGAAACAATGGTCTTACCCACTTTCCTGTAGCCCTTGACCCTTTGTGCCCTTATCAGCTAGGTAAAGATTGTAAAAACAAAACAAAACAAAATGAAAAAAACAAAAACCAAACTTGTTATAAATCATCTCAGCAACAAGGAGAAGCACATAAAGCAGGCATTCAAGGAATTCAAGGAATTTGTCACACTAGAAATGAATCAAATGAAATCTGATATATCAAAAATGAAGACTACAGTGGAGTAAATTAAAAATACAGTGAAGAGTCTTCAAAATAGAATGAAGGAGGCAGAAGAAGGAATCACAGAATTGGAAGATATTTCCCGTCACCAGGGGGAAATAAACAAAAAGCTGGAAGCAGAGCTGGATCAGACCAAAAACAGTATTCAAGAATTGAAAGACACTATTAAAAGGCCAAATATAAGAGTTATGGGAGAAACCGGGTTTAAAAACATATTTAGTGGAATAATAAGGGAAAATTTCCTTAATCTAGAGAAAGAATTGGGAACAACATGCCGGAGGGGCACAGAACTCCTAATAAGGTTGACCAAAAGCCATGTTCACCGTGACACATGATAATCAAGCTCTCTTTATTCCAACATAAGGAAAAGATCCTTAAATATGCTTGTGAAAAAAATCAATTGACATATAGAAGAATGGCAATTAAATTCACATGAGACCTCTCACAAGAAACTCTACAGGGCAGAAGAGAATGGAGTGATATTTCAGATTCTAAAAACAAATAATTGTTGACCCAGGCTAACGTACCAACCAAAACTTTCCTTCGTCTTTGAAAATGAAATAAAATTCTTCTACAGTAAAGAAAAGTTAAAAGAATATCGTCTTCCAAACCTGCCCTACAAATGATACTTCAAGAGGTTCTCTTGACAGAGAAAAGGAATAGCACCCAACAAAACCAAAGGCAAATGTGAAGAACATCCCAGTAAAATAACAACAGAAGACTAAATCAATGAACAACCCATTGCTAAAATGACAAGACCAAATTATCACCCATTCATATTAACCCTGAATATAAATGGCTTAAACTCATCAATCAAACGTCATAGATTAGTAGACTGGATTAAAAAAATAAAACCCATCTATTTGTTGCCTACAGGAGACACATTTCACCAACAAAGATCAGCGGGAGCTGTATCTCATGGATTTTGATTTTTTTTTATTTCATCTCTTCAAAACACTTTCTTCTGATTAAACTCTTCAATGCCTCATAGATCATACAGTATCATCATTTTCTTCAAGAAGTTTCTTGACTTTTTTTTAAAAAAAATGATTTATTTATTTTTATTGGAGAGGCAGATATACAGAGAGGAGGAGAAACAGAGAGGAAGAGCTTCCGCTGGTGGTTCACTCCCCAAGTGGTCACATGGACTGGAGCTGAGCCAATCCCAAGCCAGGAGCCAGGAGTTTCTTCCAGGCCTCCCACATGGGTGGAGGGTCCCAGGCCACAGGCAGGGAGCTGGATGGGAAGTGGGGCTGCAGGGATTAGAAGCAGCACCCATATGGAATCCCGGTGCATTCAAGGAGAGGACTTTAGCTGCTACGCCATAGCACCTGGCCCAGTTCCCGATTTTCTTTTTCATTTCTTCAGTGACACATTAGTCATTCAGTAGCATGTTATTTAACTTCATGGTGTTTTCTTTTTTTTTTTTCCTCTTGTTGATTTTTTTTGTGTGGTTTTTCTTTTAGGGGATGTATAGTAACTACATAATGGAGACTATCATATCTTGCAGCATGTTATTTAACTTCATGGCATTGTAAATTTCTATTCTTTTTCCTGTTGTTGAGTTTGTATTGTGGCTTTTCTTTTTACGTGGTGTATAGTAACTTTGTAATGGAGACTACTATATCCAGATGTGAATATACAATGCAGTATGCATCTCTACTTCCAAACAAAGATGGACCCCCAATGAAGCTATTTACTGTATCTTGACAATAGGATGCTGGACTCTCTGCCATTGTCCATACCTGCAATGATGGATATATGACTGTGTATGAATAACTATACTATAGTAATGATGTAGAGGAACTCAGTGAGGTGGGGAGGAATTGGGGAGGGGATAAGGGAAATCCCAGGGCCTATAGAACTGTATCATAAAATGATAATAATAAAAAGAAGTAAATTTAAAAAAATGTGTAAAATGAGAGAGCAATTAGATAAATTATGCATATCCATTCTATGTAATATTTATTATATAATAACTGACATTATAATTATGAGAACCCAAGTTGGTACTTTGCGTGGCAGTTGGACACCCATGTCCCACACTGGACTGCCTGAGTTTGAGTCCCATTCTCCGCCCTGGCTCCTGATTACAACTTCCTGCTAATGCAAACCCTGGGGGGCAATGGTGATGGCTTCAGTGATGGTGTTGTTATCACTCATGTGGGGGACCTGGACTGAGTGTCTAGTTTCTGGCTTTAGCCCTGACTCAGCCTATTGTGAGCATTGAAGGAGTGGGTCCACAAATTGGATCAATCTATTTCTAACTCGATGTATCCTCCCTCCTTCCCTCCCTACCTCCTTTTCTCCCTGCCTCCCTCCCTCTCATAAAATAGAAACAGTTAGAAGATATTAATGTGTTAATTTTATTTCAAAATGTTCATATGGAATAGTAGAAATTATCTATGGCTTCAAAGGGGACTTAGCACTTGTGATAGGCCTTTCTATGTGTTATTATGGGAATAGTTTTGGACAAGAGCAACATTTAAATCTTCACATTTTATCATTGAGTCGGTTGAAGGTTTGAATAGAGCAAGGAAGAATTTTCCAGCAGGCTGTCTCTGGATCAGCCCTCCAGTTTGCTGACCACCTGCAGATTGGGACCTCGTAGCCTCCATAATCATACAATCTAATTCTTTACAATAAAGCTCTTTCTCTCTAGAGTTGCCCTCCTCACTCATTCCGTTTCTTTGGAGAAACTTGGCTAATACCAATCCAGTGCTATTCTGTTCAACAGCACACTATTTTACAGAAAATCATTGAGCCAGATGCTTTCCTTGACTTTCCCCGCTTATTTTCTTTATTATTCTCCTCTTCCAGTTTGCTCCTGTGGTTTATCGCTCTGCTTCGGAGGTACTCCAACTACATTCAGGTTTGACGCACATTACATACATATGTTTGAAAGAGAGAGAGAGAAAGTGAGCGCACGAGAGAGAGAGAGAGACCGAAAGAGAAATCTCCCTTTTGCTGATTCTGCCTGCAGCAACCAGGACTCTGCGTCAGGCTGAGGCCAGGATTCCCGCATAGCTGGTAAAGACACAAATACTCAGGCCATCATTTACTGCTCCTAAGGATGTGAATTAGCAGGAAGCTGGATCACAAGTGGAGGAGACAGGACTCAAACTGCACTCCAAAATGAGATGCAAGCACCTCAAGAGGCACTTAACCTGCCCTTATTTTTTTTTTAACTGTATTTACTCATTTGAAAGACAGTGAAAGAAAGGAGAAAGGCACACACACACACACACACACACACAGAATTTTCACTCATGAATTCAGTTCCCACATGCCCATGATAGCTGGACCTGGGCTAAACTAAAACTAGAAACCAGGAATTCCATCTGGCTCTCTCATGTGGGTGACAGTGACCCGAGGACTTGAACCATCATCTGATAATGCCAATGAACACTAGAAAGAGCCAGGATTGGAAGTATGGAGGTGGGACTTGATCCTTGGCACTCCAACTGGAATGCAAGTGTCCCAAGTAGACAACTTAGCCTGCTATGCCACAATGCCAGCTCCTTAGTATTTCTTTTGCTGATCTTAAAACTTTAAGAATCTTGGTTTTTCTTTTCTATTTTGTTTATAAGAAAGAGAGAGACAGTGAGAGAGTGAGGGGGCAGAGAGAGAGAGATCTGTCTTCAGATTGACTCCCCAAATGCTCACAGAAGCAGGGGGTAGACAGTATCAAATCCAGGAGCCCAGCTGAGTTTCCACTTGTGGGTAGCAGGGACCCAAATACTTGAGTTACAACCTAATGTTTTCCAAGGTACACTTTAGAAGGAAGGTGGGTCAGAAGCAGAGCTGAGACTCAAACCTAGGTACTTTAATTTGGTATGTGGGTGCCCCAACTGGCAAATAAATTTTTGCATCAACCATAAATATCTTAATACTTGGTCCTTCTAAACTGCTAAAACCTTAGACATAGAGGCCTATGCTGTGGCGCTGCACGTTAAGCTGCCAACCACAATGCCAGCATCCCATAAGAGCACTGATTTGCATTCCAGCTGCTTCACTTCTGATCTGGCTCTTTGATGTGCCTGGGAAAGCAGTGAAGATGGTCCAACTGTTTGGGCCTCTATGACATCCATGTGGGAGACCCAAGTGGAATTCTAGTCCTAACTTTGGCCTGGCTCAGCTCCAGTCATTTTGGAGTGAACCAGCAGATGAAAGATCTTTCTCTCTTTAGCTATGTCTTTGAAGTAAATAAAAATAAATCTTAGACAAACAACAAAGAAGGAACCTAGACACAGACAAATAAAAATAAAGGCATTTTCTTGGTATTGCACACTTGACACAAAGATCCTTCTTGAAATTTTGCACAAAACAGACTGTCCTACATAAGATTGGACATTATTCTAGACTTTGAGAAACCAAAATTGACTGGGATTAAGTGACATTTGGAAATAATCCAACTGTTTCTCTATCATGTCTTTGAAATTTGACAAGTTCAGAGGTATTGTCACCAGCAACATTAATTCCATTTCCTTATGAATTTTCCCAGATAGCTGCTGTTTCTCCACTGATGTACTGACCCATTTATTTATGTATTTATTTTTAAAAACTTGTTTATTTATATCAAAGGAAGAGAGACTAAGATAGAGAGAAGATAGAGAGGGAAAGGCAGAGGAAGTGAACTTCTGTTTGCTGGTTCACAACTCAGATGCCCTCAACAGTCAGGTCCGAACTAGGCGTAAAGATAGGAATCAGAACTCCATCTCCCATCTCTCACAGGGGCATTGGAAATCAAGTTTTTGGGCCGTCATCTGCTGCCTACCCAAGCTCATTAGCAGGACGCTGGATCGGAATATCTGGGACTGTAACTGGTACTTCGATATGGGATGTCAGTGTTGTAAGCAGTGGCTTAACCCATTTTGCTACAATATTGGCCTCTCTTTTTAATTTGTTTAAATCAGATGAGTTACCAGATAACAGAAATAATTTAGTTCATTCATTTATACTTTAAAGGCAGAGAGAGCGAGAGAGAGATATTCACTCCCCAAATGCCTGCAACGGCCAGGGCCGTACCCAGGCTGAAGTCAGGATCCCAGGACTCTGTTCAGTCTCCTGCATGAGTGATAGGGACCCAGGCACTTGAGCTTCTCCTGCTGCCTCCCATTGTGCACATGAGCAGGAAGCTGGAATCAAAAGCAGAGCTTGAACCCAGGCACACCAATATTGGGAAAAGACATCCCAAGCATTGAGTTAACAGCCGAGTGAAACACACACCCCTGACTTGACTCTCATTCTTCACTCTGAGGCAGACATTTTGTATTCTAGAAAACCAAGCCTGAAATAAATTATGGTCAGGTTTTCATAGGGCCCTTGAGCGCTGTGGTTCATCATCTCAGGTTGCTCTGGCACTTTTCTTATTATGGACAATTTCTTAGGAATCTCCTGTCCACAACCGTTTCATTTAAACTCAAGAATCAAACTCAGTGATTTGAGTCATGAAGTGACTTCTGTTACTTTAGAAGTCAATAAATTCAGTGTTTATCATGGACCAACTCTTGTTATCAGCACTATCATACATATTCATTCATTGGTTTCTCACGACATTCCTATCAGGTGGGTTTAGCACTATCTTCTGTAATAAAATAAAGATCATACTAACTTCTCCACAAGGAATATAGACACATAACGACCCTCTGATGTCATGCAGCTGATATAGGGCACAGTTGAAATTTCCATCCAAGTAGTCTGACTCCAAAATCACACTTAGCACTACAACACTGTTGTCTTCCTAATTCCTTTGTTGTGATAAAAAAGCAAATTCTTAGCTGTCCTAAGACTCATTACAAAGGCTACAGGACAGAAGAGATGAGAGAAGTTAATCAGTTAACAACAGCAGGAAAAAACAGCAAAAAGATTGTTTATGTATGTTGAAACTTTGGCTCAAATTCCAGCACAGCTGACCATCAGGGCCATTGTCGCCTGTTTACATAGAAACTTTCTGGACTGCTAATCCCAATCAATTCAGAAGCAACACCACTCCCCCAGTGGACTGCCCTCCTAGCTAAACACTTTCTCTCCCTTAGTGTTGTCTGCCCTTCTTGTCTGATGTCATGTAATTAGTTTAATGTGAACAGGCTATGCTTTTCTTCTTGAAAATTTAGAGAAACACTCTTAGTTCTGGTTCAGGCCAATGTTTACCACCTGCTCCACAGTCTTGCTGCTGGACGTAGGGGAACTTATCCCAGGACTTTGTCCTTTCTCTGGCTGCTCATAAAATCATTTTGGGGGAGGATGTTTGGCACAGCAGTTAACATGCCATGAGGAACATCTGCATCCATCACAGGAGTGCCTGGCTTTGAGTCCCTGTTCCACTTCCAATTCCAGTTTCCTGCTAATGTCCACCGTGGGAGGGGCTCCAGGAGTTGGATCCCTGCTACCAATGTGAATCCTGGGATGAAGCTCCTGGCTTAAGCCTGTCCCAGCCCTAGCTGTTGCAAACAGATCTCATGTCATGCTGTCTTTCAAATAAATAAAAACAAAAGTAAATCCTGTCCTTGCACCTCATTCCCTGGCTAAATTCCTGCTGCCAGGCATCTCTGATGTTACCTGCTATCTTGCTAGGCCTTCCAGACTGTTTGCCAGCTATACCTCCCTGACATCTTCCTGTCACCTGCTGAAGCTGTCCCAATCTGGTAGAACGATCTCTAGATTTAGGGGTCTTAGCTTTCTCCTGGTTGATCAACAGAACCTGTTGCTACAGAATTCTGGTTCTGACCCTAAATCCAGTTAATCTCAATCCAATGAAAGAGAGATATTTATGAAAGAGATGGAGGTGAGAATGTTTAGAGACCGGCATGATTAATTGGCCGACATGTCACAGAGAAGCTATAACATAACAAAAAACCGTAACAGTCTTTGTCACTGGCTCAGAATTCCTATAAATGTTGGAATTCCCTGAGTGATGAGAGTGTGTTGTATTATTCACAATGAGTCTCTTTAGATCATGCTGATGAGCTTATACTAAAGGTGTGGATTCAGGGGGTACCCTAAATTGCTCAGAACCAGACTGGTTTCCAGAATGAGCCACTGAAAGGAGGCTCGATGGGCAGCCCCAGCCGCTAACCTCTGGAAAACGAGGTTGAAGACTGTAGATTGGACTCTATAAACGCTGTTTTTTGTTTCTGTAAATTGAGAAAAACAAATTATTTGAGAGGGTTTATATGCTCCTATCCAGTGGTTCTTTTTCTAAACCTCTCAAATGGCCCAAGTGCATCTCAGGGCCAAAGCTGGGAGCAGAACTCAGCCCAGCGTTCCACATCGGGGGCTGGAACACAATCACTTGAGCTATCACCTGCTACCCCTCTGGATCTGCTCTAACGTGAAGCTCAGATAAAGAGCCAGATCCAGTATGAATCTCGGCACTCCGGAACCCTGGTACCTAACTGCTAAGACAAACAGCTGCTTAGTATGCAAATAAAGCCCTGATGTATAATAAACATAACATGTCAGTCTATTTAATCCTGTTCTTCGTAAAAAAAAAAAATGGGGGCCTGCATTATGACACAGCTAGTAAAGCTGTATATGGGATACCAGCATCTCATGTGGGCTTTGCTTTGAGCTCCGACAGCTACACTGTTGATTCAGATCCCTGCCAATGTGCCTGGGAAGGCGGTGGGAGAAGGCCCAAATGCTTAGGTCCCTGAACCCATGTAGGAGACCCAGGTGAAGTACCCAGTTCTTAGTCTTGGCCTGGCACAGACCTGAAATTTATTTCTCTGTATCTCTGACTTTTGAATAAATAGTTTAAAAAAACTTACTCATTTTCACTTTATTTCAAAGGCAAAGAGACAGAGGCAGACACAGATTTTTCTTCTGCTGATCTACTCTTCAAATGCCCAAAATAAGTCAGGGATGGGTTAGGCAAAAACCAGGAGCCAGAAGTTCCATTCGGGTCTTGCATGTGGATGGCAGGGCCCCACCTGCTCCTCTCCCAACCAGTACACTAATAGGAAGCAGAAGTGGAACTTGAAACCAGCTACTCCAATATGGGATGTCAGTATCCCAAAAGGCTACTTAGCTCCTGTGCCAAATGCCTGGTCTAATTCCTGCTCTTTTAAAAGCTAGCTGGCAAACCAATTCTTCAGCTTTAGCACATAGTGCTTGAATGAAATTCATTCAGTCATTTTGCTGACGGACTTCTAAGTCAACAAAAACAGAAAGTTTAGAAAAAGATGACACTGTGGGGGAAATGATCAGAATGCACATTCTTGATCCATTTCAGCTGTGCTCAGCAGAGCAGACTGCAGAGCTCTGTAACAGGTTGAGTACAGGAGAGTGGCATTAGGGATGAGGGGGTGGGGTGGGGTGAGGAGCTGCCCTGGGAAGAGTTCATCTAAAGAGAAGCACCTCAATCTTTTCCCCCAGAGAAGCTTGGGGCCAGGATTGTCCTGATCTTGAACTTCTGCTAGCCCATGACTGCCTGTTGATCTCATTCTCATTTAGGAATTAGCCAACAAGTGTGAGCAGAGGTCACAGTCACTGCATGGCACAAGAGTTGAAAGGAACTTTGAGGTCCCTTTAGAAAAGAGAGATTTATTTATTTATTTGAAAGACAGAATAGGGAGAGAGAGAGTGCACACCTTTCACTGGTTTACTCCCCAAATGATTGCAACAATCAGGCGGGGCTGGGCCAGACCAAACCGAAGAGCCTGGAATTCTTTAGTTTTAGATGATGTTTACATAGTCAATCAGGAAGGGAACGATCTAGGGTTAGGGAAAAATGGATGTAATCATTGTTTCCAAGCTTTTTATTTTTTCTTTTCATTTCTAGAGGGAGAGGGGATAGGGAAATAGGGGAAAAGCCATACCCAGCCTCCCAACCATCTCAGTCCCCGAGAATGGAGAATGGCCACCCAATATCAACCCAGAGTCACAATGTGATGCATGCTCTGAGAGTTCTGTGCAAGTATATGCGACAGTTCTGAAATGCTATCGATCTTGCGAAACCATGGATGAGGAAATCCTTCCAATGTCCATTGGCTGACACAGTTGATCTTAGAGTCTCCAGTCGCCCAGATATTTGCTGTCATCATTTAGCTAGGGTAGTTGTCTATATGTTCTGTTCTCCATTCTCTGCTATGGTACTAGATGTCCTCTACAGGTCCCAATGGGCTGCTATGTCTTCCATGTGCACCATGGTCTGCTGTCCAGTACTCCATCCTCTACACTGTAAAGGACCAGTTCCCCTAGGTTGGCTCATGGACCTAGACCAGCAGGCCCAGGGCCCTTTGGGCCCGCTACCCCTGGGAGTCTATAATTTTATTTGGGTATTCTACATGGATGGCAGGGACCTGAGTACTTGGCTCACCATCAATTGCCTTCTTAAGTGCAGTATCAGGGAGCTGGGTTGGACCCAAAGTAGCCCAAACTTGAACTCAACATTCTAATGTAGGATTTGACACCATAAGAAGCAGCTTAACACACTGCACTATAATCTCGGTCCCTTCAGGTTTTTTCTTATTGTTCAGTGTTGATCATAAACAAGTGTAATTTTTTCTTTCTTTCTTTCTTTTTTTTAATAATCTTACTTAGTTGACTAGGGAACAAAGTGTCAAGGGCTACAGGGTGAAAGTGGGTAAGACCATTGTTTCCACATCAATATCATTTTACCCTGTATCTGGGGTCAGGGAAAAAAAACAAAGGGAAAAGCCCCACCCAACCTCCCACCCATCCCAGAGCTCCATCTATGGAATTTTTTAAAGTAATTGAAGCTCTGGCGTGGTGGCATAGCAAGCTAATCTTCTACCTGCAACACTCACATCCAATTCAGGTGCTGATTCAAGTTCCAGCTGCTCCACTTCTGATCCTGCTCCCTGCTGTGGCCTAGGAGAGTAGTGGAGTGGCTCAAGGCCTTAGACCCCTACATCCACACGTGAGACCTGAAGCAGACTTCTGGCCCCATCCATTGCAGTCATTTGGGGAATGATCCAGAGAATAGAAGATTCTCTCTCCCTCTCTCTAACTGTGACTTTCAAATAAAAATAAATAAATCTTTAAAAGGACAGAAAGTGATTGGAGACAACATTGGAACATGTTGGGATTTCACAGGATAATCGCTATTGTCCCTCCTTTTGAGAAGCCTAAATGTACTGCACTACTGCATGCGTTCCCCCGGGACTCCTCAGTGGTGGCCGTCCTGGCCAGATGGTGAAGTCTTGGCTGATCCTCCTGAGGCTAAGGACACATTCCTGAGGGACTGAAAGGGGCAGCGCAGGAGGCACAGGGAAAGGTTAAGTCACAGAGCTCTCTGCGTCTTGTGGTGTCTCAGCCTGTCCTAGTCTGGGTTGTCCATGTGTCAGGAAGATTCTGCTGGATTTCCTGTGTGTCCTGGCGTCTCAGAAGCTCATAGGTGGTTTGAATGCTCAGCTCTAGGCATTGCACAAACCCTTCACAACCTCCACAGCACACTCCTGGTTTTCCTGTCTTCCCTAATACCAGTTGACACTTGACTTCAGTATTCGCTCGCAGCTTACAGTGGTTTAATGCCTGCTTTCTCAACACACAAGTCTGGTATGCAGAGTGCTCAGAGAACTGAAGTTGCCCCACTTCTGGGAATCTATCCAAATGAAGTGAAATCTGCATTAAAAAATAACATGCTGCCCTATATTTATAGCAGCACAATCCACAATAATGAAAACATAGAAACAACTCAGATGACCATCTAAAGAGAAATGAATAAAGAAAATCAACTCCATAGAATACTACACAACCATTTAGAAGAACCAAATGCTAGCATTTGCAACAAAATGGTCCCAACTGGAGACCATTATGCTCACTGAGACAAGTCAGTCCCAAAAGGACAAATAACATGTTCTCTCTGCTATAAAACAAACTGCATGCAAAAATACAAAACTAATAGATATATAGCTGAACAAGTATATACATATATTTTCATAGATGAACTGTATAATGGAGTCTAGCATTCCAGGAAGTGAAGATACTTTGCAATTAGGCATCTCTACTCCTGAACAAAAAGAGGACTCCCAGGGAAATACTTAAAAAATACTTTGACAATATGATATGATACTAAATTCTCTACCTTTGTCTATACCTACAATGCATGATGCACTCAAATAGCAGAATGTTAAACTTGTAAATGTTACGAAAGGACTATAATACTGTGATGATATGGAAGAAGTGGTGGGAGAGGAAAATGGGATAGGGAAGGTAGGAATTCCTATACCTGCAACACTGTATCATGGAAAGTAAGAATAATCAAAAACTCCAAACAATTTCTGATTGCCTATAATGTGTCAATTGTACAAAGTGTTGGAAAACTGAAGACAAGTTCTGAATAAGCAGCTTAAAATGCAGACAGTGGCACACAAGCGACAGTTTGTTTGGTATTAAACATCTGTCCACCAGACGGCTCATGAGAAAATCTGTTGTAAAAGAACTGCAGACAGAATTTAGGGGCATCTGCCCATTGGATGAACAGACAGGCAGCCTGAGCTCTGTCTTGCACACGTTCCCGGGTTCTGCAGCTGCCCAGATGCTGGATGTGGTGGTCGCACAGGAGGCACACGAGCTCCCACATCCCGGGGTCCTCCCCAGCAGCGGCAGAGCACTCAGAGTGAAATAGGGAGGTATCATCGGCAACCACGGCCGCTTGCGCGATGCACACCCTGGTTGTTTCGGATCCAGTCGCTGCCAAAGCACCTGGAGAGCAGCGGATCTCGGCTCAGGTGCTTGCGTCTCTACCACCCATTCGGGAGACCCAAGTGAATTCCAGGCTCCTGGCCTTGGGCTGGTCCAGCTCTGGCTGCTGTGGATCTCTCTCTTTCTCTGTCTTTAAATTAAAATGAAAATAAACTTAAAAAATTAAAAGAACACAGTCAACCTTTATTTTTTATAATGTGCAAGTTCTTCCAATTGCTTTTAGCTTTTCAAAAATGTTATCTACTTGTAATAAACACACTAAAACAAACTGAGAGGTTAATAATTTGGAAAGAGTACAGTGCTTCCACAATTCAGCTATTGGGGGTCTCTACTGTTAAGGGTTTGTTGTGAATTCATCTGGAACAGGATTTACTCGTTTTGGCACTTTCGGTGTTCTAGAGAATTCCTTGTCTGTACCCTGGGCTCAAGCCACTAGGGGTCTCTCTCCCCCCGGTTGGGACTAACAAGAATGTGTCAGACATTGTCAGTTGCTTTCATACTGTAAATAATTTGGAGCAACTTGCTTCTTAAATTAATTTGTTTCTTCTCATAATGGATTATGGGCATCTTTCTATTTCAGAACACCTGAGTTGATTGCATTCTGCAAGCTGTTGTACCATGATTTGCTCAGAAAATCATTCAAAATGCAAGTTCTTTGCAGATACCTTGTCTTTCAAGGAGAGAAAGGTCATTTCATAGCAGAGGGAGAGCAAGCTTCTATACCTTGCCCTTTCCCTTGTGATTCTTGGTGAGTGAAACAGAAAGGGAAGAAAGGGAGGGGTTGGTGCCATGGAATGGCAGGATAAGCTCCCACCTGCTATGCCAACATCCCATATCAGTGGTGATTCATGTCCCAGATGCTTCCCCTCCAGCGCAACTCCCTGCAGGTGGCCTGAGAAAGCAGTGGAGGATGGCTCAAGCCCTTAAGCCCTTGCACTCACATGGGAGACTTGGAAGGATCTCCTGGCTCCTGGCTTTGGGTCAGTCCAGCTGTGGCCGTTGCAACCACTGGGGCAGTGAACCAGTGGATGGAAGACTTTTCTCTCTGTCTCTTCTTCTGTGTGTAACTCTGCCTTTTAATAAGGTGAATGTGTTGTCTGGTTTCTGTATCACTAATGACTGAGTTTAAACCAATGGTCCTTTGAGTAGTTGAGTGTGTTATTAAGCTTTAGAATGGAAAGATGGGGTGGGCCACTTAACTGACATCTAGGACAATCCTATACCTGCCCCTGCATAGATTTCTTATCACTTACTTTTCTTCATTATTCTATAAAGATGAACTTCAGAACTAGGTACTTGATGGTTAAGTTGCTCACACCCCATATTAGAATACCTGGTTTGGAAGCTGGCTCTGCTTCCCATTTTAGCTTCTGCTGAAGTGTACCCTGGGAGTCAACAGGTGCTGGCCTAAGTTTGTAGGTCTCTGCCACACATGAGGGAGACCTGGGGGGGGTTCAGGGCTCCTGATTTCAGCCGGGCCCAACTGTGGCTGTTGTAGACATCTGGGGATTAAATTAGTAGATTGAAGCTATTTCTCGTCTTTTTTACTTTGTCCATCTGCCTTTCAAATAAATAAGTATAAGTTATTAAACTTGTAAACACAGAAAGACAAGGGCGAGCTTTGGCTTGGTGGTGAAGACATGGCTTGGGTGGGCCTCATCTCATATATATTTTTCTCTTTATAAAGATTTATTTATTTTTTTTGGAAAGGCAGATTTTCAGAGAAGGAGAGACAGAGAAAGAGCTTCCATCCACTGGTTCACTCCCCAAGTGGTCACAATGGCTGGAGCCTAGTCGATCTGAAGCCAGGAGCTTCTTCCAGGTCTCCCACACAGGTGCAGGTTCCCAAGACTTTAGGCTGTCCTCTACTGCTTTCCCAGGCCACAAACAGGGAGCTGGATGGAAACTGGAGCATCCAGGACATGAACCAGCACCCATTTGGGATTCCAGCATATACAAAGCAAGGATTTAGCCCTAGGCTATTGCGCCAGGCCCTCATCTCGTGTCCTAAGTGCTTGGATTTAATTCCTAGCTTTAATCCTGGCTCTGCTTGTATTTCTAACCTCCTGCTAATGAGCACTCTAAGGGGCAGTGGGTGATGGCTGAAGTGCGCAGCTTGTTTTGGGGTATTTGGGGGATGAACCAGTGGATGGGGTCTAGCCCTCATCCTGTTAGTCAAATAAATACACAAAATAATTTATAAAAGAGCACAGAAAGCATTGCTTTGCATTCTCAAATGAGACATTCTGACTGTCCTTAAGTGAACAGGAAAGCAGGTCCTGAAAACACAGAGCCGATAAGAGGCAAGGAAATTCCCGAGAGAAGGTCAGGTGGCAGCTGCTGAAGGATACCACCGCCCACGAGCAAAAGTAGTTGGTGAGAAACTCTTTGTGGGAGAAGAGTTGGGAATCTCTGAATGAGTCATTATAAAAGTGTGTCATCTCGGGCCTGGTGCGACAGCGTAGCGGTTAAGGTCCTCGCCTTGAATGCTGGGATCCCATATGGGCACCGGTTCTAATCCCAGCAGCTCCACTTCCCATTCAGCTCCCTGCCTGTGGCCTGGGAAAGCAGTCGAGGACGGCTCAAAGCCTTGGGACCCTGAACCCACTTGTGTGGAAGATCCAGAAAGAAGTTCCTGGCTCCTGGCTTCAGATCGGCGCAGCACCGACCGTTGTGGTCACTCGGGGAGTGAATTATAGGATGAATGATCTTCCTCTCTGCCACTCCTCCTCTCTGTACATCTGCCTTTCCAATAAAAATAAATAAATCTTTAAAAAAAAAGTGTGTCATCTTAAGTATGTAGAAGTTGTTGCATGTTTTAGTATCTTGGGTGGTATTTTGCTGATTTATTTTGTTTCATTTTAAAGAGGTGAAAAATTAAGGAAGGGAACTTCATTCCTCATGCAGGTTGACTTACTGCTGTGAGATGCTAGTAGGATTTAGAAAGGGCAGGAACCCTGAGCTAGAGAAGTAACTGTGAGAGCCCCCAAACGGACAGAATTCCCAGGGCAGGCAGCGCACACCTCACAGGGTAGAACTTGCACGCCAGGATCTTCTCAATCACCAGGCATTGGATGGCTGTTGGTATTGACGCACGAGGAACTCAGTGACATCCTTGAACACACACCTTTATGTTTTATAGATTATTTTTTGTTTAATTTCTAATTATTTACTGAGTCCCTACTGTCCATTGGGTATAGCAATAAGCAAGTTAAGAATTATAGCAGAGTCATAAAGATGAAGTTTACATTTTCTTAATAAAACGACTAGGTCAAAGTACATCATAACTTAAACATTCTTAAAGGCACTTCAAAATGTCCTCCCCTATTCAAATGTTAGGTTTTTTTTTTTTAATTTCCCTCAGGCTTTGTTTATCTTTGCTAATATGGTATAGAATGCTTCTCCATATTCAAATCTTAGCCATCGAAGCTATTAAGCTATTCATGTATTCCCCTAGCACACCAACAGGCTTTTATGAGCCACAATTTATTCAGTAATTCAACTTTCCACTATCAATTTGTCACGCTTATGTCATGATATTTTAACTTCTTCAGGGTCATAAAATTTGTTTCCGAGTTATCTTTCAGATTATTGACTTACCTATCCTCTTGCTAACACCACAATTATTTTTATAATTTTATGAATAAAAAATTGTCCTTTAAGGCAAATGCTTTCTCTTTGTTCTTGCTCCATAAAAAAAAAAAAATCTCACAAAACTCATGGGGCTGGTACTACAGTGTAACAAGCTAAACCCCTGTCTGTGGTGCCAACATGCCATATGTGTGCCAGTTTGAGTCTTGGCTACCCCACTTCAAATTCAGCTCCCTCATAACAGCCTGGGAAAGCAGTAGAGGATGGCCCAAGGCCTTGTAACTGTACATCCACCTATGACACCAGAGGAAGCTCCTGGCTCCTTGCTTTGGGCCAGTTTAGCTTTAGCCATTGTGGTCATCTGAATAGTGGAACAAGCAGATGAAAGCCTTCTCTCTCCGTCACTGTATAACTCCACCTTTTCGAGTAAAGTAAGTGTCTTTTTTTTTCTTAAAGCCCTGTTAGTGAACAGTGCTAACCTATTTTTTCAGTAGAAACTAAGAATCAGTTTATAAATTCAAACATGAAAGTCCCACAGGAGTTATGTTGAAATGATGACTTAGAGGTGGTTTGGCACACAGCAGTCAGCGCCTCTCCTCCAACCTCTGCCATAGTGGAGTCCTGGCTGCCTTGCTATTTTTTGTTTGTTTGCTTTTGTTTTTAATTTTGGCTAGCTTTTTGTTTGTTTTTGAAGATTTTTTTGTTGGAAAAATCAGATTTACAGAGAGAAGGAGAGACAGAGAGAAAGATCTTCAGTTCTCTGGTTCACTACCCAAGTGATTGCAATGGCCAGTGCTGAGTTTATCTGAAGCCAGGAGCCAGGAGCTTCTTCTGGGTCTTCCACGTGGGTACAGGGTCCCAAGGCTTTGGGCTGACCTCTACTGCTTTCTCAGGTCACGAGCAGGGAGCTGAGTGAGAAGTGGGGCAGCTGGCTTATGAACAGTTGCCCATATGGGGTTCCAGTGCGTGCAAGGCGAGGACTTTAGCCACTAGGCCACCGCACCAGGCCCTGCTCTGCTGTTGTTCTACTTCCTGCTAATGCATCGTGTGGGGCAACAGATGATGTCCAAGATAATGGTCCAAGCACTTTAGCACCTGCCACCTGCATAGGAGCTCAGGATGCATTCCATGACTCCTGGCTCCAGCCTGTCTCACCCCTGGCTATTCTGAACATTTGGAGAATGTAGCAACAGACGGAAGATCTCTGTTTTTCTCATGCTCTCTCTGGCTCTGCCCCTGGTTTTTCAATAGACAAGAATAAATGATAAATAAGCATTTTAAAAAATCTGTAACAACCTGAGAAGTTTGATGTCCTTAACGATAGTTATTCCTTTTCTCATGTAATCTTTCTTCAGACATGTGAGGTATCTGAGGTTTTTACCCTATTTGAAGACCCAGTTTGCTGATAAATTAACCTGCCACACTTTCATAGATTTTGCAGATAGGATGAGATTTTAGAGTTGGAGTCAGAGGGGACAGTTGTTGTGTGTGTATAATCTTCATATGGAATATACTAAGACATTTACTTAAAAAGACTGCGGGGGGTAGGCAGTCAGTGCAGCAGTAAAGATGCTGTTTGGACATCACATGCCCGAGTACCGGAGTGCCAGTCCCAGCTCCACTTTGAAGTCCAGTTTCCTGCTGATGCACAGACTGGAAGGTAGTAAGTGACGGCTCAAGTACTTGAGTCCCTGCCACCTGTGTGGGAACCCACTATTGAGTGCCAGGCTTTTGGCTTTAGTCTGCACCTAGCCCCCACCTGTTTAAGGCATGTAGGAACCGAACCAGCAAAAGGCTGATTTCTCTGTGTCCGTGTTTTTCTGCTTCCCTCTTTCTCGCTCCACTCTGTCTCTCCATTCCAAATAAATGAAAAAAATTATTCATAAAGAGGCTGTAAAGTAAAATGTTCTTAAGGGGATGGGTATTTGGTACAGTGGTTATGATGCTGTTTGAGGATTTAACTCTAGCTTCAAGTCCCAATTCTACTTCCCATTACAGCTTCCTGCTAGGCTCTGCTGTTTGGATTTCCCACCACTCATCCATAAGAGAAACCCAAACTAAATGGTTGTAGGCAGTTGGGAAGTGGACTAATGCATGGCAGGCTTTTTTTTTCTCTCTTCTTTTCAAATAAAATAAAGGACAAAAGTTTAGAAATAATAAATCAGATCAAAAATTCTACTGAAGTCTATACTTACCTTGGATACTAGGTCTTTATAAAAAAAATTTTATTTATTGTTATTGGAGGAAGAGAGACAGAGAGGAAGATCTTCCGTCAGATGATTCATTCCCCAAGTGACCGAAATGGCCAGTGCTGTGCCGATCCGAAGCCAGGAGCCTGGAACTTCCTCCCGGTCTCCCAAGCAGGTGCAGAATCCCAAGGTTTTGGGCCATCCTTGACTGCTTTCCCAGGCTACAAACAGGGAGCTGGATGGGAAGTGGAGCTGCCGGGATTAGAACCAGCACCCACATGGCATTCCGGCACATTCAAGGTGAGGACTTCAGCCACTAGGCCACCGCGCCACTCTCTGGATACTAGGTCTTTAAGTAGCTCCTGTCTTGCCCTCTTTCTACCCAAACGCTGTTAGATTTCTGAGCAGCATGCATCCTGGTCAAATTGGAGTGTGAAAAGCTGTTTTAGGAGCAAATATACCCTATCTTTAGCTAATGTATCTATATTTACTTTTGAAATCTTACCTGCGTACACCTAATCTTGTGGGAAAAATGATCACCTGCTCCAGCTGAGGCATCTGTAACATTTTCTTACAGCCATTTATTCACAAGCTGATGTTTTTCTTAACAGTCTCATGAATGCTAACATGCTGATATCCATAGTACCAGTCACAATTTCTGATACTAAGTAGCGGCTTGGCAAACATTTTTAGAATAAAAATATTTGTAAGTGAAGTGATACAGTCCAGAAAAGCTAAATGGGCAACCTGGAAGTCTCTAGAATCTTAAAGCAGATATATTGACAGAGGGGCAGCTGGATTGGTGGGTCAGGTCCAAGTGTTTGGAAAAAGATCTTTTAGGCAAGATGCTTGTTCAGAAAAGTAACAGATGCCAGTCAAAACACATAGCTGGCCTTGTGAGGGTGCCAATGGCAACAGGTGTTCCTAAAATAGGAAAGCAGGATTCAGACAGGCGACTGTCATACAAGGGTCTGACAGCACGAAATAGCATATCACTACCCACACCATCAAGCAGAAACTTAGTGAATTTTTGCAATGAATAAATCGTCACTGCCTTTCACAGGATTGCAGTTTGGCTGGGGCACAGGGGTGGTATGCAATCTGTGAAATGAAGAGCTGCTAAGACCCTCTGGGGCAGGCATTGTGGTGTCATAGCTTTAGCTGCTCGTCAGGATGGTTCAAGTCCAGGTTGCTCCGTTTCCAGTTTGATTTCCTGCTAATGTGTTCCTTAGGAGACAGCGGGTGATGGTTGAAGTATTTGAGTCCCCTCTGTAGGAGACCTGAATGGAGTTCCATGCTCCTGGCTTTACTCTGGCTTAGCACCAGCTGTCTGGGGAGGCTCCGGAGGGGGAAAGGTACATCAACAGGTAAAAAATAGAAAATTCTCTTCCCATGTTCTTTCCATATTCTCTTTCCACCTTTTTAGTGCTCCAATGTAGAGTCTAACTCAAACTTGATACTTTGGAGACAGCTAAGCCAATGATTCATGCAAAGGCAAAAATTATTCTGCAGAACTCAAAAATCCCTAGATCC
This sequence comes from Ochotona princeps, assembly GCF_030435755.1. NCBI lineage: Eukaryota > Metazoa > Chordata > Mammalia > Lagomorpha > Ochotonidae > Ochotona > Ochotona princeps. The sequence goes on along the minus strand of NC_080833.1, from coordinate 102,066,506 downwards.
ATGGCAGCACTAAATAGAGGAAATCAGTCGTGTACATTTGCTATGTTGATCACTAGAGAAATTTCAGGACATCTCCATGTCACTCCCAGATTTGCTTTATTGTCTTTGCGCAAAACAGATTCTTTTAAATTAACACGGTTTCCATCAGAGAAGTGGCTTATGAAAAAGCAGCCTTCCCTTTTGAAATCAGTTGCAAGAAAATCCTTATAATTCTCCCACTAATACTGGCTGAAAGTCTCCAGCAATAATCTTCTGTTCTCTGGGCTGTGTAGAGTAAATGAAAGGCCCATATGTTATGCTATTGGAGCCAGATATCTGAAGAGATGATGTGCACTCTATTGGAAAGAGAATAAGCATCAATTACCACAGACAGTGTAATAAGGAACTAGCCCAGGAAAGGAACATCCTGGCGGTTGGGATGCAGCACCTTGCACAGTGGGGCCTCAGATTGATATGGCTTGTGCTCTCAATGCCAGCTTCCTATGAATGCAGAACCCTGGCAGGCATTGACAATGAGGATTGAGTAGTCCGGCTCCTGTGAGTGACTGGGTAGAGTTGCAGGCAGTTGTTGAATGAGTACTAGATAGTAGCTCTCTCATTGTTTGTCTCGTTGTTAAAATTTAAAAAAACAAAAACAAACAAACAAAAAAAACCAGCACAGAAGGAAGAGAAATTTTTAAATGCTTGAAACACACAGAATGAGAGCAAAGGGGAGAGGGGGCATTTTCTAGATGCTAGTTCACTTCCCAACAGCTAGGGCTGAGCCTGGCCTATGCCAGGAGCCTGGAGTCCCATTCTAGTCTCCCATGTTGGTGACAGGAACTCAAGTACCTGCTGCCTCCCAGGATGTGCGTGAACAGGAAGCGAATTCGAGGCCCAGGCAAGGGCAGGATTCATTGCCAGCACTTCCTTCTGGGACATAGGCATCCTGATTGTTGGCATACCTTGCTGCAGTACTTTGGAGTGGTCACTTTTCAAACTGTCTTTCTGTGATGTTTTTGCTTTGTATTTGCTCTTCTATTCAGAATGTTAAAGGTCACGAGGTTCTGAAAACAAGGAAACGTAGTTTCTCATATTTTCATTTACTTGAAAGAGAAAAAAAGAGATCTTCCATTCACCATTCACTCCTCAAATGCCTACAACCCCCAGGGCTGGACCAGGCTGAAGCCAGTAGCCCAGAATATCCAGGTCTCTCACAAGCCAGACACTCGAGCCATTATTTACTGGTTCCCAGGATGCATTAGTAAGAAACCAACCTGCAAAGATAGGAGACAGGATTTGAATGAGAACTCCGATGGAAGACACAGGCATCTCAAGTGGGAGCTTCACCTTGTGTTCCACTGTGTATGTCCCAGAAAACACTTTTTTTAAAAAATAATGTTTACATAGTTGAGAAAGGATGCATGATCATGTGGACCACTGATTAGGTGGAGAAGATTGAGTAACAGGGGAAGGGGATAAGACCATCATTTCCAATTTTCTTTTTCTTCTTCCTGTATCTGAGGGAAGGGGAGAGAGAAGGGGAGAGTGAAGGGGAGAAGTTCGCACCCAACATCCTAACCATATCACTACATGGAGATGGGGGACAGCCCCCTGATGTCATCCCATAGTCCCCAGTGTGGAGCATGTTCTGAAGGTTCTGTTTAAGTGGTTTCAATAGCTTTGAAATGCTGTCGATCTCACAGGTCCAAGGATGAGGAAATCCTTCCAAGGTCCATTGGCTGATATGGTCCCCCTTAGAGTCTCCATTCATCCAGAAATCTGCTATCAAGCTTTGCTGGTGTAGTTGATCAATTTGTTCTGCCCTCCTCCCTCTGCTATGGTACCAGATGACCTCTGCAGGATTCAATGGAATGCCAAATCCTCCATGTGCATCTGGGTATGCTGTCCACTGCACCATCTTCAGCAGCTGAGAAAGTCCAGTTCTGACACATGCACTCCACGGTCAGACCCCAAACCCTGGAATTCTCGCCATGATTAGAGTTCTGGGTTCAGCAGTTCAGTTGGGAGGGTTCTCAAATAAACTTCATCTGAGCTGACGCTAGACATGACTCCTGTGTGCTTACCAATATGGGATCTGACTCAGTCTGTCATCCACATTAGCCTACAAATACACTGGTGGTTGCAGTTACTAGGTCAGTTCTGTCTCCAGCCCCATCTCAATGGATGCTATGGCCCAGCCCAGCCCTGCCAACCACATACTCTACCATCAAATACACCAATGGGAACTGCAGCCCAGTCAGAGTGACTCCCAGTATTCACCACCAAGTCTGTTCCCAGCCATTCTTGAATGTAGCCAAACGGAGTCCTAAATATATAGCTCCAATGCAGAGCCAATGCTGGGGGATGGTGGGAGTTAGGAATTGAAAGCCAGGTAAACTGTCAGCTCTAAAAAGAAAACTTAATTTTTATATATATTTTGCATGCACCAGAATGATCAAAAGTAAAGAAAGACAGTGTTGAAGAGGGGACAAAACAATAAGAACTCTCAGACATGGTCTGTGGGCTACAAATTGCATACCCACTCTGGAAGACTGGAAGTTACTTCCATAACAGAGCCCGCATACCTGGCAGAAGAGTGTCACCTGCTTCCAAAATGACATGCCAGACAGTTCATGGTAACACCACTCCTAAAGGGCCCCAGACTGCAAATGACCACATGCCCAACACAAGTGGAGTGCTTGAATACGTAGTCATATGCTCATAGTGGAACAACAATGACAACAAAAAAATGAAACATAAACTCAATAATGGGAATGACTCTCTTAAACACACCATAGAGTGAGAAAAGGCGAGTAACAGAGTTTTCTATGTTAGCATGTATGTGAAGTTCAAAACCAGACAACATTCTGTGTGGTGGTGTAAGTCAGGTTGGTGGTCACCACTGGGAGTGGGCAGTGATCAGGCCAGGGTGCAAGGTGGACCTCTGGAATGGTGCCAGTGTCTTTCTTACTCTGGATTTGGGGCACACAGGTGTGTTATCTTTGGGCAAATTCATTGAGTTCCACACTTGTGGTTAGTGTGCTTTTTCTTCCTGTAAGTATTTGTGCTTCAGTAGAAAGTTGACTCTGAAAAATAGTTTACGGGCCCAGTGTGGTAGCCTAGTGGCTAAAGTGCTTGCCCTGCTTGTGCTGGGATCCCATATGGGTGCTGGTTCATGTCCCAGCAGCCCTACTTCCCATCCAGCTCCCTGCTTGTGGCCTGGAAAAACAATCAAGGATGACCCAGGGCTTTGGGACCCTACATCCACGTGGGAGGCCAAGAAGCTCCTGACTCCTGGCTTAGGACTGGCTCAGCTCCAGCCATTACGGTCACTTGGGAATGAACCAGCAGATGGAAGATCTTCCTCTCTGTCTCTCCTCCTCTCAGTATATCTGACTTTCCAATAAAAATAAATACATGGTTTGTTAAAAAATAATTTAGGGGCTGGTGCTGTGGCACAGCACATTAAGCTATTTCTTGGGATGCCCATATCCCATACTGGAGTGTTGGTTCCAGTCCCAGCTGCTCTGTTTCCAATCTAGCTCTGTGTTAACACACCTAGGAAGGCAGTAAGTGGTGGCTCAAGTGCTTGGGCCTCTGCAACTCTTGTGAGAGAACTGGATGGAGTTCTGGAATCCTGGTTCCAGCCTGTCCCAACCCTGACTGTTGCAGACAAATGTGAACAAGGAGATGAGAGAGAGAGAGAGAGTGTGTGTGTGTGTATGTGTGTGTATGTGTGTGTTTCCCTCCCTTCCCATCATTCTATTTTTCAAATACATAAATAAAATAAATAATTTTAAAGAGTAGTTTTAGTATAATTATAATTTATATAAGTATGGCCAGGCTTTACTAGGCAACTCTATGTTATGACAAACCAGGTTCATGTTTATAGATCCAAATCTTGATCCTTCATGCCTGTAACTGTTAAATAGCATATTTTCATTCTTTGAGTGTCCAATTCTTCAAGTATTTCTGAGATTCCCAGAAATATATATAATGTCAGTGAAGCCACTGGGATTTTGAGATTAGTATTTGTTGAAAAGACAGAGACAGAGAAAGATGGTCCATCTTTGACTACCCAAGTATCTTCATGCGCCAGGGATGGACCAACTCAATGCGAAGAACCAAATCCAGGAAACTCAATCCAGGTCTCTCACGTGGTGGGAGGAAACACAAATGCCTGAGTTGAATCACCTGTACTCTCCTACGGTGCACATTAGCAGGGAGCTGGAATTTGAGCCAGGACTTCAACCCCAGCACTCTAGTATGAGATGTGGATGTCCCAGGGGGCATCTTAGCCATTATGTTCAGTACTTGACCTGCTGTTTTGATGGTCTGCTCCTCGAAGGTCACTAGCAGTCAGGCTGTGGTCTCATAGCTAAGCAGAGCTTCTGCTGACGGCTCCCTTTGTTGTCCACTGTCGCTTCCATCATCTCTGACTGCCATTTCTTTTCTCCTGGCATGTGGGACTCTTTTTCCCAGGCTCCTGCACTCTCTTCTTCCTGGACAGGGTATCAGGGAGGACTCCCTCCGCTGTGCTATCGGATATAATCATAACTCTTCCAGCATAACCTTATTTTCCCAGAGGTCGCAGCAACCCCGGAAATGAGGCAGACTGCTCCTCCTAACTGCAAGCCCACTGCTCTACCTGCTCCACGCTGGGCATATTTCTTTATTCTGGCCATTTGTTCTTAAACAACCAGTTGAGAGGTTCCTTTGTTGCCTCCCTTAGAGTTTTCCAGTTCACTAGGTAGCTCAGGACACTTTCAACTCTCTGGCAGGAAAACATCCCAGTTCTAACCAGTAAGGAGGACACTCATCGGGGCTCACCGGCACCTTACCGGTGTGGGCACTAAAAGTATCACAGCATTACAACTCCCTCATGTACCAAGCAAAGTGGGATGATTGGTTCTCCTGAGTAAGCTCCACTAGACGCAGTTGCATTCTGGTTGTTGTCCCTGAGGTTTTCCATGACATCTGGGGCTACTGTGTCCACAGTACACACAGTCCTTCAGGGACAGTGATGCTATGGCCATGCACAGGCCTAGGGGCTAGGCCTTGATACAAAGATGGGGAAATTGAGACCTGAGAGACAACAGTGTAGATCTGTGGTCAACTGAAGAGTTTGCCAGTCTGGCGGCCCCAACCCTCTCTTGGCCAATGTGTCTGGACAACACGTTAGACATAGACTGCGACAGACCCAGCTCCTTACTAACGTGCACGGGAAAGCTGTGGAAGGTTACTTGAATGCTGATGTGGGGGACCTAGATGGTATTCTAGGCTCCTGGCTTCAACTACGCCTAACCTGAGGCTATTGTAACCACTGGTGAGTGAATTAGCATATGCAAGAGCTCTGTATCTCTCTCTTTTTATCTCTCTGTTAGCCTAACTTTCAAACAAATAAATGACTAAAAAGAAGAAAAGGAGAAGGATAGAACAGAAAGGGGGACTAGTGCTGTGGCATAGCCGGCTAATCCTCCTCCTGAGCCACAGCATCCCAAATGGACACTGGTTCATGTCTTGGTTGCTCCACTTCCAATCCAGCTCCCTGCTATGGTCTGGGAAGGCAGTGGAGGATGGTCCAAGGTCTAAGGCCTCTGCACCCACAGAGGATGCCTGGAAGAAGCTCCTGGCTTCAGACTGACACAAATCTGGAAATTGTGGCTATTTGAAGCATGAACCAGTGGATGAAACATCTTTCTCTCTCCTTCTCTCTTCATACCTCTGGCTTTGAAATAAATAAATCTTTGGTAGATAAAAGAGCGCTCTTGCTCTTGCTCTCTCTCTCTCTCTTGCTCTCTCTCTCTCTCTCTCTCTCTGTGTCTCTCTTGCTGTAACTCACCCTTTCAAATAAATAAATAATATTTTGTTTAATTAAAAATGACTCCTCTGTGAAATGTTCATTGAGGAAATCATTTAGTGTTGACATTAGGTTTAGTTTAAGCAAAAATAAAATGACCTTTGAAAGAATTGAAAAAATGTTCCCAATTACTGAATTTCTTAAAGATTTATTTGTTTTACTTGAAATTCAGAATTACACAAAGAGACAGAGGAAGAGAGAGATCTTACTTCTGCTGGTTCATTCTCCAAATGTCTGCCACAATCAGAACTGGGCCAACCTAAAGGTAGGGAGCCAGGAGCTTCTTCTAGTCTCCCATGTGTGTGCAGGGTCACAAGAACTTGGGTATCATCCTCTGTTTTCCCAGGCAGTTGGTGGGGAGCTGGATCAGAAATGGAGTAGCCTGGACAGGAATTGGTGGTCCATAGGGAACGCCAGCCCTACAGGCAGAGGATTAGCTTGATACACCACTATGTCAGGTCCTATCTGAATTTTGTTGGAAAAATGCCACTGCTTGAATTAAATTTAGAAAGAAATTTAATTCAATTCCTGTTCATGGAATGAGTAGGCGCTGAAGTTGAAAACCAATGCTTTTTTATTTATAAATTTTTATTAGAAAGTGAGATATACGGAGAGAGGAAGATCTTCTGTTTGATGATTCACTCCCCAAGTGACTGCAATGGCTTGTGCTGCACCGATCCGAAGCCAGGAGCCAGGAGTTTCTTCTGGGTCTCCCACGTGAGTGCTGGGTCCCAAGGTTTTGGGCCATCCTCAGCTGCTTCTCCAGGGCACAAGCAGGGATCTGAATGGGAAGCAAGACTGCGGAATTAGAACCAGGACCTATATGGGATCCTGGTGCTTGCAAGGCAAGGACTTTAGCCACTAGGCTACTATGCCAACCCGAAAACCAGTGCTTGAAGGATCAAATAAGACTCATTACAATTTACACTTAGGAATTTGCTTCAGATTTGTCTGGTTTTGTTTCCTTTTTAAATTTTAAAAGATTTATTTATTCATTTATGTATTTGAAAGGAGATTTACAGAGAGAAGGAAAGCAGAGACAGATTTTCTGTTGACTGGGTCACTCCCAAGTGGCCACAATGGGCAGAACCAAGCCAATCCAAAGCCAGGAGCCAGGAATTTCTTCTGGGTCTCCCACACAGGTACACGGTCCCAAGGTTTTGGACTATCCTCAACTGCTTTCCCAGGCACTAGCAGGCAGCAGGGTGAGAAGTGGAGCAGCTGGGACACAAACCAGCATCCAATAGGATCCCAGCTGGTGCAAGGTGAGGATTTAACCCTAGGCTATTGTGCCAGGCCCTCATCTCGTATCTTAAGTGCTTGGATTTAATTCCTAACTTTGATTCTGGTTCTGCTTCTATTTCTTTTCTTTCTTTTTATATATTATTTATATATAAATAATACTATATATTATAATATTTACATTTATTTGAAAGATACAGCGAGAGAGAAAGAGAGAGAGACTTTTCCCTCTGCTGCTTCACTCTCTACACAACAACCAGGGCTTGAGCCAGACTGAAGCCAGGATCCAGGAGTTTCTTCCAGCTCTCTCACATGGGCGCAGGGACCCAAGCTCTTGAGCCATCTTCCTCTGCATTCCCAGGTGCATTAGTAGGGAGTGGGATCAAAAGTGGAAGAGTCAGGACTTGAACCAGCACCCACTGGGATGTCATTGTCTCAGACAGAGGCTTAACTTACTATGCCACAGTACCAGCCCCTTGACCCAGTTCTTAACTACTTATTCTTAAAAGTCATCAACAACAAAATCATCTCAAAACACAATTGACCAGATGAGGTAAAATATGTAAGGGGTCTTGGAAAGAGTAAGCACCTGGGACATGCACTGTGATGCAGATTAAACCAATGATTCAGAAGCCCGAATCCTATATTGGAGCACCTTAGTTTCTGACCCAGCCTCCTTCTAACACATCTAGGAAGGTGGCAGAAAATGGCCCAAGTACTTCAGTCTCTGCTACCCTGATGGGAGACCCAGATGGAGTTCCTGATTCCTGGTTTTGTCCTGGTTTTGTCCTCCAGGAATCCTACCTTGACCACCAGCTCAGCAGTGACCTCTCCTTCCCACATAGAGGAAAGTTTCCGTTCTTGGCAACTGAGCGCTTATCATATGCTGTCTTGGATTATTTCATAACTTGCATGCTTTATCTTATGAAGAAGGTTGTAAAGTGAGAATGAGGATGATACACACCCCATACCACACCCTAGAAGGTTGTAGTTTCCACATGGTGCTACCTAATGTCAGATCCATTCGTTTGATAAGCCTTCTTCCCTAGAAATAAACTGTGTGTATCTTGTAGAGATAAGCCTGACCACGTCATCAAACAATGTTGCCACAAGTAGCCCTCTGCAGCCTGTGGCTTCACCAACCAAGTCCATAATGAATATTCTGACAAGACACCTATGTTTTTTTTTTTTTTTTTTAAAGATTTTATTCATTTCTATTACAGCCAGATATACACAGAGGAGGAGAGACAGAGAGGAAGATCTTCCATCCGATGTTTCACTCCCCAAGTGAGCCGCAACGGGCCGATGCGCGCCTATCCGAAGCCGGGAACCTGGAACCTCTTCCGGGTCTCCCACGCGGGTGCAGGGTCCCAATGCATTGGGCCATCCTCAACTGCTTTCCCAGGCCACAAGCAGGGAGCTGGATGGGAAGTAGAGCTGCCGGGATTAGAACTGGCACCCATATGGGATCCCGGGGCTTTCAAGGCGAGGACTTTAGCCGCTAGGCCACGCCGCCGGGCCCAAGACACCTATGTTTTAACAGAGTATGGTAAATTGAAAACAAATATCTCATTCTTGGCCTTCTCTCTAAACACCATTTAGAACAAACTTGGTTCTAAACTGGAGATGGAGTTAATAAATGGTCATGTGTCTGAGTCTGTTAATGTCATGCCTGAGGATATGGTGTACTCTCTTTTGGTAACAATAGGTTTCTTCATCTGCCACCTTGGAGAGAGTCCATCAGCTCTGTGATGCTCTGCTGTTACAAGGTTAGAACGGCTCACCTATTCCATTCTGCTCTCTGCCTTTTCAGTTGAATATTAGTCTAGGACATGCAGAGTTTTTAGATTAAATAAGAACTCTACTGCAGGATGAGGAACTAGGGTTGATGGAAGCCATCTGCACATAGAGAGGCTACGAGGTGAGTGCTGTGGATCAACTCCAGCTTGACAAAGGACTCTGGCCCTACAACTCCTACCTTTTCTCCTTTTCCACTTGATTGCTCAGTTTGTCAATGGGTCCTTCAAAATCACATTCTTTGCAGTTGACCAAGCTCTTTGCATAGTTAGTTCCCTAGATTCTGTGACTGTAAAACTGTTTCTCAGAAATTTCATCTCTGGACATCTCAAGATAATCTTGTTCTGATTTTCTAGCCTCTTTACTGAAAAGAAACTTCAGTGTCACAAGTGCAACTAAGGACAACATCCTTAACGTGGTTAACACACCCCTCCTCCCCAACCTGTTCCTGTATCCCATCCCCCGCTCCACCAAAGTGTTGATATAAGATACAGTAACTCTCCAAAACTTTTCCATTTATTTTAAGGAGCACACAGGTTAGCCTGTTCCTTTTTTAGTTGACCTTTAAAAGCTGTAAAACTGGTTTCTTCCTATCAACAGCCAAAGTAAATGATCATGAATAGAATTTCACAGGGAGGAAAAATGTGTATGGAGAATGTACTGGTACAAGCCAAGGACATGTGACAACCACCCTGAGACAGGAGTTCCCATCACATGAACCTGGGAGAGGTAAATCTTTTCTTCCTTCTCTTTCTTCCTTTCTCTGTTTCCTCTCCCTCCTCCTTCTTTCCTTCATTCCTTATTTTCTTTCTTCCTTTTACTCTCGTTCTTTCCTTCAAAAAATTATGTTTATTTATTTAAAAGGTGCATGTGCATACACACACACATACAGAGGGAGAGAGAGATCTTCTATCCCCTGGGTCACTCCTCACACGGCGTCCAGGGCTGGACCAGGCTGAAGTGCAGTCTGGCACACTATACAGGTCTTTCACATGAATCACGGGTACCTGGTACCTCCTATGATGGCATTAGTAGGAATCAACGTAATCCTTTGAGCCACAATATCCACCACAGAGGCAAACATTTTCTAATCTTTTCTGTGTAATTTCAGTAGACAAGTATTAATGATTAAAGCAGCTTGGATAGTAAAGGAAGCACCTCTGGAAGCAGTCAACAGTGACAGAAGTGCATCTATTGGAGCCTGAACTAGCAGAAGGCAACCGAGTTTGGGAAATGAGAGAATTAATGATGTGGAAGTCATGGGTCAGAATTTTTCGCTGAAAAATATGAGCTGAAGGCAGCTGGAGTGCTAATTACCAGGTCAGGTAAAGTCTGCTCTGGGGACCAGGGCCCGGAAGCCTTTGATGAGGCTGTGGGCAGGAGCAACACAGAGCCCAGATGCCAAACAAGCTGGGTTGTAGCTACAGATTAGCAAGCATGAACTCAGTCTACCCTGGTTTGCTGTCCACCTGGGCAAGGTTTTTTCCCAGGGAAAGCCGGTTCCTTTCTGGTACTCACTCTGGTTTTTGAGGAAGAGAAAGGGGAGGGCTACAAGTCTCCAGGGACTTGTGACCTGCTCTTCGTGCATCAGACTGCGAGAACTCAGCAGGGGAGAGATGGGGAATCACCACCAGGCACAACGCCTGTGCCAAAGAGCTGTGAGAGCAGTGGGGAGACAGAACTGACAAATGGCACAGGATGCCTCGTGGACTAGGGAAAACATGACAGAATAGAACATGAGTGTTTCATAGCAGTCGATCAGAACGATAGGCATTCCCAGGGATGGGAAATATGGTTAGCAGAAGAACCACAAATTGACAGTAAGTAAAAAGGCAAATGGAAAGCTGTGGAATTAAGAGCTGAGTCTCACTTCCTAAACAGTAAGCTCAGGAGCCAAAGCAAGTACTTGGCAAGACGGTTAGGACCCTCTTGGGATGTCTGCATCTGTTACCGCAGTGTCTGGCTCCAATCCTGGCTCTCCAACCCAGCTTCTGGCTAATCACACTCTGGGAAGCAGCAGGTGATGGCATAAGTGCTCCTGTGCTTCTTATCAACCTGCTCTTGGATGTGTGGTTCATCAAATATGAAGGACTAGGTATTACCAGCAAGAGCAATAGACTATAAAGATGGGACAGTAGATGAGCTCCCCATACTGCATTAAATCAAGACACACGAACTTGGAAAATTACTTACCCTGCAAATCAAATGTTTGGACAAAAATGTTCACTTGATCTATAATTTGGAAAACATATTTTTCAGAGATTACTGGAATCTGAATACTAAAAGCTCAAGAGCCTTTTACCTTCACTGTAATGTCTGTTGCATTCATAGATCTAATGTATTGTAGGTGACCAATAAAATGTGCTGGAAGTGGGTGGTTGAGATGCAGCAATTTAAGCTGCTATTGGCGATACTGCCATCCTGTATTACAATGCTGGGACAAGTCCTGGCTGCTCCACCTCCATCCAGCCTTCTACTAATGCACCTGGGAAGGTAGTAGATAATGGTCCAAGTACTTGGGAACCTATGTAGAAAACCTGGATCATGTTTCTGGTTTCCAGCTTTGGCCTGGCCAAGTCCTGACTTTTGTGGTATTGAGGAGTGAGCAAGGGGAAGGAAGAGCTCTCTTTACCATAACTTTCTTTGTTACTCCACCTTTTGAATAAATGAATGTAGCTTTAAACACACACACACACACATATTTTTCTTTGGATTGTGTAAGTCTTTTTTTTTACTTTGTACATTGAATATGAGATATTCACTAACAACATGGGGTGATGTTATGGTTAATGCAATTTTATTCCTTTCAGCAAAGGTGAAGTGTTAAGCATCTAATTCTGTGTAATTAACAGAAAATACACCTCTAAGACTTACTAAATAAATCCACACATCCGAAAAATTATTCTGATTTTAGTTTGAAAAAAATCAAAGATATCATGCTGCCTTGAAAATGGATGTGATAGGGCCCGGCGGAGTGGCCTAGCGGCTAAAGTCCTCGCCTTGAACGCGCCAGGATCCCATATGGGTGCCAGTTCTAATCCCGGCAGCTCCACTTCCCATCCAGCTCCCTGCTTGTAGCCTGGGAAAGCAATCGAGGACGGCCCAAAGCTTTGGGACCCTGCACCCGCGTGGGAGACCTGGAAGAGGTTCCTGGTTCCCGGCATCGGATAGCCGCGCACTGGCCAGTTGCGGCTCACTTGGGGAGTGAAACATCGGATGGAAGATCTTCCTCTCTGTCTCTCCTCCTCTCTGTATATCCGGCTTTCCAATAATAATAAATCTTAAAAAAAAATGGATGTGATATTTAAATTCAGCATTCTCTGGAACTCAGCCTCGTTGATTCATCTACTGTGATTTCTTCTAGTACTGAAATGTTAAAATCTAACCCAGCAACCCCCGTCCTCACCCCTGCCCCCTTATTCTGACCTCATTGGGGCTTTCCAGCATGCCCTGCAGTCCCTCTGGGTGCCCATTTAGTTCTAACCTCAAGGTCTTTAGATGAAGTTACCTTTGATCCAGAAACACCTCCCTCCCTTCTTCTGAACTTGGCCAACTCTCTTGCCTCTTTACAAGCACAGCTTGAAACTTTCTCAGAACACGTTTACTGATCCGTAATCTAGCTTACATGTCAGTAAAAGCACACTTTTCTAAGGCAATGTGACTGTATCAGGTCATTTATTACTACAGGTTATCATTAGGCTACTAAGATGAAGGGCTTCCAGGCACAGACCTGCCTCCTAGGGTTGTTGAAGGGATGAAGTGACTGAATCATTCATATACAAAAGCATGTAGAGAAAGCATTGGCACACACTATTACAGAACACTTGCTAACTCTGGTATTAGATCTTTTAAAAATCGTTATTATTGCCTGTTTGGTCATCCCATAAATATCATATTGAGTAAGTGGGTTTATCTTTCCTTTCAAGGAAATCAAACCCCCTTACTTAATTGGCGATGATAAATCAGGTGATAAAGCCAAAATACCCTGGAGAAAAAATGATGTGTGAATGGAAGGGACTAGTCACATCAACTAGGATTCTAAGGGGATTTTGTTCAGAATAAGATGCAGTTTTAGTGATACCATTTTAAAAAGCTATGATTTGGTAACATGCAGGATAATTATCACACAAATGGAAGTGAACAACGGCATAAGTGAGAGCAGACACAGTGTAAGAAAAAAAGTGATTCAACTTTACTGCCTCATGCAATCTGCAGGGCCTGAGTCATTTCGTTTTCGTCTGTGTTCCGGCCGAGATACTTCTGTTTTCTTTTCCAGTCTATCTTTTTAAAAAAGATGTATTTGTTTGCTTGAAAGATAAGAGTGGCAGAGAGAAAGAGGGTGGAGGCAGGAGAGAAAGATCTCCCATCAGCTAATTAATTCATTTCCTAAATTTTCTTTTTTTTTCAAGATTTATTTTATTTTTAGATGAAAGGCTGAGTTACAAAAAGAAGGAGAGAAACAGAAAGAGATCTTCTATCTGCTGGCTCACTCTTCAATTGGCTATCATGGCTAGAGCTGAGCTAATCCAAAGCCAAGAACCAGGAGTTTCTGCCAAGTTTTCCATATAGGTGCAGGGGCCCAGGGACTTATACTATCCTGTTTCAGGATACTATCCTGTTTCAGACCATCAGCAGCGAGCTGGATCACAAGTAAAGCAGCTGAAACTTAAAGGGGCACCCATTTGGGATGCCAGTGCCATGGGTGGAAACTTAGCTACTATGACACAGTGCTGGCCCCCAATTTCCCAAATTTTCACAACAGCTAGGGCAGGGCCAGACCAAATCCAGGGGCCAGGAATTCCATCCAAGGGACAGAAATCCAAGCACTGAATCAGCCATCCTCTGCTGCCTCCCAGGAGTATAAGCAGATACTTGAGTCTGAGGCAGAATATCTCAATTCCCATCCCAGGCCCTCCAATGTAGAATGTAATAAGTGGTGGTTTTATTTGCTATGCTACAACACCCACCCCAGGATCTCAGGGTTTGGGCTTTGCCTGGGATGCCTAGAAAATTCATCTCTAGGGGCTGACACTGTAGTGGAATGGGTTAAGCTTCTGCCTGCAGTGCCAGCTTCCTGTGTGATGCTGATTTGAGTCTTAGCTGTTCCATTTTCCTCCACTGCCTGGGAAAGCAGTGGAGGATGATTCAACTCTTTGGGCCTCTGCACCTACATGGGAGACCTGGGAGAAGCTCCAGGCTGCTGGCTTTAGACTGGCCTAGCTTTGGCTCAACTTGTGCTGTTGCAGACATTTGGGGAATGCATTAGTAGTTGGAAATTCTCTATGTCTGTCTGTAAAATATGCCTTTAAATAAAAAACAAGCAAAAAACCAAAAAACCAAAAGACAACCTATCCCTACCCTTCAACTTGGAATCATCCTTAGGAAGGCATCTCTGACACTGTCAATCACCCCCAGCCCCCGTGCCAGCTCAGTAACAGCACTATCTGCTCATGTAGACAGATTGCTATCAGTGTCTTTCATTGTGGTGTTGCCAGCACAGAGCGCTGTGTGGAAGAGAGCAAGCATCCTCTGACCCAGTCAATGGTTATCTTTTTCCATTTTCTTTTTTTAAAATTTATTATTTTTTATAGTATTTTTGATAATCTTTACATAGTTAATTAGGGCAAAAAGGTTCAAGGGCTATAGGGAAGTGGGTAAGACTATTATTTCCATATTGATTGTTTTCTTCATGTATCTGAGGTAAAGGGGGTTTTAAGGGAGAGGCCCCACCCAGTTTCCCACCCACTCCAGGTCCCGGATGTGGGGCGTGCTCTGAGATTCTTGCTCAAGTGGTTGTGATAGTTCACCAGTTATGAATCGCTGCCAATTTCACCACTCCAAGCATGATGAGATCATTGAAGAATCCACTGATTGACATAGTCTATCATAGAGTCTCTGTTTGCCCAGTCTCTGTTTGCTGCCAACATATAGCCAACATATAGCATATAGCATATAGATGAGGTGGTTGATTGACTTATTCTGTCTTCTGTCTTTTCTTGGTTAGGGTTCCAAGTCTGCCATTTCGATTGGGGAGATCTCAAAAGAAACTTTGTCTGAGGTGTTCCCAGTCCAGATTCTTTTATGTACTAGCAAGTACAGGGCCCGGCACAGTCCATCACCCCGATCAGCTGGTGGTTGCAATTGCTGGGTTGATTCTGCTTCCAGCCCCGACTTCCACTGGAACCCATGCCAGTCAATGGCTATTGAGTGAGTGGGTGCATGAAAAGATGCAGGGGTGGATGGAGGGGGCCTTCCTAGTTCTCCCCTTTGTACTCTTGCTCCAAATGTTCGTATTCTTCCACCTTGTCACTTGAACTTAACTCAGCCTCTGAGGCCACCGCTGAAAATCTGAAATAAATGCAGGCCCTCGGGACCTCATTTTCCTTGTTTGTAAAACAGAGATTATTTGTGAATACTAAGTAAACAGGAAGGTTCAGGGATTATAATACATTCTATGAGGGTAATTGTATCATCTGTATGTCATAGTTCTGTTTCTTGATGTCTTCTTGAGCTGGCACAGATTTCCAGCACCACGCTAAAGAGTAGTCATGGTGTTGGGGCTCCTTGTCCTGTTTCTAATCTTAACACAAAGGCATCTAAAGTTCTCCATGAAATCAGAAATAGCTTTGTTTTAAAAGCTTAGTGAACCACATGGCTTTCTATGTGTGAGCATTTGATCTAGCAGAAAGACACTTCTTAGAAAGCTACATCTGTGTTAGCTGTGTTCCTGTTACTCTTTTAATCCAGCTTCCACCAAAGTTCTTGGACCCTTGCCAACCATATGGGAGACCTAGCTTGAGTTATAGGTTCCTGACTTCCACCAGGCCTAACCTTGGCTGTTGTGGGAACTTGGGAGTGAATCAGAAGGTGGGAGTTCTCTCTCTGTCAAATTGAGCTATCAAATAACTAAACACATAAAATTAAACATATGTAAATGTGTCTAGTCTTCGGCATGTGAAGCTTTTATCTGTGTCACCAATCTTTCCGCATGGCTAACCAGTGTTTTTCCTCTCTCCCCAATTTAAGAGATTAGAAGTCTCAGGCTTTGGCTGGGGGAAATGAGTAAGAGGCACCACTCCACCCAGCTAACCCAATGTTAACAGCCCCTTCTTCCCCATCCACTTTCTTTGATCAAGATGAGAAATACTTTCATTTTCTTCTTACTCAGTTCTCCTCTTGGGAATAAGATAAATGTCAAACTCTGAGTATATTAATGTTACACTCACTTTTATATGACATAACGTTAGTAAAAATTTAACCTTCAAAATGCAGATCCAAGGGAAATGACTCACAAATGAGCCCTAATGTCCCTCACAGCTGCTTAAAACTGCTCATTAGAGGTGTTCAGCAGATCTTGTGCATTCTTTCTATAAAAGCTGAGCATTGGGTTACAGTGCCGGGACACACTAGGGATAATACCAAGCCGCTACCCTTATCGGTTTCCATGCTAGATGCAGGTGACAAACAAAAAAGTAAAGCTCAGGGCATTTCAAACCTGAGGGAATCAAAGTAGAAGAGAATGAGGCAAGGCTACTTTATTTTATGTTTTTGGAAATGTGTATCATGAAAAGCTATGTAAGGATTTCAAAATTTGTTTTCACTTGCAGAAACTTACCTTACTTTTTAATTTTTAATTTTTTAGGGACAGAAAAAAATAATTTCTATTTATGGGATGCTATGTAATATCTTGATGCGTTTATACAATTCGGAGTAAACCTACATGCTTTCTCACACATGTATTTGTTTTTGGTGAAAACACTCGAAGTTCTGTGTTCTTGCTTTATTTTTTTTTTTATAATCTATTTTATTGTGTTGTTGTTGACAATCTTTTCATAGTTAATTACAGTTAAAGAAAGAAAAAGAAAGAAAAAAAAAAGGTTCAGGGGGATAGGGAAGTGGGCAATACTATTATGTCCATATTGTTTCCATCTTGTATCTGAGGTAAAGGAGGATATTGAGGGAGAAGCCCCACCCGGTTTCCCGCCCACCCCGAGTCCCGGATGTGGGGCATGCTCTGAGATATGTGCTGGAGCGGTGTTAATAGTTCTCCAGTTGTGAATCGCTGCCAGTTTCGCTCGATGAGGTCGTCAACTGATTGACACAGTCCATCATAGGGTCTTCATTTGTCCAGTATTTCGCTTCCAACATATAGCTGAGGTGATTGATTGACTTGTTCTGCCCTCTGTCTTTTCTTGGCTAGGGTTCTGAGTCCAGCAGTTCGATTGGGGAGATCTCCAAAGAAACTTTGAGGTATTCCCAGACTAGTTTCTTGCATGTTCTAGCAAGCACAGGGCCCGGCACAGTCCATCACCCCGATCAGCTGGTGGTTGCAATTGCTGGGTTGGTTCTGTTTTCAGTCCCGAGTTGCACTGGAACCAATGGGTGTTGCAGTCCAGTCTAGTTCTGCCCAGCACATACTCGGCCCTCACACTAACCAGTGGGAGCTGCAGCCTAGTTGGGGCGACCCACGATAACCCTCACGCGGCCCGCCACTGGTTTGCCAGAATGTGTAGCAGAAGACCAGTCTGTCCCCCATCCCATTTGGCTCTGGCACTTGTCAATGGGTATTAAAGCTTAGTTCTATCTAACCAACTCAACCATCCAGCCCTCACGGGTGTTGTTGAGTGCCTCTCTATCTAGCCATCCCAGCCGCCATCCTAGTTTTCATGCCCTCCCACGGGACTAGTGACCCAAGAAGGGGGAACCCACTTTTTCCCTCCCAGGTCTCTCTGTCCCGGTTTATGCACTCTTTAGGTGGTTCTGTGATTTGACTTGACAGAATTAGTCCCCAGTGCCAGCTTCTGCAGCTATGCCCAAACATCCCTCACCCACTCTAATTTATGCTTGCACCAGCAGGAATAATCAGCCCAGCCTGGCTTTTCCCTGATCTATTCCACATGCAGCGCACAGGTGTTGTAGCCTTGCATAGTCTAGTCTGTCTCTATCCCAGCCCACGCTCTCCGGTGGGAGTAGCTGTCCAGCGAGGGAACCAGCCCCTTAATCCCCCCACCAGTTCTGCCCCTCCCTTCCTTCCTGGATCTCATGTGTGCTGGTTGGGTGCTGCATTCATATCCAGTACAGACAACCACGCCCTGGCATTCCATAATGTGTACTGGTTTTGTCGCGACCAAACCCAGCTCATCCCACACTCTGATCTGGTGATCGGATTTGCCAGTGGGTGATATGGACTGATTGAGCCTGGTCTGCTCCTGACCCATGCTGAATGTGTGCCAGTGGGAAACTTTCCATGGCCTATTCTGGACTGTTTCCTATCATGCTTCTTGCGCTTACCTGCAGGGACTGTGTCCTGCCAGAGGAGTTGCCCAGGCTCCTCCATCAGAACCCCTCCCAATGGCAGGTTTTGCGCATGCCATGGGGTCCTTGAGCCAACCCAACTCAGTTCACGTCCTGTCCTAGCAGGGACAGTGGCTTTTCCTGGCTGGCTTTCACCCCATTCTGGTTCTTGTTGTTGGATGTTTCAGCCCGGCCATGGCTCGTCCATGCCCACATACAGCTCACGCATGGCTCAGTAGGGGGTTGAGACCCAGCCTAGTCAGTCCCACATCTACCCCCTGGTTCTCCATGACACCTGATGGTGTTGAGGTCTGAACTGGCCTGGTGCATCCAATCCCAGCCCACACTAGTGCCTCGGGTGACTGCAACTGTTTCCTAGATAGAACGCAGCCCCAATTCTAGCACATACGCCCCTTGGTGGGAACCTCAACCTAGTTAGGGTGTCCCGTTAACTCCCCGATTGGGCTTGTTCCTAGCTGTAAATCATGCACCTGCCCGTGGTTGCTCTGAGGACCAGTAGGTGCAAGAGCCTAGCTCGGTATGACCTGTGTTCCATGGTGGTTTCTAGTTTTGCTTGTAAGCAAAGGTTTGCTCAGTCCTGCCCAGTACATTACGTTCCATTACCAATTTACACATTTTGGAGCTACTATGCCCTGCTAGTCCGACCCCCAGATCTGGACGGCGTGTTCACCAGCGAGAGCTATGACTCGCCAGGGGAGCTTCCCAAGTACCTCCACTTGATCCACTCCCAAACCCAGTTTACATACATGCCATTGGTTTTTAGGCCAGTACCCGGTGTACTCTGGCCTCCCATTTGGCCTTGTATGAGCTGGTGAATGTTGCAGCCCGGCCCACCCCACAACCTATTCAGGATGCACATTTGGGTGCTGCTGCCTTGCCCAGTCCAGTCTATGGTGGATCCCTTTACCTGTGATTGATGGCAGGCTCCTTGGTCACACCTAGCTTAGTCCATAACCACCTAAAATTTAGGTTTACCAGTGGGGCCAAACTTTCTACAGGGTGTGGCCCACACATCCTGCACAGAGTCCACCCCAAGATAAGGTTCTAGAGTGCTAGTTAAAATTATGGACCTGCCTAATGTGACCAGTCTCCTGAACCAACATCATGTCAGGCAAAAAAATATCCTGCTAGACAATCTGGGGGTTATCTTCTGCATTATAGGTGTTCAAAGCTCAGCATTATTGAGTGATTAGAAGTTCTCCAAAAGAAGAGCCACTGGCATTGGGAATCTTTAGGATTGACTCAGAACCCAGAAACAGTGGGGTCACCCTAGAGCTATCTAAGCAGCAATTCGGACATCCATTACCCCAGAGCTTCCCAGCCGGGCGGCCAGCAGGCAAAGCCTGGCACCACATGGTGCACGGGCCGCCCTGGGTGAGGCCGAGGACTCGTTCACTGCCTTGCGGCAGTGTCTTTGGCGTGAGCCCCCAGCATTGGGTCCGACCCGGCAGGGGCACCCCCCACAGCCGCCACACTGTGAGGAGCGGCAGTTGCCCCCGAATCCCAAGGCCCGAACCCCTCCCAGACTCACCTAGCTGCCAGATATTAGCAGCTGGGTGGAGCTAGGAATTTTAAGCCAGTTCCCAAGTTCCCTCATGGCGCACTTACCCGAGGAATGAGCTCTCTTGGGTCCTGGGTGAGGCCGAGGACTCGTTCACTGCCTTGCGGCAGTGTCTTTGGCCTGAGCCCCCAGCATTGGGTCCGACCCGGCAGGGGCACCCCCCACAGCCGCCACACTGTGAGGAGCGGCAGTTGCCCCCGAATTCCAAGGCCCGAACCTCTTGCTTTATTTTTTGAAAAAAAAATCGCACATACATATGCAGTTTAAGCTGCCTCCATGCCAGCATCCCACATGGTTGCCAATTCAACGCTAGTTCAAGTCCCACTTGCTCCACTTGTAATCCAGCTCCCTACTAATGTGTCTGGGAAAGCAGCAGATGGTCCAAGCACTTGAAGCCCTGCTACCCATGTGGGAAACCAGGATGGAGTTCCATGCTCCTAGCTTTAGCTTGGCCCAGCCCTGGCCACTGTGATCATTCAGGGAGTGAACCAGTAAACTGAAAATCTCTGCTCTCTCTTCCTTTCTGTCTGTCTATCTGTCATATACTTTTTCACTCCACCATATTTCTTTCTTTTAGATTTTAAATCTATTTAAAAATGCTTGTTACATAGGTAGAGAGATTACAGACCCATACAAGTCTCTGAGTGGGATGGGAAGGAAAGCAGAAGGAAAAGGGCGAAGGAAAAGACCCTGCCCTCTCTCCTGTTACTGCAGTGGAGGACATGAAGGAGATGTTTTGCTGCTCCTTGCTGCCAGATCACATTCATGCCAGGGCACAGAGACAGCACTCTGATCTTTTCCCCAGAGACCCTGATGGGAGTAAGAATTTCCTGAGAATGTTACTTGAATAGTCTTGATTATTCTGAGATGATGTTAGCTTCATTGAACCAAGTAGAAGATACCACTTCCCACACTTGCCAGCTATCTGTATTTTAGTATGTGCATGGCCTTAGATACTTGGTGGAGATTTTGGTCTGTAGCTTTAGCCAACCTGCTCTTCTTTCCATCTTTCGGTGAAGCACTTAAGGTCTTTTGTTGAAACAGAGAGGTCAGATGTCCTGTCTTTCCTGTGCAGCCTGTATGTTGTCTCTCCTTACATTGAGTCAGCAATGAGGATAGCCAGTCCCACAATATGCACTCCGAAGTCAGATCAACTGTCCATGTGGTTTCCACAAGGTTGGAGATTGAGTGAAGTGGACCCATTGGGCTGACTCCTAGTAGCCTCTACTGTCCTGGTCCATAGATCTGGCTCTCATGTGCACTTGCAGGTACTGTGGTCTGGCCAGGGTGGCTCCTGTAGCCCCCTTGCAGGCTCACCCCAGACCTGGCTCTCATGTACTGGCAGGACCTGAGGCCTGGCCTGACTCATCACAGTTCCAGCTATCATGCACGCTGGCAGGTGTTGGCCTGGCCTGACCTGCCCAGACCCAGCTCTTAATTTTACCAGCTGGTGCTGCCACCAAGTTCAATGGTAGGCGCTGCAGCCAAGTCTGGGCAAGCCCTACCATGGCCCTGGCCCTCACATGTGTGAGTTGGTGGTATGACTTAACCCAGCCTGGTCCACAACCAGCTGCAACTCCCATGGATGCGGTAGCCCGTCCATCCTGGCTCTCCCCCTGCCCAGGTTCTGGCATACTCTGGTGGATGCTGTGGCCTAGCAGCAGTATCCCTGGGCCTGGTGTAATAGTTCAGTGGCTAAATCCTCTCTTGCAAACCCAGCGATCCCATATGGGCACTTGTTCATGTCCCTGTTCCTCCAGTTCTCTGATTGTGGCCTGGGAAAACAGTAGAGGATGACCATGGCCTTAGGACCCTGCATGCACATGGGAGACCTGGAAGAATCTCCTGGCTTCAGAACAATTCTGTTCCAGCCATCCAGTGATTCAGCAGATGGAAGAGTTCTCTGTCTCTTATTCTCTCTGTAAATCTGCCTTTCCAATATAAATAAATAATAAATCCTAAGAAAGAGAGAAAGGAAGGAAGGAAGGAAGGAAGGAAGGAAGGAAGGAAGGAAGAAAGAAAGAAAGAAAGAAAGAAAGAAAGAAAGAAAGAAAGATAGATTCTCAAAGATTCCCTACTGGGCTCTCTCTTCACACTGATTCTTGTGAGTGTCAGCAGGTGCTGTGGCCCAGTACAGAATGACCCATCCCCACCCTCATCCTTCCACCCCCAAGTACTCTGTGGTGGATTCTATGGCCTAGTCAGAGTGACCCCAAAGAACCCCTACCAGATCCATTCCCAAACATGGCTCCCGTGAGTGCCTAGCCCAGCTGGGTCTGCCCCCATCCCTGGCTCCTTTGGTATGACTCGGAGATGCCTTCCAGATTCCCCATTATGGTCCTCATCTCAACTACTTCAGTTACCTGTGTGTGCAGTGGCCTGGTCCATGAAAGCCCCCAGAAATCATCATATATATCAAACAAGCCTTCAGTGGCCATCATTTCAACCTGTCTTCAGTCCCCAGCCTATAGCAATGCATGCTGTCCTCCTGCCACACACACTCATGGCAGCAGTGATGGTTCTGGGGTGGCCCCCGATAGCATGCACTCATGGTCACACAGTGGGTATTCTGTCCTTATTCCCCCCGAATCTTAAAAAGAAAAGGAAAACTAGAAAAGGTAACTATGCTGACGCACTGGTACAATCAACACAGAGTTGGCATGAGCCCAGAGTGCTCACCAGCCATAGGCTGCTATTCTCCCTGCAGTGGAACATCTCCCTGGGTAGCAGGCAACCTAGGTCATTGCCCACAGCTGGCGACATTATTGTTCTTTGCAGTTATCATTCTGTGCAGTAAAGCAACAGAATTTCTTTCTTGTTTCTAACTGTAACTGGTACCCTTGATCAGCCTTTCCCTCTCCCTTTCCCAGGAAAGAGGCTACTTTAGATAGAAAAGTCAGAGAAGATCACTGAAGGGGGTGAGTTTAGGATGAGGAGGAACTGCCCTAGAGGGACTAATCTCAAGAGCTTGCTGGGAAATGCAAGTATTTTTGGACTTACGAAGAGGGAGCTCAGTGCTACCAGGAAACAAAGTGAAGTCCAAAACCCTAAACCAAGCTGTGTGCTGCTTACTAGTAAAATAACCAGCTTCAACAGCAACTTCAAGGGTTGAAGTCTACAAAATAGAAAGTTAAAAACAAAGAAAACAAACAAACAAACAACAGTAGAAAGATGAGAAGATGGCTGACTTCTTCCCACAGCCATATAATGACTGTTGCTTGTGCTTCTTGTCACTGAACCCTGGAGGTGCTCATGTGTTCAGTTGCAACCCTGCTCCTGGAGTGAAATTTGATCTGGAAATGACGGTGCTCCACTGAGGAAGAAAACACTGCACCCTGATGGCTGTTGCTTGTGGGATCCACCCTGTATCTGTCTTGCTCTCCCTGTCTCTTTTTTGAGTAATTGCACCATGAAAAGCATCTAAAGACAGTAAAATTTTCAAAATTTATTCAGATTTTTTTCTTGTTCAAAGAGGCAAAAGTGTAATTCAAATTAAATAAATATGCATAATCCTAGTTGAATTTATGGTTCCAGGAATTAGAAGTGTAAGATTATTTTAGGAATGGCTAGTTGAAGAGCTCTTAGGGTTCTATTTTAAGAAAAGATTTTTTTGTTTGAAAGACAAAGTAATAGGGAGAAGGGGAAGGAGGGACAGGGTGGGGAGAGAGAGAAAGAGAGGGAGAGAGTGGGTCGGTGGGCTGACTTACTGATTCACTCCTCAAACAACTGCAACAGCCAGGTCTTGCTGGGCTGAACTCAAGAGCCTACAAATCCATCCAAGTCTACCTGTGGGAACTGTGGGAAGACAGGGAATCAAGCTCTTGGGCCATCTGCTGCTGCTTTCCCAAGCTCATGAGCAAGAAGCTGGATCAAATGTGGAGTAGCCTAGACACAAACTGGTGCTCATATGGGATGACGGTGTTGCCGAGGTGTTAGCTTACCCTGCTACACCACAATATAGCTCCCTCTTCTCTAAATTGATTCAAGGCTACGCCTTCTAGTATATTCAGGTGAATGCTGCTTTTGGTTTTGTTTTTCAGTTAGCAATTCTAATGGAGACAAGTGGCTTCTTGGAGTTTTCTCCTGGATTATATGCCTATGACTGATCCAATCACCTGGCTGTATGATATGTGGGAGGAACCTGACCAGCACTGGTCTACAAACCACGTCTGAAACTTGGTAAGGAACTGGGGATAGATAGTACCCTCTTCTAGACAAGACTTAAAAGTTGATAGAGTGCGGGTTCCATTAAAGGGAAATTAGACTATTGTTACATGAAAAGTGGGAATGGTTGTTGAGCCATCAAAGAGCAATAGCTATGTGCTGCCCATCTCTTGGTTTGCCTGCTTCCACTCATACCGATTTTGAAATGCCTGTACTTACAGAAATATTCTAGAGATGTGTGAAAACACATTCAGCCACACTCCTAAGGGAGAAAGCATTCTCTCCTGTCCTCTCTTCCGTGTCTTGGGTTGTCTTCAACTCTAGCTCCCTGTCCATGACCTTGAAATGATTTGCCTGTTCTCCAACAACCCATGGTTAAACTTTGTATCCAATCACTTCCCACATGGTATAAAATAGTGGGGGCAGGAAGTAGGATACCTCTTGCATGAAAGCAAAGGAAAAGGTACTTTGTGTACTCAATGGTGCTTTACTGGAAATAGTAAGCACCTGTCTGGAAGGGAATTTCATTTTTTGGCCAATTAACCACCTTCAGCTTTACTCCCAAGAATTTTTGTTTTCTTCCGCGAGCACACCTGTGAAGGGGTTAAAGGACCAGGGGCTGGAGGGGGTTTCTTGTAACTGAACTGCTTTAACTAGCACCTGCTGTTTCAGGGAAAGTGGAAACTGGAGACCTGCCTGGGGGTTGCTTTCCTTTTTTTTTTTTTTTTTTTTTAGTAAGGCCGGAGGCTAATTCATTCTCCAGTCTTCACTTTAACAGCTCCCATGTTGGCTTCTGCCTAGGGGCAATTGCAACAATTATCCGGGGTTGACTAATGGATTAGCCTCTTGCTGTAAGGCCAAGTCCTAGTGGATTGCTCTTTTAATTAGGGTGACCTATTTTACAGCTGTCATCTAAGAGTGATTATTAATAGCACCCCTAATCGCATTCAAAATTGTCCCATTTTGAATGATAAGTAAAATAGTCATCCTACTTAAAATAGGGTTAATTTTTGCCT
Source organism: Ochotona princeps (assembly GCF_030435755.1). NCBI lineage: Eukaryota > Metazoa > Chordata > Mammalia > Lagomorpha > Ochotonidae > Ochotona > Ochotona princeps. The sequence goes on along the minus strand of NC_080833.1, from coordinate 102,041,569 downwards.
TTCCCAGGCAGGATGGCTCTGCAGGAGGAACCTGAAGCAAACTCAGGGTTCTGCCGTGCTACAATTAGATTTTTGTCTTCATGCTGTTGTCACTGTGCAAGGCGCAGACAGCTTCAGTTTTCCAATCTGCCATGGCTCAATATATTAGACCTTCGGCCATTCAGATTTGGTGGCGTTGGCAGTAAGAGCACCCTGTAGTCAGCTATAACTCCCTCCTCTCTGTTTCTACAAAGGCCAGCTTTATCATCAGCAGGTCTCTTAGCACATTTTAAAAATCATAGATAGCCCAAACTTTCTAAAATCCTCCTACTTGTGCATTAAAACATGTCTAGCGCCACCCTTGAAACATGCAGCTCAGAGACCTTTCATTCAGTTTCCTGGCTACTGTACAATAAAATTTTCAGTCCCCAGTCCTTCTCAGCCCTTTGGCTAAGATCAAGTGAAGATTTTCAGTCCCCAACCTGACCCAGGTTGGATTTATGAAGATTCTTCCTCTACACACCTTCCTTACGCCATGCAGCTAGTCGCACATTTCAGGATCTCAGCTGCAGCATCCCAGGTCCAGCAGGATAGGACTCTAACTTAGAATAGCTTAAGCCCAAAAGGGAACATGTTGATTGCTTGTGCTAACATCTGTCTCCTTGCCTCCTCCTTCACACCACACACACACACACACACACACACACACATATTCCTTTTCCCAGTTCTGCTTCCTTTAGTAGCTCATCTGTCCTAAAACAGCGACATGTGCACACTGACAGGCTTTTGATCATGGTCTCCCCACAGGGCTAAGGGTAAAGAGATTATTTACCAAAGCTGTTGTTGCCAAAAGAAGGGAAAGTGGGTGCTTGCCATGTGAAGAAAAACAATAGCTGTCCTTATATCCAAAAACTTAAAAAATGTAGGCAAATCAACTCCCCAGGCTCAAACTCCTGCTTGGAAAGGTTGAGGATGAGAAGGGTGATCTGTCCTACCTCAAAGTGGTGAAGAAAAATAGCCAACAAGGGTGAAAATGTTTGTTAAAGATCATATCAAATCCACAGGCTTCAGAATCCACACTGCCCTAAAGCTGTGTTTGAGGAAGTTAAGGGTCAAATGGGGGAAAGACTTCCTCCTCTGCCATTTGGGGGTCTTCCCTAGCCTCCTTCTCTAATTCTACCATCACCTTCCCCTGAGGCCAGGAGGAGCACAGCAGGGCACATGACCAGAAGGAAAGGAATGTCATGTTAGTTTAGTCTTGGACTCTGCATATCTTTGCTGGGATGTGCAGCCTATTCATTTCAATCTCAACATCTTCCCCAAGGCATTTGTTAGTTCAACACATTTTTGTTGAGTGTCAATCCCTTATTCTTTTTCCCTCCTTGGCTTGTCCCATCTACCCTCACCTGGAACTTGGAGACCAGCATGTGAGCATCCAGTTATACAGAACTCTACACACAGGATCTCCCATGTTCAAAGCCAAAGCAAGCCCCACAAACCGAGTGCCTTCATTTGATCCACTTGCTTCCCTGCTGCACCCCTTCCCCAACACACTTCAATCCTCAGGGGATCCCTCTTTAAACAGGCAGCATTTCCTCCTATGCCCTCCTCCTCCCAGCTACTCTGGCCCCATTTCTCCCTCCTGGGAGTCATGTGACTTACAGAAAGAGCACCCACTACTCTAGAATATGAACCTGAGTAAGGCAGTCAGGAAGTCCTCAAGCCCTGCATACTAAATGCCCATGTGATCTGTCTTTTCAGTTAGAGTGTGGGCTCCTTGAGGGTAAGTCAGAGCTCATAGTAAACCATGAAAGAATAGTAATTTATAAGGTCTCGAAAACGCAGCATCACAGCCCAACTAATTACTTTTAAATGTTTGTATTGTGATTTATATAACCATTTTATTTGATGGACATTTAAGGCATAGTTATTTGAGAAAGTGGAGGGGAAGAGAGAGAGGAGAGAAGCTCGCATTTACTGATTCACTTCCCAAATACCCACACAACAGCACAAATCCAGGACCCAAGAATTTGCTCTACATTTCCCATGTGGGCTGCGGGGACCCAACTACTTGAGTCATTGCTGGTGTCTTCCACAGTGTACCATCAGCAGGAACTGGGATCTGGACTCAGAGCCAGATATGGAACCCAGTCCTGCCATGTGGAACAAGGAATCTTGAGCAGTGTTAGATTTGGTGACCACCAGGGAGAGAATAACTCAGCTGAATATATAAAAAAGAGTTTAGATGGCCTTTGTTTCAGGGAACCATGGTCACGGGCTTCTCTTCCCCATGCAGCACAAAGACAGACGTGAAGGAGTGGGCTGTAGAGGAAGAAGACCATGGAAGAGACGTGCAGGACCTTTTTAAACCCTCTTTGACCTGAAAGCCAAAACGGGGGTTGCCTCGACCCTTATTTGGTGGGAGGATATGGGGTTGTGCCCCTCATTGGTGCAATTGTGGTTTCACAGCCCGAGGGGCCTGCCAGAATTCAGCTATCCATTCTGGGTTGAGTTTGAGGCAAACTCCGCCCTCCTCCGGTTACCGTGGTAACCAACAGGTGGTGCCTTAGCTTGTGGATCAGACATTACCCCAGTGCAACTCATTCAGATGGATACACAGAGTGACACACATGTGAGGTGGGCAAGCCTTGCATTGATTACACACCTCACATTAATCCAGTCATGGACCTCTAGTGGATAAATGCATCATAAATGCAAGCTAATCCTCTTATTCAAGTGTTCTCATTTGTATGGGTTCAAAACACGAAATGCCAGGGAAGATGCTGACCCCATATGGGAGCCCCTCGGTTCAGAGCCTCACTTCCATTTCCCATCCAGCTTCCTGCTTAAACCCTCTGTGGGAGGCTGCAGATAATGGTATAGATACTTATGAGTGAACCAGAAGGTAGAAGATGTGGCTCTTTCTCTCCACCTTTCAAACAAACTTTTAAAAACAAGGGATACCAAGTATAGAAGGCCAGGAATCAGGATCTTCCTTCTATTTATTTCTCAGACACACCCCAGTGTCCCCTAGAAGCTTTCCTTTCCTTTCAATGCATCCGGCTTATGCTCCTGCAAAGCCACATCTTTGAATGACTGCGAGTCTGTGTGGCACTTCATCCTGGCAGTCCCAGACAGGAACAGGAACTTGCGGAGGATACCGCAGACTTCCTCTGTGCTTAGTAGAAGGGAAGCTGAGCCCGTCTCTTGTGGCCAGTGTCCCCCCCACCCCCAGCACAACCAATTCAGAGGTGGAGGGTGGTCTGGGAACCTGGAGGGGGCAGGGTGTGGATGGGGGAGGCAGGCAGAACATCTCTTCTGCAGCATCAGTAAGTAGCCCAAGTACTGTAAGTAAGTAAGTACAGTAAGTAAGTAAATACAGTAAGTAGCCCAAGCGTGACTGAGGGAAAGATAAGCCCAAAGTCCAGTGCTCTGTCAACAGCACACAGGGTTTTACATGCCTACTACTTTCATGAGATATATCTTCAATCGCTTGATTGCTTTTCTTGAAAAGATGCTTGGGGTCGAGGCCCACATCGAAGGCAGCAATGTCACCGGGTCGGGGTCTGCAGCTCTGTGAGGTTTCAAAGACGCAGCACCAAGATTTTAAGGAACCTGAATTCCTGGTGAGCAGTCAAGTTCTTTAATCCGCCTGCAGCCGGATGGGATGGGTCAAGAAGAGAGGAAAATCTATTTAAAAAAAAAAGTCCACCTCAGGCGAACCCACCACAAACTTCCTCATTACGAAAGAGAAGGCCGCTCCCACCACACTGGGGTCCCTTGCACAGCGCCTGAAGTCGGCGCGCCAGCGGGAGCACTTGCCGACAGGCGGGGTTCGGGCTCCACCCGCGGCCGCTCCGATCCTGATCCTCCGGCGTGCTGCCAAGGGGTGAGCGCCTCCAGGCAGCACCGGGGTCCCTGGCTGGTTGGGGATCCCCTGGGGCGCTTGCTGCTGCGGTGGCAGGAAGTCCCCGGGAACTACAAATCGAGGCATGCTGGGAACATTCCCCTGCTCCTCCCAGGAAATGTCCTTTGTCCAGCCCTACAGGAAGCCCCAGTGAGGAGTCAGCCGGGCAGCTAGCCAGCCAGCCAGCCAGCCAGCCAGTCAGCCAGTCAGCCAGCGGCCGCTGCAGCCACCACCGCCGCCAGCAGCAGCAGCATCACCAGCACAACGGGCAGTCGCATCGCGGTGCAGGGCTCGGGTTGGGGCACACAGTACCCTCGTTCCTCGCCGCGTCCGTCGCTGCGCAGGTAGGAGCGTGGTTGTGGCTGGGTTCACTGGGCACCGGAGGACTGGGCTCCCTGCGATCCGATAGACCACTGAGGGATGGAGTGCCCGAGGGCGGGGGCGGAATGACCGCGCTCCACCGTGCCTGGCAATCTGCACCGATGTCCACTTTCCCTGGGTTCAGGGACACCCCACCCCCAGACGCTTGGGGTGCTGCTCTTGGCTCCCGGAGGCTGGGGCTGAACTCCTCTCTGGGGTCTGGCGAGGGGTGGGGAGGAGGAGGCTGAGACACGAGGGAGGAGACAGCGCTAAGAGGGAAACGGACCGTCCCGTGGACCACCGAAGGGGGCATCCAAGACCCTCGGAAAAAACGAGGCCCAGGGAGGAGCTTGGAAGGCAAGGAGAAGGTGAAGGGCTTTGTGTGCTGCTGTACTCCAGGGTGGACTGTGCCCCACTGGCGGTGTCTGTCCGCAACCCCAGCCCCACATAGGGCTGAGAGGGTGGAGGAGGGGGTGGCCCAGGAAGGGGGGGAGAGGGCTCGTAGGTCATCCTGGGTTCTTGTGAAATACGTGCCTCCCTGTTCCTCTCCGTTCCATTCGAGCCTGACTCAGACGAGCAGACGGGCTGCCGTCACTCCGGGCAAATGGCACAATATGGACGGGTGGGTGGAGGGGTGGGCGACTGCTTGTTTCCCGACTGTGGTCGCCTCCAGCCCGCGTAGACTTTTCAATGGCAAACGTCTGCCAGTGAATGGTGGGCTCTAGGGTGCACGCCTAGGCTGGCAGGGAGGGGAGCCAGGAGACGGCGGTAAGAGGTGGATAGCAGAGGGGCGAGAGGTGGGGGGGGGGGCGTCATCAACCCCTAGGACCAGGCCGTGAGATCGGATTGCCACTTCCTCCGGGACTTTCTACTATTTTCCTTTTTTTTCCATGTGCTCCCCCGCTGCTCTGCTGTCCAGTTAGTGGGTAACCCAGTCTTTGCCCCCCTTTGCTATGTGGGCGCTAGGCAGAGTACAGTGTAACATTCCTCCTCTTAGAGCAGGCTGGCTTGTGCTTAACCTGTGGGTCCCCAGGAATACTCTATATTGTCCACCTCTCCCCAGAGACTGAGAAGTGTGGTAAAGGTGGTTGGATAATGGCTAGCTGTGATAAATGAGCGGGCAGTTCTGAATGCACTACAAGTGTGGCTGCTGGAACCGAACTGACCCTTCCCGAAGGTGCCTCTGCCTTTTCAGTCTGCCCTTCTCTGGTGTTTGTCGGTGGACTCCATATGTTTATCTCTTTCTCTTGAACATATGGCTGTTACCTAGCGTAGCGTGTGGTGTGCATTTTGAGAGCCAAATAAGCCTTTAAAAATGCCACTTGCTGAAGGAAACCTTTTGCCATTGGCTTCTCCAGGAAGATAAGAAAGAAGTGGAGAAAAAGGAAAACTGAGTTGCCTAGGGTGAGAGTATGAGCGAAAGGAATCTGTGAATTCAGATCATTGCTAATTGAATCGCTGGTGCATGTGTGTGGGGTGAGCATGTGTTGGGGGAAATTTGGCATCACAAGTTCAAGTGAGGGGGCCTGGTGCGATGGCTCAATGGTTAAATCCTTGTTTTGCAACTGCTGGGATCCCATATGGGCACTGGTTCATGTCTCGACTGCTCCACTTCCATCTAGCTCCCTGCTTGTAGCCTGGGAAAGCAGTCAAGGACGGCCCAAAGCCTTAGGACCCTATACCCACGTGGGAGACCTGGAAGAACTCCTGGCTCCTGACCTCAGCTCAGCTCAGCTCAGGCCATAGCAGCCATTTGGGGAGTGAACCAGTGGATGCAGGATCTTTCTGTCTCTCCTTTTCTTTGTAAATCTAACTTTCTAGTAAAAATAAATACATCTTAACAAAAAGTTCAGGTCAGGGATAACATAGAGCCTAGCAGTTAAGATTCCTGAGTCTCCCATCCAACCAGCCCGGGTTCATGAGCCACTGTGCTCTCCTGACGACTGCATCCTGCCACAGCAGACCCTGGAGGCAGCCATGATGACCTGAGTAACTTTTTCACCAGCTATGTGGGAAACCTGGATGGAGTTCTTGGCTGCTGGCTTTGACACACCCTAGTCCTGGCAGTTACCTGTATCTGGGGGTTTGAATCAGAGGATGGAAGCTCTGTCTCTCAAATACATAATTTTTTTTACCTAGCTCAAGAAAACAAGATGGCAATGGATGAACCAAACTCATAAATGCAAAGTCAGGCTGGGCTTTGTGTTGCGTGAAGGGAAACCTAGAGATGGTGTTCAAAAACTCCTGGGGCTAGTGGTATGTGGATACAACCGGGAAGCCCCCAGAACACAGCCGCATTGGAGGGTTGGAGGGTGACAGGAACTGAAGTCTGCATGACTAAGGCTGATGGATTTGCACCACATTTCCTCTATCCTCTCAAAAAGGTCCTCGGATTTCCTCAGGATCTACATGTTTGCATAATTTCCAGTATCCAGAGAAGGGAAGGGAAGGAGCAAAGGTTAGTCACAAAGCCGATGATCTAAGGCAAGAAGAGTTTGGCTGCCTGCTCATGTAGAAAGAAAAAACAAGCCTCGGTGTCCTTAAGAGCCTGGAGCCAGCACCTCTGCCCATGCAGAGAACATGGTCTATGGACTCCACAGGAATGTTTTTGTAGAAGTCCCTGTGACGGATCCAGACAGCGAATGGAAAGGCAGAACTAGCACAAGCATGATGCTTCTTTTTCACCTGCAATGACTCCTCTCAAATCTATGAGAAAAGGTCTTTCCTTTTCAGAAAAGGAAAGGGATGAATTCAGATCCATGCCCTCTTTCATTCCTTCTTTTCTTTATGCTGCCTTTAAAACCAAGCATCCTGCCAGGTAGGAAGCACCAGGCAGATAGGAATCATTGACCTCAAGGTTTGTAGGATGAAGCAGAAAAAGAAAAGTTATCTATCACAAGAAAGAGAAAGGTGACATTCAAAAATACCACGCATGTGAGGTTAAGGTCAATTCTGCTTGGGAAGTCTAGGAACGAGGCTTTTGTTAGAGAGCTAATCAGCTGGGTGATAATTTGGATAGATTGTGGCAGTGTAGGAATTTCCACCAGGCATGGGGTTCAACTTGACAACCACAGAGGTAGGAGAATGCACCTGGAGATGCAAGTGTTTGCTGCGAGGATGGGTAGGGAAATCGGGGTGGCCAAGTTCTAGTGCTTAGACACAGCTAGGCATAGGGAATTGCAAGGGGTTTTGAACATCAAAGTAAGAAATAGGCTTCCCTGATTACACTAACACTACATACTGCATGACACTAAGAAACCTGCTGAGGGCTAAAGCCATGGTGCAGTGCTAAACTTTCACCTTTGGTGCCAGCATCCCATACGGGTTGTATTTGTATCCTGGCTGCTCCACTTCTGCTGGGAAATTAGCGGAGGATGGCCCAAGTCCTTGGATCCCTGAACCCATTTGGGGGACCTGGAAAAGGCTCTTGGCTTTGGATCAGCTCAGCTCTGGCCATTGTGGTATAAACGAGTGGTTGGAAGATCTCTCTGTGTTTTTCCTTCTGTAACTCTGCCTTTAAAATAAAAGTAAATAAATCTTAAAAAAAACCTGTTGAAACAAAGAAAAAAAGTAGAATCTTAGATACAAGGGCTCAGCATTTCCATGGTTGCTTACCACTGCTTTCATTTTTTTTAAAATATTTATTTGTTTTTATTGGAAAGTCAGATATATATATAGAGAGAGAGAGAGAGAGGAGGAGACAGAGAGGAAGATCTTGCATCTGATGATTCACTCCCCAAGTGACTGCAATGACCAGAGTTGTGCCGATCCGAAGCCAGGAGCCAGGAGCTCTACTGGGTCTCCCATGCGAGTGCAGAGTCCCAAGGCTTTGGGCCGTCCTTGACTGCTTTCTCAGGCCATAGGCAGGGAGCTAGAAAGGAAGTGGAGCAGCTGGGATACGAACTGGTGTCCATATGGGATCCCAGTGGATGCAAGACAAGGACTTTAGCCATTAGCCTACTGTTCTGGACCCCTCAATTTCCAGGGGAGGAAAGATAGAAAGATCTTCCATCCACTGGTTCACTCCCCAAGTGGCCACAATGGCCTGAGCTGAGCTGATCTGAGGCCAGGAGCCAGGCGTTTCCTCTGGGTCTCCCATGGTGATTCAGAGTCCCAAGGCTTTGGGCCATCTTCTACTGGAAAGGAAGTGGAACAACTGGGATACAAACTGGTGTCAATATGGAATTCTGGTAGATGCAAGGCAAGGACTTTAGCCAGTAGGCTACCATGCCGTACCCCTCTCTACCTTCATTTTTGTAGGCCAGACAATCTACTGGAATTAAAATGTAGTGCACAGAAGCTCAAGAGAGATCAAACTTCCTACTGTCCCCCAAAGCCATTGTAATTGAGTAGTCACTCACTTCCAACTTTCAACTAGGCAGCCTTTCATGTTATGCTTCTTTGAGAAGCAGAGACAGAGTGAGCGTATTTCTAAACAACAGCTGAGACAGGAACCAAGAGCCAGGAATACAGTCTGGATCTCCTTTGTGGGAGGCAGGAACCCCACTAATTTCTTGAGCTGTTAGTGCTGCCCCAGGGTCTGCACTGAGCTGGGGCAGGGAGATGGAATCAGGTATTTCTGAACTGCTAGGCAGAACATCCACTCCCCCAAGGGTCCTTTCTGTGCAATCACCAGGGTCCACATCATTTAGTGAACATGTGTGGGTCTAACCAGCTATAAGCTGGATGGTTTACATGTGTTGTTATATGTAATCTGATGATTTATACATTATTGTCTGTGTTCCAAAAACCGAGGAAACCTGGGCTGCAAGCATAGTTAAATGCCCCACGTGGAGTCCTGGATTCTGCACTGGGGGTGGCTGCAAGTGTTTGTTGAATGCTCAGCCTTTTCAGAATGTGCTTTTGTTGAAGGAAACCACCAGCTCTCTGCAGTGTTCCTTCTTCCCCTTAAAATTTGCATTTTCCAGATTTCTCACAAATATCATTATTGAGCTTATAAACTCATCTTGGTGGGGTCTGATACTGAAAAGAGGTTTTGTTTTTTTGTGTGTGTGTGATTTCTTGTCCTTAAATGTTCATGACATCAGTTGGAAAGCCCAAGTTCAAAATCTCTCATAAGATCTTTAGGTGCAGGAATGCTTGCCTAGATTTCTCTTTTTAATTTATTTTAATTAATTTATTTTAATCCTCTCCAAATGCCCGTAACAGTCAGGGTTGGACAGGTTGAAACCAGGAGCCAGCAACTCCTGCATCTCCTGCATGAGCGGCCAAGGGACCAAGCACTTGAGCCATCATCACTGTTTCCCAGGATGTATTGTCAGGAAACTGGATCCCAAGCCAGAATCAGAGCTGGCACTCCAAAATGGGATTCAGGTTTACCAAATTGTGGGTTAACCTGTGGTGCCACAATACCCACCCCGACCTGTGGTTATTTTTTTCTCAGTCTGTCTCAGTTATTTCTGGTCCTCTCCAGGTGTGTTCTTGTTTGTGTACCAGGACGAGCAGGAAAAGCCACCCTCAGCTCCTCCTGCAATCTCTTGCCTTGTTTGCAATTCCTGGGCAGTGTCTTCTTAATGAAAGGATACTTGAGGCAGTGCCCTCCTTCTCCCACCCCCACCCCCAAAACACATTGCAGACACTGTCCAGAACTCAGCCTAGCATATTCTAGACTTCCAGAAACCGAGTTAGTGATGAACTGGTTATGCCTTAAATACAGAAAGATGGTTGGTAGTTTGTTTCTTTGGTTGAAGACAGAGCAGAGAGGAGGATGTGTTTAGTTAATTTTCACCCTCCTCACATGACTACCCAAAGCAGTAAGTGTCCCAGGGCAGATCTGCACAGTGCTGAGTTTCAGGAACTTGACCAACAGCAGGGCTCAGTGGATGCAGTGTTTTAGTCGTTTTTGGTGACATGGGTGGGGCCATTTCATTACTGTCCTCTGCCTTGTTGGCATGCCCAAATCTTTCAGGAAAGTCTTTGCTCTGCATCTGAGAAAATCAGGATTTCCTGTTGCAGGTGAGGGAGAGAGAGGGAGAGAGAGAGATGACAGGAGGGAAGAAAGGCAGGCTCGAGTGAAGAAGAAAGATGATTCCTTCTGTTTCCACCTCCAAGACAGCAGGAACCTTTGTTGAGGAACAACTTTGGGCTTTGCTTCATTGCTTCGATGTCAGTGGGGGGTTGGGGGTGGGAGGTGGAGGCAGAAAGATGAGCAGCTCTCGCCTGGGTAGGAGAGAACTTTACCTGTTGCAACACTGCAGCTGTCTCCCAAGGCAGAGCACGCCTCCTTTTTATGTGATTTCAGGGCCGCACAGAACTTTAAAAGCCTTGGTCTGTGTGCACAGTGTGCCATGAGCACATTAGTCATTTCATCTTTGAAACCTTTTCATCTGAGAGTCAGACGCATACCCAGGGATAGGGGCGAGAGTGAGAGTACTTCATTAGCTGACTCACTCCTCAAATATCCAAAACCTGCTGGGGCTGGGCTGAGGCCAGTAACCTAGTCTCCCATTTCTTTGGCAGATGCCTAGATACAGTGCCTCCTAGGGTTTGCAAGAGGAAAGAGCTGGAGCCTGGGGTGGGACTTGAACTCAGGCACACTGCTCATCTGCCCAGCCCACATAAGCTGGGTTTTTTTTTTTAATTGATTTATTTGAAAGGCAGAATTACAGGGAGAGGGAGGTATAGAGAGGGGATAGCTGTTCCCCTTGCTGTGTCACTGGGTGGCAGAGGCCCAAGCCATGTTTGACAACTTTTCCAGGTGCATTAGCAGAAAACTGGATCGGTAATGCAGCAACCAGGCACAAACCGATCCTCATATGGATGTTGGCATTGTAAGCAAAGAGTTCAGCATTTGCTGGTTCCGCTTTCTTGTGCTGTTCAAAAACGGAGAAAGAGATACCTAAAGGAGAATTCAGCAATCCCTAGAACTGCTACATCGTCTCAGTAAGCCGTGTTGCATGTATCCACAGGTAAGCAGCTGTGTTTGGAGCTGTGTGGGACAGTAATGCTTCAGACCTCCTCTTGTCTTAGATAAAGTTGCAGCGTGTAACTCTGACTTGTTAAAATGAAGTTAACAGGGCCTACTTATGTTTACAGACACATTTTAATCTGTATTGTATCTTATTTATATATTTCACACATGTAGACATAAAAGCTTCCAAGAACATTAACAGAATCTTATCATAAATTACAAAATTGGAATCATTCTTTCTGTTCTTAGTTACTGAGAAATGTGTGACATTGGTCTTAATGTCCTATGTAGTCGTGTGTTTAGCGCAACTTTGAGCGCTGGAATACCTTTCTTGGTGACCTTTCCTGTCTATACCTGGAACCTTTATGAATTTTAGATAATAACTTATAAAAAAATTTTAAATAATTTTATGTATTCAAAAGGCAGAGTGACAGAGAAGGAGTAAAATAGAGATCTTGCATCTGCTGGTTCATTTCCCATATGCCCACACTGCCTGGGGGTGGACCAAGCCAAAGCTGAGAGCTGGAAACTCAGTCTGTATTGATTCATCATCTGCTGTGTCAGAAGGAAGGGTTAGAGCTGTGTGCCGAGGGAGGACCCATGGCTGGCCACCACACAGGGGGTGCTAACAGCCAAGAGGGGCAGGAATCCTTTTCTGGAGAAGTTTCTTTCTCACTTTTGAAGATAATTGCCACTGTCTGTCATGAGTGTTCCACAGCAGGATAATTAGGGGTGTGTGGGTCCTGCTGCTTGCACGGGTTAGGAGATCTGTTTGTTTCCATGATCCAGTCTTATTTGATGCCATCTTACACAGATCACTGGTTCTCTCTAGTTCTTTGCTGTTGCCGTTTTGAAACAGAGGGAGAGAAATAATTATACTGAATTTTACTGATTTCAAGAAATTTTGGAGGGTCTGTTTGTTATGTGGGGAAATCCCTAAAGGAATTTAGCACAGAATCCGGTTATCATTAAATCATTAAATGTGAATGTGAGGCAGAATAACATACCTTAAAGAATCATAAAATCTGAGATAATAAATGTTTCCATTTGAGCACTTGTTAAAAGTTTTTTCTTCTAAGCTTGTTTGTTGGAGAGAAAAAGAGAGAGAGAGAGAGAGAGAGAGAGAGAGAGAGAGAGAGAGTGAGAGAGAGAGAGAGAGAGAGAGGGAGTGGGGCGGAACTGCCTTTTGGTTCACTTCTCAAATGTTGGCAACAGCTGGGACTAGACCAGACTGCAGCTGGGAGCCAAGGACTCTGTCCTGGTGTCCCACATAGGCGGCAGGAGTCCAAGTCCCTGGCCATCCTCTGCTGCCTCTCAGATACTTTAGCAGGGAGCTGGAATGAAGTAGCTGGCACTCAGCACCTGCACTTGGACCTGGTGTGTGGCCTTCCCAAGCGGCACCTTCAGCTGCTGCATCACAAGGCCCATTCCTTCATCATTTCTTGAGGAAGAGTGGCATGGCCAGAGAGGAGAAGCGGGGACCTGGCAGGGTGCTTAGAGCAGCTCTCTTGGGCCAGGGTTTGATGAGGGGGTAGCTAAGGCAAGGTGAGAAACCCCTGGACTGTGATGCTCAGGACCTGGCCTTTGCGCTTCTGTGGCCAAGTCACTTAGGGGTCTCTGAGCCTGGCAACATGTGCAATGACAACCAGGGGATGGGTGGGTGTCAGGAACTGGTAAGTGCGGCCTCGGCATTGAGAGTGGCAACAGAAGCAAGAAGGGCAATGTGAAAACACCTCTGCTGACTGGGTTGAAAGGGGTGAGTTGCAGATCAAAGTTGACTCCAAGGTTTTGCACCCGATGTATAAAAGCAAGGGAGATATTGTCAGAAATGAGATATTGTCAGGAGGAGCTGGCTTGTGTGTGATCCTCACCCATTATGCCCACTTGCAGAGTGAACCAACAGATGGAAGATCTCTCTTTCTGAAGGTTGGGAAGAGAGCAAATCCTTGGTTTTTAATATGACTTGGGGGCAGATCATATTGTAAAGGGAACAATTATAAAGGGAAATTAGTTTTTACAACAACCTCTCAAAATTGCCCACTTTTTTCCATTCTATCTTCATAGAATAAGTGAGATCCCAAGAGAGGTCAAAGAGCTGTCCTGGGCCATACAAAATACATGTGAGAAGGACCATCGAAGGTAGCATTGTTTTAGAAATTAAGAAAAGATAGGTGTAGAATTGTAATTTGAGAAGGACCAGGACTGTGTAACTTACTAGATGCAACCAAAAAGAATTTCCAAGAAGAGCATCTCAACAGGAATTCCAGGGTCATTTTTTAGATCCAATTTCCAATTGTATTCCTGTGCTGGGAACTTTATAGCCTAGGTGGTGAGATCAGGGGAGATGAGAGCAAAGTATTGGTGATGTTAAATGAGCCTGGCTCACTCTATCTTCGCAGTTAACACTCTGTTAACCCAAGGGGCTCTCACCTATTAGCGGGGAAGCTGGTGTGAGTACTGTAGCCCATGGCTCATAGGCACTGACTCTGCTCTTCCCAGTAGCCTTTAAAGTGTTTTTGGCCATTTTTTTAAAAAAAGGTTTATTTATTATTTTTATTGGGAAGGCAGATTTGCAGAGAGAATGAGAGGCAGAGAAAAATCTTTTGTCCGTTGGTTCACTTCCCAAGTGGCTGCAATGACCAGAGCTGAACCTATCTGAGGCCAGGAGCCAGGAATTTCCTCTGTGTCTTCCAAGTGAGTGCAGGGTCCCAAGGCTTTGGGCCATCCTCTACTGCTTTCCCAGGCTACAATCAGGTAGTTGGATGGGAAGTTGAGGAGCCAGGAAGTGGACTGGCACAGATATAGGAGCCTGGTGTGTGCAAGGTGAGGATTTAGCCATTAGGCCATCATGCTGGTCCCTGGCCATTGGTTTTGTAAAGTTTAAAAAATGATACTATTAGGACTGGGATTGTGGTGTTGTAGGCTAAGTCTTTGCCTGTGGTGCCAACATCCCATATGGCTACCAGTTTGTGTCCCAGCTGCTCCACTTCCCATCCAGCTTCCTGCTTATGGCCTGGGAAAGCAGTGGGGGATGGCTCAAAAAGCTTTGAGACCATGCACCCACTTGGGAGACCCAGAAGAGGCTCCTGGTTCTTGGCTTCAGATTGGCTCAGCTCCTCCCATTATGCCCATTTGGGAAGTGAACCAGAAGATGGAAGATCTTTCTCTTTCTCTCCTCCCCTGAAAAATTTGCCTTCCTAATAAAAACATTTAAAAAAAATGATACCATAGGATCAGAAAATCTCTTTCAATGACTTCCCTAGTTTTGAGGTTCTGTTAGAATGCCATAACTTGTACTTACGTCTACAGCTTGAAGCAGTCTGCTGGCGCACGTGCGCACACACACACACACACACACACACACACAGAGCCACCCACCAACCCCGACTTTTCTTTCAAACACTATAGCAAGAACTAGGAATTATTCATTGTTTGCTGTGACACTCAATTAAATCAATACTAATTAAAATAACAGCTTTTTTTTTTCTACCATGCCTATAGGACATTCTGTTTTTCTCCAGTAAATACAGTGAAAAATCCAAAACTTGTAGAACTAGAGGTCATTTCTGAGGATCACACAAACTGTAGTTTGAAACATATTTTATACAGGGAAAACAATTAAAATCACAGAAGGGAAAAATCAGCTGGGGTCATGAAGGAAAGAAGAGCAAGAAGGCGGCGTATGGGTTCAGTGAAAGGCTGACCCAGCCGGAGCCCTAACCCAGGGGCCAGGCCACCGGTACCAGTGGGACTGGACTGGGAAGTGTGTGACAGCCCAAGTTGCCTTCCCCAGGTTTCCACCAGCTCATTACCTTCTTGGATCCACTTTTTTTTTTTCTTTTATAATGAAGGATGTTTCAAAGACCTTTTTTTTTTTTTTTTTTTTTTTTAAAAGGTATTATTTGAAGGCATAGTAAGAGAGAGAGAAAGGAGGTGGGGTGGAGTGAGGAAAGAGGCAGAGGGAGAGAGAGAATGATTATCGTCCAGGTGCTGGTTACTCTCAGCAGCCAGGTCTGGCCACGGAAGCCAGGAGGCCAGGAACTCCATGCTGGTCTCCCACAAAACTATCAGGAACCTAGTCCTGGCTCTGTGGGCATTTGGGGAGAGAACCCAGGGATGGAAGATAGCTGCGTCTCTTTCTCTCTGCCCTTCAGATAACATTAATGAAGATGAAAGGTTGAAGTTTATGGAAATTGGAAATAAAATACAAGTTTATTTAAAAAAAAAAAGAAAGATGGTGACTCTGTATTTGTAGTAATGGGACATGTTGGATGAGCTGGGTTCTGGGTCTATGGTATAATTTTAAACTCTTTAAACTGGTGTTAAGTGTGAATGGGGGTCTCCCCATGCTGTGGTTTTGAGGACCCCTAGAATCTCCTTTGCTAACCCCGAGTTTTTCCATGTTATTATTTGTTGGCAAGATGACTTTGCTAACTCTTTGAAGATTTGTTAGAAATGAGTTGGAGACTTTGGCTGGATTTTAGTTATTTTCCTCTTGAGTAGAGCAGGAGTAGCTAACAAAGCACTTTGTGTACTGGGGAGGCTATGATTTGATTAGCATGCCTTGCCTCACTGCCCAAGTAAGCAGCTGATAGGAGCCATAAACCTGGGCTCAAACATATAAATTGGATACCTCCCACAGACACAGTGTGTTGATAGCCTGAGGAGCCACTTGACTTCATATTAGTGCACCTGCTATAAGTGATTAGATAGCGAAAAGCAGGCAAGCTAATGACGCTTGGAGACCCAAACCACCAATGTGAATTAGTTCAATACCATAGGTATGCTAGGTTGTGTAGCAAGACGGATGCAAGTGCAAGTTGGAATGCCTATGATTTAGACTGGTGTCTGTCTTTACCTGGTATGTTCATGTGTGATTTGCTCAGGATTTCTGGGACAACGTCTGTAAAGCAGTGTGCTAGACAAGATCGACACACTGGCTCGGGCATTCTCCATGCCTTTTGCAATTTACTGCTACATTTGTTTGTGCAGCTGCCTGCTTTCAAATGTTTGGTGGTGACGTTGCTCTTACCCCTCTTTCCAAGGCCACACTGGCTGACTTCTGCAAAAGCAGCTGGGAGGAATGCACGATGAATTCTTTGTAGTGGTGGGTTACAACTGGGTTTCTGCTGATTTTGTTTTTATCTTTTTAGAATCCAAAGGAAATTATCTGCAGACATATTTATATAAGGTTTCAAGGAGTTCTTGGACTGTGAATATCTTCATACTTAGAACCCATGCCCAAGAAAAATCCCATGTTTTACTCCCAAGCTCCCAGCTTCTGGAGCTGGAGGTTGAGAGAGGCAGGCGGAGTGTGAACTATGATGTTCAAGTAATTAATGCATCCTGCTCACTTTAACATCCTCCTTGTTGAGACAGACGTATCACTTCTTGGAGAAGAGCTGTGGCCTGGGTGACTTTCTGGTCACCAGGTTGCTGTGGGTGACTGATGGAACGGGAACACGGTATCTCCTGGTTACTCTCTTTCTAGTGTAGTTGATTTGGATGGTACCTTGGCAGTTTGTCTGATCAAAGTTTAAAAAGTTTCCAGATTTGGCTATCTGTAGGGTAGTACTCTTCTGGTATTCATTTTCATAACCCACTGTTTCCCTTTTCACTTGTACACACTGTTACGGTTTTGCTTCCCCTCCCCCCTCAGAAGAGCCTGTAGGAATTACCAATTGTTGATGCACTTAATATGTTGGAAGCTAGTGTCATTTCTTCAGTTGGATTGTACTGGGGCTAAAACACTCTCTTTGCAGGCTGTCACCACTAGGTCCCCTTGGAATTGAGTGTACAGTTAGTGAATTTATGGTGGACAAAAACCAGTTTTAGTTGGCAGTGTCCTCCCTTGAGTTCTTTGGAAATACAAAACTAGATCTACGTGGAAGTAGAATTCTGATTCTATTTTGGATATAACAGCTATTCTTACATCTCATAAAAAGAAAAAAAATCCAGAAAGCATTAAATAAAGTTTCCTGTAGTCTCTGTGCTTCCTTACCCATCCCCCAAATTCCCACGGGTACAGTCAACAGTAAGCATAGTAATCACTCCTGATTTGGCATGGCTTGTGAAACCAGGCTAGTCCTTTTATGGAAATCATTGGCATTCTATTCTGCTGAGAATCCATTTATTCAAAAATGCTAGAAGGGTTTTTTTTTGGTAAAAATTTATTTATTAGTAAGGCACAGTGACAGAGGAAGAGCAGCCAGGGAGAGAGAGAGAGCAAAATGAAGAGTGAGAGTCAGAGAGATCTTCCATCTGCTTGCTGTTTTACTCTCTACTGTCCACCATGTTGGTGCTTGGGCCAAGAGTGGATCCAGGTGAAGCCAAAAACTGGGAACTCCAGTCCAGGTCTCCATGTGGGTGTCAGGAACCCAGTGGCGCGAGCCATCAACTGCCACTTCCCAGGATATGCAGAAAGCTGGACTTGGGAGTAGAGCTGGAGTTTAAGCTTGGGCATTCTTCCATGGGACCCAGGTATTCCGTCCTGTGTCTTAATTGCTAGGCTAAATACCTGATCCTCTGCTCAGCATTTAAATAAATATGGTCCAAATACATTTTCAAAAATGATTTTTTCCCCACTTTAATCAGTTTTCCACCAAGTATATAAGTAGATAGAAGAGTATCATCAAGTTACATATAACATCACTCAGCCAATTTTATTCCACCTCCACCATTGTACATTCTAGAATTATGCTGAAGGAAGCTCCAGACATAATATCTAATCGTTAAATATTTCATTATGTATCTGTTGAAGATTTAAGAATCTGTTGTCAGCTTCATCCCAGCTTGACTTTTTTTTTTTTTTTAAAGATTTTATTATTATTGGAAAGCCGGATATACAGAGAGGAGGAGAGACAGAGAGGAAGATCCTCCATCAGATGTTTCACTCCCCAAGTGAGCCGCAACGGGCCGGTGCGCACCGATCCGAAGCCGGGACCTGGAACCTCTTCCAGGTCTCCCACGCGGGTGCAGTGTCCCAAAGCCTTGGGCTGTCCTCGACTGCTTTCCCAGGCCACAAGCAGGGAGCTGGAAGGGAAGTGGAGCTGCCGGGATTAGAACCGGCGCCCATATGGGATCCCGGGGCTTTCAAGGTGAGGACTTTAGCCGCTAGGCCACGCCGCCGGGCCCCCCAGCTTGACTTTTAAACATTAACTGTTAATGTCAAGTAGCCAGATGGCATTCACAATTCTCTTATTGTGTTAGAGTTTGGTTATTTTGAATGGAAAGACCAGTGCATTTAGGTTGATTGATAAATCGTGATGTGTCTTTGCCTGTCAACTTTCTGGCTTTGTCTCATCTTTGCCATTTCTTCATCGTATTGTTGAAGAAAGTGGATCATGTGTCTTAAATTTCCTAAGATCTGAGTTCTGCTGATAATATGATTTTTTTAAAAAAGAAACGAGAGCAGCATAAGGGTATAATTTTGTTAAAAAAAGGTGCCTTTGAATGTAGGCAGATGTTTTACCTTCTGTCTGGCTATGGGTTTACGTCGTAGTGAGCCAGGAAGATGCAGGCAGCAGGTGACTTCTTGCCTTTTCATCTTTCTTTGCCTTGGTTGGCAGAGGAGTCCCTCGCTGCTGCTGGTGTGCAGTGGGCTGGAACGTACCAGCTGATCTTCCTCAGCAACACCAGTTATTTTAGGCAGAGAGCTCAAAGAGCAGCCTTTCTGGCTGCATCTGCAGTGGGAAGTTAGGGTGATGGGAATGCTGCCTCAGACCCTCTCTGGCCCCAGTATTCCTCCTTCCTTCGTGGTTACGAGGACCATTCTCCTGCAAACTGTTTATTCTGGTGGAAACATGATCATGGAATCATCTAGGTTAAAAAAAAAAGATTTCCTGAGGTCACCTGACACCATCTGGCCACCTTAACTCTGGAGTAAGGCCGCTGAGGAACAACCCCCAGGTCTGCCACAAGCCCCATATACATTCTGTTTTCTCTTTGAGCAAAATGGATGCTTTAGTGGCATCTCTTTCTTCTGTGGTGGTGTATGCCTAGATATACACATGTATCTGTGTAGCTCTTCAGTTAAGATGAGTCTCCCTTCTCCTCTGCTGCCTTCTATAGAGTGTACACTCTGAAAAATTAGACATTTAAGAGATTGTGGCTGACTATGCTTTTCAGCTACAGTAGGCTCCATGGAAGTTTTTTTTTGTTTGTTTGTTTGTTTGTTTTTTAACTATTTGAGAGGCAGAGAGAGAATTCTTTCATTCACTGCTTTCCTCCTCAAATACTAGCAAAGGATCTGGGATGTGCTGAGGCCTAAGCTGGGAGCCGGGGATGCTCTGAAGCTCTCCCATGTGAGTGTCAGCAACCCAGTGACGTGAGTCATCCCCACTGCTTCCAGGGGGTCTGCCCTGGCAGGAAGCTGGAGTTAGGAGCCGGAGCTGGTGTGGCAGGAGGGTGTTGCAGCTATTAGGCCATATGCCTGGTCCTACAAGGGTGAACTGGCCATGCTGTCATGGCCGGGCCACAGACTGCCGAGATCCTGGAGCCAAATGTTACTCTAAGTATTTCTATGAGAGTGAACGTTTAAATCAGTGGCTTCTGAGTACGCACATTGCCCTGTGTAATGTGTGAGGGCCTCATGCTGCCAGTCGAGGGCCTGTAGAGGACACAAAGATTCATCTCCCCGAGCAAGAAGGAGTTTTCCAGCGCGTGGCCTTTGGCCAGGAATGGCATCTGCATTCCCAGCTCTCCAGCCTGCTGGCGGTGCTGCTGCAGCTGCAGGGCTGGCTCTCCTGGGCCGTCAGCCTGTGAACCCACTCTGCAGCTTCTGGCCTTACCAGGCTGCGTAACGGCATGAGCCTGTTCTTTACAATAAACCTCTCCTGCTATTTCTCTTTCTCTGGAGAATGCTGACTCCATACCGTCTGCCAAAAGACAAAGAGCAAGTATGTGTCCCAGACAAGTATGTCTGTTTCTGAAGGAGTGGCTGTTTTTGTATTGGGAATGCCATCAGAAAACCAAGATTCTGACCACAACTCTTCCAGCAACCTGGTTGCTTTGCCTTCCTCAGGCTTGGCTTGAACAGTGAGCTTTCATGAAATACTAATGCTGAACGTTGGAACTGGCAGCTGAGAATGTTTCTGAAGATAATTCTTCTCAAAGCCATATAAGTTTTCCTGGGATAAATAAGAAAAACAAACAAACACTGTAGGATGCAGGCAGGGTGTTACAAAACCAAACACTAGGGCCAAATATGGTGAACAGAAAGAATCCCTCAGTAGCAGGTGGAATATTCTAATCAGCTCAGTAGAAAACTGAGACATAAATGCCCGCATGAAGATTCAACTTTCTTGATGTCTAGGCCGGGGTGGCTTAGGATGTGTCTCTGCATGACACTAATTCTTACTTTTTGTAGGAGGAGTCGAGTGGCTCACATAGCCATGGAGGCTTGACAGCTGTGACAAGCCGAGGCCCTCCGGCTGAAGCAAGTGACTGCCTCACAGGCCTTTGCACTTTTTTTGACCACAGGGATTGGAGGGTGCCTCAGATTGGGGCTGGCCCTTGGCAGTGCAGCTAGCTTCTGCTGTAGCCTTAGTTTTTGAGGCTTCTTTGTTTTTCAACTTGGATTTTCTTCTGCAGGTAAAAGAGCCCTAACCACACGGCAGAAACCGTGTAATTTTACCTTCTGTCTGGAGGGTGCTCGACACTGAACTGCAGTAGTCATCATCTGGCTTTCCCTATTTGGAGCTTGTGTGTTTTTTCGGTAGTGGTGTGCCCCCGGGGAGGCTGGCATTTGGGGGGTTAGATGGCCTGGGTTTGTAACCGGGAAAGACAGCTCAAGGGAGTAGGCTGTCGCCCTGATACGTTCTGTGTAAGGTGGTAACTCCTTGCTCACTGCAGGCATTTTCTGCAAGGCCCTGGAGTGGCTTGCTTTGCTGTTGAGCTCCTGGGGACCCTGCGCCACTCGAAGCAGGTGGGGCCTGGATGGCCAGATCCCTTGAGAGGCTAGTTGACCCTTGATCCTGTTGCGACTGAAGACCCACAAATGATTAACCTTTGGGAGCCCCTGGTTAGACCCCAGTTGTGGTCATGAATTCAGCCCTTTGAACCGCAGGCAGAAATTGTTTTCCCAGCCTTCTACCCAGTCATATGTCCCTTCCAGCATTCTGCTATGGAAATGCTCCCTTGGAGTGGGTGGGCTGGGATGGTGGGCAGAGGGCGTGGGAAGCCTCTGATGCCTGCCGGTTGACCAGGCCCCCAGAATGGGCCCACAAGATGATCGCACAGGAGGATGATCACAGGAAAGGAGCTGCAGTGTGGAGTAGTTGGAGTGGGAGCTGCTGTTGGCTCTCTGCCTTCCAGGCTGCTTCCTTCCCCCTGAAATGACAGCCCTACTGGCCTGGCCCTCTGCCACCTGGCAGTGGCCCTCGCACATGACTGCCCCTACCCACCATGCCGGGGTGGCAGGCGGAGGCATGGGGAGCGGTCTCCTCTCAGGAAGGTCAGCCCCCTCCCTGCCCAGTGACCTCTGCTTCTCCCTTTCCCTTGCTACCCACGAGGCCCTCACCAGCTGTTCCCTGCCCAAAGATCTAGGCTCAGGGAAAATTCCAAGGTGTGGAGACTTGCAAGAGACTTGCCTCTGTTGAACTCATGTCTCCACCTAGGAGGTAATACCATATGGGACCCAGAAAAGCTGAGTCTTGATGTTTGCCCATGTTCAGTGGGCCACATCAGCTTTGCTCACAGTTACTGGAATTAAAGAGGGACCTGCTAATGTGCAGTGCAGGTTGCCTAGGGCCCCTTCCACTGGGACACTTCCTTCCAGCCCTGGGCGAGCCTTGGGCCAGCCCTGGGCTGTACAGTTGCTTCCCATCTCCAAAGATGTAGATAGGTCAGAGGTGGCAGGTGCCCTGGGACCCTGGGCAGTGCCTCTCCAGTAAGGCAGTGAGTGCTACCTGCTGTTTATCACTATGAAAGCTGGGAGGCTTGTACTATTTCTGACCTTAGTTTCTCCCTATAAAATCCAGGAAGGTGGGGGAGTGGTGTGACCTACCCTTCCCTCATCCTTTTCACTGGAAGTTAGGCTAAACCCATTAACTGCTGGAGTTCTTGTTATTCCAAAGAAAGATACCTCTTGCCCAAAAGGGAGCTATTGAGAGGATGTGCCAATTGGTCACTGTGAGCTGGTTAGTTCTTCACATGGGGTAGTTGAATGTAGCTGAAAGGAACTTTGGCATTTTCCTACTTTTTGGATTGGTAAGCATTACTCTTAGTTGGGAGTATGAGTTAGGAGGAAGGGACATAGAAATACTACCAGTTCTGTGGGGTAGATGTTTGGCCTGGCAGTTAAGATGCTAGTTGGGATCCCACCTCCCACATGGGAATACCTGGATCCTAAGCTTCTTGCTAATGTGTGTCCTAGGAGACAGCAGTGATGGCTCAAAGTGATGGCTTAGGTTCTCGCAACTGTGTGAGAGACCTTGATTGAGTTTCTAGCTGAGGCTTTAGCTTCCCTGGGCCCTTGGGCATTTGAGGAGTCAAAATTGCTGATCGAGGTGTGTGTGTTTGCACACCTTTCAAATAAATAAATAGCTAAAATGACAAGTTCTAGAATCTGGGATTTGAACAGTCTTGGTGAGTTTGCCTAATCTCATCTCAAAGTGATCTAGGTATTTGGGGGATGCATGAGCTGTTGAGCAAACAAACTGGAGCTGAAAATATCTACTGGAACAGGCTTGACTGGAGCCTTCCTGGATTAACTCACTTGTGTAAGTGTCATGATGACTGAGTGGGAAGAGGATGCAAGCATGTTCAGACCTCCCCACCGCATCCCAACAGAAGCCGAAGGGAGGTATGGTGGCTGTGCTGGCCTCCAACCAGTCCCTTTTCCTGTGTCTACTGTCCTTTTTCGTTCCTTCAGAGATTATGTTAGAATTAGTTTTGTCTGCTGCACTGCCCCTAGCACTGTGTTGTTTTTGTGTCTCTAAACAAATAGCACTTCTCACTGGCTTACTGAACCAGGCGTCCACATCCCTTTCAGCTCTAGATCGTTAGATGTAAATTGTGTGGATGGATTAGGTTATGGGCAGCTACACACTAACAGGAAAGTGAATTTTCTCCCCCTCTACCCAGTTCTGCTGAGCAAGCAACCCCCTCCTGGTTGTTCTCTTTATAGGATGTGTTGTTCAGTAACACAGCCTTTCACAGCATGGCGGAGGGGAGCCCTATTTGTGGTTGCCAGTAAGGCCACAGATAGGTTACTGTAATCCAAGATGGATGGGAGGAGAGTGTATATATCATCTTTTAAATCAAGAAGTTGGCTGAGGTTTCATAATAATTACAACTGCCATTCATTGTATCTCTGATACAACCATGGCTTTTCAAAGGTGGTTCTCAGAACAACTCCGTGAGATGCCTAGCACAGCCCTGATTTTCTGGATATGGAGTCTGAGTTCAGTAAGGTCATATGGCAAAGTGGCTGGCGAAGAGCAGAGGGTGTCAACTCAGGCTAGTGTGGACACCAGGCCTTCACACTGCCCTGCAGCTCGCTGTTACCCAGCCCTGGCCTTGTCTAGTCGCTAGTGTTTGGTGGAAGAGGAGTTGAAACAACCGAACAGTACACCAGCTCTGACATTGTACATGGTATCTAGACAATGTTTCTGAAAATTAAGCCTTCTAGACTGAGATAGTCACACCTCCCTTTCTGTCACTTCTAAATTACAGGTTTTCCTTTGCGTATTTTATTGTGTTAAAAGCCAAGTTGGCTTTTTTTCCTGATAAAAGTACATGCTTAGTGCCGAAAATGGAGATGCAGTCAGGGCAGGTTGCCCAGGCCTCACTCTAGCTTTTGGATGTGTGAGACGTGGGAAGTGAAGGGGCTGTGGGTGGATGGATCCCACATGGCGAGTTTCCTCTGGTGTGACCCTGGGCTTACCGGTGCTGCAGCTGTTTGTTGTCTGTGAGGTTAGAAATCATCTCTTACTTCTTTGAAGTTTTGTTAAAATTAAATGTGTTAATACCTGTGAAATCCCCCGATGTGACCCAGACATGTCTGACATTTTAATCAATAACCTTTTGCCCTTCCTCTCTAAACATGTATATATATGTGAAAATATATATGCTGGTAAACATAGATGACTAAACAAAACTGAAATGTTTTCATTATTTTAAAAACAGACCTTCGTGTGGAGGGCCAGAGGGGGAGAGAGACAGACAGACAGACAGAGATCTTTCATCTACTGGTTTATTCCCCGGATGCTCACAGCAGCCAGACTAGGCCAGATCAAGGCTGGAAAATGGGTACTCCATCAGGGTCTTCCAAATTGAGGGCAGGAACCCAAGTCTTTGGGCCATCTGCTGATGCTTTCCCAGGTGTATTACCAAAGATCTGGATCAAAAGCAGAGTTCACTTAAACCAGGCCCTGCAGTGTGGGATGCCGGACTCCCCATCAGTGGTTTAGTGTGCTGTGCCATAGTGCCTGCCCTGTTTTGTAAACCTGCCTCTTTTCATCTGATGATATTCTGTAACTACCTTCCCTTGTCTTTAAATAGCCTCTCCATTGCTTGGTAGCTTTCTGTGCCCCCACAGTGTGATGATGGAGCAGAAGAGACTCTGCATTGTTGGACCTGCACATTGCCAGTGTTGCACTGATGAAATGCAGTTTCAGACAAATCTGAGTAGCAGTTATGGTATGAATGGTGATATTGAGTGACAGCAGCCTCTGGCTCTTTTCAAAGCACACCTAACCTCTCTCTTCGGGCATTAGTGAGGGCCAGGAAGTACTCTCTGGTTTCTGGTGATGTATTTATTTGACTCCTTTTCTTTATTGGCATAAAACTCCTGCTGGTCTCTAACTGGTGCAAACCACTGATCAGTAACTGCTTAACTTCTCCCCAGCTATCCACTGCCTGTACCCTTAGCAAGCCGGTGGGTCCTGTTTCAAAACTGCTCTTCCCTGCCCTGCCACATTCAGGCGCATTCTACATGCAGTCTTAAGGGTCTATGGAGGCAAACCAGCGATCAATTAATTCAGGGATACTCCCCCCTCCCCCACTGGAATGGTTATGGCTGTGAGGAGTTTCTTCTCCCAGAGTCCAACACAAATCCCTGGATGTTGGCTTACTCAGAGCCAGGCCAGATTGAAGCCAGGAGCCTGGAACTCCAACAGGGTCTTCTGTGGAGGTGGCAGGGATCCCACTTCTTGAGCTGTCCCCTGTTGCCTCCCAGAGAGCACATTAGCAAGAAGTTGGGGTTGGGGGTGGAGCCTGGACTTGAACCCAAGCAGGCACTCATCTGTGGGGTGTGAGCATCCAAAGTGGTGTCTCAACCGCTGGACTACATGTCTACCCCTCCCCTGCAATTCAGGACTCTGCTGCCTGACCACCCTCAGAAGCAGCCGTTTCCTGAGACATTTAAGGCAAGGGCTTGATTTTTCCACTCTTCATTTTATGCCAGAAAACAATCCCCTGTGTTGTTTGGGGTGATGTGTTGGCCAAAGTTGCAGAGGAACCGGGTTTCTCTGAACTGTACTGGAATGACCTGGGGAGGTAACAGGAAAAAAAAAACCTGTTTTTATTGCACACATTTATGAGTGTGAAAGTATCTATTACTTCCACCATCTTTTTACAAGTACATTTTCATTATTTTCTGAATGACACCCTTTCTGCGAGAGAGACGGAGTAGCATGCCTTCCCTTCATCACAGAGGGGCTGACCCAGCTGTAATTTCCACTGCCTGTCCTCCAAAGCCTCTACAGAGCCACAGCTACCTCTGGGAAACCCTGGACAGACATAGGAGATGCTGCCGAACTAGAGGGGGCAACCTGCGCACGCATATTCTTACAGTCCTGTCTGGAGACTGCAGAGGCAGAGAGGGGGCTGGTCTCTGAAAAGTCATGGTCCAACATCCTTGACCTTCAAACTGTTGTGCTGCTGTGAGCTAAGCTGTAGGAGGGATGGATGACAGGATTATTTTGGGCTCAATGGATCAGTCCTGGCAGGAGCTCTTTACATGTAAAATGTAGACCTGGCATCTACAAAAGGTTTAGGCATCTGACATCACTTTTCCCCTTGTAGTTCACACGTTGGCCTTTTCCATACTGGGGTTATCATGCATCCCCGGTGCATGTTCCTATTAAGCAATTTCTACAATTCAGATACAGTGGCACACATAATTAGGATGGCAGAGCTGGCTTCTAACAGCGGGACCCTGCATCCCTTCCTCTTGCTCCCAAGAGACCCACAAACCGTGAACCTTTTTGATTGCTGCTCGCAGCAGGACAGCAGATCCATACCGCAAAGCCAGGTTGGTGATTCTTTTTTCTTAGATAAGAACTTCCTGTACTTAATGTGTCTGCTATTCTTGTCGTGAGTGTATCTCTGGCACCTTAAAGATGCCCTTGTAATTAAATATTGGCAAGACTGAAGTAGCTGAGGAGAGCAAGCAAGGAGAGCCTGGGCTGGTGAGGTGGTACCATGGGCTCACTACTGCCTACAAGATAAGGAGGCTAACGCTAGTTGGGGTCTTTTTGAGCTTTGGATTGTCTCAGCTATAGCTAATGAGAATCCTTGCCTCATTGTAAACCCCAGAACCACACTATTGGATGGCCACTTCCTAGACAAAGGCAGATCCAGTTTTGCTCGAGTGAGTGTGTGGTGTGTCTCTTCACTGGGCCTTCTGCCACCCACCCGGATACCCTTCTTTGCCCTCAGTTGCTTGCCTGAAGTTTACATGGTATGAAGTGGCAACTTGCTATTTGGAGCTTGGGGCATGAGGCATCATATTGGACCAGGAAATCCAAGGCAGACATAGCATGGAGATGATGCCAGACTGACATGACCTTTCTTTGCTTCCTGTATGTTTTGTCAGAAGCAGGTGTTCCACGTGACCCCTCTCGCCCTTTTCTTCCCGGATGGAATACACCAAAAATCAAGGTGTGTGTCAGCACCAGGACTCAGAAGACAAAGGGATGGGCTCTGATTTTGAGAACTCTGAGGACTTGGAAGGAGACCCAGAGGAAGGAGCTGTAGGCTCCAATCCCCAGGATACAAAGAAGGTGGAACACTGCCTGGTACGGGGAATGGGCTGTAAATCACAGGATGCAACCGGAAGAGGGGCCTTGAGGCACAGCAAAGCAGTGTCCAATGCCTGCACAGGTGAGGAGGAAGTGGACTTGTTTCTTGTAAATGTTCATTTGTTTGTTTAAAAGGCACAGCAATAAAGGGGGCAGTGGTAGGAGGAAGAGATGGGGCTGGATGGTGAGGGAGACAGAGAGCAAGAATGAGAGGGATATTTCATCCACTGCTTTGCTCTCCAAATAGCTGCAATGGCTAGCGCTGGGCCTGGCTGAAGCAAGGGGTCAGGAACTCCATCTGGTCCTTACATATAGGCAGCAGGGGCCCAAACACTTTGGCCATCTTTTGTAGCTCTCCCAGGCTCATGAACAGAGAGCTGGACTGGAGGCAGTGTAACCAGATGCCAAGCGGTGCCTATGTGGGATGCCAACATTGCAAGAGGTACATTAACGTGCTGTACCACAGGCTGGGCTTGAAAACTGGACTTCTTATGGAAGTTGTCCTCCCATTTGCCTCTAGCTCCTTTAGGATCCTAAGTGGGGACAGCATCCTTTGTCAAGGCATTTTCCAGAGAAGATTCCTAAGCATGGCCCGGCGGCGTGGCCTAGCGGCTAAAGTCCTCGCCTTGAAAGCCCCGGGATCCCATATGGGCGCCGGTTCTAATCCCGGCAGCTCCACTTCCCATCCAGCTCCCTGCTTGTGGCCTGGGAAAGCAGTTGAGGACGGCCCAATGCATTGGGACACTGCACCCGCGTGGGAGACCCGGAAGAGGTTCCTGGTTCCCGGCTTCGGATCGGCGCGCATCGGCCCGTTGCGGCTCACTTGGGGAGTGAATCATCGGACGGAAGATCCTCCTCTCTGTCTCTCCTCCTCTGTGTATATCTGGCTGTAATAAAATGAATAAATCTTAAAAAAAAAAAAAAAGATTCCTAAGCAGACTTCTGTACCAACCTAGCTTTTTTAGTGTCGGTGTTGGGACAGTCAGCCTTTGATCTAGTCTGAGGCAGGCTGTGCGCATGAGCTGGGGCGAAGGGGCTCCCTCACAGGTCCAGAGAACACTGCTGTCAATACCAACTTGCCACAGAGTGGCTCACAGGTCATGTCAGCCTACCCACCTAGCTGTATTCCTGGGAGAGCTAAACAATTGGCGGCAGATAGAGAGATACCACCAGCTGGGCAGGCAGACAGACAGGATGCATGTGGGCAGTTCCAGTCCTGATCCCACGCTGCAGATCAGCAGAAGCCATAGTGACCTGCCTGGGCCCAGAGGACTGCTTCCCAAGGTGCCCAAGCCTGCTGGATCCCTTGCTATTCCTGACCTGCAAAGCGAAAAATGCTAGAACTCCACCCTCCTGGATCCTGGCTCTGGGCCCTGGGTGCTTTATGTCCTGCTCTGTTTGCCCTTGGGACAGAAAAGAACTGAAAGAATTTATAGCCAGCACTGTGACATGACATCTCTCCCCTTGCAGCATGGCCTCAGCTCCCCTGCTGCCTGCCTGCCCACCCCCACAGGGCACAGAAACACGACGCTTTTCACCTGTCTGGGACTCCCTGGCTGCCCTCCACTTGGGGCTGCTCCATGCATCCTGGATCAGCCTTCAACCTGGGCTCACCAGCTCTGTGTACTCCCTCCACTGTTTCCTGGCACCTCTCCCTCCCTACCGTCTGTCAGTTTGGGGGTCACCTTAAACTGTTCCAGACTGACCCGATGTGTTTTCAAAAACAGTCCAGAATTGGGTTAGCCAAGGTTGGCTTTTCTTGGGGTTCCAGGACTTGTCTTGTCTTTTGGGGCTACAGCCTTGATTCACGGGCTTTGGGCCTGGGGTGGGCAAACCTTTCCTCCAGAGAGCCTGTGGACTGTCTCTAACATTGACTGCCAAGGCCTTCACTAACCCACCTTGGAGGGTTTCAGCCGCATCTCAGCGACAGTGACAGCAGATAATGGCCTGCTGTCCCCTCCACGGGCAGCTGCCTTCAAGCTGAGGGAGAGAGAGTGCCTCCCATGCCAGGCCTTTCCCTGGGGGAAGGGAGGCTTAGCACAGGTGCCCTTCTGAGTCCGAGGGAGGAGAATGAGCATCACCTTGCCCCACGGTTTGCTCTGGACCTGCCTTTGACACCCCACATATAGTAACCACTTCTGCTACCATTTTTGTTGCAGACGGGCTGCTGCGGGAGGCCGGAGGGGCTGCTGGTCCCGAGGAAGAGGATGATGAGTCTGGAAGAGCCGACATGGCCATATTCGCTGGACTGTCTGAGTCGAACAGTGTATCCCGCAGTCCCCAGCGGGAGGAGGAGGAAGTGGAGGAGGAGGAAAGTACTGGGGAGAACCAGCTGGAGAAGGAGGAGGAGGAGGAGGAGGAGCAGCCTCCTGCTGTGCTCCCCTGGAGGCGCCACCTTGCCCTGGGGACTCGGCACCTAGGTGAGAAGCCTGCACACCGCCGCTTCCTCCGGCCGCACCACCCCATGGCTGTGGACCTCGGGGACCTTGACAGTCTGATGGCCAGCATCATGGATGCACCCACCATTTGCCCCGATTGTGGGGAGAGCTTCAGCCCGGGTGCCGCCTTCTTGCAGCACCAGCGCATTCACCGCCTGGCCGAGGCTGCCGCTGTGGCCAGCCTGGAGCCCTTCGGCTTGTCGGGCGAGTGTGGAGCCATGGTGGGGATGATGGGTGTGGGTGTGGCGGGGGGCTTTGGTGCGGGTCCTACACTGGCACGGCCCCCGCGGGAGAAGCCCTTCCGCTGTGGGGAGTGTGGCAAGGGTTTCAGCCGCAACACCTACTTGACCAACCACCTGCGCTTGCACACGGGCGAGCGGCCCAACCTGTGCTCCGACTGTGGCAAGAGCTTCAGCTGGCGCGCTGATCTGCTCAAGCACCGGCGCCTGCACACAGGGGAGAAGCCCTACCCGTGCCCCGAGTGCGGTGAAGCCTTCAGCCTCAGCTCGCACCTGCTCAGTCACCGGCGTGCCCATGCCGCAGCTAGCGGTGCAGGGCCCGCAGCGCTGCGTCCCTTCGCCTGCGGGGAGTGTGGCAAGGGATTTGTGCGCCGCTCGCACCTGGCCAACCATCAGCGCATCCACACGGGTGAGAAGCCGCACGGTTGTGGCGAGTGCGGCAAGCGCTTCAGCTGGCGCTCGGACCTAGTGAAGCACCAGCGCGTGCATACAGGCGAGAAGCCCTACATGTGCTCTGAGTGCGGGGAGACCTTCAGTGTCAGCTCACACCTCTTCACGCACAAGCGCACGCACTCAGGCGAGCGGCCCTATGTGTGCCGCGAGTGCGGCAAGGGCTTTGGCCGTAACTCACACCTGGTGAACCACCTGCGCGTACACACGGGCGAGAAGCCCTTCCACTGCGGCCAGTGTGAGAAGCGTTTCAGTGACTTCTCCACGCTCACGCAGCACCAGCGCACGCACACAGGCGAGAAGCCCTACACGTGCATCGAGTGCGGCAAGAGCTTCATCCAGAGCTCGCACCTGATCCGCCACCGCCGTATCCACACCGGCAACAAGCCGCACAAGTGCGCCGGCTGTGGCAAAGGCTTCCGCTACAAAACGCACCTCGCCCAGCACCAGAAGCTGCATCTGTGCTAGGACTGGGCTGGAGGGAGGCTGCACTCCGGGGAACGTGTGGGGTGCAGAAAGGGGCAAGGGGTGGGAGGGACAATCTCAGAGTGACTGAGGCTCCTTTGGGTGTTGGGGTCCTGAATGGAAGGGTTCTAGATGAATTGCTCTTTGGGGATGCTATATTTTCTCAGCCTCCTCTCTGCCTGGGAGATGTGCTTGGGTTGATGATTTCACGGTGTACATGCTTGAAGGGTGTGGAGGAGCAGGCAGTTTGAAGATCTTGATAATGGGACTTCATGCATTGGTTGGCAGGCAGTGGAGTAGGTTGGGCTGGTGGCCTTTGGGAACCAGTGGACCGGGTGTGGTTGGAGCAGGGGATTGTTGGGTAAACAAACACAGGTATAAATAATTGTGTTTCGATCCTGGCAGGTAGTAAGCCAGTGTTTACCCAGACCCCCCCCCCCCCAAACAAAGCTAGGGGAGCTTGGTCAGTCCTACAGGAAAGGGGATTTAGTACACTCTAACCTTCTTTGAACCACAGTGAGCTGCTATTTGAGGGAAAACTGGGCAGAAAGCCTACACACTTTTTTTCAAAAGACAGTTTCTGGGGTTAAAGATTCTTTCATAACTGGTTCCCAGATTTGGGAAATCCTGGTCCTGCTGCTGATTCTTTGCTACTTTCTTGAAAATAACCCTGGTTTCATGCTGGCTAAGGGTTCTCTACAAGAGGAACTCACCTCCACCTCCCATGTCTGGTGTGTGCGGTCTCTGTTATCTCCTCGATCTCACTTGGGATGGTGCTTGTTCATGGAAATAGGAGCATCCAGCCACTATCCTGGGGAGTACAGGAGACCAAAGCATTCGGAGGTTGGGATGCAGGCCTCTTTCCCATTTGCCTTCACTTTGCACCTTGTTCCCCACTCACTTCCTCCTCCATCCATATTGATGGAGGATCTAGGCCAAAAGTGGAATTTTCCCACTGTCCCGTGGAAGCTCTATAGAAATCCGAGGCTGTATGCAAGGAGGACACAGTCAGGGAGAGGTATAAATGCAACATTGCCAAATAGCACAAGCAATGAATGTTTCCTGGTTGTTGATCTAGATGCCAAAATAGCGCTTTTGTACTTGGAACGTGCTTTTATGATTTTTAATGATAGTCAGTTGTTGCTCACATCTTTGTGAGGTCGATCAGTATTATGGCTCCTGTCTTACAGAAAGCCTAGGGACAGGAATGTGGCCAGCTGTTGGAAGAAAGGCTGGTATCAGTGTGAGTACGTATGGCCTGATACTTTGTATTCTCCAGCTCAGTTGCTAGATACATTGACCTGTCACGAATTATGTAATAAGACAAGCACACTGACAATTCTTGTGCTTGGTGGAGAACTTAAGGCTAGCCTAGCAGGGCCAAAGATGTCCTTATTGACAGAGCTGGTCTTTGTCCCCTCATTACGTACGCTAGCTAGGTTTTGTTTCTGGTAGGGAGCTCTAGTTAGATGACTGTGGTGTAGATTTCAATCACCCATACTGAAAATTCTACCCCTAGGTTAACTTTTAGAAGTTAGAGTTGTGGAAGGCAGTAATGTTTTTTTTTTTTGTTAGCAATTGTTAACCTTATACCTTTCATGGAAGCATCTTCAATGCTGTTGGGCACAATTGGGGAGGGGGGAAGCTATAAAGTTGTTTTGACTGTTTTAGCAAAGTTTCTGTGAATGGTAGTAATTTATACTTGATCAGTTGTATTCTAGCAAATGACTTCTCTGGGGACTGTAGGAAAGCATGTTTTTGTCATTATAAGAACACATTTTTAAAAAAATCTTGAGCATCCTGGGCTTGTATAATGCCAATTATTCCTGCCCTCTTAATCAGTTTATTGTTATCCACAAATGGAAACAGATTTTCAAACTCTAGTTTTGAAAAACACTAGTTTTTTTTTTATTTTAGGAAATGTAATACCAGCAAAGAAAACCTTCATTATTTATTCTTACTCCTGTAGTCTAACTAGTGAATATTTACCACCTGAAAATAATTTGGTTGATTTATAGGTAATATTATTTCTTTGTGGTGTTTTTTCATGTACATCTACCTCTTACAACTATTTTAAGTTCTTTCATGTCTGTGCCAATGAAATCTCATCCAACTTTTTATTATTCATGGGTTGATTATATGATTTATGGGTTCTTTGGTCTTTTGTTGCCAAATTTATGTGCAGTTTTGTTTGCATCAAGTGTCACGTGTCAGCAGTTTTACAGAAATTGGAATGGGGAGTAGACATTGAAGCCAATGTAGAGTAATTTAGTGGCAGTGGGAATTTTTATACTTCATTTACCTCTTGTTCTATTACTGTGCATAGGAGTTAGCTACCACATGGGTTTAGCCAGCAACACCTCAGTCTCATGGTACATTTAACAGGTGATTTCTGCATTCTTATGATTCTTCAGGAAACATGAGTATTAAGTGAGGATCAGTGTATTCAGGAGGTTGTTTCTTGTCTGTAGTTTTGCCACTCTTGAAAATTTTTATTTGAAAACTCCTCCCACCAACCCATTCCTGATGGTGGTGCAGGTATATTATTTGTTTCCTGGGGAGTGTGGCTAAGAGCAGGCTTCCTCTGCTGCCCTTTACTGAGTCAAGTCTGGAACAGTTGATTAGGTATTTTCCATTAAATCTTGAGTCCTAGGTTGGAAGATAAACAATTGACCCCTTGAGCCATGAGGTCTCTTCATAGACAAGAGGCGGTACCTATCTGAAAAAGTACAACTAAAGAATCTGTGTTCAAAGACAATCTGAACTGTGTTTCTGAAGTTTGTGCACATTATTCTTCATGATAATGTTATTTTACAGCTCTTTGTTAAAATAGTGAATAATTTAATGATTGCAAAGTAACAGATATTGTGTGAGTGTGTGCTTATGTATGTGAGAATTGTCATATTTTCAGGTTTTATTTAATGATGGTTCCTTGGACAGCATTCTGGTGTTCAGAAACCAACGTGGCATATTTGATATTAAAATGCATATCTGTCATTCACTGTGTCATTCCTGATTCCTAAATTGTCACCCTGTGAAATGTCACCCAGCTCAGTGTGTGGAAGCTACGTTCTACCAAGTCTATCAAATCTTGGCCTGCTATTCGCAAGATTTTAAAGCAAAGATTTCAAAATAAATATTATTGGAAAGAATGACAGGGAGAGACAGAGAGCGATCATTTATCCACTGGTTCACTCTCCCATGTGGCTTTGACAGCTGTGTCTTGGCCAGGCTGAAGCCAGGAGCCAAGACCTCCATTTAAGTTCTCATGGGTGGAAGGAGCCCATGCATTTTAGCCATTATCTACCACCTTGCCAGGCATAGCAGCAAGAGTTTGAGTTGGAAGCAGAGCAGTTGGGTCTTGGATGCGTGCTCTGTGATAGGACATGCCGGAATTGCAAGCTGCAGCTTATTCTGCTGTACCACAATGCGGACCATTGTAAGTAAGATTTTGTTAGAAGTCCTACACATCCAACCACATTAAGACATTGTCCATGATTACTTTAGCACTAAATTAAGAGTGTTGAACACGTGTGACTAAATAATCCATGGTCTTTTTTAATGTTTTTTTTATTTTGATTTATTTGAAATGCACAGAGATCAGGGTCGATCTTCTTTCCCCTGGTTCACTTCCCCAAAATCTGCAACAACCCAGCTTGTGGCAAAGGGGAGCTGGGAACCAGGAGTTACAACCTGTTCTCTCATTTAGGTGACAGAGACCCTAATGCTTGCACCATCACTTTCTATTTCTCAGGGTGTGCATTAGCTGGAAGCTGAATCAGAAATGGGACTAGGCAATATGATACAGGGTATGAGCAACCCAAGTGATAACATGCTGTGTCAGGATGCCCACTTTCATCCACAATTTAAAAAAAAAAGAAAGAATATTCCGGACCTGGTGCGATAGCCTAGTGACTGAAGTCCTTGCCTTGCACGCCCCAGGATCCCATACGGGTGGCGGTTCATATCCCAGCTGCTCCACTTCCCATCCAGCTCCTTGCTTGCGGCTTAGGAAAGCAGCAGAGGATAGTCCAAAGCAGTAGAGGATAGTCCAAAGCCATGCACCCACACGGGAGACCCAGAGGAAGCTCCTGGCTCCTAGCTTCAGATCAGCTCAGCACCAGCCATTGCGGCCAGCGGGGGAGTGAATCAGTGGGTGGAAGATCTTTGTCTCTTCTTTGTAAATCTTGCTTTAAAAGAAAAATAAATAAATATTTTTAAAAAATCTTCCTTGGGAATGACATGTTGATACAGTGGGTTAAGTCACTGTTTGCAATGCAGACATCCTGAATGAGTGCCCTGTTGAGTCCCAGCTCTTCTACTTCCAATCTAGATCTCTGCTAATGTGTCTGGGAAAGTAATGGAAGGTGGTCTAGGTGATTAAGTCCCTGCAGTCACATTGGGGACCTGGATGAAGCTTCTGGCTTAGCCTCTCTCGTTGTAGCCATGTGGGGAGGCAAAAAGCAAATGGAAGATCTTTGTTTCCTTTTTAGGTCTCCCTCTGTCTGTCACTGTCTTTCAAATAGAATAAATGAATTTTATAAAACTTCTTCCTTCTTTAAAAAGTGACTGGATGAGAGAAAGAAAGGGAGAGCAAGAGATTTATCTGCCCATTCACTTCCCAAATGGCTGCAGCATCCAGGCCCTGGATCTGGCAGGAACCAGGAACTCCATCTGGACCCCCCACATACAGGCAGCAGGAACCCAAGTACACAGGCCATCGTCTGCTACTTTCCCAGGAACACTGACAGCTGCATCCTTAAGTCGGACAGCAGGACTGCTGCCTCCCACCCCGTCATCCCCACCCATCCCCCTTCAGTTCACAATCTTAAGATATTTACTAGTGGTCCTGTATAGGAAATGTTTGCTGACTCCTATACTAGAATGTTCAGGTCAGTCCTAGACAATGCTGTAATTGGCTGACAGCTGACATCTAAGGAGTCTGCTTATCACAAGCAGCAACTCTGAACAACATGATTAGGCTAAGAAGGCTTTGGGTAACTTGGAATGTGTTGATGTTAGTTTATTGGTATTGATTTTCAAACATTTGTGTGTTCAGTCTTCATCAATCTGTGAAAGGTAGTCATGGATAGGTGGTTATGGAGAAGGGCTACAGTCTCCAAATGAAACGATTAAAAAAAAAATGTATTCCTGGATCACAGAACACAGGATTTTCTTCCCTTGCTTCCTTGTCTGTAAATAGAGCTTAATGATTTCTGATAATAATGAATAGGATTTATCTGTTGAACTGGCCTTTGCTTTTCTCTGCCCAGCCTTTTAAAAAACAGGGAGTCTACAGATCCTGTGAGAGGGATTATCAAGACCCAGGAAAGAGGAGTGTAAAAAGCACCTTGTCCTCTTTGCAAGATCAGAACTACTTGCTAGTCTGTGCTTCCAAGAGTCCTTTCGCTGCCTAGCATGGCCATGCAAATGCTGGGTGCAGTCTTGGCAGGACTGACCTCACACACATTCCTCAGCAGTGAGAAGAGGCCAGGCCAAGTGTGGGTCTACCTGTTGCTCATCAGAGAATGCTGCAGGGGCAGGTAAGACCACCAACAGACATCCCTGTCCTCCACTCAGCTTGCCTTCCTCCCCTGAAGATGTTCATCCCCACACTCAGCTTGCTGAATAAAGCAGAATCTTAAGCATCTCACTTTTCAGCTGCTTTTGGCAATCACCTTGATCTTTCTCTGTAGGAGGCAGGAGGAGCACTTTGGCCAGCATTTAGCATGAACCGCCCAGCTTGGCTCTTCTGGTTTCCCTGCTAGAGCCTCCTGTGCACTGCACATTCCAGTTCCCTCTTGCAGCCTCTGCCTTCAAGGTCATTTCTGCTAAGCCGAAGCGCATGCCAGTGGTATTGCCTGTCCAGTAGTCCAAGTGAAATCCATACCACTCTTGTACTCCGTGCATTCATTTGCTGGTCTGGAAACTAGTCAGCTGGGCAGCAAGATGTGTCATTTATCAAGTTACTCTATGTTTAATGACCTTTGTTTTAAGGATATTTGTATTAATTTGGAAAGGCAGAGTTACACATAGAGGAATCTTTTGGTTCATTCTTCAAATGGCCATGACAGAGACAGTGAGAAAGTGTGTATATGTGTATGTGTGTGTGTGTGTGTGTGTGTGTGTGAGAGAGAGAGAGAGAGAGAGAGAGACAGAGACAGAGACAGAGACAGAGAAAATACTCTCTATATACCAGTTCATTCTGTCAGGAGTCTGGAACTCCATCTGGGTCTCCCAAACAGCTATGGGAAGCAGATATGTCCAGTGGCATCTTAATTGCTGCCCCAAACACTCATCCAAACACGAACCTTTCCGAGTCTGCTCTCCAGGAGCAGTAGGGCATATTTAAGTCAGCATTAAGTTGTGCAGTTGAGCTATCTGCATGTATCACAAGAGAGGGACTCAATTCCTACTGGGCTCCTCCTTGGCCCTAGGACTAGACCCTTCACAACCCTAGGAGGGGTTTGATGTCTTTACAGGTGGATTGTCTGGTGTAATTGAGCTGGGAAAGATCCAGGAAACCACCTTCCCAGACAGCTTTGGCTTTATGCAAACAATCAGATTATCCGAGAGAGGACTATGCCACTGTGAAACTGAGCTGCAGGAGTACAGGGGTGCCAAAAGACACAAAACCACTTGAAAATTGTTCAGTATTGTTGGCAGATCTTACAGGTGGGGCATAGCCTTCATTGTGCAGTTAAGGAAGCAGGCTCAGGAAGGTGAAGAGATTGACTTTGCTGACAACACAGAAATGAGAGCCCAGGGTTTCAGTCCTGCTGGCAGTGATAGCCTGGTTCCAAACAAGACTCTTCTCCCCCTGATCAGGGCCCTTATCCACAGTGATTGCTGTACACGTGCCAACCTCCACCTGTACAGGGAGCTCATTCTACAAGCTGACATTTAGGCGGCAGCCTTGGGGCTCCATGGGCTGGACAGACACTGGGGCTGTGTGCTTCTTTTGGGGGGTTTTCTTACCAGTAGGCTTCCAAGACCACTGTGGGGGTGAGACAATGGTATTCCTCAGCCCCAAGAAGCACCGGGGACAGTCTGATGAAACACGTATGTTTACTATAGTAAAGTGAACACAACTTACATAGACTAGGAAAGGGACGTTTTCAACAGTCCTCCCACTCAACAATGATACTGGATAGAAGGCATGTCTGTCTCTCTGAACCCTCCAACTAAGTCACAGATCATGTTGACATGCATGGCTGGAAGGTATGCCTCAGGTCACATTCACCACCTGTGGCTGTCAAATAGGCTGTGGGTCACATTTGACTTCTTAGAATTGCTTATCAAGGTGGTCCCAGCACAGGGTAGGGTGCAGCCCACTGTTCTTGCCTGTGTGACCAGTGAAAGGCCAGGCTGAGGTCTCAGCTGAAATCATAGTCAAGGGGTTCCCCGTGGGACACAGGGTGACATGTTCCTATGACTCCCACTTAGGCCAAACAGGCAGAGGTCCGGGGGCGATCTGCCACACTTTCTGGCAAAGCTTATATGAGACTGTCCTCCCTGAAAGTCTCATCCTAGGGTGTTTTGTCCTTGCACATAAGTTGGAAGGGCCAGTTCTTGGCTCTGCCTTTGTGACATCCACAAGTTCAAATCTCCCCTTCTTCCATTAGCAAATATAAGGTCTCCATTGCTGGTGGATGTAGAGGCCAACTTTGTCTTCCTTAGGAGATTCTTGTAGTTAAGAACTTCTAATCCATGTCCTAAATTCTGTTCCTAATGGTCTAGATCTATGTGGCTCAAGAACATCCTGTTCCCTGGCCAGTGTTGTTGTGCAGCAGGTTAAGCCATTGTATTATCAACATTCCTCATCAAAGAGTTGGTTCAAGTTCCTTCTACTCCACCAATCCTGCTGTCTGCTAATGTGCCTGGGAAGGTAGAGGAAGATGAGCCAAGTGTATGGTTCCTGGCCACCCATGTGGGAGTCCTGGCTGGAGCTCTAGGCCCTTGGGTTTGGCTTGGTTCAGCACGAGCTGTTGCAGCCATTTGAAAAATGAACCAGTAGATGGTGGGTCTCTTTCTGTCTGTCTCTGCATCTTTCTTGCTTTGCTCAGCAAATACAAATAAATCTTCAAAACAAAATAGCCTTGTGTTTTACTTCCAGCTCTTCTGTAAGTCATTGTTGCATGCTCCTGCTGTACCAGATGTGGGGCTACAGCTGTGCACAGGTTGCCCACCAGGGTCACTATGATCCTTTCCCAGAGCCCACACTCAGGTGGGAGAGATAGACACATTTGTGAGCAACCACACTGGACTGTGACTAGTGGCTGGTGGAGAAATATCACTCTTCCCTGGTGGGCTGCACACTTGCTGGGCACACGCAGACTGTAGCATGTGGAGGCACATCTGTGTGAGGGATGCCAGAACCAGCAGGAGCAGTAGGGCATATTTAAGTCAGCTGTGTGCTGACGGCAGGAGCTGCCCTGGTGGGAGCTTTGGTGTGTCTGGAGCATGCTCAGAAATGATGAGAGATGCTGTTGTCCCACCCCTCATGTGCTATTCTCTGCAGAAACCTGTGAGCCTGCTGGCCCTGAGGCTCATGCTACAACCTCCTTGGTTCTTCACTATAGGGATTTTATGAGTAGTAGAGGACTGGGTTCTAGTCCAACTTTACCACTGATAATTTGGGCTACCTTGGTAAAGCCCCTTCACTTTCCAGGCTTCAGTTTTTTCAGTAAAATGGAAGAGAAGTAGTCTGCAGCTAAGAACTGGAGTCAGGGTTTCCAGAACCTTCTGGAAAGCAGCTAACAGATGCCTTGACCTGCCTAAAGGGGAAACAGGGCATGTCCTAATGTACCTGATTTTTGCCATGTTCTGATTTATCACTGTTCAGTGATAGTTGTTTTGCCTGCTGCTGAGAGCAAGTCCCATAAGAAAGACTGGCTGAATCCTTTGCAGATGAGCACCCGCCACTCCCCCACAGGCTGTATGGTAGCCTACTGAGCCAGGAGCAGAGTCCCAGTGAACTGGCTGATTGCATTCCACGAGACTGCTCTGCTTTGCCACCTCCTGATTGGAGGGCTGGACTCCCAGGAAAGATTCCTGCCTTTATGGCCAGGGTAGTGCACAGTAGGAAGACCACCAGCCAGAAGCCCTCCCCAGGCCCCCTTGCCTGCCCAGCATCCAGTGTCCCAGCAAGCAATGACTCCCCCAGTCTGGTTCTTCTATTTGGAAGAAAGGCTGGCTTGCTTCACCACAGGGAACATTCCATTATCCAGAAAAGATGCCAAGAGCTTCAGTGTTTGCTACTGACCCAGGGCCCTGCCCTTGGGCACAGAGTGGGCAATCCAGCCTCTGCTTCCTGTCCTTCACCTCTGTACTCTCTTCCAAGGAGCCTCGTTCATGACTTACAATGTCCACTCCAGTCCCTGTTTATAGCCCTCGTGGGGAAGCAAGGCCATGATAAAGCAATGCACTTACCCCTAAAATCTCCGAGTCCCCTGACATTTTTTTTATGAAGATTTATTTGTTTTTATTGGAAAGTCAGATATACAGAGGAGGAGAGACAGAGAGGAAGATCTTCCATTCAATAATTCACTCCCCAAGTGACCGCAATGGGCAGAGCTCAGCCGATCCGAAGCCAGCAGCCAAGAGCCAGGAGCCAGGAGCTTCTTCTGGGTCTCCCACGCAGGTGCAGGGTCCCAAGGCTTTGGGCTCTCCTTGACTGCTTTCCCAGGTCACCAGCAGGGATCTGGATGGGAAGCGGGGCTGTCAGGATTAGAACCGTCGCCTATATGGGATCCTGGCATGTTCAAGGTGAGGACTTTAGCCACTAGGCCATCGCAAGGGTGCCCTGACATTTTCAACAAGCCAGTTCTTCCATAGACTGCCACACACTTGCCAGATCCCCTGTGGCTGAGTCCTGCCCCCCTGTGTCCTTACTGGGTGTGGCACCTATAAAATCCACTTACCCCTTTTACTCCCTGCCTGCCCGGAGGGCAGGTACCTCATCCCCTTTAGTGTCTGCCCTGCCACTCACCTTCTCTGCCCTCTTCTGCTTTACAGCTTCCCCACGCCCCCAGTGTCACTGGCTCAGCTCTGTGCTCTATGCTCACAGACAGCGCTGATCCTGGCCGAACACCTGTCCAAGCTTCCCACTGAATGCACATTGTGCTCTGGAACCCAGGTGAGAGAAAGCCAGAAGAGGCCAGACAGGGAAGGTTCCTTTGTGCGGTCATTGCTGCCCCCACGTGGTGTATCATGCACACTGCGGGCTTGCATGCTGTAGCCTGGATCACCAGTTAGTTCTATGCCCCGTATCAGTAGGAACATGCGGACTGTGTTGGCCAAAATAAAAAAATCCTCTGTGTGAATGCAATGGAGACCACCAGCCAATCCAACCTCTTTTTGTTCATCCTTGCCATGTGGAAGCAGCATCCTTCCTTTTCCTGTAAGAATGGCCCTGGCAGATTCACAGGGGCGAGAATTCTGTAGGTTGTATAAAAGAGCAGCCACCTTGTCCCAGGTTCCGCCACCTGGCTCTCTCCCTGCACTGGGACATAAACGCAGAGGAGCGTGGCAGACCAGGCTCGGGTGTAGATCCAGGTAGGCAGAGCTCCAGTCTGCATCCTACCCCAGCTGGGGCCTCGGCACCCTTTGCTGTGAGCTTTTAGGGAATGAGAAGATGAAAAGATGCTTATGAGGCTTCAAGAGTTGTTTGCTCTCTCCCTTAGACTGAGTCCCTCAACTACGTCCTTCATGAGAAACAAATTCAACTCAGTTAATCATCTGGAGATTCATTAGTGACACAGGAAATGTGAAGATCTTGGCTGGCCTTTGTGGCTTCAGGATTAGACAGCACACCATTCTGTATGTAGTTGGAGTGCTGTGCTGCCTGAGCACCGG
This sequence comes from Ochotona princeps, assembly GCF_030435755.1. Lineage (NCBI taxonomy): Eukaryota > Metazoa > Chordata > Mammalia > Lagomorpha > Ochotonidae > Ochotona > Ochotona princeps. Next base: position 101,999,918 of record NC_080833.1, on the reverse strand, counting down.
AGGCTGATTTTATAGAGAGAAAGGCTGGAGAAAGCAGACTCGGGGACCACTAAGTGTATTCATTATTTCCAAGTTACTTGGCTTAAGGAGTTGAAAACTGAGAGAACATGCTCATCCTACCGGCTCAGTCTGACATTTTGCGGGTAGGGGGAGGTTTGCTTTTATCTACATCTCTCTTATTTCTTAGGAGGTGAGATAAGCAACCTGCTTCTGTGGCCGCATGTATGCAATTTCAGCATGCTGTGGTCTGCTAGGCCTAGTGCATGAGATCTAATGCCTCCCAATATCTTAATGTCCTTGAGCGTAAAGATAGTGGCCCTGACATTGTGCGGGACTCGGGCTGTGATTGTGATACCAAATGCAGAACCGGTAACCCCAGGCCTAGAGCGAGGCCATTGCCCCTCCACCCCTCAGCCACCTTCTCCCCTGCTTTTGGTGGCCATTATCTCTGCTGCAATGGCAGGTATTCTTGCAATGTGGGGCTCAGTAAATGATGTCATCATTCAAACCCTCAGCCCATCTTCATTGGGTTCCTCGTTTTAGGGTAAGTGAGAAGCATGGGAAGTCCATTGCTACGAAGCGTGATGGGAAAGAAACAATGAGGAGAGAGCGGACATGTAATGAAGTGAGGTGAGAGGAGGATTAGAGAAAGAGAGAGGCTGATATTTGCAGGTATGACATAGAAGACTACTGGGCTTTGGTTTGAGAAGCTGGTCAGTTATAAAGAGAATTTATCACTATTTCCTGTTTTGTCATGGAAATTCATATTGTGCAGTCATTGTGTGATTTGAAAGGTTCAGATTCCAGGTTGTGAAACAGCAGTTGCTCAACGTATTTCTGTTTCAGTGTGTTGTGCTTACCTTTAAGGCACTGATATTGGAGGTTGGGGGGGGAGATTTTTACTGTCCCCTCCTGCCGCCCACCATGTCCATTTATAAGGAGCATCAGGCATCCCAGATACCCCAGCACAAGCCTTCACAGGGATTCTCCTGTATCCAGACACCTTCAAGAATAGGACTAGATCAGAGGAGGCATCCCACAGAGCTTAGGAACCATGCAGATGAGCACTTTGTGGTGGTACATGGTATACACCAGTAGGGCTGGGTGGTAGAGTGCAAACATGTACACTTTCAAGGTAGGTCGTACCTACCTGACCTCACCAGGAACAAGAGTCTTGTTGATGACATGGGAAAGGGTTTCCGGCGAGGATGACATGAGGACATACATGCACATCACTCATGGAAGCCACATGCAAGCCTAGTGGGTGCTAGCTACCCTCTTCTGACCTGTCCACACTCTGCTCACTGCATTCTCTAACCAGTCTTCTGGCCTGGGGAAGACCACATGCACTTGGAGGAAGTGCATATTACAGCAATCACACATGTTCCACCTTAGGCATAAAAGCATTTATTATTCCTTTAATTGAGTTGCAGGCAGGATGAGGAGTTTCACTTAAAAAGCAGTGCTTTGGCATGGAAGACTGGGACTCAACGGACAGGCAAAGCTCCAGAGTCTAAGAGGACCACAGTGTCTGAGGACCAGCTTATGAGACGTAGAAAAGAGCATGCCTTTTGCTGTGTGATGGAACCAGACAGCTCTGACTGGGAATGACTGGGGAGGTTTGTGTTGGTTAGAGGAAGACAGCAGTTGGTCCTGGTGTGAAAGGCAAGCAGGGGTGCCTGACCCGTGTCCCTGCCACTTTCTGAATGGAGCCAACATGGGAGGGCTGTGCAGACATTGCCACACAACAGTGCATGCCCATCCCGGCCATCCTCACATCACTGTGTCTTTGTCTTCAGGGTCTGCCTGTGCTGTTCCACCAGGGAGCCAATCCACTCTGTGGTCTTCTGCTTGGCTTCCTCCCAACCGAAGAGTGGCTCATAGCCCAGATCTCGCCGAGCTTTCTGGTAAGAGAAGGTGAACACGCTATTGCACAGTGTCACCAAGTGGCGATTAAAAGGGGGTTGATACTTGTAAATTGGAGCCAGCAGGAAGCTCACTAACTCCAGCAGGAAGGCAAGCCAGTACTGCAGAGACAGAGGCAGGCTGGGTCTGGAATCGAGGCAGAGGCCCCACTTTCGGCTCAGCGTGTAATTGAGGTTGTCATAGCTCTGGTGAGGTGTGTCGTCTGCAATGTAGTAGAACTTTCCCTGGATGTTTGGAGCCTTTTGGGGGTCCCGCAGGACCCTTGAGGCCAGAATGTGAGCCCAGGCTACATTGCCTACATAGACTGGGTTGACTACAGAGAACTTCCCTGAATTTGTCAGAATGCTGTGGTTCTGCAGGGATCTATTTATTGTATTAGCCAGGAATTTGCTTCCTTCCCCATAGATGTACGTGGGCCTCAAAGCACAAGTGTACAAAGTGCCACCATTTTTGAGAGTGTCTCCATTGGCTGCTAGCACTGCCTTCTCAGCCAGCTTCTTGCTGAGTGGGTATGGAGCAGACCATGTGCTTTCGCGATGTTCTTCCTCATGGCCATTCCTGACGATTTCCTTGTATGAGTTGGGTCCAGCCACTTCCACTGAGCTGGTGTAGATGAAGAAGGGCACACTGGATCGAACACAGGCTTGCAGCAGCAGCTGGGTACCTGCCGCAGGGAACAAGCTGTCATTGTCTGGAAATCAACCTTAGGACTCCACCATCTATGGTCTGGTGCATTCCCTGTCCCACCTCCCAAGGGAGCACTCGTTGTCAACATCTGCAACACACACCATTCTCTCTTTCTAGGGCAGAAACAGTTAAACTCATATACAGTAGCATGGGCTCTGTGTAGAACTGGAATTTGAGATTTGTTTTTCATTTACCTGTTGTGTGCATGAGTGTGTGCTATTTTTCTGGTATGTTTTAATTTCTGAAAAATGCATGGTAGCCAGTTTACATGTTTCCAATTTAGACATCCAAATATTTTTTATGTTTTATTTCTGCCTTCTTCTGAAGGCCATGTTGGTCTGAATCCAGATATCATCTGGAGGCCACACTTTCAGTTTATGGACATTCCTGGCCTCAGTCACCCAAGGACACTGCCTGTTTCCTGTCACACTCTGCCCACATCATTGTGCACTGGCAACATGCACTCTTCAACAAACCTCAACTAATTGTGTTTTCCTCCCTCGCCAGTAAACCCTTGAGCAGCAGGCCCGTCTAGATCTCTGAATTGTGGGCAGTTCTGGAGACTGAGCTTTTGCTTCTGTTTGTGTGTGAAGGCTGCTTCTTATTTAGGCTGTGATTCTGTTTACCCATATGTAAACTTTCCTACTGCTTATCCTCCAGAAGTCTGTATTGGCCACTCCTATTGAGTCAATGAAGAATTGGGTATCTCTTCTGCCCCCTGCTAGTGGTCCCTGTAATGGGAGGATGTTGTGTAGCTGAGCTAGCATGACTGCCTTGAAGAAGGACATCCCTGCTGAAGGACCATTCCTCACATACAAATGTGTGTGCTTACACACAGGGATGTGATTTGGTGCCTTTGACCTTCAAAATCTTTGTGCAATCTGATATGTAGAGAGAGTCTCTTTTAAAAAAAATTTTAAAGATATATCCAGTTCAAGAGAAAATTTGGGGTTAGTTTACCTGTAGGGTAGAAATGTACATAACTGTAAAACATAGTCTAACCTGATACTACTAATGGGCCTAGATCAGTGGCATTCTCATTGCTTTCTCTTTTTTCATATCTCCTATATTTGTAGCTCTGCAGAGAAGAACCCACACACTGAAGACATGTTGTCCATTTTGTGCTCTTTGTAGGTGGGAACAGTGAGGGGTGTAGTTAAGCAGACACTAAAGAGGAGCCTTTTTCCTGCAGTGGTCCTGGAGCCTGAAACAACTTGGTTCCTATGGAGCAGGAGTCAGTGAGTACAGTCAGTGTAGCACTGAAGCAGGAGGCTGCAGGGCCAGTGTTTGAAGGCAGTTTAGCACAAGGTAGAGGGATGACATCACCTGGCAGCACCCTGGGTTTTGTGTCTAGAGTTCAGGGGATTGGGAAGCCACACTTCAGGGAGAAAGCCCAGGGCTCTGGGAGACTAGGGTCTCATGAGTGTGTCCTTGGAGTCCTGGCTATGAGTTGCTCAATTCCCCAGTGGCAAGATGAAGAGCTAGTGTTATGAGCAGTAGGAAGCTTTGATTTTAAAAATGAGGAAGGTGTGTGATGGAGGGTTCTGTCCTGGTGGACTTGGGTGGACTGGCTTCGCTAGTTCTTATGAGGGTAGTCCTTTTTAATTTTAGATTTATGTATTTCAAAGCTATAGTGACAGAAACACACACACACACACACACACACACACACACACAGAGAGAGAGAGAGAGAGAGAGAGAGAGAGAGAGAGAGAGAGAGAATGAACACACACACACACACACACACACACACAGAATGAATCATCCACGGGTTCATTCTCCAAGTGGCCCTATGGATGGAAGTGGGGTAGGTCACACTGTCAGGAGCCTGAACTCTATCCAGGTCTCCAACATGGTGGCAGCTGGCAGTATGGCAAGTTGGGCCATAGCTGTTGCCTTCCCAGATGCATTAGCAAGGAACTGTGCCATAAGCAGAGCAGTAGGTCCAAAAACACATCATGAATTGAGATGTTGATGTTGTAAGTGGTAGCTTAGCATGCTGAACCACAACATGGGCCCCCAGAAAACATCTTTGATAGGTGCAGGAACCCCTGGCAGCTTCTCCAAATTCCCCACAGAAGGGCTAAAAGAACAACTAACAAAGGATCTTCAAGATCTGATTCCTGCTTAGATTAGGCAGGGCATGTGGGCTGGTTGGATGTCAAGTGCTAGCGTTGGATTTTTACTAATTTTGATTGCAGCAGTAGAAGAGAGAGCCTTTTGCACTCTTGGGTCATGCAGATTTGACCTTACATTCTAGTTTTCCTATATATATATGGTTGCATGGACACCTCATTTGCCCTCACTCTGTCCTAGTTTGCCCATCTTAAGCACTGAGGATAAAAGCCCTGAACTCTTTCTCTTGGGAGAAGCAAAGGAATGTGGTACAGAGTTCAACAGACGTCAAGCATGGGAGACTCTTCCTTTCTTACCAATGTCCCTTCCTCACCTGGTTCAGTTATTCCCTAGGTTGCTCTTACCTTTCAGATTGACATCCATGATGACGTCTCTGGGAATGACACCTCTGACATCAATGAGACAGGCAGCATGGATGACAACGGAGATGCCCTGGCAGGCTGTGTCGAGGCATTGCTCATCCAGAATGTCTCCTTCCAGCATGGTCAGCTTGATCTTGTTCTTGAGTTCTGTGTAAACACAAGGCAGGTCATGTAGAAACTTTCTCAGATGTCTGGGAAGCTTCCTGGTAAAAGGAATATTTCCCTAGATCATTGAGGATTATTATAGTGGAGCTGGGATGCACTGAGGACACATTCTCTGCAAGCACAAGCCAGCAGAGACTCAGAAATCTAACGGGGTAGCATTTCTTGGGAACAAGCAAACATCTTTCCATTCTTTGTCATTCCACAAAATGAATATGCATCTCTACTTCCAATGCAAAGATGAACTCCCAATAAAACTGTTAAATATATCTTGACAATATGATGCTGGACTCCCTGCCATTGTCTATACTTACAATGTTAGGATACACTTAAATAACAGAATGATGGACTTGTGATTGTTTATGAAGGACTATACTACTGTAAGAATATGGGGGTGGGCTTGGTGTGGGCATGGGGCCTGGAGAGGAGGAGGGTTCTGTCTGGGGTGTGAGCAGGGACCTGCCCTGGTGGCCGGGATCAGGGTGGAGGGTCGCTGAGCCCCCAGGTCCGCGGGAGTAAGAGTGCCCTGAACTGCCTCGTGAGACTCTGGCCATAGGGTCGACCTTGGGGAACCCTAGTTTGCTGGCCAGGTTGGACTGGTTCTGGGATTTGGGAAGGGGGAGGGTGGAGGATGGAAGACGGGACGCGGGAGTTGCCAAGTATCTGTTTACCTTTCTTTTCTCCTCTCCCGCTGTTGGTGGGTTTGATTTTTCATGCCATCTTAGGGACTTGGTGTTTTGTGAACAAGGTCAGAAAAATAAAAGCTGATTATTGGAGTAAAAAAAAAAAAGAATATGGGGGAAATCAGTAGGGAGGGGGAGGATTTTGGGGGAGGGAGGAGAGGAAGTCCCAGAGTTTATGGAACAGTTTTACATATATAAAGTGATATATATATATATATATATATATATACACATATATATATATATGCTGTATATAATCATATATAAATACATTCATAATATTTATATTATAAATATAAAGGAATATGAGAAGGGAGGTAAGTGAGTCTCCAACACAAGCATCATCACATAGAAGCCTGGGAGATCCATCAAGTTGATGAAGAAAACTGGGTAATTGTGCAGAGTTGGGTGTACAAGGGAAGAATTTGAATTTAACTCTATGTGGAAGAAGAAATTATGTGTAGATTTGGAATTTTAGGAGAGAGGGAGCACAGTTGTGGGCAACGAAGCTAACACTGGCCTCAGGATGTCAAATGGGCTTGTATGGCAGTGTTAGAGAGCCAAGGCAATCTTGAGACCATGCAGAATGTAGGTGGAAAGTTCAAATCAGGAGGACCAAAGTAGAGTTCCAGTGGTGGGAGCAGAGGAGAGGAGAGACACCCAACATTTAATTTCAGACCTTCTGTGAACAGGTACTTGTACTCAGTAGATGTGGGCTAGAGGTGGAGGAGTCATGATGAGGTCTACCATGCTTATTTAAGATTGTGGCTGTTGATTACCCCCTTGGTGGTTCAGAAACCGAGCATCAGGGCAGTTGAGACACAGACTGAAGGTCATACTTACAGTGGAAGCTTGAAGCTTAAACTAGCCTCTGTGTCTCCATCCCTGCCCACTTTTACCTGTACCTCACATGTAGGAATCACTGTTTAGAATCAAGAGTTCTGAGTTTGATGTAAGGAACAATGATTTTACTGACACTGATAAGGAAGAGGAACAGGAAGACAATGAACGGCTATAGAACATCAAATTGAGCAACCTAGAAGAAATGATACATTTCTGGTATATAGACTGCCAAAATAGAAGTATAAGATACAGAAAACCTGAACAGATAAGACATAAGTAATGAGATGAGTTAATAATATAAAAGTGTCTTGAGAACAACAACAACAAACAGAACCTGATGATTTCCTAGGTAAATTCTATGAAACTATTAAGGAACAACTAACACAAATTCTGTAATTATTTCAAGAACATTCCAAAGGGAGGGATCCTAGCAAGTTCCTTTTACAAACCCAGTGTCATTATCCTTTAACTGGACAAGGTCACAACAGCAAACCAAATGTACAGAACAATATCCCTGAAGAATATAGATACAAAAACTCTTAAAAAAATACTAGCAAGTCATACCCAATAGCACATCAGGGAAGGTGGTTCGCTGTAACAAGTAGGATGTGGGGATGGTTCAAATTAGGCAAATCAAACCACGTAAATTACTGTATCAACAAAAAGAAGAACAAAAATTATATGATCATACCAATAGTTGCTGGAAAGTCACTAGATAAAGTTCAACAAGCATTCATGGCAAAAACTCCTGAGCAATCTAGATATAGAGAGAACATACTGAACATGATCAAGGCTACCCATGACTAAACCACAGGCAGTGTCATATTCAATAGACAAGCTTCCAAAAATCTCCTTTAAGATCTGGACTCAGACATGGATGTGTTCTTTCATTGCTATGTATTCAATATAATTCAAAACGTTTTGTCACAGCAAGAGGAAAGAGAGAAGAAAGAAAGAAAGAAAGAAAGAAAGAAAGAAAGAAAGAAAGAAAGAAAGAAAAGGAAGAAAAGAAAGACACAAATAGGGAGTCAGAATATCCATGTGGCAGATGACATAATTGTAAAAATAGTAAAACCAACAAAAAAGTATCAAAAGTGATAAATCAATTCAATAAAATAAGTCAGTAGTATTTTTATATACCAATAATGAACTTGCTGAGGTAGAAATAATGAGAGAAATCTCTTTCATTACAGTTAGAAAAATAAATACCTTGGAATAAAATTAGCCAATTGAGCTGCTACTCTCCTCCTCTTGGAATAAAATTAAATGAGAAAGTGAAAAACCTCCATAACAAAAGCTATGAAATATTAATGAAAGAAAAATTTAAAATACAAAATAGAAGGTAGTTTGTGTTTATGGATTGGAAGAATTAATATGAATTTTTAACAATTTAATTATTGGAGATAGAGAGATTGATTTTCCCCCTGTCGTTCATTTCCCAAATGGCCACAGCAGTCAGATAGTCAGTTGCAGGTTGAAGCCAGCAGCTAGGTGCTCCATCTGGTCTCCTGTGCGAGTGGCAGGGACCCAAGTATTAGGCTGTCTTCTGTTGTCTTGCCGGGTACATTAACAAGAAACTGAATAGAAAGCATTTGGCTGGGATTTTTTAAAGATTTATTTATTTTTATTGGAACGGAAGATTTACAGAGAGAAGGAGAGACAGAGAAAGATCTTCCATGTGCTGCTTCACTCCCCAAGTGGCTGCAATGGCTAGGATCAAGCTGATCCGAAATCAGGAACCAAGGGCCTCCTTCAGGTCTCCCACACAGGTACAGGTTCCCAAGGCTTTGGGCCATCCTCTACTGCTTTCCCAGGCCACAACCAGAGAGCTGTATGGAAAATGGGGTAGCTGGGACACAAACTGTTGCCATTATGGAATCCTGGCACATGCAAGGATTTAGCTGCTAGGCCACTACATTGGGCCCCTCAGCTGGGATTTTAATCAGCAGTCTAATAGAGAGTGCTGGCTTGTAAGTGGAAGCTTAGTTCATAGTCCCACAATGTTGGTCCAAGAAGTTGTGCTTTTAAAATGTCCATACTCTGCATGGCAATTTACTATCTCAATGCAGTTCTCATCAAAATACCAAAGCCATTTTCCACAGAACTTAAAAAAAGAAAGGCATTTTAAAATCCATTTGAAAGCACAGAAGTCCCTGAATAGCCTATGTAATCTTGAATGTAAGAAATAAAGTTGAAGGCATCACAATAGTTGACTTCATAAACATGCAAGGAAATTATTTTAGCCAGAACAGAATATACTGGTTCAAAAAAAGAAGAAACAGATAAATGAATGGATTAAAACAGAGAATCAAAAAATAAACTTTTGTTTCTATAGTAAACTAATTTTAAAAGAAAGGATAGCTCTTCAGTAAGTAGTGCTACAATAACTGGACAGCCATAAGCAGGACCAAGAAGCTTGATATTATGTGTCACTTTCTAAAAAAGATACATTGTAGTGGGTCAAAGACCCAAGTATAAGCTCTGAAACAACTATAGAAGTACAAGTACTATAGGGGAAATGCTTGAAGACAAGTTTGATTGGCAATTGTTTTTAAAATAAGACCCCAAAAGCACAGGCAACAACAGCAAAGATGGACAAATGGGTCTCTGTCCCAATAAGAAGGAAGCCATCCACAGAGTAAAAACACAACCTACAAAACAGGAGAAATCATTTTAAAATGCTTCCTCAGATGACTATACAGAAAACACAAGTAATTTAAAAAACCCAACAACTGGTTATGAAGTGGGTGAAGGATTTGAAGAAACATTCCCTCAAAGAGGAAATACAAGTAGTCTACAGCTACATGAAGAACATGTTCGATATCACCAACCATCAGGAAAACGCAAATAAATGCTGTGATGAGGTGTCATTCCCATGAAATTAGAATGCTTATTATCAAAGAAACAAAATATATAGGCAAGGATATAGAGAAAGGGGAACTCTTATACACTATTGTTAGAAGGTGTATTACTACAGTCATTATGAAAGATAATATGGATTGTTCCCCGACAATCTAAAAGTAGGTGGATCAGATGACCCAGTGACTCTTCTAGGTGAATAAGCGAAGGAAGTGAGATCAGAGTATTAAGGGACAAGTGACAGCTTCAGTTCCTGGGTGTCATGCAGGGAGCTGTGTGTGTACAGTGAAGGGACCTGTAGGCAGCCAGGGCCTACCTGTGGGGTTGGGTGGGGGGACCAAGGATTACAAAATTGGTTTGGGGCATTGGGGGCACTATGGAGAGCCTGAATATAGACTTTGTCAGCAGTCAGCCCTTGGGCCATGTGTCAGGGCTCTAGTGTGAGCCATGCTCAGTAACCAGTGCAAAGCTCTCTGCCAGTGTGGGTTTCAAGGGCCTCATTGTCCAGATGGGTCATTACCCCTCTACTCTTCCCCAAAGGGCTATTGTGTTGAGTTTCTGGTGGTAGAACTGAGTGAGAGGATCATTCTCCAGCCGGGTCTTGTATTTGTCCCAGGGAGGCAATTTGGGAAAGGAATGGTGATCTGTTCCAGCCACATCTGAGGCCCCATTCTTGTGGGATGAGGAGTAGGGAAATGGTCAGGAAGAGATGGACAGGGAATCCAGGGAGGCCATTTCCGAGCTGTGCATTTCTCACTGTGGATCTGGCTTTGCTCTGTGCCCTTGGCCGCCTGTTGTATATTCTCTGCATACATACACAATCTCTCTCTCTCTCTCTCTCTGTGTCTCTCTGTCTCTCTCATACCCCCGCCCACGCACTCAACTCTAGCTTTATTTCATTTTGCCTTCATTGAAGATGCTATGTGAACTACGAAAGCAAAACATAAAGCAAACCCAGAGCATTTCTCTGAGGTAGGAACCTGGTGCTCAGACCACAAGGCTGTTGGGGCTTGCAGGTGTTTCCCAGTGAGTGCCAAGTCAGAAAACTTCAGAGCATGAGAGCTGAGGACATGGCAGGGAAGTGAAGTGTGAATTTCTCCAACAGTGTGGACTAGAGGTGGAAGTGCTAGCCTGCACTCCCTCTCTCAGGCTCTAGATCCCGCCATGGTCCTGTCTCCTACACCCACTCCAGGGTCTTTCATACTATGCCTTCTGTGAGTTCCTTTAAGATGATTATGAACGTGAGATTAGCCTTGGTGTTGCTACAACTTTCCTAAATTTCTTGACAAGGACTCCCTCCCCATATCCGCACGGAGTATACAATGGAGCCCAACATCCAAGCCTTGGGTTCACTTACTTGAAAATTCCTCCTTCACTTCTGGTTCAAAGACCTTGTCCAGGATCCTGAGCTCCTGAAGCCCTTTCTCCTGGACGAGCAAGTGGACGATCCTCTGACCCAGAAACCCTCCTGCTCCTGTCACGAGGCAGCTCCACTCCGTCATGGCCAATTCCAGGTGCAAGAAAATAGGTTCCAGGAACTAGAAGACTCCAGGTAGAAGATCTTATTATGGGGGCTCTCCAGAAGGCTGTAAGGAGAGATCAGATGAATACAGGCTTACAGAAGCTCTTTCTAACACTAGGAAAGAAGACCTCCTATTTTGTTCTCCCAGTACATTCGAAACACGGGTCATGTCTGTAGTCTCAGAAATGCGCAGCAATTTCATCCACCCAAGAAACAAACAGTCCTATTGCAGACACAAGCTTATATCCTTAAGTCCAAATCTTCTTTAACTCTGGGTACCTGGACATAGCATCACATGCTATGAAGGCTCAGGCCTCTTCCCTGCCACTTTCCGATGCCAACCACAAGCCCCAGTTGTTTTACCTGTGCTTCTGACTGTGTCGCTCTGAACCAGGACTCTTACCACCTTTCCTTGGTCTTGATGAAGTTGCTTGAGCAGCTAGCAGAGCTCTGGCAACCAGTTTTGCAGATTGATTTTGGAGGATTTTGCAAACACACAGCAGAAGAGAGGCTTAGATGAGAAGTGTACAGGATTCAGGGCCTTCTGGAAATCCTATGCATTGGGATATCTAGAAGGGTCTTTTAACAACCTCCTTACGGAGACTGCTCTGCCTGGGTTTATATAGAGACTCTGTTGTACAGATGTGATTGAAACAGGGATACAGTGATGAGATATGATTGGTCTCAAGGTGGATGACTCAATGTGGGGCTGGGTCTGGGTGGGGAAACCTAGCAAGTCCTGTCAGATAAGATTCTTCAGCATTTCTTCCTTGAGGGTATGAGGCGGGATCCCTCTGGAATGAGGAGGGTCTTATGGCCTGGTAGTAGCAGAGTGTAGTGTGGACCTGGAGCGGTGGCTAAAGTCTTCACATGGAATGTGCTGGGATTCCATATGGGTGCGGGTTCTAATCCTGGCAGCTCCACTTCCCAACCAGCTCCCTACTTGTGGCCTGGGAAAGCAGTCGAGGACGGCCCAAAGCCTTGGGACCATGCATCCACGTGGGAGACCTGGAGGAAGTTCCAGGCTCCTGGCTTCCAATTGGCGCAGCCCCAGCTGTTGCAGTCGCCTTCCACAAACCCTTGTCTCTATTCCGCCAGTGCTGACTTTACAAGATGTGCCCCTTCTCCCCACCCTGAGGACTTCAGTAACAGGCTTGCTTGTCTTAGCACTTGGTCAGGAAAGTGTTCTCCCGCTGAATGCAGCAGCCCTTCCCATAAAACCTTTAGCCAAGGGCGCACAGCACTTTAAGGGAAACCTATTTGAACGCTGCCCTGACATCTTTTGTCTTTGATCCAGGAGTATATTTTTTCACCGCCCCAATCCAGCCCCGCTGCTGTGGAGGTTGGAACCAAAGGATCTTGTCCCTGTTGCTAAGCTTGATCTTCATTTATATGTCTGTGGTTGTTCCAAGCATTTCAGATCAGATTTCTCATTGTAATCTTTGCCATCTGACTTGTAAATTTTCTCCAAACTGGCGTAAAAGCAGGCTGCTTGTTTGGAGCTTCAATGTTGTACAACCAGAAAGGATTGCTTCTTGTCCCCCAATCTTTAATGGAACTGCATTTAAAGAAAGCTGTTTTAATCCCATCAATATCCATTTCATTCAGTCATTTCTTAACATTTAAGGGGGCCAGAATGTGACTCAGTGGCTATGACATAGCCTGGGATGTCCCCCCTCCCTACCACCTGCACTGGAGCACCTGAATTCAAGTCCTGGATCCTCTTTCAATTCAGCTCACTATTAAATTATAACCTGGGAAGCAGCAGGTGATAGCTTATGTACTGGAAGACCTCATTGATTTCCTGATACTCATTTACACATGGCCCTTTTCTGGATTGAGGGGAGCGAACCAGTTAACCAAGAATTTCTCTCTCTCTCTGCCAACCTTCCTTTCAGATCAATAATAAATAAATTACAAAGGAGTTGTCATTAAAGTGAATCATCTAGATTTCTATCCTCTGTGTTGTTTGTCCCCCCTTTGCCTTAGTCTATGTACTATTCATATATACTTATTTGTAAATAACATTTATGGATTTTTCACTGGGCCCAGCTCAATAGCTCAGTAGCTAAATCCTCACCTTGCATGTGCTGGGATTCCGTGTGGGCACTGGTTCGTGTCCCAGCTGCTCCACTTCTCATCCAGCTCCCAGCTTGTGGCCTGGGAAAGCAGTGAAGGATGGCACAAGGTCTTAAGACCCCTCACCCAAGTGCAAGATCCAGAGGAGGCTCTGGCTCCTGGCTTTGGATTGACTCAGCTCTGGCCATTGTGGCTGCTAGGGGAGTGAACCAGTGGACAGAAGATCATTTTCTCAGTGTCTCCTTCTCTCTATCAATTTGCCTTTCCAATAAAAAACAAAATACATTAAAAAAATAATTTTTCACTTTCTAGAATGAATTATTTGAGTCACTCATCTGCCTTTTGTCCAAGTCTGATCCGGCACTGTCGCATACCCGGTGGAATCTAATGTTTTATTCGCATCAATAAGACCTATGCGAGGAAGATGAGAGAGCAAATTTGAGAAGGCCTCTATGACTGTAGCTCGGTGTGAGTACTTCCTGGTTGGCCCTCTGTGCTTACTCCATAGTGAGCTCTGGGTGCTGCACCAAAACCAACATTAACTTCCACTGTAGCATTTCAAATCTAGGCTTCTGGGGCCAGCGTGTAGCAGAATAAGGTGAAGTTGCTGCTTGCAGTTCTTGCAGCCTCCATCAGAGGGCTTTGAATGAAGTCCCAGCTGCTGTACTTCTAATTCAGTTCTCTGCCAATGAGTCTGGGAAAGCAGCGGAAAATGCCCAAACACTTGTGTTCCTGCCCACTGTTTTGGAGATGGCAATGCAGTTCCTGAATCCTGTCTTTGACCTGGCTCAGATATGGCTGTTGCAACAACTTGGCAGAGTGAACAGGTCTATGGAGGCTGTCTCTCGCTCACGTTTCTTATAAAAACAAACAAATCTTAAGGAACTAAGTTTTTAACTCTAAAATGCCCTCAGAACATTTTGTAGATGTTCCTTGAGATACTGATGACACAGATCTACAAAAATGTGCTCACCCTGTGTCCTGTGCCTTTAGTGGTTTTCACTTCTTCCCCACCAGCTGTCTTTTGGAGATCAAAATCTTAGAGGTACCTTCACTTGTGCCTTCATGGTTTATTCCTTGGGAGCAGCTTTAAAAATTGTGAGTTAGGAAAGGAGAGGGTTGAGAGAGAGAGTAGGACAGAACTCCCATCTGCTCCCTTTTGCTTCCCAGATGCCCACAACACTGCCACTTGGCTGGGCTCAAGACAGGGGCAGGAACTCAATACATCAGATGTGAATTTTAGAAACTGAACACCTGGAAATGTCAGTGACGCATTCCAGGCTCTGTACCTGCAGGCAGCTTGAATCAGGAGTGACGTAGGGACTTGCATCTAAACACTTAGATCTAGGAAGTGATGGCTTCCGGGCTCAGATCCGTGCCTGCCCTCAAGGGGCAGCTTGGAGGGTAGGTGACAAACGTTCAACAGATTGAAATCAGAATCAGTTTGATTTCAAAATCTGACCCACAATTCTATTACTTTCATTTTCCTAACACAGACAGCGATAATGGGGAAACTGAGTATTTTGCTTTGGTCTTTGGGTTTGTCGCTGCTTTCAGAGAACCAGCTCCCTGGTAGGTGGCTTCCCATCTCAGCGCCTTTGGCAACTCTTCACCTTTCATAGCTGGGTGTAGCGTGACTGCTGCTTTACCACAGATGACCACACAGACACCCAGGAGGCAGTTTCTTCATTCCTCACCTTCTGCTTTTTGTCTTCCCAAGCCACACATTTCCACAAGCCAGAGCTTTTCTACCCAATCCCACTTGAGTGACACCAGTTCTGAGATAGGGAAGGAAAACCCAACTCAAATTAAGTTCTGCAAGTTTACACTTAGCACACCGGTCACATTTGTAACTTCACAAAGTTCAGGGATTTCTCTCAATCTACCCAGCAAACCAGCTCTTCACAGGCATGAACTGTGCACCTGGAGACAGACTCACCCCACAGGCTGAAGGATCAGTCCCCTGCCACATGCTTTGCTACAATTATTTTCCTTGTTTGATTCACAGAACTCAAGAAAACACTTTTCAAGTTTGGGGGTGTAGGGGCAAAGGTAAATTTCCCCATGTCCTCTGAAAGCTCACTCGGAGAATTAACAAAGGTTGAATGAGATAAAAGGATTATTAATGCACAAAAGAAGGATGTCATAGTGTGACGGTGGTGGGGGAGGGGTGGGTGAAGGGTAGTGTGTGGTTACGTCTTGGTCTAAATGATTCAGAAACTATGTACCTCTTTACCTAGAATGTAAGAAGAGAATTATCTAAGCAGGCAATTGTTAGGAGATTGGGAAATGACACTTAGGAAATGACATGAAATGATTCAAGACAAAGTCGATTGGCCCACAAAACAGCAGTGTGTAACTGATTCTCTCTTTGAGATCAAATTAGAGGACACTGATTTGTGACAAATTCAATCTAGGTGTGTTTACAGTCTTCAGTCTTGTATCAATTGACACAAATTCAGTTAGTGAAAATTCAAATAAAGCAAGCAGTCTCTATTTTCTTCACTGAGTGTCCAGACTTGAAGGAGATAAATTGAAGCTCCATACATCCTTTAATTTAAACTAATCAGCATGCCAGAATGCCAGGTTCCTGAATCCCTTCACCAATCGTCAAAATAGACACTGCAGGACATACAGATGAAAAGATGCACAGGAGTGGATAGGGAGATTCTAGGAACTTCTAGAAGCTGTGTGGGAGTTTCATCCACCAGGAGCCTCTACACATCAAGCTATCTGGAAGCTCCAAAAACCTTGTCCTTTTATAAAGACTTCACTGCAAGGCATGAATGAAGCACGGAGAGCTATATCGGCTCTGAGTTAGAAACTGGGGGTGATCCAGAGCTAACAGATTGGCTAAGGAGACTATCTGATTTCGTTCCTCAGTATCAAATCTTGAAGGTCTTGGAAAGTTGAGAGGTCTTATGAAAAATCAACTAGAGTTTCTATGGCTTTCCTTTGGAGAAGAGTATTAACCAGGAAGAAGCAAGAAATGCAGAATAAATACACACACACACACACACACACACACACACACATATAGCATATATAGAAAATAGAAATATATATGGAAAATATATGTTGTGCATATATACTTGTGTATATATATACACACACACATTTAACATCATACCTCATTTGTTTTCTTCACTTAATTATTGAAAAAATCCTATGCTGCCAGTACCACTAAGAATAGTTGAAAGAAAATGAAAATCTCTCACCTGTTAGGTTGCTCACAAGCCAGAAGAACGGAACTGAGTGCTGGTCTTGTCCTACAAGAACTGCAGCTTACATGTGAATTGGCTGCTGGCTCAGCCTCTGATTAGGATGCTGCATTGTCATTGGTTAGTCTCACTGTGATAATAAGGCTAGATATAACAGGGAATATGCCAATATTCCAGCACTGATCTTGGCACTCCAAGATCTGTAGCTTCAGCCTTATCAATCTTGCGGAAGTTGTCAGGGACATGTGGTAATGGGAAAGTGAAACAGTCTCCAATCTAATCTAAGAAAAACGTATTCTTCAGTTATGGAACATAATACTAACCCTTGATTCTCATAATATAACTTAATGGTTGCTGATAATAAGGAATAAAACTTTATTACATGAACTACCCTTTTCTGAGAAGTTTTCTTAACTTGTCCCTGTCTGACCTCATGAATCAGGGAGTCTACAGATTCTGGGGAAGGGCTTTTCAAGACATAGGAAAGGAGTGTAAAAAGCAGCTTGTTCTCTCTTTCTCTCTTTAAAGGTTTATTTATTTTTATTGTAAAGTCAGAAAGAGAGGAGGAGAGAGAGAGAGAGGAAGATCTTCCATCAGATGGTTCACCCCCCAAGTGGCCACAATGGCTGGAGCTGAGCCAATCCGAAGCCAGGAGCCAGGAGCTTCTTCTGGGTCTCCCACCGAGGTGCAGGATCCCAAAGCTTTGGCTGGTCCTCCACTGCTTTCCCAGGCCACAATCAGGGAGCTGGATGGAAAGCAGGTCGGCCGGAATTAGAACCGGCGACCATATGGGATCCTGGCACTTTCAAGGCAAGGACTTTACGCTATCACTTTACGCAGGGTCTAGCTTGTTCTCTTTGAAAAGAAACCTTCCAGTTTGTAATTCAAAAAGCCATCCCCCTGTCAGCAGGGTCTTAGAAGGAGGCAGTCCAGGGCTGTGGTGAACATATTTGTCCCCTGCCTGATTCTTCTGGCTTGAAGATTCTTCTAGGCAGGTCCCAGGGCCTCTGGGACAACATCATCTTAAGGAATGCAGAAAAGGCAACAACAGTCAGGCCCCCTAGGCAGTACATTCCAGGTTTGCCTACACTGAATTCCCAAGCTGAATTGGCTGTCAGAGCAGAGCTTCTACCCACACTCCGGATACAATAAACCACATCTGGACAACTCTAAGTAAGTTCTTGGAATGCTTGGGATTTGATTAGCTTAGGCTATAGATTTTCTTAACCTTGAGGAGGTTGTTTGTTTGTTTGTTTTTAGGTTTTGGTGTTTAGTGAGTTGAGAGGAGGCCAAGTGCCTGTAATTTTATGAAAGTTCTGCCAGGTTTTTCATGGGAAAGCAGGAGGGAGCACACCAAGACAGGTTAAGCAGCTAGAGGGGATTGACAGTAAGAACGGACCACAGCCAAAAGTCCTGTCCTCTGCCAAGGAGTGTAGGGGTCAAGGGCATTAAGAGCTGTATTGTCTGTGCTCCCTGTCTGTTCTTAGCAGAGTGACACACATGGTGGGAGTCCAGGGATGGTCTGGTTCTTGATTCTCCTGGAGTTGCTGACAAATGCCCAATATGTTTGAGATTCCCTGTCACAGCTTGTTTTCTCAAGGCCATGTCTGCTAATTCATCATACATCCCAGTGATTCTCCATTTTCAGCTGCCTTGTGGATATCCAGGCCACTGTTCCAGTATTCTCTGCATCTGTCTGGTGGCATGTGGCCTCCTGGACCAGAGGGTGAGATACAGAAAGCAGGGACTTCTCAACACTAAGGCAGTAGGGCTGTGCTTGGGCAAGAACACGCTCCCCCAGGAAAGGCTCACGATAAGCTGATTTTCTACTCAACTGATCTGCAGGCAAGCTGAGTTTGAATGGTGGTAAGTTTGACCTTGGAGAGGATATAAACAAGGACTGGAAAAAAATCAGGTCAGACATTTTTATTGCCAGCATGTTGTAAGCAAATCAGCAAAGCTTCAACAAGGTCCATCTCAAGGTCCCAACTGAGGGAACTGTACTGCCCTCTTGTCTGCAGTTAACAGATGGAGTGGTCATGGACATGCTTCACAGTTGGAGGGTAGCTGACTTGACAGCCACTGCTGAATTTCGTGAAGTCGAAGACCAAGCCCTAAGAAAGTCTTAATCTTTGTCACTTCTATAAACTGGAAGGCACAAGTGTGCAATTTAGGGAAGCTGATCCAGCAAAGGAATGAACTTCAAGCTCCTAGTTAGATCCAGAGGCTGTATCAGCTTTGGGAGGCCAGGTGGTAGCAGGGCTGCAATGAGAGGACTGCTGAGGGGCAGCTAGACATTGCATCAGTGACTGGGAACCTCGAAGGAGGAGGCAGGCTGGTGCTGTGCTTATAATTGTTCCTCCAGTGACAGACCCTAGGAGGAGAGGAAGGAAAAGGGTTCAGGAACTTCACCTTTCCAGGGACAAGGGGCAAGAAGAGGAAAGAGGATCCAGTTCTACCATCCACGTGAAGGTGTGCTGTGCTAGCGACAGGCAGGGCAGATCTGTGGCAGTACCTGACAGTAGTCCTGACAAGACGGTCATGGTCCTGAGTCTCTGTTTCCTCTATGGTGAATATTGTCTGCATTGGCTCTCTGCAGTCTAATGTTTACTTTTTTTATTTGTCCAAGAACTTAAAACCACTTAAGGAGCAGTAAAGAATGACAAGAGACTGTATTTAAGTCAGCATTAAGTTGTGCAACTGAGGCATCATAAAAGGGAGTTTTATTCTTGTTGAGTTCTTCCTCATCCCCAGGTTGGGTAATTTAGAATCCTGTGAGGCATGTGATGGAATTTCACAGGTGGAGCTCCTTGTGTCCCTTGAATTTGGGGAGGGATAGGAAACCATCTTCTCAGCAAATAAGCTAAACCAACAAATAATCCAACAGAAGTATGTGCTAAAATGAAAATGAACTGCAGAAATATGGGGAGGTCAGAGGACACAAAACCACCTTAATCTGTCCAGTATTATTGTCAGCAGATCTTGAAGATGGGACATAGCCTTCATGGTATATGTAAGGAATAATCAGGTTCAGGAAGATAGAGAGACTCAGAAGCTTGCTGAAAAACAGAAGGCAAGATCTAGGATTTCAGTGTTGTTGGTAGCAATAGTCTGGGTCCAAATAGATTTGGCGTCACTTCCCCCCCCCCCCAAAAAAAATGCTGCCAGTGCAACATACTGAAGTGTTTCCCCAATGATTTCTTCCAGCAGTTTCACAGTTCGGATTAATCCATTTTGTGTTGATTCTTGCATTTGAGAGAAATAACACAAAGCTTCTCTATTCAGTATGTGATTTTCTGGTTTTCCTACCATCATTTATCAAAAAGTTTATCTGTTTTTCAAGTGCATGTTCTTGCTGCCTTTATTAAAAAAATAGTTGGTCACAAATACCTGCATTTATGTGTGAGCTTTCTATTTTGGTCTATTTGTCCATACATCTGCTTTTACACCAGTATCATAATATTTTGATTCTGACAGTTTTGTAATCTGTTTTGAAGTCAGGTGTGGTGATGCCTGTAACTTTGTTCTTTTTGTTCAAGATTGCTTTAGTGATTAGATCTTTTTGTGCTTCCATTTGAATTTTGCAATTGTCTTTTCCAACTCTTTGAAGAAGATCCTTGATGTATTGGTAGGAATTACATTGAATCTGGTGACTGCTTTGGGTGGCAAAAATATAATATTGTTAGAATTTCCTGATTCATGAGCTTTGAATGTCTTTTTGCCTTCTCGTGTGTGCCAATTTCAATTAATTTCATCATTGTTTGTGATTTACATTATGGAGGTATATTTATCAACTTTTTGTTACTGCAACCAAACACCTAAGCTAAGCCAGTAGTGTAGGCAGGAGGTTTCTTTGGCTTGTGGGTTTGGTAACTCGCAGTCCAGGTCCGTCAGGCCTTTTTGGTTTGGTCATCAATGTGGTTGCAGCTGGCAGTGATGGATCTTGTGTGGAGGAATTAATCACCTTGTGGGGCCCGGCGGCATGGCCTGGCGGCTTAAGTCCCCGCCTTGAACGCCCTGGGATCCCATTTGGGCGCCGGCTCTAATCCCTGCAGCTCCACTTCCCATCCAGCTCCCTGCTTGTGGCCTGGGAAGGCAGTTGAGGATGGCCCAATGCATTGGGACCCTGCACCCATGTGGGAGACCCGGAAGAGGTTCCTGGTTCCTGGCTTCGGATCGGCGCACACCGGCCGTTGCGGCTCACTTGGGGAGTGAATCATTGGACGGAAGATCTTCCTCTCTGTCTCTCCTCCTCTCTGTATATCTGACTTTGTAATAAAATAAATAAATCTTTAAAAAAAATCACCTTGTGATCCAAGAAGCAAAGATTACAGCTAGGTTTGATAACCAATGACATTGGAAGGACAAGTGACTTTGGGGATTTAACGTTTGCATGAATTAAGGAGAATCATGGTGAAATTACAGCAGTCTGCTACTATCTTGCTAGAATGCATGTCCTTCTCATGTCCAACAGTCATCTTATCTGATAGTTTCAAAACCTTAATTCTGTCCAATCTTAGTGAAAAAATCTTGACTCTAAAGTCCCATCTGAGACCCGAGGCCAACTCCATCTGTCATTTTGGTTAAAATTCAAGTTACTTTCTTCCAAGATACAGTGGTGTGACAAGGAAGTTTCAAACCAAAGAGCCCAGAAACATCCATCAAAGCAAAGATCAAATCCTGAAGCTCCACCTAAAGTTTCCTAGGCACACTGTGATGGGTAACCCCCCAGGCCCTGGACATCCCACTCCAATGACTTTGCTGGTTCTAAGTCACACTTCAGTTCTCATAGTTTGTAGTATCATACTTCACTCCCACTATGCATTATCCTGGTGGGAGTCTTATAACAGTTTCAAGTCTGATACTTCCTTGAGGCTTTGCCTTAGTCGGGGCTGTATGCACTGGCTTCCAGTCTGTGGCAAATGTCTGCCTGAGTCCTGTCTCTCTCTCTCCAGTTGTCTGAGACATCCTTAGGAATCTAGGCAGACACCCACATACCTCAACAGTTCTCTTGGCCTCTGCCTACACGGTTGCTGTGTGGGACTGCACACTGATGGTATCAGTTTCCTAGGCTTGCCTACCACATGGCTTCAACTTTCCTTCATGGGGTGTCACATCTTTCCATCTCTAGCTTCCTGGAGATACACAATGCCTTTACGTCCAAAACTCTTCTCGACATGAGCCAACCAGCAACTTTGTTTATGGGCGCCAACTGTGCAACCCAGCTTGATCTGCATTGGAGTCT
Source organism: Ochotona princeps (assembly GCF_030435755.1). Classification (NCBI taxonomy): domain Eukaryota; kingdom Metazoa; phylum Chordata; class Mammalia; order Lagomorpha; family Ochotonidae; genus Ochotona; species Ochotona princeps. The sequence goes on along the minus strand of NC_080833.1, from coordinate 101,978,193 downwards.
GCTTCTCGTTTACATCTAATAGCATTTGCTTTATATGCCATGTAATTGGTTGCTGCGATGCTGGGGTTGTGTATGTTTTCTCTTTTGAAGTATTTATTTCTTTTTATTGGAAAGGAAGATTTACAGAGAGAATGAGATACAGAAAGAAACATCTTCCATCTGCTGATTCACTCCTCAAGTGGCCACAATGGCTGGAGCTGAGATGATCTGAAGCCAGGAGCTTCCTCTGGGTAAACGGGTGTAGAGTTCCAAGATTTGGGGCTATCCCTTCTGCTTTCCAGGCCACAAGCAAGAAGCTGGATGCGAAGTGGAGCATCAGGGATATGAACCAGCACCAATATGGGATCCCAGTGCGTGTAAGGTGAAAATATAGCCACTGGGCCATTGCGCCAGGCCCTTGCATATGTTTTTAATTGCGATCTTTAAATTTAGAATTGGTCTCTTTGTTATTATCAAAACATGTTCTTTGTCTCTTTTTATAATTTTTGACTTAACATCTATTTCTATCTAATGTAGATAGGCTGTTCTTGTTTGCTTTTCACTTCTATTCTTGAAGCAAATCTTTTCCTGCACTTTTCTTTTACTATATTTGTTCCTTAACTGGTAAGGTGCACTAACCATAGGTAAATTATTGGATAGGGCTTATTTTTTAAATTTCAGTTGAAACAAACTTTTTTTTGAAAATTTTTATTTATTTGTTTGTTTGAAAGGTACAGATACAGTGAGAAGGAGAGGCAGGGAGAAAGAAAGAAAGATCTTCAATCTCTGGTTGACATTCCAAATGGCCCAAAGAGCTTATTTCAGGTCTCCCACATGGGGCCAGGGGTCCAAGCACTTGAGCCATCCTTCATTGCCATAAGCAGTGAGCTAGATTGGAATTGGAACAACCGGGACTCAAACCATTGCCCTAATGATATGCTGGCCCCACCAGGCAGAAGCTTAGCTTGTTATGCCATGGTGCCAGCTGAGTTCAAATTTTTTTTTTTTTTTTTATAATCTATTTTATTGTATTGTTGTTGACAATCTTTACATAGTTAATTACAGTTAAAGAAAGAAAAAGAAAAGAAAAGAAAAAAAAAAAGGTTCAGGGGGATAGGGAAGTGGGTAATACTATTATGTCCACATTGTTTCCATCTTGTATCTGAGGTAAAGGGGGATATTGAGGGGGAAGCCCCACCCAGTTTCCCGCCCACCCCGAGTCCCGGATGTGGGGCATGCTCTGAGATATGTGCTCGAGTGGTGTTAATAGTTCTCCGGTTATGAATCGCTGCCAGTTTCGCTCGATGAGGTCGTCCACTGATTGATATGGTCCATCATAAAGTCTCCGTTTGCCCCATATATCGCTGCCAACATATAGCTGAGATGAATGATTGATCTGCTCTGTCTTCTGTCTTTTCTTGATTAGAGTTCTGAGTCCAGCAGTTCGATTAGGGAGATCTCCAAAGAAACTTTGAGGTATTCCCAGACTAGTTTCTTGTATGCTCTAGCAAGCACAGGGCCCGGCACAGTCCATCACCACGATCAGCTGTTGGTTGCAATTGCTGGGTTGGTTCTGTTTTCAGTCCCGAGTTGCACTGGAACCAATGGGTGTTGCAGTCCAGTCTGGTTCTGCCCAGCACGTACTCGGCCCTCACACAAACCAGTGGGAGCTGCAGCCTAGTCGGGGTGACCCACAATAACCCCCACCAGGCCCGCCCCCTACCCTGGTTTGCCAGTATGTGTAGCAGAAGACCAGTCTGTCCCCCATCCCATTTGGCTCTTGTACGTGTCAATGGGTATTAAAGCTTAGTTCTATCTAACCAACTCAACCATCCAGCCCTCACGGATGTTGTTGAGTGCCTCTCTATCTAGCCATCCCAGCCCCCGTCCCAGTCTTCATGCCCTCCCACGGGAATAGTGACCCAAGAAGGGGGAACCCACTTTTTCCCTCCCAGGTCTCTCTGTCCCGGTTTATGCACTCTTTAGGTGGTTCTGTGATTTGACTTGACAGAATTGGTCCCCAGTGCCAGCTTCTGCGGCTATGTCCAAACATCCCTCACCCACTCTAATTTATGCTTGCACCAGCAGGAATAATCAGCCCAGCCTGGCTTTTCCCTGATCTAGTCCACATGCAGTGCACAGGCGTTGTAGCCTTGCATAGTCTAGTCTGTCTCCATCCCAGCCCACGCTCTCCATTGGGAGTAGCTGTCCAGCGAGGGAACCAGCCCCTTAATCCCCCCCCGCCAGTTCTGCCCCTCCCTTCCTTCCTGGATCTCATGTGTGCTGGTTGGGTGCTGCATTCATATCCAGTACAGGCAACCACGCCCTGGCATTCCATAATGTGTACTGGTTTTGTCGCGACCAAACCCGGCTCATCCCACACTCTGATCTGGTGATCGGATTTGCCAGTGGGTGATACGGACTGATTCAGCCTGTTCTGCTCCTGACCCATACTGAATGTGTGCCAGTGGGAAACTTTCCATGGCCTATTCTGGGCTGTTTCCTATCATGCTTCTTGCGCTTACCTGCAGGGACTGTGTCCTGCCAGAGGAGTTGCCCAGGCTCCTCCATCAGATCCCCTCCCAAAGGCAGGTTTTGCGCATGCCAGGGGGTCCTTGAGCCAACCCAACTCAGTTCACCTCCTGCCCTAGCAGGAACAGTGGCTTTTCCTGGCTGGCTTTCACCCCATTCTGGTTCTTGTTATTGGATGTTTCAGCCCAGCCATGGCTCGTCCTTACCCACATACAGCTCACGCATGGCTCAGTAGGGGGTTGAGACCCAGCCTAGTCAGTCCCACATCTACCCCCTGGTTCTCCATGCCACCAGATGGTGTTGGGGTCTGAACTGGCCTGGTGCATCCAATCCCAGCCCACACTAGTGCCTCGGGTGACTGCAACTGTTTCCTAGATAGAACGCAGCTCCAATTCTAGCACATACGCCCCTTGGTGGGAACCTCAACCTAGGTAGGGTGTCCCGTTACCTCCCCGATTGGGCTTGTTCCTAGCTGTAAATCATGCACCTGCCCGTGGTTGCTCTGGGGACCAGTAGGTGCAAGAGCCTAGCTCGGTATGACCTGTGTTCCATGCTGGTTTCTAGTTTTGCTTGTAAGCAAAGGTTTGTTCAGTCCTGCCCAGTACATTACGGTCCATTACCAAGTTACACATTTTGGAGCTACTATGCCCTGCTAGTCTGACCCCCAGATTTGGACGGCATGTTCACCAGCGAGAGCTATGACTCGCCAGGGGAGCTTCCCAAGTACCTCCACTTGATCCACTCCCAAACCCAGTTTACATACATGCCATTGGTTTTTAGGCCAGTGCCCGGTGTACTCTGGCCTCCCATTTGGCTTTGTATGAGCTGGTGAATGTTGCGGCCCGGCCCACCCCACAGCCTATTCAGGATGCACATTTGGGTGCTGCTGCCTTGCCCAGTCCAGTCTATGGTGGATCCCTTTACCTGTGATTGATGGCAGGCTCCTTGGTCACACCTAGCTTAGTCCATAACCACCTAAAATTTAGGTTTACCAGTGGGGCCAAACTTTTTACAGGGTGTGGCCCACACATCCTGCACAGAGTCTACCCCAGTATAAGGTTCTAGAGTGCTAGTTAAAATTATGGACCTGCCTGATGTGACCAGTCTCCTGAACCAACATCATGTCAGGCAAAAAAATATCCTGCTAGACAATCCGGGGTTTATCTTTTGCATTATAGGTGTTCAAAGCTCAGCATTATTGAGTGATTAGAAGTTCTCCAAAAGAAGAGTTACTGGCGTTGGGAATCTTTAGGATTGACTCAGAACCCAGAAACAGTGGGGTCACCCTAGAGCTATCTAAGCAGCAATTCGGACATCCATTACCCCAGAGCTTCCCGGCCGGGCGGCCAGCAGGCAAAGCCTGGCACCACATGGTGCACGGGCCGCCCTGGGTGAGGCCGAGGACTCGTTCACTGCCTTGCGGCAGTGTCTTTGGCGTGAGCCCCCAGCATTGGGTCCGACCCGGCAGGGGCACCCCCCACAGCCGCCACACTGTGAGGAGCGGCAGTTGCCCCCGAATCCCAAGGCCCGAACCCCTCCCAGACTCACCTAGCTGCCAGATATTAGCGGCTGGGTGGAGCTAGGAATTTTAAGCCAGTTCCCAAGTTCCCACATGGTGCACTTACCCTGAGGACTGAGCTCTCTTGGGTCCTGGATGAGGCCGAGGACTCGTTCACTGCCTTGCGGCAGTGTCTTTGGCGTGAGCCCCCAGCATTGGGTCCGACCCGGCAGGGGCACCCCCCACAGCCGCCACACTGTGAGGAGCGGCAGTTGCCCCCGAATCCCAAGGCCCGAACCCCTCCCAGACTCACCTAGCTGCCAGATATTAGCGGCTGGGTGGAGCTAGGAATTTTAAGCCAGTTCCCAAGTTCCCACATGGTGCACTTACCCTGAGGACTGAGCTCTCTTGGGTCCTGGATGAGGCCGAGGACTCGTTCACTGCCTTGCGGCAGTGTCTTTGGCGTGAGCCCCCAGCATTGGGTCCGACCCGGCAGGGGCACCCCCCACAGCCGCCACACTGTGAGGAGCGGCAGTTGCCCCCGAATCCCAAGGCCCGAACCCCTCCCAGACTCACCTAGCTGCCAGATATTAGCGGCTGGGTGGAGCTAGGAATTTTAAGCCAGTTCCCAAGTTCCCACATGGTGCACTTACCCTGAGGACTGAGCTCTCTTGGGTCCTGGATGAGGCCGAGGACTCGTTCACTGCCTTGCGGCAGTGTCTTTGGCGTGAGCCCCCAGCATTGGGTCCGACCCGGCAGGGGCACCCCCCACAGCCGCCACACTGTGAGGAGCGGCAGTTGCCCCCGAATCCCAAGGCCCGAACCCCTCCCAGACTCACCTAGCTGCCAGATATTAGCGGCTGGGTGGAGCTAGGAATTTTAAGCCAGTTCCCAAGTTCCCACATGGTGCACTTACCCTGAGGACTGAGCTCTCTTGGGTCCTGGATGAGGCCGAGGACTCGTTCACTGCCTTGCGGCAGTGTCTTTGGCGTGAGCCCCCAGCATTGGGTCCGACCCGGCAGGGGCACCCCCCACAGCCGCCACACTGTGAGGAGCGGCAGTTGCCCCCGAATCCCAAGGCCCGAACCCCTCCCAGACTCACCTAGCTGCCAGATATTAGCGGCTGGGTGGAGCTAGGAATTTTAAGCCAGTTCCCAAGTTCCCACATGGTGCACTTACCCTGAGGACTGAGCTCTCTTGGGTCCTGGATGAGGCCGAGGACTCGTTCACTGCCTTGCGGCAGTGTCTTTGGCGTGAGCCCCCAGCATTGGGTCCGACCCGGCAGGGGCACCCCCCACAGCCGCCACACTGTGAGGAGCGGCAGTTGCCCCCGAATCCCAAGGCCCGAACCCCTCCCAGACTCGAGTTCAAATTTTTTAATGTGGCAATTTAATTCATTTGCTTTCAAGGTTTTTTTTTTTTTATTATTTGTTATTATTTTGTAAAGGCATAATCCTGTCATTTCGTGTCTTTTTTCTCTCTTGGCTGCTTTTATGCCTCTGTTCCCTTCTTTTTTATTTTGTGGCTTGGTTTCTTCCTTTCTTTTTCAAAGATGTATTTATTTTCTTTGAGAGGCAGAATGATGGTGGGTGGAGAATTCAGAGATTTTCTATGTGCCAGTTCACTCCTAAAATGATCTCAACAGCCAGATTTAGCATAGACTAATGGCCAGAGCTATGCAGCTTATTCTGGTCTCCCATGTGGGTGATACAGTTAAATATTTGAGCCATCTTCCGCTACCTTCCAGGCGTATTGTCAGGGAGCTGGATCAAAAGCAGAGTAGCCGCGACTCAGATGTTCCAATATGGAATAGCAGTGCTGCAAGTAACGGTTTTGCACTCTGTATCAAAATGGTGGCTTCAGTCTTGGTGATTTTCCTCCTTGATAAGATCTGATGCTCTGCTTTTTGTCCTTGTTTTACTGTTGATATTTTTACTCTAATGCATCTTCGTGATGAGAATGATTATCTTCCAACATTTTGAAGGCCAGTGTAGTGGTGACAAATTCCCCCACATTTTGTTTGTCAAGGAAATATTTTATTTCTTCTTCTTTTCTGAAGAATAGGTTTGTTGAGTAATACATTCCCAGTCTGTTTTTTTTTTTTTTCTTTTTCTCTTTCTGGACTACAAGCATACCATCCCATTCACTCCTGGTCTGTCATTTTCCATTGAAAAATCTACTGATAGTCTAGCACCTGACTTGACACTTTCCTTTTGCAATTTAGCATTTTCTGTTTGATAGCTTACAGAGAGTGTATTTTCTTGGCTTACTATCTAAGGGGTACTTTGAGCTGTCTCAAACTGGGGTCCATCTTTTCTCAAGAATTGTATTTTTAATTTTTCTTTTTGCATTTTGTTAAACACATATTCCCTGACCTTTCCCTTTTCCTCTCTGTCTGTTACACCAATAATGTGAATCTTTGCTTGCTAGTGCTGTTCTTCCAGGTCTCCAACATGTGTTCAGGTTCCCAAGGAATTGCACCATAATCCTCTGCTGCTTTCCCAGGCCATAAGCAGGGAGCTGGATGGGAAGTGGAGCACATGAAACACAAACCAGTGCCTGTCTGTTGATATGCTGCGTAAATGGTAATAATGGCCAGAACTGGACTAGTGATGCCAGAATCCTAGAACTCCCACCAGGTCTCCTACACAGGTGGCAGGGACTCAAGTGGTTGGAATTATTTTCTACTGCTTTTTCAGACACATTAACCAGGAACTGGATTGGAAATGGAGCAACTGGAACTTGAGCCAGCACTCTGATACACAATGCTGTCATTGAAGATGACGGCCACTGTGCCATGATTCCAGCACACAAGGTGAAGCATCTTCTTGCACTCCCCCATACTTCTCTGCTTGCTGTGTTATAAACATGTGGGACGTGAACATTTACAGGAGTTGTTCAGACTGGACTATGGTGTTTAGGTTTTCAGAGGGGAGCAGGAACGGAGTGTTCCAGTCCTCACCCTTTCCCAGCTGCCAATCACCTGCCTTTGGACTTTTGTGTCTGCAAAGCTACTTACGAGGCTTAGAGTGCTTTTCCCTCTTGCCCTCAGGGTGAGTGCCTCAACGACATCCTTCATTTGTTAAGATTCAATGGTGACACAGGACAACATTCAAATACACTTAAGGATCATAGTTGACGTTTTCGTATGAGTCTAGTATTGGACAACCTATCATTATTTTTAAAAAGCAAAGTATTTTTTTTTTTTTTAACAAAGACAGATTTACAGAGAGACGGAGAGATAGTGGGAAAGATCTTCCATCCTCTGGCTCACTCCCCAAGTGGCCACAATGGCCTGAGCTGAGCTGATCAAAGCCAGGAGCCAGGAGCTTCTTCTGAGTCTCCCATGTGGGTGCAGGATCCCAGAACTTTGGGCTGCCCTAGACTGCTTTCCCAGGCCACAAGTAGGGAACTGAAACAGAAGTGGAGCAGTTGGGACATGAACCAGCACCCATATGGGACCCAGCATATGCAAGGTGAGGATTAACAAAGCAGAATCAGGGCTCAGCAAGGCGGCCTAATGGTTAAAGTCCTCACCTGGAACGCGTCGGGATCCCATATGGGTGCTCGTTCTAATACCGGCAGCCCTGCTTCCCATCCAGCTCCCTGCTTGTGGCCTGGGAAAGCAGTCAAGGACGGCTCAAAGCCTTGAGACCCTGCCTCTGCGTGGGGGACCTGAAGGAAATTTGTGGCTCCTGGCTTCGAATCAGCTCAGCTATGACTGTTGCAGTCACTTGGGGAGTGAATCATGGGACAGAAGAGCTTTCTCTCTGTCTCTCTCTGCTTCTTTCTGTCTATCTGACTTTGCAATAAAAATAAACAAATATTTTTTAAAAATAAAAAGGCAGAATCAGGGGGAATGAAGTGTATTTTTGTTTCCATGTCATTTTATTGAGGAAGTTAAATGCAGAAATTTCTTAATCATACTGAAGCAGTCTGACCTTTGGGCATTCTGCTTTTTTTTTGATTTCCCAGAAAATGAGATAAACACCTTGGTCTTAGGTTGGTAGCTTGGAATCTCAGCTTGGTGGTGCCTTCTTGTTTTGGTCTTCCACTGCTAGAGCAGGTATTCATCCTTATCTGTGAACTGACCCTGAGATTGCTGAGGACAAGCCAGATAACACAGGCCTTGAGGGGAGATGTTGGTTTCACCTTAGTCACTTCACGTTGAATGCCACAGATAACCGCTCTGGTCTCTGGTGGCCACCATATCTTTTGCAATCAATTCTCTGTGAACTACGTCATCGTTTGGCCTATGTTCAGTGACTTTCTCCTGTCATTGAAAGTGAGGCATGTGACAAGGCCCCTGATGAGAAGGCTGATGGGGGAAAGGAATGATGAGGAGCTAGAAGGAGAGGGAGAGGCTCTGTGATGAAACAGATGAGGGGAAGAACAAGGAGAATGAGAGAGAGACTGGCCTTTGGAGGTGTGAGATAGGAGAGCTCTATGCTTTTTGGGTGAGTGGTTAGTCAGTTCTTATGGGAATTTACAACTAGTTCCTCTTTTCTTATGGGAACTTTTATTTGGCTTAGTTATATGATTTGAATGGTTCAAATTCTGGGTTATGAAACAGCAGTTGGGTAATACCAATTTGTCTAAGTGTGCTGTGTGCAGCTTCAAGGACACTGTCACTATAACTGGGGCCTGGGAGTTCGTGCTGTTTTTTCCCCATCCAGGTCCATTTTTTTCTTTTAAAAAAATTTTATTTTAAATATTGTTTACAGAGTTGAGAGGGATGCATGCCCATGTGGGCCTCTGGTTAGCATGGGGAAGGTCAGGTACACAGGAAGGTTGAGAGGGACACATGTTTCAGTTTTCTTTTTCTCTTGTGTCCACAGGGGAGGAGAGGGAGGGTTTACCTCTTGCTGTCAAAACACGTCAATGCCTGGGGATGGGAAATGGTATCTGTATCTGGGGGAAAGAGGGAGATATGGGGAGAAGCCACACCCAGCCTCCCAAATGTCTCTGTTCCCAGGGATGGAATACAACCACCACCACCAGCCCAGGTCCCTGATGTGGCCTGGTCTGAGGGTCCTGCTCAAGAGGTTTTGATAGTTCAGCAGTTCTGAATTACTGCCGATCTTGCCACTCAAAGCACAATGAAATCTCTCCAGAATCCACTGGTTGACATAGTCTACCTTGGAGTCTCCATTTGCCCAGATACTCACTGAAAACACTTGGCTGGGGCAGTTCATTGATTTCTTCTGCCCTCCGTCCTCTGTTATAGTACCAGGTGACCTCTGCGGGCTCCAATGAACTGCCATATTTGCACTGCACAGTCAGACCATGGAATCTTCAATTCTCTCCATGGTTGGGGTTCTGAGTCCAGCAATTCCATTGGGGAGATCCCCAAAGAAACTTCATCTGAGGTGATTCCAGACCTGATTCTTGTGTGTGCTTGCCAATACAGGGTCCAGCACAGTCCGTCACCCTGGTCAGTTTATGCATATGCTGGTGGTTTCAATTGCTTGGTCAGTTCTGTCTCCAGCCCTGTTTTCTACACAAACCAATGGGTATTGCAGCCCAGACTATTTCTGTCCACCACACACTTGGCCCTCACACAAACTAGTAGGAGCTGCAACCCAGTCAGAGAGACCTGTAATAACCCCCACCAGGCCCATCTCCTGCCCTGGCTCCTGTGCTTGCCAGTATGTACAGTAGACTGGACCAGTCTGTCCCATATCCATTAAGCTCTCATACATATCAATGGGTATTGAAGCTTAGTTTAACTCAATCAACCCCACTATCCAGCTCATACATGTGCTGGTGGGTGCCATTCTTTGTTTAGCCATACCTGCCCCAGTCCTGGTTCTCATGCTCACCAGTGGGAGTGGCAACCCAAGAGAAAGGTGCCCACTGTTTCCCTACTGGGCCCATTCCCACTCCCGGATCTTGCACTATCTAGGTGGTTTTGCAGTTTAACTTGACAGATTTTTGCCCCCATGCTATTATCTGCCAGTTGAAGCTGTAGCGAAGGCCAACCAACCCACACCTACTCTGGCTTATGCATGCTTCTGTAGGAACAGTCAACCCAGGCTGCCTTTCCCCGATCCAGCTCACATGAGGCCAACAGGTGTTGTAGCCCCGCCCAGCCTGGTCTGCCCCCAATCCCAGCTCTCACATTCACCAGTGAAAGTGGTGGTCTGGCAGGGTAGTCCTCCACAGCCCCACTATTGTGTTCACCCCCTCTGACCCTGGGTGTCGCATGTGTTGGTTGGGTGATGTGGCCCAGTCCGGCATGGCCTACCTCACCTGGGCATTTGTCAGTGGGTGCTGTAGCCTGGTCTGACCCGGCCCACCCCTAATTCCAGTTCATGCCAGTAGGGGCTACAGCTTAACACAGCCAGCCATCCCCTAGTCTTGGCCCTCATGTGAACTGGCTTGTGTTGTGGCCCAACCTGGCCTGATACACACTATTCTGGTGCTTGGATTCACCAGTGGGTGATATGAACTGGTCCAGCGAGGTTTGCCCCCTCACATGCACCAAATGTATGATGGTGGATATCATAACCTGGCTGGTCTGGGTTGCTCCCTATTGTAGTTCTTGCACTCATCTGCAGGGACTATGTTGTGACAGAGGAGCTTCCGAAGCTCCTCCATCAGAACCTCTCCCAATACCCACCCTTCAGTGGGTCCATGTGCCAGCCCTTCTTAATCCACTTCCTGTCCTAGCTGGAACAGTGACTTTCCTGACCGGCCTTCACCCATTCCGGTTTTTACTGTTAGATGTTACAGCCCAGCCAAGGCTGGTCCATGTCCAGACACAGCTCACACATGCCTCAGCAGGGGCAGATACCTAGTGCAATCCATCCTACCCATCTTATCCTGGTTCTCATGAGCACCAGTGGGTGCTAGGGTCTAGCTCAGTCTGTGGCACCCCAGACCCAGTCCACACCTGTGCTGAGGGATGCTGCAGCCATGTTTAGATCAGATAGAAGCCTCCATTCCAACCCTTGCACTCACCAGTGGGAACCATGACCTAGCCAGAGTGTCCCCTTTACTCCCCAACTAGGCCTGTTCCTAGCTACAGATCTCGCATGTGTCAGTGGTTGCTCTGACCCAGCTTGGCATAGTCCTTCCCCTGTCTTGACCTTTGCCTTTGGATGCTATAGCCTGGCTTGACCCGGCCTTCCCCCAGTCCCAACTCTCACCGGCAGGTGCTATAACCTGGCCCTGCTCAGTCTGCTCCCAACCCTGGCTCATGTAAACCAGTATGTGTGATAGCTTGGCATGGCATGACCTGCACTCCAGCCTGGTTTCTGCACTCACCATGGGTTGAGGTGTGCTCGGCCCTGTCCAATATGCCTTCCTCCGAAACCAACCAACAGTTGGAGCTACCTTGCCCAGTCTGCCTGACCCCCAGGCCCAGACCATGTGCTCACCAATGGGAGCTATGACCCAGTACGGGAGTTTCCCAAGTTCTCCCACTTGGCCAACTCCCAGACCCAGATCTCATGCATGCCAGTGGGTGCTAAGTCCTTGCCCGCCTTAGCCTGCCCCTCCATCTTGGCCTTGTATGGGCTGGTGAATGTTGTGGCCCAGCCTACCCACACCATAAAATAGGATACACATGTGGGTGCTGCAGTTTGGACCTGACCAGACTCAGTCCCTGTACCTGTGAGTGTTGACAGGTTCTATGGTCACAGCTAGCTCAGCCGATTACCACCTCAACTCTAGAGCTAGCCAGCAGGACTTGTATTTCCACAAGGTTTGACCCACATATTCACTACATAATCAACCCCTAGGCCTGGTTTTCTCACATGCTGGTTAGTGTCATGGCTCTGCCTAATGTGACCTGTTCCTTGTTCTGACATTCAGTCAGGTACTGGGATCTATTCCTGCTAGACAGGCTTCCAGTCCTAGCTTTTACACGAACTGGTGTGTGGTGGTCAGCCATGTTTCATGCTAACAAACCCAAATCAGGACTCCCATGTGGGCTGGTGCGTCAGTCTGACCCATACAGATTTTTTGGCCTCTCCCCTGCAAACTACCATGTCTCAGTATCCTCAGTTACCTGCAGGTACAGTGGCCCTGGAAGTACAGTGGCATGTCAGTGGTGGATGGGGAGTTAAGATCCCCAGCAGGAAACCTGACCTGGTGTGGATTCCCCCAGCTACAGCCACGTGGCTGGGAGATTCAGACGCCCGAGCCTCTGAGCTGACTTACCTGTACTCCATTTACCAGAGTGGTTTTGATAACCCTGAGATGTGTTGGTTTTGTTGCTCCCTGGTTGAAAAAAATCAGAGGTCTACAGGTTGACAAAGTTCACCTTAGTATATCCACACACCCATACACTTGCTGAACAAAGCTTGGCTGAGAGAATTGTCCAACCTGTTCTGTTTTCCATCCTCTGATGAGGCAGTTGAGTTCCTACTGGCCTAAATGAGCTGGCTGTCATGTCTTCATGTGAATCTGGGGTATGCTGCCCATCCCACAGGTATCAGTAACTGAGGAAGCCCTTTCCCAATACATGCACTCTAAGGTCTGACCATACATCCTATGACTTCCCTGTGGCTGGGGTCTGAGCTCAGAAGTATACTTGAACTGTCCTTCATGAAATCTTGTCTACAGTGACCTCAGACTTGACTCTTATGTGTGCCAGCCAGTGTAGGGTCAGGTTTGGTCTGTCATCTGTACTAGCCAAAGAACATACTGGTGGGTGCAGCTTGGTCAGATCCATATCTCACACAAACCAATGAGTGCCATGACCCAACCCAGCCAGCCTGTTACAAACCTGGTGCTCATGCTTACCAGCAGGTGTTACAGCCTAGTCAAAAAACCTCACCAGGTCCATCCCCAGCCCTGGTTTTTGCATGGACCAACCTCTGTTGTTGTCTAGTCTAGCCCAGCCCATATTCCATCTGGCTCAGTGCACATCCATGGGTGTTGTGGCTCAGCTCAACCTGACCCGCTTTGGTAGCAATACTGAGACTAGACTACATGACCTCTGTGAGTGATGAGTCAAGGAGTATCTAGTGTCTAGCCCAAGGCACTGTCAGTAGGATGGAAGAAAACCCATTCAAGAAGTATTTCCTGGCCTAACGCGATAGCGCAGTGGTTAAAGTCCTCGCCTTGCACACGCCAGGATCCCATAGGGGTGCCAGTTCTAATCCCGGCAGCTTCGCTTCCCATCTAGCTCCCTGCTTGTGCCCTGGGAAAGCAGTAGAGGATGGCCCAAAGCTTTGGGACCCTGCACCCATGTGGGAGACCCGGAAGAAGCTCCTGGCTCCTGACTTCAGATTGGCTCAGCTCCAGCCATTGCGGCTGCTTGGGGAGTGAATTATTGGATGGAAGATCTTCCTCTCCTCTCTTTCCTCCTCTCTGTATATCTGACTCTCCAATAAAAATAAATAAATCTTTAAAAAAAGGAAGTATTTCCAAGATAAACTGGATAGGACTGGATGGTAGTTTGGAGGTGAAGTGGGGATAACATCCAGACTTTTGGCCTCAGCAAGTGGGTGCATGAGCGTGTGATCACATAAGCAAGCACACACTGCTGAAGCCCTGCTTGTCCTTGCGTTTGTCTCAGTTGTCTCTGCATTCCATCTTACTATTACTTCATTGATCAGGCCTTTGTTTGTTGCTTACAGTCTTGAAATAGCCTTTCAATATCTTCAAATCTCTCTAGGTACTGCTGTAAAATTGTCTTCAGTGAAGAACAAAGCAAGAATCTTTACTGGTTTCTCAAGGTATTTTGAATTTTATAGGCTGCTGTAGAGACATACCCTTGTCCTTTATGAATCTAAACTTTAAGATAAGGCACCTTTGTTTTCAAGATTTATTTTATTTTTATTGTGCAAAGCCAGATACACAAAGAGGAATATCTTCCATCGGATGATTCACTCCCCAAGTAGCCGCAACAGTTGGCCTCAGCAACTGAGCCGATCTGAAGCCAGGAGCCAGGAATTTCCTCCAGGCCTCCTACACAGGTGCAGGGCCCCAAGGCTTTGGGCTGTCCTGCTTTCCCAGGAAACAAGCAGGGAGTTGGATGGGAAGCTGGGCTGCTGGGCCTAGAACCGTTGCCCATATGGTTCAAGGCAAGGACTTTAGCCAGTAGGCCACCACACCAGGCCCAAGATAGGGCATCTTTAATGCAAAGTAATTGTAATGTGATCTTTAGAAGGGGCGTGGATTTCTGTCCAAACAGAAGAGTGGCACTTGCCCAACCTTTGCAAATGGCAATGAAGCACTGTTTTAAAATAAAAGTGAAACACACACACACACACACACACACACACACACACACACCACACACACACAAATTTCTACTCTGAGGGAAAACATGTTAAGATTTTCCATCTGCTGGTTCACTGCCCAAATGGCCACACTGGCCAGAGCTGTGCCAGAAGCCAGGAATTTTGTCCAGGTTTTCCACTTGGATGGCATGGTCAAAAGTTGTTGAGGCCATTTTCTGGTACTTTCTAAGGCATTCTACTTCTCTGATTAGGGTGGGGAAGGTTGAGGTATACAGGAAGGTAGGTGGGATAAATTTTTTCATTCTTTTTTATTCTCTTGGTCTGCTGGAGTGATTGGGGGAACTGCTTATTCTTTCGAACTATTTACTACCCAGGAATGGGAGATAGCCATTTGATGATGCCTTAGGGACCCTGATCTGGAGAAGAATGTTCCAAGGTATTATGTGAATAGTTTTGATAGTTCTTATATGTCTTCAGTTTCATTTCATTAGGGTTGAGAAGATCTTTCCAAGGTCTGTTGGCTGACCAAGTGCATCTTAGCACATTCACAGCCCCATACACTTGCTGCAAAGCTTGGCCAGGAAAGGTGTCCAACCTGTTTTGCTTTCTATCCTCTGATGAGGCATTCAACATCCTCTGCTGACCTAAATGAGCTGGCTGTCATATCTCCCATGTGAATCTGGGTATGCTGACCACCCCACAGATGTCAGTAACTGAGGAAGCCCAGTCCCGATACAGACACTCTAAGGTTGAGTCATATATCTTGTATTTTTCCTGTGGCTAGGATTTGAATCCAGCCATCTAGTTGGGGAGTCTCCCAAGAAACCTTGCTTGAGGTGACCTCACATTTGATTCTCATGTGTGCCAACTAGTGCAGGATCAGGTTCAATCTGTCACCTACAGCAGCCAGTGCACGTACTGCTGAATGCAGCTGCCTGGTCAGTTTCACCCCAGTCCTATCTCTCATCTGAACCAATAGATGCTGTGGCCTAGCCCAGCCCAGCCTGCCACAGGCCTGGTCTTCACACACACCAGCAGGTGTTAGTCGGCTTAGCCAGGGAGACGTTCAGTAACCTCCACTAGGCCCACCTCCAAACCCAGCTTTTACATATACCAGCAAGCCCCGCAGCCTAAGCCAGTCAGTCCCATATCCCATCTAGCTCTCATATACACCTATGGGTGTTGTGGTTTTTTTTTAGCTCAGCCTGACTACCCTCCGAGACAGTATGAATGTATTCTAATGAGTGGTATTGCCTTGACCTGATCTGTCCCCAGCCTTGGTGCTCACATTCACCAGTGGAAACTGTCGCCCAGCAGGCAAGTGCTCACAATGACCCTACCAGGCCCATTTCCAGATCTTGTACCTCCAGGGGTTACTGTGGTCCAGCCTAACATGACTTTCATCCAGTCCTGGTACTTACCAGCTGATGCTGCAGCATAGTCCAGCTGGCCCACATCTTTTTTTGCTCTTTCTCTCTCTAATGCCAGTGGTTGTGTCAGCCTAGCCCAGCCTGGCCTGCCCCTGTACCTAGCCCAAATTCCAGATGATGGGTACTGTAGCCCTGCTTGGGCTGGCAAGTCCCCAGTTCAAGCTCTCACACTCACCAGTGTAAGCAACAGCCTGGCAGGAGAGTCTCTGCCCCTACCAGGCCTACTCCCAGACCTGGGTCTTGTACTTACTAGCAGGAGGTGCAGCCTAGTAGAGGAGTTCCTCAAGTTCCCCTACCAGGTCTTCTCCCAGCCCCAGACCTCATGCATGCTGATAGGTCCCTACTTGTCACCATCTGCCCATCGTTCTTATATATGCATGAACCTGTGGGTGCTGCAGGCTGGCCCAGACCAGCCTCTTTTAAGCCATGGTTTCTACAAGTGTCAGGTAAGATCCTATCGGGTAAGTTCTGTGGTTAAGCCTGGCTTGTCCTATCACTACCAGCAGCTCTTGTGCAAACCAGTGAATGCTACAGTCCCACAGAGGCAAGCCCACAGTTTCCCTCTAGAATCTGCTCCCAGATCTAGTTCTGTTGTGTTCTGGTGGGTACTGCAGCCCAGCCTGACAAGGCCTACCCACTAGCCTGACACTTGTGGGTGGGTGCTATGGCCTGGCACAGCCAGGCATGCCCCTCAGCCTCAGCTTTTGAACGTACCAGTGAGTGACAGGCAATGCCATTTATCCCATCCTAAGTCTACCTCCTGGTTGGGTGTCTTGGCCTGATCCAGACATGCCTTCCAGTTTCCCCTGTCTAAATCACTCTATCCCGGCTCCCTTGCCTATCTTCAGGTGCAGTGGCCTGGCCCATGGCAGACCCCAGAAGTCATTCTTCCTCTGTCAAACATGCCCTCAACTGCTCCCACTGAAACACGTCCACAGACTCCTTCCCAGGGGAATCTGCAGCCCTCCTGCCTGGGGACCAGAGTGGCATGTCCTAGCCTGGGGATCCCTGCGTTCCCCACATACCTTTTAAAAAGAAAAAAGGGGAGGCAACTATGCCCAGAATTCCTAACAGCTGTTAGCTGCATTTTCCCAGCAGTGTAACACTTGCCTGGGTACAAGGCAGCCTCGGCAGTTGCCTGCAGCAGGTGATCTCCTGGTTTCCCATAAGAACAGATAACACCTTGCTCTTGGTTTCTAGTATATAATTTAGCATGGGCAGCTCTATTTTACCTTCATCTGTTAGGCCTAAAACAGGAGCTCATGCTAGTCTATGACCTTCTATACATTTTAGTGGACACTGGGTATAAAAGCAGTGGCCGTAAGATAGTGGAGCATTCCCATCATGGTTGTGTTAAGGAATGCAGGACAGGCAAATTCAGGTCTGGAGGAAGGCTATTACTGTCACCACACCCTGATGTTAATCTTCTGCATTGCTTCTGGTGGCCACTATCCATTTCCCTAACAAAACTTCAACCTGCAATCAGTTTTCTAATCTGTATCTGGTCCTCATGAAATCTTCAACCTGTCTCCAGGGGCTTTCTCCTGTCAGGGAGAGTGAAGCATGTGACTAGACCCCTTGTAAACAGGATGATGAGAATGATGAGGCAATAGAAGGACAAAGGGAGAGGACGTGTGATGAAACTGTGGAAGAAGGAGAATGAGAGAGAGACTGGCATTTGGAGGTGTGGGATAGGAGACTTCGTTTTTGAGAGAGTGGCTGGTCAGTTCTTAAGGAAATGTATTGCTGTTTCCTCTTTTTTTTTTTAAAAGATTTTATTCATTTTATTACAGCCAGATATACACAGAGGAGGACAGACAGAGAGGAAGATCTTCCCTCCGATGATTCACTCCCCAAGTGAGCCGCAACGGGCCGATGCGCGCCGATCCGAAGCCAGGAACCAGGAACCTCTTCTGGGTCTCCCACGCGGGCGCAGTGTCCCAATGCATTGGGCCATCCTCAACTGCTTTCCCAGGCCACAAGCAGGGAGCTGGATGGGAAGTGGAGCTGCAGGGATTAGAACCGACGCCCATATGGGATCCCGGGGCTTTCAAGGCGAGGACTTAAGCCGCTAGGCCATGCCGCCGGGCCCTCCTCTTTTTTTAAAAAAATTAATTAGTTAATTAATTTTATTGGGAAGCAACTTTACAGAGAGAAGAAAGAAAGACCTTCCACCTACTGGTTCACTCCCTAAGTGGTCGCGGTGACCAGAGCTGAGCCAATCCAAAGTCAGGAGCCAGGAGTTTCTTCTGGATTTCCCACATGGGTGCAGGGTTCCAAGATTTTGAGTCATTCTCTATTGCTTTCCCAGGTCACAAGCAGAGACCTGGATGGGAAATAGAGCAGCTGGGACATGAACATGTGCCCATATGGCATTCTGGTACCTGCAAAGTGAAGATTTAGCCACTGAGCGATTGCTCTGGCTTTGTTCTCTTTTCTAAGGGGAACCTGTATTTGGCTTAGTTATGTGATTTGAATGATTCAAATTCCGGGTCATGAAACAGCAGTTTTGCAGCACTTGTTTGTCTATGTATGTTGTATGCACCTTCAAGGACAGAGTCACTGCAGCTGGAAACAGATATTTCTGATATCCCTGCCTCGTCCATGTCTATTTATACGGAGTACAAGCCCTCCCAGACACCATGACAAATGCATCTAGGGATTCATGTGGGTCAAAAAACCTTAAGCCCAAGACTGGTCCAATAGGAGGCACACCATTAATTTGGGGATAACGACATATTATCACCCTGGGCCCCCCAACTATGTTGTTTCACTGAAAACCCCAAAATGGCTCAGGGCCCAAGGCGAACATACAGGATTTCAAGGGAGTTCCCTGGTTAACCAGTCCAGTGACAAACTTGCTAACCTTTTCAAGAACAAGGGCTTTGCTGATGACATGGGAAAGGGTTTCCGGCGAGGATGGCATGAGGACATACATGCACATCACTCATGGAAGCCACATGCAAGCCTAGTGAGTGCTAGCTACCCTCTTCTGACCTGTCCACACTCTGCTCACTGCATTCTCTAACCAGTCTTCTGGCCTGGGGAAGACCACATGCACTTGGAGGAAGTGCATATTACAGCAATCACACATGTTCCACCTTAGGCATAAAAGCATTTATTATCCTTTTAATTGAGCTGCAGGTAGGGTGAGGCGTTTCACTTAAAAAGCAGTGCTTTGGCATGGAAGACTGGGACTCAACAGACAGGCAAAGCTCCAGAGTCTAAGAGGACCGCAGTGTCTGAGGACCAGCTTATGAGACGTAGAAAAGAGCTGAAGCAAATCACCTTGCATGCCTTTTGCTGTGTGATGGAACCAGACAGCTCTGACTGGGAATGACTGGGGAGGTTTGTGTTGGTTAGAGGAAGACAGCAGTTGGTCCTGGTGTGAAAGGCAAGCAGGAGTGCCTGACCCGTGTCCCTGCCACTTTCTGAATGTAGCCAACATGGGAGGGCTGTGCAGACATTGCCACACAACAGTGCATGCCCATCCCGGCCATCCTCACATCACTGTGTCTTTGTCTTCAGGGTCTGCCTGTGCTGCTCCACCAGGGAGCCAATCCACTCTGTGGTCTTCTGCTTGGCTTCCTCCCAACCGAAGAGTGGCTCATAGCCTAGATCTCGCCGAGCTTTCTGGTAAGAGAAGGTGAACACGCTATTGCACAGTGTCACCAAGTGGCGATTAAAGGGGGGTTGATACGTGTAAATTGGAGCCAGCAGGAAGCTCACTAACTCCAGCAGGAAGGCAAGCCAGTACTGCAGAGACAGAGGCAGGCTGGGTCTGGAATCGAGGCAGAGGCCCCACTTTCGGCTCAGCGTGTAATTGAGGTTGTCATAGCTCTGGTGAGGTGTGTCGTCTGCAATGTAGTAGAACTTTCCCTGGATGTTTGGAGCCTTTTGGGGGTCCCGCAGGACCCTTGAGGCCAGAATGTGAGCCCAGGCTACATTGCCTACATAGACTGGGTTGACTACAGAGAACTTACCACTACGTACTATGATCCCATTGTTTTTCAAGGAGTTATTTATAATAGAAATAGTGTTTTGGTTTCCTTCCCCATAGATGTACGTGGGCCTCAAAGCACAAGTGTACAAAGTGCCACCATTTTTGAGAGTGTCTCCATTGGCTGCTAGCACTGCCTTCTCAGCCAGCTTCTTGCTGAGTGGGTATGGAGCAGACCATGTGCTTTCGCGATGTTCTTCCTCATGGCCATTCCTGACGATTTCCTTGTATGAGTTGGGTCCAGCCACTTCCACTGAGCTGGTGTAGATGAAGAAGGGCACACTGGATCGAACACAGGCTTGCAGCAGCAGCTGGGTACCTGCCGCAGGGAACAAGTCACCGTTCTCAGGATACAAAGTTGGAGTGCTCTGACTTCCACAGTCACATTTACTCTCTGTCCCGCACCCCAGTGAGGGAAGTGAATATTAAAATTCTAAAAGGTGTCCTTCCCTTTCTCTTGCTGACATATATCCATTCTGCAGTCATAGGAACACCACAAACCTGAGAAACAGAGCTGGGACTCTTAGGCTTTTTATTTTTGTTTACCTGTATTCATGTGTGGAGAAATGTTGCATTGCTAGTTTACATGTTTGTAAATGAAGACATGAAAACCACCATTTGTCCTCTTTTTCTCCTCATGGATGCCACACGTCAAGATTTTGTGCAATCCTGACCCTGAGCCACCAAAGGACTCTACTTGGTTTTCATCACAACTGCACCCACACTATCATGCGCAGGTAACATGCACTCCTCTATATACTTCAACTAATTGTGTTTTCCTTATTGGCCATTAAGCAGTTGGGTCACCAGGATTTTTGGGGGGGAAAGAGGGGCAAGGGAGGTGGTGTCTGAACAAAGGGTTAGTGAATTAAGAGCAAATGAAGGTTCCAGAGTTTGTTTGTCACTGCAAATTCCTTCTGTAAGCCCACTCTTCATTTGGCTGTTACTACGTTTACTATTCTGGGACACTAAAGGTGACAAGTCTTCTTACATCTTAGGATCTAGAGCCCTGCACTAACCTCTCCTCTTGTGGCAGGCGGAGAACTGAATGGAAGCTGTCATCTCCTGCTTGTGATCCCTGTAACACGAGGATGCTGAGGATTTCTTGTGACTGTGCAGACTGAATCTCACAGCTGAGCTGGGGCAGCTGCCCTTGAGAGAAGACATCCCAGTCAACGCATCACTTCTCACATATACACATGTGTGTTCACATGTGTGAATGTCATCTGGCAACTCTTGCACCTACAAAGTGTGCTACAGACAGGTTTTTTTTTTTCCTTACAGACAGCCTGATTTTAAAATCTTTTTTGGTTGGTTGTTTTTACAAAGTAAGTCTAGTGGAAGAGAAAATCGCTGTTTGTTTACTTTCAAGAGGGAGGATGATCATCATTGTAATCTGGTAGTGCTAGTGGGTATAGCAAAAAGATACCTCCATCATTTTCCCTTCCTTTTCACATCCCTAAAATTTGAGAGCAGTGTATATCAGAGGCTAAACACTGACAACAGGTTCTTTTTGTATATTTTTAATGGGATGTGCTAAGTAGGTACAAGCAAGGGCCCGTTTCCTGCATGGTTCTGGAGCCCTAATGCACTTGGTTGTTTGAGAGCATGAGTCAGTGAGTAGAGTCAATTTGGAGGGCAAAGCAGGAAGGTTAGAAGGGCCAGGATTTGGATGATGTGAAACTCAAAAGTTGGTTTCCAGATATCTAAGGGGTGGTGTCACCAGCTAGGACTCTGGGTCTTGTGTCTAGAGTTCAGATGGATTGCAAAGCCATGCTTAGAGAAACTTCAAGCCTTTGAGGGTTGATGGTTTATTGCATATGTCCATGGGCATTTGGATAGAAACTGCTGCTCAGTTCCTAGTGATGAGATGGAGAGCTAGTATTATGGGCTTTTTTGTTGTTGTTGTTAAGAAAATGATTCCTGTGTCATGGCAGAAAATTTTGAAGATTAAAAAAATAATCAAAATGTTAAAAAAAAATGTTATGGGAACTCATATGCTGTATAGTTCTGCCCCGGTGACCCCATTATTTGAGATGCGAATATGGTTCTGGAAGTTATCATGAGTCCCTACTTTAGGACTTAAGTGTATCATTAAAGAAGCACCTGTAAAGTTTGTTCTGGATCAGATGTGACAAGTTGTGGTTTGATGTCGCATACTTTGAATTGGAGTTTAAATGGATGTTTTACTAGATCAACAACAGAAATCTTTCCTGAACCCAGAGTCACACAAGTGTGAGTTTATACTATAGCTCTCCTATTGACCACTTTTGATGCCTTGGACACATTATTTGTTATTTTCAGCTCTAGTTTCCTTGTCTGAATCACAGAGGACAGTAGCCTTGAACTCTTTCTAATGGGAGTAAGAAGTAAAAAGAGCACAGAGGTGCCCAGTGTGGAAGATCATCTGCCCTTTCTTTGCTGTTTCCCTTCTTCACCTTCTCACTGGATCCATCTCTTTTTCAGGTTGCTCTTACCTTTCAGATTGACATCCATGATGACGTCTCTGGGAATGACACCTCTGACATCAATGAGACTGGCAGCATGGATGACAACGGAGATGCCCTGGCAGGCTGTGTCGAGGCATTGCTCATCCAGAATGTCTCCTTCCAGCATGGTCAGCTTGATCTTGTTCTTGAGCTCTGTGTAAACACAAGGTAGGATGTGTGGAAGCTTTCTTGGGTGCCTGGGAAGCTTTCATGGGAAGGAGGCATTTCCTGAGGCCTTCAAGGACAGTTAGAGTGGAGGTATAGTGTGCTGGGGGCACACTCTTGGCAGGTCCAAGACAACAAAGACACTGAGATCTGATTGTGCAGCATTTCTGGGGAGGGAGTAAACATGTAGGGGCTGGCGTTGTGTTGCAGCAGGTTTGGCCATTTTCTGCAAAGCCTGCTTTCCATATGAATACTGGTTTGTGTCCCAGCTGCTTCCCTTCCAACATGGTTCCTGGCTATACACCTGAGAAGGCAGCCAGAAATGTCCCAATTATTTGAGCACTGTTTGTGTGTGTGGGAGATTCAGATGGAATTCCTGCCTCCTATCTTGGACCTCAACCAGTCCTGGCCATTGCAGTGTTTGGAGGGAGTGAATCAATGTATGGATGAGCCATCTCTTTGTCTCTCTGTCTCTCTGTCTCTGTGACTCTGTCTTTCAAATAAATAAGTTTGGTGGGATTTTTTAAAGTTTTTTAAAAAACCTGCAAAGATCTTTTTCCATTTCCGTTCATTCTGAAAAGGAATCTGAGAAACAAGCTTATGTTGCTAGAGCATAAACATTATTAAAGAAAATCATGGGACATTTCTCAAGTTGGGTAAAGAAGTGGGGTGGTTGTGCAAAGTTGGATATAAGAATAAAGAACGTAAATTTGATTTTGTGTGGAGCAGAAACATGTGTAGATTTGGAATAGGAGGAGAACTAGAGAGAGTTGTGTAGGATGCCAGCCTGAGTCTCAGAAGATCAAGCATACTAGTATGGAGTCAAAAGAAAGCAAGTTGATCCTGAGAACATGTAGAATGTCCCTGGCAATATAAGGAGGACTGTGGTATTGAGTTGCAGAGGAAATGAGAGACAGCCAACACTTTAGGCTTTCTTTGGAGAAGTCCTAGTACTCACTGGACTGAGAAGAGAAGATTCCAAGTCAATCCTGATATTTCTTGTTTGGACAGAGGAGAGTAAATCCATATCCAGGAATTTGGAAAGGGCTCAATGGTGCACTTAATGGAAAAAAAATCTACGTTTTATATATATATATATATATACACATATATATATATTTATTTATATAATTATAAATCTACATTATAATATTATAAAATCTACTTATATAATTATAAAATCTACATTATATATAATATATATATATATATAAAGCAGATAGTAATGCTGAAAGTGAGTCAGCTAGAGCCAGATTTAGAGTGACAATTCAGGAGCAATAATTCTTTGCTTAGATGCATACCCAAGCAGTTCCTCTCTTTGAACTTTGGTGAATCCTGTCTATTCCCAGCCCTTCCCACAGTCAAACACCTCCTGCAAGGTCCTGATGACAAGAGGGGAGGAAGAGGCTACTGAGAGGAGCTGGGGAACCACTGCAACTGAGATTTTCTCTGGTTGTCCCTCCCTCTGATCCCCTTTCCTTACTGTGCTGACGTCAGATGAAGGCTCAGAGGGATCACTGTGTCAGAGCAGAAGTGCAGAGTCCAGAGAGAAATGGGGACCTCCCTGCATCAGTTCTGGGACTCCTGCAAGCACAGGAGCCAACACGCTGGCTGTGTTGCTGAAAGAGCCTGAGTGCCTGCCTTCTCCCAGCACTCGGCACTTGGCAAGTGGTCTGTGAAGGCTGAGTCAGCAATTGCCTTGGGTATGAGCTGTGTTAGAGAGAGGCCCAAAGAGACTGTGAGTTCCAAAGCAGCAGGACTGCCTGGCTTGCAATCCATCTTGTGTCTGTGGGAACTTGGATAAGTGAATGGACCCCTCCGGAGCAGACTCTTCATCTATGCCAGGGGAAGGTACTTCTTCTCATGAAGTTCTTACGAGCAGCAAGTGAGTCGACAGATGAGAAGAAAGTAGTCCGGTGGCTGCACAGAATGAATAGCCATGATTTTCTGTTACTGCCTCGATTCTGGGGAGCCTGTTTATCCACTTCACTCCTGATTGCACCTGCTGGAAGCTGTTCCCTTGGCTGGCATGAGATGTGAGATTGCAAATATTGGTGACTCATGAGATGACAATAGTTAATATTGATCCATTGTTAATATTTGTTTATCAGTGATGCAACTGAAGCAGACAGGAGGAATCCCGACATGAGCAGAAGAGAAGAGAGTTAAAGAAATTGGAGTGGATAGTTCCTGAGTGCAATGCAGGGATTCTCATTAAATAGGTGTGCTCATGTGGGGCCCTTTGTCTTTGTGGGGACTTTGAGGGCCTCTTTGTCCAAATGGGTGGTAACCCCTGCTCTTGTCCCCCTCAGTTCTTGGAGGAGGAAGCTGTTGTGCAGGAAACTCTCCAGTCAGATTGTTTTTGTTTGTTTGTCTTGTGTTTGTGCCAGAGAAGCAATTTGGGAAAGAGATGGTGTTCTGTTCCAGCAACATCTGAGGCCCCGTTCTTGTGGGATGAGAAGCAGGGAAATGATCAGGAAGAGATGGACAGGAAATCCAGGGAGGACACTTCTGAGCTGTGCATTTCTCGCTGTGGATCTGACTGCTTTGTGTATTTGTGCCTGTTCTTTCTAGGTTACTTTCTAGGGGCTGGTGTTCTGGTTTAGTGGGTTAAGTCACTGACTGGAATACTGGCATCCTATAAAGATGCTGGTTGGAAACCCAGCTGATACACTACTGAGACAGTTCCCTCTAAAGTACTTGGGAAAGCAGTGGACAATGGTCCAAGTTCTTGTGCACTTGCATCCTCCTGGGAGACCTGAAAGAAGCTCCAGGCTTCTGACTTCTGCCCAACCTAGCCTTGGTCATTATGGCCATTTGGACAGTGAACCAATAAGTGAATGATTCTCTCTCTCTCCCTCTCTCTTGCTTTTCTCTCCATGACTGTTCCTTTCTAATAAATAAAATCAAATCTTTAAAAAAATTTTCCTGTTTCACAGATTTGTACATACACATTCTTATACACACACTCAATTCTACTTTCACTTAATATACTATAGAAGTCACAAAAACATAACACAACGAAGACCCAGCGAAATTTTCTGAGGTAGGAACCCAGTGTCAAGACCAGAAAGCTGTAAGTACTCCAGAGCATGAGAGCTGAGGACATGGCAGGGAAGTGAAGTGTGAATTTCTCCAACAGTGTGGACTAGAGGTGGAAGTGCTAGCCTGCACTCCCTCTCTCAGGCTCTAGATCCCGCCATGGTCCTGTCTCCTACACCCACTCCAGGGTCTTTCATACTATGCCTTCTGTGAGTTCCTTTAAGATGACTATGAACGCGAGATTAGCCTTGGTGTTGTTGCGACTTTCCTAAATTTCCTGACAATGGAGCCCAACATCCAAGCCTTGGGTTCACTTACTTGAAAATTCCTCCTTCACTTTTGGTCTGAAGACCTTGTCCAGGATCCTGAGCTCCTGAAGTCCCTTCTCCTGGACGAGCAAGTGGACGATCCTCTGACCCAGAAACCCTCCTGCTCCTGTCACCAGGCAGCTCCACTCCGTCATGGCCAATTCCAGGTGCAAGAAAACAGGTGCTGGGAATTGGAAATTTCTGGGAAGAAGATCTGATTCAGCAGACCCTGTAGTAGGCTGGAAAGTGTGATTAAATAAAGTCAGAGAAAATGTGCTCACTCATCATCCCCCCCCCCCCCCCCCGGCAATCCATTTGTATAAAAATCCAACATGCTCAACACCACAAATAGTTGAAAGGTAATTAAAATATGCTAACCTTTTCAGTTCTTAAACACCAAACAAAGGAGTTTTGGCGCTGAGCCCTTTGTCCTCCTAGGCAGAACTGGAACTTTATGTATTGTCGCCTCTGGCTCTGCCAATCACCTTGAACTCCGGCTGCATATTCATTGTTGGTTCTTTCTTTAGTGGCCCTCCTCCGGAAAGAGTTATGATCTTTGATTTATTTCTTATTCCAGTGTCAGGGTTCACATTATGATAAAGAGACTTGATTTTCAGCCTCAGCAGGACCCTCAGTAGTTGCTATCAGATCTCTGACATCCACAGCCAGTGAACTTAATTTAGACAGGGATCCCTCTTAGCACACAATGTGAGTTTTGGCTTTGTCTACTCTATGTATCTAGAAGGAAAAACTATTATAGCACACTGTATTCTTCCTCACAATACCCTTTGAACTGCTGCCATGTTGCAATGTTCAGAGATTTGCAATGATGGCAGGGCTAATAGCAGGGTTTAAGAGAAGTACTTTATTGTATCTATTATTTCCCAGTCCTCATCCCTGACCCACACTTCCACCGCTTGAAGACATCCGGGTTTCTGAAGGTAGGGCCTTGTCAAAAGAAAACTGTATAGTGATAATCTGCTAGTTATTTGTTCTTCAGATTGGTAAATGTGTGCTAAAGTGACTTCACATTTTCCTTTTTTTATTTTTTATTATCATTTTGTGATCAGTCCCCTGTATCTAAAGTTTCCTGTATATCCCTTACCCTTATCCCCCTAAATCCCACCACCACCACCAAATTACCCCATATCATTACAACAGTGTAGTTTCTCATAAATAGTCATAAGTCCATTATTGCAGACATTGACTATGTCAGAGTCCAGCATTCCATTGTCATGACACATTCAACAGTTTCACTGGGAATCCATCCTCAGAGATGCACACTGTACATATCCTTACAACTGGACATGTCAGTCTCGACTACACAGTCAATATAAATTCCCCCAAGTGAAGAGTCACAAAACAAAGTCAACAACAGGAAGAAAAACAGAAATTTACAATGCCATGAAGTTAAACAACAGGCCACTAGATATGGTAGTCTCCATCACACAGTTACTATACAACCCCTTAAATGAAAAGCCACAAAACAAAATCAATAACAGGAAGGGGAAAAAAGAAATTTACAATGCTATGAAATTAAATAACATGCTGAATGACTAATGTGTCACTGAAGAAATTAGGACATCTTTAAGTATCATTTGTAGGGCAGGTTTGGAAGAGGCATATTCTTTTAACTTTTCTTTACTGTGAAAGAATTTTATTTCATTTTCAAAGACGAAAGAAAGCTTTGCTGGGTATGTTATTCTGGGCCAATAATGTTTTGCTTTTAGAGTCTGGAATATGTTGTTCCATTCTCCTTTAGCCTGTAGAGTTTCCTGTGAGAGATCACCTGTGAATTTAATTGCCATTCCTCTATATGTCAATTGTTTTTTTTCAAGCATGCATTTAAAGATCTTTTCCTTAGGTGATGAGAGCTTGATTATCATGTGTTTTGGTGAAAATCACTTTTGGTCAAGACTGTTGGGAATTCTGTGCCCCTCCTGGATGTTGTTTCCCAATTCTTTCTCCAGGTTAGGGAAATTTTCTTTTATTATATCATTAAATAAATTTTTTAAAACCCAGCTTCTCTTTCTTGGACTCCCATAACTCTTATATTTAGCCTTTTAATAGTGTTGAAGTTCTTGAATACTTTTTTTTAGCTTGATCCAGCTCTGTTTCCAGCTTTTTGATTGTTTACCCAATGTGACAAGAAATATCTTCCAATTCTGAGATTCTTTCTTCTGCCTCCTTTATTCTATTATTAAGACTTTCCACTTAATTTTTTATTGCTCTATTGCATCCTTCATTTCCAATAATTGAATTTTGTTTCAATGTTGCTATTTCCTGTGTGATATAGTTCTTAAATTCCTGCATGTGCTTCTCATTGTTAATAAACTTTATAACAGGTATTTTGAATTCTCTGTCTCCCATTTTTTTAATATATTCCTCAGTTAACTCTGAGGTTGGCTAAGGCTTTTGCTCCGTTGCAGGGGAGACTTCAGTAATATTCATCGTGTCTCTGTCTCTTCTTTTGCGCTTGGTCATTGTACTTCTGGTTAGCAGATTCTTCTCCTTGGGGTAGGTTTTCAAATTGTGCACGCAAGGTCTGCAGTTCAATTTTATTTTTTTCCAGTTGGTACACAGTCCTTTGCAGTCACTTGTGCCACTCCCTCCAGTGAGTTTCAGATCTAGGCTCTTACGTTAAACTTCCACCACAGACTGTGGAGCCCCAGCTCCTGGCTCACCTCTCTTTACCTCCTGTGATTCTGTGCTGGGGCTGCACCGTTGTCTGTACAATCTTTCTCCCACTTCTGGTTAGAGCAGTTCCAAGTATTAGGGAGATTTCAGGTGTCCAAAATAGCTAGGTTGTTGGCAGTGCTGATCTTGCCAGAATCTGCTGGCCATTAGGTCTGAGGGCTACATGGACTGATTTTGAGTCATATGTTGCCAAAGTCAGTATTATTATTTTTCCTTTTATCTTCTTTTTTTTTGGCGGGGGGAGGGGGAGGTCAACAGGCCCTGGCAAAATCAGTGGTATTATTTTTGATGTGGAACCAGTGCAATGTACTGAGCTCAGTGAGTTCACTCCTAGCTCAGTGCATATGCAGCTCACTGTTGTCCCTGCAGTTTCAAAACCTTTGCCACATTGTACAAAATGGCACCTGAAGTTCTTGATCTGCTGGCCATTAGGTCTGGGGGCTACTGGAGTTATTTTATGTGGAACCTTTAGGATGTAACATTGTTGCAATTCACTGAGCCAGAAATGAATTTACTCCAAGCTTAGTGCATGCACAGTCTTCTCCATCGTCTTTTCCTCTCTCCACAAAATGACACCTGATGCGGCTCTATTGGGGTTCTTGACTGTGAAATCCACCCTGTTCCCACACTGCCTGTTTGAGATCTGACGCTCTGTCTCTCGTCTTGGCCAAAAAAAAACAAACCAGCAGGATAGGCAGTTTTTTTGTCTGGGTTCAACTCCAAGTTCCTGGTGAACTCTTCCCATGTGATTACTGGTGGAGTTCTAGCCACTGGTGGAATTCAGGTCACTGCTTGCTGAATGCTGCTGGGGCATCTGATGCACTGCTTTCCCATGCCCATCAGTATCCAGGTACCCTTCTACTGTCAGTCTGTCCTTTCCTATCTCCTGCTCTCTCTGCTTTACTCTGGGTGATGTTTCTCTCTTTTTATTTTAATATTTATTTGTTACATTTTATTATTATTGCTATCATTTTATGATACAGCTCCATATTCCTTTATCCCCTCCCCAATTCCCTCCCCCCCCCAAGTTCTTCTATATCATTACTAACATATCATTCTTCATACTCAGTCATATGTCCATCATTGTGGGCATGGACAGTGGCAGAGAGTCCAGAATCCTATTGTCAAGATATAGTAAACAGTTTTATTGTAAGTCCATCTTTGTCTGGAAGCAGAAATGCATACCACACTGCATCCTTACATCTGGATGTTAGTCTCCATTTCACAGCTACTGTACATCCCATTAAATGAAAAGTCATAATACAAAATCAACAATAGGAATAAAAATAGAAATTTACAATGCCTGAAGTTAAATGACATGTTACTAGATATACAGTCTCCATTACACAGCTACTATACATCCCCTTAAATGAAGAACACACAAAACAAAATCAACAACAGGGAGAAAAAAGAAATTAACAACACCAAGAAGTTAATAACATGCTATTAAATGACTAATGTGTAGCTGAAGAAATGAAAATCAAGAACCTTCTTGAAGAAAATGATGCTACTGTATGATATACGAGTCATTGAATGATTTAATCAGAAGAGAGTGTTTTGAAGAGATGAAACCAACAGAAAACAACAAAACACATGTGATATAGTTTCCACTGATCTTTGTTGAAGTGTGTCTCCTCCAGACAATAAACAGATGGGTTTTGTTTTTGAATCCAGTCTACTAATCTATGATGTTTGATTGAGCTTAAGCCATTTACATTCAGAGTTTAATATACATGGATGTTACTTTGGTCCTGTCATTTTAGGAATGGGTTGTTCATTGTTGTATGGTTGGCAGTCTTTTGTGTTTTGATACCTGCTCTAGTTCTAAATATTGGCTGCGTGGTTAATATTGTAGTATTGTAGCATATGCCACACTAAGGAAAGAGTGTTGGAGCCTTGCAAAGGACAGGTGTGTGGCAGGTGTGTGTACGCATGTGCATGTATGTGTGTGTGTGTGCGTGTATATGACTCTGGGTTTCAGAGGTCTGTGAGGAACTGATGCGACAGCTCCCTTGGTTTTGGTAGGTGCTATTCCTCTTCTCTGCCAAGAGAACATCTTGAAGTATCATTTGTAGTGCAGGTTTGGAAGAGGCAAATTCTTTTAGCCTTTTTTTTTTTTTTACTATGGAAGAATTTTATTTCATTTTCAAAGACAAAGGAAAGCTTTGCTGGATATGTTATCCTGGGCCAAAATTTTTTTTTTCTTATAGAATCTGGAATATATCACTCCATTCTCTTCTTGCCTGTAGAATTTCCTGTGAGAGATCTCCTGTGAGTTTAATTGGCATTCCTTTATATGTCAATTGATTTTTTTCACGTGCACATTTAAGGATCTTTTCCTTATGTTCAATTGAAGAGAGCTTGATGATCATATGTCGTGGTGAAGATCGCTTTTGATCAAGCCTGTTGAGAGTTCTGTGCCCCTGTGGATATTGTTTCGCAATTCTTTTTCCAGATTAGGGAAATTTTCCTTTAGTATTTCATTAAATATATTTGCAAACTCAACTTCTCTTTCTGCACCTTCTGGGACTCCCATAACTCTTATATTTGGCCTCTTAATAGTGTCTTTCAATTCTTGAATACTGTTTTTGGTCTGATCCAGCTGTGCTTCCGGCTTTTTGTTTGCTTCCCCATGGTGACAGAAAATATCTTCCAATTCTGAGATTCTTTCTTCTGCTTGCTTCATTCTATTTTGGAGACTCTCCACTGTACTTTTAATTTGCTCTACTGTGTTCTTTTTTTTTTTTTCTACTGTGTTCTTAATTTCTGATATACCAGCCTTGATTTGCTTTATTGCTTCCTTAAATTCTTTGAACTTTTGCATGAGCTTCTCATTGTTGATCAGAATCTTTAAAATGAGTCTTATGGATTCTGTGTGCCCCATTTTCTCGATGTCTTCCTCAGTTAACTCTGAGGTTGGCATACGGTTTTGCTCCTTTGCAAGGGAGTTTTCGGTAATATTCATTGTGCCTTTGTCTCTTCTTTTGCTCTTGATCATTGTACTTCTGGTTAACATAGTCTTCTCCTTGTGGCAAGTTTCTAAGCTGTATCACCCACAGGTCTACAATGTGATTTTACTTATTGTGGTTGGTACACAACTTTTCTTGCAGCCACTTGTGCCACAACCTCCCGCGAGATCCAGGTTTGGATACTTATATCAGATTTCCACCATGGTCTCCACAGCCCCAGCTCCTGGCTCACCACTCTCCACCTCCTGTGATACCGTGCTGAGGCTGCACCGTTGTCTCTGCAACCTTTCTCCCACTTCCGGTTGGAGCAGGTCCCAGGATTAGAGAGACACCAGGTGTCCTATATAATTATGCTGTTGTGGTGCTGATCTTTTCGGAACCTGTTGGACGTTAGGTATGGGTGCCACATGGACCTATTTTGGCCAGTATGATGCCACAGTCGGTATTATTTTCCTGTGGGACCAGTGCAATCCATGGAACTCAGCAAGTTCTCATGAGCTCAGCACATGCGCAGTTCACTGTTGTCCCCTGCAGTCACAAAGCTATTGCCACAGTGCGCAAAATGGTGCCTGATGTACCACCACTACAGTTCTTGATCTGCTGGCCGTCAGATCCGAGGTCTATCCAGACCTGTCTTGGGTGGAACTTGTAGAATGCCACGTCATTGCAATTCATTGAGTCAGAAATTAGCTCACTCCCAGCTCAGCGCATGCTCCGTGCTTTCCCTTGCCCTTGCCTCCTTACGCAAAATGGCGCCCAATTCAGCTCTGGGGGCTGACCGGGCTGTGAAGTCCGCCCTGTTCTCGCACTGCCCATCTGTGATCTGCTACTCTGTCTCTGCTCCTGGTCAAACCAAATGGACCAGCAGAATGGACAGTTCTTTGTCTGGGTTCACCTCCCAAGCTCCCAGTGAAAGTCCCTTCCCACCTGGTTGCTGCTGGAGTTCCGGCTGCTGGTAGAGTTCAGATCGCTGTGCTGGAGTTTCAGTCACAACAACACCACACTGCTGTGCCCACTGCTTTCTTGTGTCTGTCAGTCTCCAGGTACCCTTCTGCTGTTGTTCTGTCCTTTCCTATTTCCTGAAATATGTCCTCTCTGCTTCATACTGATTAAATGTTTTTCCATCCGTTTAAACGTGTCCTTACCCTATTCTGCCATCTTGATTCTCTCCTGTTTCTCTGTCTCAATGTGTCATTACCCTATTCCATCATTTTGATTCTCATGACTTAACATTTTCACTGGAAAATCACATTCATCAAATTCTGGAACCAAAGATGTTATGCATGCTTCTGATGCTTATGCCCAAATGTGTCTGCCACAGCTCTT
Source organism: Ochotona princeps (assembly GCF_030435755.1). Classification (NCBI taxonomy): domain Eukaryota; kingdom Metazoa; phylum Chordata; class Mammalia; order Lagomorpha; family Ochotonidae; genus Ochotona; species Ochotona princeps. Next base: position 101,945,562 of record NC_080833.1, on the reverse strand, counting down.
CAAGACACTGTCTTTTCTCAAGTTGTAAAAGTTGAGATGTCAGGTAGGCATTTGACCTAGCAGTTAAGACATAGGTTGGGACACTCATATTCCATATCAGAGTTCCTGGGTTGGATCTGCGCATCCTGTTAATGCACACCTTAAGAGATAGCCGATGATGGCTCAAGTAGTTGGATGTTGCCACCATGTAAGAGACTTGAATTGAGATCCGCACTCCTACTTTGGCCTGGCCCAGCCCATTTGAATTCGTTCTTTTGAAAGATGTCTGTTCATTTCCTTCACCTATTGCTTCACAGGGTGGTTTGTTTTGCTTTTGTTGAATTTCTGAAGCTCTTTGTGAATCCTGGATGTTAGCCCACTATTGGTTGTGTAGTGTGCAAAGATTTTCTCCCATTCTGTTGGTTACTTCTTCACTTTGTTGATTGTTTCCCTCTCTATACAGAAACTTCTTAGTTTGATGTACTCCCATTTGTTTTGGCTTTGCCTGTGCTTTTGGTGACTTTTCTAAGAAGTCTTTCCCAATTCCTTTATCTTGGAGAGTGCCTCCTATGTTTTTGTCTAATGATTTGATGTTATCTGGGTGCATATCTGGGTGCAGATCTATGTGCAGAGCTGATTTTTGTATCAGGTGACAGGTGGGGAGTCTTGCTTCTAACCTCTGCAGGATGCTATCCAATGGTCCCAACAGCATTTGTTGAAGAGACCAGGCTTTTCCCCTGGATTATTTTCAGCTTTCTTATTGAAGATTAATGTATCTTAAAGATTTATTTCATCTTATTTCAAAAACAGAATGAGAAAGAATGATGGGGAGAGATAAAGATCTTTTATCTACTGTATTACTACTGAAATGGTCATGATGTCCAGGGCTTGAGCAAACTAACTCTAAGCCCCTGGTACTCCATTTGGGCTTCCCATGTGGATGCCAGGGACCCAAGTACTTGGACCACTTACTTGCTGATTTCTTAGGCACGTTAACAGGCATCTGGATTTTAAATAGAGCTGCCAGGCCTTTAGCCAGTTCTCTAATATGGGATGCCAAGTGGAAGCTCAACCTGAGGCACCAGTACACCAATCCTCCCAACTCCATTTACTATTCAACTGAATGGGTACCAACCATACTTAAATATCTCCATCAGTTGATGGACATTTGGAGAGTTTCTACATTTTGAAATTTTGTGGATGAAATTGCTATGAATATCCATATACAAGTGGATATAATTTTATTTCTCACAGAGAAACTTCTAGGAGGGAAATTTCTGGGTCATATGATACACTTGTTTTTAACTTTTAGAAAATTGTCAAGCGTTCTTCAAAGTGACTGCATTTCCTACCAGCAATATACAAGTATCTCTGTTTGTCCATTTCATTGCTTCTTAACAGCCTCCAATAGTTACTGTACATCTTTCTCTAACTGATCTAAAATTGCACACATTTTTGGGGTGCTATGTGATATTTCAGCATGTGTACCCATTACATAATGTTCAGAACAGGGTGAGTGTATCTCTCTCTCCTTGTATATCATTTCTTTGTGGCAAATACATTCAAAATCCTTTCATCAAGCTTAAAACAAGTCTATACTGTTCTAACAATATTCAGAGTTACCATAGCATGCAGAGGAACTCCAGGACTTATTTCTCCTAACTGTGGCTTCGTATCCATCGACCAGCCTTTTTCCTTGCCTCCACATTCTCTCCCTAGCCTCTGGCAATCACTAGGCTTCTCTGAATTTTCATCTCAACCTTTTTAGCTTCCAGGTACAAGTGAGACCATGTGCTATTTATCTTCTTCTGGAAATTGTTTCTCTTTACATATCATCTTCTAGTTCTATTCCTATTGCAAATGGCAACATTTCATCCTTTTTTTAAATTGGTGAGCAACATTTGGTGTGTTTACATGCCAAATTTTCTTTCTTTTCATCATTTAATGGATACTTATATTGGGTTCATCTCATGGTTATCATGAATAAGGTTGCATGGGAGTTCAGATGTCTCACACAGATTTCATTTCCTATATGGATCATGTAGGTCTAGTTTTAATTTTTTTAAGAAATTTCCACATTGTCTAATGGCTGTCCCTTCCAACAGTGTGTGAGAGTCCTTTTTCTTTCACATCCTTGTCAGCATTTATCTTTTTTATTTTTTAGTATATTTATTTATATATTTGAAAGACAGAGAGCTTGACTCTGCTCATTCTCTTCAAATGTCAATAACAGCTGAGACTTGGCTACAGCAAAGTGAGAAGCCAGGAACTCCATCTCCAACATGGGTAGGTCTCCAAGGTGAGTGGCAAAAACCCATATCCTTAAGCCACTCCTGCTGACTCCCACGGTGTGCATCAGCAGGAAGCTGGAAGTGGAGCTGGGACTCAAACACAGGCACTGTGATATGGGATGTGGAAATCCCAAGTAGCATTTTAATTGCTATGCCAAACACCTGCCCTCCTGTTCTGTTGATAACTGCCTTTTTAAAAACAGGTTTATTTTATTTTTTTATTGGAAAGTCAGATATACAGAGAGCAGGAGAGATAGAGAGGAAGAATTTCTCTTTCCTGATTCACCCCTCCCCCAAGTGGTTGCAATGGCTGGAGCTGCACCAATCCAAAGCCAGGAGCCTGGAGCTTCTCCCTAGTCTCCCATGCAAGTGCAGGGTCCCAAGGCCTTGGTCCATCCTTGACTGCTTTCCCAGGCCAGAAGCAAGGAGCTGGATGGGAAGCAGGGCCTCCAGGATTAGAACTGGTGTCCATTTGGGATCCCAGTGCGTGCAAGATGAGGACCTTAGCTGCTAGGCTACCGCATTGGGCCTGATAACTGCCTTTTAACTAGAGTGAGATGATATTTCATTGTGGTTTTGATTTGCATTTTCTAATGAATAATGCCACTGAACAAACATCTTTTCATGTGCTTAATGGTCTTTCCTACATAGTTCGTGTGTTTGTGTGTGCTTGTGTGTGTGATTCAAATTATTTCAAATTATTTCAAAGAAACTAAAATTGTGTTTTGCTGTTTTAAATGGGGTTATGTATCTTCATGATTATGATTTATGTTTTATATTCTAGATACATGTTTTCTATCTGATCCATTATGTGGAACTATTTTTCCCTGATCTGTTTTATCTTTTTATTAATATCTTCTGAAGCACTGACGAAGTCCTGTTTTTTTTTATCTCCACCCTTTACCACTCATGCTTTTACTTAACACAGAGCTGTGGAGATTTTAATCTGTATTTTCTTTCAGAAGGCACTTAGTTGTAGCTCTTAGGTTGAGATCTATGGTCCACTTTTATAGAAGTTTTGCATATCTGTGAGCTAATGGCATAAATTCAAATGGCTAATTGATTTTCCCAATGTTAAATTAATAGGAGAAAAGGATAACTTTAAAAAACAGTGCTGTGGAATTTTCCATAAATCCATGGAATGTCAGAGAAGATAGCCAGGTGCCTCTCTGTGTCACCAGTAATTTGGAAAGATTTCCTCAATGTAACATAGTACAGAATAATAGTTTATTGTAATAGGAAACCTCACAAGGGCCATGGATCAGCAAAGGAAAGAAGGTATTATTTGGTCATTCCCCTACAGGGATGTAGGAGTAGCTAGGAAAATAATCAGCCCACACTGTGGGTCTGTGTCCTAGTGTGAGTTTACTAGCCCTCTCTATTGTATTTTGTGTCACATAAACACAAGACAGTGGCTTTAACAATGAAGGAACTCATGGAAGTTGGTGCCAGAGAGTCTGGGTTTGTTGTGCCACCTATTCATAAGAGTCACATGTATCTGGGATTCTTGGGCTCACGAGCAATTCTTCCCTCTCCTTGAGGTAGAAAACCACTCAAGGGTCTATGTCTCTTTAAATCAACCTCAGAATATGTGACACCTGATGTGAGCTTTATAAACATTTGTTGAATATATAAACAAATGGAAGGATGGGTGAATATGGGAGGACTCTGGTATGTCAGTGCTTTTGGAAATCTTGTGGACTAATACATAAAAGGAAATAGAAGAGGATGGTTGTGTTAGGCACCTCTTGGTCACTGCAACAAAATACCTAGGAGAATCTACTTGTGAAGTTAAGAGGCTTACTTTTGCTTATGAATTTTTAGAGTCACAGTCCAAGATTTTGCAGGCCCTATTAGTCCTGTTGTCTAGTAAGACCTAAGGATGACAATGATTTATGTTTGTGAAGAATGGATCATGTGGAAACAGAAAGACAATTAGTTACAGCATGGCTCTTATAACCAACCTTCTTTGAGGGCTGCCGCCTGGCAGCCTAATAGCCTCTTAACAGGTCCACCTTGTAAATGCCATAATGACTTAAATTTCCATGCTCTTGTAATCAATCACTTACAACTTTGGGTTTTACACATCTGCATGATACTGGGAACAAAACTATGTTCAAATCATAACAATGATGGCCATGAAAATAAAAGTACTTGAGGGTCCAGTACAGTGGCTTAACTGCCTAATCTCCCTTTGAGCACTGGGATCCCATATGGACACTGGTTTGTGTTCTGGCTGCTTCATTTCCCATCCAGCTCCCTGCTTGTGGGCTTGGAAATCAGTCAAGGACGGTCTAAAATTTTGGGACTCTGCACCCACATGGGAGACCTGGAAGAAGATTCTGACCCCTACCTTCCGATAGGATCAGCTCTAGCCATGGCAGCCATTTGCGAAGTGAACCAGTGGATGGAAGATCTTTTCTCTGTCTCTCCTTCTCTCTGTAAATCTGCCCTTTCAATAACAATAAATAAACTCTTTTTAAAAAACTTTAAAAAAAAAAAAAAGAAAATGAAGGTACTTGAAATTTCTGATACTAATGTGAGGCTGGAAGTGTAGCCCAGGCCAAGACAGCTTTCTAATGAGAGGCAATTCTTTTCCCATGTAAACAGTCCGTATGAATGAGTTCCCAGGTGTTTGAAGTTGAAAAGCCAGCTGTCCTAACTAAAGAAAAATGAGAAATACTCTCTACCAGACAGAAAGGACTAGGGCAACAGCTGCTTCTGGGAGCACATGACTGTCTTTTCCAGAAAGCCCTTAGGAAAAGGAAGGTGATGGTCATCACATGAAGGATCTCTCTCCCAATCAAGGACTGCTTATGATTGCGAACCCAAATTATCTAAAGAAAAGATCTAATTTTTTGTTAAAATATTAGAGGCTTGTGAAGAGTGAAACTAGAACCTTCCAGTTATCAACATCTTTTCCTTGTGAGTGTGGGGTCCCCACTCTGCCCATGATTGCTTGCCTTTGCCAATGTGTTGTCCTAGTGTGTCCACACGGACTGCTGATGCTGCAACCTTTCAAAGCCTTTCCTGAAATTGTGCCAAGAAAATATCTCACATTCTGGGAAGTCAGACTCTTTTGGATCCTGGTGGTGATGTTTGTGAGGGATCCTGGACTGTCAATGCACACACTGTGTACATAGCTCAAATTCGGTCATCTTCCAGGCCACTGTCACATGGCTGAAGCTTCAGCCCACCCACTCTTCATCATGCAGCTGAGCCTTGCTTTCTGTCATTATCCAAATGCCAGGACACCCTCCTGGAGACCACACATATGTTTCAGTCATACCCCAAACTACCATTCAGCCCCTACCCCAAGACCATCTGGTAAGAGGATGACCTCAACCTAGATTGCACGATTTTCTTTCTTGAGATTGCCCAACCTCACATCTGATTGTTTTTTGTTTTGTTGTTTTTGTTTTTTGCCTTTCAGTCAGTTCCGCTCTTTGTTTCACCTCTTACCTACATCACTAACTGCATCTCAGGGGGAGAGGTCTCTCAGCCCAGCTAGGGCTCTTAATACTCACAATATAGTTTAGGGATCCCCTAGACCCACAACAGTGAGACTGTGCATCTGGGACATGCTTTTCATTTCTTACATCTTGCTTATTTAAGCAGCCAGGCATCATGAAGCTGGTGGTATTTCCCATGTCTCCCTTTCAACCATCTGGTAATGATCTGTTGGTCTACAGTGTTGTGCAGAAATGACTCACATGACGTCACACCATATTAAGTCAGGTCTGCATGAGTCAAGCAAAATAGGGACCTGAATGAGACCGTGGATTACAATTCTTTGGCCTCTAACCCTGTGCACTGTGATGAATGGCTCACTCATCTTATAGATGTGTGTTCACTGGAGGAAGAATCATTGAACTCCATATTTTTGTTCTTGTTGTCTAGCAAAGTGCCTGACAGACAGGTGTCCTTCATCGATGTTTGTTAAATGATCAAGTTTGAGCAGAAAAAAATGTAAATAGTGCTTAAATTCAATAAAATCATAATGCCCTTTTGTCAGTCTGGTAACTGAGCAGAAGCAGAGTTTATCATTACAAAAAAAAAAAATCACTGTGGCTCAAACCATGTGTTGTTCATGGTGGATCTTTGCACTAAAATCCTGAAGGGCAGTAAGTTAGAAGAGGTTTAGGTTCAAGTCTAATTATATTGCTAGCTGGGAATGTGGTTTGGGTGTGTCACTGAACCCCCTTGAGTCTCAGAACTTGTGCTGAGAATATGAAGGAATTGGCTTAGAACTCTGGAAAGTTCAGAGAACCACATACAAAAATAAACTTGAACTAGCTCATCAGGGGTCTTCTTGGGGGACTGTCTTGTTGATATAATTCATTGTTGATATAAACAATGAATTTCAGCTACTGACTTGCTTTGCAATTTACTATGTCTTTCAAAATCCATAGCTTTGTTTGACAAATATATAAGGATTCTTCTAAAAGTTCATTTTGATACCCCAAAAGTTTGAAGTTAGTTCTTTCATAATATACATTTTAATGAACTTTCTGAAGATCTCTTATATAAAATCCAATTCTTAAAAAAAATTTATTAATTCTTTAAAAAATTATATATGGTCCAAACCATAGCTATGGGTAAGAACTAAATTTGCTGGAGGGAAGATATAAAACAGATATGGCATCACCTCCTCTCTTAGTAAAACCTTGGCTTTTTGCTGTATTATTGTGTCTAACATGGGATGTGGGCAAGAGATCGTAAGAGTTTATTGAAGTTCAACAGGTTTTAATTAGGGTGGGATTAAGAGGTCAATCAGAGGTCAGCAAGTGGACGGCAGAGAGCTCTTATGCAAGTGGTACTATGGACTGATTTTTATACCAATCATGCCTTTGTGGCAGAAATCCTGGATGCACATTCCTCTGGAGTAACAAAGCATTCTCTTTACCCTGAAGCATTGGCCAGGCTGGACTGGTTGGGCATTAGAAAGTTTTCAGCTTAACTCTTAAGAAAGCTTGTTTTCTGATGCTGGTGTTTTGTACAGAGGTTCAGATGCCTGGAATGTTCACATTCCATGTTAGAGTGTCAGGATCTGAACCCTTGCTCTGTTTTCAATTCCAGCTTTCTATGCTTACGCAACCTGGGAGGGGACAGTTGACGCCTCAAGGAATTGGGTCCTGGTATCTACCTGGGAGTTCCTAGCTTCAACCTTGCCCAAGGCCCAGCATTTGAGGAATGAGCCAGTTTAGGGGGGAGATCTCTCTCTTTCTCTCTCTTTCTATCTCTATCTCTCTTTCCTTTTCCATCCTCATCTCTGTCCCTCCATCTCTCAAATAAAATAAGTAATTTAGGGGAAAAAAGGTTCATTGGTGATCTAATGAGTCCAAGACTTTGGTTTTGTGTAAGCCTGTCCTTCAGTAATCTGAATGTCATTCCACTTTCATTTCTGGACTGCATTTTCTCATAATAATGATTGCTTAACCCTCAAGATCATCATTTTTGTTTACTTCTTGTGGGAGAATATTGTCTTTTTGTTGTTGTTTTCTTTATCTATTCAGTCATCAAAAAAGTGTTTGTTAGGCTGTGATGAGAAAGGAGGCAACAGGAAGAAGGGGTCAGGACTAGGCCTCCACAGGATTGCATTTCATTGAATCCATCTCTATTATCTTTTATTGTTATACCTATATCAGTAGTAGATACTGGGATCCCAACCTAGCCCCAAGTGAACCCTAACAAAGGAATCAATGACTATAAGGTGTATTTTTTAATGACCCTGGGGCTTTTGAGTTGAAAAAAAATCTGTGGGTCTATGATTGATCTCTGGAGATGAAGGGTGAGATCACCATCTCAGGATTGTGTATGACCCAGGTGCTCTCGGGTCATGACAAGACACAGAGGAAGATCACTGCGTGATGGTAGAGGCAGAGATGGGAACAATGTGTTCCACTGGCCTAGGAGCACAAAGGGTGGCTGGCCATCCCAACCTTCAAAGAGGCAAAGAAACACTCTTCCCCAGAGGCTTTTATGAGCCCGTGGCCTTGCCAGCATCTTGACTTAGGACTTCCACCCTCCGGAACAACGAGGAACTTGCTGACATTTTAATCCAACTCTAACCAACTGACTGAGCCAGAGTGAGCTGGTTTGGGGGCACCTTGAGACTCAGTCCCGGCCTGGAAGAGCTAATGTCCTAGAACAGAAAACAGATGAGAAGAGATAACTTCCAAGAGGCACCCAAGGCCATCTACTATTGATTATGTATCAGTATTGGGTTCATAAGTGGTTGGTTAAGTAACATTCTTTCCTCTTCCTCCATTTACAAAACAGCTTAAAAAGTCATTCTACATTAGTTTTATATTACTTTTTTCTTTTAGTAACTTTATTGACATATTATTTGTGTAATATATAATACACAGTTTAAAAGCATGTGATGCTGGCATCCCACATGGGCACTAATTATAGTCTCAGCTGCTCCACTTCCATTTCAGCTCTCTACTGATGTACCTGGACAAAGAGTGAAAGATGGTCCAAGTGTTTGAACTGCAAGATGGTTCTGGCTTCTGGCATTGACCTGGCCTTGTTCTGGCCTTTGTGACCACTTGGGGAGTGAAGAAAACAAATGAGAGGCATTCCTCTCTGTTTCTCCCTCCTTCTCTTGTGCAACTCAGCCTTAAACAAATAAATAGATAATTCTTGGAACATCACATGCATGAGGTGGGCATTTGGTCTGATGGTCATGAAGGAGAGTAGGATATCTGTCATTGGGGTGCTTGGTTTTAATTGCTAACTCCTGCTCCTGATTTTAGTTTTCTGCTAACGTAGACACCAGGGGACAGAAATTATGGCTTGAAGCTGGCACCATGGCTCAACATCCTAATACTCCCCCCTACAAGCACTGACAACCCATATTGGAGCTGGTTCGTGTCCTGGCTGCCCATTTTTGATCCAGCTCCCTGCTTATGGACTGAAAAAGCAGCAGAGTGTGGCCCAAGTCCTTGGGTTCCTACACCCACGTGGAAGACCCAGAAGAAGCTCCTGACAGCCACTTGGGAAGAGAACAAGCTGGAGGAAGATATTTTTCTCTCCTTCTCTCTATAAATCTACTTTTCCTATAAAAATAAATAGATGTTTTACGAAGAAAAGAAGTTATGGCTTAAGTAGATGGGCTTCTGCCACCCCGGTTGGAGACCTGGGTGGAGTTCTTGGCTTCTGTCTTCAGCCTGGTCTAATCCTGCTTGTTACAAGCCTTTGTGGAATGAATTAGGAGGCAGAGTTCTTTTTGTGCTTCTGTCTTCATTATTTCTCTCTCAAATAAAAGAGAGCACAATTATCAGAGGGATGGTAGATGTGTAAAGGGAGAATTTACACTATAGTCTCTTGTCAAATAAACTAACTTCAAAGTCCCCAGCTAATGACTTCAGGGTTGAAGAGGTGACACAACCATCACCTAGAGTTGTTACTTTTAAAAAAATAATGATTTTGAAAATTTTTTTGTTGATCTGAAACTCACAGAGAGAGAGAGAGAGAGAGAGAGAGAGAGAGAGATTTTCCCTCTGCTGGCTCATTTTGCAAATGTCTGACACAGCTGAGGCTGGGCTAGGCTGAAACTGGGAGCTGGGAACTCAACTCAGTTCTTCCACAACAGGTGACAGGGACTACATCAACTTGAATCATCACCAGCTGTCTCCTAGGGTGTTCATTAGCAGGAAGATGAAATTGGGAATGCAGTAAGTCCTGATTCCAGGCACTGTGATATTGGGTGAGGGCATCCTAAGCGGTGTTTTTATTGCTGTGTCCAAGCGCAGGGGTTCTAGGCCATAGACCACCACTCAGGTAACATGGTGTGGTGATGGCACTCTCAACATAGAAGTATTGGAGACAGTTGGGGGAGAATCAAGATGATGGAATAGGATGAGGACACGTTTAAACAGGTGGAGAAATATTAGCCAGTGTGAAGCACAGAGGGCACATTCCAGGAAATAGAAGAGGACAGAACAGCAGAGAGGCACCTAGAAACTGACAGTCACAGGAAAGCAGCAAAAACAACAGTGTGGTGCTGCAGTGACTAATACCCCAGCAGCATTCAGCTAATGGCGATCTGAACTCGATTAGCAACCAGAATTCCACCAGCAACCAGGTCAGAAGGGACATTTATCAGGAGTTCAGGAGGTGAACCCAGACAAAGAACTGCTTGTCCTGCTGGTTTGTTTGATTTGACCAGCAGAAGAAACACAGTTGCAAGTCCCATATAGGTGATGCAGGAACAGGGTGGATTTCACAACACAGTCTGCTTCCTAGAGCTGAATCAGGCACCATTTTTTAAAGGAGACAAGGGCTATAGGGCAGGACTGCACATGCACTGAGCTGGCAGTGAACTCATTTCTGGTTCAGTGAACTGCAAAAACGTGGCATCCTATAGGTTCCACCCAAGACAGATCTGGGTAGCCCTCAGACCTAATGGTGAGCAGATTAAGAACTCTAGCAGTGCTGCATCAGGCGCCATTTACAGTGTGGCAAGGGCTTTGAGACTGTGGGGACAGCCAAGGGCCTGGCTGCAGAGACTATGGTGGAAATCTAACATAAGAACCCATAGGAACTCGCTGGAGGGAGTGGCACAAGTGACTGCAAACAAACAGCCATGTACCAACTGCAGTAAGTAAAATTGAACTGTAGACCTGTGGGTGACACAGCTTAGAAACTTGCCCCAAGGAGAAGAATCTGCTAACAAGTACAATGACCCAGAGCAAAAGAAGATATAGAGGCCTGAGGAATATTACTGCAGACTCCCCTGCAAAGGAGCAAAATCCTTTGTCAACCTTGGAGTTCACTAGGGAAAACATTGAGAAAATGGGGAATACAGAATTCAAAACACTTGTTATAAAACTTATCAACTATGAGAAGCACATAGTACAGGTGTTTAAGGAATTTAAAGAATATGTCACACTGGAATTGAATCAAATGAAAGCTAATATATCAGAAATGAAAAAGACTGTGGAGAATCAAGATGGCGGAATAGGGTAAGGACACGTTTATACAGATGGAAAAACATTTAACCAGGATGAAGCAGAGAGGACATATTTCAGAAAATAGGAAAGGACAGAACTACGGCAGAAGGGTACCTGGAGACTGACAGACACAGGAAAGCAGCAGACACAACGGTGTGGTGTTGCAGAGACTGATATTCCAGCACGGCGATCTGAATTCCACAGCAGCCGGAACTCTACCAGCAACCAGGTGGGAAGGGACTTTCACTGGGAGCTCAGGAGGTGAACCCAGACAAAGAACTGTCCGTTCTGCTGGTCCGTTTGATTTGACCAGGAGCAGAGACAGAGTAGCAGATCTCAGATGGGCAGTGCAAAAACAGTGGATTTCACAGTCCAGTCAGCCCCCTAGAGCTGAATTGGGTGCCATTTTGCGTAAGGAGGAAAGGGCGAGGGAGAGGACTGAGCATGCGCTGAGTTGGGAGTGAGCTAATTTCTATCTGGGTGAACTGCAACGATGTGGCATTCTACTTGTTCCACTCAGGGCAGGTCTGGATAGCCCTCGGATCTGACGGCCAGCAGATCAAGAACCTTAGTGATTGTTCGGCAGGCGCCATTTTGGGCACTGTGGCAATAGCTTTAGGACAGCAGGGGACAACGGTGAACTGCACATGTGCTGATCTCGCGAGAACTTGCTGAGGTCCGTGGATTGCACTGGTCCCACAGGAAAATAATACTGACTGTGGCATCGTACGGGTCAAAATAGGTCCGTGTGGCACCCATACCTAATGTCCAACAGGTTCCGAAAAGATCAGCGCCACCAACAGCCTAATTATATAGGACACCTGGAGTCTCTCTAATCCTGGGACCTGCTCCAACCGGAAGTGGGAGAAAGGTTACAGAGACAACGGTGCAGCCTCAGCACGGTATCACAGGAGGTGGGGCTGTGGAGACCACAGTGGAAATCTGACATAAGAACCCAGAGCTGGAACTCACTGGAGGTTGTGGCACAAGTGGCTGCAAGAAAAGTTGTGTACCAACCACAATAAGTAAAATCACATTGTAGCCCTGTGGGTGACACAGCTTAGAAACCTACCACAAGGAGAAGACTCTGCTAACCAGAAGTACAATGATCAAGAGCAAAAGAAGAGACAAAGGCACAATGAATATTACCGAAAACTCTCCTGCAAGGGAGCAAAACCCTATGCCAACCTCAGAGTTAACTGAGGAAGACATCGAGAAAATGGGGCACACAGAATCCATAAGACTCATTTTAAAGATTCTGATCAACAATGAGAAGCTCATGCAAAAGTTCAAAGAATTTAAGGAAGCAATAAAGCAAATCAAGGCTGGTATATCAGAAATTAAGAACACACTAGAGCAAATTAAGAGTACAATGGAGAGTCTCCAAAATAGAATGAAGCAAGCAGAAGAAAGAATCTCAGAATTGGAAGGTATTTCCTGTCACCAGGGGGAAGCAAACAAAAAGCCAGAAACAGATCTGGGTCAAGGTAAAAAGAAAAATATTCGATAACTGAAAGACACTATTAAGAGGCCAAATATAAGAGTTATGGGAGTCCCAGAAGGTGCAGAAAGAGAAGTTGAGTTTGCAAATATATTTAATGAAATAATAAAGGAAAATTTCCCTAATCTAGAGGACGAATTGGGAAACAAGTTCCAGGAGGGGCACAGAACTCCCAACTGGCTTGACCAAAAGCGATCTTCACCAAGACACATGATCATCAAGCTCTCTTCAATTGAACATAAGAAAAAGATCCTTAAATGTGCACGTGAAAAAAAATTAACTGACATATAAAGGAATGCCAATTAAACTCACAGGAGATCTCTCACAGGAAATTCTACAGGCAAGAAGAGAATGGAGTGACATATTCCAGATTCTAAAAGAAAAAAGTTTTCGGCCGAGGATAACATACCCAGCAAAGCTATTTTTTGTCTTTGAAAATGAAATCAAATTCTTCCACAGTAAAGAAAAGCTAAAAGAATTTGCCTCTTCCAAACCTGCCCTACAAATGATACTTCAAGATGTTCTCTTGGCAGAGAAGAGGAATAGCACCTACCAAAACCAAAGGCAAACGGGAAGAACATCCCAGTAAAATGACAACAGAAGACTAAACCAATGAACAACCCATTCCTAAAATGACAGGACCAATGTAACACCCATGTATATTAAACTCTAAATGTAAATGGCTTAAGCTTAATCAAACATCATAGAGTAGTACACTTGATTAAAAAACAAAACTCATCTGCTTATTGTCTGGAGGAGACACACTTCAACAAAGATTAGCGGAAACTATATCACATGGGTTTTGTAATTCTCTGTTAGTTTCATCTCTTCAAAACACTTCCTTCTGATTAAATCGTTCAATGACTCGTATATCATACAGTAGCATCATTTTCTTCAAGAAGGTTCTTGATTTTCATTTCCTCAGCTACACATTAATCATTTAATAGCATGTTATTTAACTTCTTGGTGTTGTTAATTTCTTTTTTCTCCCAAATGTTGATTTTGTTTTGTGGCTCTTCATTTAAGGGGATGTATAGCAGCTGTGTAATGGAGACTGTCATATCTAGTAACATGTCATTTAACTTCATGGCATTGTAAATTTCCTCTTTTCTTTCTATTGTTGATTTTGAAACATGACTTTTCATTTAATGGGATGTACAGTAGCTGTGAAATGGAGACTAACATCCAGATGTGAGGATGCAGTGTGGTATGCATTTCTGCTTCCAGACAAAGATGGACTTACAATGAAACTGTTTACTATATCTTGACAATAGGATTCTGGACTCTCTGCCATTGTCCATGCCCACAATGATGGACATATGACTGAGTATGAAGAATGATATGTTAGTAATGATATAGAAGAACTTGGGGGGGGCAGGGAATTGGGAATGGGATAAGGGAATATGAAATTGTACTATAAAATAATAAGAATAATAATAAAATATATAAAGAAAAAGACTGTGGAGAAAATTAAAAGTACAGTGTAGAGTCTCCAAAATAGAATGAAGCAAGCAGAAGAAAGAATCTCAGAATTGGAAAGTATTTCCTGTCACCAGGGGGAAAGAAGCAAAAAGCTGGAAACAGATCTGGGTCAAGGTAAAAAGAAAAATATTCGATAACTGAAAGACACTATTAAAGGGCCAAATTTAAGAATTATGGGAGTCCCAGAAGGTGCAGAAAGAGAAGCTGGGATTAAAAATGTATTTAATGAAATAACAAAGGAAAATTTCCCTAATCTGGAAAAAGAATTGCGAAACAACATCCACAGGGGCACAGAACTCCCAAGAGGCTTGACCAAAAATGATCTTTACCATAACACATGATAATCAAGCTCTCTTCAATCAAACACAAGGAAAAGACCCTTAAATGTGTATGTGAAAAAAAATCAACTGACATATAAAGGAATGCCAATTAAACTCACAGGAGACCTCTCACAGGAAACTCTATAGGCCAGGAGAGAATGGAGTGACAGATTTCAGATTCTAAAAGCAAACTTCATCATCCCAGGATAATGTATCCAGCAAAGCTTTCCTTTGTGTTTGAAAATGAAATAAAATTCTTCTACAGTAAAGAAAAGCTAAAAGAATACACCTTTTCTCTTCCAAACCTGCCCTACAAATGATACTTCAAGATGTTCTCTTGGCAGAGAAAAGGAATAGCACCTACCAAAATCAAAGGCAAATGTGAAGAACATCCCAGTAAAATAACAAAAGAAGACTAAATCAATGAACAACCCATTCCTAAAATGACAGGACCCAATTGCCACCCATTCATAT
The DNA here is from genome assembly GCF_030435755.1 of Ochotona princeps. Taxonomy (NCBI): domain Eukaryota; kingdom Metazoa; phylum Chordata; class Mammalia; order Lagomorpha; family Ochotonidae; genus Ochotona; species Ochotona princeps. The sequence goes on along the minus strand of NC_080833.1, from coordinate 101,930,555 downwards.
TAACCCTGAATATAAATGGTTTAAACTCATCAATCAAACGTCATAGATTAGTAGACTGGATTTAAAAACAAAACCCATCTATTTGTTGCCTACAGGAGACACATTTCACCAACAAAGATCAGTGGAAACTTATCTCATGGATTTTGATGTTTTTGTTGTTGTTAGTTTCATCTCTTCAAAACACTTTTTTTCTGATTAAATTCTTCAGTGACTCATAGATCATACAGTAGCATAATTTTCTTCAAGAAGGTTCTTGATTTTCTTTTTCATTTCTTCATCAATACATTAGTCATTCAGTAACATGTTACTTAACTTCATGGTGCTATTAATTTCTTTTTTTCTTCCGTTGTTGATTTTGTTTTGTGACTTTTCACTTAAGGGAATGTTTAGTAACTGTGTAATGGAGACTATCATATCTAGATGTGAGGATAGAATGTAGCATGTACCTCTACTTCCAGACCAAAGGTGGACTCCCACTGAAACTGTTTACTATATCTTGACAACAGGATGCTGGACTCTCTGCCATTGTCCATGCCCGCAATGATGGACATATGACTGTGTATTAAGAATTATACTATAGTAATGATATAGGGTAACTCAGTGAGGGTGAGGGAGCTAGAGAGGGGATAAGGGAAATCCCAGGGCCCATGGAACTGTATCATATAATGATGATAATAAAAAGAAGTAAAATTTAAAAAAAAAGTATCAGAGACAGTTATGGTGAACTTGTCCATTTATTAGCAACCAAGCACAAGCATATAGAAGGCAGCACCAGGGGAAAAAAGCTTCAGGATAGTAACAATATTTCTATAGGATGTAAGAATCTATTACATATCATAAGCCTAGCCAATCAGTACAACTGTTGCATACTTATCTAACTCATCTGCTTCCTGGAGTTGTTATTACAAGACTATCACAAGATTACCACAAGATGGGTATGAAGAGGCGACCAAGTTACTAGAAAGTACCCAAATGACCAGAAAAGGTTGAGGAGGAGGGAAATACCCAGAGAGCCCCGTCCTCCTGCCAACTGCTTGAGTCCTCAGGGGTCTCAAGGTGCCCTCGAGACATACACTGAAACCAAGGGGGTCTCGAGTCTCTAGACATGCACCAAAGCCATGCTCCCACTGTCCCTCACATAGGCTAAGTGGCCAAGAATCATTGGTACTTGTTCGTCCACACCCAAAGCCTGCTTTGAAGTTACCATCATATCAGATAGAAGTGAGGAAGAAAGCATGAAAAAAATTTTGTCTATGAGGTTGTGACAGGTTGCCTGCAGCAATAAATGCTATCACGCTTGTTTTCTTGCCTTCCAGTGTTACCCTCAAGGTTGTTTTAAAATTCTTTTTTTTTTTTTATCCAAAAGGACAATATAGTGCTGAGATGCTTTTGTTTTATTTCTGGTAGGAGGGAATAAAGGGAATAAGGTAGAGAAGTCCACAGAAATAAAAAGAGGCTGAGAGAAATGGTGTGTGAGACATCGCTCTATGATTAGAAGTACAATACTCAAGAGTAAAGTTTTCCAGACTATACTAAGCTCCATCCTGTCGATGCTTATCTCTTTTAAAAAAGTTATTTGTATTTTATTTGGATGCACACACAGAGAAAAAGATAGAGAGCGATCTTTCATCTGCTACTTTGCTCCCCAAATGGCCTCAATGGCCAGAACTGAGCCAATCTGAAGCCAGGAGCCAGGAGCCAAGGGTCTCCTCCAGGTCTCATATGGACACATGGGACTAAAGACTTGAGCCATCTTCTGCTGCTTTTCCAGGCCATTAGCAGGGAGCTGGCTCAGAAGTCGAACAGCCGGGATATGAACCTGCATCCATATGGGATGGCTGGCACCATAGGTAGAAGCTTACTGTGCTATGTCATTTGATATGGATGCTAATTTCTATTGGATGACTGGGATTTGGGGTCCACTGGATGGATCAGAGAAGAGCAGATTATGTCTTTGTATGACTATAAGCTATAAGAGTGCCTAGATAGTACATGCTCGCATGAGTCTGCCCACTACCCTAGTCTATGTTTCTTAGGGGCCCCTGGAAAACCGTTGATTTCTCAGACTTTGATCTCTGCCATTAATTTCGCTTTTAGTATTCATTAAAAAATCCTATGTCTAGCTGGTAAAAATCTGCATTATGACCAAAGCAAAGGATTATGTTTTTCTAATTTACTGGTGAAGGACAAATCAGTCCATTTCGATTTGTTTCTCAAGTTCCCCCTTGGGGGAGGGGTGGCCCCTTTTGATGGAGGTCAGGAAATTGTACAAAAGAGTTATCCATCAGTGGATCCCGATATTCTAGTCATGCTAGGTCATGACCACAGATGATTTAGACTTTCATTTGCTCTTTTGTTCTTTCACATCTTTTATCTTGGCCCCGTGACTCAAAGTACATGAATTTCCCAAGGTTCCTGGAGGAAGGGAATGAATCAGTTCCGGTGAAGGCCACCCTGTCCTCTATTCTTTGTTAATTATGTGAGGCCATGCGGTCTGAATGTGTCCCCCAAAATTTGTACGTTGAAGCGGAACTGACATTGTGATAATACTAAGAAGTGGAGTCCTAGGAGATGATTAAGTTGTTAGAGTCTGTGGAACTAGCCAGTGCTTTCCAGTCTCTGTCCCATGTGAGGACAGTATCCGTCCACTCCAAAATCACAATGCTATAGTACCCTCTTGGAAGCAGGAACCTAGCCCTCACTAAATATTAAATCTGCCAGCACACACTGATCATGGATTTTCTGGCCTCTGAATGTGTAAGAAATAAATCTGTCATCTATCAATTGCCGAAGGAAATTTCATCTGTTCTTAGGCACATGTGTCCATTTCAATCAATGATCTGAAGATCATCTTGAAGACCACAGTCATTTAGGACTCCAGTCCCATAGTGTAATTTGTAATTGTAATTGATGTGTCAGCCAGGCAGGTGCCCCATGACATGCCTTTTCCTAGTATGTCTTGACCTTTCAGCCACAGCACACCATCCATGCTGCCAAATTAAAGGCTTCTTCTAGATCTTACACTATTGTGTGAGTTCACAAATGCAAAAAGCAACTTGAAATCATGGTCAGTTTGCCATTTCCTTTAATCAACTTATTAACAGTGGCATCGAAATTAGCCTCTTGAGTTCTATTTTCAAAGATCATGATTCTACAAAGTGCATATACCAGCCTTCTCGTATACAACTACCACTATGTTACTACCCTTTGCTTTCCTTCATTGGGTTGGTCTGTTTCAGGATGCTAGATAGAAGATAATTTTGGCTGAGGAGTAGCTCATATGCGTATTTTGGGGGGCCAAAGTTCTGTAGCTCTTTCATAGTGATACATAGGATATACAAAAATTGTAATCCACTGGATGTTTCAATCATTACTGGCTTTCTTTTATAAGATTTTTTTCTGAAAATAATCAAAGGGATTAATAATTTGGACATTTCAAAGTTCTCTTTTCCCATGTTCTGAGGGCATCCCTATCTTAGTCAAGTAGGACTGTCTAATGGGGCTACAAATCATTGTCTTTTTTTAGATATTTGGGTTGATTTATGTCCCATATAAATATTTGGGCAAGTTATGATTGGGCTAGTTGTGGTCAGAGAGGCTACTGTGGGACTACATTTCAGTGTTTTCTGTGCTAATGTACCCATGCCCAGTCATTGGACATACAGGATATCTGGGCAGAAGTGTAACTGTATTATGGCATGGGTCCATTAGAAAAGTGTTCAGCCTAGTTTCATGTCTTTTGGCTTAGCTAATGAACTATTCCACTTGGTTCATTGCTCTTCTTCTGAGACTGCTTTAAGAGAAACACCTGCAGATGTACCAACATAACTGAATTCATCTTTGTTTTGCTATATTAATTCATCTAAGAAATCTTCACTGAAGCCCTCTCCAAGGATTCTTGAGAATGTAATGCTGAGCAAGTCTGACGAAGCCTGGTAACTGACTAACGCTAGTGAAAATAAACAGAGGATAAGTTCCTTGCAGATTGTGGTAAAAACTAGGAGGAGAGAAAACAGGGTGATGTGATGAATAAAGTACAGCCTATTCCGGAGAGAATGATTCAGGAAATCTTGCCGCCTCATCGAAGAAGTGATAGTTGAGCTGAGATATAAATACCAAGAAAGAGTCAACCATGAGAAGAACATTTTGTGCAGAGTGAGCAAAGAAAGAGGCAAGCAAGAAGTTTGTTTGAGTAATAGAAAAACCAATAAGGTAGTAACATAGTGAATAAAAAGAGTTATTAGGACATAAGATGGAAGAACTGGTATGTTGGAAGGGTAGTGACTTGTGCAGGTTTACATTAAATGGAATGGGAAGCCACAAATTTTAAAATGGAGAGACATAGAATTTAATTTTACTTCTAAAAAAATCTATCTACTTCCTGAAGAACAGAATGCAAGAAGCAGTGAGAGAAAACATGGGGAAACCAATTCTGAGTTTGGCAGTGCAGCGTATGAGCTGTTGGAAAGGATGGGATCTGGGCAGGACAACGCTGCACACCAGGCCATGAATTTGACTTTCTGCTGAACAGCCTCATTATTAGTATTTCCCCGCTTACAGTCTGGGGAACTGGATCAGGTCCTTTTTGATCTCAGCAACTGACCTGCAACCTAGAAGAACAAGGAAGGAACAAAGCTCATTACTCTAGAACACCAGTGATCCAACATAATGTGGGTGGGGGATTATTCCACCTGGTATGACTTTCGTCTTTCCCACTAGAATGTTACATGGACAGAATGAGTAATGTGATTCTAATTATATCCAGAGGTATTTAAAGAGACTACGTCTGTGATGTCCTTTAACACAATTGTGTCAAAATGTCAGCATAACCTTATTTTATATTTTTATCAACTCCTGTGTGCAATAACTACCCTTGACTTTCATCTCAGCTATGATAAGGCTCAGGGATGTAGGATGCAACCACGGGGTAGGGGAGGTGAGTAAGATTTGGAAATCACGCAAGAGACGAGTGAGTATTTCATGTGACTTTTAAGGGAAAGTCTGTCACAGAAAGACTTTTCCAACAGATTTTAACTCTTATACAAAATAAAGACTATAGATGAGAATAGGCATGGAGAGTGAAGGGAGCAATTCTAGAAAAGAAGTGAAAAGATAAAGGGGAGGCAGTATGATTGTTTGGGGCTGGTAGTGAAATGTTGCTGGTATTGGAAAGACCGAAAGACAGTAAGCTTGAAGCTCTTCCTTCGTCTATGGTGTAAGCCCCTTCACTTCCACAAACATCACTTCAACAAAATGTACTACAAAAATATAAGCAAGAAGGGGGTCTTTTCCTACAAATAGAAATGCAAGAATGGGCTGGGTTTCATGCCTAGGCTGATTGGAGTGGATGGGAGCTTGTAGGTATGGGCACATGAACAGTCTGTGAATTGAACTAATTTTGAACAGAAGCAAGAATTCAGAAGCAATTGTCTTCCTGGAATGGATAATGACCTTGAGGAAAACTCTGGGTGCCCTCTGGACAGGTAATAATGCCTGTTATCTGTCTAGCACCTGTCTTCCCCAGTTCCTCCACTGTCAGCTACCAAACCAGGAAACGGTTAGAGAGAGGAAAGGCTGGCTGCTTTGTTCTCTAAAGAACAAAGAAAGTCTAAATTTTCTTCCCCAAGGTCAGGAAATTAGGGGAAAAGTCAAACACTTACCTGTTAGGGCCATAGAAGTGTGGAACTCACGTTTTAAAATATTCAAAACTTCCTCAACCCCGTGTTCACCCTGCTCCCACGACGGAGGGGAAAGAAGAGATTAAAAATGTTATCAGGAACACCCTGGCCATCCACGGAGTACAAATTCCATCGGCAGTCAGAGATGTGACCAGGATGGGGTTAGCTATGAAACCAGTCATGCTGACAACAAAACTAGCAAGGAGAAAAGACAGTGCTGAGAGCTATTGGAAGTGTGCCTTCTGCCTCAGAAGAAGCACGGGGCTGCTGTGTGCAGTGATTCTTCAAGAATCTGGCACCTGCAGGAAAGCATGGAATATGAGTGGGAAGCTCTGATCTCTGTCCTGGTGGTGCCACTCTTACCTTGTAGGCCAGACCCCACAGGATGGGTCTTCCGAGGAAAACACACCTAGCCCCGAGGGCCAGAGCCTTCAGCACATCGTTGCCAGTTCGGACCCCACCATCCATGTACACCTCAATTTTCCCTTTCACAGCAGCCACCACTTCTGTCAAAGCATCGATCTGCAAAGGAGAGATAACCTGTGGACCCTGGGAATTACATTTTGATCCTGAAGAGGTGATGGGACAGGTGCTGTCTGAATGTGGGCTGGGACTGGAAAGGACAATCTCCTTCCTTTCCCATGCTCCAGCTGCTGGTGCCTATCAGCCTTGGCTGCAAAGATGGCCACATTCCAGAGGCCCAGGGTCCTTCTGCAGGTTCTTCCTCCAGCCTTTATGTTATGCACATTGGCATTCCTCTTTGCAAAGAACTTTGTGACATCTGATTTTCTGCAACTCTGTTTCTAGGACGGCACATCTAGACATCAGGTCTCCAATGCTACTTTTCAACCGAACAAGTATGCATGACCATGGCCTGAGTCTCCACATTATCTGCCTTGGGAAACTCCGAACTAGACGCTCCTTCTTACCCTTTTGAACAGTTCAGTTCATCCTTGTCTCCCTTATAGCTTATGTGAGACATGGGGTAAGCTTGTAGCACCAACACTGTGACAATATTTAAGCTGTGAGAAGGCAAAACAAAAAATGTTTCTTTTTTCCTTATCTAGCTTTCTCAAGGTGGTTAAATGGCCTTGACTGCCCCAGCTGGCCCAGGCCAAGTACTGCTCTGGGATGCTTCCTAGCCTGTTAGGGAGGAGAATAGCAGGGCAGAGGATCCTTGGGCAGGGAGTTCTGGAATGATCAGTGCTTCTCTGAGGGAGGCTGAGGAAGAGGGTTGAAATGGGGACCAGGAACCCTTCTGCTACTGCTGGAATCCATCTGGCTTCTACCTGATTGAGAATCTTAGATAAAGCAAAGTGATAGACCAGGAAGGACTTTTGAACTGTCATTCATAAGTGGAGGGAAAATTCAATGTTTTGGGCTTGAGTGTCATTACTGGAAAGAGCTCTGGTTAAAATGGGATTTTTATGGTTCCAGCCTGGTACTACTTAGAATTGTTCTATGATATTATGAAAAGGTATACATCCTTGTACAGATTCTTCTGGACATGAAATGGATGCTAGGTTCCAAACCAGAATAGGATGTGGATGTCAGCCTAGGGTGTAGTTTGGCTTTGGAGTTAATTTTTTTTTTAAATTATTTATTCATTTGAAAGGCAGAGTTTACAGAGAGAGGAAAACAGAAAGAGGGAGAAAGAGAGGGAATGAAAGAGAGAAATCTTTTATCTCATGGTTGATTTCCCAAATTGCTACAGTGACCCCCGCTGGGCCAATTTAAAGCTAGGAGCCAGGAGTTTCTTCCTGGTTCCCAGTGTGGGTGCAGGGACTAAGCACTTCAGCCGTCCTCCACTGTTTTCCTGGGCACATTAGTGGGGAGCTAGATCAGAAGTGGAGCAGCCAGACCAGCCATTACTTCCACTTGGGGAGTGAACAAGCAGATGGAGGATCTTTCTCTGTCTCTTTCTCTGCATATCTACCTTTCCAATAAAAACAAATAAATCTTTTTTATTTTTCTAAGTGGAGCAGCCATGACTTGAGCCAATGCCAATATAGCATTCTGACATTGCAGGTGGCAGCCTTACCTGCTATGCTACACTGTCAGCCTTGGAGTTTAATTTTAATGGGTCAGAACAGGACAGCCATTAGAGTCCTTGGGGAACAACAGCTGAGTCATCCTTTACTAGGCTCATCTACTTAATATTTGAATGCAACATTTCAAAGAATCAAAAAGCAAATTTTGATCTTTGGCCCAGAGGCTTGTATTAATAAATTAGGTTTTGTTTGTTTGTTTTTGTTTTAATTTAGGCTCAAAATTGAAGTGAGGTGAGTATGACAGGGTTATTTGAGTTCAGACTTGGATCCTGCCTTCATTTAAAATGTTGGTAACATGAAATTTGGGGTATTAATTTTGAATTTTTAAATAGAAAAATACAGTTTCTTATCTTGCTAGTTTTTGGATGTTCTTATTTATTTATCTAGTTATCTGATACAGTTTTTTTTTTTGCTTCTATCTTCCACATCTCCCCCCCAATTGTTTTTCCCTGTATAACTATAATTGTACAGTCCTTCAACAACAGTCACAAGTCCATCATTCTTCTGTGTAAGTGTATCATGACATTGTAGGTATAAGCAATGGTAGAAATATCGTATGTTCTCTGGTAGCAGGCAATCTTCATGTAAAATGCAAAACCAATAGATACCACGGAGGCAGGAAAACCGTAAAGCAAAGATATATTGAAGTAAACATGTCTACGTCTGAATAAAGGTGGACTCTCATCTTGACAACAGAATGCTGGACTTTCTACCATTGCTAGGTTTTTTGATACTTTCTTAAATTTTGAGTTCCAGATGGATACCTCTCTAGCCTCACACTAATCTAAGCAGTCTCCAGATAACCTTGGGTTTGGTAGTTTAGTTGATAACTTCCTTAGAAAAATAACTGAAAAGACATTACAGATTTAATTTTAAGTCTGGTCACTGGTGCATTGCTTAAAAACATGAAAGAACTGAAACAATATAGATACACGACCATAGGAGCTTGGTTATGTGAGTTGTTCAACCACACTGCCCAGTGTTAAAAATAAGAGGGATCTTGTGTCAAAACCAAAAGATGATCCGAATACATCACTAAGTGAACAGAAGAATGAGAAAATGTTATTTTGTTTCTTAAACACTAAGAGTTATATTTCCATTAGGAATACAGTAATGGGGCCTGGCGTGATGGCTCAATGGCTAAATCCTTACCTTGCAAGTGTAGGACCCAAAATGGGCACTGGTTCATGTCCCAGCTGCTCCCATTTGGCCCCCTGTTTATGACCCAGGAAACTAGTGGAGGATGGCCTAAAGCCTTGGGCTCCTAAATCCACATGGGAGACCTGGAAGAAGCTCCTGGCTCTTGGCTTTGGATCAGCTCAGCTCTGACCATTGTGGCCATTTGGGGAGTAAACCAGCAGATGGAAAATCTTTCTGTCTCTCCTTCTTTCTGTAAATTTGATATGCCTTTCCACAAAAAAAAAAAAAAAAAAAATCTTAAAAAAAAAAAGAATGCAGCAATTGATGACAACAGTTACCAAAATGTTGACATAAGTGCTAGTTGACATTACTAAAATATTGATTGGCATTATCAATTATTGTCATTAACACTGTTAATGACAGATACAAAAATATTCACATTAATGTTGGTGATAGAATTATGGAATTTTATCTTTTGTGTTATAACTTATCTTTAGGGAACATGTCTAATTTATATAATGAATAAAATTTATAAAGAGAATGTTTCATTTCCCTTTAATTAAAGCAAGTCAAGCAGCAATTAAAGAACTTTTAAAAAATACGTAATATACGAATCTCCATGAATATAAACTAGTGGCTAATCCCATTTGAAAAATAATTCCCTGCCTACCTCCTCATTTTCATTCAAACTTTATCAATAATGAACATGCACTAATGAATCATAGGAACATTTATGATTATAGATTTTAGTAAAGCATTTATTGGGGGAATTTTGCAGATTTCTTTACTGTGAAACATGGTTATTTGTTAGTTTAAGTGATGCAATAGTCCTTCATGGGATATGTTGGGAAAATATGAATGTACAATTCACACAGATATGAAAGCGTCTAGCCAGATGCTTCTTACGAAAGACAGATGACCTCAGTACCGATGGAGCAGATCTCTTAGCAAATCCCATCTTGACCACTTATTATGGGGGTGGATTTGGATAAGTTGCTTACTACCTCTAAACTTTATCATCTCCACCGGTAATACAGGGAGTACTGTTAAGCAAGTTACAGATAATACAAGTTTAGAAAAATAGCATGACAACAACTAGGCTGTTGTTGAAACTCAAAATCCTCAAAATGCGATGCATGTGGTATCGAAAAGGGGAAGTACACCAGACTGCTCAATCTGGGTGTGGACATGGACCTGCACAGCACTCACAAACACACATTCCTACTCACTGATGCAGGAACTTCGTCAAGTTGTCTCCCACCATGGTTGGAAACAATGATGCCATGAACATTGTGCTTCACAGCTAACTCTGCATCCTCCTTTGTTAAGATCCCTTTAAGGATGATGGGCAATCGAGTTATACTCTGAAGCCATGCAAGATCATTCCAACAGAGAGATGTACTAATGGGAGACATTTGGAGATGAGGTACTGAATTTTTCTGCGGAGATTAAAAAAGAGAATTTAGTCAACTCTTGTAAGGCTGCATTACCCATTCCAAAGATGAGACGCATTTAGAGACCTGTCATTTTTAGGTTTGAAATGAGGAGTTCCAAATTTAGCAATCTTCTCTCTTTCCTTGCAAAATTTGCACAAAACATTTTTGGCTTCCATTACTTATTTAGTAACTATTAGTTATGTGTCTGCTTCATTGTCATGCTAGGATATTGGAACACGAAGACAGGCAAGACTCAGTCTTGATTTTTTTAAAAAAAATTCAGAGTTTAGTTATATGACATGGATAAGCAAAGGCATCCATAGGTCCCTTTGATATGTTATGGTTGATACATGCAGAGGACAATAAAAGCTAAGCAATACTTGAATCATAATCAGATATTGCACAATACTTCACATTGACTCATTGTGTTCATCCAGTATCCATAAATCCCAATGTGCCTCTGGAATCTGAGCACATTGCACACACCACCTCTGGGCCGATGTGTGGAGAGTAAGTAAGCACTCAGGTACTTGACTGTCACAGCTACATATTGGCTGCAAAATCTGCAACCACCATCTCCACGGCCAAGGAATTTTGGCTGTGCCATGGATTTACCTCTTTTGGACATTCTATCCCAATTAGTTGAGGGATTTTAATGTGAGAAATGCCCTCTGTGGTCTCCCGGTTTAGACAGTCCACAGACATGTGCTGCCAGAGCCTGGGGATCCCCAGGTGGGGTTCCATGGATGAGTTCTGGGTGTGCAGAGATCCCAATTCATCTTTTCAAGGCAGCACAATGTGAGGGTCAGAGCTGGCTAGACAGCTGGCCAGATGCCTTTCCCATGAACAATCTTTTCCAAGAATCAGTTGATTTGTAAATCCAAATTTATAATTATGTAGGTATGTCACAGCATAGAAAATGGTAAATGAATAGCTTTAGGTTGCTTTTCTCTTACATGCCAGCATGATTTTCATAACTTTCCCTGCACTCAGCTTCCAACCCTGGCCAGAACACTGCTGGTTGGCAGGTTGGGCAGCTCCCATGGTGAGAACATCTGATCTCATGTTTGCTTATCAGGAAGCTTTGGGGAGCAGGAAGCAGATTTATCTTTTGAGCTGTTGCATTCCTGTGTGTGGCACAAGCAGGTATCCAATAAACATTGTGAACATAAAATTGGGAGGAAAGGGAGAAAGAAGGAAAGAAATGTGCCTTTTGTGGTGCTTGCCCATTGAATCTCCTGTCCTTCCTACCTCTTTGGTTGATTGAAGATGGGTTTGCGTTAGATGCATCACCAGATCCAATTGGTTTCTAACATCCTGCCTCCTGTTGCCAAGCACAGGTACATCCACAGTGATTACCAGAGCCTTGAATCCCAGTGATTCAACCCTTTGGATCAGTTGTTTGTTGAGCTGCCTGTCTGGATGGACATAGAGTTGGAACCATCGGAGTCCTCTGGGGGCAGTGTTGACAATGTCTTCAAGGCTGCAGCTGGCATATGTACTGGTGATGTAGCAGATGCCAGCTGCTTGGGCAGCTGCAAAGCAAATGACATGACTCCAGTCATTGAGGGCGGAGGTGTTCTAGAATGAGTTAAGAAGCCCTAGAGGTAGGTGTGTGTGTGTGTGTGTGTGTGTGTGTGTGTGTGTGTGTGTGACCTCCAGCCAGCTTGTCCCATGAATGAAGATGAAACTTGACTTCATTCCACTTGGATGGGATGGCAGGTGATTCAGTTGCCTGACAGCCTTAGGGTGTTCCAGCCATCATCTGTGTATTTTATTTTGCAAGCCCTGGATCTCCTAATAAAATATTTCCAACTGGGGATGTCATTTCATCCCTAAAATGATACTGACTGCTTTCTAGCCTTTGAACAGGTGAGCGGACTGCTTACAAATTCCTTAATGCAGAAGAATGGGATTAGAGAGAACAGAAGAGGAGAGACGGCAACCCCAGTGCAAAGCCTGAACTTTGCTATGTGGTTTTCAGTCTCATTTTTCTAAATCTATAAACTGGAGGAATTAATAATACCTTCCCTTTTAGCTGTTATGAAATCAGATAAAATACCTGGTAAGGAAATATCCTTAACTTGCAAAGTGATATGCTGTGAGAATGGTAATAGTGAGGCTGAGGATCATGAAGACAATGTTGACATCACTATTACTGCTGAATTTCCTATTTCCAATTTCCCACAAATCATTTCAGTGGGTTTCTCTAACAGGTTCATCCCATCAACATGCCATAAGTCTATGTGTAGAAAATCAGGCCTAATCAAAAATTGATATTTTCACCTCTTCATGTCAGCAAGAAATGCCCCTACTGTTTTGCCCCAATTCCAAGCAGCAATTTGATAGTGAAATTTCATACATTAGATATTTCCTGTATCAACCTTGACAGATCTTGCTCCTAACCCCATCAAGACAGACGTGGCTTTTAACTCCAAATCCTTGGATTCATTTTAACCGCATTACAGAGTCAAAGGAAAAGACCCCAGAGAAGCAAAGAGAGATGCACAAAATCAGATTTAACCTACAATGAGGATTACAAAGGAGTCACAAGAGAGTTCCTTCAGCCCATGTCTTCTTTTATAATGATGGCAGAGGATGTCACAGAGAATAAAGGCCACTAGGACACTTACAGGAGACCTTGTATTCACCAAGAGGACCAAGTCGACTGAGGCGAAGGCAAGTGGCCAATCTACAGAACAGCAACTGTCAGAGCCTCGGAGCAGGACCTAACTGCATGATTCTCTTCTCATATCAAGTCAGAGATTCATGCCCCAGCCCTGACCCATAGGGGCTCCATAAAGCCCTACTCTTGGGGCCACATTCACAACCCAGTGCCTCTCTTCTGGGGATAACTTAGTGGGAACTGCAGCCCCCAGCTATTCAACAGTAGCCTTTCTCCCACTCAAGCACTGCTTTCACTATCTTGCACACACAGCTGTAAGCATTTCCTTTCCCATCATCCTTAATTTGATCAGGCTACTGTCCTTGAGGGTCTTCTATGAGCAGCCCTGACATTCCCTGCCACTGCTCTGAGGGAGGTCTCTGGCACACCTATAGCTGTGGCAGGAGCCTCAAAGTGTGTGGTTCATACCCCGGGCTGTGCTCATCTCCCCATCGGGCCAGACAAAGCAGTGGAAGGCTGTGGGTGCAACGCAGATGGGAACGCTGATCTCCTCTCCCTGGATGGTGGTCCTGAGGTCCACTTCTGACACATCTCTCAGGTACTGGGGGCGCAGGCGGATCCTGTGCCAGACAGAAAAGACACTTCCTGTTGGTGGCATTACCCTCCAGTCCAGCGGCTCTGTTGGAATCTGAGACCTCCGAGTATAAACCAGACCACGTTCTGTGAAACCTTGGTGCATTCACGTGGCTGGAGGCCCAGCTGGAGTCTGCTCTTCAGGATGCTGTCCAGTACCCCATTCCACGTGGATCCAGCCTTCTCTGAACTACTAGTGCATGCACGCTGCACACCATTCTAGGCCATGTTTGGTCTGTGTCTCTGAATTGTGTGTCTCTGAATTGTGTGTCCCTGATCAGAATTTCTGCTTTTGGAGAATTTGATGGAGTTATCATAAGAAAGAGTAAAGACAGGAAAGAATCCCAGGCTTTTTCCCTCTCAACTTAAAAGCAGTTTTTCTGGAACTGAGAATTCCAGGAGTCATAAGGTTATGGTTTGACCTAAATATTACTTTAGGAAAGGATAGCAGAGGGCCTGAAGTGTTAGCTTGGTGTCTAAATCCTCATCTTGAATGCACCGGGATTCCATATGGATGCTGGTTTGTGTCGTGGTTGCTCTGCTTCCCGTCCAGCTCCCTGCTTGTGGTCTGGGAAAGCAGTTGAAGACTGCCCAAAGCTTTGGGCTCCTGCACTTGCCAGTAAGAAACTCTTGGCTCTTGGCTTCGGATCAGTTCAGCTCCAGCCAGTGTGGTCACTATAGCAGTGAACCAGTGGATGGCAGATCTTTCTCTTTGTCTTTTTTCCTTCTCTCTGTAAATCTGCCTTTCCAATTAAAATAAATTATTGAAAAAAAAAAAAAAGAAAAAATAGGGTCCAGTGCAAAATCCTTGCCTTGCATGCACTGGGATCCCATATGGGTGCCAGTTCATATCCTGGCTGCTCCATTTCCATCCAGCTCCCTGTTTGTGACCTGGGAGAGCAATAGAGGATGGCCCAAAGCCTTGGGAACCTGCCAGCCATGTGAGTGACCCATAAAAAAATTCCTTGTTCCTGGTTTCAGATTGGTTTAGCTCTGGCAATTGTGGCCTCTTGGGAAGTAAACCAGTGGATGGAAGAGCCTTCTCTCTGTATATCTGCCTTTCCAATAAAAAATAAATAAATCTTTAAAAGAAAAAGGGAAAGGATGGAAGAGTTTACAGATATTAAAGAAGTAAACCATAATTACATGACACGTGAATGTTTAGCCTCAGGATCTCATACTTTTTCCTGTTTTTTTTTTTTCTACAAAATATTACTTCTGTACTCAAACTTAGAGATACATTTTGGAGATAACAATTCGGGAAATGTGGATGAAGTCATACTGATCACTTCCTGTCTGAAATCTGTGTAGTAATCCAAAATTTTCTACTGGTTTTATGGAAGACAAAAAGATACATAATTGAAAAGTGCCTAGTTGGTGCTGACTGAGTATAATATTACAGGAAATAGTTTCCATTTTGGATCTTATTTTTCAGTTTTGTCCATCACAGGAGTAGCCAACTTTCTAAATAAGATCAGATAGAAAACACTTTACGCCTTGCAGGACACGCTGGCACTGTTAAAATCATTCAAATCTGCTGCTACAACATTAAACCAGCCGTCAACAAGCAATGGCTCAGCATGGCTGCTGAGTGTCCATAAAACTTAACCTCTGGACACTGACGTCTGAATGTCATGCAATAATTCTGTGTCACAAAAAGTTATGTTTCCTTTGTTTTTCCTCTCCCATGGTTAAAATAATAGCAATAAACATCTTTTGCTTGTGAACTATATAAGGACAAGTGGGGAGCCAAACTTGGCCTGTGGGTTGTGCTGGCTGATCCACATGCTTCCTATTCTTGAAGTTCACTCATCTCCCATGTGTCCATCTTCCATCAACCCCATGATTCTTTGAATCTTCGTACTTCCCCAAAACTTCAGTCTTCTCTCATGTCTCACATTTTGCCTTCAGCCCAGGAGCTGGCAAACTTTAAACATCTAGTAGATTTCTCCCCACTACCTAGGTGACCCATATTCTATCCTGTCCTGTCTTGTCCATTGCAATGCCCATGGAATGCAGAAAGAGGATGTGTAACTGTTGAATTTCTTTGCATCTGCCCTCTCTCCAGCCCCTGACCTTCTCCCCAAAGAACAAATCAAAACAGCCAAGAAAATATATTATTATTACAAGCATTCTTGTGCTCTTTGGCAGCAGAAGCCAAGACCGCTATCACCCATGCTTTCCGTCAGTGCACCTCAGTTCAACAACAGAAAGGATACAGAAGAACAAACCTTTTAAATGCAGCTGTGTTGTCATTCCGTGTGATGTCTTCATCAGCTCCGCCTTCAATAAAATCCCAAGTTAACTTAGATAGCCGCTTGTGTGCATGTGCCTCGAAGTCTGTCAAACACACCAAAGGCATTTCTGCAGCTTTATAGGGATAAAGAAAACCAAACAAAACTCGTGAAGAACTCTTCAGTGTGGGGGAGATGATAAAGATGGAGCTACAGCATGAATTGGTATGTCAGTGGAGAGCTCACTCCTGCTTTTTTCTAATGCCCAAGTCCTGATCATTTAGTCTTCCAAATAACTCATGTCTGGACACGCCACTCTGCATATTACTCAAAAATGAGTTGCATCCCTAGCATCATTCAATCAGTTCTCACAAAAAGCTCCCTTTTCTTGCATCAAGGTTCATCCTCCATGCCCCCACACAGTCTCCACTGCCTAATGTGCCTACAGCACAAGCCTCGCCTTGTCTGTTGTCTTCCAGAGTGTCCATACCAGGGCATCCAACTCCTCTGTGCCTCACTCGCTTTGCTTCTTGGTGGTTTTTCCATGCAGTCAATGTTGGAGCCACTATCTGGGAAAACTGAATTGAATCAGTACTACTGTCACTGAGTTCTGGTTATTATGGAGGAAGCAGTTGAAGGTGTTTTTGGTAAAGGTTTGTTTATTTTACTTGAAAGTCAGAGTTACAGAGACAGGGAGAAACAGAGAGCTCCCATCTGCTGGTTCACTTCCCGGGTGGCTGCAATGGTCAGAGTTGAGCTGGACCAAAGATTTTGAGTCAGAAGAATCTTCCGGGTCTTCCCCATGGATGCAGAGACCTGAGGCTTTGGGCCATCTGCTATTGTTTTACCAAGCTGTAAGTAGGGAGCTGGATTGCAAGTGGAGCAGCCAGGACTCAAACCAGTGCCCCTACGGAATGCCAGTGCCTAAGCAGAGGATTAGTTTGCTAAGCCACAGCACCAACCCAAGGCCGTTGCCTTTTTGAAAACCCTTTGCTGGGCCTTTGAACACAGTGCTTAATGTTATCAATAGGCCAAAACATCACCACCTACTTTTGCATCTTTTTTTTTGGGGGGGGGGACTAATCTTTAAGAAAACGTGTTGCTTCCACTTATTCCTGTCCACATGTGAACCCCATTCATATGGGGCTTGGTACTCCCACCCTAGGAAGAGGAGAAAGGGTAGAGGATGTTTTATTTTTAAAAGGAATTTATTAATAAATTAGATTCTTGGAATCACAGCAAATATATGATAATCACTACAACACAGCTCTCATCAACTTTCATGTTCATGTGATATTAATATAAATGAAACAGAGTCGATTCAGTGTTTCATGGAAACAAGGTTAAGAACGTAATGATGCTTTCCCTCATCCCTTCATCTCCTTCCCTCTCTTCCTCCCCTTCCTTTCCTTTACTTCTTTTTTCCTTCCCTCCTTTGCTCCCTTCCTCCTTCCTTCTTCTCTCTCTTTTAGCTTTTGAGATATTTTTTATTCATGATGTAGTCAAAGGCCTAATGCATCCCTAAACAGCTCAATAAGCAAAAAGTAGAAAGATACTAGTTCAGCAGAAATATAGGACTATAAATAATCAAATGAAAAGATGATAATTTTACTGATAGATAATAAATTTTAAAATAATCAGAGATCATTAAAACTATAGTGTTGCATTATTCTTAAACATAGGTTTGACAAAGACAATGAGACGTAGTTTGACAAAACTGTATTTGCAGCAATACTGATACACACAAGCACTTCTTTTTGCTGTTTGCTCTGTTTTCTTTTAAAATTTTAGTCCTATGTATAAGAGAGAAAAGATTTGGGGTTGGAGGAGGTGTCTCCAATAAATTTCTCAAGTGGGATCCAGAGCAATAGTTACAGACATGCTGAAGGCCCTGGCAGAGATGATCAGAACAGATAAAGCTCTGGCATGAGACTACTTAGAAGAAAAGGCAGGGGAACTTCAAGGTCAAAGCTCTTCTCAGTGGTTGGCAGCTGTGTGAAAATCAGCCAAAGGCTGTGAATAGAAACTTGAGTTGCTTTTAAGGCTGTGACTAGGGCAAAGGGTCAAGTCCCAGGAAGTAGAATTTCAACTAGGAACTGGGTATCTCCTCTCGTTCACTAGGGACCAAAGAGGCCAGCTGAAATAAAGAGTGCTTTGAACATGTATGGGTGAGGAAGAAGCCAGAATCTGGCCAAGTCACACACAGAGTCCATAAAGCTTTCTTGGTGGTGGTGGTGAGGTGGATTGGTCGGGGGCAAGTAGAAATGAAGCCACATGACAGAACAGAGACTCTGAGGTGAATAGCATGGTTTGGGTGGAGCCAAGGAGGAAGAATTTGCACCACAGTCCTAGAGCTCTTCCAGGCAATATTAACAATGGAGGAACTGGGAATGGTTGAGGTCGGTGCTGAGTTGGAGCTGACAAAGCACAGCAGCTAGAGCTAATTTAGCTTACTTCTACCTCACCCTCTTACCAATTTAAATAACCATTGCATTAAGTCAGTTATATGGCAATTATTATTTATAGTTCTGTGTGCACAAAACACTTTAGCAAGATTGACCATGCTAATCTTTGAAATGTCAGCTTGCAAGACTGGGCCTGGGCAACCATGATTTCTGTGGGATTGCCACTATTCCCAGATAAAATTGAATCATTGTGTCATCCAAGCTTTCCACAAACAAGGTGGTTTATGTTGAACATCTGCTTTGCCCAGGGAGTCTAGAATTTGTGTCCAGATCCCAAAAGAAGACTCTAGGCCTTTAGTCTTGGTAAGCTTCCTTGGTGGACAGTGTCCCATGTGTGTTGTCACATCTTGGTGTTGGGACAATTCAGTGCACCCTACATGCCTGTGTGGGGAAAGGACTCTCAGAAGCTTCCTGGGTTCCTCTAGGTCTTACCCCATGCACCTCTTCCCCTGGTCAGTTTTCTATTGTGTCCATCCACTGTTGTAACTCATAGCCTCCACTGTGTGCTGAGTCCCTTGAGTCCTCCTTGAAAGCCATGAGCCTGGTACCCCTGACACACTCTGCCTCCTCAGGCATTAGGCTAGCACATGACATGGAGTTGTGGATCAATTTAGCATTCCTCCATATGTCATATGTCTATCTGCCTTATTGGATGAGAATTCTCTGTTAAGTTTAAAATCCTGCTATCTTGTGAAGTCTACGTGTCCTATATACCATACACACAAAGATACACTCTTCTGCAGATTTCTGGCATAGAGAGTATGTAAAGTTTGCATATAATGTGACAGAAATGGCTTAGAGCATTCTGGAATAGTGAGAATTGTGTCATAAAGGTACTTAGAAATAACCAAGTGGAGTCATGCAACAAACGCTTCGTGTGTGTGTATAGGGAGAGAGAATCTTCCATCACTGCTTTACTCTCCAGATGCCCGTAGCAAGCACAGCTAGACAAGGCCAAAGCCAAGGACCTGCAACTCAATCTTAGTCTCCCACATGGGAAACAGGGGCCCAAGGACTTGCTCCAGTATCCCAGGGTGCATATTTGCAGGATGCAAAAACCAGAAAGAGAACTTCTGAGACTCAAACCCAGGCACTCAAATATGAGATGAATGTGTTCCAAGAAAAATCTTAACCACAATGCCAGATTCTCACTCCATATACCCATTTTATTTTATTTTTTCTGCTCTCTTCTAACCCAACTTCCCGAGAAGAAGACACAGAGATAAAATAATGGAAGTCTTACATACTGAATAAATACTAGATATTGTTCTAGGAACTATAGCATTTTAAGCTTCTTCTGACTTTTTGCTATTTAAGGCTTTTGATTAACATATATGACTTCTAAGGTTTCCGTGGGGTACTCATCAAAACTTCAATGCTCACAGACATCATTAACCAGCAACTAATATGTCATTCTGCTTATCCTTCCCTTGGTTTTGAAGCCTATCAACCAATTAGTCTTTAGCACACTAGTGTGCATTGTAGTCACAATTCTAGTCTCTTGGTAAAAAATGGTGAGATCCAATTGGTACACTGGTAACCAGGAACTGAATTAAGAACAAGGATGTTCAGAAGAGCATGTAGCTCACACAATGAGGCACAAATTCTTCTCTGCCTGAGGTGGAGAGGAGGACACAGAGAAGAACTGATAGGCACTTTGAGGATGACCTTGATTTCCACAATATTGCAATCCAAGCTGATGCAGTTAGATTTGATAAGAAGCTGTTTTCCTCTGAAGATTTCCTATAATTCATATGATTCATGTTGGTGTCACGGTGGAGACTCTATGTTATCAGAGCCTATGTCAGTGTGGAAATCCACCTAACTATTTTGCACACAATCTCAGGGTAAAATCTCACAGTGAGTTGTGGAAATATAAGAAGGAAACACATGTACCTCCTCTGGTGACTGCTTTTGGTTGCGCCTGCTTGATGTTTCAGGGTGATGTCCTTCAAGCTCTCTTGGCCTCATCCCAAGGAACTTATGCCAAATTTCCCAATAGAGCAGTAGAGATAATATCAAGGGCTACAATTCTGGGGCCTGGTTTGACAAATGGAACTCTTCAAGGTTGGCTGAAAACACTTTAATCACAGTGTGTGGGTGACTTTTCCAGCTTCAAGGATAGTGGATACAAAGGGTAGTGGCATTACCATAGCAGCTAAGTATTTCCATGGAGAGTCTGTAGCAAAAGGAGCTTCACCAGTAGCACAGCAGGTGCAAGATGGAGAAGAAGCCCAGAGCTTGTGGGCCGTATGAGCCTAACATGGGTCAGCACTCTCAGGTCCAGGGCATGCATTTGTGGATGATGGTGGAAAATGGCCTGCAGCAAATGAGGTGAATGAGCATCCAGGGATATCCTGAAGTCACAGGAAAAAGGCAGGGAAACGACTTGGATTCCCAATAGCCTTCGGTTTAAGCCTCAGAAAAAGCATGGAACCAGCATGTTCCTAGCCATGCAACAGCTTGGGAAACCAAGCATCATGTCTGAATGGGAGTGAGGGGGGTCAGGGTTGGCCCGACAGGCTCAGTCAAGTCACCTGCTGTAGCTTGTAAGCCTTGATTTCAGTTTCTGTCCACCTAGGGTCCTGGCCTCTTCACAGAGCCCCATATCTTACAAGTGAAAGACCTGGGCTTTACCTGTTGTTGCGGCCATGTTGTGTTTTACTCCCTTGTGTATAATAACAGGCTCTCTTCTTCAGCTCACTGCCCCCTCAACCACTCTTGTGTGTTTTCTTTCCAAACAATTAATTGTTTCCCTTTGATCTGTAGACATGTTCTGTCCCAAGGAACACAACTGTTGTCTTCTTCAAAACTACTCTGTTGCTCATGGTAGGGGCATGACTCCTGTCTCTGTTTTGGAGTTTGGGGTATCATGGAATGTTGAAAGAGTTTTTGAGGTTTGGGGTGCAGAGTACATTTGTGTAGGACATACTCATCCCAGGACTCTCATAACTTAAACAGGTCATTAGTTATTACCCTAAGCCCATAAAACCCCAAATCCTGGCTGGCTAGGACTGGAAGCCATTTGCAACAGTTCTGCCCATGGGAGCCAAGAGGGAACTTAAAGAGATGCAGAGAGAAGTACAAGTTTGGTAGCAGAATTTCAACAATGAACCCTGACCCCTGGCATCTACGCTCTGTGCTCTTTCTGTACTGTCTGACTCTCACAGATCTTGGTGGCCTCAAAGTAGCCTCTCGTCACGTGACAGTGTCTTAGCATAGATGTAAGATTCCCAGCGACTCTCGTCAACCACCCAGGATTTCATCGTCCCCTCTTCTCTGACCTTGTTGAGCCAATATCATCCATGGGGTTGCTCTTGCAGTTGTAAACACAGAATAAGCCCTGGCTCCAGCCTGTCGGTGGAGTCAGGCTCAGGTCAGCCTAAAGCAGGCTGCTTTAGGGGAGCAAGTTGCTAATACTTCTTTGTTACCTGAAAAGAAATAAACTGCTTCTTCTCTGTGAGCCTCCATTTGTCTTTTTGAAAAGTGAAAGACTTGTGTTTTTCATTTTACTCCAAGGTAGATGGGAAGGCCCCAGAAACCAAAGGTTGGGCTGAGCTCCTTCTCCAGGTCCTCTTCCTATGTTTCCCTTGCCCATCAATTGGGAGACTTTTGATTAGATGAGATCACAGGAACTTTGTGCAGCAGACGCTTGGGGCTGAGAAAACAGAGCGGGCAGCCAGCCTGTTCAGGCTCCTGTGAGTGCTGAAGAGCTGTGGCGCCACCTGCAGGGGACCTGCTGGACCACCGTGGTCACCATCCCTTTCATAACAGGTGCATCTGGAGTAGAGGAGCTGGGACTTGCACCTGCAGTCTGGTATGGGTTACTGGTGTCCCAAGCGGCTGATGAATGAAAGGATATGGGTTCTCTCTCACACCACTTCCTGTTTCTGCTCACAGACCAGGTGATCAAAGTCCATTTTGCTACACATGTATGCCTCTTCTTCCATCCTCAGTCTTGCATAGTGCTGACTGATTTTTTCAGGGAAATCTTTCTCAACTCTTCTCCCATCATTTCCCCCACAATCTTTCCATTTGCTTTTACAAACCTAAAATAACTCCACTGTGGATAAAATATGTGAATAGCATCTTATGCCAAGAACAAAAAGTAAAATTAAGTTACATCAAACCTACTTTCTGGATTTTTTTAACCCAGGGAACACAAGTGTGTTACTCAGGCTAACAGGACAGGAGTGGCCAAGTCTAAGGTGGAATCTTTATAACTTGCTGCTGATGGACTTGGGACAATGGGCAGCACTATGGATGTGCAGGAAATAGTTAAGTCTGTGATCCATAGGGCCAGAAGAGCTGCATAAAGTGAGCTTGGTCAAAGTCTATGAAGTCCAGGTAATTGGGAAAGGTGTCCTGTTTGGTGCTGTGGGATCACCACCATTATCTTTTTATTTGCTCAAAAAGGAGAGACTGGAAGTGTTGTGTAGTGGGCAATGCCATCATCCCATATGGGCACTGGTGTACGTTCTGGTTTCTCTACTTCTCACCCAGATCCCTGCTAACGCTCTTGGAAAAGCAGTGAAAGGCGGCCCAAGTGGTTGCGTTCTGAACCTGAGTGGGAAATCCTGAAGAAACTCCTGGCTCCTGGCTTTGGCTTGGTCCATCCCTGGACATCGTGCTACCTAGGGAGTAAAACAGTGATGGAAGCTTTACTTCTCTGTCCCTTCAATTACATAAATGAATATGTGAAAGGGCTTGGTGTGTTGAATCTGTAAAGATATCAGGAAGAGCGTAAAGATTCAGATCAGACATTGAACTCCGCTTTTTTTCACCGAAGACCTTGGGTTGAACATACAATTGCATCTAACAGTAATGATCACGGCTGAAGGCAGGAAGGGGAATTGCTGAAACAGGGAAGATAGACCCTCTCATAAACAGGGAAGGTAGACCCTCTCATAAATTTGGGGACCTGGCAGACATGGCTCAGATCTCAGCCTTGTAGCTTTATTGCTCTTTTTCCTCATGACTCCAGGAAAAAGCAATTTCTGAAAGAAATATGGAGAGTGACAAATCTAAATTGGAAGCTCTCTGTCTCAAGTCTGCCTTTCAAACAAATAAAACTTTGAAAACGACTTGTTTGGGACTCTAGTTGGATAAGTGTTAGTATTCTTCCAGAAATTATTTTTTGCATGGAATCATGGTGAGAGACCCACATCCATGTTCATGGAGTATACACTTGAAGAGAAACTTCAATAGTTAGGTATCTGTGAATTGCTAAGGCTCGGAATACAACAGGAGTGATGTTCTAAAGAGAGCTACTTAGAGATCTGGGACCACTCCCATTGTCTCACATAATGCACACAGATCATATTCCACTTCTAGTCTGGACAAGTTCTCATTCTCATCTATCTAGCAGAACCAAAGGTTCTTCTCTGTTGCAGAAATAGTAAACGATAAAGGTTAAAGAGTGACACAGTTGGTAGCTCTGTTTCATAACAAAGACATTTCTCGTTTGATTTTGTTCCATTCTCTGTTCTGTCCAATTGTTCTATTGTTTATATCAACACTACCTGATCTTGATTGCTCTCCTCGGGTAGTTCATCCCGGCCAAATAGACAGATTCAGCTGAACTCACAATCGCAGGGGGCTCTTGGTTTTGATGGATTTTGTACTTCATTGCAAACAACCAGATTCCTTTCAGAAGTAATAACTTCTGTCTAAAGCTGTTGCCCTGATGTTGGTTGCTCTCTCCCCGTGATCAGAAAGTGGCGATCAAAGTACACAATACCTCTTTGAGTGCAAAGAATTGACCTTTTGGACTTTTAGAACCATTTTTCCCTCCTAAGCACACCAATAAATCTGAGCAAGTGAGCTTCAGACAATTTATGTCCATCTTTTAATTCCACCTTCCTGTGAACGTCTCTGAAGTGTCCTCATATTCCAACAGTTGGCTCCACAGCTTTGTTTCGCTAGACTCGGCCTGCTCTGTCCATGGCCTTTTTGACATCAACCTTTCTTTGCTAAAGCCCGACGTCCCCTACTGCTTATCTCAGTGTGACCCCTCTTTGTCAAGACGCTCACCCTGGAAACCCACACTCCACTCCCATAATGCCTCGCTCAATTTCCAGCCTCTCTCTTCTTCTCACCTTGCCTACGTCTTTGCTTCCTTCTCCAGCCCCAAGCACCCAGAAGATACCCACTGATAAACCTGGATCTGTTGTCTTCAGGAGTCTGGAGGCAGCTGCTGAAAGTCTGGGCCACTGCTGGATGAGGTAGAACACAGCAGGTGACTGTTCCAAGCTGAAGAGTAAAGAAGAGGTTCAAGGCCAAAAGTTAACCTTTTAGTGAGAATGTGTGTCAGGGTAGTAAATACATAACCAGGCCACAGCAAGGTTAAAGTTGAAGTGAACCTGACTGGGGCTCAAATCTTTATCCAAGTGAAGTTCGTCACAAACTTACATGTCAAAATAAGTTGGTTTCTTATTATTTCTTCAGTCACATCTTAGCTACTGTCCTTTAAAGAGGCTTGAGAGTATATGAATGACCAAAGCTCTGGTGTTGGAGCATAAACGGCTTATCTGGGAGCTGGTGATGAGTGGGAAGAGGGCAGCCACAACCTAGGAAGCAACAGGCATTAGAAAAGGGGTTCAGGCCAGAACCATCTGCTGGGCCATCCATGCCTGCCCAGACAGTCCACGATGACAGTGGTGAGTGAAGAAGCGATTTAGCACTGTAAGATGAAGCCTGGGAAAAACCAAACATATAAGTACACGGAAAATTACTTAACTCTGCACAAACAGTCTTGTGGGAGTTGGCTAGAAATCATTAATTCTTTCAGATCCTCTGCGCTCCTAACCCTGCAGTAGCCACCTGTCCTTGTTACAACTGCAGCTAACATTTAGGAAGCACTTATGTGCTGGGCACATTACATGCATTATTTCACTTAATCCTCACAGCAGACAAATGGGGAAGAAATATTATCCTCACGTTTCTTTAGAGAAAATGAGGTAGTTCAAGTTGCCTGAAGTCCTTTAGCAGCAATGAGTAGAACTGCGGTTTGAACCTCACCTACAACCACCACGTGGAACTCAGAGGCTGTTTGGTGGCCATGGCAGTGGGATTCGCCTGCCTTTTAGAACTGCTCCTTACTATAAAAATATCTGATTATCTACTCAGGACGCATTCTAAGATCCATTGCTACTTGTGATCTTGACACTAGATGGCAGCATTACCTCAAAGATGCTTTCCAAAGTAGGCACCCTGGAGATTTCCTTCTTCCCAGGTACTAGCCTTTAGGCCACGCCCATGCATAGCTCGGACGTCAGCTGGCCCGCTCCCCGAGCGGACTTTCCATTTGGCACCCCAACTCTCCCTTCTGGAGGACATTGCGGTGGGGTGGCAAAGCACGAGCACACCAGATTGGAGCTGCGCTCGGCAGTCCCTTCCTCCACTGTATGTCACTTCATTTCTGTAGCCTGTTTTCTTCAAGCATCCCCGAGGCCATGAGAAGAAAGTTAATTAGTACTTGTCAGGTGGTCCACAGGAGAATGGAGGGCTCTCAAGTTTGAATGACTTCCCACCCTGAGAGCTTTATCATCGCTCTGAGCTTTGAAATATCCTTTCTTCACTTTCGTATCAGGTTTCATCGTGTTAGTCTAAGTGAATTCATATCAAAGGAAAGTAACAGGACGACAGGCAGAGCTATCTGAGGTGTTTTTACATCATCCCCTCTTGAATACCAGAGAGTGGCTTCATGGGTAAGACGGGTCAGCCATGGGCCTGATTCTGAGTTCTACAGGGCAGCACCAGCGACTTGGAGAATGATTCAGGATAGCGGTGTGGGGAGATATTGGCTTTATTCAGGAGACCCTGGGGTGCCTACTGAGCACCTGCCTGATTTTGGTGAGAATAAATGATGGATCATTCCTGAGTAGTCAAAACCTAGCAGCCTCCTGAGAGCACAGCTAGTTCCCCAGGCAGAGAGCAATGCCCAGATCCCCCACAGTGGAGGACAGGGAGGGCTCTCTGGCCTTCCTGGGGCCCACTGTTGTGTCCTGGTGTTCACATCATTTGAGAGACTCCGTGTGAATGGT
This sequence comes from Ochotona princeps, assembly GCF_030435755.1. Lineage (NCBI taxonomy): Eukaryota > Metazoa > Chordata > Mammalia > Lagomorpha > Ochotonidae > Ochotona > Ochotona princeps. The sequence continues at coordinate 101,904,247 of NC_080833.1, read as the reverse complement.
GAACTTTGGGGTGTGGACTCAAGTCCTGCAGGGTTCAAAGCCTACTTGACTCTTGAGACTCATGATCAGTTTAACATTAACAGTGAATTGTTGAAGTTCAAAGACAAACTAGCCAAGGACAATGTTAAGTCAAGCCATGGGTGGCTCTCCTCTTTCTGCAGCCAGCAAGTCCCCCTGAGGTGGCTGCCCCGTGGCCGCGCTCAGCACTGAGGGGTGAGTCTTGAAGAGAAATGGGGAGACGGCCTGAAGAGAAGCCCGTTGGAGGCCTTGTTTTTTTTTTTTTTTAAAGATTTATTTTTATTTTTATTACAAAGTCAGATATACTGAGAGGAGGAGAGATAGAGAGGAAGTGGAGCTGCCGGGATTAGAACCAGCGGCCATATGGGATCAAGGCAAGGACCTTAGCCACTAGGCCACGCTGCCGAGCCCCGTTGGAGGCCTTGTTATTGGCCAGTGACTTTTGTCATGGCTTGTACTGTTTGCTCTTGTTTTTAGGAAGGAAATGAGTCTCTCTGCAGCAGAAACAGTAGAAGTTTCGGGACTGGAGGCAAACTAAGTAGCATGAACTTGAATCATGAACCTTGCCAAGATCATGGAGAAAGTCAGGTACTACTAGATCCAGGACAAGCGACAGACTTTCCATGGTCTACTGCTGACTGAGGTCATGAGCAGTGGTGAGGTCACGTGGGATCCACCATCAAGAGCCTGTTGACATCTCATGTATGCTTTTGTAGTCCTGGAAAGGTTTGGGCTGAGCCAGCAGTAAGCTAACTTACACGTTAGTTAGGTAGCAAGGGAGGGGTGACTGGACCAGCAGAGACAATTTTTTTCTATTGAGAAAGCAGCAAGGTGCTCCTGGAAGTCACCTAATACCATGATATTGTTTGTGTTCAGGCACTGGGTTCCTCACAGCTGAGTCACAGTAAGATGTACAGATGGGCTGGTGGTTTTCTTGTTACCAATAAAAGCTAAGTAAAAGTGTCTAATATTATCCTCAAAAAAAAAAGGCAATAAGAACATTGGTAGGGTATTTACTATGTGTCAGACATACTGTAAGAGTTTCTCCCCACGTTATAGATAGGAAATTGAGGATTCAGATAGAGTAAGTTGTCCAAGAGCTTATGGCTAGTAACAGAGCTGGGATTAAAAGCCAGAGACTCTAGTCCCTGAGCCCATGCTTACTTACCATGTTTTCAATTAATACCGTGGAGAGCTACTTCCAGGCCCCCCGTGGAGGGAGAGATGACTTCTGACTATCTGGCAAAGGAAGACTGCCCAAGTAAACAGCTGTTTCAGCTGGCCTTTACCATTAATCAAATTCCATGCATATCCTCAAGAAACTGAGCCCACAGCTCCTGTTCCAATATGACCTGGGGTGTGGAAATTCAATAGAGGCCTTGGCCTTCCTGGCCTAATGCCTACAGGGGCTGGGGAACCAGTGGCTGAGCTGGAAAGAATGTCTCAGAGATGTTCATGTCATGAGGAAAGGAGTAGGAGCTCACTGGCTGTGTTATGTACTTTTGTATTTCTATAATGAAATGTTTGAGGCTGGGACAGGCACAATGGTTAGGATGCCACTTGAAATACCTGCATTCCATATTATTTGAGTTCAAGTCCTGGCGCCACAATCAATTCCAATCTCCAGCTGGGGCACACCTGGCAGACATGGGGAAGCCTTGCCACACATGTGAGAAACCCAGATTAAATTCTTGGCTCCTAGCTTTGGTCTGGCCCAATGTCAGCAATTCTGGTCTGGCCCAATGTCAGCAATTCCAAGGATTCAGGAAGTGGGCTAATGGTAGAAAATATCTCTGTCTGCTTGTCTCTTTCTCTCTGCCTTTCAAATAAGCAAAACACATCTTAAACAGAAGTTAGAAAAAGAATAACAACAACAGACGAAATGCTTGAGGCTGTGTAATCTTATTTTTTTAAAAATATTTACTTACTTAAAAGACAGAGATATATTCCCTCCACTGGTTCACTGTAAATGGATGAAATGGCCAGGGCTCGACCAGGCCAAAGTCAGGATCTCCATCTGTTTCTTCCATGTGGGTGGCAGGGCCATGTTTGGGCCATCTTCCATTGCTTTGCTAGGTACATTAACAGTGTCACAAGCACCTGTAATTTAACCCACTGTGCCACAACAACAGCCTAACTTTATAAAAAGGTCTGTTTTAGCTCATTTTTCTGGTACAAAGTCAAGGAAACACGCCTGCAATTGCCTTGTGGTTGTTGGAGTCCCAAGGCCTTTTAAGGCATTATCTAGCAAGAGACAGGCAGTGCCGTGTAGGTCTTCTGGTCTCTCTTCCTCTTCGTATTCAGTCCTGGGTGCTCCAGGCTGCTGATCTTACCTAATTCTAACTAGCAGACCTGCCTTTGAAAAATGTGGTTGTACCAGGCTGGACTGCAACACCCTTGGTTCCAGTGCAAGTCGGGACTGAGAACGGAGCCAGCCCAGCGATAGCAACCACCAACTGATTGTGGCGATGGACTATGCTGGAACCAGTGCTAGCTGGAACATGCGGGAATCTGATCTGGGAATACCTCTAAGTCTCTTTGGTGATCTCCCCAATCGAACTGCTGGACTCAGAGCCCTGGCTAGGAGAGGACGGAGGACGGAACAGGTCAATCAACCACCTCAGTTAAACGTTGGGCAGCGAAATACTGGGCAAACGAAGACTCAATGATGGACTGTGACAATCAGTGGCTTCTTCAATGACCTAATTGAGCTGGGAGGGATATGACTGGCAGCGATCCATAACTGGAAGACTATTAAGACCACTTGAGCAAGTATCTCAGCATGACCTACATCTGGGACCTTGGGCGGGTGGGAGACTGGGTGGGGATTCTCCCTCAATATCCCCCTTCACCTCAGATACATAAATAATATAATAAAAATATATATTAAAATTAAAAAAAAAAAGAAAAATGTGGTTGTATTGCTTGCACTCTCCTAACATTCGGCTATGGGGATTACATGTTAGCGCATAAACCTTGGAAGACACTAAAGCCATACCCAAAGAATACCATGGGTTGACTTTTGTTTCTGCTTGCTTCAAAAACACTTTGGTTTTAGACCTCTGCCTTAAGTTGGCTGTTCCTTCTTTCTAGAATGTTCATATCACATCTATTCGTGCCTCTCTATCCATGGAGCCATCCGTAGTCCTGCGCACAGCTGAGTGAGTGTGTGTGAAACCTGTCGCACTGTGTTCCAGCTGCTCTATAACAGCAGTGATGGTAGACATCGAGCTCTCACAGGCAGGAACCATGCTCAGGTCACAAATGTGTCTCGTGGGCGGCTCTTCTATTTGGCCAGAAATGGCAGTAATCATTGGTCATACTTCAGGCCTGTTTGATCCATACGTTGCTTAATCCACACCCTAGAGTCATGGGTTGACCATAGCTGATATGCTCCAAACTCAATAAGAGACACTGTATTACTGTATTACTGTATTACTGTAAATTAGTTAGGGCCAGAGGAATGAAACAAGAGAAGGAGCAGATAAGGCAGGAACGGAAATAGAACATAATTATGGCCTCTCAGTAGCCTAAACAAGCATTAATCGCTTTTTTGAGACTTGTGTTAGAACTTAAACATGATAAAAGAAAAACATTTTAAATGAGTAATGAGTTTGGGCATTTTCATTATGCCAGAAAATGTCTTTGCTCTTTCCAATCACCCACCCATAGAGATAGTTACCATTCTGGTTCCTACCATAGCTTAGTTATGCCTCTTGTGAAATCAAATGGTTGGAATCCATGAAAATATTTATTTACATGTAGATTCTTCCACTCAGTGAAATACTCCTGGGATTCATTCACGTTGTTGCTCGTGTGCATAGTTCATTCTCTTTACTGCTTGGTACTATTCCATTGTACAAATATATCACTTGGTTGACCCATTTACTTGCTGGTATGCACTTGGGTTGTGGACATTCTTATCATTGTTGCAGTTATTTTTGCAAACCTATTTTTTTTCCCATGGATAAATGCCTAAAAGTAAAATTGCTGAGTAGCAGAGTAAGTGTATAATAGGTTCTCAAGAGAAGCTGTGGGCCCGCCTTGCATGTGCCGGGATCCCATATGGGTTCTGGCTTGTATCCTGGCAGCTCAACTTCCCATCCAGCTCCCTGTCTGTGGCCTGGGGAAGCATAAAGGATGGCCCAAAACCTTTGGACCCATCACCCATGTGGAAGCTCCTGGCTCCTGGCTTCGGATCAGCTCAGCTCTGGCCATTATGGACACTTGAGGAGTGAATAAAAGATTTTTCTCTCTGTCTCTCCTTTTCTCTGTAAATCTGACTTTTCAGTAATAAATACATAAATCTTGAAGAGAGAGAGAGAAGCTGTATTAGTTTGCCCTTCCACTCCCCCAAAGTAGAAGATCTCTGGTTATTTCATTTCACTCAGGTTTTATTCTAACTCATAGACAGAAACAACTCATAGACAATAATTAAAGAGAAGAGTTCTTATAACCATAAAATCGGTTCTTATAAACTGATTTCACAGGGCCTTGTGCCCCTAGGGGATGGTTTGCACTGAATAAGGATTTCCCCTTTGTTGGACTTTATGCCCAGCATGCAAATTCAGGAAGGTTATTCAGGAAGCAACCAGCAAGGAAGGCGGCGCTCACCAAGCAGGATCAAACCCAACAACCAATTTGATGACAGGTCTTCAAGCCAGATACCCATCACACCCAAGAGTGACTTTGTAGTAAGTCATTCTCCGTTCCCTAAGAGTAATCAGTGAATTTATTTGCAGTCTGTTAGCTAATTGTTCCCATACCAAGTCCAGATCAGACCTCAACGCCCTGAATGGCATTGAAATTTCTGGACTGTATTATGAAACAGTTGATAAACTTCCTTGCTCCTATCTTACCAGTAACTTAGTTTTCTCAAGATTGAAGCTTATGTCTGAAGTTCCTGAAACAACATGTGAAGGAAGCATCAGAGGACATGACATAAATGCAAAAAAAGACAGGACTCCACAGTCAGGACAAGAACATTCCACGCCAGGTGCACAGCTCTTGGCATGTCGCGTCACCGCCCTTGGCCTCCGGCAACGTGAAGGCAGAGTGGGAACGATAACTGCGCTTTCTACTCCTCGAGTGCAGCGGCAGAGTGGAGGAGTGGCTGAAACCCAAATGTGACAGGGTTACAGCTGAATCCTCGCTCTGCCCTAGGTGTGGCAAATCTGGGCATAACTGGCCACACCCAAATTTTCTTCTCTGTAGGAAGATAATAATACACACCTTGCAGTATTGTTGTGAAAATTGTTAGGTGGTGCCTATTCAGCATTAGCACCATGAACGTTTGGTCATTGAAAGTTTCTGGACTAAGCAGGCTACTTATCAAAGTTACCCAGGAGCACCAGTGGCAAAATGGTGGCTTCACTCAGCTGACAGCCAACCTTTGTGGGGTGTATGCTACCAGATGGGCTGTAATTCATAACCTGAATGGCAGTGTTTCAGGTGTCTCAGGGGTTATCCCTCATCAATATTAAATGGCAACAAACTAACTCTAGCACCCATCTCCCCTTTCCTCCATCTCTCCATCCCTTTATTTCTCTGGCTTCTCAATGGGTCTGAAATTCTAGACACTCCCTAAGTTCCTTCTTCAGTTGATTCCTGACTTCACTTTATGTCTTGTTCTTTGTAACTATTCTTACTTCTCCATTTGCCTTTGATCCAAATGTGCAATGTATCATTTATCTTGCATGAAGATTCTGTTTTTTTTTTAAATTTCTTATCACCTAGAAATAATCAGGTAGTCTGTTATTTATTTGCGAATACACTTTTATTCTGATCTTTACCTGTATTTCAGCTTTTCTTTTCCTGAAGTGCTTGTATGGGTTAGCTTCTGATTTTCTTCTCTTACATTCCAAACTTCTCTTACATGCCCAACTTGTTTTGTGCACGGGTAAAGTGTGTGATCCAGTTAAGTATCCTTGTCTGTTCACCTGTGAATATGTACATGTTGAAATACATATGTTACCATATAATACTATACTTTCATCTTTATATTATGGGTAGGATAATACATTACATTTGAAGGAAAGCTCCTGTAATTCAATTGCAGGATGATACAGGAGCCATACTAAATATGTAAAAAGAAAGCATTGGGTCTGGTCATGTAGGGAACCAGTGTTGTGCAGATGAACTGCAAAACATCTCACTCCTGTGGTTTTTCTCTTCACTACAAGCAGCCCAGCTAGAGCAGGAGGTGTCAAATGGGAGTCCTGCAGTGTGGAGCAAGATCCTGCTGCGACCCTGGTGACCATTCATTTCCCCTTCTCTACGCTAGAGGCCAGCAGCGTCCCAGGACACTGTCTTGGTCCTCTGGGAGTGTTCAGAAAGTGTAAGGAAAGCTGCAACCAGAACCTACCAGGTGAGATACAAAGTGTAACCACAGATCCCAGCTCCAGCACTCACTCACCCACCCATGGAGGACATCTGCTGGAGACTGACCGTAAATATTTACCTTTTATTAAACATGTCATCACTGTCATTCAGTCTTGAGAGCACCCACACAGAAGCCAGGGGCCACAACTGAGGCGACAGGGAAACAGTGACACTGTGATTTCTTCTGACTCTTGGAAAAAAGCGCTTCTCCATGCTGTCATGTTCTTAGCCCTGGAGCAGCTTAGTCTGTGCTGAGCCTCTGTGTCTCGGTTTTGCAGACTCGAGCACTTTCTAGACGTGAAAGTATGTCCTCTCTGGGTCTGCAAGGAGCTGACAACATTGGGAGATGCAAAGACACCACAATCACACAGTGCAGGGCTGCTAGGTAAAGCTTCAGTGAGATTCTTGGGGAATGAGAAAACCACCAGCTGCATGTGGCTACTGAGCTAATTTGCTAGTGTGCCTGATGAGCTGTTTCAAATTTTGCTTAATTTAAATAAGCTAACATATGGCTGACAGTTACTGTATTCAACCGGCAGAGGTAGAGTAGGAGAAAAAAGAATCAATCCACATTTTCCAAACGCCAAGTTCTGGTGCTGGGTGTGAACAAAAGGCCATTGCAAAGAGACTGTGGAAAAGGGGGTTGAAATGTGAAATAAAAATAAAAATAAAAATGTGACGTCTATGCATATGAGGACTCTTTGTAAGAAGCAAATGAAAGTGCAAGTGACAGAAAATTATGTATCTGTTACAAAATATTGCAACAAAATGAATATACCTTTTGCTTTTATTTTCAGATGTTATTTACATATTTGAGAGGAAAAAGAGAGAGAAGAGGAAGGATGAGCAGAGAAAAGAGAGAGATGGAGGGAAAGATTCCATCTGGTGATGGAGGCAATGGCTGCGGCTGGGCTAGGCTGGGGCTAGACAGAGCCCAAGTCAGGAGCAAGAAACTCAATCCAGGTCTCCTACATGGGTCATTTGAGCCCCCAATGTTGCTTCCCAGGGTAGGTTTTTGCACAAAGTTCGAACCAGGAGCTAGAACCCAGGGTTAGATGCAGGCTCTCCAACAGAGATTGAGGCTATCTTAATTGGGGTCTTAACCACTAAATCAAACACCTGCTCCTTCCTTAAAGATGCAGACCTCCATGAATAGTTGCGGATTGTCACTGGCCATCACAACTGTCTGCTATTCATTAGTGTGTCACCCCTGCCCAGGTATCCGAAGTCTCTGAGCTTTAATTGCTTCATCTTTTTCTTTTTAAAAATTTATCTATTTTTATTGGAAAGTCAGATATACCGAGGAGGAGAGACAGAGAAGAAGATCTTCTGTCTGATGTTTCACTCTGTGAATGGCTGCAATGGCCGGTGCTGGGCCGATCCAAAGCCAGGAGCCAGGAGCCTCTTCTGGGTCTCCCATGTGAGTGCAGGGTCCCAAGGCTTTGGGCCATCCTAGAATGCTTTTCCTGACTACAGCATCCACAGGGAGCTGGATGGGAAGTGGAGCAGCCGGGATTAGAACCAGTGCCCATATGGGATCTTTACACATGCAAGGCAAGGACTTTAGCCACTGGGCTACCACACCAGGCCTGATTGCTTCATTTTTAACAGAACAGCAATTTGTATTTTTAAAGATGGGACTTTTTATAATTAATTAGCATAATGTGCGCAGATGACTGGGTGCTGCACACAGCCTTTTGTAGGCCGGCTTACTCTTCCGGCCTCCGCAGACCTGACCCTGCTACGACTCTTCAGCAGGACAAGACATGGTGCTTCCCATCTTGCCTACAAGCTTTCTTTCCTCTCCTCATCAAAGCCTTTCTGAGCTGGGTCTTATCTCCTCACAGCTCTTGTTTCCAGAAGTGATGAAGTGATTCAAACTAGGGTGAGGGGCAAGTCTATAAACACTGCTGCACTCTGCTATTCCATCACACCCCACAGCGGCACTCCCAACCCCCACCACATCCATCCCCACCCACCCAGCTTCTGGGCCGTGAGCAGGAGTGCTGACTCCCAGGCCTGCAGGTAGCAGCCCCAACAGGCTGCCCTCACCACGTCCATCCCCAATCCACCCAGCTTCTGGATTGTAAGCAGGAATGCTGATGTAATTCCAGTGCCTTCCCTCTTCTGTGTGACTGAGAGCTTAGGAAAGCACATCCCTTTATCCAGCGGAAAAGCTAATTGTCTAAGAATGGGAAGCCCATTTTCCACACCAGTGCTTGGTTCAAGGAAAGTGATGGGAAACGTGCCTGGAGCGTCTGCAGAAAATTACCTGGTTCGTACAAAGAGCTGCTGCCGCATGTATATAGGAAGCAGCATGCTTGTGACTGTGAGGGGAGCTGGCTTGGCTCAAGAGCAAACAGACTGAGAATGGCAGAAGATAAATATATAGAGACCAGGGCCCCTGATGATGCCTGAGGGGCTGCGACAGGTGATCCTGGGACACTGTAACTTGAGAAGTTTTGTAACAGGACATCCACTGAAGATAATTAAGTATCCTTTATATCCGTTCTGGCCAGATTTACCCAGAGTCCTGCTGGGTGCTGTTGGGTTGGGTGTGAAAGAGAGATGGATATGACAGAAGATTCCCAGTGAGTATAAAACCCACTGCAAAAAGACACAGAAATTATTTTTTTTTAATTCTGAGGGACCAGTTTTGTTAAAGAGGCAAGCAGGTTAAGCTGCCATTGGTGACACCCAGCATCCCAAATGAATGCCAATTCAAGACTTAGTTGCTCCGCTTCTGATGGATTCCTACAAATGTGCCTGGGAAGGCAGAAGAAGACAGTCCAAGTGCTTGGACTTCTGTCACCCAGGTGGAAGACCCGGATGAAGTTCTGGGCTCCTGGCTTCAGCATGCCTGAGCCCTGATCATTTTGGCCATTTGCAAAGCAAATCAACGACAGAAGACCTCTTTTTCCCCTTCCTATGTCACACTGACTTTCAAATAGATAAATATTAAAAACAACAACAACAACAACAACAACAACAACAAAAAAACAAGACAAGGGGTTGGTGCTATGGCGACATGAGGTAAGCCACCAACTGCAGGGACCACATACCATATGGTTGCTGGTTCAAGACCCAGCTGCTCCACTTCTAATCCAGCCTCCTGCTAATGTGCCTGGGAAGGCAGCAGAGGATGGCTGAAGGGTTTGGACCCTAGCACTCACACACAGGAGATGTAGAGAAAGCTCCTGGCTCCTGATTTCAGCCCAGCCCCACCCACTGCAACAATCTGGAAAAATGAACCAGCAGATGGGAGAGCTCTGTCTCTCTGCTTCTTCCTTTTATTCTGTAAAGAACCCAAGTATCTATGTAACTGTGTCACATAATACAATGTAATTAATGAAGTTAAATAAAAAAAAAAAAAAGAACAGATCAAAGTCAAAAAAGAAAAAATAATAATAATAAATCTTAAAAAAAAAAGTTCTTTTAAAATAAATAAATACATATTTTTAAAAATCCTTTAGGGATTTGATGTAAATTCATGGCAAAAGTAGAAGTAAGGCAAAGAGCAGAGTTGGATATAGTTCAACCACAGAAAAGACTTGCAGGCCTCTGCCTTCTTCCCTAAAGCAAGGCAGCTTAGTGAGCTCTCTGACAAGCCAAGCAATGGCCCCATTGAGTGGGTCTTCCTGCTCTGAACATGGCAAGCGGTAAGCAGCAGGGTGGTTGGAGCAGGATGCAGCGAAGGTAGACTTTGTTCCTACGAGGTCACTCCACGCCCACGCTGTTTTCCAAGTCTCTATTCCCTTAAGCCCAGACCAAGATCTTCTCTTCCTAGTTCTTTGCTTTTCTTGGGAAGAGTAACACAAGATGGGGAGGAATAGTGTTCTCCAAGTCTGGCTCTGGTTCCAACAATGGACCTTTTTGCCTGGGTACAAGGACCAAAGGCCATTGTGATTTTCCTTTTCCAGCAGCCTGGTACTACCTTAGGCCTCCCCTGGTCCCTGTGCCTGCATCAGTTGCTTTAGGCCGTGATAAATGTCTGACGCATTGAGGAAGAAAGTTTGGGTTTTGATAGACTTCCTGGTTCCTTTGCCCACTATTGCTACAGTGACAATCATTAGAAGGAACAGCTCCATAGTTTCAAAAGATGATGCTACTGAGACTTAGGAATGGGTGTCAGGGTGGTGTTTCTAAAACTAGTCTAACTAGTTTCTGCTTCCACCTCTTACTGGTTGTAGTGTCTTGGCCAAATTACTTCAGTTTCCTCCTTTGTTTAGAGGTTATTAAGAAGAGTAAATGGTTGGGGCCCGGCGGTGTGGCCTAGCGGCTAAAGTCCTCGCCTTGAAAGCCCTGGGATCCCATATGGGCGTCGGTTCTAATCCCAGTGGCTCCACTTCCCATCCAGCTCCCTGCTTGTGGCCTGGGAAAGCAGTTGAGGACGGCCAAATGCATTGGGACCCTGCACCCGCGTGGGAGACCTGGAAGAGGTTCCTGGTTCCCGGCTTCGGATTGGCGCGCACCAGCCCGTTGTGGCTCACTTGGGGAGTGAATCATCGGACGGAAGATCTTCCTCTCTGTCTCTCCTCTTCTCTCTGTATATCTGACTTTGTAATAAAAATAAATCTTTAAAAAAAAAAAGAGTAAATGGTGACCAATGTATCTAAAATATTCCTTGAGTGATGGACACTGAATAAGCACTTGAGCAATGTTGCTGTGGCTCTAGAAAACTAGAAACGAATAGTAGTGGAGGGAGGTGATAATTCTTCGATGTCCAAATGAGCACATGACTTAGAATTCAACTTTTTCAACACTGAAAGCCTTCCTCAATTTTACTTTCAGATTTTCACTTTCCTCAATTTTACTTTGAAACTTTTTAAGATAAGAACTGTCTGCAATCATTTCCTATACTACCTCAATCAGCTTTGGTTTCTACATTCAGGGTTTGATTCTCAGGTTTCTTCTTGAGTTAGAGCAGAATGACCTCTTCCTAAATTTTTTCTGCAGTCCATTTTTGGATGTAATTCTCCCATGATTTTCCACTTGCTTCACCTGCTACTCTTACTCAGTCTCTCTTGCTGCTCCATCTTCTTCTTCCTGGTTTCCAAACATTGGCATGCCTCTGGATTCACCCCAGCAAGTTCTTCCCCACATCAGAAGGAAATGCTGTTTCCAGTTGTTCGACCACCTTCCTCACATGTGTCCCAACATCCAGTCAAAACAGGAGGAGCTAGACAGTGATCTGCCCACCTGTGCTGTCAAGCTCCCCAGGAATTGTTTGTGGCTATTTGCCCTGACCATGCCTCAACTGGCTGCAATGCCACAGACAAAGTGATTTGGTGTGTGAAGAAAGAGCCAACTAAACTTACAATGAGTGACATCAGTGTTGTTAGGGAACCGTGTTTAAAAACTTCTCTTTCACATTTTCCTTTACTTTTCCATTTTCTGTACCGCATCTGCCTTATGTATGGGAGTCCTATTTCAAGCCCTGTGACTTCATCTCTCAACACCTTCAACACCCATGCTACTGAGATGAGCAGGGCAGTGAGTAAATGTTTGGAGAACTTTAGTAATAATCCATGCCTAACTAAAAAAATCTCAACTTGAGGGGCCAACATGGTGATTCAACCAATCCTCTGCTTTGCAGCACTGGCATCCCTCATGCGTGCTAGTTCTGGTCCTGACTGCTCTTCTTTCGAACCAGCTCTCTGCTTAGACAGCAGAGGATGGCTGAAGCCCTTGGGCCTCTGCCCCGACATGGGAGACCTAAAGGAAGTTCCTGGTTTCTGGTTTCTAATCAGCTCAACTCTGGCCATTGCAGCCATTTGAGGAGTGAACTAGTGGATGGAAGATCTCTCTTTCTCTTTGTCTTTCCTTCTCTCTGTAAATATGCTTTTCAAATAAAAAAAGAATCTCAACTTGAATATTTCACTTTGGTGCAAATGACAAAAGAAGCTTGGGTAAAGTGACTGAACCACACCAACCTTCATTTCAGAGGCACGAACATGAAGCAGGAGGGAGACAAGAAGGTAGGGCAGACATACAGCATCTCCTCTAAACTCTGGTTCTACATTCGGATGAATAACCCAAAGTCCCCTGCCTTTATTATTATTTTTTTTTTTAAAGATTTATTTTATTTTTATTACAAAGTCAGATATACAGAGAGGAGGAGAGACAGAGAGGAAGATCTTCCGTCCACTGATTCACTCCCCAAGTGAGCCACAATGGCAGGTGCTGCGCCGATCCGAAGCCGGGAACCAGGAACCTCTTCCGGGTCTCCCACGCGGGTGCAGGGTCCCAAGGCTTTGGGCCGTCCTCGACTGCTTTCCCAGGCCACAAGCAGGGAGCTGGATGGGAAGTGGAGCTGCCGGGATTAGAACCGGCGCCCATATGGGATCCCGGGGTGTTCAAGGCGAGGACTTTAGCTGCTAGGCCACGCCGCCGAGCCCCTTTATTTTTTGTTTTAAAGATTTATTATTTTTTATTACAAAGTCAGATATACAGAGAGGAGGAGAGACAGAGAGGAAGATCTTCCATCCAATGATTCACTCCCCAAGTGAGTGCAACAGGCCGGTGCACGCCGATCTGATGCCGGGAACCAGGAACCTCTTCCGGGTCTCCCACGTGGGTGCAGTGTCCCAAAGCTTTGGGCCGTCCTCAACTGCTTTCCCAGGCCACAAGCAGGCAGAGAGCTGGATGGGAAGTGGAGCTGCTGGGATTAGAACTGGCGCCCATATGGGATCCCGGGGTGTTCAAGGCGAGGACTTTAGCCGCTAGGCCACGCCGCCGGGCCCCCCTGCCTTTATTATTAAAAATTTTTTTTACCATGAAAAATGAGACTGAGCTTAAGATGAATCAGGATGGCATATACTAAGTCAATAGATCCCAGTTCGGATTCTTGGTATTTGGGAGTGGTGCGAATGAGAGCTCTAGTGTTTACCTTTTGTCCATTTTAATTACAAAAAATAGCAAAGTCATAGAGATATTTGCTCTTTACTTTCCAGGGAAGATCTATGAGATTAACCTAGTGGCTGCTTGCTGGAGCTCTGCGATGAGAAATACTAGTTTTGCAAATTAAAGCAATGTCCACAATTCCATATGAAAATAAATGTAAGGACTTCCAAACCGAGACGTGGGCCCCAAAGCTGCATGGAGCCCTGATGAATGAATAGAACCACATTACAAGGTTCTCCAGAGAGCAGGGTAAAAGTTACCGATCATCTTCCTGAAATATACCAGCAAGAATGCAAGCCTTAATTAACGAAGCCCAAGGTTGATTTTTCTTGCTGCCTTTTTCTCTGAAAGACAAATAATAAGAAATGAATGAGGTTGAAAGCAAATGAGAACCATATTGGGAGAGCGAAGCAAAGTCAAACTTTTGGCTGAGCTGGTTGCAAAGAGCTAAAGTTCTTTAATCATCTTGCTGGAGATGTAGCCAAAAAAATGCAATTTGAAACACACAACACACACACACATGCACACAGACATTTCCACACCCACACCCTCCCTCTTTTTCACTGTAGATGAATCAAGATGGTGGAGACAGGATATGATGAGAACCATTCCTGCTTTCCACCTACTTTATAAAAGGCTCCGGCAATCAGTAATCTTTGCTGCCATGGTTTGGGGGAATCCATCTATCAATTCTTATTCTTTAAATGTTCATTGTGCATAGGCTGTAAGCAGCTAATATGCAGCTGGATTTGGTAATAGAGTGAGAATATGCTAAATGGCAACCTATAAGATTCAGATTCTCTTAACACATGATTTTTCTAGAAAAAGATGACTGCACTCGGGCCTAAAAGAATATTATTATATCTCAAGGTGGGAATGGGATGAAAAACAACAGCTTTATTTGAATTAGTGCAGTCTTTTGATAGTTAGCAAACAGATCAAACACAGGTCTCTTTTACATTGGGGTCAGCCTGATGAATTTTATAAAGAGGTAGAGTTGATGGCTGAGTGTGCAGGTGTGATTTTAGGATGAGCCAGGGCCTCCTGTCCTACTCCACCTCAAGTACTCAGAATGTAATGCTTGAAAATTCATTGTAATCTGTTTTAGCAGACATGGAAGACATATCTGTGTGATTTCATGCATGTTAAATGGGTGAGATGTGGACTTTTCTGATGGAATGTAACTTAGGCTGATATTAACAAATCTGGAATACTGTAGAAATATTTTCTTCAAATAATGATGTTTCTTTTTGTTAAAGGGAACCCAGTATAACTCTTGACCTCTTCCACTCTGTTACCTGCCAAAGGTAGATGGGGCATCATGACTGGCTGTTGTACATGGGCATTCTCGGCTCAGCTCTGCTAGTTATATGGGGAATGAGCTGCTCATAGACAAAAAAACATTTTATTTTCTTCTCATTTGGGATGTAAGGGGGTGGTCTTTTCCCCTTTGGAGCTTACTTGGCTAATAGCTGTAGAGACAGCTCCAACCTGGCCTCTAAGGATTTTTCTTTTTCTTTTTTTTCCTCTCCATTTCCAATCCTTTGTCTTTTTAGTTAGTTTTTACAGAATATGGGCAAAGAAGGGAGCTATATTATGTGCTTTCTCAAACATCAACTTCTTGGTTCTAGTCTTAGCTTAATATAAGTAATGAGGCACCCTACTATGATTCATACAATGCAATGTTACATCGAGTTTTTTTTTCTAACCAATGAAGTTTTCATAGAAATCTCAGTTGCTGATTAAGTTATAATTTTTAAGGGCTGGATATGCATAGAATTTCTGATTTTTGAGCCCTCAGGATCTTGCCCATTTCTTGGGAAGGTAAGTTCTGGCAATGGGCTATGACTTCTTGCATGAAGATTCTAGGGGTCTTTTGGAAAAGAGGGACTGAGATCATGAGAATCAAAGTTACAGTGATTTGTTGAAGGTGGCTGATGGTGCATCTAAACCAAAGTCAGGGACAGGGAACATCTATAAAGGCCCTGCAAATGAAATCATCTTTCAGAAAAAGGGACTCAAGATTAATGGCCTGGAGTAAATGCTGGGCTGATAGATCCTGAGCAGGTTAACAATGACCATAGATGCTACTAAATCAACAACTGCAAAACATGTAAGAATATTTAGTTGAAGAATTTGTTACTAGCCAAAGGTGTGGTTGACCCATGCTGACCCCAACTATGTGATTCTGAATATTTCTTCTGATTACATCAGACGTGAAGTATGTGTCAGCTTGCTGGATATGGATCTTCCAGAGTTCAGCTCATCTCCATTGACTTTGGCTGGGGTGGCTCAACACAATTTCCCAAAGATGCAAAAGACTCCTTAAGAGTTGACACACTGGCACTGATGTTGTGGTACAGTTAGTTAAGCTGCTGATTGCAGCACTGCCAATCCATATGAGCACCAGTTCAAGTCTCTGCTGCTCCACTTCTAATCCAACTCCCTGCTAATGCACCTGGAAAAGCAGCAGAGGATGGCCCAAGACCTTAGAGCCCTGTGCTCACATGGAAAACCTGGAAGAAGTTCCTAGCTATTGGCGTCACTGTGTCCCAGCTCCTCTGGCATTTGTGGCCATTTAAAATGGAAGGTTCTTTCTCTCTCTCTCTCTCGCTCTCGCTCTCGCTCTTTCTCTCTCTGCCTCTCCTCCTCTAACTGTAAATCTTCCATTCAAATAAAAGTAAAATAAGTCTTTTGTAAAAACAGAAGTTAATGTCCATTAAAAAAAAACAGAATTGACACTTTGTTACTTTTTCCCTCATCTCTGCTGGCCAAGGCGAGTCACATGGACCTCCTGAGTTTATGGAGTTAGGAAGCATACTCTGCCAGTTTAGGTATGCATGTGTGGAGGGGAACTCCAGGGTCATATAATAAGTGGTATGGATTTAGAAGGTGAAGAAGAACTGGAACTAATAATACAATCTGTAAGAGTGAGGGAGGGTAGATTTGGGCACAAAGAATATGGTGGGAACTCTTCCAGACAGAAGTATCTAGGCCCAATATTTGTGTTCTGGAGAATTACGACTATTAAAGAAATGGTTGGGGCCCGGCGGCGCGGCCTAGCAGCTAAAGTCCTCGCCTTTAACACCCCGGGATCCCATATGGGCGCCTGTTCTAATCCTGGCTGCTCCACTTCCAATCCAGCTCCCTGCTTGTGGCCTGGGAAAGCAGTCGAGGACGGCCCAATGCATTGGGACCCTGCACCCGTGTGGGAGACCCGGAAGAGGTTCCAGGTTCCCGGCTTCGGGTCGGCACGCACCAGCCATTGCGGCTCACTTGGGGAGTGAATCATCGGACGGAAGATCTTCCTCTCTGTCTCTCCTCCTCTCTGTATATCTGACTTTGTAATAAAATGAATAAATCTTTTAAAAAAAAAAAAGAAATGTGGATTCAAGATTTGGGTGCTCATTTTGTATAGTAGATTAAGCTGCTGTTTGCAACCCTGAAAGCCCATATTGTACAACAGTTCAAGTCTTGGCATTTGTAATTCATCTCCCTGCTAATAAGCCTGGGAAGGCAGGGGATGATGGCTTAGGTACTTGAGTTCCCATCATTCATGTGGGAGATCTAGATGGTGTTTCTGGATCAGAAGTGGAGCAGTCAAGATTGAACTGGCACTCATAAGCGATGCCATTATTGATGGTAGTTTGCCTTGCACAGAGCCTACCCACCCCCCACCATAATATTTTGTGGCCTAGTTTTTCCTTCTTCCATTCTCCCCTCACCTACTCCTGGTATGTGGGATCTGCCACTGTCACTGCTGTGTCCCCACCTATCCAAAGTGTGGAGTCTCACAGGTAACGAACAGAGAAAGAACTAGAGATACTTCAGGCAATTCGAGAGACCTGATGCAGGTGTAGCACTCTTGCTTGTTCGCCAGGACGCACAGCATCCTGTGCCTCCAATGCATGCTCATCTCTATTGAAGGAAAGGACAGCTCTGGTGCTCAGCTGATGACTAGTTCTCAGGGGGTCAGATTATCAACTCCAGGAAAGAGGAGATGGCAAAGCAATTCATTGGTTATATGGCGGGAAAACTTGAACACTATGTCATGGAAAATGAACTTTAGATAGGTTAATTATATTTATTGTTATGCAAGTAACATCATAACTATGGCTTAAAAGTCATCATGGGCGGTGCTGTGCTGCAGCAGGAGGGGTCGGCACTTGCCACAGCAGCATCCCATCATACAGAGCGGGTTTGTTTCTCATCCGACTGCCTGTTCCCATTTTCTCAGGACCCCGCCACCCACATAATCAAACTAGCCGCAGTTCAGGCTCCTCTCTTCAGCCTAGTTCAACCCCAGTTGTTGCTTCTATTTGGGGAATAATTTTGTCTCTCCCTTTCTTTCTGTTGCTCTGCCTTTCAACCAAATAAATTGATCTTTTAAAGAAATAAAAGTCATAGAAACAAATGGCATGATGGATATGTTGTTCCTTCCCATCCCAACAATGTGTGTTTTAGGGTCAGATACAAATCATGTAATGATGATTATCAGAGTATGTAACTTATTCCCACTTGTCTTGAATTGTGGGAACAGAATATATACGTCATACCGTTATCATGATTATATGAGATTGTGTATGAACATATAGTTGGCATAAAGTTGTCCCTTAAAAAACAACAGGTAATGCAATGATTCTTTGTTTTACAGAACACAGAAACAGGTAGATGAAAAAAGCTCTTGTGTCTTGCTTTACTTTCTATCTTCAGTTTCATTTGAATTGCTACAGAAAAATAAGTGAATTACTTTTGAGTAAACCCAGTTAAACTCATGAATTTCTCAGTTGTTATGAAGTTATTACTATTATGATAAACAACTCAAGCCAACATTTTCTTCTGCCATTTTCTCTTTGTGCTTGGTTTATCTTTGTTCTCGTGTGAAGAGTACTGTTCAACACAATCATGTGGTTTGCCCACACAGTGTTGGCTGGGCTCCTATTTCTCTGCCCTGGCTCTGTGTTGGCCTATTGTTCCAAATGTGTCCTATCCTGTATCCATCTCAGGTACCCCATATACACCAACAATCCTTATAGACAGCTGTGTCATCTAATAATTTTTAAAGGATTTATTTTGTTTATTTCCAAGGTAGAGTTACAAAGAGAGAAAGATAAAGAGAGAGAGAGATCTCTTTATCCGAAGCCAGGAGTTTCTTTTGGGTCTCCCACATGGGTACAAGAATCCAAGCAGCTGGGTCATCCTCCACTGGATCTGGATCACAGGGGAGCAGCCATGGCTGAAACAGGTGCACATTTAAGATGCTGGTGCTGCAGGTAGTAGCTTAATGCACTATGCTACAGTAATGGTATCCCTCCCAGAACAGTTACCTTGTTAAAGTCTTATCCCTGGACTATATTCTGTGTAGTATTCCTTTGTGCTAACTCTAGGGCCTCACAGACTTGCTCTCCCACAGACAGCTTTTCTATTTCACTCAGGATCATGGAGAATTTTCAGATAGCCATTCATTCTCTTTGAAAACACAGGAAGCTTAGTACAACTTCTGGCTGCATTAGGTCATGCCAACATGTCTCTCTTCCTGCTGATCTGTAGCAATGGGCCAGATTTGCATCTCTGGTCATCACACAGGGAGCAAAAACACAGGTCTTCTCCATTCTTAGATCCCAAGCTTAAAGAGAATTCTTGTGTGTTCCCTTGACACACCTGTGTTTGTGATTTTAGTATGGGGAGACCTTGGAAAGATGCCCAAGTTCCATACTGCATCCATCTGTGCCTCTATTTCCTCTTCAACTGTCTTCCCTCGACCCAGCTTAGGAGTTTGTCTGTTGGCTTAGAATTGATGAGGACAAAGATGGAGGGAAGTTGAGACACAGCAGCATGCTCCTAGTTTCTTTCACGTGTTCTATCGTGTTTGCGGACAATGCCTCTAAAGCCACATCCTTTGCTGCCCTTGATTGATATTTCTGCAGGGTTTGGACTGTGGTAGCTCTTCAGGGTACAAGTGAATGATGTATGTGAGGACATGTGTGGAGAGCCTGGGCATCCCTACTGCACACTATCCCATACCCAGTTACTACCATCGCCTGTGCATTGACCTTGATGCTAAATGACCAGGGAAGAGTCCAGATGTTCCTTTTTAATTTTAAGTGATCTTGAGCACTTAATCCCTTTGAGGCAATATTTTCTTACTTGGAATTAGGGATAAGGATCATAATAAAACCTTCCTCTCAAGGTTGTTACAAAAATTAAGCCAAGTGATGTTTCTGAAAGTGATTATTACAGCACAGCGAAGGTCATTAAAATCTCAGGCATAGTTCTCCCCTGCTGCGCACACTACTAATTGTGTTATCAGTGGTCATATTGTTATCAAATTGTTATCAATGGTCATATAAATAAAGTAGAAAGAGAACAATTAACTGTTTTCCCAAGAACCCTGCTCATATTTCTCACATCACTATAGATGCTAAAATGAAATCTGGCAAAGTTGGCCATCTGAGTAGACAATTTACAAGGTGAATAATCCTATGATTTTCTGGTGTTTTAAACTAGATCATAGCCCACCATGATACAGTGAGAACACAGGGAGAATGGCCAGGAGGGGAGCTCTCAGCAGAAAACAGACCAAGTTGGCCCTTGGACTTACAGTTTCCACACCAGGGCGGTGTTTGAAATCCCCTGATAAGGATTTGATTTGAATTATCCTTTTTTGATTCCCATTAGAGCTAAGTAGATATCATTATCCATGATCATAGCCCACCATGATACAGTGCATAGTAAGGACCTGGCACTGTTGTGCATGGCTGATACGTATTAAGTTACTTTCAGGCCAAGCAAAATCAGGAAAGTGAAACCGAGCTTTGATCTGATGTTTGACAAAATAACTATCATGACTTGGTATAGACTGGACTCTGTGCCTCTGAACTGTGTGGCTGAGCCCCAGTGTGATGGTCTCTGGAGATGGACTCTTGGGGAGAGCATTGGATTTAGATGTGGCTGGAGAGTGGTACTGCAGGCAGGGCAGGTGGCAGGTGGGAGTAGGATTGGTCACCTGACAATAAGAGACAGCAGAGTGTTTACCGTTTTCTCTCCCTGTCCAGCGAGAACACACCAGGGCGGTGTTTGAAATACATTTCTGTTGATTAATCTACTGGTCTGTTATAGTTGGCTGTGACAGTCCAAGGTGACTGACCCAATCTCCTGATCTTTTTTCTCCATGTTGGCTGGCTTCCTTCAGCCCCAGGCAACATTGATTTATAGAGCGAGCTTTCTCTCGTACATCGAAAAGTCAAAGCAAATAACATCTGTAAACATTTTTATTCCACCCACCTTGGAAACAAAACCTGTCAAATGAGTACCAAACCTCACTCCATTTTAAATCCATCTTCACCAATTGCATTGTGTATAGGAAGAATTTGGTCAAGATTTCACTGGTTTTCAATTATGCAGGTGGCAAAGAGGTGTTTTCCCCCATGTTTTTGAAAGAAATTCAATCAATTCTCATCGTTTCTATTGAGTTTTAAATTTTTCAAAAACAGTACCCAAATAATTCTTTTCTTTTTAGAGATTTATTTATTTTTATTACAAAGTCAGATATACAGAGAGAAGAGGAGAGACAGAGAGGAAGATCTTCCGTCCGATGATTCACTCCCCAAGTGAGCTGCAACGGCCAGTGCGCGCCGATCCGAAGCTGGGAACCTGGAACCTCTTCCACGTCTCCCACACGGGTGCAGTGTCCCAATGCATTGGGCCGTCCTCAACTGCTTTCCCAGGCCACAAGCAGCGAGCTGGATGGGAAGTGGAGCCACTGGGATTAGAACCGACGCCCATATGGGATCCCAGGGCTTTCAAGGCGAGGACTTTAGCTGCTAGGCCACGCCGCTGGGCCCCAGATAACTCTTGGTTTTGAATGATATTCAAATGCTGATGTAGCTTTTTGGGACCTGTGTGACATCCAACATGCATTTGAATTTTGAGAAAAGGTAATATAGGAACCTGACATTAGTTAGGATGAAGAAAAAACAGGATTGGGACTGTCTTTTCCTTATTCCACAAGAATGAGTCCTTCCCATTAACTCAGTAATTTTTGTTTAGGGCCTCCTAACATATCTAAGGGTATGTACTTACTATTCATGCTAAATAAATGCTCATGTAATAAATAATAATAATAACAGTAGTGATAACAATAATAATAATGTGGGTTGTTAGTTTCTATTCTAGAAATGTCAGGTGTAAGAAATACAATTTTCATGATTTTTACAAAACTGTTTACCTTACAAGACTATATTATGCCATAAAACCCAAATATGACAGAATTTAGATTTTTGTCTCAGACATGAACACACACACACACACACACGAGGAAACTTCAAGGAATAGCACACAAATGTAGTCAAAAGGTAATGCCATTTTCTGTGAACTTTTTGAAGCCCTTCTGTCTAGTTTACAGAATTACTATTATTATTTACTGACGTTGAAATAGCTAAACTTCATTACAACATAAATTATTCACATTCATCAATGTACACAAAGGCCTTTATAAGTGATTTTTTAAAAGTGCAAGACTGCACTTTGATTGGAGACATATGCTGATTGATTTCTTGCAAGGCTGAAAAAAAAAGTCTAAAACCAATAGTTCAGCAGTCTATTCTGATTTCCAGGGCCTTGTTGTCACTGACATATGAGCACAGCCCCTGGGGCAAGGCCTGCAGTTAATATTCTGATGTCCAGCCTCACCCCAAATTTATTTTTAAGTTCAAGTCCTGTAGTTCTCTAGACCAAGGCCTAACAAGCTGTGGTCTAAGAACAGTAAGTATGGCTTCTGTGCTTGTAAAAGGTGGCTCACAGAGGATGAAACACAGCATGAACTAACAGACAATGCCACAGACACCCAATGTGGCTTGCAGAGCTGAACGTATGCCATCCATAGGCCTCATGCAAATGCTTGCCCACCTTGCTTTAGACTGCAGCCCTGTCCAGGGAGAGCTCTGTTTCTGATGGTTGCTCCTGGGAACTTTGACTCTGGAATCAGACTGACCTGGGCTTCTATTCCAGGCTTTCCACTGTCTGTCATTGAGTCACCTACTAACTGCATGATGTGAGTGTTGCCAAGAATTCCAAGTCATCCATTAAATGGGGGATGTGCCCACCATGTACGGCTGCTATGAGTTTTCAGGAACATTTGGAGAGGTCTCTACCTGGCTGATTCTCCATGTACCATGCAAAGAATTCGTATCTCTAATTCACCCAAAAGAAACAGAATCCCACAGCAGAGAGAGCCTACTTCAGACTGTGCAGGTGCAGAGCAGTTGTTGGACTCTCCTAGGGCTGGGGAAGCCCAGCAGCCTTGCAGACAATGACCTGGTCATGCCAAGAACACAGTTGCATTCAGTGGTGCCCTGGATTCGAGTCAGAGACATAACCTAGAGAGGGACCTGAGGCTTTTAACTAACTCTTCCACAAGGTTTTATCTGACAGAGAGCTATCAACCCCCATCAGAACTCTACCCTAGAGTCCAAAGGTCCCTTCCATGGTCTAAGTCTGGACTCTATACTCCATAGCCCAGTTCTGTGAGGCCGGAGAAGCAGCTCAGTGTTATGACTTAAGTCATGAGGGAGGAAAACCAGGCAGAAACTCTTGGGAGTGGAACAGGGGAGATGCAAAATGGAGGAGTTCAAACCCAAGACCTTGAGAACAAAAGGCAGAGAAAATCAAAGTACCAACACCAAGGCCAAGTCTAGGGAGAAGCAGTCAGAAATGAGAAGCCACTTGAGCTTAGAGAGGACACTGCCCTGAGAGAAGAGAGCCTTTGGAAGCTGCTTCCTGTGTAGCCAGCTGGACCTTGGCACATGGGACACACATCTGTTCAGACACAGATTGGAAACCAAAGTTTCATCTCCAACTGCATGCGTATGCATTTTTTCTGAGGGCAACTCCTCTTAGCTTCCATATAAGAAGTCCAGCAGAGCAGTGCCTCGCACATGGTAGAGTTCAAGTCTTTGTTGACATGAGCTGAAGGTCACTGTCACAGGCTAGCACAGAGGGTTGGGGTAGGGAAGAGGGGTGGGATGAGCCTGGAGCCTCCACAGCTTTGCTTCACTTTACATTGCATTCAGAACAGTAAATAATGCTTAGAATGCATTTTACAACAGCAGCACACACATTTTAGTATCCTGGACTCAGTCCAGAGCTGCAATCAAAATTCTTTGCTTCATACAGTCACATTTCCAACACTGTCCACAAAGGCCATTTCCAAGTTGCGATGGATTGTGAAGCAGAAAATGTCGATTTGTTCTTGGCCCCACCAACAAATCGCTCTGGGGTGCTAGGTTCCTGAACAAGTTGTCTGCTGGACTCAGCTCTCAGTTATTCCACCTGGGGAGTGGGAATAATAAACTCCCTCATTTAAAAAAACAGAAAGATGGATTGGAAGTGGCGTTTCAACAGTGATTTTTCTGGCTAAGTAAGGAAAATGCTATGTATTTCACAGGTGCTTGAGGGATGAAATCACACATGTGTCAAGTCTTCATTGCTAGGAATCCAGGAGAAATGCAGAACATGACTGGGGAAACTCATTGTTATATTGTCTGAAGGGGACTGGCTAGGGATTTTTTTTAAGAAATCACTATTTTGGGGCCCGACGCAATAGCATAGTAGTTAAAGTCCTCACCTTGCACATGCCAAGATCCCATATGGGAGCTGGTTCTAATCCCAGTGGCCCTGCTTCCCATCCAATACCCTGCTTGTGGCTTGGGAGAGCAGTCAAGGATGGCCCAAAGCCTTGGGATCCTGCACCTGTGTGAAGACCCAGAAGAGCTCCTCGCTCCTGGCTCCTGGCTTCGGATTGGCTCAGCTCCAGCCATTGCGGCTGCTTGGGGAGTGAATCATTGGACGAAAGGTCTTCCTCTCTGTCTCTCCTCCTCTCTGTATATCTGGCTTTCCAATAAAAATAAGTAAATCTTTTAAAAAAAGAAATCACTATTTTGTAGCTCATGTCAAGAGGAGGTAAACATTATTGCATCAGCTAGCTTTAGCAGGAAGCAGGAACCCCCCAACACCCATAATAAAATGGCTCACCCCACCCTAGTCTTCGTTGTTGCTCAAATCCTCTTTTCCCTAGGGTCTTCAAGTCTGTTGAGTTGTGGATCCCACCACCACTCCGGGCTCCACAGTACCCATGCACAAGGCTGTTCCTGCAGAGTATAAGAAAGACCCCACTCAGCACCATGTCTTACATTGGGTCCAAGTCTTAGTCAAGCTGGAAACTCCAGAAATCTTATCTCCACATAGTTCAGCTAAGGGTCTGGTATACCACAGTCACCTGGTGATCTCTGTCAACCGAATGAACCAATGTGGTTACCAGGTAGCTCCCTTTACCCTCCCGTGGTGAAGACTGAACTGTGTGCACATTAAAGGAACTTGTAAGAGGCACGCAAAGCTGTAGGGAGTTTACAGGAACACCACCAACACTTACTTACCACTTGCTGAATGTGACAGGTATGACCAGGTGCATTTCACATCTGCTAGCTTTTTAAATCTTTATAATAATCCTCTATGATTATCACTCCCATTTTACAGATGAGGTCACCAAGGCCCAAGGGAGGTTTGGAACTTGCCTAATGGTTAGGATACAGGGTGAGGTGGATGCAAACAGAATAATTCAATATCTAATCCCCTTAACCACTGTATTGTAATGCACTTTGATGACATAGTATTGCTACTCAGGAACAGACTCCTGGAGAAGGGACTGTTGTGTGCCCTGCGACTCTGAGCCCTTTGCCCAGCTAGCATGGGAACATAGCATCACTCAGTTTCCTGATAACACTCCCAGGATAAGTTGGGTCTGGTATTTCTCTAAGTAGGACACTGAAGCATAAAACAATCAGGGGGTCTTAACGGTCACTAAGCAGGCCCCTGCCATGCTACCTGGGCATCTGCGGTGTGACCATCTGTACCAGAGACACTCACCCAGCTTGTGGCTAAACCCTTTCCTTCACCAGGTTCCTTCTTTCCCCAAGATTGACACTGGCTACCACACCCTGCCATTAAGTAATAAACACCTGCTACATGTGAGGAAACTCAAACACCTGAACAAAAAAGCCAGATGTAGAAGAGACTGCAAGGAACATTTAATCCAAATGCAGAAATGGAGGCAACTTGCCCAAGGTCCCCAGATGACTTGACAAGCAGAGTGGGAACAGAATCCAGCTCTCCTGCCAAGACATCTTCTGGGCTTTAACTTCTCCATTCCCTGCGGGGCCATGGCTTCAGGAAATACTTAAGGTCATACTTGGTATGACCTTTCCAGTCTCCTACCACCCGATCCTGTGGTCATGGCCATAGTTCTGTTTGATCTCCTGCCACCTGGCCCTCTGGGCCTGGGCACAGTCCTCTCTGGTCTCCTACCTCCTGACCCTGTGGACCTGGGCACAGTACCCTCTGGTCTTCTACCACCTGGCCCTCTGGGCCTGGGCGCAGTCCACTCTGGTCTCCCATCACCTGCCCCTGTGGGCCTGGGCACAGTCTACTCCTGCCCTCTGTATCCCACCATGTGGAGTAAGACAGGCCTGTAGCATCAGCCACTCTCCCCAGGCTGGTAGAGAAAGGATTCTCAGTGAGCCATCCATCCCACCATCCCCCTCCTGCTCCTCGCCTGAAACTTAATTAATCATGTTTGCATCTGGATCCAGACAAGACAATAGCAGAGATGTGTTTTTAGTTAGGAACTGAAGCTGCATTCACAAAGGAATGTTGATTAGTTAGTGGTCGGTATCATTTTTCATGCCTTTTTAAGTTACAAAAATTTTCATATCAAAGCATTTCTCCCTGCGCCGCACGTATCTATTTCTCATAAGTGCATTCTGCTGGCATAATTTTCTTTTCCTTCCTGCAGGCTCTGTTTATGAGATGATCCATCAGCTTGTCTCAGAGTCTCCACACAGCCCTTCAGCAACCGGAGGCACTCCAGGTGAGCTGCGCACCACACAGCACACAGCCTCTCCCCATGTGGAAGCGCACAGAGAGAGGCAGCGGCTTTGGCCAGGGTGTCACCTGTCATTGATCAGGGAAACCAGAGGTACCCCCTGCACAGGCACCAAGCTCTTCCTCTGGCTTGTCTTAGGCTCGTGTTAGCCAGACCACTGCTTTTGAGAGCAGGAAGCTGACCTACAAAAGCAAAGACAATGCCCCAGAGTTCGTCTCTACCCTCAAAGGGCTACAGGAAAGGTCACATTGAATGCTGCAATTCAGTCTTCACTTCTGCACCAGGAAAATGTCCTCAATCTGGGAAAATCTCCTAATGCAGGAAGCATGTCTTAATGTGTACAACATGCCCATGTGTGTAGAACATGTCAAGTCACAGATGGTAAATCATGGCAGATAAGTAATGTTGGAAATACGTGGCAGAGCCGGAAATCTGTCTGCCTCACCAACCTTCAAGTTACACTTCCCCTTCAGACAAAGGTGATGGAGCAGTCATGGGGGGCAGGGAGGTGCCTCTTCCTTGTGTTCAGTGCCCCCTCTCTGCTCCACCCCAAGCCTGGCTTAGGTACCAGGTGTGGACTCTAGCAGGACTGACCAGCTCAAAGACGCTCAGCTGGAACTCACCTTTCTCCCACCTGATTTCCTAATTCCACAGGCCCAAGGGGATTGGAGGGCTTATTACAGAAAAGGCTTTCAGGGCAAAATCCAAACATGCAGTAAGTATGGGAGGTCACAGTAATCTCCAAAACAGCTTGAATTTGCTGAGGTTATGTTGAATTGGTCATGGCACAGCCAGTTTTACTTTTCTTTTCTTTCTTTTTTTTTCTTAAGATGACTGTGCTTGATGCAATAGCCTAGTGGCTGTATCCTCGCCTTGCATCTGCTGGGATCCCATATGGGCACTGGTTTATGTCCTGGCTGCTCCACTTTCCTTCCAGCTCTCTGCTTATGGCCTAGAAAAGCAGTAGAGGATAACTCAAAGTCTTGAGACCCTATACCTATGTGAGAGACCTGGAAAAGGCTCCTGGCAATGGAATGGCTCAGCTCCAGCCATTGCAGCCATGTGGGGAGTAAGCCAGCAGGTAAGAACTTTCTATCTCTCCTCTCTGTATATCTGCCTTCCCAATTTAAAAAACAATCCTTTATTTATTTGGAAGGTGAAATGAAGAGAAAGAGGGAGAAACAGAAAGAAAAAGATCTCCCCTATGCTGGTTCACTTACCAAATGGCTGCTCCAGCTGAAGCCAGGAGCCAGGAACTCCATCTATATCTCCTATATGGGTGCAGAGACCCAAGTATTGGGGCCATTTTCTGCTGTTTTCCCAGGTTATTAGTAGGCGGCTGGATCAGAAGCAGGCTTGAAGTGGCCCTGGAACAGGAGAAGCTCATGTCACAGGCCATGGCTTAGCTTCTTCTGCCACAAGGCTGGACCCACCCCTTCAACTTTTTGCCATAGTCTATCCTGATTGTGGCTATGATACCAAAGCTGGGGACTGGCCTACAGTCCTGAGTACCCTGGGGGCAACAAAGGAGCTAACTCACACTCCCAGGTTATAAGAAATAAATGAAATGATTACCTTTTCATTATCCATCATTGTTTCTCTCTTTTAAAAAGATGTATTTATTTATTTGCAAGGCATAATCACAGAGAAAAAGATGAAGAAAGAGGGAGAGAGATCATCCATCCACTGGTTCACTTCCCACATGACTCCAAAGGCTAGGAAGGAGCCAGGAGCCAGGAGCCAGGAGTTTCTATCGAGTCTTCCGTGTGGGTGCAGGGGCCCCTGCACTTGGTTCATCTTCTGTTACTTTCTCAGATGCATTAAGCAAGGACCTGGATGGAAAGTGGAGCAGCTGGAACGTGAACCAAGGCCCAGATGAGATGCTTGCCCTACAGGTGGTAGTTTAACTCACTGCATCACACTGCTGGACCCTGAAGCAGTTATGTATTCAGGAAATAAAGTGCCATGTGGGGGCCAGGCATGGTGACAGAAGTGTGTCACATTGGTTCCCATCTACCCCAAGGCCTCATTGTGGGGACCTGGCTTTGCTTAGTCTCATACTTTATCCCTTTATCCCTAGGACTTCTTCTTTGGATTGACCAAGCACTATGGTGTTTGTTCAGGCTCAGCCCTAAAGAAAAAAAAGTACCCTGCCCATTTTTATTCTCAGGTACACAAAGGGTATAAAATAGTAGTCACCAAATGATAGCTTATGGACCAAAACTAGTTATAAATAAAATTTTATTGGAATGCACACCCTTTAGTTATAGTACGGTCTGAGGCTGCTTTTACCCTGCATTGACAGAGCTGAGTAGTTCACATAGAATCTATATGTATCACAGATACTGAAATATTTACAATCTAACCCACCTCAGAAAATGTTTTCTCTGGTCTAGAATAGCAGAGGTCATGTAGGAAGGTCACTTAGATTTCCAGATTTCTCCTCCAAAACCAAACTACATATTGGCCTTCTCATTAGAAACTTGTTTTGTCTTCAATGCTTGCAATCTTTGCAATTTCTGCCTCTTGGTGGGTAACATCCACAACATCTCAATGGCTTGATAAAAAGCAATGAAACGTTGATGCGCTGAAATCTTCATCCCAGCACACCATACTTTACACACTGGAGGACAAATGCCAGCTCTCAACCTTTATGGCAGCAGATCTGAACCCAGAACTGGTGTTCTTTACTGATTGCATCTGCAGAACACACAAAAGTTGGATCAATTTCACGCTTTCATTTTGGCCTTTTAAATTCATTTTAGAGGCTGGGCGCGGTGGCCTAGCAGCTAAAGTCCTCTCCTTGAACGCACCAGGATCCCATATGGTACGGGTTCTAATCCCAGCAGCTCCACTTCCCATCCAGCTCCCTGCTTGTGGCCTGGGAAAGCAGTCGAGGACAGCCCAAAGCCTTGGGACCCTGCACCTGCATGGGCGACCTGGAGGAAGTTCCTGGCTCCTGGCTTTGGATCTACGCAGCACCGGCCATTGTGGTCACTTGGGGAGTGAATCATCGGGCGGTAGATCTTCTTCTTTGTCTCTCCTCCTCTCTGTATATCTGACTTTGCAATAAAAAAAAAATCTTTAAAAAATTCATCTTAGAATTTCAAATTATATATTTTTTTAAAATATTTATTTATTTATTTATTTGTTTATTTATTTATTTATTTATTTATTTATTTTGTTGGAAAGACAGATTTGTAGTGAGAAGGAGAGACAGAAGGAAAGATCTTCCATCTTCTGGTTCACTTCCCAAATAACTGCAATGACTGGAGCTGAACTGATCTGAAGCCAAGAGCTATGAGCTTCTTCCACATCTCCCACACAGGTGGCAGGGTTCCAAGGTTTTGGACCATCTTCTGCTGCTTTCCTGGCCACAGTAGGGAGCTGGAAAGGAAGTGGAGTTTGGATGTGAATTAAGATGCTGGCGCCTTTAGGTGGGAGATTAGCCAGTTGCGCTATCATGATGGCCCCAAAAGTACACATTTATTTTCACTATAGAAATAGTCCTAGACACACTGCAGAAACAAGATAAACCTTTAAAGATACTGTGATAGCATAAAGAAGTCCTTGGAGGTAATCAAGTGAAATGTAAATAGTTTTATTATCTGGCTGAAAACATGGGTTTCACGTTTGCATCAGGACTTTGGGCAAGCAAATGGGTGTTTGAAGCACCACAGCATCTTGTTCCCTGTATAGGGTCACATCTTCCTCAGCAATGTTAAGCCAAGTTGGCCTGACTCTAAATCCCCCATATTAAGTAGTCCACATTACAACCTTGCTTCCTGGAGAAGCTTGGTGACTGTAGTTTGGCCTGGGGCTGGTCTTGGCAGGCTCCCCGGCTGACCTCACAGGTGCACATTCCTATCTCCAGGTCCTAAACTTTTTTTGTTCTGTTCTCACTGTGATGCTGCTGAGTGAGGGTCTTGAGGTGTCCATGGATGGACTGCATAGCCCTTGGTACTTCTCCTGGGTCTTTGTCTCCTGGGTGGCACCAGCTGTAGTTCAGGAGAGACGAATTGGACAAAGAAAAGGGTCACTTTGTTCACACAACTTGTGAACAAGTTGAGAAGAGGAACCAGCTGACTGTATCTGGAGACTTTCCAACCAACAGTGGGATCTTGGATGAAGTGAACAAATATGCAGAGTTGCAGAGATTTAAACACAAAACAGCCTTTACCAAGAACCTGCTTGGTGGCAAGCCTGTGTACAGTGTGAGATGTTGGGGAATCTAGGATACTGATTTGTCCTTGCAGGTGCAGCCACAAGGCTGCAGCAGAACCCAAGGGGACTCTGGAATTCTTACTGAGCACCTGCAGGAAAGTCCTGCTGTTGGCAAGGGCTGGCCACCTCTTGCACAGTCATCTCTTATTTCAACACACAGGATGCTATCTTTTTTAAGGTGGTGCAGTAGGAAGATTTAGAATTTTACTTAGATCTATACTTATGTGGAGGGGTTTGTCATCGACACACAGGGAGGGGGTGCTCAGCATGTCCAGAATGGCACTAACTGGGAATTACTTCGCCTCTACCCCTTAAAGATCCCTGTGGCAGACGTAGCTCTAGGCCCTTCTTAGAAAAAGTGAAATCAGAAAGATGAAATGCTAAGGCTCAAGCCTCACAGATCAGGAGAGGCCACAGCTCTGAACTCCTGGTGGCCACAGTGAGCCCCCGGGGAGGCGTTCTAGGAAGGCAGATCTAGGAAGGCAGCTTGTGGGTGAGGCCGTCCATCAGGCTCTCCTGACCACCCCCTCCACACCCAAGTTCCCCCACTAAGGACACCAGTGAGATGCTGAAATTCAGTCTGCATGTTGCTCCCCACTCCGTGGGCTCCAGTGAGGGACTCTGCCTCCTGGACTAGGTCCTCTTCTAATACACACAGAAGGGCATGGGGACTGGTACTGGCCGTGTTGGTGGATGTGGCGAGGCTGGGTGTGGAGAGAAGTAGCGATGCAGGCTGAACTATGGACTGTCTTGTGCACATGCTTCACATGGCACCTTCTTTGTTGCTTTGGGTGTGTTTTTCTTTACATGCTCCAATCACTCCTCTTCATGGAACACGTAAATGAAGTTCTCCAACAGAGCATTTACCTACAAAGTCTCTTTTCCAAGACCAAGAAGGGAGAACAAAATGGAAGAAAATGAGGGACAAGAGTCTAGCATATTCTCAAAGAAGACATTTAAACAAATTCTTGCAAACAAAAGGTAGAGTTAGCCCTTTTCTAAACATCAAAACAGAATGGAGTTTTAGCAAATAATAATTATAAATTCCTCATTCTAGGACCTGTAGGTCACGTTCCCATGCTTTGTCAGTCTCTCCCCAGATGTGACCATGGTGCCAAAGAAAGTAGTTCTAGGAAAGCAAACACTGTCTGTGACATCATGGCACCCCAACACCAGACACACTTTGCAATACCATGGGCCCCACACACCAGACACGCTCTTTGGTTCTTTGCCCTATTGTATTAAGCTTGGGTTATGAGCTCAATTTATTTCTATGGTCTAATTGTCCCACTCTCTCCCGGATCCAAGCTGGAACCATCCCAGTGGATCCTTTCACGTCTTCCTGTTCTCAAATCTTGGGAAGCAAGGGTTGTCAACCTTAATATCTTCTCTTCCAAAAGGCCCTGGATTCTCTACAAACTGTTGCATGTCCTGCTCAGGGGATTGCCTTTGCTGCCAAAGATCTGTAACCTTGCCCCAGTACAGAAGATTTTCTTACCACCCAAGGTCAGGATATGGCTGGGATTCCTGTTCATATAACCAAGGAGGACCTTCAAGTTACTTTTCTTCTCTATGACAGATAAATTCTTGTAGGACACCTGGAGCTTTCACTTCTAAGACATAAGAAAAAGCAGACTCTGCTCTCTATCTTAACAGAAATATACACACACACACACACACACACTCACACACACACACACACTCACACACTCACACTCACACACTCTCACACTCACACTCACACACTCTCACACTCACACTCACACACTCTCACACACTCACACACACACACATTAAGGGATAAACATATACTAGGGAAATAAGAGAATAGGACCATACACATACATTTATTATGTGGCACAAAAATATGAATTTTTACAAAATAAATTTTAGAGGAAAAGCTAGTTCTACTGCTCTGCTTTCTTGGATAGGGTAACACTCAGCTTTCATTACTTCAATAAAATACCTGAGGCATTAACTTCACAAAGAGAAAAGGTTTATTGAATCGATAGTCTGTACTTCAGTTCAGGATCATGTGGCCCCACTGGCTTGATCTCTCGTGATGGTGGCAGATGGAAGTGACTGAGCACATGTAGCGACCCGAGACGCAGAGAGGGAGAGCTGAGGACAGGGAGAGAGGGAGCAAGAGCGAGCAAGAGAGAGGGAGATTGGGTGTGAACTCAGGCTTTATAACAATCTTTTCATGAAAATTGCTGTCTGAGAGCACACCGCCCAAAACCCTGCACCTCCCACAAGAAATAACCATAAAGTTCCCCCCCTGACAGCACTATCCTAGGAACCAGGAGTTTAACACATGGGCCTTTGGGAGACATTTAATATCCAAATTAATATCGAACTATTAGCAGATAAGGACAGCCGCTTTCTACAGGAGACCTTCAAATCACAGTCCAAAGCATGGAATGTGTGCTATGGGCTCCTAACTTTGTCTCCACTCCTTGCTATGGCTTGTGCATCCCAAGCTACAGGTTGGAGACCTAATCCTCCATGAGCAGCGCTGGAAAAGAGAACCAATCCAACAGAAAGTGTTTAGAATGGGAGGGCACCACCCTCGTGAATGGCACTTCATTTTTGGTTCTTCATCCCCTCTTGACCCTGCTGCCATAGGGCACACAGCAATAAGCTTCACTCTGGTGGGGCTCTGGTGGGGCTGTGCACAGGGACAGAGTCCTCAGGGTTTTGTGCCCACAAGGCCTGGGCTGAGATGCCTGGGGCACCCTCAGTCCTTCTCAGGCGGCCAGCCACGGGAGAGAGAAGCCCAGAGAGGATTCCCCGCAAGAAATATATCGCCTGCTGACACTTTTATGACCCGGACCTGCTTACAAAACACAGGCCTCTGCACAGCCCTGCTTTCTCCTGCCCAGCTTGACATCACATGCTCGCCCCGAGGCTGCCACTTGGAGTCAGGCAAGCCCATATATTTCCCCTCCTCAGATAGGTCTAGTGGTTCTGGGCAGGTGCAGAAAGCCAATTAATCACCAGCCAGGTCTCCGTGTATCTATCAGTCAGGAGGCTTGTCATCCTCGCCGGCCTTGATCCACATGAAAGCCCAGCGCTAGGGGCGGGGCGCAAGGGGCGGGGCTGCGGACACCTGCAGCGGAGCCGGCGAGGGTGGGGGAGGGATGCAGGAGTGTTCGCAGCTCTGGAGCCGCTGCACGGAGAATTTACACCTCCTCCCCCTCCTACGCGCGCTTCCTTTAGCTTTGAAGTTCTGTGGCTCAGGCCTGGACTTGGGGGTGGTAAGCCTTCCAGACCGGGGCATTTAATATTCACATCACGTCCTCTTTGCTGCTACTTTGGGAGCAAGGGAAGCTGTAAAGTTGGGGCGAAATCCCTTCTCTACTACACAACAGAAGGAGCCGTGGTTTCACATGCGGAGCCCGCGTTAGGCAGAGAGGCCCTCTGAACGGTACCGCCCCTCTCAGTCCTCCTATAGATCTCGGTGCAAATAGATTTACTCAGGTATAAACGGAAATTTACTTTCACTTTTCTCAGGTGTAAATGGAACTCCCAGAGTTGGTGTGGTGATTAAATGAGGGAGTGAGGGTCCACCGCTTAAACTTGTGGCACGTGCAGTGAAATCTTGAAAACATTAATGTTTATTTTTATTATTTTCCTCATCTATAAAAGCATGCTGCTTTGGGACTACACGCAGTGGAAGGCAATGCCAGCTGTAAGTAGACAGACCACGCCCGTCCAGCAAGGCTGCCCTGATCCCACACCTGGACCTAGGGTTCCTGCTTGTGAGGTTCCTCACACTCTGCTTTAGTGAATGCCTTTTTTGGGACATTCCTTTTGTATTGCCTCACCTGTGTAAGGAACACTCGTGAAAGTTGGACAAGAGGCCCTCTGAGACCCTGTCTCCTTCAGATCGCATGGTGCTCTGTGCATCTGGAATCATTTCTTGGTACCTTTCTTCCTTTGCTGTGGAATTACCACGACTTAATTCTGGGCTCCTTGAGGAGTTAGGAGGAAAAATTCCTTATGGACTGCAGTTGGGGCTAAGAGGTGGAAGTTTAACTTCCATCCAAATTCCTGATTGGTCAGTGATGCTCATGACCTTCATTTGATTGGTAGGTTGCTCTAATGCTCTTGAGGGAATCTGTGATAGCCAGGTGAGCTGCACCTGGTCTGGGGGTGGGACTGTTATGTGTAGGTGTAGTTACCCTCTGGTCCAGACCCGGACCAGGAATTCCCTTCAACAAACCTCTCTGGATGATCCCAGCCATTATGATTTTACCTGTTGGACAATCAATGGAGTTTGCAATTTTGTCAGGCCAGCTGTACCATTCCCTCAATCCAGTGAATTCCTTTGGCTAAAGGATAAGGACGGTTTGGGCAAAGGGAGACAGATGAGAGGCTGTCTTACATTTACACTTATAGAGCACCACAGCTGTACCAACATATTCTGATGCTGTATTTACCTATTGAGGAGGGACAACAGAAAAAATCCCTTTATTGGGCTTGTGTCTAATAACATAGTATCACAGCCTGGGTAAGTTATGGAAAGAGGAATGTTTAGCTCATGGTTCTGGTGGCTGGGAAACTGAAATAGCATAATGACTGTGTCTGTCTGCATTATAAACATGCCTGAGAAGGAAATAGAAGGGAAACTGGCAACAGCTACTGATGCTCATAGAATGAGCATCCTAGCAGAGGATGGTGCCTCCATGATCTCAAACACTTCTCGGGCCATTAGGGCACAGCCCACAATTCCAGCAAAGGAATCGCTGGTGGTTGAGCAATGCAAACCAGAGCTGAGCTCCATCTGCCTTTCACAATTTCCCACTCCACAGTTTTGCAGTCTCTCCCATGTTAAAGCTATGGAGCCTGTCATCAACCTCTCTAGGTATCGGTTCTTTCATTTTGAAAGGAGGCACTAGGAAGAGCAGCATTTTTCAATAAGGAGCTATTGGAGTCCAAGTCCTACACACTGAAGAACACTTAGCATCTGGAACGTCACACACTAAATGTTAGCAGAATCCCAAGCGGTGTGACAATCAAAGTACCCTTGCAGTTCCAGGCTCCCTGAGTTGAAAACTGCTGTATGATCTTGTTTTCTTTTGGTCCTAATGGGTATCAGCTCAAAAGCCCTGGTATAGATGCTCATCAGTCTATGGTTGACCAAGCTGGTTCTCTTTAATTCTTTGTTTCTTTCTTTCTTTCTCTCTCTCTTTTTTAAATTTTAATAATGTCTGGGATATTGTGGTGCGTAATGATGCTGGTGGGTCTCCAGCTGGATTTATTGCAGTTTTTTTTGTCTCCATGTGAGAGAAAAATTCAAAGCAAAGATAGAGTACAAGAATAGAAAAAATTATTTTATAAGGTTAAAAAGTTAGAGCTTATTCAGCAGTGAATGTGGGCAACCTTATGATGGACAGTCAGTTCTGACTCAGCTATGTTGCTCCGCTTTTCAGTCAGGTGCTCTGACTGAATATACACATGCATGGCTGAGTTTGGGGATGATGAAATGTGCATGGTGTTTTCTGGGCAGTTTCACGGTGTTTGTAAGAGGAGCTCAAGACATTCATGTCCATTATGGTGTCCTTGGCAGGTGGAGGAGGCTCAGGTGCACCATGGGAAAGTGGATGTGCTGAATCTACATGGAAGGGGGTGGGTGCAGGGCTAAGGCAAGGAGACAGCTGACAGGCTCTTAGCTCCGTTGTTCACTAACTAGCTCCCTGCCCAGCCCATCTCATTATAACAAGAATCAGACTTGTTCCATAATTGTCAAAGTATTACTGTCAAGTTATGATGACAGGACTTCGCGTGCTGGCTTAATGGCTAAATCTTTGCTTTGCACATGCTGGGATCCCTTATAGGCACCAGTTCATGTCCAGCTGCTCTACTTTCCATCCAGCCTCCTGCTTGTGGCCTGTGAAATCAGTGGAAGATGGGCCAAAGCCTTGAAACCTTGCACCCACATGGAAAATGTGGAAGAATCTCCTGGATTTGGATTGGCTCAGTTCTAGCCATTGCAGCCACTTGAAGAGTGAACCAGTGGATGGAAGATCTTTCTATCTGTATCCCCTTCTCTCTGTAAATATTCCTTTCCAATCATAAATAAATAAAATTTTTAAAATATATATAAAAAGATATGACGATAAAAGGAAAAAAACCAGTGATGTGAAGGCAGAAGACATTTATTATTATATTATCATATGAAATAACAACAATCACATCTTATTATAGGTTCTATGTGTTCCACATACAAGATCCTGTTCAGTTCTAGAAGGATTCTCCAACATAGGCTTGATTCTTTTTACATTAGAGAAACAGATTAAATAGAAATAGATTTTCCTAAAGCAATGCAGTTAGGATTGAGCCTAAATTGTCTGACACCAAAACCCATACACAAAATGAACTCTATTTCTCATCCATGCAGATCAGAAAGACTTCGCCCAGATCAGTGCTGTCTCTGTGCACAAGCAAATCACTTAGGAAGCCAACTGTTAGATTGTTGTGAGGAGTAGGGCTAGAACAATCCTTCATGGGAAGCTAGCTGCCTCATGGAGGGCTCTGTCATTGCAATCTGTTGTGAATCCCCTTCTCCCAAGCTCTCAGATTCTATTCACACACACGTGCACACACACACACACACACACACACACACACACACACACACACCAGACTTAAGATGGTCAGAATAACCAAATGAAAATGTAGATGTCCAATTACTTTTGAATTTCATAATAGATTTTTACTGTAAGTCCCCAATATAGCCTAGGATGTGTTTGTATCAAAACTCTCCATTTTCCTCTGAAATCCAAATTTATATGAATGTCTTGCTTTTCATCTAACAGCGTTAACCAGGACTCATCACATTCTATGTTCTCTACCCTCCAAGTCCTCCAGTGGACAGAGAACTGGGGAGGAGCAGGGGTCTTGGCAAGTCAATGGTAAGAGAGCCTGGCTGGCATGCTCATTCTAATTGAGAGGACAGCCTCCACAAGCAGAAGCTGCTCAATGCTTCACCTGGACTCTCCTAGCAGCACTGTCTGCCAGAGAGGTGCTTCCTCTCCCACTACCCAATACAACCTCCCAATGTGCAACAGAATCCAGACTCCAAGAGTAAGTAGTTGTGCTCTTTTGTGGTCTGATCCTCCCTGCCTATCCCTACTGCCTGATAGAGTACAGTTCACCCCTCCCCCCGAAATCCAATCACATAGTTCTCTTTCAGCTCCCTAAATGACAGGCCGTACTCCTTGCCCAAGCCTTTATAGTTTGCTGTTTTGTTCTCTTCACCATATTCTTCCTGGAAGTGGTTTTTGCTACTCACTAGGGAATTCCTCTTTGTACGCCAAAACCCAGTTCCAAGGTCAAGTTTCTGAATGATACTTCCCAGAAAAGAATGAGATGACTATAGACATCCATTTCTTTAAAGACTTATTGATTTATTTTTATTGTAAAGTAAAATATAGAGAGAGGAGAAGAGATAGACAGCAAGATCTTCCATCTGCTGACTCACTCCCCAAGTGGCTGTGATGCCCCGAGTTTAGCCAATCTGAAGCCAGGAGCCAGGTGCTTCTTCCTGGTCTCACATGTGGGTGCAGAATCCCAAGGCTTTGGGCCATCCTGGACTGCTTTTCCAGGCCACAAGCAGGGAGCTGGATGGGAAGCAGGGCCACTGGGATATGAACCAGCACCCATATTGGACCTCAGCACATGCAAGGCGAGGATTTTATCTGCTAGGCTACCGTGCTGGGCCCAGTCACACATTCTTTTTATTGTTGTTATTATAATTATCATTTCATGATACAGTTCTATAGGCCCTGGGATTTCCCTTATCCCCCCACAATTCCCTCCCCCTCACTGAGTTCCCCTATATTATTACTATAGTATAGTTACTCATAAACAGCCACATGTCCATTATTGCAGGTAAGGACAATGGCAAAGTGTCCAGCATCCTGTTGTCAAGATATGGACTCATTAGGAGTCCATATTTGGTCTGGAAGTAAAGATGCATACTGTATCGTATCCTCACATCTGGATATGATAGTCTCCATTACACAGTTACTATACATCCCTTTAAATGAAAAGCCACAATACAAAATCAATAACAAGAAGAAAAATAGAAATTTACAATGCCATGAAGTTAAATAACATGCTAATGGATATGATAGTCTCTATTACACAGTTACTGTAATGAAAGGCACAAAACAGAATCAACAAAAGGGAAAAAAAAAGAAGAAATTTAAAATGCCATGAAGTTAAATAACATGCTATTGAATGACTAATGTGTCGCTGAAGAAACGAAAAAGAAAAACACTATTAAAAGGCCAAATATAAGAGTTATGGGGGTTAATGAAAAAGAAAATCAAGAAAATGATGTTATTGTGTGATCTATGAGTTAGTGAAGAATTCAAT
This sequence comes from Ochotona princeps, assembly GCF_030435755.1. Classification (NCBI taxonomy): domain Eukaryota; kingdom Metazoa; phylum Chordata; class Mammalia; order Lagomorpha; family Ochotonidae; genus Ochotona; species Ochotona princeps. Next base: position 101,865,399 of record NC_080833.1, on the reverse strand, counting down.
GAGAAACTGTTTTGAAGAGATGAAACTAACAACAACAACAAAAAGTCAAAATCCATGAGATACAGTTTCCACTGATCTTTGTTGGTGAAAAATGTCTCCTGTAGGCAACAGATAAATGGTTTTTGTTTTCAATCCGGTCTACTAATTTATGACGTTTGATTGATGAGTTTAACCCATTTACATCCAGGGTTAATATGTGTGGGTGGCAATTTGGTCCTATTATTTTAGCAATGGGTTGTTCATTGACTTCATCTTCTGTTGTTATTTTACTGGGATGTTCTTTGCATTTGCCTTTGGTTTTCATGGGCGCTATTCCTTTCCTCTGTCAAGAGAACATCTTGAAGTTTCATTTGTACGGCAGGTTTGGAAGAGAAAAGGTGTATTCTTTTAACTCTTCTTGACTGTGAAAGAATTTTATCTCATTTTCTGAGACAAAGGAAAGCTTTGTTGGGTACATTATTCTGGACCGACAATTTTTTGCTTTTAGCATCTGAAATATGTTGCTCTGTTCTTTTCTGGCCTATAGAATTTCCTGTGAGAGGTCTCATGTGAATTTAATTGCCATTCTTCTATATGTCAATTGATTTTTTTTCTCAAGCATATTTAAGGATCTTCTCCCTCTGTTCAATTGAAGAGAGCTTGATGATTATGTGTCGTGGTGAAGATGGCTTTTGGTCAAGCCTGTTGAGAGTTCTGTGCCCTTCCTGGATGTTGTTTCCCAATTCTTTCTCTAGGGAAATTTTCCCATTGTTTCATTGAATACACCTTTAATCTCAGCTTCTCTTTCTGTACCTTCTGGGACTCCCATAACTTTTAGATTTGGTCTTTTAATAGTGGTTTTCATTTCTTGAATACTATTTTTGGCCTGATCCATCTCTGCTTCCAGCTTTTTGTTTGTTTCCCCCTAGTGACAGGAAATACCTTCCAATTCTATGATTCTTTTTTCTGCCTGCTTCATTCTATTTTGAAAACTCTTCACTGTTCTTTTCACTTGCTCCACTGTATTCTTCATTTCTGATATCAGCTTTCAGTTGATTCATTTTCAGTGTGACATATTCCTTGAATTCCTTGAATACCTGCTTTACGTGCCTCTTGTTGTTGATAAGAAGCTTTATAACAAGTGTTTTGAATTCTGTAGCCCCCATTTTCTCAATGTCTTCCTCAGTGAACTCTGAGATTGGCAAAGGGTTTTGCTCCTTTTGCAGGGGATTCTTAAGTAATATTCATTGTGCCTTTGTCTCTTCTTTTGCCCTTGGTCATTGTACTTCTAGTTATCAGATTCCTCTCCTTAGGGCAGGTTTCTAAGCTGTGTCACACACAGGTCTACAATTTAATTTTACTTGTTACAGTTGGTACATGGCTCTTTGTTTGCAGCTACTTGTGCCACATCTTTCAGTGAGTTCCAGATCTGGGTTCTTATGCTAGATTTCCACCATAGTCTGTGTAGCCCAGCTCCTGGCTCACCTCTCTACCTCCTGTGATACCATGCTGAGGCTACACTATTGTCTATACAACCTTTCTCCCATTCCTGTTAGAGCAGGTCCCAAGATTAGGGAGACACCAGGTATCTTATTTAACTAGATTATTGGTGGTGCTGATCATGCCAACCTTGTTGGCTATTAGATCTGAGGGCCACATAGACCTATTTTGACCCATATGATGCCAAAGTTGGTATTGTTTTTCTCTTGGGCTGATGCAAACTCAATGCTCATTGAGTTTGATCCCAGTTCCGTGCATGTGTAGCTCACTATTGTCCCTGCAGTCTTAAAGTTTTTCCACACTGTACAAAATGGTGCTTGCTGTGCCACTACTAGAGTTCTTGATCTGCTGGCAGTCAAGTCTGAGGGCTACCTAGACCTATCTTGGGTAGAACCTGTAGGATGCCATGTTGTTGCAGTTCACTGAGCCAGAAATAAGTTCACTCCCAACCCAGTGCATGCGAAGTACTGTCTATAACCTTAGCCTTCCTATACAAAATGGCACCTGATTCGGCTCTAGAGGGTGGACTGGGCTGTGAAATCTACCATGTGGCTGCACTGCCTGTCTGGGACCTGCTGCTCTCTCTGCCCCTGGTCAAATCAAACAGACTAGCAGGATGGACAGTTCTTTGTCTAGGTTCACCTCCTGAACTCCTGGTGAAAGTTCTTTCCCACCTTGTTGCTGGTGGAATTCTGGCTGCCAGTGCAATTCAGATTGCCACTCACCGAATGCACTGGGGTGTCTGGTCACTGTAAGACCACACTGTTGTCTCCACTGCTTTCCTGTGTCTGTCAGTCTTCAGCTGCCCCTCTGTTGTTGTTCTGTCCTCTCCTATTTCCTGGAATGTGCCCTATCTGCTTCACACTAGCTAATGTTTCTCCATCTGTTAAATGTGTCCTTACTCTATTCCACCATCTTGATTCTCCCCTATAGCCATCCATTCTTACAATGTCCTTGTAAATACCTTTCTTGTAGATTAAATAATATATTTCAATTGGGTTTTATGTATATTTTGTCCCATCTAAACTGAGATCCTTCAGGACAGACATCAAGCATCTCTGAAGCATAATAAAATACATCATGCAATTAGGACCTCAGAAAAACACTTGTTAATTGTTAAGTGACTTAATGGAGCCATGTGTGCCCACACCGCCCTGACCTGCATACTTTATACACTCAGTTGATGACCTTATACAGATTGTTCTATTAGTTTCAAGCTAAGACATGCTATTACTTATCACTTACCAAACCAATTACCTTATAAATATGTATGATCTTCATAGCGAAGGCTGCTCATAAATATTTCAAATGGTTAAATTATTCCTCCCCCCTCAAAACCTGGCAGAAGATACAGTACATAGAGAATACTTCAAGGTCCCTAGCAGAGGCTAAGGGCCTGGGTTCCAGTTTCTGCTCTCCTCAGCTATGTCTCTGAATCCGAACTTCTTTGTAATGTGGAGGTGGATCTGGGTCAAGTTCTATATCTTCTCCTTTTTTAATGGGCAATGAATTTACCTTAAGTCTTACCATCTGTGACTTGGCCTAGTAAGTCATACTTCCTCGGTTTAAGATGATTGAAAAGAAACACATTAGTTCAGCACTCGGTGTGAGTTGGAAATGACTGTGCTGGGAGATTTTTGCATTCCTCTTCCCCTCCCCTGTAGTGCCTGAGGAAAGCATGATGTGGCACAGGTGAGAGGTGCAATTCAGTTCACAGTCCTCTGTGTTACCTCCCACTGCTGTTTGTAGAATACAGAACATTGACGTGAACCTTGCAGACTGACCTGAATGAGCACACTGGGCAAAGCACACTGGTTCCTGTAGGGTGGGTGGCCTTCCTCCAGTCAGCCGAAGGCTGAACAGAAAGGCTGCCCCTCCCATGAGTAGAATTTTAGAAGTCCTCCTGTACCACAACTTCAGCTGCGATGCTGCTCTTTTGTTGAGTCTCCTGCCTCCAGGCCTTCAGGCTGCAGCTACACCAGCAGCTCCACTGCTGATCGTGTATCTTCTCAGCGTCCATGCTTGCATGAATCAATGACTACCTATAAATCTCCTTATGTTACATGCACATCCTGTTGGTTCTGTTTCTATGGAAAAGTCTGATGGATACAACCTGTCGGGCCGTGATCAGCCAGGCAGATGTGAGGGGAAGAATTCAGAGCATGCCCTGTCCCCACCCTCTTCTGCTCCCTGTATCTCCTTGGATGAGCCCAGCAGGACTGCCTGAGATATGGTTTTAAAGTCTCCCTCCAGTTCCCCCAGCATCTGCTCACGTAGATATTCTACTCAGCTTACTGCTCCCAGTTCTTGGATCATCGCTTAGAAACTGCTTGCAGAGAAGGGCACTACCACCAGTTCCCTCTTGAGCACAGATTATAATTGCCTAATAATGTTAGAGACAAGAGCTAACATTCCTGAATTTCCATAAATGAATGGTCTCATTTGATTTCCCAATAATTCTAGACACCATTAACTTTGTGAATGATAAAATTAAAAACTCTAGAAGTGAAATCCTTCTCCTAAGGCTTACCAGTGGGCCACAGAGCTGGCTATGAACAAAGTAAATCTTGGTTCTGAATCTTGTACTGCTGCTGCAGAGTTTCAGGAGTTCCATAAACATGGGTGAGTAGAAAGAGCTTAAGCTCGGGAGCCACGACACTTGAACCAAAGCTCTAACTCCACAGTGTGCTTCCTGAACTCTGTCTCAGTGTTTGCGTCTCTAAAATGGTAAAAATACTTGCCATCCATCTGCCTCTGCTAACTCGTGATATTGCTTGGAGGATTGCAAGGACAAGAGTGCATGAGAGCGCTTGGTGAATTGGAAAGAACCCTGTGAATTCGAGCTATTATTACTTCCAGCTGGGATTGTCTGGGACCACTTCAATGAGAGCATTATAAATGATTGATAAGACTTTATGTGGTATTTCTGCTGTATGGGGATAAGTTTTAAGTCAAATGACTGAAACTCTGGTATGGAATGTTGGTTGCTACTCTCTAGACAGAGATTTGAGCAAGTGAAGGGGGGATTAGGCCCAAATCCAAAATAACAATCAGTTCAACTGAGATTTGGGGGTTAGAAAATGTTATTAAGTGTTGATTTACTGACTCCATCAAAGGAAGTAATATTAGCAAATATTTATTTGAATGCTTACCTTGTATCATGTATTTGATATGTACTTATTATTGATATGTACTTATCTTTTTTAAAGATTTATTTATTTTTATTTGAAAGGCAGATATTACAGAGATAAGGAGAGACAGAGAAAGGAAGGTCTTCCATTTGTTGGTTCGCTCTGCAAATGGCCACAGTGGCTGGAGTTGAGCCGATCCAAATCTGGGAACCAGGAGTTTCATTCAGGTCTCCTGAGTACATCGGGGTGCAAGGTTCTGGGCCAACCTCCACTGCCTTTCCAGATCATGAGCAGGGAGCTAGATAGAAAGTGGAGTAATCAGGACTTGAACCTGTGTCCAGCTGGGATACTGGCATGACAGGTGGAGAATTAACCTGTTATACCATGCCAGCCCCAGTATGTATTTATTATTTAATCCTATGACATTCCAATGAGAAGACTATCTTTATGGGGAATATGTTTATCCTCATTTTACAGATGAGGACGATAAGGCTCAGAGAAGTTGGGAACCTTTTCTTGAGTGGGTCAGTTTGAGAGATCCTGGATTTGAACCTAGTCATCCTGACTCCAGAGCCAGAAAGAATGACAAGGGATACAAGATAGTAAAGGAAAGAAAGAAAGGAGCCAGAAAGAAGGAGGTTATACACTGCATATTTCCAGAGAGGGGAACCAGACCAAGATCCAGAACTAAAAAACTTGCAGAGGAAACATGTCCTGGGGAGGTTGAAGAAGGGCATTGGGCCTCTCTTGCCCGTTAGGCACAGTTTGTTGATGCTCACATCCAGGAGGGCCGGGACCAGCTACTGCTGTGATGGAAACATAACATTGGATGCTGTGAAAATGAAGGGAAAGAGTGAAAGTGAGGTGTGGAGACGCCTTCTGGCAGGGGTGAAGTCCTGGAGAATTCAGCCAGGCACGGAGCTGCGGAAGGAGGTGTGAAACTGTATAAAGCCGGTGGAACTACGAATAGTTAGCTGGTGTTACATGCTACAGGCATGTAGGGGAGGTAAGAGGAGATTAGTGCAAGCATGGTCTAGAACAAGTATGCCAGGGAACCTCTGTGATAAGCCAGGAAGCCCATCTTCAGTTTTGTAGGTTACAGAGTGCTATGAATTGTGTCAAGCATGGTCAAATTGGTGAAAAATGCGCCCACCCCCACCCCCGCACACACATTTATTACAATGGGATGAGATTTGATTGAGGAGGGTGCAAAAACAGAGAAGAATGGTCAGGACTCAATTCCATTTCTGCGAAGAAGTCGCTCTAGAGCTGATGGGCAGGAATTTTTAGAAGCATGTAAGAATTGGTGCACTAACAGGGGGATAGATACTACAAGAGGAGAGCTCTGAGACAATTATTTGTCCAGTGACACATGGGAACTATAAATACAAAACCTTGGGAGGCAATCAGGACTAGAGAGATTTATTTGTTTGAAAAAATTAATTTATTGGGGAAAGCATGTGCTGCAGTAGTTGGGCTGCTGCTTGGCGTACTCCCATCCCTGTGAGACCGCCTAGGCTAAACTTCAGGCCCTGCCCTCTCTCAGCTTCCTGCTAATTTGTACCCCGGGAGGCAGCAGATGATGGCTCAAGTAGCTGAGTATTTGCCACCCGAAAGGGAGACCTGATTTGGGTTCCAGGCTCCTTGCTTAGGCTTGGAAGGGCCTTGGCTACAGTGAGCTCTTGGGGAGTAAACAGCAGATGGGAGATTTCCCTCCCTCTATCTTGCTGGCTTTCAAATAAAAATATTTTCTTGGCATGGGTTTCTGGTCTAGTGGTTAAGACGCCTATGTCCTACCCTCAGAATGCCTAGGTTGGAGTCCCGGCTCCAGCTCCTGAATCCAGCTCCCTGGTAAGGCATACCCTCACAGGCAATGCTCATGGCCCAAGGGGTCAGGCCCTGACATCCTTGTGGGAGACTGGAATTGTTCAAGCCCAGCCTGTGTCATAGTGGACATACTGGGAAGAGCATGGCCAAATGGAAACTCACAAATAAATAAAGTATCAGCATAAATAAGCAAACCAAAGTGTATTGTAAGATGCATTAACTACCGTATGTTGATATTAGTGTAGACTTGAAAGTCAGAATAAAATAGTGTTGCCTTAACAGACAATACCTTAATTTCAAATGCTTAAGGTTTTTAAAAAGGCTTTTTTCTTGCTCATATGACACTAAATATATATTGTTGGTCTCTGACACTATGACTTTGGGGTGAATATTTTCCAGGATTAAAAAAAAAGATTTATTTATTTTTGTTGGAAAGTGAGATAAACAGAGAGGAGGAGAGACAGAGAAGAAGATTTTCTATCTGCTGATTCACTCCCCAAGTGGCTGCATGAGGACACAGGGTCCCAAGGCTTTGAGACATCCTCAAATGCTTTTCCAGGCCACAAGCAGGGAGCTGGATGGGAAGCGGGACTGCTGGGACTCGAACCAACGCCCATATTGGGTCCCAGCATGTACAAGGACTTTATATGCTAGGCTACCGCGCCTGCTCCAGGATTTTTGTTTAGAAAAATAGGCACCGTGGAGCTGTATGGGGAAGTGCTGTGCTCCTGAGACCACAGCCCCTGGAGTTGTTCCGCAAGTTATAGAGGCAGTTCAGTTAGACAGTTCCTTACTGTTTTACAGTGTGACAATCACATTTCATACATTTGCCAGTGATGATTAGCTAATTGGATGCGATAAGATACATACCATGAATATTGACACGGACCTTGAGCTCTGTAGATTGTGGAAGGAGAGTGACACGTAGGTATTCTTCACAAACATTCTTGTCAAGTGATAAAGTCATAACTTGGGAGGTTTATCCAAAGTGAAGTGATCGCTAACTAATAAAATTTCTCGAGTTGAAGTGGCAACTCACATTTGTGGTTTCCTCACCAGGGAAAGAGGATGTCACTATTTCCTTTTTCATGTTTTCACTTGAGAAAACTGGCCCGAGGAGGAAAATGATTAGCTGACAATATTTCGACCGTACATCTGCTAGGCGCTTCTGCAGCAAAGAAACATGCCACAGACATTTGCCAGGTAACTGTTGCATGCCAGCAATTCCCATCCAGGGTTTAGCTTAACTTTCACAATCACACAGTTAACCAGATCTCGTTTATACTCATTGTATAAGACGTGGTAAAATTCCACAGAAGGTCCCAGCTTGCCTAGCCCCCAGGGCTCCATCCACCTGCTGTGAGCTGAGTAGGTTCAGCACGCAAACCCCAAGGGCTGGTTCTCACGGGACGGCCCTGGCCTTCCTGCTGCTTGTCGGTGCAAAGCCGCTAGCACACAGATGAAAGGCGTCTCGGGTGTGTAAACCACTGAGCACTCTGCCTTCAAACGCGCTCTCAGCTTTCAGCCACATGCACCAAACGGGCTATTTCCATCTGTCGACCTGTCAGGCCGCCCCTCTCATAGGCTTCTTTCCTCCCCTTTTGGAGTTTCTTCAATAAAACATTTCACTCCCTTGAAAATCATCTCCCCTGAGTGGCGTGGGGAGGGCCCAATATGGTTCCATTTAGCTCTCTGGGGATGAGGCGAAGGCATCCTCCCTTCACATAACTGTCCCAGCAAGGGGTATTTTTGTTTTCTTTTCCCAAGAAAACTATGGGGGAAAGTGGATTCTGGTTATTTTCCCAATTTAGAAGTTCTATTTCCCACAGCTTCTGCTTAAGGCCGCGTTTCTCCATCACCTGGAGTCCCTCCATTCTGTTAGCGACTCCCTGCAAGACTGATGGTAAATGCGTGTAGGGCCACCTTGTGGCCACACATCGCAACGTCCCCTTGCTTAGCCGCGCTGCCTGCGCGCGGACAGGGTCCGGCATCTCCCAGCAGCCTACAACCAAGGACCGACCCCGCGGCAGAATCCAGGGAAAAGCACAACCACCTCTGCTCAGCCACATGCACCAAACGGACGTGGCCGGCAACCCAGCGAGTGAGGAAGAATGGATCCGACTCCCCGAACCGCACAGGAGAGAAGTTTGTTTTCTGGCTGAGGTCCCCTTCCAGCGTCTCTTAACCCTCCGTCCAGCACCAGAGGCTGTACCCATGCGCTCTCGTTAACCCGCTTCAGTACTGACCAGAGTCTCGTGCGGGTCTTGAGAAAACAGGCTGCCGAGCCCCTTCCATCAGAGTTTATGGTTTGCGTCTCTTTGAGAGCTCGCACTTCCCTGCACTGCCTTTAATTTCCAGGCATGAATACAAATTTGAATCGCGCTTTTTTTTTTTTAAATACTGTGTGTGTGTGTGTGTGTGTGTGTGTGCCACAGAGCAGATAGCACCTTGCTTGTTTCTACAAAGTCTCCAGGTGGTTCTGAGTCTTGCTGAGCACCGATGCATGACCACATATCTGAGTGATTCTGAAAGGCGTTGAAAAACAAAATGAAAAGATGAGTTAATTCTGGTGCAAAAAAAATTTAAATCCCATACATATGAGATGCTTCAAAAAGTTCATGAAAATGCATACTTTGTTAAACCTTTGTATGAATTTCAAAATTTTTGTACTGAAATAAATGCCTTTTTATTCTATTTCCATGAGTTTTTGAAGTACCTTTGTATTCATTTAAAATTTTTGCTTACTTATGGTCATCATTTTTGAAAGTCAGAGAGAGAATTTTCCATTCATGGCTCATTCGCCAGATGGCCACAAAAGGCTGAAGCCAGGAACTGTGAACTCTAGGTTTCCTAGTGGGTGGTGAGGACCCGGTTTTTGAGTCGTGCTTTGCTGCTTTTCAAGGTGTGCGTTAGCAGGGAAGCTGGGATCCAAACTGGAGCTAAAACTCTAATCAGACGCTATGATACGGGGAGTGGGTATCTCAGTTGAATTGCTGTTCCAAACCCCTAAGACAACATTTTCTTATTCTGACTGGTTGTTTACCACTCAGAGGTGCTTGGATTAGCAAAGCAGATATGAGAAACTTTTCTTGCATTTCCAGCTCATGAGTAGTTGGGAAAGGGTGGATTTTTATTAAAAACTGAGGTCCCTCAAGTTACACTGCTAAAGTAACGCATGGTGACCTGCGTGTAACTCTGGAGACAGAGTGCAGTGCTAGCTCCAACCCTTTCTACAGCCCCTTTTCACCATTAAAATGGGGTTAATAACTATACCTGTAATATAAAGATGAGGAAGCTGAGAAACAATCCATGCTTTCATGAATAAAACTCCCTAAAATACAACTTGGCTTCCTGTTGATGAGTAATTACCATTCTCACCACTATTAGTCTTCATCTAACTTTGGATCAGCCATAGGAAAGCTAGCACATTCTCTTATTTTTTTTTATTATTTTTTTATTTGAAAAACAGAGTTATAAAGAGGAGAGAGAGAGACAGAGAGAGAGAGAGAGAGAGAGAGAGAGAGAGAAATCTTCCACCATTTGGTTCACTTCCCAAATGGTCCCAATAGCCAGAGTTGAGCTGATCCAAAGTCAGGAGAGAAGAGCCTCCTTTGGATCTCCCACAGGGGTACACAGGCCCAAAGCTTTAGGGCATCTTTCACTGCTTTCAAGTCCTAAGCAGGGAGCTGGATGAAAGTTGGAGCAGCAGGGGGAAAATTCAAACGAATGCCTTTAGGGGATGCTGGCTCTGCAGACAGAAGCTTAGCATACTAGACCACACACCAGCCCTGAGGTAGTATATGCTTATCATCCTGATTTCTCTGAGAGTTGTAGAAAGGCAGACTGGGTGGCTGACAACCTTCTAAATTTGAGTTTCAATTTCACAATTTGCTTATGGGTCTATGATACATTTCAACCACCACCCCTGCTGGAGTGTTCATCCCGATGCTCAAAGTTGGCTTGATCAAAGCTAGCAAAGTAACCCACTTCTCATCTGGGCAAACTAAAAACCGGAGTCATGCTAGACTCCACCCTCTGGCTGGCTGCTCCTCACGCCACCCTAAAACAAAAATAAATAAGACAATCACTTAACAGGCACCGTCCATTCTTCTGACTCCTAGACAAAAACCTCTACCTGTCCCTGTGCATCTGCTGTCATGTAGACTCTCACATGTAGATTATTTTCATAGTCTCTGACTTGTGTCTGATCCAGTTCTTAATTCTGCTGTCTCCTGTACCAGGGAGATATGAATAGAATCAACCATTGGCATGGACTGTGGGCAAAACAATGTGCACTTGCCCTCTGACCTGTCTGGATATGTGGCTTTCTAAAACAGTAAATTGGAGAAAGCATCTCTTAGCCTTGAAGCCCTGAGGCCGCCAGTGGGAGTCACCCCGGCCCACTACAAACATTCTAATTCCTTTGGTATGTGGATCTTGTTACCTGTCCAGCTCCATCCAACTCGTCTCTCCTTGCACTTTGCATGTACATAATCCCGAGTTCCTGTTCCTCAGAGCTCTCTAAGTAGGTCGTGTGTTTTTGAACCCTCATAATTTTGTTCACAATGAGTCCTCTTCCCTCTGACACCCTGGCCAAATCTAGTCTGTATCTAACACTTCAGAGGCCTTGAACTGCCTTTAGAATAGCTATAGAAAAATAAGCAAAAGACACTTTTATTATGGTGAAGATTTGTCAATTCATACCTACAGTTCGTGAAAGTGTATATTTGTAAAAAAAAAAATGACATGTGAGTTTCAAAAACTTTTGTGTTAAAGTAAATTTCTCTTTTAGTTTCATTTTCCGTGAACATTTTGGCATAAGAGCACCTGTCTCAGCTACAAAGCAGTATTTCAATCTCTGGTATGCTCTGAAATGATCTGTTACTACTTCAATCCTATTATACAAAAGTCTTTCTGTTATTTCCTATGAGAGAGTGACTTCTTGGGAGGTTTTTATCTTACAGTTCTCGGCAGCTGATATCCTGCCTGACACGTAGTAACACCTGTGTAAATGTTAAGTGAATGAGTGAAAGTTGTGGTAAAGCTTAACAAAAATTTTGGAGCCTCTGAAATCATGGCAAACTCAGTAATTCCTCTGATTTTTTTTCAAAAATATGCTGTATAGCTTGATGACATGGCTTATGCATTATTGATTGTAACCATATGCTGAATCTGAGAGGAAAGGCAAAAGAAGAAAACAAAGTTGGTATAGGGGACAGTGCCATACAAAAAGGCCAAGAAAGTGATGGGTAGAGGAATGAGCTAGTAAAGCAAATTTGCAACTATTAGTATATGATTTGAAGGCATATCTTTCATGTAGTCCATGGACTCTTCTGAGAGATACCCCTGCATTTAAGCTGCATGATCAGCAGATGTCAGCAAAGTAATAACATGCCTTGAGAAGACTCCCCCATGTTTGGAGTCCAGAATACAACTTCAGGCTGAGTTTCCTGGAGAGAAGCAGAATCATCAAATTCCATTGTTATACGATGGAAAACAACCTTGATCAGAACAGATAATATTAAAGAAATAGAGTCAAAACATATTGCTTTAAAAAAAAGAAAGAAAAATTCCAAGTTCTACAAATATCTAAATGTCTTTCTTGACAATTGAATGATAGTTAAAATTCCAGTTTCAACTGTAACAAGCCTTTCAACAATTTCTGTTAAAATGAGAGATACTATATTTGGTCAGTTCAGTTATTCACGCTCCTACCAATACTAACCATTTCACTTGTGATCCCTGTGCCCTGTACCCCTCTTTAAACACACTCGGAGTTTGTACTAAAACTCTCCAGGCTGGACACAACTCATGCTTACTTCCATAGGTGATTCTAATGGAATACATTGACAGACACTCTCTTGCCTTTCTTACACAAGGAAAGAAAGCTAGTTAAAATGTTTCATGACTTCACCTCCGCCTTTCAACCCTCTGATTAATCACACTGGATTTCTTCTCTATTCTCCACGCCTCCATCACGATATTGCAACAACATCTTCATATATTACTTTCTAAGTTAGACAATGTGGAATTATGTTCATCAACCCTATTTTAAAAATTACAAGTAATTTAACAACTGACTGTGAGATAACAACAAATATCTCACCTTTGAACCAGACAGAACAGAATTTGAATCTGTTCAAATTTGTTTCCATTTTGCCTTTAGGAAAGCTTAAAAATGCGCTTCAGAACAGGGAATGTTATTCTGCAGAACAAGTAGTCCCTGGAATTTCAGTGGCTTTCTATGTTTTCTTATGTGGCCTACCTTTTCCAGTCGGATTGACAATGGTGTTGTTCCTTCCAGTCGCTCAGGGAACCAGATGCATAGGTACTCCTGTTCTGGAGTGGGATAAAGGGTCTCAAGCTAAGCCACAGCCAGTGCAGTTGGTATCAGCAGTCAGAGAATCTTGTGTTGCCATTTAAACGCTCTTGCCTTTAACAGTTCTACCCACAGCAAATTAGTCAGAGCTGATTATATGGCCATATCCAAATTTCTTTTTTTGAAGATTTTATTTATTTTCATTGGAAAGGCGGATTCACAGAGAGAAGGAGAGACAGAGATAAAAATCTTCCATCTGTTGATCACTCCCCAAATGGCTACAACAGCCAGAGATGAGTCGATCTGAAGCCAGGAACCAGAAGCTTCCTCCAAGTATCCCACGCAGCTGCAGGGCAAGAAGGCTTTGGGCCATCCTCCACTGCCATCCCAGACCACAAGCAGGGATCTGGATGGGAAGCAGAGGAGCTGGTACATGAACTGGTACCCATATAGGATTCTGATGCCTGAAGGTAAGGGGTTAGCTAGGTGAGCCATTGCACTGGCTTTGGGCATATCCTTCTTCAAGGGTGTGGGAAAGTGTAGTTTTGCAAAAGAAGGGGTACTGAATATTGATGAACAATACAAAGATTTGCTATTGTCTTCCACTCATCTCCAGATATTTTTAGGTGCTTCTAAATACATGCAGAACACATACATTGGCCCACTTGTCCTCAAGGAGACAACCTAAATATCCCAGCAAGCTGGACCATTAACTTCAGTCTTGGGTCTCTGAATGAAGCATGGCACCCATACTGTAACTTCTACATTGGATCTTACTGTGGCATTACTTTATCTCAAGGGCTATGATCTAAAAAGACAAGTGATTCTACTTGCTCACCCTCCTTCTCCCCTACCCCATTTACAGGGACGAAATAGCCATATAATAGTCAAAATTATATTCCTTTTCAGGAAGTGGACTAGTGGGAACTGCTATAGGTTCTGTCCTGTAGGTCTGAGTGTCTGGGCTAACTTTCACAATCCCTTCCGTGCAGTGGAAACATCTCCTTTGGTTCATCTCTGGCTCCCCAGGTTGAAGCAGCTCTTCATACACTTTCTTCCATTGGTGCTGTATCTACCTAGTAGGAGCTTCCTCCTTTCCCTTTGTCCTTCTTGACCACATCTGAAGTGGGCATTGGTGGATGTGATTGCTTAAGGCTTTGAGCATCTGTCCACTTGCTGCCCTCAGTGAGTGGCAGCCAGTCTGAGTAGTCACAACTGCTTTCAGTCAGTTTTTTTCCTCTACGTAACTCTCCTCCAAACTCAACAGGGTGAGTCTCCCTATTTATTCTATTTCAGTCAGCTTTTTAAAAAGATTTATTTATTTTTATTGCAAAGTCAGCTATATATAGAGAGGAGGAGAAACAGAGAGGAAGATCTTCCATCCAATGATTCACTCCCCAAATGATTACAATGATCGGTGCTGCGCTGATCCGAAGCCAGGAGCCAGGAACTTCCTCCAGGTCTCCCATGTGGGTGCAGGATCCCAAGGCTTTGGGCCATCCTCGACTGCTTTCCCAGGCTTCAAGCAGGGAGCTGAATGGGAAGTGGGCTGCCAGGATTAGAACCGGTGCCCATATGGGATCCCAGGGCGTTCAAGGCGAGGACTTTAGCCACTGGAATACCACGCCGGGCCTATTTCAGAGATTTTTTTCAGAGATTTTTTTTAAAACAGCTGTGTGCAATGACTACTCTTCATCTGACCCTTCCTACAAGGTTCAGTTTTCACATTCATTTTTCATTGTTGTGCACAGTCTTTCTTTCTTACTTTAGTGCTTTAAAATTGAGCAACAATTGACTTTACATTCCCATTAGTCCCTGAAGTTGTATCTGCTATGATTCTTGCTTGTAAATAAGCCAATTGGCTTTTGGGTGCACCTAATTCTCATAAGATTTTGCCAACGTTAGTTGGCAGCAACTAGACACACGACAGCACTCTATTTTCCAATGAGATATAAGTTAATTATGTGTATGACATGTCTTGAGAATGACTGAGGTTAATCAGATTATCTAACGATTTGCCATTAAATAACAGGAATTTCTCTTTCCACTTTCAATATCAATGTTCTCCCTGCCTACCATCTGATCTATAAGCCACTACCATCTATTTTGAGATTTGATTTTTCTGGAGAGTTAAAATGAATGTTTGTAGCTTCACATTCTGTTATTGTTATGATAGCACTCTTCCAGCCCTGGTGTCTGTATTAGTAAAGTACTCTGAGTGATGCTTTGGTAGACAGCTATCCCACAGTTTTAGAGTCTAAACAGTGAAGGTTTCTTAAGTCTTTACACTATGTGCTCAACACAGACTGTCAGGAAAATTCTGTTCATTATAATTCTGCAGGAACTCCGGCTCATGGAGTCTCCATCACTGCATAGATCTCATAGTGGCAATTAAATTCGCCAGTCAGAATGCAAGGAACATCACCTCCTTCCCACCCCAGCTCTTTGGGTAGAACTAGACATATAGCATGCTGCCTTCAAAAGGTGAGAGCCTTAATCCATTGGGTAGCTTCTGTTTTCTACTCTTTTTTTTCATGTACACAAAGCAGGCCATTACTAAGAGAGGCTGCCTCACTATGTGGCTTTTCTATGGCATTCAATTTATACACTTGTGAAAATTAACAAGATGTTGAATCGCTTTGTTATGAGGGATTGCTTCTGCTTTCAGTAAGGAAAGGAGTTGAGGGCATGTGAAGCAGTAAGGCCCAAGGAAGGAGATGAGAGAAGCAGTAAGAAAGCCTCTACAGTGATTCAGATGAAAGACGTTAGTGGACAAGAACCACAGGGTTTAGTGTATAAAGATCGGTGAAGATTAAGATAATGAATAGGACAGGAATAGCTCCAACTTGTAAACACAACTCCAACTGTGGATTGATGGGGAAGATTTTATTTTTCAGCAGTAGTAAAGATATCCCATTCTGGGTGAAACACAGGCTAAAACAAAACTGCCAACCCACAAATGTCTGCAGCCAGAGGGTGACTAACCAGAGGGGAGAACAGCCAACAACTAAATTCCATTGTCAACCGCTACTCCAATGAACTTGCTAATTGAGTTCTCATTTAAACAGTAGTTTGTGACTCAAATCTTGCAGCCACTGATGGATGTGATTTTTCTATAGAAACAGGTGCTGACACATAATTTTCTATCTCCATCTTTTCACTGTAGCTCTTTGATTTTCCTTTTAAGGGTTCTGTTTGGGATCAATGAAAAGCGTGTTGGGGAAGAAAGCTGTTTCCATTTTCCTGCCCAAATTCCTTCTCTGCCAATTTCTTGGGTTCCCTGTGAAGGAGTTGTTGCCACGGAATCATCGGACTTCATTATTAGGCTTGCTCTTGGTTAATGTCTGTTAAAGATGTGAAGAGAGGTGATAACTGCGTAGTAATGAAATTCATAAAGGAACCAAATTGAAAGCGGTTGCAAACTCCACTGGTGACAGCAATACACTTGAATCTGAGGAGACATAACTAGCAATCAGTACAGCAAAATGTAGTCAAACCTGCACATGTCTGACACTGTATGGGAGACAAGAGAGAAGCAAAAGTCCACAGCTTCCTCCTTCTCCCTCCTCCTCCTTTTCCCTTTCTTCCCCCCCTTTCTTCCCCTCCTCTTCCTCTCTCCTCATCCTCTTTTCTAAATTTCTTTTCTTCTTCCTCTTTTCTTGAAGGAAATTGTAATGTAGTCAAAAGAATGGTCTTGAGGACACAATAGAAAGACAAACATTGAAACTTCAAAAACTAGTCAACCACGACAAGAAGTTGAGTAGAATGTGATAATTCTGATGACTTTATTCTTCACCATCCAACTTAGATGTCTCCAACTCCAATGACGGTCAGATAATCCATGACTAGAAAGTTAGTGTATCTTAATCTCATGAACACAAAATTAGGTGTTGACATAGATATATGACCTGATGTGTCAAATGAGACTCATTTCTGATTTGTTTGCTTTTTTCTAGAACTTGCAGAAAAATGAGAATTAAAAAGTATACAAGGAATATAAAACTGGGGCTGTCTGAGTTCTACTGCTAAGAGCAAAGTCCTGGCTGTGACTGCAATTAACAGGAAAAATAGAGCTGAAAGTATAGGGTTGGGACTTGAGAAAATGCAGGGTAGGTATGAGAATGAGTCCTGTGGAGTAAGCCATATTCTATTAGCTTTCTTCAAAGCATCAATCCAAGATACATTTTCAAACATACTGTCTTCTTTTATTCTACATCTTTTACTTTCCAGACATATTGAATGAATTCAATTTCCAGTAGATATTGGAAAAATTCCTGGAGGAACTGATCAAGCAGCTTTCCTGCACTTAGAATAAAATAATACTCCTCCTGTCATATTTATTTGTCAAAATTTCCCATCCTCACAGTCCAACTCAAGCCATTCCCATTGGGATATCCCTGCAAGCACTCACGGGAATGTGACCTCTCCACTTTTTGTCATTCTAAATTAATTGAGTAGAATGCATTTTAAAATATCGAAAATGAAAACAAAGTTGGAGGATTAAAACTACTTATTTTTCACACTTAGGCAAAGCAGTCATGATTGTATCTATCAGTGTTCACTAGATAAGTGGAAAAATAGGAAGCTAAAGGATTGGACCTGCACATCCTTGAGATCCACATTTGTACGTTCAATCATAACATTTAGGGAGAAGTTTCTCTGTAGTAAATATGTGCACACCTCTTTTTCAAAATTACTAATTACCTAATATTTACACTGCACTAGGAATTATGAATCATGTAGATGTGATTTAAGCACATAGGAAGAAGTGAATAGGTTATATGCGAATGTTGCCCTATTATATATATGAGCAGACAAGGCATTGTGAGTAAATATTTTGGAAACCATAAATTTAGTAAATGACTTGCACTCAAAAGTTAGGAAGAACTCTAAAATCTCAGGTGTGAGAAAGTGAACAATGTAATTTGATCAGTGCAAAAGATGTTAACACTTTGTCAAAGAAGAGGTAGATGGCAGACAATTAGCATAAAAAGATGCTCAGCACTTCTAGTCATTAAGAAAATGTGTGCCAATGAAATGCACAATGAGCTATTGCTAGGCCCCAGTTATATTGGTTCAAATAAAACTCCATTGCACCTACAGGCAGGAGCTGTAACACTTAAATACTGCTTGTGGGGATGTAATATAGTTCAACCTCTTTGAAATAAGATCTAAGAATTCAAAAAGGCAGGTAACAGACACTTAATATGTGATGTATACATTTTCCTCCTTCATACTAACTCAGAAGTAATGAAGACCTTTGTTTATATAAAGACTAGCAGATGAATGTTCATAGCTGCTTTGTTTGTATTAACCTCGAACTGAAAACAACCCAAATGTAAATCAGCAGCTGAACGGAAAAAGAAGTCATGGAATTGCCTTAAAATGACATGCTATTCTGAGATTAAAAAAAAATGGACTATTGACACATGCTACAACATTACTGAATCTCATGTTGAGTGAAAGAAGCCAAACAAATGGAAAAAAATTCTGGGGAATGCAACCTAATGCATAATGACAGAAAGCATTCAAGTGGTTGAATGGGGAGAGTAGAGAAGGGCAATAGGGAGAGGTTACAAAACGTTACGAGAAACTTTTTTTGGAAGGATAGATATGTTCATTATCTTAATTATGTGGCTGATTTCATGGGTATGTACACATATGTCAAAACCTATCAAGTTGCATACTTTAAATATGTGCAATTTATTGTACATCAACTATACTTCAATAAAAGTGGTAAAAAGTAAATGCAGGCTAATGATGGGAAATTTAAACAGAGTAACTGCAGAGCCCCAAGGGCTAAGCGTTGTGTGGTTTCCAGCCTGGGGCTCCTCCTGTGGAATCTGCAATCTCCTTTGTCTGACTCTGCCCCTTCTAGCCTCTCTAAGTCCCATAGTTATCATTTATAAAATGGTAGTAATAACCTTCTTTACCCTGCTACCTATCTCAAGGGGCCTATTGTGAAAACTCGAAGTGATAATGCATGTGAAAGTGCTTTGCAAACTGTAGCACACGGCACAAATGGCAGCTATTCGTTTAGTTGTTAGAAGCCATCTGCATACTATTCTTGCCCAATATATATGCTTCATGCTGGCTCAAGCCCTAATAGCCCATATATAAAATGTAATTAATTGTACAAGTTACTGGAATAGCACTGAAACCCAGTATTCAGGGCATGACACATCCTAAATACAGAACAGATTTGGAAATAAATCAGTTTCAGCTCAAACCAGAATGCAGGAAACAGACAGATGCCTTCACACATAGGCTGAGGGAGTGAGACCCACCCAAACAGGGAAGGAGTCCAGAGCCAGGGAATGCAGCTGGGGTGCAGGCCTTTTGTGTTTCCTGCCTGAGGCTGTTAGAGGGGGCAGTGACCCTGTAACATGGTCAGTCCTGCTCTGCTGGGCAGCTCTCTATAGTGCCAAGCCAGTCTTTAAAGTAACTGCTTTTTCTCTTGGTCTCTTGCAAGAGGCAGCAGAGCAATGGGCCAACAGATATCTTTCATTTAGCTCACAGTGACAAAGAGAAAAATGTGCTTGCTCAGTGTCACCTGCCTTCTGTTGTTGCCTTGGCATTGCTGTTTGTCCCTAAAGCACAGCTGGTACTCTCCCCGTAGCCTGATTTCATTTCAACTTATTGGAACTCCCTTTCCCTTCCCAGACTGTCCAGGGAGAGCACATGGAAATCATTGTTTGAACTCCAGCGCTCCCTGCAGACATAGGAAGCGGCTACCCCATGGGACTGGCCGTGGCGAGCAGTGCTGCTTTTGAGGCCCTGTAGATGCTGTGTATTCTCCTTGCATGAGAAAACAAGCATCAGGGAGAACAAAGCAGGGTTTTTGAGAGATGGTTTG
Source organism: Ochotona princeps (assembly GCF_030435755.1). NCBI lineage: Eukaryota > Metazoa > Chordata > Mammalia > Lagomorpha > Ochotonidae > Ochotona > Ochotona princeps. Next base: position 101,845,787 of record NC_080833.1, on the reverse strand, counting down.
GATGGAAGAAATGGCGCACGTGTGTATGTATGTGTGTGAAGGAGAGAAAGCAGAATTAGAGGCAAAGTAGGAAGAAGTCAGAGAATGAAATAACCTCCAAAGCCCAACAACCAGCAATAAATCAAGGAGTAACCATCGTTGGTTTCTTACAGGCACATGTCTTGCATTGCTAGGCCCTCTTTGCTGGGTGGTCATACATGTCACCAGCTGGGACTGGTTTCCTGAGACACAAAGTGCATCAGTCACCCCAAATTCCAGAGGCCATGTGGCAGAAATCTCTCTGGCTGGGGATAGTCTCTGTGGTACTCCGCTGCCAGGAGTGGGCAGGCAGCTTGTGGAAATTCGTGGATGTCTTTCAAACCTTCTGATAGAGATGATGCAAAAATCTTAGCATCTTGAAGGACAAGAGCTTGGCCTCAGGGATCCTCTCTGTGATTTGGAGTGCATTTCTCCATCCTCCAAAACCGTAATCCTGATTCCAATGAAGGACCAGCTAGCTATGGATGCTTGAATAGCGCCCTGGGTGGAGTTTGTTGTCAGGCACTCCTGGAGTCCAGCTGAGAGCTTCCAAGAAATCCCTTCAGGAATCTCTCTTTGAAGGAAGTGAACATGTGAGAGTTACAGGGCAGGTTCACTGCAAAGCAAAGCAAAACCAGACCCCTCTATAGATGCCTGAGAGTTTCACATTCAAAATGTTCACTATTGTTCAGGTTTCCACCTTCCATTTTTTTGTGTGAATATACTTTATTATATGAATTCAAAACCTATAACTTGATGATGTGGAGGACATACAGATAGCAAAAAAGTTAATATAGTGAAGCAAATAAATATATCCATTACCTCACATAGTTACCCTGTCTGTTCGTGTGGCAATAGCAGCTAAAGTATACTATGTAGCATAAATCATACATCAACTACACTTTTATTACCTATATTCCTCATGAGGTACATTGTAATTCTAGCTATATTCATTCTTTCTTTTTGCTACTCTGTATCCTATGACTCCGATCCCATCTCTCAACTCCAGGCTGCTTGCCCCAGTAAGCGTTATTTTGTTCTGTATATTTTTGAATGCAATTTTAGATTCCACATTTAAGAGAGATCATGCAGTATGTTCCTTTCTCTGCAGCTCACTTCATTTAGTATGATGTCCTCCAGGTCCATAGATGTTTTGGCCAACTGCAAGATCTTGTTTTGTTTAGTTTTGTTTTAGGGTGGAATAATATTCCGTTGTATGTATAGATGTCTCACAGATGCCAACTTGTAGAGGTGTCTATATTCCCATATTCATTGCAGGATTGCTCACAAAATGTAGAATCAACCTAAGCATTTGTTGATGAGTGAATTGATAAAATGTTGCCAACTTTCCGAAGTTTTCTTCTGGAATATTCCACAGAGGGCTCAAGCTGCCAAGTCCTCCTACATTCCCTGGTCAGTTTTTCCTCTATGACTAGAAGGTTAAATGCAAGTCTGGGTCTTGGAGGAGAGGGAGCTCCCATGGGGACAAAGGACAGAAGGCAAAGGAGACAGGGAAATGACTAGAAAGGGACAAAGCCCAATCTCTCCTGTGTCATCTGTCTGTTCAGTGTCGGACATCTCATGTCGGCCTTCATTAATTTGTAGAGTGTTACTGTTTGGTAAATGTGTTCAAGGAGCACAAACAAGAGCATCATTTGAAGCTGTATGAAGGATTCATTTTTGTAAGCACCACTGCACTCGGACCAGCCATGAAGGCCTCATTGTGAGCTCACTGCAAAAGGAGCAGATTCTAGGTGAAGGCAGGGAACAGTAATCCTGGCTCCTGAAGAAACCACCGTAAGGCTCAGATAAGGCAAGTCCAAGCACAGCCAGGTTTGTGCACAAGCCAGTGTCAAGGAGACATGTCTCCACAGCATCTCCAGCCACAGCAGCCTGGCCATGCTGGAGAGTGCAGGTCATGCCGAGTGTTAGTGCATTGTGAGGGAACAGGCTAAGAAGCAAGCCCTGCCAAAGCAGGAGTCCCTTCCAGAGACTGGAGATTCCTTTTTATCTTGTGCTCAGAAGAGACCTTCTCTGGAACTGAAGCTGTGTGCGCAAGCCCATGCTGTATGTGTGTGAAAGATGGCAAGGTGGCCCAGGAGACCACGGGATAACCAACATGCACCTCCCTCTACAGCTTGTTTCACCCTATGTGAAATAGTTGAACACATTTGGGGGGAGGGGTGTAAAACATAATCCAAACTGCATATGAGCTACTATAGAAATGTTCAGCTTGCTACTCCTGGGGGTTGCTATGCTTAGACTCCCAAGAGAAGAGTTTAAAGTCTTTCCTTACATAGAAACAGCCTAACTCTCAAGCTGACCATGGTTTTAAGGAGTTGTTGGAAATCCTTCAGGCACTGTGACATTAATACTACTGGTAGAACATCATGCTTTAATTTTAAAGCTTAGACTTTCCATGAGCATCAAAGTGCTACTCCCATTGTAAGACACCTTTGGACATGCATTAGTCATATCTCCTTTAGTATGAACATCAGGATCACAGGTTGAAGGCCACATTTGGATGAAGAAGAAAAAGGAACACTGTGTGGGTGGTGTTGGGATGTGCTTCTGTAACTTCATAGCTTTGCTGAAGACCAGTCTTTGAGTCCTGTGATGCTGTAGTTCTGCCTGTAAACATCTTGTCCTGAATTTGCGATTAGCCTTACTCAGAAATGTGCCCTGAGTGGGATAGAGCTTAACCTCATTATATTGGGCCTGAAGGGATTCTCCCAACACAGTCTCAAGATTTAGGAAGAAGGGTTCCTATTTAGCCTTGGGCTGGACTCTTAACCTTGTTGTTGATTTACTACTTAATAGCTCAGCTTGCTCCAAGTAAAGCTTTCATAATTTAAGCTACTCTGTTGAAGAAAATAATTTAAAAATAGCTTAGTTTTGAAACTTTATTCCAAAAATTAATATATGAATAACACATTGCTAGTTTCTCTCAGGGCCTTGGCATGGATCAGCAGAATTAGAAGAGTCTCAAGTCTAAACTTTTGCAACAATCCCCCTCTGCTCCCACTCTTGATTGGATTTATGTATTTGATCCTGAGGGTTGTGGAGGTCATTAGTGATATGTTATTTTTTTCTGCTTGATGTAGCAATCAGTATTTTTCCAGGCTGCATATCATCTGACAGATTTCTAATTGCATTTTCCAGTTGTATTGGGTCTGTATCTATTTCTTCTTTCTTATGGTGTTCTGAAGCAACTCGACAGATGTTCAGAGGCCTTCAAACCATGGGCTTGGCCCCAGAGTATGGAACTTCCTGAAAGACAGCCAGAATCTCTGGTGAGTTGTTGGGATAGACTGATGAACAATGTTTCGCTCAGGAGATGAGGAGGCCTGCCAGTCAAGGCCAAGAGGCACCTCACAAATAGGCCATCAGTCCAGTCCCACTTGTTAGTTAAATTGAAGGTGGCCATGCCAGAAAACCAGAGCTCTCACTAGGATCAAAGATGCCAAATTTCACAAACCATGCTACAGTGTAGAAGTGGAATTTGCACACCAAAAATGTCTTCCATTTGCTCTTCCAGCCATCTAAAAAGCGGCTATGAGAGAACTTTCTGGGTTTTTTGGATTCGCACATACTCAAGCAGACACTGACCATGAATCAGTCCATTTTACCAGGTTTACAGTCTGCTAAACCCTTCTGTTGCATTTATAATAATTTCCCAATTCTAAACATGGGTGCTCTCCTCTTACCTCGCTCTTCCTCCTCACTTCAGGATTAAGCTCACTAACAGAGTGTCAGCTCCTTAGACAGGCCCATGCTCTTTCCTGTCTTCACAAATGCCCTTGCATCTGTCTGAAGTGTTCTCATCGCCTCTACAGCTGGTTAACTCCGACACTAAGCTCTCAACTTGGAGACGGGTGCTACCCTTCCAGAGTGGCCTGCACACTCTATATATTTCACTGTTACTTCAGGTCTAATGTCTACCCTTTCTACTCTCGAGGCCTCTGGGAACAGTGCCCTATACTCCCTCTTATGTTATTCTTAGCTCTCTGACTGAGAGCATATAGACAAAATGAGGAATCAGAAACCAAGATTCTGTGGTCAGATGGCATATACTGGGGACCTGGAAACTCCAAGGTGGCTTAATTTAATCCAGCTTTATTGTTTCTGCAGAACTTATAGGATACCATTATTCCTCCAACCACGAAGAAGGAAGATAAAAGTAGGAAAACCCATCATAGGTAAAGCAATAGGCACCAATTTAGTACACATTGGGCTGTCACCATCACAGCCCTGGTTGGTGCCACTACTGGCACAGGAGAACTAGGAATTAAAATCACTTACATCATGCTGGTCAGCCTTTTGCTGCAAGATCTGCTCAGGCTTACCTTTCTATGTTCTCTCCCTTCCATGACTTCAAGATCCAAAAATGAGAGCATCATGTTTCCCAGTTGAAGGCACCCCCCTCAGGTCAAGGAAAACGATACAATTTCAGGCACGGAGCCCCCTTCTTCCTTTGCACATTTTGAAGTTATTAATTACACCTTTGTCTTACATTTCAGTGTTGAGAAGTCTGATATGAATCAAATGCTTGTTCTTTTGTAGTCTGTTCTCTTTCCTCCCTGGGAGATGTTTTTGATATTCTCAATTTTCATTACCGGTAATGAGAGGATTTTTTTTTCAGTCCTGTTCAATATCTGAAGGTAAGAATTGTTGCATTTATGGATTTATAAAAATCTAATAACTGATATATTGGGTAAATAGACAGATATTCAGCGTATTCAAAGTTGCAAATGTTGAACTTTTATGGATGTATGCACACATTATTTGAGAGTGTTAAGATATGCACAGATTACTGCCGATACTCAAAAACATGTGTGAATGAACATGTGGATAAATGAGGGACTCATTTTCTAACAGAGTAAACTCAAAGTAACTTGCTATAATCAACAAAAGTGTTATAGAAGAATAGGAAGGTACAAAAACTAAATTTCTTTGTTGAATATTTTTTTGTCTAGTTGAAACAGATAGACAAATTTTTAGTGTTTATCAAATCAAAACGTGTGTTTGAAATGTTCATTCTAAGCGGTTTCCATGGTGTAATGGTGAGTACTCGGAACTTTGAAATGCTCATTTGGCACTAGCATGGCAATAGACTTCCTAACTCTGGGAAGAAATGCTAAAGAAAACAGAGATGAGTTTTGAGGATGGAGTAGTACAAGATTTTAGGAAAGCTGGAAATGAGAATTGCAGCCAAAGAGAAAAGCTTAGGCATAGAGGCACACGGGTGAGATGAAGACTACAGGGGGACAGGAGAAAGTGGAGGAAAAAACGAGAACTTATCTTCAGAAGGGAAGTGGCATCTGCCTTTGTTAACTTGACCCTCAGGCAGTGCTAGGAGTAGGTTTTGCATCTGTGGAGGCTGGTGAAAGCATCACTAACACCATCTGGGAGTGAGAGCCAGACTCAGCCAAGGACTTCAAGCCTCTGTTAAGAGCCAGGGGAACAGGAATGCAGTCCAACTGCATCGGCGTCAGGTTAGAGGGGAGGGGCTACCCCACAAAGGAAAACTGGGAACCTCTCGGTGACCACTCTTGTCATTGAGTTCAGGGGTAGTGATAAATCAGGGGCACCTGCTTTGCTGTCTGCAAAGAAGACATTCAAAGGCCCAAGGGCTGAGAAGAGAGACTTAGCCTAACATTCAGAAATCAGAGAGGGAGCTCACAAGCAAGGAGTCCCACGGCTCAACTCCTCAGTTGAGCTACTCTCTCAGGGCTTCTACACGAAGCCCTAGGCACTGAAAAGAGGATAAGCCTCTTCTCAAGATTAAAATTTTTAATTTTTATGAAAATTAAAAAGAAGTAAGGAGCACTAATGTAAGGATAAGGTAGTCCAATAAAGTGTTCTAGATACCTGACTTGTTTAGGTTTAATTCAAAGACCACAGTCTCATTTTGCAGACAAGGTGGGGTTAATCCTGAGGAAAACCAATCAGAAGGTTTGCTCGAGTCATCCATCAGGACCCCAAAGTGAGTGGTCTAATTCCAATGATGGAAGTCTCCGTTTTTTTCATTAGAAAGAACTTTTCCGTAGTTGACTAACATCAATTTATGTTGTGAAGCATATTCCTTTGGGACATGAGTGTGAAGTGTACAGCTTTACCCACTTGCTTTACAAACTGCAGAAAAGTTATGCTTAAAAATTCCCTCTGGAGTGAGGCCACTTGGAGTTGATACTTGGGTTCTTCCAGTAGCACTTGCAAACCAGTTGCAGTCTTCACTGAGCCTCCTTGGTCAAAGGAGGAACCAGAGCTGGCCATCAGTTGAGTTTGCAGACCTCGTTTGAGAGAGAGCAGGGGCTTTCCCCACTGAAGAGGACGTGTTTCAAACCCTTTTCCTACCTGTTTGAAGCTCCTACATGTGACAGGAGGAGGAATATGAATTTAGCTGTTAGGATCAGGAGTGCTGTGGCAGAGAGCAAGCTTGTGGAAAGCAACATAGTGCATAGCAGTACAGAGCAAGAAAAGAGATACTTCACTCCCATGTCTTTATCTGCATAATTTCCTAATTGGAAGCTGGGGACTTCTGCTGTTTCCAGCAAAGTGAACCTGCTCACAGCCAGGTTAAATGTACTCACGCTGATCTCTAGAGAGCTGAGCATCAGAGCTAATGAAATGCAACACATGGCTGACATCAGAGCCTGTCTCCCAACGCACATCAAAGGGAAGGAAGTAGACGCTTTGATCCTCTCGGTCATTGCTCTCCACAGACACTTTCAACAATAGATGGAGGAGCTAGGGCTGCGGGTATGGTGGCTTCCCGGGACTTTGTTTTTTCTTTCTGCTGCTAGCGCTGTTCTCTAGAGAACGGAACAGGTATGTAAGAGAGTGGCGGTGTGTCCATCAAGTTCTGAGTAGTGCCGCTCGTTGGCTTTGCATGGGCTGTGTTATCCATCTGTTTCTGCTCAAATCCTTACCCTGCAGGTACTTAATTCAGAATTCTGATATCAAATTTTCATTTTTTACCTTCTGTCTTAATTTTTAATAGGAAGTAAATCTTCTCTAGCAGATGTCATGATTAAAGCCATATATCACTCTACTCTGTAGTACAACTGTTACTCTTGGAATGCACCTTGAACCTTGTGCTGCTTGCTAAAACTATTAGGACTCACAGTGACCACAGGGTAACAGTTGAATGTCCTGCTGTGAAGTCCACATCCCTTGTATGATCAATGGATCACTTGTCTCCTTTTCTTGCCTGGCTTGACAGCCATATCTCAGCAATTCTTCCCCCGAGGTTTGGGGCACATCATCTGCAGGCTGAATGGCAGCCAAAAGTCCCAATGGTAACCTTGTGCCTGACAAAGAGGAGGCCATCAGGAAGAGTCAATATTTGTCATATTAATGAATGTTTAAAAACAGATATATAATGTTATATCTCTTTCTGCTCTGCATGTTTTCAGTGAAGGGAAGAGTGTAAAGAACTCAGAAGGTTGGTAAAGACAAAGAGAGGGACGTAGGGCTCCCTAAGGGGACCTGGATTCCAGGAGGGAAGTCTCACTGTGTTCAGTATTTTGATTGGTTGGTCTAATTTGGGAAGTTGACAACCATGAAGTAGTAACAGTATAAATCCATGCTGGTACACAAAAACAGACCAGATGCACTTTGAGAGGGTAGGAAGAGGCGAAAGAGGTAGCAAAAGACAGAGTAAATGTTACAAATTGGGGCCAGCATTGCAATACAGTGGATTCATCCAAGATCTGCAATACCAGCATTTCCTACGACCAACGGTTCGAGTGCTAGCTGCTCTGTTTCCAGTCCAGCTCCCTGCCACTGAATGTGTGAAGACAGTGGAAGACTGTTCCAGTGTTGGATCCCTACAACCCACACAGGAAACTCAGAAGAAGCTCATGGATTCAGCTTGGTCCAGCCCTGGCCATTGAAGCCATTGGAAATGAACCAATGGATGAAGATTGTCTCTCTCTCTCTCTCACTTCTTCCTCCCCCTTCTCTAACATTTCTAGGTCAAAGTGTTGGGTATGTTTCCCTTCAGCAATTGCCATGGGAGGGAGTAATTGCTAATGCAGAAACAAAACAACGAAACACAAGAATGTGGTAGGTTAAATTCTGGTTGAAACTGAGTATGATAGAGATTCGATGTAAATACACGGTGTGGAGAACTCACTAGCATCTGAGAGCCCAGCCTCTCTTGTATGCTTCCTCTGTGATTTCTGGGATCCAATAAAGAAGGATATGCTTGTTCTTCCTGCCTTCCTGGAGCCTGTGGCACCTGCTGGGCACAGATCTTCCAAAAGGTGAAAATGTCTGGATATTATGTGCTGTGCCATTTTTGCTGGCTATATACCTGAGGTCTCCCGGAACAAAGGGTGCCTGCAGTGCCCAGAGATCTCAGAGCCATGTGGGAGTTCTCTTTGGCTTCTTTGTTTCCTCTAGCATGCAGGCTGTCAGCACCACTGTTATCCTGTGGTATCTGCATTCTCTGTCTGCAAACTGAGAGTGACAGCCACCTCTCACAATGACTGATCATGTGGACGAGTGTGGTTCTTTTAAGGGGTAGAAAGCAAACATTTTGTGATCAGGTAGACTTGGCTTTGCTTCTTCAACATACCTTGTAACTGTAAGGATTACCTCAGCAATCTGAGCCTCGATTTCTCATCTGGAAAATGGAAGTTACTGTAACACCAATTTCTTGGACAACTACAAAAAAATAATTAAATGAGAGTATGCAAATCACATGGAATAGCATATGGCCCATTATATGCCCAGTGAATTTTATAGGAGGAAACTGAAGCACTTCTCAAAACATTGAAGGACATTGGATTCTGGTTATCCTTCCTTACCCATAGAAATAAATACTAAATACATGTTTTCACCCTCAAAGAGTATGCAGAAAAATACCTGCATTTTCAAAGTACCAAAAGCTCATTTGACATGTCAAAGACATTTTATAAAGCTCTATTATTGTAGCTTTTCTTCTCAGGACCAGAGCCTCCATCAAAAAGTTTTATCCCGCAGAAGCCCCAGTCAGGCTTATGGAAACTTGTGTATTCAAGGATCTTTCATAGGTAACTAACTGCCTCTGTTCTTGGGTAGGGATGGACCAATATTATTTAAAATGCATGAATGTCTACTTTGAGGTCAAATCTCTCTTTCTTTTTTTAAAGATTTATTTATTTTTATTGGAAACGCAGATATATGGAGAGGAGGAGAGACAGAGAGGAAGATCTTCGTCCAATGGTTCACTCCCCAAATGGCCGCAACAGCTGGAGCTGAGCCAATCCGAAGCCAGGAGCCAGGAACTCTTCCAGGTCTCCCACGTGAGTGCAGGGTCCCAAGGCTTTGGGCCATCCTTGACTGCTTTCCCAGACCCAAAGCAGGGAGCTGGACAGAAAGTAGGGCTGCTGGGATTAGAACCAGTGCCCATATGGCCTGGGGGTTTAAACTTCCAGCAGCCTCCCGGCTGCTGGTTGGCCTCAGGACGGGGCGTCTCATGCATGGATCCCACATGCCAGCCACCAAGTGCACGTGGTGAGCTGTGCCTGGGCCTGCCTGGGCTCTGGGGGCTGCTCCCTTTGGGGTGAGTACACTGACCGAGGGGGGAGGTCTCCGGGGCTGGGCTAGGTAGGCCCACCCGTTGCTCTCATTGGGCGGTGGACAGGATTGGGGAGGGGCGTGACCTTGGGCCTGGAGGTTTAAACTTCCTGCAGCCTCTTGGCTGTGGGTGGGTCCTAGAACGGGGCATCTCATGCCCGGATCCTAGAAGCCAGCCACCACGTGCATGTGGTGAGCTGTGCCTGGGCGGCCAGCATGCCATTTGGCGCCAGGCTCCACCTGATGGCCGCCCGGACGGGGAGCTCTGGGGTTTTGGTTCTTTGAATCACTGGTTAGGTAGTTCCAGAATGAACCCACAGTGCTTCTGGGATTGAGTCAATCCTAAAGATTCCCAATGACAGTAACTCTTCCTTTGAAAAACTTGTAATCACTTAACAATGCTGAGAACCGAACACCAGTTCATGCAAAAGCTAAGGCTCGGGGTTTGTCCAGCAGGATATCCTATTACCTGACATGATGATGGATCAGTAGACGGGTCACATTAGGCAGGGCCATGACATTAACTAGCACTCGAGAACCATATCTGGGGGTAGATTCTGTGGGGGATATGTGAGCCACAACCTGTGGAAATTCTAGCCCCACTGGTTAGCTCAAGAGTTTGAGTGGTGATGGACTAAACTAGGTGTGACCAAAGAGCTTGCCATCAATCACAGCTAAAGGAACTCGCAACAGTCTGGACTGGTCAAGGCAGCAGCACCCAATTGTGCATCCTGAACAGGGTATGAGGTAGGCCGAGCTGCAACATTCAACAGCTCATACATGGCCAAATGGAAGGCCAGACTGAGCCGGCCAATGGTGAAAACCCTATGGCATAACCCACTGGCATGTATGAGAACTGAGTTGGGGAGTGGATTAAGTGGAGAAACTTGGAAAATGCCCCTGGCGAGTCACAGCTCCCACTGGTGAACATGCGGTCCAGACCTGGGGGTCGGACAAACTGGCAAAGTAGCTCCAACAGCTGGCTAATGTGTGAATTGGTAATGGAACGGGGTGTACCGGGCAGGACTGAGCAAACCTTAGCCCACAAGCAAAACTAGAAACTAGCATGGAGCACAGGTCATGCCGAGCTAGGTTCTTGCACCTACTGGTCTGCGTGAGCCAGGGACGCTAAGCCACAGTGTGTAAAGCAGAGGCCGGGACAGGCGAGGGGCTGAGCTAAGCTGAGTCAGAGCAACCGCTGGCATGCGTGTGATCTATGGCTAGGAACAGGTCCGGTTGGGGAGCTAAGAGGACACCCTAACTGGGTTGAGGTTCCCACCAATGGGCTCGTTTGCTGGAATGGGGGCTGTGTTCTGATCATAAAACAGTTGTAGTCTCCCTTGGCACAAGTGTGGACTGGGACTGAATGCACCAGGCCAGGCCAGACACTAACACCGTCTGGTGTCCTGGAGGACCAGGGTAGATGTGGGACGGACTATGCTAGGTCTCAACCCCTACTGAGCCATATGTGAACCATATGTGGGTATGGATGAGCCATGGCTGGGCTGAAACATCCAACAGCAAGAGCCAGATTGGGTTGAAGACCAGTCAAGAAAAGCCGCTGTTCCTGCTAAGACAGGAGGTGAACTGAGTAGGCCTGGCTCATGGACCCCCTGGTATGCGCAAAATCTGGCATTGGGAGGGGTTCTGATGGAGGAGCCTTGGCAACTTCTCTGGCAGGACATAGTCCCTGCAGGTTAGCGCAAGAAGCATGAAAGGAAACAGCCCAGAATAGGCCATGGAAAGTTTCCCACTGGCATACATTTGGCAGGGGTCGAGGGCAGATTAGGCTGAATCAGTTCACGTCATCCACTGGCAAATCCAACCACCAGGACAGAGTGTGGGTCAAGCCAGGTTTGGTCGCGACAAAACCAGTCCACAATACGGAGTGCCAAGGTGAGGTTGCCTGTACCGGATGTGACCGCAGCACCTAACCAGTACACGCGTGAGAACCAGGAAGGGAGGGGGCAAAGCCAGCAGGGGAGTAAGGGGAGGGGTCCCCTCGCCAGACAGCTACTCCCACTGGAGAGCGTGGGCTGGGATGGGGACAGACCAGACTAAGCAGGGCTACAACACCTGTGCACCTCATGTAGACTAGACCAGGGAAAAGCCAGGCTGGGCTGATTGTTGCTACTGGTGCAAACAAAAATTAGAGTGGGTGAGGGTTGTTTGGGCTTAGCCGCAGCATCAGCTGGCAGAAGCTGGCACTGGGGTCTAATTCTGTCAAGTCAAACCATACAACTACCTGGAGAATGCATAATCCGGGAATGGGAGAGGCCTGGGAGGGAAATAGTGGGCTCCTCCCTCTTGGGTTACCACTCCCACGGGAGGGCACGAAAACTAGGATGGGGGCTGGGGTGGCTAGACAGAGAGGCATTCAGCAACAGCCATGAGGGCTGGATAGTTGAGCTGGTTAGATGGAACTAAGCTTCAATACCCATTAACATGTACGAGAGCCAAATGGGATATGGGACAGACTGGACTAATCTGCTACACATATTGGCAAACCAGGTAGGGGGCAGGCCTGGTGGGGGTTATTGTGGGTCGCTCTGACTAGGCTCAGACAAAGTTTCTTTGGGGATCTCCTCAATCGAAATGCCGGACTCAGAACCCTAATCAAGAAAAGACAGAAGACAGGACAAGTCAATCAACCACCCCAGCTATATGTGGGCAGCGAAATACTGGGCAAATGGAGACTCTATGATGTACTATGTCAATCAGTGGATTCTTCAGCAACCTCATCGTGCTTGGAGTAGCGAGACTGGCAACGATTCATAACTGGTGAACTATCAAAACCACTTGAGCAAGTATCTCAGAGCATGCCCCACATCCGGGACTTGGGGTGGGCTTCTCCCTCAATATCCCCGTTTATCTCAGATACATGAAGGAAACAATATGGAAATAATAGTCTTACCCCTTCCCTATAGCCCTTGAACCTTTTTTTTTCTAATTAACTATGTAAAGATTGTCAAAAATAAAAAAAAAAAAAAAAAAAAGAACCAGTGCCCATATGGGATCCCAGCGCATGCAAGGCGAGGACTTTAACCACTAGGCTATCGCACCGATCCCAAATCTCTAAGCAAGAAAACATTTCAGCAGAAGAAACAAAGCCAGAAACAGAGAGAGAAGCAGGGAAGGAAGGAAAGAAGGAAGAAAGGAAGAGACTTTGGCACAGTAGCTAAGACCACTGGACTCTATATAATAATTCCTGGATTTGAGTCCCAGCTCTGCTTCTGATTGAGTTTCCTGCTAATGTACATTCCGAGAAACAGCAAGTGATTCCTCAAGAACTTAGGTCCTGCCACCTACTTGGGAAAGCAAACCTGAATTCTAGGTTTCTGGCTTCTGCCTGTCCTAGCGCTGATTATGACTTAAGCAATCACCTGCCGCTTGCCAGAGAATACATCAGCAGAAAATCGAATTCAAACTGCAAGTGAGATTTCAAGCCAGAGTCTCCTATATGGGATCGCAATGTCTTTAACTGTTGTGCTAAACACCTGCCCCAAGGTGTCATATTATTGAACAAGTCATTCAATAACAACCGCAGCAAGTTGAATATGGTTATACAGTAAATTATGCCTCAGAATAGATGATCAAAGACGAAAATGCTGACTTCCCACCTATACTCTAGCTCTTATCAGTTCAAATTTTGCCTGTGGGAAGTCATTTCCCAGCACTTCTGGGTTTTCATACCTGACCCCAGGGACTTCTTCCATGCCTTATGGTATGATGCTCCATGCAGTGATGTGGAACCAGTGGCGGGAGCTGGTGACTGCAGCTAGTGTTGTGCTGGCCACACTGATGGTGCAGCCAGCTGCTCAGACCCTGGGAGGCAAGTGGAGCCAAGAGACCAGAAAGTTCCTTGACAGAGAGCTAATCTCTCGAGATGGAAACGAGTCTGTTCTAATCCACCATTTCAGTAACACTGAGTGCATTCCTCTTGCTTCTGGAGACTCTGACATTGAAGAAGTCCCTGGGTCATCTTTAATCAAACTTGAGCGTTCAAAGGAATGTATTCAATAATGCCAATAGTTAAATCCTTAATGAGAACCCTGGCATTGAAATCATCAGTGTTTCCCTTAAACTTTAGGTTTTCTGCATTATCTTACACATTGTTAGTGTTGTGTTTGTTGTTGCACTTGGTTTTTGTAACAGACACCTTGCAGAAGAGCAGGATCAGAACATGTTTGGTGTCTTACCACATTGCTTTTCCCTGTGGGTTAGAAGACTGGCTCTTAAATTTTAAGGACTAATGGTATACTCAGAGTTCTGGGAGTACACATTGAAGGTATGAAAAGCCACTAAGCCACACTGTTGACACAGTACTCTGCACTTAAGTGTAACAATGTGTCACAGCAGCTGCCATGCTGTCCTGTTGGAACTCTACACACAGTCTGCCTTCAGTTCTGGCTGGCTATTTGAGGAGAACCAGTTACTAGTCTGACTTTGCCTTTGCACACCCATCTACAGTGTTCCTGCACATTCTGGCACGCTTCCTTGCTCTTGTTCCCACTAATCTCTTCCTTTCAGACTATATGACTGGCTTTCTTCAGTTGCCTATGAGTTAGCCTTGCCTTCCTTGTGTAGCAGTAGAGAATTCAGGCACCTGTCAGTATTTGCAGTACTTACCTGTACCTCCTGGGTGCACTGTGACACTCCATTGAAAACACCAGACTTAAGCATTGAGCCAAATGTCTTCTAGATCTAACAGTGTTCTCTCACAACTGATTTATTGAGATATAATTGGTAGAGAAAAGGTTGCATATATCTAATGTTTGCAACTTGTTGAGTTTGGACACATGTAAGTAAAACAGTCCTTGAGGTCTTTACTGTATAACACAATACCTTTAATTAGCAATACAGTACAATAGATAGATCCTCAATAAGTTCATAGAAAAGAACTGCATGATGTTCAATGTTAGTGAATCAAAATAAATGTACTCTTTAATTTCATTTCCAGTAACTTTTTGAAGTACCCTCATTCTGTACCCTTAAAATTTTGTGTCTTTTAAAAAAATATTTGCTTACTTTTTTATTTGAAAGGCAGAGTTACAGAAAGGAGAGGGAGAGAGAGAGAGAGAGAGAGAGAGGGAGAGAGAGAGAGAGAGAGAGAGAGAGAGAGAGAGAGAGAGAGAGAGAGATTTTTCCATCTGCTGCTTTACTTCTCAAATGTCTGCAACAGCCAGAGCTGAGCTGATACAAAGCCAGGAGACAGAGCTGCTTCTGCGTCTCCCACATGGGTGCAGGGGCCCAAGAACTGGAGACATCTCTGCTGCTTTCCCAGGTCCTAAGCAGAGCGCTGGATGGAAGTGGAGCTAGTGGTGCTAATCCGGCATCCACATGGGATGCTGGTACTGCAAGGTGAAGGATTAGTCACCCCATCCCTTAGTATTTTCTTAAAAGAGTAGATATCTATCAATGTTCTTAGCACAAAGCAAAAGAAAAACTCCCATTTAAAAAGCAGAGCCACAAACTTGGAGGCCATATGCGTATGTTTGGTTTCAGTAGTGCATGCATAGATTTAACATCTGTTCTGTGATCACAACAGAGGACAAAGAGAATGACAAAGGAGACAGACAAATCAGTGCTCAAATCCAGAATTTTAGGGTCAATGTTTAATTTGCAGGAGCACCAGCTCCCTACTGAAAAGGCACCTATGAGAACCCCTTGGTTCTCCTACAGGCACATCTTTAAATGTTATTATCCATTCCTGCTGTTCTCAGGATGTCTCTTCGTTTAAATATTTACTTTTATAAAATTTATGTAAAACATGAGGAGATCACAGACATGTGAGCCATGTTCAGGGATGGAGGGAAAAAGTGGGAGAGAGAGAAATGTTTCTGACTTCTATTCTGTGTCTGAGGGAAGAGTAAGAGTGCCCCTCCATGTTGCTGGACTATAAATGTGTTTGGGAAGGCGAATGATATCATGATGCCATCTCCAATTCCCCAGGGAGGGGAAGTATGTCGTGGGGGTAAGGGTCATTTGATTGATGGGTTGGTGGGTGGAATTTATGTGGAGGATGTATAACTAGCTGTATGGCTGTCTCATTTCATTCCCTCCTCAGAGATTTCTGACCCTTAATCTTAAAGGTTGCTGAAGGTTGCAGATTCATGACATCTTCTGTAGCTACTTCTTACTGATGAGGGGCATAGGGCTTGCCTATCCCGGGTTTGGACATCTCTATCTCTTCTAACGGATTCTTTCATGAGCTGGAGAATTTCTTTTCAGTGTCACTGGCTATGCCCTCTGAATCATCTTCATTACCCTGAGAAATTGTTGGCTTCTGAAACATACAAGTTAATCAATCAGCACAAGCAAAATAATAAAGTTGCACTGTCTAAGCAGGGTAGTATTTTCCCAAATACTAGGTATGGATACATTGGCATTGTACAGTTTATGAAACCAGGTAGTCTAAGCATGAAGACATTCAATGGAGAAGAAGAGGGTTTATATTTATCCCCACACAGGTTCCTCATTGTTCTCTAAGTACAAATTCCAAGGCTGAGTGATTTTCCATGACTATTTCAGAGTGTCCATAGACTTGGGTACTTGCTGTAGAACTTGGCCTGAAGAGATGGTCAAATTACCTGAAATGATAGTCAGGTTTTTAAAAAGCATCTTCAGATCCTCTGACAGGACACTGACTCTACAAATAAACGCAAGAAGCATGGAGGTAAATAACCCAGAAGAGGCTTTGGAATGTGACCCACTGGAATACACTTGGCTCGGGTTGGGGCAGACCAGGCTGAGTCGGTTCACGTCATCCACTGGCAAGCCCAAGTGCTGAAACTGTGTGGGGGCCTGGCCGGGTTTGGTTGCGATAAAAAAAAAAAAAAAAAAAAACCAGTATAAAACACAAAATGCCAAGGCGAAATGGCCTGTGCTAGCAGGGAATGCAACACCCGACCAGCACTCCTCCCACTGGTTTAGGTGAGGGACGAGAGTGTGATGGGCAGAGCCGGGGAGAGATGCGATACTCATTGGTTCCAATAGAGGTCGGGGCTCAGAAGAGAACCAACCCAGGGGTTAAAACCATCAGCTGATCGGAGTGATGGACGGTGGCGGGCACTGTGCTTACTAGTAGTACATGTAGGAGCCTGGACTGGGAATGCCTCAAAGTTTTTTTAGGGGGATTCCCCTGAACAAAATGGAGGAATCAAAGCATTAATCAAAAAAAGATGGAAAATGGAGTAGATGAATCAACCACCTCAGCTTTATGCTTGCAGCGGAAAACTGGACAAGGGGAAACCCTAAGACGGACTATGTCAATCAGTGGACTCTGCACCAGCCTCATCATACTTGGACTGTTGCTGATGATATGTTGGAGCTTCTAATTGATCGAGGTGACGCTCTGCTGGCTCTGCCTACAAACCTGAGAGGGCCTCCCTAAGAGGCCGTTGAACTTGAACTGGACAAGTGGGATGCTGGACTCTGTATGGTGTAAACTTTTAATTAGGGAATCTCAACGGAACTTGAACTGTGGTTATGCATCAAGGTGAAGGAATTCATGATGGGGGAAGGGTTTGGGGTGAACGGGGGGAAATCCCAGTCATGTAATGCAATGTAATTAATGAATAAATGAATATTAAAGGAAAAAAAAAATAAAAAGCATCTTCATATGACATGTTGATATCTTCTACCATTATAGTGGAAGATCTCACCAAGGCATTCTCCAACCAATAGTTACTTTCAAAACGAGTCAAAGAGAAAAGATAGGGGAAAAATCATGCCTGCCTTAAAGTACAGCAGCCTAGTATGTCAAAAGCAAAGGTTTTACTTATCTTTCTGTATTTTGAAGAGGTGCTTGAGGTCTTCAGTTGATTCAGAGAAGTTGGCAAAGTTATCTTTCGTGTACACTAGGGTATGTTTTTCACCTTTCCACAGGAGTCAGTAATGGAGGTGGCCTAATCATGCAATGTGTGTGCTGAGGCCAGATATCTCACCCATGGACTCTGGCTCCTGACAGCAGAGATCCTGCTGTATCTGAGGCAATCATGATATGCAAATACTGGTGCTTGTGGACACCAAAACCCACTAGTTCCCCCACCTCCCAGAGAGGGTGCTGTGGCCTGGGCCGGGGCGCCCCCCCACCCCGCATGCTCTTTAGGCCTTGGCCCAGTCTGTCGCCAGCCCCAGTGCATGTTCCAGTGGGTGTAGGGAAGACTAGGCCACCTGCTCTTTAGGGTCCCTTGTCTGGCCCACCTCCAATGCCAGCAAAATATTTCTTCCAGGGAAAAGAGATGAGATGACTAGTAAACTGCTGTTTGGTTTGGGTTGTGGTGCCCATTCTCCCTCTGTTACAAACTAATAGTGTGGCCTTGAGCAAGTGATAGAAATTCTTTTCTTATCAGCCAGGAGGTAGAGACAGCAGCTTCTCCAGTTTCCTTACTGATACACTCTGAAACTAACATCCTCCACTGTCATGGTCATGATTCAGCCCTCACCAGCTCACAAGTGGTTAATTCTATTTCCCCACCCCTAGTAGTATCCTTGCACTGTGTTTATCCTTGAAGCAGCCTCCTACCACAATGTCTTTCTAAACATAGATCTAGTACTTTCTGTTACTACAAGAACGTTGTGTTAATACTCCTTTAGTGGATTCTAGATTTTTGTGAAATAAAAATTAAACTGTTTAGTTTGGTCTCCAGATGCCCTAAACTTTCCCACTGTCTTCTACATGCCTTAGCATTCTTTCAGTTTCCTTATCTCAGGACTTTGCAATTCTACTCTTTCAGTCTGGAATATTCTGTTCCACCCTTCCTACTTGCTCTTTGCTTGTCATGCACTTAGGTTTTGTTTTTACATCTCAGCTAATATCTACCTTCAAGAAAGCATTGCATGGATACCCTTCACCCATGCTGATTAGGCTCCTTGTTATATTTCTTTATAAATTCTTATGCTTTATTTCCTGGAAAAAACTGCCATTTTTAAGTGTATATTTGCATTATTTTATTGATGTACATCTATTCTCACCTTCTACTAATATGCATGTAGCTCAAAATCAAGGACCTTGCATTTGTTTGCTTTCTGCTTTCTTTAAAGATTTGTTTATTTTCAGCAGAAAGGCAGGCAGATATACAGAGAGAAGGAGAGACAGAAAGATCTTCCATCCACCGGTTTACTCCCTAAGTGACTGCAATGGCTGAAGCCGAGCCAATCCAAAGCCAGGAGCCAGGAGCTTCCTCCAGGTCTCTGCTTTCCCAGGCCACAGGCAGGGAGCTGGATGGAAAGTGAAGCAGCTGGGACACAAACTGGTGCCCATATGGGATCCTGGAACATTCAAGGCAAGGATTTAGCCACTAAATTACAGCGCCAGGCCCTGCTTTCTACTTTCTTTCCAGAGTGTAGCACAATGCCAGTTGCCCAGTACACATTTTTAGTAGAATCCAGGGGAAGGTGAATAAGAAGCAAGATGGTGTGAACTTACCCAATCCGGCCCAATCCATCCTCCCACATCTCACTGATTTTTTTACGCTCTGCCTTTAACTTCCATGGTTTTCCAGGTTTCTTGCACCCTATTCACCTGAACTATTTATCATTATTCAGATGACACGCTGTTTGGGCTAGGATAAAAATCCTGCTGTTACACCCACTGAATGTTAGGAAGATGACTATACCCTTGATCTTAAACAGAATGCCAGGAAGTGATAGGAATGTGATTCTGGTATTACGATAAAATTGTACAATCTTTTCAGGAACAAATGAGTAAGAAAACCGAAGACATTCAGTACTCATGATACCTCTTTCTAAATACTTGAAACATTATCATGAAGGTGATTATACTCATGCTTAACAAGTTTAAGGCGCATGAACAAAAGTGTAAGTTACAAGGAAGCAACTTTTTGGTTCAATGTAAGGAGATTTTATGGAAAAAAAAAAAAACAAGTAGTAGAGAAAGAAGTGGGTTTCTCCACCCTACTGGAGGTGTTTAGGCCACAATTAGAAGTCACTTAGAGATGGTTGCACCCTAGCATTTTTTTCATGTTGGGAAATGTCCCCATCAAGCTAGTGTCTTTAAGGGACTGCCAGGACTCTAGAGCTAGAGGTTAACATCAATCAGTAGCTTCAATATTGAATTGAGTTGAGGTCCTTGGGAAGGCAGAAACCAGTTAAGACACATGACTTCTCAAAATATTTCTCCTTCTTTTTTTTCTTTTTAATCTGCAGAAGAACTCAGTTCTCTTGTGAGGGATACTCTGGGTTCAAAGACCTCAACACTCTTCCTTTGTTAAGATCTTGGCTCCATCTAGTGGTGCAGCTTGATGTTCTGCTCACGGTGGGTATGGGGTTGGGATGAGGGTCTTCTGTTGCTAGAATAGATTCCTCTGCTCCTTGACCTGACTGAGAACCAGTTGAGTTGATGCTGCTACCCTTCCATTTTGCATCCTTAAGAGGTCTGACCATCTACAATCAAGAAGGAAGGCACTTCAGAATCCATTCCTTCTTCATACTTCTCAAACTGTGTGTCATGTAGCCTGAAGGGTTCTACCTGTTTTTTAGCAGTCACTTCAGGGTGTGAAGTAAAAGCATTTAAGCCATTAGTAAACTCTGCCATCCTCTCATCTTTGTTCTCTTGCAAAGTCTTCAACATTGTATCAACATTATGGTTTCTCTTTTGTGTGCTAGATTTTCCACCAAGATTTTGTGTAAAGAAAGGATAATGCTGGTATAATTAATGGGAAAGCAGTGGATGGTTGTTGTGATGTATGGTTAAGTTGCCATTTGGGATGCCTATACTAGTATTCATGTCTTTAGTTTTGACTTTCAACCCTGTTTCTGATCCTGCTTCCTGCTAATGCACCCAGAGAGGCATCAGTTGATGGCCCAAGAGCTTGAGTCCTTTCCAATCATGTGTGAAACTTGGATGGAGTTCTAGGGTCCTAACTTTGGTTTGGCCTAGCCCCAGCTGTTGTGAGGATAGATCTCTCTTTCTCTGACATACTGTCATTCAAATGAGTAAGAATAACAAAGAAACAAATAAATAAACTTTAGCAAATGATGTTAAAGACTGATTTATTTCCAAAAAAATTTTTTAATTGGAAAGTGAGAATTACAGAGAGATGGAAAAACAAAGATCTTCCATCCACTGGTTCACTCCCCAAGTGGCTACAATGGCTGGAGTTGAGCTAATCCAAAGCTAGGGGCCAGGAGTTTCCTCAAGGTCTCCCATGTGGGTGCACTGTCTTGAGGCTTTGAGCTCTCCTTGACTGCTTTTGCAGACCACAAGCAGGGAGCTGGATGGAAAGCAGGGCTGCAGGGACACAAACCGGCGCCCATATGGGATGCTGGCTCAGGCAAGGCGAGGACTTTCGCCCTTTTTTAGCCACTGGGTTACTTTGTTGTTTCCCGAACAGTGATTTTTTTTTCATTTTATTTCATTTTGGAATGAATCAAGACTGAATATTTCATTGACTTGCCCAAGTTTAAAAGCAGCTCTGCTAGAATCATAATTCATACCTCTTAATGGCTACACTGGGGCTCCATTTGTGAATTCAAAGCAGTGTAACCTTCACCCACAAACACTTGAGTTGTCATTCCAGGAGTTTCCCATCCATTTCTACTTTATATGTGGAAGAATATGGTTGCAGTGATTTCACAGCTTGCATTTTGTGTTGTGGCATCACTTAAAGAACAGTTCGTTTTATAAACATGGTAGCTGGTTGCTGGGGAAAGCAAATGTTTGGGTTTAGGCTTCTGTAGCAAATGCCGTAGACTGGGTGCCTTAAACAAACAACACCGATTTTTCACATTTCTGAAGGACGAGAAGTCCAAGACCAACAAGGTGCCAGAGGAGGTGGTGCTTGATTTCCTGATTTGCAGTTAACTGCCTTTGTGCTGTATCTTTACAGGATAGATATGTCATCTCTCTTACATCTTGTCTTACAAGGGTACATTGATCATATTTGTTTAGGCTCCACTCTGGTGACTTAATTGTCTCCTGCAGGTGCTCTTTCAAATACCATCACACGTGAATTTGGAAGAGAGAGACATACAGAAGCATTCAGTGCAAAGCAGCAAGGGAGCTGTTAACCAACAACAAGAAACACCTGCCCACTCTTCCTTCCCATCCTCCGGGCTAAGTCTAGGGCTCTGTGCTTAAAAGAGTAATATTACAGGAACAGATGGAGAGCAAACACTTGAAGGGAAGAAAAATTTGGCCATTGTTTGGCACTTGCAGTTGCAAAGATTCTTTGGAATTGTAAGTCAAGTGAAACAATAGCAAAGAAAGCTACTAGTGTAACTGATTTAATGAAGCACTTTTGTTATTTATCTGCTTGGTCGCCTCTCCACTAGACTGTAAGCTCAGAAGCTAGGTCTGTCTTGTTTCTGTATTGCAATACCTAGCTCAGTTCTGGCACAAAGCACACACTTGCTATATGGTTGATTCATGAAGAAAAGTATTTCCTTACCAATTGGCTTAAATTTTAAAAGTATAAGCTAATTATTTACAGTCTCTTTTCATCACAGCAATTAGATAAATTAAAGATAGGCTATGATGATGATAATGTCAAGGACCATAATGCCTATATAGTTGGCTTTCTGTCTCACCACAAAATAAATTGCACTAAAATCTTTTTATAATTTTATTATAGCTAACAATTTAGGACATTTCAAGGCAGACATACCCAATACCCTATGTGAGGCTTTCCTTTTCAACAAAAGAGCACATGATAAGATCATAACCATATGTGATATTAATAGTTATGGGAAGGAGTAAGTAGTTATTCTAGGCCAATGCGCTATCATTTTTTTATAATTAATGATAATGAGGGAAAGATTTGATATTTAGTAATAACAATTCAATGAACAATTCTCTTTGAATTGAATCCTGTTACCAGCCAAATGTAACTCGGATTTCCTGAAACAGTGTCCAAAATTGCAGTTTCATTTGTCATTAATCACGGATCTATTAAAATATACAGAGATGATAACAGGATTACAATGAATGATGAAGCAGAAATATGTATTTGAATTATTCATTTATCAAGTGGTAATATTAAATTAATAATACTGAAGAGAGGTGTGAAGCACCAAGTTCCTGTCAACTGAGTAGAATTTCATTGTAATTCTCTAACTTCATAAGAAATAAGCCTATTTCACAGTTCTCTGGGATCCCAAGAACATAAAGAGATCATGCAGAAATACTCTCTCATGATCAACCTAACTTCTGAAAGGCAGATTTTCCTATTTCTCCATCTTAATCATACAGAGTTAGGAATTAGATACAATTCAGAAAACCATCTCAGATTTTGAATTTAGATTTTGAATTTCATATTGTAGAAAAGTAAATGCTGAACCTGTTTTTTTTTACTAATACTGGATAAATGAATGTATCATGCAGGTCTTTTTAGAGGCAGGTGAGAAAATCTTAATCATATAAATACAGATCAGAAATCCCTGAGTTACACATATAAGTTGTTGATCTGTTTTGGGTTTAGTTTTCATATGGTGAGAGGTTTTATTCTTTTGTATTTGGATATACCGTTTTGCCAACTCCATTTGTTGAAGAGGTAGCTGTTTTTCTGTTGCATGCTCCCAGCACCTTTGTAAAACATCAGATGGTGATGAAAATGTGCACTTGTTTGGGGCTTAATATTCTGTTCTTTGGTCTATGTGATTTTTAATGAATTTCCTGTTGTTTTGCTTACTCTCACTTTGTAGAGTTTTCCTTTTGCTGAAGATTACTAGACTTTATTGTGGTTCTGTTCAAATCTAAAGAGGGCTTTTGCTTATTTCTGTTTTTTAAAAGATTTATTTATTTATTTGAGAGTCAGAATTATAGCCAGAGAGGGACTGATACAGATACATCTTCTGTTGGCTGGGTCGCTCTATAGGTAAATCATCTTCAAGAGCCAGGAGCCTGAGGCACATGCTTGAGGCAGCTTCCTAGGTGCAGTAACAGGCAGCTGGATTCAAAGTAGAACAGGTCCTGGCGCGGTGGCCTAGCAGCTGAAGTCCTCACCTTGAACGTGCTGGGATCCCATAGGGGCACTGGTTCTAATCCCCGCAGCCCCACCTCTCATCCAGTTCCCTGCAGGTGGTCTGGGAAAGCAGTTGAGGATGGCCCAAAGCCTTGGGATCCTGCACCTGCGTGGGAAACCTGGAAGAGGCTCCTGGCTCCTGGCTTTGGATCAGCTGAGCTCCAGTCGTTGCAGTCACTTGGGGAGTGAATCATTGGATGGAAGATCTTTCTGTCTGTACTCCTTTCTGTATATCTGACTTTGCAATAAAAATAAATAAATCTTAAAAGAAAAATATAGCATCCAGGACTTGAACTAGCACTCATGTGTGTTTAACTTGTTGGACCACAGCTATGACCCGTGCTCCTTCCGTTTCTTTCTTTCTTTCTTTTTTTAAGATTTTTTTTTTTTTTAATCAGAAAGTCGGAGTTACTGAGAGAAGGAGAGACAGAGAACATTATCTTCCATCTGCTGGTTTATTTCCCAAGTGGCCACAACAGTGGAGCTGAGCCAATCCAAAGCCAGGAGCCAGAAGCCTCCTTCTATGCGAGTGCAGGGGCCCAAGGCGTTGGGCCATCCTCGACTATTTTCTCAGGCCACGAGCAGGGAGCTGGAAGGGAAATTGAACAGGCAGGACGGGAACCAGTGCCCACATGGGATTCCGGTGCATGTGAGGTGAGGACTTTAGCCACTAGGCTACTGCGCCAGGCCTGCTCTTTCCATTCCGATGAAGAATGTCATTGATATTCTAATAGAGATTGTGTTGAACCTCTAGATCCTTTGGGTTGCATATACTGCTTCTTTCAATTCATGAACACAGAAACTATTTTCACTTTTTCTGGTCCCGCTCCATTGATTTCATCAGTGTTTCCTGTTCTTCATTGAGTTTTTTCATCCCCTCGGTTAAATTTATTCATATGCAGGTTTGGGGAAATAGTTACTGAAATGGGATCGATTTCTTGATATTCTTTGAGGTAGTTCATTATTGGTGCATAGAAATGCTACTTATTTTTAAAATATTGTTCTTGTATGTTGCAAATTTAATGAAATTTACTGCAAATTTATTAATTTATTGACTAAAATCTTTGGTGGAGTCTTTGGGCTTTTCTGTATGTAAGATCATGCGCACTGCAAACAGGATTTATTGACTTCCTCCTTTCCAATTTGCACGCTCACTGTTTCTGTCTTTTTTTTATAAAAGATTTATTTATTGTTATTGGAAAGGCGGATATACAGAGAGGAGGAGAGACAGAGATGAAGCTCTTCTGTTCAATGGTTTATTCCTTAAGCAGTTGCAATGGCTGGAACTGAGCTGATTCAAAACCAGGAGCCAGGAAATTCCTCCAGGTCTCCCACGTGAATGCGAGGTCCCAAGGCTTTGGGCCGTCCTTGACTGCTTTCCCAGGCCCGAAGCAGGGAGCTGGATGAGAAGTGGGGCTGCCGGGATTAGAATTGGCATCCATATGGGATCCTGGTGCATTCAAGGAGAGGACTTTAGCTGCTAGACCGTCGCACCAAGTCATTCACTGCTTCTTTTTAAAAATATTTATTTATTTTTATTTGAAAGGCAAATTTACAGAGACGGGGGGCAGGTGGAGAGAGAGAGAGATCCTCCATCCACTGCTTCACTCTACAAATGGCCTTAATAGCTGGCACTGGGCTGAGCCAAAACCAAGATCCTGCCACCTCCTCCATACCTCTCACATGGGTGCAGGGGCTCAAGGATTCGGACATTTTTCCCGTTTTCCAGGCCATTAGCAGGGAGCAGCCAGGACTTTAATTGGCACCCATATGGGATGCCTGTACCACAGGCAAAGGCTTAAGCTACTATACCACAGTCCTAGTTCTGCTGTTTCTTTGTTTAACGTATGCTTTGCCCAGGACTCCCAGCACTATGTTGAGGAAGTGTGAAAAAAAGGGAACATCCAAACTTAAAGAAGTATATGTATTCATGCATTTGTTGTAGCACTATTCGCATTCTCCAAGATATGGACTGAATCTAGGTGTTCGTTGATGGATCATTGATAAAGAAAATAGAGTATATAAACCCAAGAATGACCTTCATTCATTGAAAACAATGAAATCTTGACATGCAACATCAATGAGTCTGTAGGACATTATATTAATAGAAATAGTTTTGATGCAGAAAGACAAGTACTACACATTCTCACTTGTATATGGAAATAAAAAGTTTATGTTACAGAGGTTCATATTGAAATGGTAACTAACAGACTAGGAACGAAGATAATGGGGAAGGAGATAGGCTAGTTAATGCGTACAAGGGTGCAGTTGGATGACAGGGATAATATTTAATGTTTGATAGCGCAACAGAATAGCTATGGTTGACAGAAATTAGTTGTGTAATTCAAAACAGCCAGTAGACAGGATTTTGAATGTTCTCAATACAAGCAGTGATAAATACTTACTAAATGTCAGTGTTACCTTATCTGACCACTACATACTGTATGCATGTGAAAATATTGCACTGTATCCTGTAAGCATGTGTAGTTATTATGTGTCAGTTAAAATGTAAGACAAACCTTTGAGTTGTGACTT
This sequence comes from Ochotona princeps, assembly GCF_030435755.1. Lineage (NCBI taxonomy): Eukaryota > Metazoa > Chordata > Mammalia > Lagomorpha > Ochotonidae > Ochotona > Ochotona princeps. The sequence continues at coordinate 101,819,682 of NC_080833.1, read as the reverse complement.
AGCTTGATTTGTTTATATCTAGCATATTTCACATTTAAGACCTAAAATACAAAGTTCAGTTATTTATATTTGCAAGTTTTTAAAGATGATGACACCTTGAAGTCATATTCCCCTATATTTTTATTTGGTCTATTGATCGAATCTCACCGAGATTTCAGAAAATTTCTACTGCTAAACTTTGGAGGTACCCCATCTTAAACACCAGGAAGAGAGAGAGAGAGAAACTCATGTCAACTCTTGGAATGATGCATTTTAAAATAAGATCTATGGGATTATTGTCCCCTTTTAGCAACCTGTCTTAGATACTCTTTCAAGGACTCTGTGCATACTAGGAATATGGACCTTCCCGATTCACTCTTATTCTGCATTATACATAAAAGAAAGGTGCGCCCAGTGCAATAGCCTAGCAGCTAAAGTCCTTGCCTTGAACATGCTGCTCTGGGATCCTGGCTTCGGATCGGCGCAGCACTGGCTGTTGCGCTCACTTGGGGAGTGAACCATTGGATGGAAGATCTTCCTCCCTGTGTCTCCTCTTCTCTGTATATCTGCCTTTCCAATAAAAATATATAAAACTTTATTTTTTTGAAGAAGGGTTATGAAATCAATCTTGAAATATTTCATTAAACTTTCAGATTGTTCCTTCAATTCGTGGTGAAGATTTTGCATAATTTTTAGCTGCTCATTCTATCTGATTCTCTACTATACATTCCTTTAAATGAGAAGCCACAGAACAACATCAACAGCAGGAATAACGATAAAACAAAAGATTCACAGTACCATGGAGTTAAGTTACATGTTACTGAATAACAAATGTGTTGATAAAGAAATGAAGAAGAAAACACAAAAGCTTCTTGGAGAAAATCTATTTCTGAAGACATGAAAATAAACACAATATCCAAACTCATGGTGTGCAGCAAAAACAGTATTGAAAGGGTTATTGATCTTATCATTTGCAATAAGGTTTCCTTATATCAGAAGGAACATATGGTATCTGTCATTTTGGGATTGACTTTTTTCATTGAGCACAAAGGTGTTTAGTTGGGACCATTTGGTTGCAAATTGAACAATTTCTTTTTTTTTTTAATGGTTGAGTATATTCCATAGTTTCTTTAACCACTCCTCTTTGGATGGGTATCTGGGTTGTTTCCATGTCTGCTATTATAGCTAGTGCGGCTGTAAATATAGGATTACAGATACCTTTCTCATATGCACAAAACTACCTTTTTAGCCATTCTGGTCCACATCACCATTCTTTTTTATTTTTGTAGTTTTAAATTTTTTAAATGTTACCTCCCACATATAATGGAGAATGTGCAGTATTTATCTCTATGTATCCAGCTAATTTCAGTCAGCATGTCCTCCAGTTGAAGTCATTTTGCTGCAGATGGCACAGTTTTATTCTTTTTTATGGATGAATTGTATTTCATTGTGTATATATAGCACTGTTTTTTTTACCCACTCATCTGATGGTGGACATCTTGGTTGGAAACCTATTTTGCTAATTGTCAACAGTGCTACTGTAAACATGGTGGTGTAGTTATCTTCTTGCTGCAAAATGTTATTGGTATATATCCAGTAGCAGGGTTGCTGGATCATAAGGCAAGTCTAGTGACAGTTTTTAAAGAACTATTCATGCTTTTTAAAAAGAAAAAACAATATTTGCACTAATTTATACTCCCACCAGGAGTGTTTAAGTGTTCCCCTTTCTGTACACATCATTACTAGCACCTGTTATTCCCTGTAAAATGGATTTAGCCACTTTGATAAGGGTGAAGTGAGATCTCACACTGCTTGTGACTTGCATCTCATGATCACTAATGATTTGTTTTTGTCATTGTTTTGAGTTTTTTAACCTGCCATTATTTTCTGCATATTAATCCTTTTCCAGATAGGTCGTTCACACAATTATTTTCCCCGTTCTTCTGGATGTCTCTTCACTCTATTGATCATTCCCTTTTCTATGCATAAGCTTCTGAGTGTGGTAGAATCCAGTTTGTTTAGTTTTTCCATTAGTTGCCTGTGCTTTGAGGGTCCTTTGTCCAGGAAGTCGTCATGTACACAACTGTAGATGCCAGCAGTTCTGTGGTGTGAATCATCGTATAACTTCGCAAGGCGACATTCTAACTATATAATTAACACTCTATTGCTTTGAGACTAGAATGCATCTGTCTTTCACAACCGACAGATCTCAGTGTCCTTATCTATAACACAAGAATGATAACACCTTCTTTTCAGGAATGAAAGGCAGGTTACACAGCAATGTGCATGCTGACTGTGAAACAATCTATGAATGTTGTGTAATCTCAAGTGTATCTTCAAATATATACTGGCTTTGTGATGATTTACAATACAAATGGAAAATCAGTTTCAACATTAACTTCAGGAATTGGGAGTGGTTATCTCAGCACAGTGCTGAAATGTCTTTTGGTGACACATCTTTGTACTATGGAAATAAACTCTGTGATCAATTAGTAATTAGTCTAGTGGCAATGGAACGGGTGGGTGGCAACAATGTGTATCATATATTTACTATCCACAACTTTAATATATGCTTCAATGTCTAGTATGGAAATCTAAACCCCACTGGAACTGAAATTTCATTTTACAGGAAGCACACACACACATACAATTTAGCAGGCCGAAGATCCCAGAGATCACAATTACTGATGTGTGTCTACAGAGCTCTTAATGTGAATAGTTACATGAACTATACCTAATAATAAATTTCTTCCAAATCAATAATGAGCTTTCTAAAATGTTCTGTGTGGTATTTTATTTATGATACCTATCATTATTTAATCATAGATTTTAGTATTCATTTGGTGAATCTATCTCAAGGGTAATATGTGACTCAAGTGCTATCCATTGTTTGTGAAAGGAAACATGTTGGTCACAGGTTTACTTTCTGTACCACAATACAGAGCTATCATATGTTATCAGTCACCTACTTTATTCTTGTAACCCTCTTAGTGATACTATTCTTGCCTCTCTGGAGCAAGGTTCTGTAAATAAAGGTCCTGTGAGATTATCTGAATGCTAAATTCTGGTTTTGTTGAACAGACTGTTAGCAAAGGAAATGCCAAGTGCTGAACCAGAGTGCATCACCCATGATTTAGAAGGACTAGGCAAACTGTAGCCAGTGTTCCTCCTTGGTGGTGACAGGCTGGGAGAGTCCTGTGACAGTGCACATCTCTTTCATGATAGCTCATGAAGATAGGATTTTTTTCTGCTTCACATTTTGTATATTTTCTATTTTCACCTTTTGTTCATGCTATCTCACTATCACCACAATCAATATGTTTTGTAATTTACGTTATTACCATGAGTATATGCTATGCATCTGTTTCGATCCTGCTAGGCTTACTGCCAAGTGAGCTCATGGTGAGATTTCGATAATTTTAGGACCCTATCACACAACAACAAAGTCATTAGAAGCTGCTTAGAAACAAATACAGGTCTGTCACTGGCAACTTTGCGAAGATAAAAGCTCTGCCTGAGTAATCCTTTTCTGAGACACTCACCTTAAGAACTTGCTTCATTAGAAGTACATTGCTTTGAACTTCTTGAGTTCTCTCCCTTTAATGCCTGACTTATTTCCCACCTTTGTATTTCCTATTCTGAGCTCATTAAGACACATGTTACATAATGCCCAGCACAACACAGGGCACATCCAGTAAGGTTTCATGAATGAGAAATCAAAACAAAAAACATCTCTTAAGAAAAGTGTGTTGCATACATAGGCATGGTGCAAAGGTTGGGGCATAACAATAAACCTGCCTTCAGTGAGCTTACAATCTGATGGGGAAAATGCCTGAGAACTCATAGGATGTAACTAAATGAATGACTATTGAAAAGGAAAAATAGAGTCATACGAAAAGCTTTGCCAGGGTCACGTGTTACCTAGTGGCTAAAGTCCTCGCCTTGCATGCACCAGGATCCCATATGGGCGCCATTTCTCTTCCCGGTGGCCCCGCTTCCCATCCAACTCCCTACTTATGGTCTGGGAAAGCAGTCAAAGAGAGCCCAAAGCCTTGGAACCCTGCACCTACGTAGGAGACCCAGAAGAGGCTTTGAGCTCCTGGCTTCAGATCGGCTCAGCTGCAGCCATTGCAGTTGCTTGGGGGAGTGAATCATTGGCTGGAAGATCATCCTCTCTGTCTCTCCTCATCTCTGTATGTCTAACCTTCCAAAAAAAAATAAAATAAATCTTAAAAAAAAGCCCTTCCAGGTCTCTTGGGACTCAACATTAAATGTCCCTTTCTCAATTTAGAGCAAGAGTGGCAAATGGAAGCACTTGCAAGGGTAGGTGGGTCATATCAAGTAGGACAATAGGGAAGAGGAGGAGCGGAGCTGGTAGTGACTTGGAGGGTCCAGGTTTCTTCTTTTGGGCATAGAACATGCCCAGCCTTAGCCAACTATACTATGCAGACCAGAATGCTGACCTGGTGTTATGAGATCCATTTTTTCCCTAGGAAGCAAGCAGTTTGGAGCTGTATTTAAAATCTCATGTTTTCAATGTTGACAACTAATTTTTTTTTTATTTGAGTGACTCAAGTCTAGTCTGAAACCTCCAGGGTCACTGCCTGTTCAAAAGGCCCCTTACGAGCAACCTATGTGCTATGCCTCCCCTGTCTGAATCCCAGAATCTGACTGTCAACTCCCAACCCCTCCACCCCATCCTTTTCCTAATTTCCTTTTGCACCCTCTTCCAGTAAGTACCAAAGATCCTCAATCAAAATTGCTGGGGAAGAATTGATGCCTGCAGCTGATGGGAAAATAGCTTAACCTCTGAGAGAAGTCAGAGGTGCTGGGTCCTAGGGAGGTGTGGATGGGACCAGGTGGAAAAGTCTCCTGAGGAATTCTCTTGAATTTTGCCTGATGGGCAATGCACTCCTTTACAAAACACTAACCAAGGTCAGATTAGCAAGTCAGCACTGAAACTGTATCCACACCAGTCTCCCAAATTGTAGGGAGCAAAGAGAGAAGTGGCCGGAGGGAAAAAAACATCCAGAGGACAGGGAGGACTCCCCCTCCACCCACTGGCAGGCTCAGGGCATATTTGATAAGGTGAAGGGAAATTGCAAAATTAGAACTGGCAACTTATACAGAGAGGCCCAGCGCAAGGCCGTGGGCCTGAGGCGGGCTGAGAACGTTGAGGAATTGTGGGGGAAAGAGGATTTGGCAGCCTGACTTCCTGTGGCTGTATCCAAGGCTAATTAGTTTGCAGTGTTCTGTGTGTGCCTGAATGGAAATGATCCTGGGACTGAGAGGCACGGGGGAGAGGAAATCAAAACCACATGCACAAAGAAGGAAGGGGAAGGGATTGGTGGGAGAGGAAGGCGAGGGGGTGGGGCCCTGTCCTTTGGCTACATTTTCTTTTTTCTGGAGAAGGCTCTCATCATTCCATTTCATGACCGGTAAATCACCACCACAGCCCCGTCCATCCCGTCTCACATCTGCTGCAGAACTCATTAAACATCAAAAGACGGGCCCATCAGTTCTGCTTAGTTAGAAGTCTGACTTACTAGAAGTCTAACCAGGGAGGAGTTTGCATGTTTTTAATAATAGCTTAAGGAACTTCTTAGCACCCCATAAATTACTTAATGCAGCAAACTCTTCCTGTAGTCCAGCCGGCATCTCAAAGATGCTGAACCAATCCAGACCTGCCCCCATGGCGATGGCTTTTTGGTGGTCACAATCCAAGAGACCACAGGGTGTTAGTGCTTTACTTCATAATTCTGAGTTTGCTCTAAAAAAAAAAAATATGAGTTGCTTTGTTGTGTATATCCTTCTGGAATGTGCAACTCAGAATTCCTTTGTCTTTGAGCTTCTCACTGTCTAAAGAGGCAACCTGGTAGAGCTGTTAGAGGAATGTGTGGTGGAGGCCTGTTGCCAGAGACCTCAGACCAATAAGGTATGGTTTGACAGAAATGGAGTAAACACCAGGGGCAATTAAATCAATAAAATCAGATGTCCCAATCTCGAGAGTACACGCTTGGCAGATATATTAAACAATAAATATTTACTACATACCTACAGTGGACTAGGTATGAAACACACAAAAATAAGTTCTGATGTTTTACACTTCTATTAAAAATCCCACAGTATTTTGAGCACACGTGTCAAGGTTTAGGGAGGAAAAAAAAAGAACAAACGAAAATGAGAGGATGATGTTTTCTCTGTTAGACTTCCATAGAAGCTCCTGGTGTGCTGGGTGCAGTTTAGTGTTCATATCCGAGGTCACCATCCACTCCCCATGAGGGACACAATCTGGGTAGATGCCTCTGTGTCTGCTCAAGAAAGGCTTCAGTAAGGCCTGATCTGGGAATCACGGCGTCTCTCAGAAAACTCAGTTTCAAAATCCCTACCCATGCCTCCTGACTACCTTTTAATTTTTGACCACTTGATAGGGCCACAGAAGATTCCTAGCACTTGTCTAAGTAATATTGCCTCTGCACAACAGACTATCTGGCATGACACTAATATGGAGACAAAGACTGCTAAAGGAGATTCTCCATTTGGGGTCACAGGGACACCTGGCATTCGGCTGACCCTGTGGTCCCGGGGTGGTGGTGCCTCCTGCCGCTGCTGCAGCCTTCTCCCTGAAGAACACAGGACTCCTAGATTCAGGGTTACTGCAGGCAACGAGGATCTTAACACAGGGAAGGCAAGTCTGGCCCCTCTACCGCCTCTTCCTGAACATGGAGGGAAAGTTCAGCTTGACTGATCCCTGAGGCATTCTTCAGGACCCTACGTGCTTAGAACTGGACTTACCTTATACTGTCAATCCAAAAAAATATGTATGTGATTACCCCAGAGATGTTCTCTACCATATCAGTAATATGGCTACTTGTGTATGTAATTTAAAAATATGGTGCCTCGATGGGAGAATTTGTTGATAAACTCAACGAGCAAAAAGTTGTTCGACTAGAAAAGGTGAAGCAGGCTTCCATCAAAGAAATCCAGAATGCGATTGAGTTGGAGAAGCACAGCAGGCTCCGATTCAGAAACGCCACTACCTTTATGATGTTCAGAGGAATAACACCGCTATGGCCTTGGAGGGGACTTACTGGGAATGGCTCCATAGAGTGCGCAAGGAGGTGATCATAACTGGACTATCACGTCTGTGCAGAACAGAAAGCAGAAAAAGAAAGAAGAGCACATGATCAACTGGGTAGAGAGGTGTGTGGTGCAGAGCATCTTCACACAGCAGGAGAACAAAACAATGACCAAGAGCATGGCAGACCTAAAGCTGCTAGCCAAACAGACTCAGCCAGTTTTGTAACATGCCTGTCTGGGCTGAGACAGACAGCTGACTCACTAGGCACAAACTGAATGTGACTGCTGCTCTCTACTGAAATCACACCTTATCTTTCCTGGAGATGAAATTTGAGTTTCATAAAATGAGAGATCCTTTGGCCAGTTGTACATTTCTCATCCTTTGTTCTCTGCATTCCAAGTTGATCATAATCACGTTCAATGATTTTGTTAAAATACGCTGCCTAACCAAAGATGACCAAGTTATATTTTGAATGTATAATTCATTCTATAACACTGTAATAAGGTGACAACTGAAATATTTCCAAAAATCACTAGAGAAGAATATTGAGCTATCCACTTCTCATTTGTGTAAACATTATTCCAAGAACTGAGTCACAATGACAGAGATTTATGCCACAATCCTTCACTTCCACGTCAGGTGACAAAGTCCACCATGAGAAGAGAAATGAACGCAGTATGCAGAAGGCTCCATGCGAAGGTACTCAACTCAGACAATGGAAGGCTTTCAGCAAGGACAGTGTACTCTGAGGCTTAATGAAGCCACTAGCCAGAAGTAGGAAATGGAAATGTTCTGGACAAACTGATGGTGTGGCTGTTTGCAATTATCTGTCTCCCGAAGCCTCATGTGACCCCACCATCATAGTCTTCACAAGATAATTAATGAGCAATCATCATGCGTAAAAAATCTCTGTGACGTGACACAGATTCAAAGATTAGCTTTATCTTTAAATGAAGCAAAATTTAGGAGTGTTTAGATGCATGCATAGGTATTGGATAGATGATAGGTAGGTAGGTAGGTAGATAGATAGATAGATAGATAGACAGATAGATACAGATGATAGTAATATCCAGTCTGAAGTTGACTTTTGTAAGACTCCACCATATTGAATGGGCTTAGTTTGATTTCACAAGAAGGTTGGAAGGGAAACAATCCTTAATCCACTCATACCCCCGTAACAGGGTAGATGACTGGTGCACAGGATGTGCCACTTGAACAAAGGCAAAGAAAGGGAAAGCAAGAGTCAGAAAAAGAGGAACAGATTGGGGTGATGTTTGCAAGAAAACAGATGAACTGAGATCAAAAGAGAACGACATTGTTTTCAATACCTGAGCCACATAAACCTATCAGTCTTGGCAGAAAATGCTGACTTCTAAGGCAATGATCTCCATGAAGAATTAGAGGCTTGGTTGAGGGGATCAGGGGCATACCATTACAACACACATTGAAAGGTAACTGGGAGGGAACCCTCAGTGTACAGTGGAATGATCTGTGAGGTTCTGTCCCCGCTTCAAACTTTTCTATGTGCTCGATATTTGGAACTCCAGCTCCATAGGAGTTAGCATGGTGTAGGGACCAAACTCAGTGACTTTCCTGCCACCCCTGCTTTCCACCCTGAGATGCTACTTCTCCCAAGACTTATCCTTAGACTCTGCTCAAGTATTTTGTCCTCCAACAAGCTTTCCTTAATTTCACAGACTATGTTTAGGGACCCATCTGAACCAGTGCTGTATACTCACCACAGGGTATTGAAACTCTTAGTCTGTGGAGCTCTTCATAGTCCTACAGTTTAGTTCAGAGACTATTAGTAGTATTTCATGAAGTTTGTGAATAACCAAATGAATGATTGGGTTGTGTACATATCACCAGATTAGCCAAACAATGACACTTGAGATCCGGACATGGAGCATTCGATCCCTAGACTTAGTGGATACCTGTGGAAGAACTCTAAACACTCTCCTGTCCAGCAGGTCTCTTGTTCTAAGCATTATTTTGTGCCGGTCAACTCACCTGCACTACAGTCCCATTACTAAATCAACTGTGAATCGAAGTGTAAATGTAATTGAAGTCCACCATCAGGAGAATTTAAGTAAGGAGGGCCTGCCTCCCCAATGACCCAACGAGGATTCAATCAGCTGAAAGGCCTAAAAGTTGGGTGTTAGGTGGGGTGGGAGATTTATTTGCAAAAGAAATTGTGCTTGTGGATGGCAGCTCTCTCAAGAGCTCAAGAATGCCAGCCTGCCTTCACACTTGCCTAGCCAGCCACCACCATTATGTGAGCCAATTTGTTGGAATTAATCTCTCCAGTTATTCTGCTTCTTTGATTAGATTCTGATTGTGTGCTGTAAACTCAAAGTGTCTGAGAGAAGTTGAGCTAGAGAGAGCTATCTTCCATCCACTGGTTCACTCTTCAGATGGCTGCAATGACGACAGACAGGGCAAGAGCTTTAGCTCAAGTCTCCCACAGATTTGGCAGGGGCCCAAATACTTGGGCCATCTTCTTCTTCTTCTTCTTTTTTTTTTTTTGAAGATTTATTTATTTTTATTGGAAAGTCAGATATACAGAAAGGAGGAGAGACAAAGAGGAAGATGTTTTGTCCAGTCATTCACTCCCCAAGCAGCTCTAATGGCCACAGCTGAGCTGATCCAAAGCCAAGAGCCAGGAGGAACTTCTTCTGGGTCTCGCGCATGGGTGCAGGATCCCAAAACCATCCTCGACTGCTTTCCCAGGCCACAAGCAGGGAGCTGGATGGGAAGCAGGGCCACTGGAATTAGAACTGGTGCCCATATGGGATCCCCGTGCGTACAAGGCAAGGACTTTAGCCACTAGGCTACAGTGCTGGGCCTCTGGACCAGCTTCTAAAACTTTTCCCAGGCCATTAGCAGAGAGCTAGATCAGAAGCAGAGCAGCTGATACATGAAACAATACTCATGTTGGCTACTTGCACTGCAGATGGTAGCTTTAGCCACCATGTCACAATTCCAGCCCCCAAATTCCACAGCCTTACCTCTGGTTGACTCTCCTCATCATTACTGACATATTCTACAAAGTATCTCTCCTAACAGTCCAGTTTTATCTGTCTAAAATCCATGTATTTAACTCACCTTCCCAATTGTTTCTGCAGGTGTGGTGGAGAACAGGTCTTCTCAGCAGTTATAGTTGTTATCAGACCAGGCTGTCTTGCTATCTTATAGTAAGCACCTTTAAAACAGTAGGACTGGGCTCGGCGGCGTGGCCCAGCAGCTAAAGTCCTTGCCTTTAACGCCCCGGGATCCCATATGGGCGCCGGTTCTAATCCCGGCAGCTCCACTTCCCATCCAGCTCCCTGCTTGTGGCCTGGGAAAGCAGTCGAGGACGGCCCAATGCATTGGGACACTGCACCCGCGTGGGAGACCCGGAAGAGGTTCCTGGTTCCCGGCTTTGGATCGGCGCGCATCGGCCCGTTGCGGCTCACTTGGGGAGTGAATCATCGGACGGAAGATCTTCCTCTCTGTCTCTCCTCCTCTGTGTATATCTGACTTTGTAATAAAAAATAAATAAATCTTTTAAAAAAAAATAAAACAGTAGGACTATGCGCAACTTGTAACAGAAATTTTTCTGTACACGGTTGCAAATTCTAGAACCACTCCCAGACTTGCCCAGAATTAAAACTAGTTTATTCAACGCTGTTTGATGTTGGCTCACTGTATGATAAGAGAAAAACAAATTTCTTATAAGATTGATTGTTAAAACAAATGGTAAGAAGCTGGTGTTGTGACACAGTGGGGTAAGCTTTCACCTGCAAGGCTGGTATCTTATATCATAGGGCTTGTTTAATTCCTAGCTGTTGTGTTTTCCATTCATCCATCCATTCCAATGCCTGGAAAAAAAAAAAAAAAAAAAAAACAGAAGATGGCCTAAGTACTTGGTCACCTGACAGCCTGATCCAGCCCTGACCATTGTGGCCATTTAGGGCATAAAGCAGTAGATGGAAAATGTCTCTGCCTTGTTTCTACCTTTCAAATAAATCAAACAAGCCATTCCATCCATCTCTGCATCTCTTGTTTATTGTTATACACAGGAACAACATTTTCCCCCAGGCTTCATTACCATCCCTACTATTTGGGATTTTTTTTGCTTGTTTTCTAAAAATTGCACATACAGGTGCACTCTTCCATTTATTTTCTCATCACCTTCTACTTGTAAAAATTATCTCTAACCTTATTTGGTTATAATTAATGCTCTTTTTAACTAATAAAACTTTCAATATTTTTATTGCCTTTGCCCTTCTCAGATATATGTAGCCTAAAGTATTTATAAAACCTTTCAAAACCATGAATCAATGCAGCAAATCAGATACTAAGTGGTTGGTAGAGATCTAAATGCCAGGGCATTAACCAATAATGCCACCTGTTATGTATGGCTACAATTGGCTTCTGCTCTACTTCATGTTTCTTTAGAATTGCTTGTGTTTATCTAGAATTGCTCTGGAGACAATTCCGAGGAGAGAGAACCTTTCTCCTTACAATTTTACAGATTCTTAAAGTGTCTCCTTTCTATGAGTGTAGACATCCGTGGAGAGAACCATGAGGTCACTGAGTGACCAGAGATGTGACTTTTGGAAGGTCAGAAAGACCCACAAGTGAGGTCTGTGTAAGTCCTTCTGTGCCCCCATTCTGGACCAATGCTCTTTTCAAGTAGTCTCGGGCCACCAGGGTGAGAACCATAACCTGGACCGAGGGTCTCTATTCTGCCTGCATATCAGAGTCCTTTGGGTCAGGCACAGGCTTTGGTGCTTTCTACAAGTTCCCCAATTGATTCTGATGGATAGCCAGCACCCAAAAAACATACAACTAATGGAAGAAGAAAGGAGCATGGAAGAAGCATTAATAGTGTACATATATGTCAAGGGCTCAGTCTTCACCCCAGCACTCACTCATGTCAGTCACTGCACTTTTTACCAAATCTACTTTTGGGAGATACCAGACATGAGTTCATGATTCTCCCAGATCAACCGGCACTTTTGTGAGAGATCCATGTCTAAAACTTGTTTCCTGGGTCTTAAACTGTCAGACTGTCTATACAATGATATCGCCTATCTGTGCTTTCCATATGTCTTGAGATTTTAATATCACCCATCAATAGGTCACTACCCTACCATTGTCTGGGATACTATAGCAATTACCTTGGCCTGGCCAGCAAATACTTGTGTCTGTAATCCAAAGGTGGCATAGAGCTGACCTTGTTCCTCCATAGCAAGTCAAATCCTAGGGCTGATAAAGTTGTTGAGCTGCATTCTGATCCCACATATTTCTGGTTACCCTCTGACAGCTCCTTGCGGAAGTCATTAGCTGCTTACACATAACAGGAATGCTGGCTGAGCCACTTTCACCCTCATACTATCCAAGTAGTTGGAAAGGATATCTCACAATCCTCAACCCAGAAGGTGTAATATAGTTTCTTTTTTTTTTAATTTTTGTTTTCACTTATTCATTTTTTTATTTTTTGCCCAACCCCTCCCTGTACGCTCCCCCCTCGGTGGACTGCCCCACCCCGTTGCCATATTACATTTTTGGTTTTTTGTTTTTGTTTTTGTTTTTTTTTGATTACATTGCATTATGTGTCATGGTTCAATTAACAAAGATATGAATGTCAGACATTTGAAACACAAAAGCTAACCTACTTTTTAAAAGGTAAAGTGGAGACATTTTTTAAAAAGTAGGAAAGAGGGTCCAGTGCGATAGCATAGCAGCTAAAGTCCTTGCCTTGAACGTGCCGGGATCCCATATGGGCACCAGTTCTATTTCCGGTGGCCCTGCTTCCCATCCAACACCCTGCTTGTGGCCTGGGAAAGCAGTCGAGGATGGCCCAAAGCTTTGGGATCCTGCACCTGTGCAGGAAACCCGGAAGAAGCGCCTGGCTCTTGGCTTTGGATCAGCTCAGCTGTGGCCATTGCAGCTGCTTGGGGAGTGAATGATTGGACAAAATGTCTTCCTCTCTGTCTCTCTTCCTCTCTGTATATCTGCCATATCAATAAAAATAAATAAATCTTTTTTAAAAAAGGAGGAAAGAACACACTGTTACTGTGACTAAGGATGAAACTGCTCAAGCCCTGAAAAAACAATAGTCCAAATCCTCTTACAAGCACATTGATGATGTTTACTTGAATCAAAAGATGTGCTTGTTCCCCAGGGTCTACTGACTGCCTCATTGCCAGCTGTGTCCCAACCAACAAGTCTTTTTTTTTCCTTTGCTTCTCTGATCTTCCTGGTACTCTGTGTTTCTACACCAAGAAACTGACAGGTCCCCTAATACCTCTCATTTCTTTTATACACACTTACCCACACTATGTCCTCTCATTTAATCATGCTTGTCCTCTTTTCCATCAGCACACTGCAGGTTGCCAATGAAGGCACACATAGCTTCACTCTGAATGATTTAAGAAAATCATAGACAATATGTTAATGAAAAGGCATGGCTGCGTTCTAATAAAACTATTTATAAAACTAGATGGGTAGGGGGCATGGCGCCGTGGCCTAGCGGCTAAAGTCCTTGCCTTGAACGCACCGGGATCCCATATGGGTGCTGGTTTCTAATCCTAGAAGCTCCACTTCCCATCCAGCTCCCTGCTTGTGGCCTGGGAAAGCAGTCGAGGATGGTCCAAAGCCTTGGGACCCTGCACCCGCGAGGTGCAGTTCCTGGCTTTGGATCGGTGCAGAAGTTCCTGGCTCCTGGCTTTGGATCGGCGCAGCACTGGCTGTTGCGGTCACTTGGGGAGTGAATCATCAGACGGAAGATCTTCCTCTCTGTCTCTCCTCCTCTCTGTATATCTGCCTTTCCAATAAAAATAAATAAATCTTAAAAAACTATATGGATAGGAACAGTTCCTGTAGTTTGAAAGCCTTGCTATTTGAGCTACAAATTTAGCCCTAAGAGTGAAACTAAAGTTTGCTCTAAGAAATCACATAGAATCTTATACAGAAACAGAGACAAATGAAATGGAAGAATGAGGGATGCCAGGAAGAAACGACTAAATAAGTTATGTGCCATATATATTATATATATTAATCATTATTTTAGAGTATATTGCTTTTACTTGTTGAAAGTTGTTGTAAGATAGTACACCATGTTATACTAGAAGCAGCCTCATAAATCTCATGTTCATTGCATCTCTTGATTGTATGATTTTCTCTCGTTTGACTTAATCTCATATCACTTTGTTCATCATGGCCCCTAAGCATACAAAACCAACTGCTAATGTTGTCATATCAAATGATGACCTGGCAATGGAAAATAAAAGTAATTTTAGGAGGCATTGTAACCCAGGGAGTTCAGATGCCACTTGTAAGAGCTGCATCCCATATTGCAGTGTCTCTTCCAACTCCCAGTTACTTGGCTTCTGGTGTACCTTCCTGCTACTGTGCCTGTGCAGGCAGGGGAAAAGGGTCCAAGCACTTAAGACAGAGTCCTTGGCTCCTGGTTTTGTCCTGGCCCAACCTTGAGGGAATCCATTAGGGAATGAACAAATAGATGAAGTATCTCTGTTTCTCTATCTCCTTCTCACTGTCTTTAAAGAATTTTTTTAATTAATTAGGGATTGTGAGGGTATAAGATCAGTTCTTGCTCATCAATCAGACATGTCCCATTCCACTAGATTAAAAAGAAAGTGACAAAGGCATCTGAAGTGTCTGCTTCGTTCAAGGAAACAACACTAATCAGAAAACTAAGAACAGAGTCTATCAGATGTGGGGAAACTTCTAATTACCCTAAGGTTAGAGACAACATACCGAAGCCAAGGTATTTCTCAGCACCATGACAACCACCACCAAAGCAGAAAGTCCATGATGTTCAAAGAAAGGGTGGATGTGACTAAAGTGTTGAATGTACTGCTAGCTCTGGGTGGTTTAAATGGGTCAAGCTTTGTTACTTCATGTGAAAGTTAGTGGGTCTATAGATGCTGATGTGAAAGTGGCTGAAGAATGTTGGGGTGGGAGGGGGACATGTCAGAACAGATCTTCAATAGGAACAAAACATCCTATTCTGGTAATGCATACCTTCAGGGACTTCTATTCAAAAGGAGGTCAAATTAGTGTTAGGTTTCAAGACTTTTAAGGACAGGACAGCAGTCTTGTCAGGAACAGCCCTGCAGGATACATATGAAACCCTTTGTGAACTGTACAGTAAGGACCCAGAGGTTGTAAGCTCATCAATACACTGCCACAATGCTACAGGAGCTTTAAGGTGCCATGGATAACATGGAGTAAGCCTGAGTTGTAATACCAGTAAAATAGACAGATACTGTTAACAGAGTAACAGATATTTCAAGATTTTTCGTTTGGGTGATAAGGTTCCACAATTCTTTCATTGGTGATCTCCCCAATACCAAAGTGATATTTCTCCTCTCAGACACTACCGCTTCCATCCAACCAATGAACCAAGGAGCTACAGGGGTTTTTAAGAAGTACTGCCCGATGCTGATCATTGCCTAGACAATTACTGCCATGAAGAGCCACTTAAAAGACACTGGTGCGGTTCTGACAAGGTTTCAACGTCTGTGACTACATCAGGAACTTTGGGCTTGAGACCACAGCCTTGAGAAACCCATGAGTGACATTTGTGAGAAGACACTCAAAAGATTTGTCCATGACAGATGTAGGTGAGGATGGCGCTGAGGCACACCTACAGATGCTGTGGAATTGACTAATGAGGGGTTATAAGGACTGGAGCAGGCATTCGCATATGAAATCAAGAGAAAAGAAAACTGCAGGAGAAAAAGAATTCCCAAGAAAATACACATTGAAGAGCTTAGCAACAGCTTTGCTAACCTCAGTAAGCTCCTTAAAAAGTCAAGAAACATGGACTACTATACCAAAAGGTTTTCATTAATATAGAAAAATGTTCATGGTGCATTGTCTACTTGCAAGAAAATTACTGAGAAGACTAGAAACCATACAAACCACTGAGAACATGTTTCTGAAGAGAAACATCTCAAGAGGAACCTCAGCATGCCCCTCAGCGCATATTCTAGAAGCAGGGATTGTTATCATAGTAGATACAGCTCCACTCGTATCATTTCCCCTGTTCAAAGACCTTTCCGTATGAAATGATGTGGCAGTGGAGACAATACTATGTGGAACATCCTCTGCAGACCGAGGCTAATGTGTGGGTCTTAGTTTTCCTGCGATCAACATTGGCATAAAATTTTATATTGCTGATCCACAAGTATCTATTTGTTCCATAAGAGACTGGATCATCAGATATTTATATAAGGCATAGCAATTTTCATCTTTCAACACATCATTATATATGACAGTATATTAAAGCTTCCATGAAATTTAAAGTTATTTTTCAAAGTGCACTAAATGGCAGGTGTGTGTCATAGCTCGTTAAGCCCCAGCTTGAGATGCCTGCACAAAATGTCTGAATGCCATTGTTAGTTCTGCCTCTTCTGCTCCCCATCCAGCTTCCTGCGAGGCAGCGTATGATGGTTCACTACTTGGACACCTGCCATTCTCATGGGAGACCTGGACGGAGTTCTTGGTTCCTGGCTTGGGTCTGATCCAGCCCCGGTTATTGCAGACAGTTGGGAAGTAAATCAGTAGGTAGACACTCTTTCTCTGGCTTACAAGTAGAATAAATAAATAAACATATTTAAAAAAACACCAAAATAGTGACTTTATCAAGCCAGGAGGTTTTAAGAACAGAATCTGTAACAAAGTCATTTAAAAACACAGAATACATCTAGACTAAAAATCCTTTGTTATTTTTTTAACCAAAAAAATTAAGAAGCTAAAAAAAACAACTGAAAAAGCTTATGGGCTAAAGATATAAAGAAAAGTACATTTTTGAACAGCTGTGCAATGTGTTTTTTAAGCTAAGTAGTATCTCAAAAGTAAAAAAGTAGAGATAAATTAAAATATTTGCAAAGTTAAAAAGTTACAATAAAGGTATGATTAATTTCTTGTTGAAGAAAGGAATTTTAAAAATAAACTTACTGTAGCTAAGTGTGATAGTTTGTAGAGTCCCTAGTGGAGTATAGTGGCATAAGAGGCCTTTGCATTCCCTACCTGACTCACACAAAGCAACTTCCAGTCCTGTGAGTTCTGTTCCTGATGAGTGTCCTGTGTATTATTATTTTCTTTTATGTCATAGGATTATTGTAGCTTTTCTATGTGTAGACACACAATTGTGTTAAAGCTGCTTGCAGGATTTAGTATTCTGACATGCTGAACATGTTTTGCAGCCTCGGAGGAATCAGCTATGCCTACAGGAGAGGTGTGTAGTAGGCTACACCATCTAGGATTGTTTCAATGCACTCAGTGATGTTCACTCAACGCACCATCACCTAAAGATGTGCTTCTCAGGATATATTCCTGCCATTAAGTGACTCATGCCTGAATATAGTATCTAGGTGGAAATCATTGTTAATGCCTTCAAAATTGTTCCAAGTTTTTAAGATTTATGGCTATTTATTTCTTTTTTTTAAAGATTTATTTTTTATTACAAAGTCAGATATACACAGAGGAGGAGAGACAGAGAGGAAGATCTTCCGTCCGATGATTCACTCCCCAAGTGAGCCGCAACGGGCCGGTGCGCGCCGATCCGAAGCCGGGAACCAGGAACCTCTTCCGGGTCTCCCACGCGGGTGCAGTGTCCCAATGCATTGGGCCGTCCTCGACTGCTTTCCCAGGCCACAAGCAGGGAGCTGGATGGGAAGTGGAGCTGCCGGGATTAGAACCAGCGCCCATATGGGATCCCGGGGCTTTCAAGGTGAGGACTTTAGCCGCTAGGCCACTGTGCCGGGCCCTATGGCTATTTCTTTCTTTCTTTCTTTTTTTTTTTTTAAAGATTTATTTTATTTTTTATTACAAAGTCAGATATACTGAGAGGAGGAGAGATAGAGAGGAAGTGGAGCTGCCGGGATTAGAACCAGCAACCATATGGGATCAAGGCGAGGACCTTAGCCACTAGGCCACGCCGCCAAGCCCATGGCTATTTATTTCAAAGGCATGGAAACAATCTAGATGTGCATCCAAGGAAGAGTGGTTAAAGAAACTGTGGTACATCTACTCCACGGAATATTATTCAGCTATTAAGAAGAATGAAATTGTTCTATTTACAACCAGGTGGTCCCAACTAGAGACCATTATGCCAGTGAAATGAGTCTATCACAAAAGAACAAATCCATATATTCTCTCTTAAATAAGGAAACCAACATGGAAAATGTAACTCCAATAGTCTAATCCATACTGTTTTTTGATTGTTTACTTTTTTGGCTGTATCCCATGTGTTTTGATGTTTTTTATTTCAGTTTGGATCATTCCAAATAATCTCTTATCTCTAGTCGAATTCACCACGGGCTCATGAATTATACGATGGCATCATTTTTCCCAAGAGACTTCTGTGTTCCCTTTTTGTCACTCATGTGTTGGTTACTCAGTGGCACGTTCTTTTTTTTCATGGACTGCAATTTGTTGTTGATGTTGTTGTTGTTGTTGTTGTTGTTGTGGCTGTTCTAATTCATACCAGTTGTTGACCTTGTTTCATGGCTTCTCACTTATGGTAATGTATAGTGATGGAATACTGGGGTCTATCATATACAGACGTGGGGGTATAACAGAACATGCACCCCTGAATCCAGACAAAAGATGGAATCCCAGTGAAACTGTTGGACATGCGTAGACAATGGGATGCTGGACTGTCAGACATTGTCTGCACCAACAATGTCGGGGTACACTTAAATAAGAGACTGGCAGAACTACAATTCCTAATGAAGGACTACACTATTGTAACAAAATGGGAAAAATCTGACGGGAATGGGAGTTTGGGGGCGGGGGGAATCCCAGCCTACACAAAATTGAATTCAAAATTCAAAATAAAAATGTATTAAAAAGAGTTTTATTGCTACTTATTTATTTGAAAGGCAGAGTAAAGGGAGGGGGTTAGGGAGAAAAAGTGAGAGAGAGGGAGGGAGACATGTTCCATCTGTTGGTTCACTTTCCATATGCCTATAGCAGCTAGGGCGAGGGAAGCGGGGACTCAAGTACTTGGGCCATCATCTGCTGCCTCCCAAGGTGAACACTATCAAGAGCTGGAATTGGGGTGGAGCCAGGATTTAGAACAAGTTACTCAGACAGGGGGTTTGAGTGTCAGAAGTGGTATCTTAACTATCATGCCAAAGTCTACCCCTATATTGCTTACAAGCTAAAAAGATTGTGAATCATTTTTTCCAATCAGCAAAAGGTCCTAGTTAAAAGGAAAAAAAGAAAACATCATTAATCAATTTATCATAAAAATATAAGTAGAATGGAAGTGGAAAACTCAAAAAAGAAGAGTGAATGCAGCAGATTGTGACAACTGAACAGTTCCATTCTACTTTCCAAATCTTGTTTCATTTTTGGAACCATGCAAAAATGTTTTCTTTTTATTTATTGAGTTTATCCTGTTGAGAGAATGCTTAATGCCCAGCCCAGCTCCCTCCATTACTACACCCAGAGTAAAACACTCCCCAAAATGACTAATCTTTGGTGAGCAGACCTAGAAGAAAACATTGGTCTATTCAAGAAAAAGGATAGTGGAATTGTCACATTGCTTCTTGTTAAATATGGTCTCCATTATTTGTTGCAGATTTACGAACCTAGAAGTTAGCCCACATAATCCCATCTATAACATGGATAGTCTCAAGCTTGTATTTTCTTTTCCTTGAAGGATTAAACCACGGTAGGTTGACTTCATTTTCAGTTTGGAGAAAAGAGGAACCAGGAGTGACTTTTCTCAGCTCAGTTTTATAAGCCAGTTTTTCATGGTGTCTGAGGACTCTTAGCCACAGTGTCTTATAAGTCCAAGGACAAGATAGAAGAGGTTGGATGCAAAGTATCCCATCCTTGTGAATGTCCTTAACGGCTCTTAGTATGAGATATTTGTTTAAAGCTCAGGGATACTTCAGTAGGTGGTTCAAGAAGGAAAACACAGCACTTCATTTGTATCTATCACTTCCTGTGCCAGTGGGCCACTGTCTATGCGTCCTGATACCTTTTCACACACTGTTTAAGACTTCATGACTGGGCCCAGCACAGTAGCCTAGTGGCTAAAGTCCTTACCTTGCATGCACCAGGATCCCATATGGGTGCCGGTTCTAATCCCAGCAGCCCTGCTTCCCATCCAGCTTCCTGCTTGTAGCTTGAGAAAGCAGTCAAGGACAGCCCAAAGCCTTGGGACCCCGCATCTACGTGGGAGACCTGGAAGAGGCGCCAGGCTCCTGGCTTTGGATCAGCTCAGCTCTGGCTGTTGTGGCCACTTGGGGAGTGAGCCGACGGACAGCAGATTTTCTTCTCTGTCTCTCCTCCTCTGTGTATATCTGACTTTGCAATAAAACAACAATAATAATAATAACAAATCTTTACAAAGAAATGTTCTTCAGGACCATTAGCATCTCAGATTAGGTGGAACTAGGATTGGACCCAGCTCAGCAGTTCCTTAGATTGGAAAAACAGCCCCCACTGTTAGGCATCGAGAGTTAGTCACCTAATCTTCTTTAATTCCAGGTCTTTTTACACAAGAAATGGAGTTGTTGTAAGTAATAAATAATGTAAAGGATACCAAAGAGTGTTGCAAACTATAATTTACAATTTAAAGGTGACATGATATGATGGCTGTTCTTTACCTTCTGGTGCGTTTTTTTTCTCTGAATATAATGTCCAGTTACTGTCCATGTTGTATGTGGCACTACTGTCTTCATTTTCATCACTGTACATTGCCAGTGTATGGAAATAACACAACTATTTCTTTATTTTCTTGATTTGGCTACCTTGAATACTATTGTGATACTTCTCTTTTAGTTTCTAGTAGGCACTTGCAGGCATGTCTTTTGGGTATGTGTCTACAGGACTGCTAGATAGATCCTAGGGTACACATATACTCACCTTTGATGCATACTGAGAGTAGCTCAGCAGCTGCACAAAGTAACTCTATTACTGGTAACATAGTTGCTTCATTACTCTATGGTCTCACCAGTATTTTTTATTATCAGACTTTTAAATGTTGGCCAAATACAGGAGGATACTTCAAAGTCAATGGAAAATGGAACTTAAAGGTAAGTTTTATTTTGGGAGCAAAAATTGTTGAAGCTCAGGTAATAGCTTTTTGCATAAAACACATTTTTCATGCATAGTTCGAAAGCCTCTTAAAATACAACCTTTTATTTTTCCCTCTTGAGTTTATAATAATTTTCCACAGGAAGATTTATCTATTAAGAAGTTACTCCAAAATACTGTAGCGTGCAGTGGAAAGTTTCAAATTACGTATTACATTTCACAAAGGTTATCCAGATTTCCAATTTTTCCTTCCTCAAATAAGTAAATTGGTGTTTTTCCAAGAAATTTGAGTCTATCAGGTAAAACTTCAAATTTATTGGCATAAAGCTGTTGACCATACCTTTATTAAATGCTTTTTATACTGCATAATTTGAATTATATGGAACTGAACAGAAAACTGAAGAATGCTGTACAAATTTAAATCCAAAAATTCTTTTTAAAATATTCAGCATAAGATTTATACATATTTACTGTTTAAATAGTGATTGGAACATTCATTTGTACTGTATTTATTTGACCTCAAATTCATAAAACTTAAAAAAGAGTTTAAAAATTGAAATATTTTCAATTCACAAAATTTTTACCCATTAAAAATCTAATTGTTCCAACTGTTATCATCCATATGTCAAAAAATAGATTTGAATTACCTCCTTTCATAAAGTATATAATATGAAAATTGAGTCAGCATTTAATCTTTTTTTTTAATTAACTAAAAACCATGATTCTGAAAATGGTATCATTGTTAAATTATAAATGAACTAGTGTGCATTGCCTCAAGAGGGCCTTTTTGGGAAATCCAGATTTGGGTTTCAGAATATTTCAGAATAAATTTTTGAAAGGCTAGTTCTATGAATTTTATTTGTTATGTTATGGCACATGATAACATCATCTCAAGTAAACTTCATGGGATACTCAGCAGGAGGAGGTTTTCATGGACTTCTCAAGTGTCCTTTGTTCATTCTCCTTGTCAGAAGCTCTAATTCAGTTATCACAATGCATACTTGATTCATTATTTGAAATTCATACTTCATTTTCTACACTTAGAGTAACCTCATGTTTTCTTTTCCATTTCAGCAAATATCAGTTTCACCATTTCTGTTTTCTATCAAAAGGTGAGGTCAAATAGGAAAAATAAGGTCAGATCTGGGTCTTCTTCAGCTTAATGAAAAAACTACTTCGTGCCTGAAGACATTTCTTTATTTCCTTGTTTTTTTTTTTTAAAGTCAGGTTTATTGGAGAACAATTTGTGTCGAATCCACTCCTTGTAGGTGCAGTGTGTTTCTAGTAATCACAGTCACAATCGAGGTATGGAATATATCCCTAAACTCAAAAGTTCTTATAGTCCCCTTCATCAAATCTTTCCCCAAACTCCAAGCATGTAAACAACTACTTATCTGGCTTTTGAATCTCCAAGTTTGTTTTTCCAGAAGTCATACAGATGTAATCATGTAGTGTTTGTCCTTTTGTGTCTGGTTTTTATCACTTATCCTAACAGTTTGAGATTTATTAATGTTGTGCCAGGCACCAGTAGCTTCAGTCTGTTTTATTGGTGAGCAATATTCCATCAGATGGATGAACCACCATGTTTCTGTAATCACTCACTGGTTGCTGGTCATTTGAAAGATTTCCAATTTATGACAATTATGGAGAAAGCTACTACAAACATATGTGCATGTGCTATTGTGTGAACACATGTTTTTACTTCTTAGGCAATTATCCAGGAGTGGGGTTGCTGAGTCATATGATATTTGCACATTTAATTTTATAAGAAACTGCCAAACTGCTTTCCAAAGTGGCTGAATTTGAATTTACACTCCCACCAGTGATGTATGGGAGTTCTGAGTGTTCTTCATTCTTGAGATCTTGTTTTAATTTGCCTTTCTCTCTAATGACTAATGCTGAACACCTTTTCATGTGCTTTTTCAGCATCTGTGTATTGTCATTGATGAAGTATTTGTTCAAATATCTTACTTACTTTTAAATTGGGTGATTTGCTTTTTTGAGTTGTGAGAAGTCATCACCTATTTTGGATACAGGTCATTTTCCAGAAAGTATTTTCCTTGATTCTGTATCTGGTATATACATTTTAAAAGATGTGTCATTAAAGTTTCTAACTTTGATGAAGATCTATGGATCAATGTTTTCACTTGCAAATTATATTTCCTGTATCTCCTATGTTTTGTTTTCAAATATTTAAACTTTCAGGGTCACACTTAGGACTGTGATCCATTTCCAGTTGTTTTTTTTTAATGTAGCTTAATATATAGCACAAGATCCATTCTGTTGCATGGGAGTGTTCAGTTATTCTGGTATAATTTGTTGAAGACTATCCTTTCATCATTGAAGTACCTTGACTTACTTCTGGATTCTCCATTGGTTTATGTAACTGCGAGCGGGGGACGGAGAGACAGAGGGAGAAGGAGGCACTCCTAGTCTGTGTTCCACTCCTCAGTGGGCTGGGGCTGATCTGGGCCTGAAGATGGGTATTGAGAATTCAATCTAAGTCTTTCACATCAGTTTCTGGAAAGCAATATGATCTGCTGTCTCCCGGGGTGTGCATTAGCAGGAAACTAGAAGCAGGAGCCACATCCAGGTGTTGAATCCAAGCACTCTGAAGAGAACTATGGGCATCCTAATAGAGAGAGGGACAGACACAGAGACTGCATTTGTCAGTCACTCCCTCACTGTCTTAAGGGGTCAGAGCTGGTCAGGTCTGAAACCAGGAGCCAGGATTTTTCTCTAAGTCTCCCACATGGGTGCAGGGGCCCAAGCACTTGAGGCCACCTTCTACTCCTTTCCAGGCACCTTGGTAGAAATCTGTATTGAAAATAGAGTTATCTGGGATTCAAGTCAGGACCTACATGGGATGCACGCATTGCAGGTGGTGGCTTTACCCAATCTGCCACCATGCCAGGCCGCTGATTATTGCAGTTTTCTAGTAAGTATCATAAGAATGCAGTAAAAGTTGTCTAATTTCATTCCTTTTAAAACTGCTTTGCTTATTTTATTTCCTTTGAATTACCTTATGAATCTCATAATGAGACAGCAGAGCTCTATAGCAAGCCTGTAGGCATTTTGATGGGCATCACCTTGCATCTCAGTATTAATAAACTAAACTGGAGAACATAGTAGATCTTTGCAGTTATTTAAAACATTTTCCTCTCATAAAATTTTCAGATTTTCCAGTGTGAGTCTTAAGCGTGTCTTGTTAATTTTACTCCAAGTTTACATGTGGCTACCTCACAGCAATCAGTTTCATTTATTCCTTCCAAATCTGCATACTTTTTACTTCTTCTTATTGTCTTATTTCACTGGTAAGGACTTTCAGTTAGAAGTTGAGGTGGAGAGGTGAAAATAGAAATATTTACCTTGTTTCTAATGTTAGAGAAAAATGTTAACAAAGCTTTTCTTTATTAAATATGATGTTAGCCATAGATTTTTCATATATGACCCTTACTAAGGTACTCTCAATCTATTATTCCCAGTTTGCTTAGAGTTTGCAACAAGAAGAGCTGTTGACTTTTGTCAAATGTTCTTTGTGTATGATGAAAAGCTCATACTTTTTCTGATTTTAATCTTTTGATACGGTAAATCATATTGATTGATTTCCAAGTGTTGAACACCACTTAGTCATGATGTATCATCATTTTATTATATTCCTAATCTTGATTTTGCCATTAATGGTTGTAGGTTTTTAATCATTGTTTTAATCAATGCATAATGTGTACAATTTATTGGGCACAGTATGACATTTTGATACATGAATATAATGTGTAATGATTATCCTGATCACACTAGGGTGATTAACATTGTCATATCCTCAAACATTTATTACTTCTTTGGGTTGTAAATATTCAAAGTGTTTTACAGATATTTAGGCATCTATATCCATGACGGTTTGGGTATGAGAGTAGAGTTGCCCTCATAAAATGAGTTGGAAAGTTCTTGCTCTCATTTTGTTTTCATCTGGTAGAATTGATATGACATATTCCTTAACTGTACAGCAGAATTCACCAGTGAAGAATTTGGGCTGCTAATTATGCTTCAACCTTCCCAAAGAATTCCAAATTTCAAGTAAATATAGAGTTTGCAATTTCTTTCGAATAAGTTCTGCTAATCTGTATCTTTTAAGTAATTTGTTATTCATTATCTCTAACCTGTTCGATTTATTTTTGTGAATGACAGGCATCATATTTTCTTATCATCTTTGTTGAGGATGACAACTCCAATCACAATTCCATTCTTGGGCCTCACTGGGAGGTGTGATGTTTGCCACCCGTGGATGTAATTCAAGGCTCAGGCAGATGGGAGCTGTGGCTATCTTCTCCAATGTGGTCCCTATCTTTTGGGAGTTTCCGCTCAGTCTTCCACATGATGTGGTTTCTGGCAGATATCAATACTGTGAGTTCAATGAGAGGTCTTTCAAGAGTTCTTAGAAAATGCAAATTAAGAAAAACCATAGGTTTTAAAATTTTTTTGCAGGGCAATAAACATCTTTCTAAATTCTATATTACTTAAAAATTAATTGTACACACACTATAAGTCACTGGAATGTGTACTGATGAAAATAATCAATACTTGCCCCTGCTTCACACTGGTTTAGGATGGAGGCTTGGCGCTTCTGAGTTACCTTTTCATTCCACTGTCATTGTCTACAGACTTTTTGAAGCACCTTTGTATATGGAGCTCTGGCCACTCTGCGTGGTTCAGACTCAAATCTGCCTTAATACGCAAATGATAAATTAAGGAGACTCACCAACACCATTTGCCCCATGTCTTCCAGGTTTTACTCATTTCTTTTTTATTCTTTATTTCATGACACAGTTTAATAGGCATTGCGGTTTCCCTTCCCCTCCCCCACTATCCATTGTTCTCCTCCCCAATCTTTCAATAGCAATATTTTTTTTAAAAAAAGATTTATTTATTTTTATTGCAAAGTCAGATACACAGAGAGGAGGAGACAGAGAGCAGACGATCTTCTGTTCACTGATTCAGTCCTCAAGCGGCCGCACCAGCTGGAGCTGAGCCGATCCAAAGCCAGGAGCCAGGAGTTTCTTCTGGGTCTCCCACATGGGTGCAGGGTCCCAAGGCCTTGGGCCATCCTTGACTGCCTTTCCAGGCCACAAGCAGGGGACTGGATGGGAAGCGGGGATACTGAGATTAGAACCGGTGCCCATATGGGATCCCGGTGCATCCAAGGCAAGGACTTTAGACACTAGGCCACTGTGCCGTGCCCAGCAATGTGTTTTAAAGCACATTTTGTTCCATGGGTAAATATGACTTTTAATATGTAGACTGATCTGATAACAAATACTCAGATATTACTGAAGGTGGAACCGGCACTTATATTTTGATTACTGTCAATTATTTCCCAAATTACCAAGTGTGTTCCCTAGGAAGCATAATCCTCTTTCGAAGGATAATCATTGTAGGGGAGATCTTCAGAGTTTGTAATCATGAGATAAATCACACCAATCACTTCAGGCCGACATCATGTTTCTGAGCTCACTTGCAACTGTAGGTGCTGGGTAACTATCCAGGAAACCATCTTCCTGGCTTTCATAGAGCAAGAAGTTGCTGCACTTTGTACATCATGCTTTCACAAGAAACAGTACAAGAAGTACTTATGTGGAATCTGTTTTTTGGAGGAAAAAAAAAATCTGCCCTTAATCCTGCCTTCTTTCCTATCTTGCTGTGTCAAGCTTGAAAACTTAAAAGGATGTCTTAGAGTTCCTTTAATTACTTTCCATTAAGCCCAAAAGAAAGAGAAGCTCATGCTGTCACAGACTGCTTTTTCTCATGCTCATGGCTCTCTTGGTCTTCCAAGCCACCAACGAAACCCAGCTCTTCTACCACACTTGGATTGTTAGATACCTCATAGATAAAAGAGGGAGGAGCTAAGTGATAAAAAGTTAACTAAAAACTTTTCTGTAAGGTAAGGTATACTCTGCCTTTTCAATCTTCCTTCATCAATAAGTAAAATGCTTATTTATGCAGAGATAGTTTGAAAATAATTATTTGAGAGAAAGAGCTCCCATTCACTGGTTCTCCCTTTAAATGTCCACCAGGAGGTGGAAACTCACCCCAGCTCTCTCATGTGGGTGACAAGGACTCAACCACTTGAGTGACCACTGCTGCCTCTCAGGGTCAGCATGAGCAGAAAGCCTGTTTCTGGAGCCAGGGCAGGCATCTAACCCAGGCACTCCCATTTGGGATGCTCGTGTCTTAACTTCAAGGCTGAACACTCACTGCACACACAGACATTGTGATACGCAAAAGAGAGTCACTTGTGACTGGGAAAACATTCTTGCCTCTTGGGTGTCTTTTTCTGTTTAGCCGTATCAACAAGAAGCACAGCAGAGCGTTTCAGGCTTTGTGCTTGAGATGTGAGCAGTGCTAGATTCACAGAGAAAGGTGTTGTCAGTTCTGCTCAGGTGGTTCAGTGAGACATGGTACGTAACTGTTGGTAAGGTGCACAGAGATGAGGAGGGAGCTGGTTGTGATGGTGTAGAAATCGCAGGCCTGAGTCCACCTTGCGTTCTCAGGAAACTGTGGTGACGCTGATACAGGGGTGTGATGGGAGAGCAGACAAGAGGTAGAGAAGAGTCCCGACGTAGAGGACTTGGTGCATGATGAGATGGGTTGGACTCCATCCAGCTGACTACACTAAGCCAGGAAAGTGTCTTAATCAGAATAGTAGAGTTACATGCATGCTTCAGGGAAATTCTTGTGTTGGTTCCTGAAAGTTCTTCAAGCCTGTCAGGGCAGCTCCCTGAGGAGTAGGTCTGTTGGGGCTAAGAGGTAGGATGGACAAGGAGGAGTATGGTTCACAGAACCATCTGGTCTAACACTGGATTACAGTCATCTATTGTGTGCTACACTGAGCCTCTTTTCATGCCAGACGTGATCTGGAAACCAGACCTGTTTGGACATAGCTTGGGTGAGAAACTGGTGGCGTTTTCCAAAGAGGATTTGGATTTCGACAGAGAAATTATAGCGTCAGAGTTCCAAGTAAAGGAGCATTGTAGGCCAGCCAGACTGTACAAAACTTAATGCTGCAACAGAAGCAAGTTAACTCCATCTGGAAACAAATTGGGAAAGGGAATATTTAGGTCTGGGTAGGTGGAATTAAAATTGGGAAGTGTTATCAAATACTCTTACTGGTTGGAAATCAGAACAAAAAGAACGGAGATGAATACAGCTGTTTTATGGAAGCAGATGAGAGAAACAGCAGAAACCAAGGAACTGGATTTAAATGGCACATGTTTTATGAGAAAGATATACATTGGCTTAAACACTCACTTTTAACCAAATTTATATTTTAAAGTACCCTTATATGAAAGTGGATTGCTGAAGTAACTGGATCCCAGCCACCTAGGAGGAGATGCATGGATTGTGTTCTTGGTCCCAGCTTCAGTCCTGGCCCAGCCCTAGCCTTTTTATGCATTTGGGGAAGTAAACCTGTGTGTGGTAGCGCTCTCGCGCCCTCTCTCTCTCTAATTCAAATAAATACCTTTTTTAAAAAAAAGGAAAACAATGACACTTGCCCACCTGGTCACTAGAATGAACTAACGAAAGCTAACTTTTCTTTTTTAGTTAAGGGTTATGTAGATGTTACTAGTACAATATCAACCAATGAAAGTGAGGGGTTTGTAGGGCTGTGTGAGTGAATAAAGTGATTGCTAGCCACAAGTGACTATTTGAAATGTGGTGGTCTGAGTTGAGGTTGGTTGCTGTAGTTAATGTCAAAAGGAGTGGAGAACAGCTCATTTGATAA
The DNA here is from genome assembly GCF_030435755.1 of Ochotona princeps. Lineage (NCBI taxonomy): Eukaryota > Metazoa > Chordata > Mammalia > Lagomorpha > Ochotonidae > Ochotona > Ochotona princeps. The sequence continues at coordinate 101,790,772 of NC_080833.1, read as the reverse complement.
TTATTATATAATTTATATGTTAAAGTATAATATTTTAGAAACTGACATTACTTTAAACTCTAGCTACTCCTTTTCAAGCTTATTCTATTATTACTGCTAGAAAGTGTAAAACTGTATGCAGCTGACATTTGGAACTTCTATTTCTTTTTTTAAAAGGTTTTACTTATTTATTTCATAGGCAGAGTGATAAAGAGAGTGCAAATGAGAGAGAGCAAAAGAGAATTAATTTAGACCTGCTGGCTCACTCTCCAAATGACAACAGCTATGGCTAAAGCAAGAAGTCAGGAATTCTGTCCTGGTCTCCCACATGGATGGCAGGACCCCAGCTTCTTGGACCATTTTCCTCCGCTTTCCCAGGCACATTAACAGGGAGCTGAATTGGAAGGGGAGCAGCAAGACTCAAATCAGCTCTCCTATATGAGATGCTACCATTGCGATTACCAGCTTAACTGCTGATGTAATTGAAATATGAAGCACTACTCTCAGGTATGTCTCATCCATAAAGGAAGTAATAGACAGAATGTGAAGCTTTTAAAAACTACTTTTCAAGACAGCATCAGCATCCACGTGAAATCATCTTATTACCTCTCCCATTTTGCTGACATGCTTTGAACTGTGTGCCAAGACTGGATACAACACAGGTCATGCACCCAGCAGCTCACATTATAACCTTGCAAAAAGACAGGAGAGTTTCTTTGTAGCTCACAGCTATCAGGAGTGTTTGACTGGTTCTAACTCAGTGTTCCCAAATGAAGGGTACTCAAATACACATGCTGGATAAGAGGAAAGAACATGATTTCGGGAACTCTATCTGGCCAGGATGTTAGTCTTGCTGTAATAGGTAATCTATGTGTATCTCAGACCCAGATGAAGGGCCAGTTTTCAAGAGATGTTATTAGATGAGCCTATAAGGGCATTGTGCTTAGGAAGCCAACGTCACAGCTTTGCTCCCTGCATGATTCATTTTGTTCTGATCCATGCCTCATTCCCAGCCAGTCATTTTGTGAATGCGTTTTGAATTCAGGAGAACAGGGTAGGAATATGTGAATAAGGAAGGACAATCTGCTACCATGGCTGGACCAAGGCTGAAAACATGTTTTTGGCCAACGTGAATATTCCTGGGTGGAGAGCCCAAATCAGGTAGCATAGCTTTTTGCACAGTGTACCGAACTGAAACCACTTTTTCTATATACATCTGTACCTGAAGTCACCAACCTGGCTAAAGCTGGTAGGGCAAAGGCCCTGGACCCCATTGCTCTTGGACAACATAGAGCACAGGAAACACTCACTGGGAGTTCAGAGTTTTTCTAAAGATGGTATTGTCTACAAGCCTATGAGGCCTCCTTACCTGCCTGACCTGCACAGGTGGTTGGGCATGTAGCTCTTCAGTAACCTGTTGCCTGGCGATATTTATAGCGAAAACCACCCACCAGAAAGGTGGTATATTTTAACTCCAAGCTGGGATTGAGGCCTGTGCTCCTCACTGAAGCATCGTTGACAGAAGGCTGGTCTGACATCTCCAGCTACACAAATAAATACAGGGCCTAACAGGAAGATTCTTACTACCCAATTTCTTCCAGATGGCAGTGATGGATGGCTGTATGTTTATGTTTACTTGGTTTCCCAGGTGACCAGTGTCCTGGTCTCCACTAGTCATGGTTTGATGAACATTTCTTCGTAGCTATGAGATGCCTACTCCGATGGCCCACGTCTTGGCCCACTGGTTTAACCACACTCAATGTCTCAAGAGATCATCGTGCCTCATGGAAGCCTAGTTAACCCTTTACTCACCACTCCTGCCTTGATATTTCCCTTATAAATCTCAGGACTAGCAAGTCAAGTTCTAATACCACAAAGGACCCTTTGAGCAGGCATGGAAAGTGTCCCCCTAAAGATTGTCATTCCCTAGTCCCCAGACCATATACATATATGTTCACTTTCATGACCTAGGGCAATTAAAGTTGCACAGAAAATTAAAGGTGTTAATCATCTGAAAACTGGGAGAGTATCTTGAAATATCCATGCTGGCTCAACATAACTGCAGGGCCCTTTAAAAGCAGATAAGAAGGCCAGGATGAAGTGACACTTTAGAAGGACTCAGCCGGCCACTGCTGGAGGAAGTGGACCACAAGCCAAACTAGTGGCTGCAGAAGCTGCAACAGGTCAAAATTTTCTCCTAAAACATCCAGAAAGAAACTTAGCCATGCAGACACCTTAAATGCAGCCCAGCGAGAGACTCACGTCAGCCTGCTAAGAGCTTTAGGATAGTAAATGTGTAGTGTTTTAAGCTGTTACATCATTATCCCAGTGGGATCAGCCAATGAAAGTAGACTTAGATGGCATGAACACTGACTTGACCTCCCAACTTCGTGGATGTAAGCAGCACTGCTTCTCCCAGCATAGTGTAACCTGACAGAGCCCGTTCTTCCCCCTGGAGCTGAGAGAGGCTGCAACACATATTTCTCTACACAAAGCTAAGGAAAGAGAGGAATGACTAAATCGAACTAGCGGAACTATTTAACCATTCACCGAGTCCTTTAGCTTCTGAACAGGGAGAAAGACCTTGGGCTTCGGCATGCAGTGGATCTTGATTCAAATCCTGGCCTTGACATTTACGGCCTGTGTGATCCTGAGTGAGTTAGATGTTCAGGGTCACAGATGATTAAGTTCTTTAGAGGGATGTTGCATCTACTTCATGATGTTGTGCTAAAGAGTAAATGATACACACATGACATTTCTCAGGATCTAGCAGAAAAGACAAATATCTGTTGTATCGTGTCATCTTCTGCTCTTTCCATAGTGACTTCTCAGTGCTTCCTTAGTCTCTGAAATCTGATAGCTTTGGGTTGAGTTTGCATCTGAAAACTCTCTTACCAGACTTGCACCCTCCACTACAATCTTCACACCTGTCTTTCTGATAGAAGGATACTTTCATGATATCTCTCTTGCTAGAAAAATTCCAGGAGCTCCTTGTTGCCATTCTCGATTTCATCTCCTGCCCCTTCCCAGCTGTGGTCTTGCAGGCAGAATTCCTCTTCATCATAATTTTCTCCTTTTTTAGCTTTGTCACAATTTTCTGTCTTTGAAACTCCTGCCTTCTCTCCTTTACTTAGAGAGCTCCTTTTAGCTTTTAAAGTCCATCTCAAGCACCACTAGTACCGCCTTCTCTGGTTCCTCTAAGAAGGGTGCTGTCCCGCCTTCATTTTCACCACTATGTCCTGAACTTCAGAGTGCATTTGATTATTTACTATGCCCATCTCCTCCTCTGTTCTTGAGGTTTTTGATAACAGAGACAACGTGTTTCGTACCTTTGTTCTCAGAGTCTAGAATATTTGTTTTGAGTATAAATAACATTTACTCAGTTTTTGTAGGGATGAATAAGTGAATGAACACATGTTATATGAACAACTCACATCTTTCAAGTTGATTCCAAGGAACTGACACATTTTGCTTTTGGGGTCAGGATAGCCCTTTAAAGCAGTTATACACCAAGGTGCTTGGTGTGTTGGATCACTTGGTGGTTGGATCATTGAATGACATTGCATTCATTTTGAAAGAATTTGCATTGGGCTGCAATCTGGTCACTCTCTCACTTGCCATTCTTGACTTTTATAAACAGGATTTGGGTTAGGACGTTACCCACCAGTAGTGCTTCCAGCAAAAGCAGAAAATTTCTCCCTCCTTCTTGTCCAGGAAAGCCTCCCATGCCCAGTAAATCCATATATATGTATCTATATATATGCACATATATATACAGATATACAGACATATATATATATATATACATATATATGTGTGTGTAATAATTAATTACTTCTACCACAGAACGGACTCTTCGAATAATTTCTATTAAAAAAAGAAATTATTTATTCATATTCAGAGAAAAAATCCTCTTTCCTTTCAAAATATAAAAACGATGAAACAATAGTTTGTGATTCTAATAAAAAGTTAACACACTTTTTTGTTTCTCCTAGATATTTCTCATGGTTAAATACTATATTTTACCTACCTTTATTATTATTTTCTCCTAATGAAAACATTAACAATTAAAATGTAGAAGAAAACACATTAGTGTATTGTTTAACCCACGCCACCCAGTAATAACACTATCTGTATGATACATTACAATGTGTTCTTAGGGCAATTTCTAATTTATTATTCTTAACAAAATGGTAATGCAGCAATTATTACTATTGTCTCCTTTATTCTTATGCTATTTACACAAATGTGCACTCCTGTTAACATAGACAGGTTATAAATTTTGGCTGTGTCTAAATGTGATGCTTTTTTTTACGACATAGCACCACTATGATTAAGCATAATATTCTTTCTTTTTGTGTATTTTCAACTCTCCTCCCTAGCGTTTGATAGGCAGGAAATAGAGGATTGCAGTTCAAAAGGGAAAATGACCCTTTTTGCAAAGTATTATTTTAAGACCCAGGGTGAAATGAAAATGTATAAGGAATTTCATTACAAAATTCTCTTCTGGGTCCTAAGGAGATCCTATCTCAACACCCAAAAGCAAGCAGGACTAAGCGGGCCAGACAATCTTAATTGAGGATTTCTTAACTTAATTGAGTTTGGGTTTCACCTCCAGTTCTGGGAGCAGCCGTATCATGCTAACCATCTCCCCCATCAGTGAACCAATCTCACCCCAGCCTCCTTGCTGAGAAGTGCAAGAAGAGCCGTCTCCAACCTTGTGAAGTCACACTTCTGATCCACAATATGTGGTGTGAAAGTAAATTAAGCTTACTACTGGAAGCTTCCTGCATGTTATTGCTGTATCATGGAATGCAAAATACAGAAAGATCTCCATTGAGACAGTTCATTGCTCAGACAAGCTAGCAATGACAGACTGCCTCAAACTTAGGGCACTGCTTCCAAAGGACTTGGCCATCAGAAACACCATGTTGTGATTTTGGGTGATGTCCTAGGCATCGCACTGGAATCACAAGCAAGGCTGAGAACAACTTTGTCCCCAGTGTTAGTGCCCCTCCTTAGTACAAGAACTAACTTCCTTCTCTCTCTCTCTTTCTTTCTTTTTCTTTCTCTTTTCTTTTCCCTCTTTCATTCTTTCTTTCTCCTCTTTCTTTCTCTTTCTTTTTCTTCCCCCTCTCTTTCTTTCTCCATAGAATTACTTATTTTTACTGGACACTCAGATACACAAAGAGGAGACACAGAGAAGATCTTCTGTCCACTGATTTGCTCCCAATGGGGCTGCAATAGCTGGAGCTGAGCTGATCCGAAGTCAAGAGCCAGGAGATTCTTCTGGGTCTCTTATGCAGCTGCAGCATCCCAAGGCTTTGGGCCATCCTTGACTGCTTTGCCAGGCCACAGGCAGGGAGCTAGATGGGAAGCAGGGCTGCCAGAACACAACACGGCAGCCATAAAGGAACCTGACATGTGTGAGGTGAGGACTTCAGCCACTAGGCTATTAGGCCGGGCACACAAGTGTAACTTTCATGTTTAGCTTTTGCTAAATGACCCCACTTCCTATCCTGGCCCCCCTCTTGTTGTATCAATGCTGATGACAGAACTGAAAGTAGCTTTGGGAGACAACTGGATGCTGGAAGCAAGTGTGAAGAAAATGCCCAAGCCTAGCTCTGAGTGATGAAATGGACTGACATCAAGCAGTGAAAGCACCTCCAGGAGAGATACTGTATATTGAAACAAAGGCAAAGACCGAATATGTGGGCAAATTCAAGATCAGAGCCACGAGAAGTTAGTAAGAACACAGAACACAGGAGTCAAGGACAGTCCAGTCAAATGCTTCGTGACAGTGGGAGGCACTCTCATAAAGGTCTTATTGCCTTGCCCTGGGCACTCTGCATTTTGCACCCTATTTTTCAGAATTACCACAACATCTGTCAGCACTGCAGCCAGAGAGGCAGTCATACCTGTGTGGATGGACTCTGCCTCAGGGCCATCTCATGACCAGGAGGTTGGCTAGTCAGGCCTTGTGAATGGAGCTATCAGGGAGACCCTAGGCATGTGATCTCCAGGCTCTGAGTGAATATTTTCATTCTTTACTACTCTCTCTAGTGGATAAGCTCTTTGGCTAAAATATCTTTTTCCTGGCCTAACTATTGCTTTAACTTTTTCCTTTTTGATTTTAATTACATTTTAAAAACTACATCCATCATTTCCAAATGATTTTTCTAAAATATTCAAGTAACTTAAGCATAGGTGGTTAAAACTAAGAGTCTTTCATACTCTCCTGCCACTTCTTAGGGGAAGCCAATGATTAAAATTAAGTAATTAGTGAGCCAACACCATGGTATAGTGGATAACGCCATTGGTTGTGACACCAGCATTCCTATATGGTGCTGGTTTATGTCCCATTGGCTCCACTTCCAATCCAGCTCCCTACCAATGGCCTGAGTAAAGCAATGGAGGATGGTACAAGTATTTTGGCCCATGCCACCTATGTGGGAGGCCTAGATGAAGCTTCTGACTCCGGCTTCAGCCTTACCCAGCACCCACTGTGGCCATCGGGGAAGTGAATCAGTGGATGGCTGAACTGATGGAAGATCTTCTGTCTTTGTCTCCCTCTCTTTCTTTGTAACTCTGACTTTCAAATAAGTATTTTCTAAAAAAAACAAAGCAAAAAAAAAAAAAAAAACTAGAAAATTAAGTCTGTAGCTCAATCATACATTATAGATACAGTTGAGCTTTGTAACTCCTTTCTCTTGCTATTTCTACCCTTGTGATAATTTTGATACTTATAATGCCACACATTTTACAGCTTACATACTATCTTCTCTGCATTATAATATTTGATCATCACAAAGTTTCTTTACATTTGTAGACACAGAATTTTTACAAGCACTTAGTACAGCAACTGACTTTTTTTTCACATGGTTAATAAAGGAAAGGAGTTAGAACCTGAATTTGAGTCCCTTAAGTTCAAAATCCACATTCTATTCACCATTCCCTCTTCCTCTCTGGAACAGATGACCTCAAGAGATTTCTGTTTCCCTTCTGTTTCAGTTCCTTTGCAATATACACTTTTTGGAGAAACTCAAGTTGGTTGGTTGGATTTGGGGCTGATGTAATTTATGACCCAGAGGTACTAGTTTTACAAATTAAATATTTTCATAATTTGAATATTCAGCTTTGTGACCTAGGGTGGCAAAATGTCCAGAAGGTAACTTGCAGGGTGCTAAGGAGGCTCATGACAACTTATCTAGTAAGCATCAATGTCAAAATCAAAACCAGATCGTTCAAGTCCCAAATCTGAAACTTTACCCTGTGTGCTTCCTCACATGGACCTCAAGATGCTTGCGGAAGAGATCAATGCATTCTTTTTTTGTGGGCAAATAGTATGGTGAGTCAAATTCTCAGAAGGCTGCATGCTGAGCATGGAATCAGAATGAGGATTATTCAGGCTCGTCAGAAGCTAATTTCCAGCAGAAGGCTTATTTACCCAGTAGGCAGCCACACACTGAGGAAACCAACAAAGTCTCAGAAAAGTGTGCCAGAGGCAGGAATTTGGTGCAGTGGTTAAGATACCCTCGTCCCACACTGGAGAGCCTGGTTCAAGTCCGGGTGCCCTTGCCAGTTTCCTCCTAATGCTCTCCATGGGAAGCAGCAGCTGGTGGCTCAAATAATTCAGCCCCTGCTGTCCACATGGCAATTCTTGAATCCTGGCTGTTGTGGGCATCTGAGGACTGAAGCAGCAAATAGAGTTCCCTGTCTTCCAAATACAAATAAATCAATAAAAAAATTTTAGAGATGCTGTTGAAGAAGAATGAAGCAGCCAATGACAGAGGTAATGAGACTGACTGGAGGGTGCCCACCCTTCTAGAGGAATCAGCCATTGCTTTAAATCTCCAGCGCATTGCAGCCACGTCTTCCTGAATTCACCAGGAAGGCTAGATGCCTGAACTTTTCTGTGTTAAATTAAAACATCCACATTTTTAAAATGACTCGAATCAATTCAGTGTGGGTCAAACCTGGCTTACCAGCTGCCAGTAACTAGGAAAATTTTCAGTAAGAGGACCTCAATGTTCCAAGTTGCATAGGAGCAACTTCCAAACCTCCGAACAGGCTCAGATCTCCATTCTTCAGATTTACTTTTTGTCTCAGGCTAACCTCTGGTAACATTCATTCTTCAGAGACAATACTTCTCATTTGATTTATTTTTACTAAGACACACAGATTTCAGGCATGAAGGAATATTAAATCCACACTTCTATACTCAATCTTTTGCATTGCTATCTGTGGCCTTTGCGTTTTTGAATTCTTACAGAAGGCAATTAACAACTTCCACTGAGTGTGAATTTCACTCGCCTCTAAGAGGACAATTCAATATCCAAGTGTCCAGTGGTATTTCACTGCTATTAAACTGTAAGGATTTTTTTCACTTTTTCAGGTGTCATAAAATCTATGTATGAACTTTATTTGCCTACAGACTTTTGTTTGGGTGAGTGATTTATTCTTAGAAGACTTCAGAAGGAAGTGAGAAGCTTGTAGAAAAAAGAAGAATCAGAAGAAGCTCTTTGGAAATCAAAACAGGTAAGAGGAGTTGGTCTGTATTTTAATTAAAAACAATGACTGAACTTTCTGTCCAGTTCTCAGTGATGCTGAACTGATCCTCCTCCCTTTCAAATGGACACATGCCTACTCATGCCTGCTGGCACCCAGCAGCCGGGGACTCCATAAACCATCATAAACCATCACTGGACAGGGAGGAGAAACCCTAAGAATGGAAGGAAACTGGGCCTTTTGTTGGACACATCATACTTACTGGTAATGACACTAGAATGTATCAACTGTATCTCCATAAGAAACAAACTGGTAAATTTAATAGCATTTAGGCCTAAGGAACTCCATCAACACTTTTGATAATCTTAAGTATAATCAACTAAAAGAGCTATCTTCAGCAACATATGTTGTCCTTCATAAAAAAAAAAAAAAACTACTTTCAAGAGCCTAGCCTAATCCAAGATCTATGAATCAGATTTCTTTGCTAGATATCACTCACCCTTGCTTTTAGTATTGAGACATATCACATGATGATACAGCTAAAAATAAGAAAATAATACTCCCCCCCCCCCAATCTAATTAGGAATCTAAAATAACCAGGTTTGGTCTGTTGTCCCCAAAGCTTTGTCCAGTGAATGATACCCACTCAAACCTGCATGATGTAAGACTCTAAAATTTATATGAATCACCTCATAGATATATGATTGTTCCACAAAACATGCCCATTGTTCATTGTAAGCCAGTTCTTCGAAAACTGGTCATCTGAAATACAAGAGTTCCCAAAGCAACCTTGGCAGGAAAATTCTCTGCATTTGCTTCTTGATGATCCCATCAGAAACTTAGCCATTTCCACTCCTAAGGCACAGATGGTGTTTAACAGACCTGGGTTCAAATCCTGTCCACTGAACCTATAGGCTTGGACAAGTTGGCTAATGTTTTAAGTTTGGTTTCTTTCATTGAAAAGTCAAGTATAACAATAGCTATCCCACGTGGGGTGGGTACTAGTGAAGGAATTCACTGAAATGTATAATACAGATACAATACAATCCTTACTATAGGCCTATTAATAGATGATGGTGACCAATGTCATTTTCAACCCAGTCACCTTTTAGAGGGTAAGTCAAGGACAGGAAGTACATGCAAATGCACACTGCCGGGCAGGAATCCTCTTCTTAGCCGAGAAACACTGGCACCACTCTAAGAACATTCACAGCAGAGAGTATACGTGTCCAGAACATGACTGCAGCACTGCAGTCATTGAGAGCCATCCTGATCCTTTATCCTTACATGGTCTTGACAGTGAGGGGCAGAGCTGGGGCAGGGGGCAGAGGTCCCAAGCTCTCCACCTTCCTGTCAAGTGTGCTGCACAACCTGCTGCGAGCTGAGGCATCGCATGCAGCTGAGCCAGAGATGGTGGATGCAATTACCACCAGCTCTTTGAAGCTGCAGCCAGGAATATTTGTTGTCACTATCACATGTGATTAGGACAGCAACGTCCTCCTGTAGGAGACAGAATCCTTTGTACCCTACCCTCCCTCCACCACGGGTAGGGAGCAGGAAGTGGGGAGGAGGGTGGCTGACTCCCCCTTCAGCCTCACACCCCCCCACCACCCCTGCCTGCCTTGGTCCAATTTCACACATTGGTTTCTCAGCATTAATAAATTGGTTACATTTGCCCTGCATTTGGCAGGAGTAGTTTCTAATAACACTCTGATCCCTTCAGAGACTATGCATCACTGGCATGCGGGGGCTCTGGTTACCTCCTCCCTTGCTCTCCGCTGCTAAAGGTCCCGCACATTAGCAGGGGTCAGGCACTTGCCTGGGCCAGCTAGTCTAGGACTAGGGCCATGGCTTGGAGGCACTGTCACAGAGCTCAAAGATTTTTCTCACAGAGGGAGAACAGATAACTTTAAGCCCAGGCAATGTGCAGCTTTCTTCAGCTGTCAATCCTATCTGGTTTGCATATAGATTGAGAAAACGTGTGAGATTTTACCACAAAAATCAGTCCGGAGAATTCAAGGGCGATAGTGGTGGGTGCGGAGGCAGTGGGAGAGAAAAAAAATGTGTGATGCAGATGTTCGAGCAACAGACACCACTGCCTTTGTGAAGCCGGCGTTTGGGGGATGGACAGGCCAGGGTTAGGACAGTGGATGTTGCATTGGCATTTCTCCGAGGCAGCATTTCTTCTTGGCACAGAATTAGGAGCCTGAAAGTTCTCCAAGCAAGATGTGAAACCCTGGGTTGAGAAGCTTCCCAGTGTCAGAGGCCAGTCGTGCCTTTAGCCTCAGAGGGTCAAGGAGAGGAATCAAGCAGAGAAAAAAAACGAGTTCCAGAAAGCAATAGTTTGCCTAGGACAAACCCAGGGAATCAGACAGGGAAATGGAACAGGGGAAAAAGAGTGGGGAAGAGAGAGGAAAGAAGCTCGATAGAATCCTATAGCTATTCTGTAGGAAACACTGAGGGGAGAAAGGATTTTTTTTTTTTTTTTTTTTTTTTTTTTTTGCATTAAGTGTAATTCAGTTTCTACCCTTCGAGAGCTTGGGAGTCATTTGAAAACATCAGCCATAGCACTGAATCCTAAAGGAGCATACCAACAGGTGGAACCCCAGATACCAACACCATAAGGTGTGACAGGGCAGGGGACAAGTCACAGTGGGGAGCTCTTCTGGAGGATGTGGGTCTAGAAATTGCCCTGGGGACTGAGCTTAGCAATACGTGTGGGAGGGCATTCATGAATGAAGGTAGCTGCACAGGGACTTGGCAGGAGGGCAAACAAGAAGCGGTGAACAAAAGGAAAGAGAGAAGACAGATTGACTGAGCCAGCCACCCCTCCCTTTGTCCTTTTCACATGAAGGAATTTGAATTAGAAATGTCCTATAGGACCCAGTAAACCCAGGTGACCCACAACACAGCACTCCAGTTCCAGGCCTATAGGTGGAGGGGGGGAATGGTGGGGAGGGCTATCTGTACACTGAGTATAAGCAGGAAGCCCCTCGCTCCTGGGGACTCCAGGCCAGGCTCACCGCAGGGCCCCAGGTGACAGACCCAGAGCCACCAGCTCATCCAAGTCTTGCCAGGGGGATTCTCAAGGAGGCTGTTATTACCCTGGACCTTTTTCAAGTATTTTTTTGTGCGTGTGATTTTCAGAACTTCCAGGAAGAAAGGGTTTTTCTGAGACTCTAGTTCTTCAATTCTGTTATTTTGAAAAAGGCCACATTTTCGCAAAAGTTGAATGCAAGGTATTCCTGATGTGGTTTCTGGATTATGAAGCTCCAAACTCATTTGCTCTGCGTGCTGATTAGCTGGGTGTGGGGCCCTTATTGGCAGCATTTACCAATTCTGGGGTGTAAACACTCCCACCATGGTTGATGGGAAGCTACCAATGGTTTAACAAATGACCTGCAGGATTGCTGAGTGATTATCTGCTCTTGGGAGCTGGTAAGAGCTGGCCTCAGTACATTAAATAACTTGCAGATATCATGGCATGGAATCAAACCTTTCAGCATACATTGCCTAAGAATAAGAACATTTGCTAACAAAATCACATCACTCTCACTCCTAGCAAAAAAAAAAATCCCAACATTGTTTCTTAACAACAGCTATCTAGTATACATTTCCCGGAAAATCTCCCCAAATTCTCCTAAGCATTTGTTAGTTGCATTTTTTTAAAAATAATTAGGAATTTGAAGAGATTGCATATTGTTTTTGGTGTTTTTCAATTAATGTTAAGCATTTTTATTTGACATAATTGTATGCATTTGTAGAGCACAACGTGATGTTTTGACATAGATGTACTTTGTGCAATTACAATATTAAGCTAATTAATGTATCCGTCACCTCACAGATTTATCATTTTGCATTGAGGACACTTAAAATCAGTTGTTTTAATTTTGAAATATGCAAGACATTATTATTAGCTGTGATCTCCTGATGTGTACTAAATCTTGAAAGCTTAAACCTCTTGAAAAATTTGTCCAGATTATCTCAAGCTTGGTTTGAGAACCCCTTCAAACGGGATCCTATTTCCTCTCAACAAGACCCATTAATCTTTAAATATTTCCTTTTTTCAGGTACACTAAAGTTTCCCAGGTTTACTTGTGTTTGCCTGTACCGGAGCCAGAAGCAATCATTTCTTCAAAGACTCCTGGTTCTTTAGTGGGAAATGATATTTGGAAGTCAAGATCTGAGCAGTAGGTGTGTTCGTTGCTGCAAGATACTATTGCATTTAGGTTCTATTAATACCTATGGCTGGAGAAAATACACAAGTGTATTACGCAAGCATTTGTAAAAATTATATAATGTAATATGGTAGTGTATCATTTAACAGTGGAGCTGCTTCTTCACAAACAGGTTAGGTGATTTCACCATGAAATCATCATAGAATCCATTTACACAAGCTGAGATGTCTTCTGTCACTTGGTGATGTAATTTTACAGAATTACTGTCATATACATAATTTGTTGTTGACCAAAACACTGCTATGCAGTATATGACTGTATATGAGTATATAAAAAGATAAATTACCTCATATATTATATTGTTTATATAAAAGATATATATGAAGTTATAGTCAAAATTTACAGTGGGTTCCATACACATATAATATATAATTTATATAAAAATATACATGAAGTGATAGGAAAAATATATAGTGGGCTCCCTAATCCCTAGTGTCTTGAAATATCACCTTTTTGAAATTATGAATCTGCAAGGTTTCAGGGGGTAGTGATACCACAAATCTAGATCAAACTTTGCAAACAATCTTTCTGTGTGTTCCTTAAAATTAGAAATCTGAGGTGAAGCCTCATACAAATACTCCTCTGTATGATTCCTGGACATTATTTCCACAAAGACTGTATTCATTCATAATTCCACCTTCAGGTGTACAAGAAGGTCCTTTCACCCTTGCCTACACTGGCTAGGATAACTTTTGATATGTCAAATAGTAAAATAAGTAAAAGCTCAAACTGTTGTATCTTGCACTATCTTGAGTGTCTTTTTACTATCTTCTAAGTCATTTCCATTTTTTAAATCTCATAAAAATAATTTTTATTTGGAAAAATAAGAATTGCAGATAAGCAAAAAGGAAAATAAACTCAATTATAATCCCACCGCATGTATATTACCAACTTTAATATTTTGTATATTTTGTAACCTGTTTTCTTACGTGCTACTATACTCTGAACATATTTCCCACATCATGTCATTATCTGTTCTTTTTCAGCATCAGCCTAAATGGCTACATCATATCAATGGAATGTTTCTGAATGAGACTTGATGAGACTTGACCTTAGCAAAATGACAATTTGGGAAGATTGATCTAGCAGTGGATCTAATGGAGAAAGTCTACAGGAACAAGTTAAAAATTGTTGAAATAATAATACAGAAGTGTGAAGACAGTGGGGTTAGACAGAGAAGAGTAAACATGGGGAACAAAGGAAAGAAAAAAACTAAACTCTTGTTAGCATCTGTGAGGAGGGCAAGGTGGGACTGAAGGCCAAACCCTGTGGAAGCAACCCCCAGCCTCAGCACTGGAACCAAGAGACAGGGATTAACTTTCTTGCCTCTGGTCCATGAGTATAGCTCAGTGTTGGGACTTGGAATCCTGGTAAATCTGCAGAGCATGTGGGTTCTGGCACTTAAATGAGTGTTTGTGTGGTATCCAAAAGCAATGGACATATATAAGGAGACTCCAAAAATGTGTGGAAAATGGAATTGAACAATACATTAATTTTGGTGCAGAAACACGTTTAAAATTCAAGCCTTCAAGGAGTCTTCAGAAAATTTATAGAAAAGTGTATTATCGGTTAAAAAATTTTTTGCACCAAAATGAGCTTATCTTTCAGCTCCAATTTCCATGAACTTTTTGAAGCTCCTCATACTGTTCAGTTACCTTTGGGAACCTCGATCAGGTTTGCTGTCCATAGCCCAGCAGCAGGTAAGCTGTGTCAGAAAAGGAGGGTACTTTTGTTAATTGGCAACTAATATGTGAGTAACAGAAATGTCAAAATAGCCATTGCTCTCCACTCCAAACCAACAACTGACCAGCAACAAATGCAAAATATCTCTTCTCCTTATTTAACTTCTGTCCTTCTCGATTAGAAGAAGAGAAAACTTAAACCCCATCACAATGGCTTCATTTGTGTTAGGTGATGGAAAGTGCATTCCTACATGAAAGCCAAAAAAATACATTTCCAGAACACCAGTGGTCTGGGCAGAGGGTTCTTCCACAGAAAGTGAACCAGCACTTATTTATTAAGTATCTACAGTAAGTCAGATCCTGTCATGTGCTAGTGCAAGCCTATTTTCACAAGTCTGTGAGAAAGACATTATTATCCTCATATTACACAGAAGAAAAAAATGAGAAAGATTGAGCAGAGGCAATAACTGTGGTTAAGATCCACATCAGGGTGCTTAGGCTTGAGTCTCCACTCTGCTTCTAACTATAGCTTCCTTTTAATGCACATCCTGGCAGGCAGAAGATGAAGGCTCCAGTGGCTAGGTCCTTGCCACCCATGTGGGAAAGCTGTATGGAGTGTGGCCAAGTCCAGCCCCAGCAATTGCAAGCATGTGGGGCTTGAACCAGTGGGTGGAAGATTGTTGCCTCTCTGCTTTTCAAATAAAATATCAAAACAGCAAATTCTTAAGAAAAGGAAGATTAAGTAGATGTGCAGAGCTAGTATGCGGCAGAAACTTCCCTCCTTTTCTCTTTTAACTTAGTTTTCCGACACAGGTTCCCATCAACTTCACTGCTTCACAGACCAGCACTCCTCCACTCAGTGGAGTAGACCATATTTCCATTTTAATTCAGTCTGTGCAATTTTATCCAATTCCAAGTTAGGCACAAGTTACAGTCACTGGGTATATATGAATCCCCACTGTCTGTCTCCACCATTAAACTCTGGAGTGCTAGTGTGTATTTCAAGCCTAAATGGATGAAACAACCAATACTACAGGTGGAGAACTGCTGGTTTTAAGTAAAAGACAAATTTATTTACTCAGTTTTTAAAAACAAACTCTCTTGCAGTATGAACAGTTCCTAAATTTTTCCTAAGACCAGTAGTGAAATAAGTGGAAATGTGCGGTTTCCCGGCCCGCAGCTTCTGGCCTCTTCTCCCCAGTGTGTGGATTCTTCCTTTCTTGCTTGCAGGGATGTTCACAGCTGTTTCCCTTCCTCTCTCCTGGAGCTCTTTGGGACAGCTTGCTTTCTTCTACCTAAGCACGCCTGGGGCCCCATGGAAACCCCTCACAGTATGATTGCTTCCACACTCATGGATGCTTTAAAGGATATCAGCTGAGAACTGCTTATTGATCCTGAGTGGGGAATCCTCCCATACAAAGCAATTTGCAATTGGAATGTGGTGGTGTCCTTACTCTCTTCTGGCCCTCCACATTCTCCACGTGTTGACACCCCCAAGCCAAGCATCCCTTCACATCATTCTCTCCATTTCTAAGCATTTCTGGCAAAGCCGACTTGTTCTATTTCTTGGATACCGATCAATCAAATCACTTAACTATTCCTGCTTTAAATTAGATCTCTATTCAATTTAGAGATTTAATTTTAAAATAAGATCTCCAGCTTCCCAGCCTTCATTTCCAGTTTCTTTTTAATTTCTAGATTTATTTACTGACTGAGAAGCAGAATTGGGGAAGTACGGAAAGAGAATGGGACAGTTTGATCTTCCCTTCACTGATTTGCTCCCCTGTTGCATCCACTCGATCACTAAAACAGAATGTTACCACAACAAAGTTTTATTATAAATGAGAGGCAAGGCAACTGACTGACCAATCTACCAGTCAGCTGGCCAGCCGGGACCAACACCCCTTACTAGAGTATGACCCAGAACAGTACATTCACAGGGTTTTTATAAGGGCAGTCCACAAGAGTTTGAAAAGGGGCAATCCACAATAGCCTGCAAGGTGAGGGGGGATACCACACCTATCCCGGCTGGACAGCCCATGCCTGGCTCTTCTTTGGGTTACCAATTAAGGTAAGCATCCACTTAATTACTTGGAGCCACCTGTGAGATAACCAGACTTCGGCCTTGATTAGTGAGAACTGGGGCCCATCAGTGCTAAAGGTCACATAGGCCATTTGGCCTGCAAGCTCACAGTTTCTTAGTAGTAATAAGCCATGTTTACTCCATTTTGTTTTCAATTCTACACTCCAAGTGGCTCAAATAGCTGTAATAGGCTGAAGCCAAGAGGCTGGAACTCCAACTGGGTCTCCCACATGGATGTCAGGGGCCCAAGTTCTTAAGTCATCTTCCACTGCTTTCCCAGGTACCTTATCAAGGATCTGGATAGCAAGTGGAGCAGATGCGACTCGAACTGGGATTCATAGAAGATGCTGGGTCTTCAGAACCACAGTTTAGCCCTCTATGCCATAAAGTTGGCCCCTAGATATTTGATTTTAAAATTCAAACATAGAAACAAGTCAGCAGCTTCCAAGATTCTTGAATTTCTCAGAGACAAGGCTTCCACCTGCTCAGGTAGTTCTTGACAGTTCAGGAATGTGATGGCTGTGTTGGGGTAATGTGGTTGGATGCACTGATCACACCATTTGCTGATGGACAGGGCCTGATTCACGACAACCACGTCAATGCTGGGTGCTGAGAAGGAGCTAACCTGTTTGGAGTGGTCATTTTGCTCATGGACTATGAGAGTGGTAGTCAAATATGGTATTTTCTCAAGCTTGCCCGTGCAATTCTACCTTCTTCGGAAGTATGCACTTTCTAAGGATCTCTTTCTTCCCATTGCTAACTCATCAATGGGAACACTGAGCCCAGGCAAGTTAAATGACATTCCCAAGGCATGCAGAAAACAAATAGAAGTGATCAATGATTACCCAAATTCACTGTACTTCCATTTCTACACAGCTGGTGAGCGTTCCATCCCAAAAGACTCACACTTGGAAATGAACTCAGCCTGTTGGCAAGTGGTCTTGTGACGCCTGCCATTATTTTATTGACATGGCTTCATGTGACTTCTACCGCAAGGAGGGTGTTCCTTTTCTGCCCCAGCCCAGAAAGCCATCACCTGGGCTGAAGTCAGAATGGTCAATTCTTAGAGTTACCATGAATTTGAGTGTGGAGTTACAAAGAATAGAAACATTTCCCTTCACAAAATTAGAATTTGGATTAAGTAACAAAACCAAAAATTTACTTAAATTAGTCTCATTTTAGATGCAAAAAGTCAGCAAAATATTTGTAGCAAGATTTCAAGAGTGTGATTATAAATGAATGACTCTCCTAAACTTTCCCTTTTTTTTCCTTTTACTGCTTTAAAGAGGAATGCTAAACTGTTCTTTGCGGCTAATGGTAATGAGGTATTCCTCTCCCTGACATTTAATGTTTGCTTCAAGGACATATGAAATATATTCTACCTTTTTTGGCTAGTCCTGAGAAAATTTGTTCTTTACCTTTCTGTCTGTGCACACCCTTTTTAGCTTATATAAAATTTGCTTTTTTAAAATTAAAAGCTAACTAAAACTCCTAGCCTATAGCAAAGCTTAATTTTTTAAATACTAAAATACTTCAAAACTGTAGAAAAAAATTTAATTCCATGCCTAGTTTTTCCTTAACCACATTTTCTATGAACTTCTTGACAACCTCAACAGTAAGTAGTTTCACAAGACATCATGATTTATTTGCTGATATTCAGACCATCTAAACTAGTCTAGAAATACCATGAATACTTCAGTCAAGAGCTATTTATTGTAGGGTCCACCCGTTTAAGCCAAGATGGAGATGTAAGGATGTTAAGACCTTGGGTGAACTGGGACTGAAGCTGGAAGGCCACAGGAGACTGAGACAGGCCTTCTCCAACCACATTCTCTGGGTACAAGGTTCCTGGTAGCTGGTCCTGAGTATGCACTGTCAATCTCCTTCCTGCTCTTCCCCTGACCAACAGGGGGAGCACTCCTACTCTTCAGGTTGCATCTGAATTTGGCTTGCCATCCTGTCGATTCAGGTCCAAACTGCTTGTCCTTTCAGCCCGCTACCTACAGGTGCCTGGCACAGGTGCTGAGTGTCCAATTTCTGGTTTCAGACAGAGGAATGTGCCCACCTGTGCAGGCTGGATCATGACTGGGTCAATGAAGAGGACAGAGTGGTTTACCAGGAGAAAAGGATGAGTGTGTAATCTGAGCACCAGCTATGTGTGTTCTACAGTGCAGGGACAATTTAGCATGGGTATCAGGATCAGTGTAGACAGCACATTTAAGCCCAATTTGTACCTGTTATTAGTTAATCTGGACAAGCTAATTAACCTTCCACTGTGATGTCCTAATCTGTAGAATGGAGCCTATAACTACCTCAAAGTGGTAATAATAATGATAAAGACATTTGTCAAATATTTTCACATAAAAACACGAAAGACAATTACTTGTTTTCTATTGCCTCAGTATTTTCTTAGAAGTATCATACCTATTAAAGGATTCCACAACACGTGGAAGACAAATCATCAGCATTTAGACTGTGAAAAACCAAAAAGCCTTTGCAATATAGGGGAGAGAATATATCAAACAGACATTATCCCATTGGCTCTCTTTCTTTACAACAAATGACATAATAGCAACTTTACATGGACCTAGTTTCTTAGTAACATTGTCTGCTTTTATTCCCACAGGAGCCCTGTAAAGCTAATATACTTTTCAACTTCCTCCTAAACAAATCAGTCAAATTGACATAGATTATGATTAACGGATATGAAATTCAAATTCAAATTTGACTCCATCATTTAGCACACTTACCAATGCACCCACAAAAATTCTGTTTTCGTTTGCTATTGCTGGATCTAACTGCCCAATTTACGGTGATTCTGCACCTTTCTTGCACTACACCATGAGATACAGCCCAGATTCTTCACTATGGATGTTAAAAGTCCTTAGCAACTCTACTTCAAGCTTTGTGTATCCATTGCCTAAATTCACTGCCCTCTCCCATGCCTCTGAGGGTTTTCTCAACATTTTGCATCTTAAAAGAGCTCTTTTGTCACATCTTTTAGTTGAATAAAGTCCAGCGAAGCTTTCAAAGTTCTGACAGAAGTTTTGAAATAAGCACCTGGGAAATAAATTTTACAAAATAAACGCAATAGCTATCCTTCTCTCCCAACAGACAAACCAATGACATGACTGAGAATCTGCCTGAATTTTCTACTGAACACATCCCTCTTGGGCTGACCTTCTGCCTCAATCTCCAGCCAGGTTAGCCAGACAACTCAACTCTGACCAGTCTCCAAGGCATGGCAAGGGAGCAGGGCACTGATAGCCAAAGACTTCTGCTTTCGATGTTCTTATGAGCCAAGCTTAAGTATGTGCAAAGCTAAGGTCCAGACCAAGGTTGACACACTTCAGGGAAATGTTTACAGAATATTAACTCAGGTCTAACCCCATTTGTGTGTTACTTTCCTATACTGGTTGGTGCCATATTGCTTCATTGTATTGGCTCTTCTGCCGGAGTCCAGCTCCAGCCGAGAGTTCGGAGCTCGGGAAGGGTGCGTGGAGTCGGCGATAAAGAAAGACACAGACACTGACACTTGGTGCGTTCTCACAACAGCCCAAGAAAAAGCTGTCCTTTTTATTTACTCAAAACCTCACAAGCTTCTGCACAAGCAACTAATTGTTCTATTTTTTTTACTTCAAGACTAAGGGGGCATGTACAGACATTCGGTCATTCCGTCTGCACTTCAGGGCTAAGCAGGTGTCCCCAGAGATAATTCTTTAAAACACTGTATTCATATTCTTCAAATCAAGCCATTATTCATTCTTCAACAGTAGCCATGGAGCGGCAGCCAGGACTCCAAGGCCAAGGCACATGCGATTACCTGCTAATCAGTAGTACATTCCTACCACATTTCTATTTCTACAACTTGCCCATTATTCAATGGGAAAATAGTTTACAAGGGAAAAAATATAAATCTAAAAACAAAAATTACAAATATTAAATCCCCCTACAACTATAAGCTCTACAACACCATAAATAAAATAATAATCAAAAACATTTTTCTTTAATAAAAGCATCCTTAATTCTTATAGCTAAAAATTATAAAAGCGGCTAAAACAGCTGCATTTTCTATGCTCCAAAAAATTGCAAAAACAGGCTAGCCTATAAAATAACAATAACTATACTTATTGCCATAGCAATTTCAGCTCTCACTCCCATCACTTGCATTCCCGTGGGTCCACTGGGTGCTACCTGACTGGCCAGGCCCTGGAAAGGAGGCAGATCCGCCTCACCTGTGACCTCCTGTCTTCCTGCTGCCTCCTGGCCTTGAACCAGTCATTATTTTAGAGCAGGGCACTTGTGCAGTGCTCCCAACACTCTTCTTCTATTGTAACGGCTTTAATCAAGTCTGCATTCCTTGGTACCTTTGGACCCTGGATATTGAGCAGTTGGGTATCATTCCAGAATCTAAGTTCTTACGCCATAAATGATTCTTTCTATCCTTTACCTCTTAGTCCCTAAAAGTCATCACTTCATAGTCGATACCTCCTCTGAGACACGGCTTTCTAGAGGTCTGTTTCCTGGCCATGGGAACCAGGGTTTAAAAGTAAATCCAAGGTGGGAGGATATAACGATCTTTGCAACACCAAGTTTAGAATCCTTTTGCTGAGTTTCAGGAGCTGCCACTGGCCCATCAAAACAGGGTGCCCTGATGTCATTCTCCAGCTCTCATTCCCCCCAGGGCTGTCGTTTCCAACTACGAAGTGTTTTATTCGGTGTGTCTATTTGCCAAAGCTCATATAAATCAGAATGTGCACTTTACAAGGCTTAGATTTGATTAATTTTTTTAAATT
This sequence comes from Ochotona princeps, assembly GCF_030435755.1. Lineage (NCBI taxonomy): Eukaryota > Metazoa > Chordata > Mammalia > Lagomorpha > Ochotonidae > Ochotona > Ochotona princeps. The sequence continues at coordinate 101,769,486 of NC_080833.1, read as the reverse complement.
GAGAAGCTGCATGAGTGGGTTTGAGATTAAGTGTGCAAAGATGTTTGGGAGCAGCCTCCCCACTGGTCTTCAGATTGAGATGGATGAGGAGCAAGACTGGGTTTGAGCTGTCCATAATTGAAAAAGTGTGTGCCCAAAATATCATATTTATCCTGCATTTCTACAAGAGCTATAACTCTAAAACCTTCCATTAGAGCTTTAATAAAGAGAATGCCTTCAACCTTAACGAGTCCACATACTCTTACGGCTTGTTACATTTGCAGGACAAGGTTAAGAAGCCAAGATAAGGTCACTGAGGAGGAGAAATAGGGTCAATTCTCTAAAGGATCCTGGTTCCAAGATTACTTTGGGAAAGCAACATAGAACTGTAAAAGCACAGCATTTGTGAATGAATGAACAATGAGAGGACAAATGTTAACCACACACGTGCAATCAGTGAACTCCAGGAGTCTGTGTCCACAGTGAACCTAGAAGTCTTCCCAGAAGGTGTTCAGGACACAGTTAGGGCTGCCAAATGCCAATGCTGGGGTCTCTGTGCATACTATATTCTGGTAATTTCATGTAGCTCCTGAAGTTGTGCAGTGTGGTGGTTGTGAACAGCACAAATCATGAGAAACCAAAATGAGGATCCCTAGGGTACAGAATCACAGGTTTTCAGCCCTGTTCAAGCCCTGGCATTGTGCCAACAGCACCTGCAGGAGAAGTCAGGCAACAGCATTTGTGTGAGCATTTAGCAAATGCCAAGTACTGTTCTGTGCATCCTTGTGCATGAGGTGACAATCGTAACTATGTAAGAAACATGTAATGATTTGAAGGGGCACATGCGAGAGGCCACGGTATCTCAGCCAACCATGACTGTGCTATGGGACCACAGTGTCAGTGTGCTGACCGAATTTATTGTGTGCTCCCCCACAGCCAACCTCTGTCCTTCTCTACCTCACCCTCCCCTGAGTTCTCAACTCCATTTGTTTTAAATGACTTAACACAGACCACAAAACAGAAACAACTGTGGATTAGACCTTGGAGTTAGAATCTCCCCCAGAAACTTAACTTTGTTCTTTGCTCCCTCTGGATTACTTAAATATCGACACTTAGAAGTTTTACTGGTGTTTCATGTATGAGCGTGTGTATATTCATACTCAGTTCCTATACACAAATAATTCACAGAGGACATTCTAGTAACATAGACCCAGGACTATAAAATCAACTTTAAATGTGAATTATAATTTAAACTTTAAGTATTAAAAAGTTGGCAAGCACCTTAACAGGAGACCTTTTTTTTTTATCATGGTAGGTCTATTGAGTTTGAATAAGGGTCATTTATAGTAGCTAAGTGAAACAGCATTATTTTAGAAAAAGAAAGGATGCGGATTTCCCTTGTTGATTTTCCTGGAGGTTCAATGCAAGATCTTAAAGAGAAGATGTAAGTTAGCACACTGGTCTGATGATTTATTGGTGCTTATGGAGTTGGATGTACAAAGAACTAAGGAGCAAACTAAAAACACCTAAACTGGGGCCCGGCGGCGTGGCCTAGCGGCTAAAGTCCTTGCCTTGAAAGCCCCGGGATCCCATATGGGCGCCGGTTCTGATCCCGGCAGCTCCACTTCCCATCCAGCTCCCTGCTTGTGGCCTGGGAAAGCAGTCGAGGACGGCCCAATGCATTGGGACACTGCACCCGCGTGGGAGACCCGGAAGAGGTTCCAGGTTCCCGGCTTCGGTTCGGCGCGCATCAGCCCATTGCAGCTCACTTGGGGAGTGAAACATCGGACGGAAGATCTTCCTCTCTGTCTCTCCTCCTCTGTGTATATCTGACTGTAATAAAATGAATAAATCTTAAAAAAAAAAAAGACACCTAAACTGCTGCTTACAAAGGGCATTTCACAGTATCAGCATACAAACATTACCCAAGGAACTGCTCAAACTACAGCAGTCCCAGCTGCCCTGAAATCCTAAGTAAAGAGATTTGAGGAATGATTCTGACATAGGTAGTAAGGCAAGCATGCTGAACAACCCACAGATTAAACCTTTTGGTCAGGGCTGGCATTTGGCCTACCAATCAAGATGCTGCTTGGGATGCCTGTATCTCACTGGAGTACCTTGGTTTGAGTCCCAGCTTCACACCAACTTCTGGCTTCTTACTGGTATGCACTCTAGGAAGCACAAAGTTATGGTACAAGTTGAGTCCCTTTCAGCTATGTGAGACTGGGTTGAGTTTCCAGCTCCTGGTTTTTGCCTGTTCAACCCAACTCTGGCTTTTGTTTGCATTCGGGGAGTGATTCAGTGGCTTTGGAATTTGTCTCATTCTCTCTGTTTTTCAAATAAACAGGAGAAAGCAAAAACAAAAACAAAAAAGTAAACCCACTGGCCAATAGTTAATCTACATAAAGAACACAAAGTGTTTCATTTCACTGTTCATATAACTTACTGGTAAATTTTCATGGTTATAAAACAAAGTAAAACAAAACAAAACCATCCCCAACTAAATGTCTAATTCTCTGAACACTCTCACATCTCAGAAACATAAGCCATCAGATAAAGAGTTGGAGGTTGGATTCTCTTCCAGCCTCCAGTCTCTTGGCTCCATCTGGGTCTATGTGTGCACTGAAATTCTTCTACACTTGTTGAAAAGCCACATAGGGAATGTTTGGTCAGAAGTCTGGCCCCCTCAGATCAGAGCAGGTGACAGACTGACAGCACAGACGAAGGGATGCTTTTCTCCCAGACCTCCTGGAGGGCAGACACAGGACCTTGAGAGACCCACAGGTGCAGCGCTCCTGCTCGGTACTGGGATGAGGAGCCTTTTCTAGGGCTGAGAACCCAAGCATATGTGACTGATTACAGCTGATATCTCATTTCTAATTCTGTTGATTCCTTGAAAATAGCAAGTCTCAAAGAACATGGTTATTCTTAGCAATTTGGCCTCCTCCCCCAACCATGACCATTGCCCGTGAGAGAGGAAAGAGTCTGGCAGCTGGAACACTTGTCATTCCCCCACTCCCTGGTGTCAGTAGGGCTTGGTCTCCAAAGCACTTGCCTGCAGCCAGATCACTTCCCTCTTCCTCTTCTCCAAGCTCCAGCTGTGGCAGTCCCTATTCATGAGGAGAAAGCTCCTTTCTGGATTCAAAAAAAAAAAAAAAAAAAACCCTGATTCGATAGACCCCTTTCTCGTTCTTGGATCTTCCTGGGGTCTTTCTTTCAGTTGTTACTGGGAATATGGGAAGACCATAGACCCCACTCATCTAGAACAAGAAGTTCAGTCCTCGCCATGGACTTCTTGATGCAGATATAGCAATCACTTGCACCTAAGCTTGGCAGTCTCCAGAGCAGAACTGAAGAGGCAATGATGACTGCTAACCTTTTCCAGGGAGTCCTTTAGAGTCCTGAGACACTCCACATAATGTCTGGCAGGCTCTTCCCTACGGTGGGCTCACTGAGTGCTTGTTAAGCTGAATTTAGTTAATCACATGGAAGTACCTCTATGGTCTGCAGGTGTAGGCAGCCCTGTTCTGTGACAGGTGACAGTGTCCCAGGCTCCATGTGCCAGACCCTCAATGAAAGACTTGCTGCTGAGTTTGAACCCTACCACCAAGGAGCTGTGTCTAACCTTAGACAACATAATGACATCTCTGGGTCCCACTTTCTGCACCATTTCAAACAAGGGTCTTGAATTGGAATTCCCCAATTTTTTAAATGAATTCCTCTGGCTTGAAAGAGGAAGAATAAGAATTCAACTCAATACTTGTTATTCTGCTTTGTTTTGCAGTCTGTTCCCCTTTATTCGCTTAGAAAGTAGACCAAGCTGAATGCGAATTCATGGTTCACATTTCATACAACAACAAAAACTCAGAGCCTCCAAAACCAGCACTGGGGATAAGATGATGATAAATGGAAACTAACTTTATTATCCAAAAATACCCCCACAAACTGAAGAAATATTGATAATAACTCTCCATCTGCTAAATAAATCAGAACAATACTGGAGATTCTACCCAACATTGTACATGGAGAACGGCCAGCCAAGTACTAGAGTTTCATGAAAGCTGATCTCAGGAGAACTGACATAAACAGAATTATGTCAACATTATAAAGAGGAGAATGAAAACAAAAGGAATCCCAGAAAGTGCTTTCTGTTTATTATAATCCTCATTGTGAAGAACTTGTCGACAGAGCACAGGTCTAGAAATTGAGATACTTGGCTGCTAACCCAGTCTCTCTACCACTTATTCACACACAAACACACTTAGTAAAGTAAGTTCATATCTGTGCAGGTTAACTAGCTTGGTGATTGTAAGATTTGAATAAAGACTGAAATAAAATTCATAAAAATGGTTTGGAGGAAAAGGAGTATTTTAAACTTACAATGCTCATGAATAACCTGCACGATTACTTAGAAATAAGAAGCGAAATAGCTCTTCCAAGTGCTATTGAAGCAAAAGTGCTCTGGGAGGCAGCAGCTGCTCTGGAATGGCCCTTGCAGGTTGACCTGGTGATGGCACCAGGCTAGACTCCAGGGTTCCCAGCCCCATGCGGTCTCCCAGTGCTTTGTGCACAGTTTTGGGTAAGCAAGTGGAGCTACACTGGAGATGGGTGAGGGAATTGAGAAAGCCCAGTTTAGTCTTTGCTGCCAACATTCCTACAGTACTATTAAGCCCCATCAGGGTTTTCTCCCCACTGCTGCAAGTCCCAGATCTTTGGGATAGGGCCCAGGATTTTAAAGTGATATTGTTAGTTCTCCTGACCACTGAATCTTCTCAATCTACTTACTCTGGGGACAACCCAAAGTCATTTCCAAGTCATCTCAAAGTGCAGGGTGGCCCTAGGTGACTGACAATCAGGTGGAATTGGGGGTGTTTTTGCTCAGGTTTAGGCATATCCCCCAGTTTGCAGAATTCTTGGCTTATATATAGATTCTTGGTGCCTCTAGTGGGTGTGCTGTGTTCCCTACCCCAAACAATGTAATAAATATAGCCTACAGCTTAAATGACTAATCAGCCATATAAATGGACCAAAATGTCTTCTGTGGCTAAAGTAAGAACAGCTGTAATGATTACAGTACATAGTTGGAAACTCAAACTGGGATAAGTCCAATAATTTATAGGTACCTCCACATGTTTACATTAATGCGGTCAAATGCCAGGATTGCTAGCATGTACCATATGGAAAATAAAAATCATTCTTTTGGGGGGAGGGGTGCTCATAGATATTCTATCTGGGAAAAACATAAAACTATATGGCACAGAAAGAAGGATATGTAATATGAGCTACATATAATACTTGGTCTCCTTTTAAAAAAATGTGTCTTCTAGCTTTCTTTTCTTCTTTCTCCCTCTTTCCAAAATCTTGAGCTGGGGATGGTAATGACATCTCTGGGTCTGCCTCTGCACAGGCACACCCCTGCAGTTCTCAGGCCATCAGGACTGCAGGTGAGAGCAGGGGATTTTCAGGGATGGCGCTTGACTTTCTAATGCAGGTGAAACTGAAAGCAGGGAAATGAAAAGGAAAGGAAAAGGTTCTGAGCTATCACTTGTCTTGTCAGTCGCCACAGAGTCAATTTCTACATAAGTTTGAGCATATTTTACAAGATTGAGAAGGAAGTAGGATTACTTGACCAAATCAAATATTTTAAAGAATCGGGGAACTCAAACATTAGAGGAACATTTAAGGATTATTACATCTCCAAAGAGATAAAGTGGCTTATTCGAAATGTACCAGGACCACAACTATGACTTCCACTTTATAATGTGTACAGAGAGGGAAAGTAAGTGGGAAAGGAAGAGGCAAAGAAAATAAGATAATGTTTTACCAGAGAGAAAGAAAAAAGAAAAAACAGACACTTAAACAGGAGAAAGCAGTTTTGTAAAAGTGCAGAAAACAGTCATTGATCAACATATGGGGAAAATACCACTGTGTAGATTCACCAGTCTGTTCTCCTTCTTGATATCCTCTAAGGAGCCAAACCTCCACCTTACCAAATGGGACATGTCAAAAGGCTCCAGGTGCCTGGGTAATCCTGGAAAGCCTGCCATCAGCTTTAATAAATACATCCTGGTCTAATTTGGACAGCATAGTTTAACACAAGTGGCTGGAAGCAAACTGAGAGGTCATTTTCTTCTTTTCTGTTATTTTTTTTCCCCTTCAGCCACACCTAAACCATTCCAGAGAGATGAACCCCTCCAGTGATTCCATTCCCAGAAGGAAGTTGAATGGCTTGAAGCATCTGGCCTGGTGCCCTCCTGTTGTCACAGCTCATAGCTCATCTTCCTCTGTGCCCTGGGCAGCTCATCTGAATGTAGAATATACATAAACTTCAAAGGAAGCTGGCAGGATGGAGTTGGGGCCGCACTGCTTTAATCAAGATGGATTCAAAACCTTTGCTTATCAAGTACAAAATGGAAACCAGCAACAGGGGCCTAATTGACGCTGACTAAGAAGGAAATGGGACTAGAAAAGGTGCAGGGAGTTTAATAAGATTAATTTGAAAGTGGTAACACTCTCCTAGCCGTGGACGTTGGGATAGATTTGTTTCCTTCATAAATAATACTACGTGTGGAATAAGATACCATTCTATGAGGTATGAAATGAGAACTGCAGAAATACATCCAACACGTCAAAAGCATTTTTTTTCCACCTATAAGTCATAGCAATGTATCTCTTTGAGTTTAAGGTTCGCTGTTCTTTCGAAGACTGGGTGCACCTCTCGACATTCTCTTGTGCCTCTACAGTTCAACAGAACATCATTCAACACTCTGTTTACCTCTTTTCTTCTGGGACTCTGCTACATCTGGGCACCATCTATATGAAATTTGCCAAAGGATCGCTTGGGTTCTGAATGACTTTTCCTCAAGTTTTCTTTCTCAAAAAAGAACTGAATCTGGCAGACAGTAGATTCCTATCTGTTCAAAAATGTTTTTTGAATAAATGGGAGGAAACATAGAATCTATTATTCCTGTATTGGTGCCCCAGCACCCAGTGTTGTGCTAAGTTCATAGATAGCAGCATTTGAATTACTTTTATAACATAAATCAAGCTGAGGGGCATGAGGGAGTCCTTTAGGCTCAAGACTAAGCATGTTCTTATGCTTCTTAATAAGAGGACAGTTGGAGCCACTCAGCAGCCTTGCAACACTAGATTAGGAATAAGAGTTGCGATAGAAGGAAAGTGGACAGGTAAAGAGGTGGTCCTGGCCATAAATGCCTCACCATTCTTTCAAGGGCGACTTCTCGTTCTCTTTCATCAAAGGCCAAAGAATCGTGATTTCTAGGACTTCCCTTTCCTCTCACCTTCTATAGAAATTAAAGGAGGAAAGTTTAAAACAGGACTCAAGGAAAGAGAAACTCACTCATGGGTTGGTTGTCTTTCATCCCTACCCAGGGGGTTGCTGGCTTTTTGTTTTAACTACACAAGCAAGAACATCCCACTTGCCCCACCCTCTCCCTGCCCTGAGTCTGCTGTTACTGCTGTGCAGACCTCACCACCATGTCAAGGTGAGAGCAAGGCAGCAAACATTCAGAACCTACTGACTTCTCCCTAGAGTTTCACAGGGGCAGAGGAGAGGTGAACAAAGATACCTAGGCAGAGCTGGCAACAGGCAAAACCCTTCCAGGAATGTGTACGATATTTTTTAAAGATTCTGCAAAAAATGCATAACTGATCAGTAAGCAGACAAAAAGATACTAACACGATGAGTGATCAGGGAAACGCAAACCAAGGTTTCAGTGTAATACCTCTTTACATCACCAGAGTGGCTCAAATAGAAGATGAAGCATGTGTTAATGAGGATTTGTAAAAACTGGAGCCCTGATATCATAGTAGATGATATAACTTCTTTGGAAAACCAATTGGTGGTTCTTCAGAAAGCTAAACATAGTTATATGACCCTGCAATGCTATTAAGCAATAAATGCAAAATTGAAAACATATGTTGCCCCAAAACACATACACCAATGTTCGTAGAAGCATTAGTCATAATAACTAAAAGGTGGAAACGCAAATGTTCACCACCTGATTAGTGGCTGAATAAAATGTCTGATTTCCATACAATGGAGTATTATTCAGCCCTAACACCAATGAAGTACTCATACATGCCACAATACAGATGAACCTCTAGAATGTTATGAGAAAGTAAGACACAAAAGTCCACTTACTGTATACTTCCATTTAAAGGGAACATGCCTGGAGCAGACAAACACGGAGACAGAGATTAGGTGAGTGGTTATCAGGTTGTGGGAGGCAGAATTTGGAGTCACAAGTAATGGGTCAGGGTTTCTTTTAGGAGTGTTGAAAAGTTTCTAAAATTAGATAATGGGATAGCTGCCCAACCTTTTGGATATATTTAAAAACACTGAATTACATGCTTAAAAAAGTATTTTGTATGGCCTATGAATTACATACTGGTAAAAATTCTTAAGAAGAACTTGGAACCACTCAATTAGGATCCAGCTGGAAACTCTAATCTCAACCTGGAGAGTTTTGCTTGACCACTAATCTCCTCACCTCTCACCCCTAGCTACTATCCTTGTTCAGTCAGGAATCACAATCCTTAGTTATTTCTAAATAAAAATATAGGAGAGACACCAGTCAGCAATTGAAGTGACTTCAGAAGCACTCTATGTTCACCAACATTCCCTATAAAGATGCTGGGGAGGAAACTGAACAGGAGTGTGTGAACAGCAGATGAACTGCTCAAGAGGGGATCAGCCTTGAGAGCGGAAGGAAGCCTAACATCTCCAGGGAGACCTATTTCTAATGGAGTGACGGTAAGCGTGTGTGGCCCAACTTTTGGGCACAAACATTTGTCCTGAAGATGGAAGGTCACTCCTGAGGCAAGCTTGCCAACTGGGCTCCGACAGTGGGCTCCTACAGCACTCCCAACTTAGCTGTCCTAACTTCTCCCCAGATCAGCGGCTGTTGCCTTGAATCCCCTCTCTCCCAAGATGCTCTCTTGAGTTGCTTATTTAACTACTCAAGTGCTAGCTCTACAAAGCAAATTGGATTGCAATTTCTCCACACTTATAGTGGCAATCAATTTGACACATCCACTATGGAAAACATGGTGATTCCACAAAAAATTAAAAGTTAGGCTACCACATGATTCAGCACTCTCAGTTCTGGCTATTTATCCAGAGGACTGAAATTGACATTGTGAAGTGATATCAGGATTCTCATGTTAAATACAACACTCTCCCTATTAGTTAAGATGTACAAATAACCTAAACGTCCATCAATAGATGATGGATCATAAAGTGAAGGTGGTATATACATACATGAAATATTTGGCCCTTAAAACAATGGAAATTCTGCAATCTGCAACAACTGGGATCAATCTTGAGCACATTTTGCTAAATGAAATAAAACAGAAAGAAAAATGCTATGTGACTCTATCTGTATGTGGCATAGGTTGAATTAAGAGCAGCAGGGAGCAGAATGTGGTTGCCAGGGTCTAAAAGGAGGGGACAATGGATATTTGTTAGTCAACAGACACAAAGTTTTGATTAAACAAGATGAATAAGCTCTAGAGATCTGCTGAACAATGTGCCTATGTAAGAAGTAATGCAATATACACTTTAAAGCTTGCTAAGAAGGTTGAGTTAAAAAAAAAAAAAAATTGAAAGCCAGAATTACAGAGAGGGGTGAGACAAATGACCATACCAACCAAGGTTGGACCAGGGTGAAACCAAGAGCTTGGAATTTTATCTGGGTTTCCCACATGGATGCAGAGACCCCAAGCAGTTAGATCATCTTCCACTGCTTTCCCAGGTGCATTATCAGGGAGCAAGATTCAAAGTGAAGGTCCAGAACTCAAACCAGCAATCAAATGGGATGTTGGCCTCACAGCTGGTGGCTTAACCCACTGTATCACATGCTGGCTCTAAAAGGGTAGATTTCATGTTAAATATGCCAATAAAATAGAATTACTCCCTAACTTTAACTCCTCTAAAAGTAAAGTAAATATTTTTAAAAGATTCTGGAGAACCAAGCATTTTTCTTTGAAAATTGAGAAACTTCAGAAAGATTGAATTTTCTGTGTGCTTTTAATATGCTGATTATAGTACTAGGAAAAAAGAAAAACTGTATGGGTGCATAGCTGAAACATGTCAACAAATTCATAAAGAAAGATTGATACAATTGGAATATCAGTGCAATTCTAGTGCATAAAGGGATGTAGCATAGAACATCAGTGATTAATATTCATATTGAAAGAGAAAAACATTGAGATACACTGGGACATGCATGTTCCCAGAGAAAGAATATGTCACCCAGTGGGTCATTATGCCAAAAAAAAAAAAAAAAAAAAAAAAGCAGAAGAAGAAAGAAAAGAAAAAAGAAAGAGGAACTAGATAAGGACTTGACATACAACCAGAAGCCTAGAGAATGGAGAAACAATCAGCAAAGCCAGAGTAAGCCAGTTTCTTAAAAAAAGTAAATTATAAAGAAAAAGAAGGAGAAAGAGAGCAGACTGAAGGATTAAAAATATTAAAAGACATATTTTAGAAAACGAGATCAAGTAAAACTAAGCTGGTATTTAGGAATGCACACATAAGTGATCATTCTTTAGAGAAAAATGTGAAATCGATGTAATAAAGATGAAACACAATGGTGACTTTTCAGGGAGACTGGGTTGTGCTTGAGAGAAGATGAGCAATGTTTGAGAGAGGGGCATGTTACCTTTTTCTAAGGTGCCTAGAAATATTCTCTTATTGTGTGTAGGGTTTATAAAAGTATAAATCTTAAATAACTACTACATCTTAACTGAACATTTGCTTTTTATGGTTCTCTGTACTTAGATTGTTTATCATTTTAAAAATGCTTAAAACTAGAATGAATTAGGTCACATTTGATGGAAGATATAGAAAAGAAAAACCAGAAAATGGAAAAAAAAATACTAGGAATATGAGAAGAAAGAAAGGTCACATTTGTGACTAAGCAAAATCAAAACCAATTACTTTGTCACCTTTGATTTTGGGTATCACTTGGGACTTCATCCTGATAAAACATAACTGGTTTCGTTACTTATAAGTCTTAGTGTGCATCTGGGCCCGGCGGCGTGGCCTAGCGGCTAAAGTCCTTGCCTTGAAAGCCCCGGGATCCCATATGGACGCCGGTTCTAATCCCGGCAGCTCCACTTCCCATCCAGCTCCCTGCTTGTGGCCTGGGAAAGCAGTCGAGGACGGCCCAAAGCTTTGGGACCCTGCACCCGCGTGGGAGACCCGGAAGAGGTTCCTGGTCCCGGCATCGGATTGGCGCGTACCGGTCCGTTGCGGCTCACTTGGGGAGTGAAACATCGGATGGAAGATCTTCCTCTCTGTCTCTCCTCCTCTCTGTATATCCGGCTTTCCAATAATAATAAAAAAAAAAAAAAAAAAAAAAAAAAGTCTTAGTGTGCATCAGGAGGAGCCAGTAAAGAATCTGTAGTCAGGATTGGCAGGTGCTACACGTGTGATGCTTGGAAGAATGGAAAATGAACAACTTGAGACCACCACTGGGCAGGGGCCTCGACAGCAGGATGGTGTGTGCGTGTGTGGTGGGGGAGCAGCGGGTGGGGGCTGAGTACCTGCAGTTGACAGCAGCAGAGAGACACCAGCATAGCCAGAAGCAGCTGAAATCAGCACCCATGCAGGGAAGTGTCAGCCGTGTCAGAGCCATGGGTACAGAAAAGTGAGGCATCTGTAATAGAAATCTTTGTTTCCTTGTCTACCTGTCTATCAACATGACATTTTGTGTCAATAAATATTCATCAGGATGCACCATTCATGCTGACCTAAGCTACCCTCTCCACTGGAGGAGAAAATAAACAGTACTGCGGCTGCAGAGAATTTCTGCCCCCCTCAGAGCTGCCATTGTGCTCCCTCCCTCCCTCCTTCTGTCTCTGTCTCTGTCTCTCTCTCACTTTGTGTGTGTGTGTGTGTGTGTGTGTGTGAGAGAGAGAGAGAGAGAGAGAGAGAGAGAGAGAGAGAGAGATTAGAGCTCAGAAGAATTTTTACTTCCTCAAATCCTTTTGGGACTTGTGCCTCTAATGCCTGGTATAAAGCCAACTTGTTCCCTGTGTGTTAAAAGTAACATAGCACAATCAACCTGTCAATTATGAGTGGAAAACCTTCGAGGGGAGGTTAATTAATCAGTGAGCAACTCTCTCTGTAACTTAAGGACTTTTATTGCTTCTTCATCTGTACTCCCAGTATCTATTTCCATATACAGATCTTGGCTTTCCCGCTCATTGTCATTGTTGATGTTTCTGTCTCTCTCACCGGATTGGAGGTCTCCCATGCATTCATCCCATCAATAATTATCAAGCAAGAATCATACAAGATAAAGTTGCAAACAAACTCATGAAGCTAAGAGGAAGATATATGTTTAAAAAGCTACAAGTACAGACACAAGTTTATAGGTGAAGGGTGTTAAGAAAGAAAATGGTAAGAGGAATGATTCCATGAGACAGAGCTGTTAGATCCTGCCCCATTAGGAAAAGGCTGTGGTATGAGGGAAAAGTAGGCCAGGCTAGGGTGTGGAACATGTTGCTGGGCAGAGAGTGTGGCCAGAGGAGGTATACACACAGTGGACAATAAGGTAGATCCTTAATAGCAAGAACCTGGTGGACATTGATAAGTTTTTTAAGGATTTAGCCTAGATGCAACAGAACAAGTATATATATATATATATATATATATATATATATATACAGGATATATATATATATATATATATACAGGATATATATATATACAGGAAGTGAAGATGTGTTGCAGTAGGTATCTCTACTTCTGAATAAAAGGAGGACTCCTGGTGAAACAGTCAAATACAACTTGTCAACATGGCACTAAATTTTCTATCTGTGTCTATATGTACAATGCCATGATGAACTTTAATAGTAGAATGTTAATCTTGTGACTATTACTAAAACACTAAACCACTGTAATAACATGGGGGAAAATGGTGGGAGGAGAACTCCTCAAGGCAGTTCCAGAACTCACTGACTCAGGCTGTTCACATTAATGAATGTGGCCTTGGCAATCAGACATAGTCACCAGTGTCCTTGCCTGGGAAGATAGTGTTACAGTTCTGTAAGGCACAGATGACATCCAACCCAATGGCCCAGCTCCTGATACTCAGATCTCAACATCACCAATGCAAAAGACAGTGTCTCAGCAAGCAGCAGCTGTTGCCAAGCTTTGGCAACAGCCTTGTTTTCACTGGCTAGAACTAGTGTAGTGTGGTTTGCTGTTGTCTCTGGCCTCATTCTTTCTAAGTTTACTTCATTTACCTTCCAGGGGATTCTGTGAGTTGTTTAGTATTTTTAACAAATTTCTCTTTTATCTAAACTAGCCGTGGGAGTACATTTCGTTTGTGTCAAGAACTGTGCTCAATTGTCACTTCTCTTCCCAATTTATAAATGAGGAAATTGAGTATTTAAAACATGTAGAATATTTTCCAAGATCACATAGCTAATAAGTACTGAGGCAAGACACAAATCCAAGATTTTAGAATAAAACCCTTGGCTTTTCTCATCATGCCATGCTGATATTTGAAAGAAAATTACATAAGTTTTGTCATTAATTATCCATAATAAGCCAACTCAGTTGGAGCCTGGATTATACCAGATGAATTTAAATTGATGTTAAAGTATTCACTATGAAACACGCTCATCAATAAAAACAAATGCCAGCAATAAATGAGTAATTACCAGTGCAACAGCTCCCACCAGCAGTTGGCAGGTGGGAGGGTGGAACACCTTAGAGACTGACTAGTCTTTCTCATTTGCAGATCAGGAGACAGGACCCAGGAACATGATAGAATTTTCTTGTCAGTCAGGACTGTAATGGCAGAGTTTGCCGACTCCAACTTTCTCTACATTAGTGGAGGCTAGAGCTATCTTTTAATTTTTAGAATTATTTTATTTATTTGGAAGGCAGAGTTACAGAGACAGAAAGAGAAAAATAGAGTGAGGTTTTCCATTAGCTAGTTCACTCCCTGGCCAGCTGGAACCATCAGAACTGGACCAGGCGAAACTAGGAGTCGGGAGCTTCATCCAGATATCCCAAGGGCACACAGGGAATCAAGCACTTGGGAAATCCTCTGCTGCTTTCCCAAGCACATTATGAGGAAACTGGATGGGAAGTGCAGTAGCCAGGTCTCGAACTGGTGTCCGTGAGATGCTGGCATTGCAGGCAGCAGCTTAACCAGGCCCCTGAAGCCACTTATTAATTTACTTATAAATGCTTATATCACTCAAGCTCTGTGGCTAAAATACTGTATAAATATAAAAAAATTAAATCTACAAGAAATAACCACATTTAAAATATGATCACTCTGGACTCCACCATCATCAGTACCTTGGGATGTATAACTGAGAAACCTAGAACAGATCTTGAGAGCAACCTCATGAACACATCCCTGGAGAACGGAGATTGTGTTTCCAGCCAGAATTTAACACACAAGGTTTGATACAAGAAAATGATCCCTTCTGCAAAAATCAGGAAAAACTTTTAACTCTCCTTGGAACCCACAGACAAGTGTAAATTTGAGGGTCTAAACATTTTCTAGTAGATATAACTTATCTTCACATACATTTTTTGTGTCAATGAAATTCAAGATGTGTTCTTCTCTAAATACCATTTCTGTTGGCTCTGGGGAAATAAAACAACATGCAAAGAACCTAACTTACATTATACAAGGAAAACTGAGCCTCCGAATTTCTGATTCATTTCCCTTTAAATCATCCAAATGCTGTTTTTTTATGGGCAATGTAATGGCTAAGCAGTCTCTAAAGGGGCGTTAAAGCATTTCAAGATTTGCTTCCCTTAAAATAAAGTAGCATAAAATAAATTTCAAACAGGATGAAGTAGCCTCCAAGACAATTTATGTGGCCTATGAAACTCATCAGTAAAACATCTGCAGCGTCTAGATGAGTCCTGGATTTTCTAAATTATTTTCTATTTAATAGTTGGCCTTTGCATAAAGACCATCTTGGAAAAAGAAAGTGTATTTTCAATGTTAAAAGAATAAACTATGTTCACTGTCTTTTTTTCTGCCAGAAATCACCTTGAGCTGTTTTAGAGATAAGATGGCATGTTGATCCGCACTAAATGCTGTTTATATTATAACGCATGGAAACAAGTATTAGGACAACAGATTCAAACAACTGTCTATTTTTCAATGTTACTGAGTGATTCAAATGAAGTATTCAGTTCATTAAGGAAAAAATCCAGTAGAATCAGTCTTTATATAATGTGGACTTTTCCACTTCTTTATCTACATATTTCAGATGAATGTCTTAAGTAGTTGAATGAATTCAGAACACTTTTGCTTTAACATCTAATGAGCTTACTTTTATATGAATAACTTAGGCAGGTTGTAAGGAGGATTTAAAAAGGCTATGGTTGGGCTCAGCACAGTAGCCTAGCAGCTAAAGTCCTCACCTTGCACACAACTAGGATTCCATATGGATGCCGGTTCTAATCCTGGCAGCCCCACTTCCCATCCAGCTCCCTGCTTGTGGCTTTAGAAAGCAGTCAATGACAGCCCAAAGCCTTGGGACCCTGCACCTATGTGGGAGACCCGGAAGAGGATCCTGGCTCCTGGCTTCGAATCAGCGCAGCTCTGGCAGTTGTGGCCGCTTGGGGAGCGAATCAATAGACGGAAGATCTTCCTCTCTGTTTCTCCTTCTCTCTGTAATGTCTGTCTTTCCAATAAAAATAAAATAAATCTTTTTTTTAAAGGGCTATGGCTGTGATCAGCAGGGATTGTTAATATCCCTCTTATCACTTATTATTACTACCCATGGGCAATGATTATCTAGTCCACACTGTACTCCATTTGAACCACACGGGTCACATGCCAGCATTAATTTCTGCAAGAAGATATTTCACAGTCTTTTGCACCACCCTAGTGCCACATTGATACCCCTGCTACAAGTTCACACCACAGTGATTAAGATTCATTATTTTATTTTATTAAATTTTTTTTCTCAACTCATGGTGGACTGTACCTAACGGGAGGTATAATGGAAGCACAGCAGAAATAAATATGTCCATAGGCAGAAACAGAGAGAAGTATATTCCCGTACATGCAATACAAGGATGTTCTCGCAGCGAAATGACAGAAAAGTCCCTACATTGTTGGGAGACACCTCAATGGCAGTATGATGGACTTCTGAGGACTTCACTCGATGCCTAGTGAAAGACTGGAGGGGAAAACATTGAGGGGGAAGGAAGAGGAGAAACCCCAATGCTTAGTAAACTGTGTCACAAAATACAGAATAAAATAAAGGACTATGGTTGAATGAATCTCTCAAACAATAGTTCGATACTGCACCAATTTGTAGAACACAAGAAATCCATCATCAGTTGTACATTTCCAAGCAATGGAGAAATGATCATTTGGCTATTTGCTGGTTGGAAGACTGCCTTGAACCTGAAGACAGACTTGCACAGGAAAACATATCTTAAACAGAAGTGAGATGAATTAATGTAGAAATTAACTCGGTCATCCCACCGTTTTTGTTCAGTATAAACTGCAGACAGGCGAGACTTGGGGTAGGCCAGAGGAACAGGTGTTTTCAAATAAATTGGATGATAAGAAATCTGTTTAGGAGAGGCACAAGTGAGAACCAAAAAACCCCCAATTCTTCAATTCATTTGCAGCATGCTTTAGGTTTGCTTTATGTTTCCAGTGAAAAGGAAGATGCAGGTAGAAAAGCCTGTTGATAACTCTTTATTTTTAATTCTGTGATATTTAAAGTTTCAATCTCTATCGAGCTGGTATCCAATAGCCCCTCTCACTTATAACACACATGGTTCAGTGGAACATTCCTAACTTATACCTAGCTACATTACTTTTATTCACTCTCAGCTTATGTCTCGGTTTACTACTTCTTCACAAAAATCAAATTCACTAAACTTGTATTCCCTCAAGTCTTCTTTTTCTTATCTTCAAATTTATCTAAGCCTTCTGGAAAGAATGCAATTCCAATAAATAGTACAATAATATTTATGAAGAAATTTGAGAACTATATTAAATACCCATGCAGAAAAAAATAATGTGAGAATATACAAGGAAATCTTAAAAATTCAAAGAAATGAGAGATGACTGGTCTCACTGAATAGTGCATTATAAAACTTCAATAAATACAAAGGTTAGACATTAGGTGAAAAATTTTAAAAAATTCATAAAATAGAAAAAAGTTCAGAAACAGATTCAAATATCTATGGAACTTTGTTTTATGCGAAGGTGACATTTCAAACTGGGTAAGGAGGGAAGGAAAGAATTTAAAATATGACATTGAGCAAGTGACTGACCACTGGAAAAACAGTATTAAAACTATATTTCATCAAAAATAAATTCCAGATGTATTTAAGGTAAAAATGTAAAAAAAAAAAAATAAAAGATTTAGGAGAAGAAAGCATGAAGAATAACAGAGGCCAGATTTACCTCCCAACATAAAACAGCGGACACGGAAAAGACAAGATATAAGAAGCAATGATTTGAAAACAGTGGGTATGAGATGGCATCATGGTTGGGGGCAGGAAACAAATGACTCAAGCCATGAGCTTGCCCCAGCTCCCTGCTTGGAGAGGGTGGTGGAGGGAAGGCCAGGAATGCCTAGGATCTAAGAGCTGAGAGTCCAGAAAGCCAGGGCAGGCAGATGTCACAGGATGCACTACCAGGCAGAAAAGAGTTCTGCAGCGAGGGAGGGTGGGTGATATTTAGAGCTCTTCAGTTATTATAGGAACATGAATTGGCTCCCCAACTCATACAGACACTGAAGCTTCAAAGTTCAATATTAGTCACTAATGAATTCATGTTAGTGATCAACAGATTAAGGATGGAGACTTGAGATCCAATCATGGGACGTGAAGAGAGGGATTTGGAGAAGTGACTAGCTCAGATTAGTGTGTTACGATGCAATGCCTTGGATGAATCATGATGGTTTATAATCAGAGAACCTGTGAATGAGCTTTCCCATCCCTCTGCCGTTAGGCGATCCATGTGGCCCTTCCTCTGCACCTGCTCTACTTTCATCAGATGCAAGACCCACAGGGCCACCTGATCCCACGCTGTGTCTCCAAAACTATGAGCCGAATAAACCTCCTTTCTTCATAAGCAGCTTCTGCCATGTATTTGTTGTAGTGACAAAGAGCTGACTCATGTGGTCCCCTAGCAGTACTGAACTCAGTACTGTGGACAAGCTAATAGAGGCCCCACAGCTGGGGAAATAAACATCTGGAAGGACTAGAGAGAATGAGGCCTGACAGCAGCTGGAAATACTTCCTGCTTCCCCCAACCACAGCGAAACACCTCAAACCCTTAGGCAACATGTAAAAAGTGATTAGATGAGTTCTGCCTCATGAATGAGGAAAGTCTGTCACCTCCAAATGCTGCTCTAATCATCTATTACAAAGCTTACAAGTAAACTCCAAATAGGCCAGGACAAAACTCAAGATCAGTATAACCAAAATCATCAGCATCCAACAAACTAAAACTCACAATATTTAATATCCCACAAGAAAGGTCAAAGTGTGCAGTAAAGCAGGAAAGTATATCCCAAAATGAGGGGGAAAATCCATTTCACTGAAATTGATCCAGGTAAGAAAAAGGTGAAAGAATTAGTTGCTATAGATAATTCTATATGTTCAAGAAGCTACAGAAAAGATCTAGCATTCCAGGCAAACACCTGAAAGACACAGAAAGATCCAAATTGAATTTCTAGACATGTGAACTGCAATGTTTTTGAGGTAAAGAATGCACTGGCTGGGAATAAAAACAGAATTGACACCAAGGAAGAAATGACTAATGAGAATGTAGCAATAAAAGAAAGCACGAGAGAGTGTTTAAAATGCAACTTTGAAATGAGGCATGTATTGAAATTAAAAAGAAAAATAGTACCTAGAAGCCAAAAACAGGGGAAGAAAGACTGCCACATTTGACATAATAAATTAAAAGCTAGCGTTAGGCATCTGGCTTAGCAGTAAAGTCACTTCTTGGGAAGGTGGCATTCCAGGGTTCTGGCTGGAGCTCTACTTCCTCATTTTGCACAACCTGGGAGGCTTTTGTAAATTGGCTCAAGTGGTCAGGACCCTATCATCCACAAGAGACACCCAAACTGAGTTCCAGGTTCCTGGCACAGGCCTGGTTGTTGAGATTTGGAGAGTGAATGAAAGGATAAAAGATCTCTCTCTTCTCTCCCCTTTCCCATCTCTCCTTCTCACCTCTCTCCTCCTTTCTCTCTTATCTCTGCCTACTCCCACTGTCTCTCTTTGCCATTCAAATCCGGTGCAAACTTAAAAATAACCTTTTAAAAATTATAAATTGCTTAGAATAAAATATTTGTTAAAAATCACTTCAAAATCTAACAGCCTGAAAAAACAATGATTATCTACCATCCCATGGCTTCTCCTAATCAGAAATCCAGAGTTGGCAAAACTGGAGATTCCAGCTCAGAATTTCTAAAGTGGTTGGGGCAAGCTGGGAGCAGGAACCACAGCCTCAGTGGACCTGACTTGTTGGATCATTTCCAGCTCATTCATCTGGTTGTTGTCAGGTCTCTGTTGTTACTGGCTGTATTAGTCCATTTCCTGCTAATGCTTTTGTAAACAAAAGTATCTGAAGATGGGAACTTACAAAGCAACAGGGCTTATATAGGTCACAGTTCTGGCAGTTCCAGGGTGTGGTGCTTGCATCAGCTTGGCTCAACTGGGGACCATCTCGTGGATGCATCCCACTTAACAGCACATATGGGGGGGGGGCATCATGCCCAGACAGAAAACAAAGAGGTTAAGGAGTGGCCATGTTGGCTCACCTATAGCAGCTCCCTACTTAGTACCAGCCCAGGGGCCCCACAAAACTTCTTCAATCCCTTTGAAGGGCATACCTTCACTATAATCCACCACCCCAAAAGCCCTAGTGCTTCTCAGTATCACCATGCTAGGAGCCTAAGCTTTCGATACACAAACCTCTGGGAAGCACACCCAAACCATAAAATTGGCTATTGGCCAGAAATCCCAATTTCTTCACACATGGACCTCTCCCTAGGTTGAGTGTCCTCATATCAATGAAAGGTGGCTTTCCTCAGGGTGAGTGAAGAGAGAGAGGGAAGGAAGGAGGAAAGGAGAGAGATGAGAGAAGCAGCATGCAAGAAGAAAGCTATTCTGTGCTTCATGACCTAATCCTGGAAGTTACACACTAGCACATCCGGTATTTCCTTTCTTTTGTCCCAGATCAGTCCTGCTACACTGTAGGAGGGGCTGAGCAGGTTCTGAGTACTAGCAGAGGAATTCAGGAGTCATCAGAGAGGCTGACCACCACAGATAGAAACAGATGGCTTACAGGCCCACGAGTGTAACCGGCTACTGAAAATATCAAAAACTGCCTAGGGGTGGGAATTTGGCTTAAGCCTGAAGAAGTTAATTAGAACATATGGGTTCCTAGGCTCAAGTCCCAGATCCACTCCTGGTTCTGTATCATTGCTGACATGTTACCTGGGAGACAGCAGGTGATGATGGCTCAGATACCAGAGTCCCTGGCACCAGGGCCAGCAACCTGGCCCAACCTCGCTACTGTGAGCATCTGGGCAGTTTATCAACCAAAGGGAACTGTGTCTACTTACCTTGCTCTCTGCCTCTCAAATGAAGAAACTACTAAAATTAAATTAAAAACCCAAACTGCCTAACCCTACATGTCATTAAAGAAATATAAATTAAAATAATAAAGACATTATTTTCATATTCTTCCACTGTGAATATTAAAGTATCAGTGTATAATGATATCAAGTATAATCAGTGTTGGAAGCATACTAGGATATAGGAAGAAATATGGGAATATAAAACACAAGGTATACAGAGATACGATCAACAAATATATAGGATATATGGAAATATATATATATCCACATTTTCCATGAACTTTTCAAGATCCATTATACTAGCTTCTCTTTGGGAAAAATGAATAGAATTAAAAAGGTAATTTTGTTTTGGTGCAAAAATTTTTAACTCCACATATCACTTTTCATAAAAAATTTTTTTTCATAAATTTCTTGAATCCACACACATGCTTCATGTACATACATCACACACATGAGTATGTACATACAAACACATAGCATTATTTATAAAAACAAATGATTGGACATGGCTTTAACGCCCTTCTTTTCTTAAGTAACAAGCAACCTGAATAAATTCTGATAACCTATTTGTGGGCCATTGCTAAAAGAACATTCTAATGTATATTATTAGATTAGGAAAAACAGATAGAAATAAGCATAACTGCTAGGTGACTCTATTCTAAACAATATGTTTAAAGCATATATATTAGAGTATTTAAGAACTTGTTATCAGTGGTTAACTTTAATAGAGTAGGAAATTACTTATTTTCATTATCTTTCCTTCATATTCTTTTTTTTTTATTAATTTCATTGCATTATGTGACACACATTTTTTTTTTTTGCACTGGAATTCCCCCCGCCCCTCCCCAAACCCTCCCCCCCCCCCACGGTGGATTGCTCCACCCCGCTGTATTTCCATAGTTCAAACTCAGTTGAGATTCTTTCATTGGAGGTTTTGACCAATCATAAAGTCCAGCATCTAATTGTCCTGGCAAGTTCAATGGCTTCCTGGTGAGACCATCTCTGGTCCAAAGGCAGAACCAGCAGAGTATCATCCCAATCAAGTAAAAAACTCAACCTAATATTTACGACCATTTACAGCATTATGGCATTAATTGACATGGTATTGATTAACCAATATTTCCTTCATATTCTTAAGACCATAAAATATATGAGTTCATTATGTATTCACACATAAATATGTACATACATTTCTATATATGCATGTATGTGTGCATATGATTATGCATTCTCTCATCTTGCCCAGAGTTGCTCTTTGGATCTTTTCTCCTTATTACACAAATTTCCTTCCCTCAGTTTGGACTCTAGCTCCTCAGTCTCCTACTCTCTTGTGTTTTTGTTTCTTCGTCTCCACCGGCTATTTCTAACAACCTGCAAACTCATCCAAAAGTACATCTCCCCGTCCCATACCTGTATTCCAAAACTGTCAACTTTCAGTCTCTTCTTTATCTTATTTTTTTTAAAAAGGACTTTTAAAATGTTTTTGAGAGGTGTGGGTGGTGGGAGAGAGAAACAGAACTCCACCATCCACTGAGTCTCTCCAAATGTTTGCAGTAGCTGGGGTTGGATTGAGGTTAGAGCCCAGGGCTGGGAAATCACTCCAGGTGTCCCACGAGGGGGACAGGCTCCCAGTGAGAAGACATGAGAGCTGCTTCCCAGGGACTGCAGCAGCAGGAAGTGGAGATCAGGAGCCTGAGCCAGGCACTCCAGTGTGGGAAGTTAGCATTTTAACCACGAGGCTAGACATCTGCCTCACCTTAATTCCTGACAGAATACTAGTTAAAGCTATTAGAAAACTCAGTGTGATCCAAGCAACAGTCTAACTTTTTAATGTTAAAGTCACTTTGCGCCGAAACCTCAGTGAGGTAGGGACTATTATTAAGTTTTACACACACACACGGAAATCACCAAAAAGTCATTCTTGTTTTTATAAATTTGAATCAATTAATCTGAAAAGCAGAGAAAGAGAGAGAGGTTTTTTTGTCTGGTGGGTCTCTCCCCAAATGCTCGCAACAACTGAGGTGGCTGGTACAGGCAGAGGCCAGGGGCTGGAGCCCCACTGAGGTCTTTCAGATGGGTGCCAGGGACACAAGCACTTGAGTCTTCATCTGCTATTTATCCAGATGGTGCATTAGGAATCTGGGAAAGGAAGTTCAAGGAGGATGCATTTTTGGGCTGTGAGAGCTCCAAGTGCCTGCCCCACAGATTCTCACTCATCAAATTGCCCTGGCTATTCTATAAGGTGGCTCCCATTATTATCTGTATGTTGTATAGACATTTAGGTACCATACCTGAAGCTGAAGTAAGATTTGAATCTGTGATTTGTGTTTTAATTATTAAATTTTTTTCTTTGGGAGAATTGTAAATAAATAAATAGAAAGGGCAGATTCTCTTTAAATGAACTACAATTAGATTTTAGCTGATTGTTCCCTAGCTGTAATGGAAGCCATAAAGTAGTGAAATAATAACCCCAAAGGTAAAACAAACAAACACCCCCCCCTCCAAAATTAGGTACTCAAGACATTTATTCTTTAAGAATGAAGATATGAGAAAGTTTTGGACTAAAGCAGAATCCATCACAAGCTGATCATACTGAAGGGAATTCTAAAATACTGGTTTCAGAAGGAGGAAAGATGACATTCTCTAATAGGCCAGAGAATCACCCACGGCTAAAGAGCAAGTAAAATACATGGGTACAGCCAAATGAGTCCTCACCACACAGTGCTGCAATATTACTGTTACCTTCTCAAAACCATAAATGTAATAATAACATCATCAAAACTTAAATGAGGTGATGCTGCCTGTCTTCATATTTTTAAGGTAAAGTGAAAGGTATTTTAGTATTACATTATGACATAAAGTTGATGTTGTCAATGCTAGAGTAATAACCAGAACAATATAAATAGTATGTAAAGGAGGTATTCAAGCAAAGACAAGACAAATTGATTTAAAAATTCACAAGAATTTTCAAATGAAGAGAAAAATCCAGGTGCCAGGAACCTCTTCCGGGTCTCCCACAGGCTTGGGGCCATCCTTGACTGCCTTCCCAGGTCACAAACAGGGAGCTGGATGGGAAGTGGGGCACCGGGATTAGAACTGGCATCTATATGGGATCCTGGCATGTGCAAAGCGAGGACCTTAACTGCTAGGCTACCATGCCAGGCTCTCAGACTTCATTTTTAATAGCAATTCAAAAATTATAAAAAAACATTTGGGAAGAAAATTTAACAATATATAAAAGAGGTGATATAGAACAAATAAAAGATAAATGGGTGAAACACTTAAAGAATAAATGAAATCACTTAGAGGTCATTTCAAAAGAGAAAAACCATAATTAAACAATTAGTATACTCTCAGGTTTTGAACATTAAAGTAATGTAAATGAAAAACCATAATGTGGCTGGAACAGTGATGTGTCCGGCTAATCCTCCCACTATGATGCCAGCAATCCATAAGGACAACAGTTTGAGTCCCGGCTGCTCCACTTTTGGTCCATCCAGCTCCCTGCTAATGACCTGGGAAAGCAGCCGAAGATCCCAGTGTCTCTCACACTGTGGTTGTAGGAGTCAAAATAATCCAACTCTTGAAACTTGTTACTATTTGAACCTACACATCTATGTGATACAGAATTTGACCCTCGAGGATTTAATCTGTAGAAGCTCTTGTTCTTGCCAACCACAATGCACATGCAAGATTGTTCACAGCAATGTGATGCATACCTGCCCCACACTGAAAGCAACCCATTCGTCCATTAACGACAGACTGGATGTATTGCACTGTATTCACACCATGGAATATCACACAGCAACAATAACGATAAAGTTCACAAACCAAAGATGCCAGACACAAAAGAATATCTGTAGCATGGTTTCAGTTACATTCCCCATGCTTTAGGGATATTGGGCGATGTTTGAACAACACAGTTGGTTAAAGGAAGGTGTGCACTGCTGGCATCATTAAGTAGAGGTTAGGGATGCTGCCACTACAGAGCAGGGCAATGACCACCCCCCCACCTCTACCAACAACAAAGAATCATCAGGCTCCAACTGTAAGTAAAGCAGTGGCCAAAACCTCAGACCTAGAAGAATATTACAGAAACTCAGACAACACTTGGGAATTCAGGTTTCTGCCTGGTGATTATAAAATTAATCAGCTGAAATCAAAAGGTTACACACACACACAGTCGGCTGGAGGAGACAAGATCCCAATTTTACCATAACCAAAAAGATATAAAATTACCAAGAAAATAGCACAACAAATAAAAGCCAAACTTAAAGAGCTCCTGAGAACCAGGGACTCAAACACTCCTAACAAATGCAAAAGCTTCTCCTGCTCTTGAGCAGGAACCATCATTATTATGAAATGCCTACTTTCCCTAAGTTAATCGACAATGTAACAAGTGCTTCATTTTTTAAAATGAAGGTTTGAGCTAGAAAACATGATTCTAAAATTCAGAGTGGGGAACAGAGGAAGTCGGGAGAGTTCTGAAACAAAGGAATAATGAGAGGAAATTATTTTTATTAAATATTGAAGTAAGTTGTAAAGCTACACAGAATTAAACAATGTGATATTTAGATGACAGCTACAGGAAACAGCTGGGAATCTCAGAGAGAGGCATCAGTATAATGGTTATCTTATGTATTTCATAGATAAGACATAAATTAAAGGTTTTTAAGACAACTAGGTAGCCATCCATGAAGACATAAATTTTATTCACCTCCTAATTAAGTGAGTATAGGATTACAAAAATAATGTCAAAGTGAAAAAGACTGTCTAAATGTATCATAAAACCAAGATCCAAGAAGTGTAAAATAAAAGGTGAATATGTTCACCCACATTATAGCAATCAGGAAAATATATTTTCAATTTATATTATCAGGAACAAATCTCCCTAATATATAAGGGTTCCTATACATCAAAAATGAACAATAACTTCATAGAAATGCCAAAAGGAAAATGAACTGTCTACTGAAAAGGTATCTCCGAAGGTGCTTAGATGCGTGAAAGTGGGTGGGTATTTGGTGCAGTGGTCGACACACCATTTGCACTGCTCATACTCCATAACAAAATTCCTGGTTTCAAGCTCTGACTGCTCCCAGTTCCAGCTTCCTGCCAATGCGCACCCTGGGAGGCAACTGGTAGTAGCTCCAGTACTTGGGTTCTTGCCACTAGTGTCTGCGACATGGTGGAGCTCCTGGCTCCGAGTTCCTGGGTGGCCCAGTGTAAGCTGCTGTGGGCATTTGAGGAGTAAACCCGCAGATGGGAAATCACTCTCTGGCTCTGCTTTTCAAATAAAATAAATAACTTCCAAAAAGAATGTTGAGCATTTAAGTTATTTTTTAAAATCATAAAAAAGAAACTCAGCCTCACTGGTGATTAAGACAAAGAATTACATCAGAACAACTCACTTTTTCTTCTGTGTCAGATTGCCAACGTTCTAAAGGCTTGTACGTGTACGTGATATGGGGAAACAGGTGTTCTCTTACATTTGAGTGTACAAATTAACATAGTCTGTTTGTAGTTATTAGATTTTAGGTCATACATTTGGCTTTTATCCCAGGAATTTCATCCTACAAATCTACACACACTTGTACAAAATGTAAAAAAAAAAAAAAAACTAGTGAAGCACTGTCAGTAATAAAAAATAAATGGGTAACATCCCATGAAAAAGTGGGAAACAATAAAAAATGAAAAAGGTAAAAATAATCATTAGTTGCATAAAGCAAAAAAGTATAATGCATTTCTACTTTAGATACTACCTTACCGTCAAAAGTGCTGAAGGAGCTATTTATGTACAGGTAAGAACCAATATCCAGGATACGTTGCTAAAAGTAAAAGCAAGGAGGACAGCAATGCATATGTTTATCATCATCCGTATAAAAACAATGGTGGGGAGGTACACAAGTCCCTGGAGTCATAAAAACACAGAGAATTGTATAAATGTAAAATAAATGAGATGATATACATTGAATCAGTGACCTTGGCTGCTTCTTCACAGCTGAGTAGGAGACAGGAAAAGATGCAGCACTTTGTGTTCATTGCATGCACTCTGATACCTTTAAAATTAGGAACCAGGTGTGACGATCACCTATACCCACCAATAAGGAAGTTCAGAAACTAACCCCAGCAGAATCAGTGTGACCTTGAACTCTGGCAAGCCCTATTTATGCCTTCCCTGTGCTTTTACAGGCTGCCATTGCTTAGGAAAGCTGGGAAACAGAAAGTTTAAAAACATGGAGAAGTATTTCCTCCACAAGCATCGAATCAAGGCTGGAGCCCCATTAGGCTTTTCTGCCAACCAGCTTTTAAATCCACAGGGGTGGATAACTTGGCTTATTTTTAAACTGGGTAGAATTCATAAAAGAATCACCACAATGATTAACCAGATGGAAGGGACTGGTTTATAAAGAAGTAGGAAAAGACCTAAATGTGTGTGATTCAGCTAATAGATGGCAAGTTTAGGCAGTGGTCAGCAAGTACCAGCATTTGACAACTGCACATCCCAAGAACAGAGAGGAACAGTCGAAGTGAAAGGTGGAAATAGAAAAAGAAAAGTAAAACAAAAAGATGTTCAAATAAACGTCTGTCCACCTGTCTCTGCAGAACAGCCTCTTCAGAGGAGCAAGGATATCTGGTCCTTGCATGGGCTCTGAGAGCATCTCTATGTCTCCGTTTAAGCCACTAGCATCCAAAGAATTGGCTAGCATCACTGACCACTTAATTTGCCAAGATCCTTTTACCTGCTGCCTGTCTGCTTGAACTAGCACTTTCCCAGAATCAAGTAGACACTTGGCTTGGTCCTGTTTGTTTTTGCTTGCTTTTGCAGATCAGATGGATGAGGATCAGACAGCTTTTAGAGGGTTTTGCAGAATATATTATTCAGTCACATTGCAAAGTCTTGCCTTAAGGCTATGACGAAATTGGGTAGCAGGATGGCTATTCCCTGTTACCTTCAGGGAGTTTCAGATACGCCACAATAGCTTTACTATCAAAAAGTGACCACTGAGACAGTCACACAGCACTAGGTTCAACCTTTTCTTCACCCTGGAGCATATAGGAAACTAGAATTATTGCAATGTCATTTAAAAATGAATATCATGGGGCTTGCTTCTTTCATTGGTGATCTACCTGCCTTGTTTCTTCAATTGTTAATTTTTTTTTTCTGGGCCTGGCGTGGTGGCTCAGCTAATAAAGTCCTCACCTTGAACGTCGGGATCCCATATGGGTGCCAGCTCTAATCCCAGCAGCCCTGCTTCCCATCCAGTTCCTTGCTTGTGGCCTGGGAAAGTAGTTGAGGATGGCCCAAGGCCTTGGAACCTTGCACCAGTGTGGGAGACCCATAAGAAGCTCCTGGCTCCTGGCATAGAAGCTCTGGCTGTTGCAGTCACTTGGGGAGTGATTCAGTGGACAGAATATCCTCCTTGCTGTCTCTCCTCTCAGTATATCTGACTTTTCAAAAATAAACAAATCTTTTAAAATTTTTTTTCTGTAGCTGTTGTATCTATTCTATTTTTATTTACCCTATTCACGAATCCTTGCTCCATATTCCTTTGAGTTTCTATATCAATGTATTAGAGTAGGTTGCCTGTTGGGGTGTGTATTCATGTGGGAATGTTGGCAAAAATCCATGTGCATGTATGTGAAATCATGCACAGATCTGCATGTATATTTCTTAGTTTACATCAAAGTGCTGCTACCCATTTAAGAAGATGCAAAAATATGTAATATGAGCAAAAAATAAAATTTCAGAAGCACACTGGTAGAGAGGGTGTTTAGGCCATTTGTAGTTTATGTTCATTTTAAATTTCCCCATTTTCAGATGAAGGGACTGAGCTGCGGCTGAACCTTGACTCCAATGCTTTTCATTGGTAGCATCAGATGAGGCCACACCCCGTTGGGCAAAAGGTAGGATTTGGGAGAAACAGTCCGTGTTAACCAGTCCTGGAAAAGAGGTGGCTTCTGCACCTGAGATTAAAAAAATAAATAAATAAAAAGAACTGCTGCTCTTTGGGACTCAGCTCTCTTGGCTAAGATGCCTGAGGAGCCCAGGCATGCTCCAGGGGTTCTCATGTGATACTGAGGAGTTGACCTGTGCTGTATGGAACAAGGTTAATCCCATTGTCAGCAAAGAAGGAGGGAGGTTTAGAGCCACTGTGGCATGATTAGGTTTGTCTACCGTTATGGAAAACCCCAAACAACAGTGACTTAGGCACTTAAAGAAGTACAGGAGTAATAGCCTGAAATACCGTGGCGGCCTAAGAATCTAATACTCAAACAACCTAGGAATCTAAGAATCTATCTCCTCTTTGCTCTACCACTTCCAGGATCTGAATCCAGCCTCCAGACCACCCCATGTTCTAAGATGACTTCTGTAACTCCTGTCATCACACCCCTGTTTCAGGAAGCATGAAAAATAGAAAGGAGGCATTTCAGGTCATTTCTTTTTACAATCCATTCCAGTTATTTACCAGAATTTAGTCTTGGGAATTTATCTAGTTATAAAACAATCTGGGAAAGATTTCAGCTTTGTTAATCACAATCATTAATGAAATTTTTTCCTGCTAAATAAAGAGAGAGAAAGGATATAAGGTGGGAACTTCTGCTGAGCAGAAGTGTGATCTAGACTGCATCCCAAAAGGATGAGCAACTGCCGGCTGAAGGATGGTTTCTGTGCATATTTCCTTGGATTACACCTGAGGCAGTGCAAGCAAAAGAAGCTGATATTGACTGTTACAACTTGCTCTTGTTCATTCTGTGGAATACTAAAGCAAGGGTCTTGGTCACTTTTGAAGCAAAGGAAGAACAGTAGTGTGGTGTAGTATGCAGTGGCCTCAGAAAGCATTGGCCTGCACAGAAGCACCAGAAGCTTTCTATAGCAGCAGAATTATTTCATGTTCATGTGCAATTGTGTCTACAGGTGGAAGGCGCATAAGCAAGACACTTCGTAGAGACTCTCTGGCAAATACCAGAAGGTAAGACCACAGCAGAGGTATGGCTACTGTCCTACTGTCCTCTATGTGAGGGTTACAAGCTTTGTGAATTTTGTGCCAAGCCACATATACCTGACCTTGTTTATAATTCAGGACAGGTTAGGTTGAGGCCTGGAGGTTATGTGATTAATATGAAATAAAGGACACATTTCAAAGTTATTTGCTTTATACATAAACAATTGCTTAAGAAAATGTACAAGCATACTTTGTAGATTAAGCCGGAGCTTCCTAAAGTAAGCCCTGGTGGAGCACTCATCTTGGTGATTGGTGAAGGTGATGATTTTTGAAATTTATTTCATGAAACTCAGAGAACAGAAAGAACCAATAGCCCAGACTTTGGTCCTTTAACCCCTCTTCTTACATCATATTCACAATTTTGAATTCATCTAATTTCTAGTTTGAGAAAAAATATCTCTGCTGACCTCAAAGATAGGAAACTAATAACCATTGTAGCCATTCGGGGACTGAACCAGCAGATAAGATAATCTCTTTCTCAGTGTGTGTGAATAAGAGCCTTTAAGTAATTAAATCTTTAAATAAAAGTATAAAAACTTTAAAATGTTTTGTTTATTTTAATTTTATTTGAAAAACAGAGAGAAGAACTCTTTCACTAGCTGGTTCACTCCTCAAATGCTTGCAACAGCAAGGGATGGACCAGGTGGAAGCCAGGTGCCAAGAACTAAACGTAGGTCTCCCATACCGATGGCAGGGAACCAAGTATTTGAGCCATCACTGGTTGTCTCCAAGGTGTGTTAACAGGAAGCTGGAATTACAGGTAGGGCCAGGACTTGAACCCAGGTGCTCTGATAAGCGAGGTGGATGATTGAGCATTCACCTTAACCATTGCATCAAACCACCTGCACCCTGTTCCCTAAAAGCACTTCAAAGAAAGGCCATTACTTCTAGTCAAAAGTGTATAGCACTCAATGGTTTTGTACAATGAGTTAAGATATTAAAGGTGAAACTCCAGCAGCAATAAATAAATAAATAAATAAATAACTGATGCTGCAATTCCAAGTGTCTGTTTTCCAGCACATTGTTTGAGGGTCTCAGGAAGTTCTTAGAAGACAACTGTTGTACTACAGTAGAGCTGCCTGCAGCTGGGAGCTCTGAGTAGGCAGCATAATATAATGAACATTAGAAGATGCGGTCCATTCGAAGCAGATATTGAGTCATGATCCCAGTGACTTCTAGAAAGACAGGAGTAAACGTCGATTTGGCAGTTACTGTGAGAAGTGTGGTCCTTCAAAAAAGACAAGGGCAATTGCTGCTATAGTATCATGCTGTTTGTGACCTGGCAAGGGTGTCTCGTTCCTTTGCTATAACCAGAGGCAAATGGATGATACAGGCAGGATCCTACAGGAGGGGGGGGGGGGGAGGGAGAGAGAGAGAGAGAGAGAGAGAGAGAGAGAGAGAGAGAGAGAGAGATTCCAGAATCACTCCAGCTGTAAGAACCTTTAATACCACGAAATTCTTCTAGAGAGAAATACAATTTCTAATGCTACAGCTAGTTCACTTTCATTTTCATTTTCTGTGTCCTCCTCCTTAAGCTGGTCAAGTAAAACTAGAGAATCAAAAAGGAGCACAATTTGCCTTGAGCTAGCAAATTTTTTTCCTCCAAAGAGCAAATGCCTTTCTTAGCAGTAGAGGGCAGCTTAGTTGGCTGGAGTCAGCTAGTCAAGGCATTACTCACCAGGGAAACATTTGCTGGTGCCAATCGAAGGAAAAAAAAAAATGAGAGCAACAATTTTAAAGTCTATAAAAAATCCTGAGGCATGAGGGTTTCAGTCTGGTGCTGTGGCATAAGGGTGCACAGAAGGTCTCGTTCACCCAGGTAACGAGGTAACAACTGTGTGAGCCCCATAAGGAGATGGTTAAATCAAGTACTGAGATGACTGCTCTTAAGAGGAGAAAAATATGTCAATCACACTTTGCCTTTGACACAAGGAAATTCCTTGAAACTGAGAATGGAGCATGGAAGGGAGGGAGAATGTCTCCTGATGTGGGTGGCCAGGAAACCAGGGGCCAGAAAAGCATGAGAGGAGAGAGGGAGAAAGAGACAGAGAGGGGGAAAAAAAAACACAAGATTGAATTCTAATCAAAATGCTATGAGGCGTTCACACCAAGCCTTCAGAGAATATTAACAAGGTTACCCGAGGGGGGGCCTTTAGCCCCAGGAATTATTAGTGAATATGGAATTATATTTGCACAAACACTACCAGATGCAAGGAGCTAAATGTCCTGCAGATGTGGAAGGAGCCAGCGTATGTTCCAAATAGCCAGCAGCTTTATTTGTTTTACCTTCTTCAGCATCCCAGTTAGCACGTTTCTGAGGGCTTACATTTCTGGAATGGCCACCACTCCACCAGGCACCTATTTTCCCATTGCTGCTCACACTACACCAGCCTCAGAGGTTATCTCTGTTCAGAACACACGGAGTGTCTCTGAGACACATGTGACAAACTCGTCTTGCCTCTGCTATCCTTTATGTGTTGGGATGGAAGCCATTCCTAAAGGGAGTTTTCTGAGATATGAAAGAATTTGGAACCAGATGAATTGTAGGAATTTCAGATTGGAGTTTTGAATTCATGTTTCAACATTGGGGGAGTAACAGAGCAAAACACAAAAGGAACAAAGAGTTTTCTTTTGATAAGAACCAATATATGAAAACTCAGTCCTTTATTATCACTGCTAAAGGAGACGACCTTTCAACCCTGAAGTTGTCAATATGCCCTGCTCAGGGGCATGTCCTGAATGCCCCCTGTCCCATGTTCCCCGCACTTTGCTGTGAACAAGAATTGATGGTCTGGTAGAAAGACTTGTTTAGCCCATTGACCGAATATGTAGAGCAGTAGATCTTGAAGTTAATGACCTTGAGTCCCCTCCAAGTCTGATACAGGGGCCCTACCACCATGTGCACATGGCTGTGTGTTTTTGTGAAGTTTTAAAACTCAAGCTCCTTAACACCATTTAGTTAATACTTCTCTCACTTCTCTGTCACATTTCCCTTTATGTAGGGTGGCATCAGATTTGCACTGAAGACATGTTTAACCGGAGTGGAGTGGACTGTCTTAATTGACCCACATCACTTCTGCATAGAGCTGGCTATGACCACATAGTTGTCTGAATTGGTTCCAGAATTCTATCATCAACTGCTTACCTAACTCCATGGGTGCCCTAAGTATACCATTCTGGGATGTCTAGCCATAGTATAATACCCACCTGAAAAATTAGGAAAATAGTGGAAGAGAAAACAATATTTAGGTGCAAAGCCCCAGAAGCAAGTCATGAAGGAATTATCTAAATTTTCTCTTACAGGTAAAACCTTGACTACAGTTTTCTCAAATTTGATGGTATCACAAAATCTTGCTTGACAAGCAGACAACATACTCAGGAGTTGAAAAAAAGCATAAATATTGTTTATAAAAGACACATTTTAATAAACTGTACTAGAAGAAAGTTGAAATATGTTTCCAGTGTCTCTATACAGTGTTTTACAAAAGTGGTGCCATATGAGGAAGCCACCAGCATTGAGTCATATGTATGCCTATGCACACGCACACATACACATACACTTGTAGATATTTCAGGTTTGTTGCAAAGGTTGTGATATCTGTCACCTTTAAAAAGTTAATGTATGTTTTAATTTCTTACTATAAATAAAAGTATTATCTAATTTTGTTTTTTATACTTTATTTGTCTCTATAGACAAATACATACACATTAAGAAAGCAAAAAAAGAGTCATGGAGAGGGTGGAAAAGAAGGGAGAACAAGTACTTTTACCTTCCTGTTCATGTTGAATGCCCCCAAAAAACAGGACTGGACCAGGTTGGAGACAAGAGCCTGGATGGAGCCCAACCCAGGACTCCCATCTGGATGATAAGATGCAAACACTTGAACCATCACCTGCTACCTCCCAGTGTCTGCACTACTAGCAAGCTGGGATCTAGAGATGAAACCAGGCATTGAAACCAGGCCTTCTGACACGGAACACAAGGGACTCACCCTCCATCCTCTAGAATTATATTGATGAAGAAGTGCATACTCTTTTTCTCAAAGAAAGTCTCCAATTTTGTGCAAGGTTCCAACACTTACAACTAAGATTCACTCCTGGTTCGAGACAGTAACTAAGCACTTTTCAGGATTTCTTTTCTTTCACTCATCAGCTTGTAATTTTGTTAAAATAGTTTTACAAATGAGGAACTCCAGACTTCTTAGTCACATGCTTTCCAAAGGAATCTAATATCTGTCTTATGCCTAAGAAAGTATCGATCCCCGCCCTAGGTGGTCCCCAGGCCCCAGACGGAGGCACCATGATTCTGATGATTCTTTTATTCCATGCTTTGTTTTCTGTTTCAAATGGTTTCCATAGATAGCCCAACTCCATACCATCTTTCCCTAAGAGAACTCAGCGCCAAAAAACCTTTCCTCATTTCTTGAGCTGTACTGTGAAACATGTCCTTATGGATGAAGCTATTGGCAATTCTCCCTTCTTAGCATGGTTAGAAAAAAAATGTGACAGCATTTTATACTACATAGAAGGAGCAAGAAAGATGTTCCAAAGCATCTGGTCTCAGGATCTTTGAAACAAAATTTTAATGGAAATTCAAAATACACCCCCTCGAAGAAGTCCACCAGATTAATTCCAGGCAGCAAAATGGCAGTATCATCCTCTCAGGGTTTCTTTAAAACTTATCATTGGCTATTTGCCAACTTGCTAGATCACTGGATGTGTTTACTTCGGCTCTCTTTCTTATCAGAGAACTCAAGATCAGCAATGACTTACAATCTTTACTATGAAACACTAATGCCTATTTGGATTCCAGAAACTGTGAGAACTCAGCAGAACTGTTAGTCTATATGTTGCAAGGAGATACAAAATCTGTTTTTTTTCCCCTCCAGCATATCTATCAGTTATCTATCATGTTGCATTCAGATTGAAAAATAAGCAAGTCCATTTTTCTGCAAACAAAACTGACTGCTGAGGTGGAACAAAGAGGCACCCAACCGTTCCCTGGCTCCCGTGGGTTCTAATGCACAGCTGTAGTTGTTTGGCTGGGTGGTAGCCACAAATGACAGTGCTTCTGTTTCTCAGCTGCAAGATAAGGAGTGTGTTCTTTCTTTCCCATTTATTTCACAAAAGTCTCATGGGGAACAAGAGTTCAATGATTAATGACTGAAAGCTCTTGCACAAACACAGAATTCTTAATAAAAATAATCCCTTTTTGCCACAGTGATAGGCACCATTGACCTGATGCTAAACCTTGGCTGAGATTGAAGGCAATTCTGTGAAACTTTGGGTCCTGTCCATGAATTCAGACTCCTTTCCCTCCTTGTGAGGACAATCTGGGCTCATATTCCTGGCTTTCTCCACTAACAGGCTGGCCTCCTGTTCGTGGCCCTCCAAGGCTCCAACTCAACCCTCAAGTAATACAAAATCTGGTTTTCAGGTTGCTGAGGTGCCTCACATGGGAAACTGTAAAATGTGCATTGTGAAGTCAGTATAACTTTTTCCTCTCTTTCTCAGGACACATGCCTGCTCAGTTTATACCACAATGTTATTAAGAAAACTACTTGAGATCAAAACTCCATTTTTCACCTAGTATAGACCCTTCCTAAGAGCCCGTTTTCAGCTCTGTAGAGTCTCCAAGCCAAGCACATTCCCTGCCATGTCTGAAAGCCTGGGGTGTGTTTGAAGAGTAAATTCTCTCTTTGTAGGAACTCGTAGAGGTTATTTTAAAAGCAAACAAGGAATTTTGGTATATTTCTAGGCTATCATGCTTATTGAGCACAATCTATTCCTGGTGTTCAGGTACAATGCGGTCACATGGAATTGCCTTGGACTCAGTCTGAATCCTAAGTAAATTCAGAAAACTCAAGATACATAATTATTCAGCCAACTTTGATGTATGTCTGACTGCCTCATCCTAAAACCTTCTCATTTGCTTCCCTGGGGATGAAAGGAGGAGGAAAAAGTCACCAACTTTCATTCAGAGGACAGAGCAACTCAAGGACCTGAACTTGGAATCAGACGGGCCTGGTTTTGGAATCTCAGCCCTTTAAGTCACTTGCTGTGGGATTTTGAACAGTTATCATTTTTTTCTAAAAGCATTCCCTTGTCTACAAAGCGGAATTAATACCTTTCAAACAGACAATGAAAGCAATGGTGTTCGCGGCTACTACTTATCCAGAATTCTTTTTTTCCTTTTTAATGAAGGACTGCCACAGTCTTCCATGAGGAGCTCACTTCGTTTTTCCTTTATTGGAAATGCAGTCACAGAGGGAAGGGAAAAGATAGAGGCAGTATCTTCCATCCACTGGCTTACTTCCTAAAATAGCTTCAATGGTTCAGGCAGTTCTAGATTGAAACCAGGAACCCAGAGTTTCTTCTGGATATCCATAATATACATACAGGTGTAGAAACCCAAGTTTCCGGGTCATGTTCCTCTGCTTTTCTAGGCACATTAGCTGGACTGAGAGCTGAACTGGAAATGGAGTGCCTGGGACTCAAACTGGCACCCATATGGGATGCTGGCACTGGAGGCAAATGCTTAGCATGCTATGCAATGCTGGGCCCTACAGTTTTTTAAAAATAACTTTCATCTATTTATTTGAAAGAAAGAGAGAAAGAGAAATGGAGAGAGGTGGAGAAAAACAGAGAGAGTGAGAGATAAAGAGAAAGAGAAAGAGAAAGAGAAGGAGAAGCAGGAGAAGGAGAAAGAGAAAGACAAAGAGAAAGAGAAAGAGAAAGAGAGAGAGAGAGACAGATTACCTCTGCTGGTATTGACTTCCCAAATGCCTGTTATACCTGGGGTTCAGCCAAGACAAATTATGAACTTGGAACTCAATCCAGGTCTCCCATATGGGTGGCAAGAACTCAAGAACTTGAGCCATGACTTGTTGCAACCCAGGTGGCATATTAACAGGAAGCTGGAATTGAAAGCAGAGCCAGAGTTCAAACCCAATTATTCCAATATGAGATGTGGACATCCCAAGCGATGTCTAAAATATTGTCTGGTGCCTATTCTCATACATTAGAATTTAAGGGAACTAGACCAGGTGTTTGATAAATGTTCATGCCACCATGGAAGTAACAGCGAAGACTGTCAATACAGATATTATATCTACCACAGTGAGCAGAGTATCTAATGTATAGTAGACAATATGTAATCTGAGATAATCAAAATGATGAAAGCAATGTATTCTGACAACCAACAACTGTATTATAGCTAAGATACTAGTAGTTTGTGAAAATCTATGAGCTAAAACTTGTGAAACATAAAATTACTTTCAAAGAATGGACCATCTAGTCTAATTTTTTTAAATGTTAGTCAAAATCTATCTTTACATAATTTCTAATTTTGCCTAATGTTATACAAATCATATTGTTCAATGGTATACGGGCTATACCTACTAATCAAATATATGTATTCTTCAAAATATTGTATAACTATAAAATTACATGCAAAATTTAAAAAATCAGTAGGTAAAAGTATATTCAATTCTGGAATTAGAGCACTGAAGAAAGCAGTAATTAGTACCTGGCAGATAAATTGAAAACTCCAGGGAAGCAGTTCAGATGAAGTTTGCCTCAGTGGGTATTGGAAAAATGTATAAAAATAATCATGTGGTATTTATGCATATGTTTAAGAGGTGGCAACAGAAACTGGATTTACTTTCTCATGTAAAGCCACTGTATTAGTCTTCTCATTTTTTAAGATTTATTCTTATTTTTATTTTATTTTATTGCAAAGTCAGATATACAGAGAAGAAGAGAGACAGCGAGGAAGATCTTTCATCTGATGATTCACTCTCCAAGTGACCACAGTGGCTAGTGATACGCTGATCTGAAGCCAGCAGCCAGGAACTTCTTCTGGGTTTCCCACACAGGTGCAGGCTTACAAGGTTTTGGGCCGCCCTCCACTGATTTCCCAGGCCACAAGCAGGGAGCTGACTGGGAAGCACAGCCCTCGGGATTAAAACCAGCGCCCATTTTGGATCCAAGCGTGTTTAAGGTGAGGACTTTATCCACTAGGTCACCACCTCAGGTCCATTCTCTTCTTGTTTTTATAACAAATACCTGAGGCATACTTAAATACAGAGGAAAGAGGTTAATTTGGGGTCATGGTTTTGGAGATTCCAGTCCAAGACTGGGCAACCCCAATAGTTCCATCCCCGAGGAGGGCAGTAGATGCCAATAACACAGTATATGTGGAGGAAGGCTCACATGGCAGTTAGAGACAGAGACTACAGCTGGGCTCAACTCAATTTTTATTATCAATGTTTTCTCCAGAACTACTTTCCAAGTGTACCCCCACCTCGGGACCCAAGGATATCTCACCAGGCTTACCCTCTGTCTAAATATTATAATTGGATTAAGTTTTCATTGTCTTAGTATCATCAACTTGTGACTTTGAGGACAAAAATCCATGAGTTTGGGAACTAAATCATACTCAAACCTCAGGACAAAATATAGGGTGTAGGGACTGGCACAGTAACCCAGTGGCTAAAGTACTTGCCTTGCACGTGCTGGGATCCCATATGGACGCCGGTTCTAATCCTGGTGGCCCTACTTCCCATCCAGTTCCCTGTTTCTGGCCTGGGAAAGCAGTCGGGAACGGCCCAAAGCCTTGGGACCTTTCTTTTTTTTTTTTTTAAAGATTTATTTATTTTTATTACAAAGTCAGATATACAGAGAGGAGGAGAGACAGAGAGGACGATCTTTCATCCAATGTTTCACTCCCCAAGTGACCACAATGGCCAGTGCTGCGCCAATCCGGAGCCAGCAACCAGGAACCTCTTCCAGGTCTCCCACATGGGTGCAGGGTTCCAAGGCTTTGGGGCCGTCCTCGACTGCTTTCCCAGGCCACAAGCAGGGAGCTGGATGGGAAGTGGAGCTGCTGGGATTAGAACCGGCGCCCATATGGGATCCCGGGGCGGTCAAGGCAAGGACTTTAGCCACTAGACCACGCCGCCGGGCCCTCCTTGGGACCTTTCACCCATGTGGGAGACCCAGAAACGGCTACCAGCTCCTGGCTTTGAATCAACTCAGCTTAGCTCTGGCTGCTTTGGCAGCAAACTGGTTTGCTGCTCAGCTTCAGTAGAGAACGGACCCTGTGAATGAAGAGACTGCCTGAAGTCAGAGGATAAAGCACTTAAAGGTTAAGAGTAAATCATCCATGGCTAACCCAGAGCTGGGAGGAGTGGCTATTCCACTCAAAGAGGAAAATCTCTTCATTCACAAGACTAAGAGAGTGCTTGCCTCCACAGTGCAGAATTAACCCCCAGCCACTTGTTTTATCAAGCAAAGCTTTACAGCAAAACTCAAAAGTATCCAATTGTTTCCAATTAATTTGACCACTTTCCAAAACACAGTATTAAAATACTATTAGTAAAATATCAAACATTGCTCAAGAAAATGTTCATAATATAATGAAAATGACCAGACGTACTAACAATCTGAAATTACAGCCACAATGAAGAGAGAGAAGTAATTTAGAAATCTAAAAATTAAAGATACTAAAAAGTAAGATATACTATAACATTACTAAATACAGTAAAGCAGTTATAATTGTATGATGTGTTCAAAAAATTAGAAAAAGATTTAAAACTTCTCATGTGTGTAATTGAGTCACTGGAGAAAGACAAGCAAGAGAAAACCCAAATTATTTGAATAAATAATGGCTGAAACATTTTCAAACTGCAAGAAAATATAAACCTATAAATGCAAAAGTCTTAATGAATTTCAAGCATGTGCAACGTGAAGAAAACATAAGGGCACCTGCACACAGCATAATCAAAGTGCTCAAAATGAACGATCAACAAGAACTGTTCAACTATGGGGAAAATGTTTTCCACACAGAGAAACTGCAATGCAGAGATGATGGAGATGCCGTGTTAGATTCTCCACAACTGAGAAGACAGCGCAGAAACATCATTAAAAGAGTGGCCCTGAAGCCAAAGCCGAAGGATGAATGCTGTAGGAAAAGAAGACAATAGCACAACTATCCCGATGAATAGTAATGCAAAAATTCTGCCCCCTCCCCCAGTTTATTACCAAACCAATTCACCAGCACTTTAAAGGGATCATTTGTCAGGATCAAGCAGGGCTCATCCCTGCGATACACAAGTGGTTCAACATGTGTAGATCAATCAATATGGTATGCCATATTATCAGAATGAAAAACAAAAATCCTATGATTGCCTTAATAGAAACAAATGACTTTAGATAAAATCTAATATTCTTTCATGTTAAAAACCCTCAACAAATTATGTTGAGAAGGAATGTACATTAACAATATAAAAATCATTTATAATCAGAACACAGCTAATATCATATACAATGGTGAACAATTCAGAGTTTTTTCTTTGGAAAAAAGATGAAGACAAGAAAATCAACTCTCATAGTACTGAAAAAATAAAAATAATTAAGTAAGAGAAAGGAATAAAATATATGCAAATTGGAAAGAAATAAGTTAAATTTTCTATTACAGATGTCATCATCTTACATATAGCAAACCCTCAAGACCACTCCTGAAAGTATTGGAACTAAAACACAAAGTAATGCTTCAGGATGTAATTCAGCATACAAAAATCAACCTATTTTTATATGTTAACAACAATCTATAGAAAAAAGAAACAAAACAGTCATTTACAATAGCTATCAAAAATACTTAAGGTACCATTCAGCTGTCTCGTGTCTATTTCATTTTAGTATTTAGCCATTTGTTGTGTTGAAGTATAATTTTGCTGATCTTGGCAGATTTTAGGATAATCTAGACTGGCTTGTAACTCTAACAAGACATTTGTCGATAATTAAGGTGCAGAACATTTTTTTTTTAACATACTGGTTACGCAAAACCATGTCAATTCCATAATGTTACAAATTGCTGTTAATGTTATATTGGGACTCTTAATTGACTGGGATGATATTCTACCAGCTCTAACTTTGGACCAGAAATGGTCTCCCCAAGAAATTGTTCAACCCATCTGGACAATAAGTAGCTGGACTCTATGCTTGGTATATGTTTGCAAGGAAAGAATCTTGATTGAATTTGAACTGTAATACTGCATCAAGGTGGAGGAATCCACCAGGGGGGAGGGGCGTGGGGAGGGGTGGGGGGATTACCAGAGCCTATGAAACTGTCACATAATGCATAATAATTAATAAAAATAATTAAAAAAATACTTCAGAATGAATTTAGCTGGAGTTTTATGCTGAAAACTCTAAAACACTAATGAAAAAATTAAAGAGAGCACAAATAAATGGAAATATATGTTGTGTTCACGTATTAGAATAAGTAATATTAAAATGCCCATACTATCCAAGCTGAACTACAGATTCAACACAATTCCTATCAAAATTCTAATGGCACAACACGGTAGTTCCAAAACCAGAAAAATGATGCAACACAAAGAGAACTATAGACCAGAATGTCTCGTGAACATGGATGCAAGAATCAACAAAATACTAGCTAATCAAATCCAACAACACATGAGAAAGGTCATCCATCCTGACTAAGATTCATCCCAGCGATGCAGGGATGGTTCACCAAAAGCAAGTCAATAAGTTTGATATATCACATTAACAAACTGAAGAATAAAAAAAAAAATCTTACGATTATCTTTATAAATGCTGAGACAGTGTTTGATAAAATACAACATCCTTTCATGAAAAAACCTTAAGCAAATTGTGTAAAGAAAGAATATATCTCAACACAATCAAGAAGATACCTGACAAATTTACAACCATAATCATATTTAATTGGGAAAAGCTGGAAACATTTGCACTGAGAACTGGAGGCAGACAAGGATGCACATTCTCACCATTATTGTTCAACACAGCTCTGGAAGTTGTAGCCAGAGCCATTAGACAAGGACAAAAAATACAAGGAATGCACAATGAAAGGAATTAAATCAAATTACTATTATCTGGAGACGACATGATCCTACATATAGTGAAACTGAAAGTCTCTCTTACTACTGGAACTCAGAAGATAGCTTCACAAGACAACAGTATGTAAAATTAACACAGAAAACCCAATACTATTAGTATACGTAGATAATGTCAAGACTGAGAAAGAACTTATAAGATGAATCGGATTCAAAACAGACACAAATATTGTAAATATCTTGGGATAAATTTATCCTATAGTCAGCTCTATGACAAATGAGCTAAAACCACTTCCTGGAGAGAGGACCAGTTCTTAAAACGGTGAAGGGAAAACTGGATCACTGACTGGGAAGTATGACACGTCATACCCTATGTGAAATTCAAATCACAAAGTTTCAAGGATCTAAACCTAAGATCTGAATTTATCAAATTATCAGCAGAAAACAGAAAATACTGCAAGACACCGACATAGGCAAAGACATATTAGATAAGTCCCCAGAGGCACAGTTATTAAAAGCAAAATGAAACAAATTGGATTACACCGAGCTAAGATGCTTCTGTACAGCAAAGGAAACACAAAGAGACAACCCACAGAGTAGAAGATAATTGCAAATGATGCATCTGATAAAGGATTAATATCCAGTATATCTAGGGATATATTAGAAGTTCAAGGAATTCAATCACAAAACAATCCAGCTAAGAAATGAGCAAGGAAAATAAACATGATTTTTGAAAGGAGGAAATATAAATGGCCAATAAACACACAAAAAATGCTCTGGTGGTGTAGCTTCCAGGCAAATGCACATAAAAGCACAATCAGATTTCACCTCATCCAGTTATAATGGCTATCAGCCAAAAATCAAAAACCATTCAGGGGGCCCGGCAGCATGGCCTAGCGCCTAAAGTCCTCGCCTTGAACGCCCCAGGATCCCATATGGGCGCCGGTTCTAATCCCAGCAGCTCCACTTCCCATCCAGCCCCCTGCTTGTGGCCTGGGAAAGCAGTCGAGGACGGCCCCAAAGCCTTGGAACCCTGCACCCATGTGGGAGACCTGGAAGAGGTTCCTGGCTGCTGGCTCCGGATTGGCACAGCACTGGTTGTTGCGCTCACCTGGGGAGTGAAACATCGGACAGAAGATCGTCCTCTCTGTCTCTTCTCCTCTCTGTGTATCTGACTTTGTAATAAAATAAATAAATCTTTTAAACAAAAATCCGTTCAGGGGCCCAGCACAGTAGCCCAGGGGCTAAAGTCCTCACCTTGAACGCCCTGGGATCCCATATGGGCGCCAGTTCTAATCCCGGCAGCTCCACTTCCCATCCAACCCCCTGCTTGTGGCCTGGGAAAGCAGTCGAGGACAGCCCCAAAGCCTTGGGACTATGCACTCATGTGGGAGACCTGGAAGAGGTTCCTGGCTGCTGGCTTTTAATTGGCGCAGCGCCAGCCGTCGCACTCACTTGGGGAGTGAAACATTGGATGGAAGATCTTTCTCTCTGTCTCTCCTCCTCTCTGTATATCTGACTTTCCAATAAAAATAAATAAATCTTTAAAACAAACAAACAAAAAAAAACCATTCAGTACTGGTGAGGACGTGAAGAAAAAGGTAGCCTAATACATTGTTTGTGAGAATGTAAACTTGTACAACTGTTGTGGAATACAGTATGGAGATTCCTCAAAAACCTGAAAATTGATTCACTCTGACTCAGCCACCTCACTCCTGGAAATTTGCCCAAAAGAAAGGAAATCAGTATTTGAAAGAGTTTTATGCCCCCTTGTTTATAGCACCTCAATGCACAGTAGCTAAGATATGGAATCAATCCATGTGTCCATTAACTGATAACTGGATAAAAAGAATGTGGTACATGTATAAGGTAGAATTATACTCAACCATAAAAAGGAATGAAATCCTGTCTCTTGCTACCAAATGGATGTAGCTGGAGACTATTATGCATAGTGAAATAAGCCAAAAAAAACGAAAAGGAAAAACGTTATATGTCTTATTTGTGGTAGTTAATAAGTACAAAAGAGTAATATACATGAATGAAATTGACATCTTGAGATTTGATTTTGAATAGCCCTTGTGTATACTCCTGGGGAACGGTGATCTATTTTCTACTTACTGAATCCTTGATTTAGTGGAGGATTAAGTCTGCATCGAAAATGCAAACTGAAAATATTTTATTCCAAACATTAAAAGAAAAAAGGAAATAGTAGAGACGGAAGTGGAAAATATCATTATGGACTTAAAATTACATGTATGTTATATAAGATTATGTATAATATATATTATAATAAATATAAATTCACATCAATATAACTAATATGTAAACTGTATGAACAATTATATAAATTTATATCTATGGGCCCGGCGGCGTGGCCTAGCGGCTAAAGTCCTCGCCTTGAAGGCCCCGGGATCCCATATGGGCTCCAGTTCTAATCCCGGCAGCTCCACTTCCC
The DNA here is from genome assembly GCF_030435755.1 of Ochotona princeps. Classification (NCBI taxonomy): domain Eukaryota; kingdom Metazoa; phylum Chordata; class Mammalia; order Lagomorpha; family Ochotonidae; genus Ochotona; species Ochotona princeps. The sequence goes on along the minus strand of NC_080833.1, from coordinate 101,725,534 downwards.
ATCCAGCTCCCTGCTTGTGGCCTGGGAAAGCAGTCGAGGACGGCCCAGGGCTTTGGGACCCTGCACCCGCATGGGAGACCCGGAAGAGGTTCATGGTCCCGGCATCGGATCGGCGCGCACCGGCCCGTTGCGGCTCACTTGGGGAGTGAAACATCGGATGGAAGATCTTCCTCTCTGTCTCTCCTCCTCTCTGTATATCCGGCTTTCCAATAATAATAAAATCTTTAAAAAAAAATTTATATCTAATTACATTATAATTAGAAATATACAAAAATTGATTTGTTGTTACATTAATTATAATATAGTAATCAATATAATGTATATATAATAATTGTTTTATATATATATGGCTAGCATTGTGTCATAGCATGCTATATTATCAGCTGTACTGTCAGCATCTCATATGGGTGACAGTTCAAGTCCCATCTCCCCACTTCCAACCCAGTTCCATGCTAATGTGCCTGGGAAAGAAGAGGAGGATTAATAGTCCAATTGTTTGGCTCCATGCACCAGAGCGGAAAACCTGGAAGAAGCCCCTGACTCCTGCCTTCTGTCTTCAGCCTGGCCCAGTCTCAGCTGTTGCTATGATTTGGGGAGTGAACAAGTTGATGGAAGATTCTCTCCCTCTTCTGTAACTTTATCTTTCACATAAATAAATCTAAAAAGTTGTATATATTAAATACACAAAATCTGTTCTCCTTATACAAATAAAAAAATTCTTTTGAGATTTTTTTTAACCAAAATGGGAAAAAGAAATACTAAAATTTATTTGGAACCACAAAAGGAGCCAAAGAGGCAAAACAACCTTGGGCAGGGACCTGTGTGGTGGCATGGTACACCGATCCTCTACCCTGTGGTACCAGCATCCTTTTGGGGAGCAGTTCATGTCCCCACTTTTCCACTTCTGATCCAGCTCCCTGCTTATAACCTGGGAAAACAGTGGAAGATTGCCTATGTCTTTGGGAAACTGTGCCCATGCAGGAGAACCAGGAGAAGCTCTTGACTTCTAGCGTAAATCAGCTCAGTTGTGTTCATTGTGGCCATTCAGGAGGTGAACCAATGGATGGAAGACATTCTTGCTCTATCTATCCCTCTCTCTGTAAATGTGCCTTTCAAATAAAAATTTAAAAAGTAACACTGAGCAAAAACAAAAATCTCAGAAACATCACAATGCAAGTTCTCAAAATTTACTACAAATGTGTATTCATCAAAAAATATGATGCATAAAAATGAACATAAAGATGATGGAATGAAATAGAAAGCACAGAGATAAATCCATGTATTTATTTTCCATTGATTTTCTGAAGGAGATAGCAAGAACAATGGTGCTGAGAAAATTGCTCATCAACCTATAGGATATTTAGATTACACCTTCATACATCTGATATTGATCTCCAAAAACATAAAGAAATCAAACAATTTCATAAAAAGAAAACAATCTCATGAAAAATTGGTCAAGGACCTAAACATACATTTCTTGAAAAGCATATAAATATCAAGCATAAATGTTTTAAAAATTCAAATAATTAAATTACTAAAAAAGTAAGTTAAAACCACATACCACCATTTTTGTTAGAATTACTGTTTCTAACAATAATAAAACATAAGTTAACAAGAGTTGGCAAGGATATGGAGAAAAGGGAATACTTGTATACTATTGGTATAGAGGCAAATTAGTACAACTATTACGAAAAATTGGATGGTGGATCCACAGAGAACTAATAGTAGAATTACCACATGATCCAACAATCCCATTTCTGTGTATCTACCAGAAGATGTGAAATCAATATGCCAAAGAGATGTCTGCAGCTCCCCAAACTTATAACAGCGTTGTTATAACAGCCAACACATGAAGTTAACCTAAGTCTCTGTCGACAGATGCTTGGATGGAGAGAACATAGTTAAGTATGTGCATACATAAAGGAATAAGATGTCTCCTCACAAAAGAATGAACTCCAGTCATTTGCAACAGCATTGGTGAATCTGGAGGACACTGAGTCAAATGAGTCAATCACAGAAAGACAAATTTGTAAAATGTCATCTGTGTAAATCTAAAAAAGGTTGAATTCACAGAAACAGAGTGAAGTGATAAATATGGCAGGTTCAAAGTTGGGAGATTGTGGGAAAAAGGCCCTATAACTTCAATTAGAATAAATATCATATTGCACATCGTTATTACAGTTAATCACACTACATTATAAACTTGGAAATTGCTGACAGTATATTATTTTTAAACATCTATAGTTATTTGAAAGGCAAGGGGGTGGGGGAGAGAGAGAGAGAAATCTTGCAACTGCTAGTTCACTCCCCAAATGGCTATGACAGCTAGGCTTGGCCAGGTGAAGCCAGAAACATGAACTCTGGGCACATTCATCTGTTCTGGCTGCAGCACACAATACGTAGGTCTGAGAGTTGGGAGGGCTTGAACAACGGACCTTTCCTTTTTCATAGTGCAGGAAGCTAGAGGTCCAAAACCAAGGAACTGCAAGGGCTGCTTTCCCCTGAGATCTCCCTGCTCCTCCACTTCAGTGGGCCATTTTTGCAGCTTGCATCTTCACATGGCCTCACTGTGCATTGTGTTTGGCTTCACATCATCTTTCTTGTAAAGACATAAGTCATATAGGAGTAGAGTGTACCTTTGTCATCTCTCGAAAGGCTCCTTGTCTAAACAGTCACATTCTGTGGTGCTGGATTTGACAGGGATATAATTCAGTACGAAATAAGGATTCAATGCTAGGCACAATCCTATCAAATTGTTGTTTCTGAGACTTTGGTAATTACACAGTTCTAACCAACAATCAAGCATTTATTTCTAATGCTCTCCAAATATATCTGAAAGAACTACTGCATAAAGGCAGCCGCAATGCAAGCTTTCCCATTCATACCCATGCTACTTGATCAGTACAATCATGCCTGAGTTTCATGAATTCCATTGTTTTTCATGAGTTGCATATGAGATGCAGAACACTGTAACAGTATTTTTTGGTAGCAAACCAGATTAAACTTTAAATTGCAGGCACTCATTTTTCCTGGAACCTGGACATTGTTTTATTAGCAGTTCTTGCCCTGAACATATCCTCTACCAGCAACGACTTTGAGAGTAGAATATACGGGTTTTCCAAAATAAGGAAATGTGCATGATGCCTAGAGACAGATCCTGAAGTAACCAAGTTTTCAAGTCTGTGAGACAAGGAGGAGCTGATCACACTCCTTTCTAGAAGAACTTCAAGTGAGAGAATCTTGCCTTAGGGTGCAAGAAAGAACATGTTTAGTGCAGCATTTCTGACTGTTGTCCCTAGAGGTACATCCTGTAAAAATGAATTCCTGTTCTAGGTGCTGGTGATCTCATGTGGAAGCCACAGGGATTTACAGTTACCTCTGAGCTCCCATGCTTTGATACAACAAACGATGCTCCCCAGCTCACAGGTGGGTAGATCCTGAGGCCTATTCTTTTTCCCATCATCTGCTTTCCCTTGACAGTGTTAAGATGTTGTTTTTTCCACCTCTGTAAAAAATGTTCTTGGAATTTTGACAGAAATTGCATTGAATATGTAGATTGCTTTGGATAATATGGATGTTTTGAAATTAATTCTTCCAGGAACATAAAAGTTGCCCCATCTTTTGTGTGCCTTTTTCTATTTCTTTCATCAATGCTTTGAAAGTTTCACTGCAGAGATCTTAAATGTCCTTGGTTAAATTTACCCCACAGTATTTAAATTCTCAGAACTAAAAAAAAAATCCTAAAATTCAAATGGAAACTCAAGACAGCAAATAGCCAAAGCAATCTTAAAAAAAAAATATATATATATATATATAGCTGAAGGCATTACTATATTGGAATTCAAGACATAACTATATGGTTATTATGATCAAAACAGCATGGCACAACATAAAAATAGGCACGTAGACCAATGTCAGTGAAACAAAATAGAAATCCCAGAAACAAATCCACACATCTACAACCTACTATTCTTTGAGAAACATGCTGACAATATTCCCTGGACAATCAGCAGTCAGCAGAGCTTTACCTCCAACTGCTCCCTTGACCTCCTTTTGATGAATAGTTTCATTGCTAGACTTATATTTTACAAGTGAAGTTTTGTTCTCAAAAAATTCCTAATCTGTGCCACTTTAATCTTTTTAATTAAAAATAAAAATCCCTCAATTTATTAAGTTTATATAATTCAGCTTTCTATGAATGCAAAAGTTCTTCCCTGAACCCTAGAGGTAACTTATGATAGTGATTGAGCCTGCCTCCCCGCACATCTCCCCCTAAAAAACTCAGTGATGGGAACAGTTGGAAATACAATTTGTGCACTGTTTCATGGTACAACATGTTTGCAGATAAATTAGAGGATAGCTATTACAATAAAAATGCATATAATCTCAGAATTAGTCATTCAACTCTCTCCTGAGAGACAGAGAGAGACAGAAAAAGAGACAGAGAGAGCTCTTCCATCCTCTAGTTCATTCCCCAAATGGCCACAATGGTTAGAATTGGGGGAAAATAAAGCTGGGAACCAGCTGTTTCTTCCAGATCTCCTGTGTGCATCAGGGACAGTTCTTGGACCTTCTTCCACTACCTTCCCAGGCATACTAGCAGGGAGATGAATAAGAAGTGGAATAGACAGAATTTGAACTTGTGCCTAGAAAGTACACTGGACCTGCAAGTGGCGGCTCTGTCCACTACGATGCAGTTATATCCCTAAGGATTTTGATTTTTAAAAAGCTGAAATATGTATGTTTATATCAAGATGCATAAGGCAGTATAAGGGGAAAAGCCCAAGTTGTAGCAGATGTTGGGGAATCAGCATGTGGGCACTTTCAGAAAGATGCACAACTAAGGGCTAAAGACAGTAGGATTCTAAAGTCAGCACAGGACATAGGAAAAGAGAATTCTACTTCGTGTTTTGCGTTTTTCTTTTGAGTTTGAGTTGATTTTTCCCATACGAGTGTACTTCCTTTAATATTGGGGGAAAAACGCCCACATTCTAAATGAGGGATTTCCATATTTGGGGTTTTGACTGCTACTTACAGATCCCTGTTATGTAGATCATAGTGCGTTAGTTTCTCATTGTTCCTGGAAAGTTTCGTCTACCCCCTTTCTTTCAGGTGTCATTCTACTTAATGGAGAAAAATGATCAAGTCATGTCTACATTATGGCAAGACTGGAAAGATAAAGAAAAGCAAGTTTGTTCTGGTAACACACATACCTCTCCAGGCAACACATCAATATACACTGAAGCAAACAGAAGAAAGTTGAAGTGGAAAGCCGGGGATGGAGCTATATGAAACTCTACTCCCTGAGCATGATCCTAACACTGCTAACTGTTGTGTATGTACTTTCTAGATCCTGGGGTCGAGGAAATTGTTTTCTCATACAAAAATTGGATTTCAGTTGCAAAAAAGTAGATACTTAACTACTTGTTACTGAGGAGGATTTACAATATTTATTTGAGAAAGACCAAGAATTACCAGAACTCATTAGATGAAGGCTTTATGAAATACTAATACCATCAGAGACCTACAAAACCTTTTACTGACATGCAGTAAGATAAGTGTGTGTGTTAATCTTCACATCTGGCAAGTGAGAGACTGGTGGTTGTGATACTGCAGAGCCCTCCACACCTCATTCTGAGAGGTACAGGTGTTGACTCGGAGCCACAAAATGTTAAAGTTAGCTATGTCATCCCACAGGACTGGCATCTTCTAAAAACATTGGATGGCAAATGTAAGTAAAAATGAAATGAGTATTTCACCGCATTTTTAGCATAATTAACAGTATTTTCCAATTTCCCTGGAAAAATGGTGGCTCCTTGGACGGGACAATTCTTGCCAAAGAAGACAACAGGACTACTATGAAGCAGCACTAAGATATGTCTCTGCCACTTGCTTGAATTAAATTTTTAAAAATCAAGAATTGACCTTTCCAAGAAGGTACCTGAAGCGCATTAGTGTTCAAAGATGTCTTGAACATCCACACTGACAAGCAAGTGAAAGCAGAGCCTACATACCTTCCCACCGTCCCTGGCCTGTTCCAGTTATGGAAAAACCATCCATGATTTAGTTAAGCCTAGATCTGAATGCGACTGAACCAGTGCGTGCCTCCCGCCATTTCTCTGTTCAAACCACACAAAGATGTTTGCTTCAGTCCGTAAGTGATTCACAGATGGATTGTGTGTCAGTTGTCTGAAAACAAGCTAACATTTTCGCCAACTCTAGAACTTTGAAAGCACATTCCCTTTCTGAAAAACATTTATTATTATTATTTGCTTGAAAGGCAGACAGATAGAGATATCTCCTCTCATCACTGCCCAACCACCCGCCCCGAAATGCCTGCAGTGGCGGGGATTGGGAACTCATTCCTGGTGTTCCATGTAGATTACAGGAATCCAAGGACTTGGGCCCTCAAGGCTGCTTCCCAGGATCTGCATTAGCAGGAAACTGGAGCTGAGCACTGAACCCCAGTACTGTGACAGAGGTTAACTACTAAGCCAAATGTCCACTCTCACTTTTCCCTTTTGTTTATTCTGTGCTCCTTCACACATGACCACAAGCTGGCAGGTTGTGAGGTTCTCCTCAGTCTAGCAAATGAGGTGGACAAGGCCACTGGTAAATATTCATTTGGGGATTGTGCATCTATCTTCATGTTTTCTTAAAAAAAATCAATTATAGGGGCTGGAATTGTGGCACAGTGGGCTAAACAGCCAACTGTGACTCTTGGCATCCTAAGTGAGTATTAGCTGATGTTCTGGATCCTCTACTTCTGATCCAGCTCCCTGCTTTGGGACCAGGGAAAGCCACAGAAGACAATCTGCATACTTGGACCTTTACCATTATGTGGAAGAACCAAGCGGATTTCAACACTCCTAGCTTCAGCATGGACCAGCCACTAGGGGAGTGAATCAGCTGATGGACAATGTCTCTTTTGCTCTTTCTGTCTGTGTGTCTTCCTCTCTTTTGCTCTCTCTGTAATTCTGCCTTTTCAATGAGAAATCTCAAAAAAAAAAAAAAAACAGAATCAGTTAAAGTTAAGAATAATTTTCAAGCCTTCTAAAAATGAGAATTGGACTTTAGACACTTCAAAATTTGCCCAAACTGGTACCCACATGGTTCTATTCTCTTCTGCTCTACAAAGCAAATATTTGTTGAACATTTTCTGGCACAGTGCATATTCCCTTCAACCCCGCCCCAGGTTGTCTCCTGCTTTGGAGAGGGGATTTTGGAGAACACATATAGCTGGAAGATGAGAAAAGATGTGAGAAAGCCTACAGAATACGGGAGTTCAGAACACACTGGGAATGCCAGGAAGAACACTAACTCCATCGGGAGGAAGAACATATTCTCTTGTGGCTTTACATCTTCACAGTATGTTCAGGAAAAACATACTGTTTGGATTACAGAAAGTGGTGTGAAAGCATCCTGTTTGGAGAAAGCAAATGAAAACATGCATATTTTCTCCCTTGACTTGTTTCTTGTTCGTTATGTTTTCATCCAAGTTCCTCCTATCTCATCATGGGCTACCCAGGATGCTGGCTCTAAATAGATTCCTGGGAAAGGGCCTGAAAATGTCGGTGTCATGCCAGGGCGTGAGAGGCAGCGAGGGAAGAGCCGAGGCGGGGAAATCCATACGGGAACAGGCACCAACCACACAGCTGGCTCTGGTTAGCAAAACAACCCTGGCCAAGGGCAGCAAGGCCAAAAGGCCCAATCCTTGATAAGGATCAGACGGTCTGTTGAGATGTTGCATTTGGGAGTCTCCAGTCAACCGTCTGTACCTCAATGCTGTCTTCCAAGTAAGGTTAGTGATCTCCAGAGAAATTCTACTCCCCTCCCTGGTGACATTTTTTTTCCAGTGGGGGCAACCCTCTGGTCACTTGTCACCTTCACTGGACTCTGTGGCTACTGTTCAAGACCTCCCTTTGGTCCTCAGTGACTATCATGGTGTTTGGCTCAGAGTAGCTCTCAGCAAATGTTGCTATATTTTAAATTAAAACAATGCTAGATATCTCAAATTAATGACATACATGCATTTTGAATAAATCCCACTGCTTAGAAAGAGTACTCAGATTTAGAAGTTCCCTTTTGGTATCCTTTCTTTTCTTTTTCCGAGAAAACAGATACAGCAATATATACAGCAAATGTCAGCTGAACTAATTAACAAGTCAGTGAATAAATAAACCTAACCGAACTGAGGGAATTGAGGCAAAGAATGGCAGAGTGAAGGCCACCACCCAAAGGCACTCAAAGAATCCAAGAACAGTGGCCAGAGAGTTTTGGGTGTTACCATAGTAGACCAGCCCGGGTTTAATTGTTTTGAAATGCCTTCCTCAAGTGAAGCTCAGGTGCATGTGACTGGCTGGATGACACATGCATGGACAGAATATTCCCTAGAGGGTTGGAAACACATTCCTGGGGGGATTCCAGAATGGAGCAGGTGGACAAGAGGAGACTTGTATTCCAACCCTGCAGACTTCCGGATCCTCACCAAGGACTACCAGTATGAGCACCAAGGACTACATCCCAACTGCCAAGGAGACCACGGAGAATTGGAGTGCCTCCGGAGGCTAAGTACTCTGAGGTCATCCGCTCCCACTTGAATCTCCCACATGGGATAGAAGAAGTCCAAATTCCTCCTGGCAGAGCCCCGTGTCACCGGAACAACAGCCAGGAGCCCTGAGCGGTCTACAGAAACAGAAGAACAATAAACTCCCTCCGAGACCAGGGAGAGGAGCTTTCTGTGGTCCTTGCTTAGTTCCAGTACTGGATCCCCACCCTCTCTTGCAATGACCATCAGGGTCGCACTGGAGCCCCCCCAAAAACAAAACAAAAAAACAACAAAAAAATTAGAATAGACAGAGAACAGCTAAAAAAGCTTAGAACTAGACAGGAAACGATCAGTGGGGACTCACACATACCTTACTAGGTAGGACACGAAAATAAACTACTCCTAACTAGGGTATGGAGGATTTCTCTGCACACCCCTCCCAACAGTGTTCTATGCCTCAACGGGTGTCACATGCCTTGCTAAAGGTATAAGCCAGTTTAGACTACCCTAAAATCTGCCAAGTTCAGTAAAAATTATGCTTCAACACAATAAACTGCTAAATACTAAAATGAAAATAGACATGAGATAGCTGAATGGTATCCTATAGCCAATTTAAGGTAGATAGAAGCCAGCTGTATACAAACTATAATTGAAATGTTAAGGAAGTAGTCTCAGGATGTGGTTAAGAACTCGCATTGTCTAACATTATCAGTCACTCAATACAATGTTAATTAACCCCATAATGTTGGAAACTGTTGTTGATGTTATGTTGTGACATTTAATTGGTCCGAATGATATTCTGTCAGCTGTGTCTTCAGACCAGAGTTGGTCTCCCCAAGAAACCGTTGAATTGAGCTGGACGATAAGATACTGGACTCTATGCAGGGCGCATGCTTCCACTGAAAGAAGCAAGACTAGATTTGAACTGTAATACTGCAATAAGGTGGAGCAATCCACCATGGGGGGAGGGCATGGGGAGGGGATGGGGAAACATCAGAGCCTATGACACGTTGTTATAAAATGAAATGCATGACTGGACTATAAGATGCTGGACTCTATGCTTGGCATATGCTTGCTAAGAGGGACTCTCAACTGAACTTGAACTATGGTTACGCAACAGGGTGGTGGAACCCACCATGGGGGGAGGGTTTGGGGAAGTGGGGGGAGAATCCCAGTTTCTATGAAATTACAACACAATGTAATTAATGAATAAATTTAATAAAAAAATGAAATGCAATAAAAAATATATGTAAAAAATTTAAAAATTAAAAAATAAAAAAGGAAACACATTCCTAGACATTGGCTCCCTGTGACTACATTTGAGGCCTAAATATTCAGTCCTGAGTTGAGTGCAAATTCCTCTCCTCATAGTTTGTTTGCTTCATATTCATATAGATATACATATAAATTGTGTGTGTGTGTGTGTGTGTGTGTGTGTGTGTATTTGAAAGGGAGGGAGAGACAGGGTTCTGCTGGTTCACTTTCCAAATGTTTGTATAGTCAGGGCCATGCAACACTGAAGCCAGAAACCAGGAACCTCATCCTGTTCTCCTTTATGGTTGGCAAGAAGCCAAGCCCTTGGGCCAAAATCCAAAACCTTCCCAAGTACATTAGCAGGAAACAAGATCAGAAGCACAGCAGCACAGCAGCTGGGATGCTAGTGCTACAAGTGATAGCTTAACCTGTCATGACAGAATGTTGTAATGACGCAGTGCTGGCCCTGGTTGTTAGTTTCCTGGGCATAGCAACTGAGTTATTCACATGCCTTACTACACTGATATCTGGAGCTGTATTCCATCACAAAGGATGAGGGGGAAGGATGAGGGTTACCAATGGTACCCAGCATATTCTCTTAAGGTGCAGTAACTAGAACTTGCATTCATCTTCTGTTGTTCTTTTAACAAATCACCACAACCTGGTGGCTACAAATGACACGTATTTATTACCTTATAGCTCTAGAGGTAATTTGTTCTAAAATCAAAATGTTCACAAGTTTGTATTCCTTCTAGAAAATCTGGAGAAGAATCCATCCTTTCCTTTCCCAGCAGTATTCCTTGGTTCATAGTTACCTTTCTTCTTCCATCTCACTTTCATTATTTTTAATTTTCATTCATTTATTTATTTGAAAGAAATAGTTAAAGAGAGGGGAAGACACAAAAGGGGAGGTCTTTCATATGCAGGTTCACCCCTCAGTGGCTTTAATGGCCAGAGCTGGGCTGGTCTGAAACTAGGAACCAAGACTTCTTCAGGGCCTCCCACCACAGGTGCAGGATCCTATGGACTTGGTCATCCTCCACTGCTTCCGCAGGCTAGCAGGGAGCTGCATCAAAAGTGGAGCAGCTGGGACCCAAACTGGCATCCATTTGAAATGCTGATGCCACACATGGAGGCTTTTCTTGCTATGTCATGGCACTAATCTTCAAGACTTGTTTATTTATTTATTTGAAAGGCAGAGTTACAGAGGGAGAAAGAGAAAGAGAGGAATCTTCCATTTTCCCTCCAGAAGGCCATAGAACCAGAGCTGGGCCAGGCCAAAGCCTGGAAGCAGGAGCTTCATTTAGATTTCCATGTGGGTGGTAGATGCTCAAACAGTTGGACCATCTTCTGCTGGCTTTTCCTAGGTCATTAGTGAGGAGCTGGATTGGAGGAGGAACAGCTGGGGTTTGAACTAGTACCTACATACGATGTTGGAGTTGCAGGCTGTAGGCTTTACTTGTTACACCACAATGCCAGTCCTCAAACCCATATTCTTCCTCCCATCTTCTGTCATACTCTCTGTCCTCCTTGAAAGATGCCAAGGAATTATATCAGACCCACCTGGACAAACGGGGTAATTTTGTCAAATGAAAATCCTAAACTTATTTGTACCTGGAAAGCCGTTTCAACCATGTTTGGGGGATTGGGATGTGTATCTTCAACCCTTGTAATTCTTGTCCACAAAGAGTCTTGAGGACACAGAGATCTAAGTAGTGACTAGCTCGGACTCTCCTTAGTGTTAGTAAGCAGTCTAACCTCATTTGCTTTGCTTCTTTGATTTAATTTTTGTCATGCAAAATGGGGAAAATCATTCAACAAGCACGTTGGCAGCTGTGCAGATTGGATAAAGCAGATACTAGTCCCTGCTTTGTATAAGGCTTCCATAATAGGTGATGGGAAAATATGGTGAAATATAGTAAGCACAGAGGAGTGTTGAGGATTGTGGAGCAGACTGGTGTGTGAAATGGGCAGTGGGGGTTGGGATGGAGAATACAGATTATTTTGATCATCAGGTTCTCATAAGGACTGTAGAGTTTTGCCAAGTTACAGGGAAGAGCCACTGCATTTCAAACAGAAGGATGGCACGCTTTGACATTTTAATGCTCTGCTGAGGAAGAACTGAATGGGTGGAACTGAGCAAGGGTTTACACAGGCAGGTGTGTCAGGACCTTACCCTCTATACTGTTACCTGCCTTTACTCCTTAGTATTTGAATATCCATGCTTTGTTCATGCAGTTATCTCTCCTAAGGGCACCCTGTTCCTCTTTCCAACGGAACATTCTACTCAGAACGCTGTTTAAGAGCTAACTTAATATACATCTTAGGAAGTGAAGGAGAAGCATGGAACTGATTATCTTTTGTCTCCATTTTCAGATGAGAAAATCAGAGTCCAGGATCCTTAGGAAGCCTCTCCAAGATCATGTGAACAGTAAGCAGTGAGTACAGGACTGCCCCTACAGTGTGATTCAAAGGGAACTGAAAAGTGTGCCCTTTTTTTTCACTGTCAGTGAAAAAAAGGCTCTAAGGCTCTGCCTGTGGCACCAGCATTTCACATTGGGTCCCTGCACCCATGTGGGAAGACCCTGAAGAAGCTCCTGGCTCTTGGCTTTGGATAAGTTCAGCTCTGGCTATCATGATCCTTTGGGGAATGAACCAGTGGATGGGAGATATCTCTCTGTGTTTCTCTCCTCCGTTTCTGTAAAATCTACTTTTCAAGTAAAAATAAATCTTAAAAAAAAGAAAGGAAGGAAGGAAGGAAGGAAGGAAGCAAGGAAGAAACCTCCTGCTTCATGTCTTAATACTCCACAGAAAATTAGCACCTGTTAACACATGTGGTGGGGGAGCGGCAAAGGGGTGAAGAATACTGGATTTTCAATTCCACTCGTCTGTGAGGTATCAGATAGGGAAATGGCACACAAGTGCCAAGAACAGGAGGAGATACCTGTGATAACAGTTTACAAGGATAGTATGTGGTACATGTGGTGACACAAACCTTTGTCATCCTTCACTTTTATGACACGCATAAATCATGTACTAAATGATCTCTGAATGAGTGAATGGTATCAATGAATATAATCGCTGACCACGTTTATAGCCTAAGTGGTTCCCCTGCTGTCTTTATCTCTTCCCTTCCCCTCTTATTCTCCCCTCCCCTCTTTTCCCCTCCTCCTCCTGCCTGCCCTTACCCTGCCTTGGGCCCTCTGCTGACACTAGCTCCCAAACTGTTCCTTCCCCAAGATACATGTGATATTAAAAGACTCTATTCCATCTGTATTAAATTCATTAGATAACTTATTTTTTCAGCAAAAAAAACTCTGTCCATAATAGTCATAATTTGGTTCGATTCCTCAAATACTAGCAAACTCAAGACACAATTTCTGATCTTCCACAGATTTAAAATGTGATCATCAGAAAATCCTTTATGTCCTAGAGGGGCCATCATCCATCATGTTAGAAGACAGTTTTAACCTGTCAGCCTGTAGGTGTATTTCCAAAGTACTGGAAGGAGACTGGTTAAAAATGCAACATCTACATGAATAGATATTTAAATGATTAAAGAAGGAACCTTGAGAACCATCTGGTCAACCACTCCCATTTCTCCCCCCCACCTTCAGATATCAAAGCAAGTTCACAAGTAAAGGACTTTCCAGGGTCACTTTGCTAATCATTGCAGAGTTGGGCCTGGGAATAAAATTCAGTTCTTCTTAACAATGCACTCAGGCCTTCTCCTGCTGCCCCCTGCCTCAACCCTCCTAATAATGGAAGTCTACCCTCTATGATACACAACTGATTCTGGACAGAACCTCACAGAGATATGTTGGCAAACAGAGGACCCAGTGATAAATAGGAAGATGATGCACGTACAAGGACTGAACCCCAAAATAAATCATATCTTCACACAGTTTATAGAAACTGCACTTTGAGTAATTTCCATAAAGATTATTTTACCCACCACAGGAATGCTATTCCTTCCCATAGGGAATTGACCAGTCAGAAAGGGAACTGCAATGAAGGAAGAAGAGTAATTTAGATTTATATGTAAGACATTGGTTGGAACTTAAGCAATAACCCACAACTAATCAGAATATTTTATGCATTCTGCATTTTTAGGGGAAAGAACCAACCACAGAAAAACAAGCTTGTGTCACTGAATTTTCAAATGCTTGCAGGATTATCTTAAGCACAAAAAGTATTTTCCAGCTTCTTGCACCATTTATATTTATAGTATCTCACTGCCTTTCCTAATCCCCCTCATGTGAATTCCTTTGTTCATATATAATCAATCTCCCAAGCAAGTATTTGAGCCCATCTTTGATGTGCCAAGCCCTCTGTTAAGTCAGAGGTCAAGATGATCTTGCCTTCAAGAAATTTAATAAAATTCAATCTGTCCCCCAAATTTTAAAGTTACATTTCTAGTCCCGTAGATAGTCACTTCTGCCTATTTCCATTAAATCTTTCAGATCCACTGTGCACCATTTTGCATCTGGGGTTAGGCAGAGGCACTGAGCCTTAAGGATCTAATGTCCCATGTTCCTCTGCTGCAGACTTAGTAAATGGGAGGAAACAGAAGAACAGATCAGAGAATGAGGAGGAGAGCAGGAAGATTTATCCTCCCTCCAACAACACACCTTGTTCCCCACACCTGTGGAAGTGACAGCTCCATTCTGCTCTTGAAGGCTGTACCATGTGGAGCGGGAGCTATGATGCAGTGCCTCAAAGCCACTGCTTGAGAAGCTTCATCCCAAATCAGAGCACAGGTTCCATTCCTGGTTGCTTCTCTTCTGATCCACCTATCTGCAGACACAACGGAAAGAAGCAGATGGTCACCCAACTACTTGGGCTTCTACCATCATACGGTAGACCCACTGGAGTTCTGGGTTTCTAGCTTCAGATTGGTCTAGCCACTAGAGCAGCCATTTGGGGAGTGAACTAATGAACAGATCTCACTTGCACTCAAACTCTGCCTTTCAAATATATAAATAAAATCCCACTCCTCCAACTCTTAGGTGAGCAGCAGTGATGCAAATAATTGTGACTGCCAACAACAAAATAATACAGCACATTTCTCAGAAAACAACCTAAAAGGAATAGGAACTAACAGACTTACTTCCTAAGGAACCCCAGAATAAAACAGATCAAGACTTCAGCCTTTGTGAAAATGTAGTTCATGTTCACAGCCAGCTGAGAAATTTTTTTGTTCTCTTTCATAAACTCACACCTACCATGTAAGGTAACAAGTAGGACCAAGTGTGTTTGATTTAGCATAGCTTCCCTGGGGCACTTTTGAGGAAAGCAGGGTGTGTTTTGTTGTTGGTGGTGGTTTTGTTTGTTCATTTTCTTAAACTTTAACTTGAAAAGTAGAGGGACTCAAGACAGGGAGACAGAGTGGGGTTTTCCATCACTACTTCATTGTCCAATTGTTCCCAAAAGCCAGCGGTGGGCCAAGGAGAAGCCAGGAGTCAGGAACTATGTGCAGCTCTTCCACATAGGTGACAAGGGCTCAAGGACTTGAGCCATCCCCTGCTGCCTCCGAGGGTGTGCACTGCCTTGAAGCTAATCAGGAGAGCCGGATCCTGAACCCCGGCACTCCTGCATGGGATGTAGCATCCTAAGCAATGTCTTACTGTGGTTTTGCTGAATGCCTGCCTCTTGAGGAAAATTTTGAAGTCCCTTTTCAATATCCGTATCTCACGTTCCTTTGCAGACATGCTCTGAACTGTGCATCCTGACCATAGCACCTGCTTCTGCATCTCTAAACGACTTGAATTTGAGACAATCAGAAACCAGTGTCTAAAATCACCAGGGTTACAATGTTCGTTACCCAGCTGTCCTATTTCCTACTCACTGTGCATATTAGGAGAAGAGGCACCTGAAGGTTAAATGGATTACTGAGATTGGTAATGGGGCAATCATCAAAGACTTCTCCAAGTTCATGTGTAAATAGTAATTACTAATTAATCAGATTAAGTGATTGATCTGCTTAAGTGATTAATACAGAAAAAAAGGGAAAAAACAGAGTTGATTGCAATCATCAGTGAATTTTGGTTTATCCAATGGAATCTGAGTAGTTGAAATGGACTTTGGGACAGTGAGCTGAGTGCCCTCAGAAAAATCAAAATATATTCTCATCTTACTTTTAGAAAGATCAAGATCTAATTTTATGTTTCTTTCCATTGATCACAGCTAAGATCCTAGATCCACACCAGACAGGTGTTTCTCTGGGGCTGGTGTTGTGGTGTAGGGTGTAAGCTGTTTGTGATGTCAGCATCCCATATGGGCACTGGTTTGAATCCCAGCTACTCTTTTATCCAGCTCCCTTTTAATGGCCTGGGAAAGCAGCAGAGGCTGGTCCCTGTCACTCGAGCTGGAGAACTGGATGAAGCTCCTGGCTCCTGGTTTTTACCGGCTCATTGTAGCCACTTAGAGTGAAATATTAACTGGGAACTCTTGTCACTCTCTATCTGTAACTCTTTCAAACAAATGCTTTTCAAAAGTTTCTTATAATTTTAAAAATTATTCTGTTGCAGATCCATTCATAATGGAGCGATTCTTTGTCTTTTAGAATGTTGAAACTTAAGTATCAGAGCGTATGGAGAGACGATGTTACATAGGAACAGGAATCTTAGGCACTGTGAAATTCCTGTATTGTCTTCCTGGTACCATATGTGAACCACTCTACAGGTAACAGGGTCATTTTCTGAAGACCAACACATGCCAATTATTTACTGGGAGCCCACTTTGCCTTTAGCTACCCTACTCACCTGTATCCTAACTTTAGAGTATCATCACTGTGGACTAGAAAACAGAGTCCTTAAAGCAATAAGTTGAATTTGGCAATACAAAAACTGTGGCCTCGCCCTTCATTTTAAAGAATAATCTTATTTTGCTAGTCACATCACATTCTCTCTGGATTTTGCTGAATTGCATCTACTAGAAACAGTGATGCTGCCCTTAAAACTCATAAGTAGCCAACCCAAACACAAGCCATGCCTCTGCCTACTGTCCTCATATGATGATGACACTCAAATTAATTTGCCCTCTCCCAAAACATACTAGGGAAAGATGGCATCTTTTAACATTAGCATAGAGATGAGAACGTCAGCTTTGTTTTTCTTTTTTTTTTTTAACTTATTTGCAAGAGGGGGAGGGAAGAGATATCTTCCATCTACTGTTCACTCCTGAAATGACTACAATGGCCAAGGCTGGACTAAGCTAACTTCCTTTGGATCACCCACATGAGTGCCATGGCTCAAGAATTTTGGGCCATTTTCCAACAGCATTAGCAGGTAGCTAAATTGGAAGCTGGGACTTGAACCAGCACCTACATGGGAATCAGGCATTGCCAGCAGCAGCTTTACCTGTTACAACACTGGCACTGAGCATCAGATATGTAGTTGTTCTGATGTTGAAGCCTGCCACAAAAGCTGTGTCTGTAAAAGTGAAACTTTTCCCCACCTGAAGCAGCCCTAGTATAAGCTTCTATAACCTTACAGTGGTGCCATTTAAAAGTAGATCACTGGTTTGAAGGCTGAGGTTCTTCCTACTTCTGCACTTTATTTGTTGTATGATTTTGGTCAAGTTACTTAATATCGATGGACCAATTACATCAGCTCCAAAATGAGGGTAGAACTACTACAGTTCAGTCAATAGTGTCCAGATCATTATGACAGCTTTTCACATACTTAAGTTGGAGGTTTTCTCAGTCAGGGGTACAATCGGCCTCAGCTTCATTTGGGTCCTTCCAGCAGGTCCATCGCAAGATGGCATCACCAGGGGAGCTGTAGTTGTACTCCCATCATTATCAAACAAAAGGTTTGCTTCTGCACTAAAATCTCCCCCTTCAGATTTGAAAGACATACTCAATATAAATGAAAGGTCAGGGGCAAATGGATTGTGTTTTAAGTGAGTTTGGAATACAATTTCCATGTACTCTTAGCAGTCTGCAGAATTCTTTTTTAAGTGGATAAATGTGTAGGGGTGTCTCTCCATTACCTGATCAGCATCTAATACCAGCCTGACACTTGGAATTAAATTAAAGAAACAAAATTGGATACTTTGAGACTTGAGGGCTGATTATACTGCTAGAGCTAAGAGTGGATTTAAACTCTTCGCTTATCCCATTTAAATCTAACTAGGTATAAACTCTGCCTGACTGAGGAACAGAGGTGTGTGTCTGCAGCGGTGGAGGTTCCCCTTGATGTTCCTGGACGAGGAAACCTAATCCTTTCTTCTGACACACATGGTTGCAATAGAAACCCTTCCCCAACTGCCAGTCTGGTTTTAATCTGTTGTTTCTAGCCAAGACAGAATTTGCAGGGAATGTGAAGGGGAGAGTGAAATTACTAGAACTTAGTACAAAATAAAAGTGTTGATGAGAAATCAAACCTTAAACAAGCATTCAAAATTGTAAGTATGAACATGTGTGTAGGCATACTAGTGCATGCTGTAACTATGGAGCTATAAAAGTTTTCATTTTAAGCATATTTAAAGACTGCTTTTGATATGACATTATAATCTCATTTCACTAAAGTTCTGAATCCCTGCAACAGTGAAACACTGACATTAAATGTAATGGTGCTTCATGTATTTATTTATTTTATTTCATTTCAAAGGGAGGAGAGGAGGGGAGAGAGAGAGAGAATGACTATCTTTGTATTTCTTCCATCCATGGATTCATTTCCCCAAATGTCTACAAAAGCATGGGACAGACCAAATAGCAGTGTTGCATTTGAAGACTAGTACTGGAAAACTTGAAAAGAGTATTACAGATTTTTTAAAAATTCATCTATCTTTATTGCAAAGTCAGATATACAAAGAGGAAGATAGACAGAGAGGAAGATCTTCCATTCAATGAGTCACTCCCCAAGTGACCACAATGGCCAGAGCTGTGCTGATCCAAAGCCAGGAGCCAGGATCCTCTTTCAGGTCTCCCACGTAGGTGAAGGGTCCCAAGGTTTTGGGCCGTCCTCGACTGCTTTCCCAGGCCACAAGCAGGGAGCTGGATGGGAAGTGTGGCCACCAGGATTAGAACCAGCATCTATATGGGATGCCGGTGCATTCAAGGTGAGGATCTTCGCCACCAGGCCACTGTGCTGGGCCCTAGATTTTTTTAAAATATAGACTGAATAACACAGTAGGTCCTTGAAGACTTACTTTTACTAAAAAATAAAACAAACAAACAAACAAACAAAAAACAAAAAAACCCTTATTGAAGTAAGCTGACTAGCTAAATATTATTCCTCTTGGAAGATGGTGAGCTTTTGGATCACACCATTCTCAACACCAGAATACCATTCTAAAGATGTAACTACACAGAACTGCTCATGTTTTATAGGGCCCATGTCTTTTCTGCCACCAATTTTCCTTTAGGTTGTTGGAAGCAATCAATCTCTGGCAATCAGCTACATAATTTGTTAAAATAGTACTTGTATTTAAAATACATGACTTATTTTCATAAGGCACTGCTCTAGGTCTGTGAGAATTATATAGTTTTGTTTGTCTTTTACTATATGAAAACACAATTTATTAACCTACTTATGTGCTAATGAACATTTGGATTATTCACATACTGGGGTTTATCTGAATAAAATATGATATGAGTATTTTGATGCAAATTTTTTTCTTGATTTTTGCTTATCATTGTAATTTATTTATTAGGGTGTGAAGGGTCCAGGGCTAGAAAAAAGTGGGTAAGACCATTGTTTTCACATTCTCTTTTTTCCTTACTATATTTGGGAGGAGGGGAGAGACAAGGGGAAAAGCCACACCCAGACTCCCAACCATTCCAGGGTCCCTGATGTAGAGCATGCTCCAAGGGTACTGTTAAAGTGGTTTTGATAGTTCAACAGTTCTGGATTGCTGCTTATCACGCCACTCCAATTACGATGAAATCTCTCCAGAATTCACTGGATGACATAGTCCACTTTAGAGTCTCCATTTGCCCAGATATTCACTGCCAACTCTTGGCTGGGGTAGTTGATTGATTTGTTCTGTCCTCTGTTACGGTACCAGGTGTCCTCTGCAGGTTTCAAAGTACTGCCATATCCTCCATGTACATCTGGATATGCTGTCCACTGCTCTAAGCCACTGAGATTGCCCAGCTCTGACACATGCACTCTATAGTCAGACCATGGAGCCTGCGATTCTCTCTGTGGTTGGAGCTCTGAGTCCAGTGGTTCAATTGGGGAGATTCCCAAAGTACCCTCATCTGCAGTGATCCCAGACCTGATTCTTATGTGTGCTTGGCAATACAGAGTCCAGCACAGTCAATACCTAAATCAGCTGATGCACACACTGATAGTTGCAATTGCTGGGTCAGTTCTGTCTCCAGTCCTGTCGTCTACACAAACTAATGGGTGTTGCAGTCCAGCCCAATCCTTTCCACTACCTACTAGGCCCTCATGCAAACCAGTGGGAGCTGTAGTGTAGTTGGAGTGACCCGCAGTAACCCCCAGGCCTGCCCTAGTTTCTATAATTGCCAGCATGAACAGCAGACTGATCCAGTCTGTCCCACATTTCATTCCACTCTTGGACATTTTATTGGGCATTATGGCCTAGTTCAACCCAACCAGCCTCACTCTCCAGCCCACACATGCACTGGTGGGTGCCACTCTCTGTCTAGTCATGCTTGTCCCAGTCCTGGTTTTCACACTCACCAGTGGCAGTGGCAACCCAAGAAGGAGGTGCCCACTTTTTCCCTACTGGGCCCACTCCCACTCCCAGATCTTATACTCTCTAGGTGGTATTGCAGTTTAGCTTGACAGAGTTTTCACCCCCATGCCAGCATTTGCCAGCTGATGCTGCGGCAAGGCCCAACCAGCCCATAACCACTCTGGCTTATGCATGTACCAGTAGGTACAGTTCACCCAGCCTGGCTCTCCCTGATCCAGATTACATGCAGGCTAACAGATGTTGTAGCCCTGCCCAGTGTGGTCTGTCCCCAGTCTCAGCTTTCATGTTCACCAGTCCGAGTAACGGCCCAGCAGGGGATCCCATGCAGCCCCCCTACTGGGTTCGCCTACTCTCCCCTGCTATCATGTGCCAGTTAGGCGCTGCAGCCCAATCTGGCATGGCCTGCCTCACCTTGGCACTTGCCAGTGGGTGGTGCTATAGTCTGGCCTGGTCTCGCCCACCCCCCAGTTCCAGCTTGCTCTGGTAGAGACTACAGACTATCCAGCCCAGTCAGCCCCCAGTTCTGGCCCTCATGTGAACTGGCTGGTATTACTGCCTGACCTGGCATGACTCACATACCATTCTGGCTCTTTGGTTTACCATCAGGTGAAACAAACTGGTCCAGCCTGGCTCGCCCCCTTACTGCGCCAAAGGTAAGCCTGTGGAGACCATAACCTGGCCTGGTCTGGGCTGCTCGTTTTCTTGGTTCTTGCGCTTACCTGTAGGGACTGTGTCCTGATAGAGGAGTTCCCCAAGATCCTCCATCAGAACCTCTCCCAATGCTAACTCTCATGCATACCAGTGAGTCCATGGGTCAGCCCTACTTAGTCCAAGCATGAACAGTAGCCTTTCCTGTCTGGCTCTCACGCATTCCAGTTCTCTTGGGTGTTACAGCCCAGGCAAGCCTAGTCCACACCCAGACACAACTCAGGTATAGCTCAGTAGGGACAACAACCTAGCTCAGCCCGTCCTACACCCACCCTGGTTCTCCCAAGCACCAGTGGGTACTGGAGTCTAGCCCAGTCTGGCACACCCCAGACTCAGTCCATACCATGCCAAGGGGCACTGCAGCCATGACCAAACCAGACACAGTCCCCACTCCAGCCCCTGTCAATGACAACCACAGCTCAGCCTGGGTGTCCCCTTAGCTCGTCAACCAGGCCTGCTCCCAGCCACAGATCTCACACGTGCCAGTGGTTGGTCTGACCCAGCTTGACATAGTCCCTCACCTGTTTTGGCCTTTGCCTTTGGATGCTGCAGCCTGGCCTGACCCGACTGCATGTGCTGCAACCTGGTGCTTCTCAGTCTGCTCCCATCCCTGGCTCATGCAAACTGATAAATGTGACAGCCTTGCCTGTCATGACCTGCATTCCAGCCTGGTTTCTGCACTTGCCAGTGGGCTACGGTTCACTCAGCCCTGCCCTGTCCACTCTCTTTCAAAACCAACTCTCCTACTTGCTAATAGATGAGGCTACCCTACCCAGCATGCACAACACCCAGGCCTGGACCACATGCTCACCAGCAAGAGCTATGACCCATTAGGGGAGTTTTCCAAGTTCCCCTGCTTGAGCCACTCCCAGACCCAGATCTCACACATGCTAGTGGGTGCTAGGTTCTTACCCAGCATGACCTGCCCCATCCATCCCAGCTTTTGTATGAGCAGGTGGATGTTGTGGCCCAGCTTATTACACACAGCTTTGGGGTGCTCATGTGGGTGCTGCATCCTAGACCTGTCCTGCTTGTTCCCAGGCCCAGTGCCCATGTCAGTGAGCTCCATGATCATGCCTAGCTCTACTCATCACCATCCCAACTCTTAAACTAACCAGTTGGACTTGTAATTCCACAGGGTTCATCCCACAAAACCCCACAGAATCTACCCCCGGACCCGATTCTCTTGTGTGCTGGTTGGTGTCATGGTCAGGCCTAATGTGACCTGTCCTCTGATCACTTACTGTCATGTACTGGGATCTAGCCCTGCCAGACAGAACCCCAGTCACAGCTTGCGTGTGGGCTGGCATGTGATGGTCAGCAATGTTCCATGCTAACAAGCCCAGTTCAGGTCTCCCATGTAGGTGGGGGCATCGGTCTGAACTACAAAAATCTTCCGGTCTCTCCCGTCCAAACCACCAGGTCTCAGTCCAGTTGCTTATCTGCAAGTACAGTAGCCTTGTCTCTGGGAGTCCTCAGGAATCATTCCTCACCTGCAAGATACTCCCAGGATGGTCCTCCCTACACCATATCCCCTTGCTCCTTTCCCTAGTCAATCCACAATCCTTGTGCCTAGTCCAGCCTTCAGAATCTCAGTCATTGGTTTGCTGGTCTGGTGCTCTGCAGCCCACCAGGGTCCCAAGCTCCTGTCATATGTGCTGGCCTGGTGCCTTACTCCTCTACAGACCTAAATCCATGCCCAGTGAAGTTTCCAGGCCTGATTCACCAGAACACCAGAGCAGCGTGCTGACCTGGGGCTCTCCCCTCCACTCTCCTTACCTTGCCTAGGACCATGCACATAGGAAATTCCCAGGTTTGCTCCACCTGAATAGAGGTGAGCTCCCAGGTCCCTACATGCCCACTGGTGTCACGCTCCTAGCCTTCTCCCCACCCAAGCCTGCATCCTTAGGGTAGTCGCCACCTTCCCCAGGCACGCCGGGAACACGGTGGCGGTTGCAGCCTTCCCCCAAGCATGCATCATATAGTTCTTGTCCAAGCACCACCCTGAGTGCCACCCAAGAGTGACCAATTCACTGCTGCAGTTTGAAGCACATTTTATCACTTTAATAAAATCTTAACATTTGTAAATAATTTGCTTTAAAAACATGAGGATACTGGGGCTGGTGTGGTGGCAGACAGGCTAATCCTCTGCACTGTGACACTGGCATCCCATATGGGTACTGGTTTGTGTCCTGACTGCTCCACTTCCCATCCAGTTCCTTGCTTATGGTCTGGGAAAGCTGTGGAGGATGGCTCAAGTCCTTGGGACCCTGCGCCTGTGTGAGAGACCTGGACGAAGCTCCCAGCTTTGGATCAGCTCAGTTTTAGCTGTTACAGCCATTTGAAGAGTGCATCAGCAGACATAAGACCTTTTGTCTCTATCTCTCCTACTTTCACCATGCTAATCTGCCTTTCAAATAAAATAATAATAATAATCTAAAAAAAGGCAGGCTACTAATACAATTTGTGTTTTGATATACTTTCTTTAGTGGATATATCTCATGGAAACTTCTTCCCCTAAAATACTACTAGTGGATTATGTTCCAGCAGATCAGAGGAGAAATTACTGCTTGAGGAAAAACGGTGCATCCTCTGACAGCTCATGGTGCTGTTTTACTGCTAGGTTTAACCTTGTTAATTCCTAGGATCATACAGTCTAATTACCTTTAAGGGGAAAAAAAGCTGTGTCTATGAGTACCAAATACTTAAGGCATTTATAAGACCTCATTTTTACAATGATAGCATATATCACTTCCTGGGGCACCGTCTGGAATTCAGTGCCAATACATTTTCTGGGTTCTCCTGCGTCTCTTGGCAGATGGTTTATTCCACAAACTGTATCTAGCGGTCCTGAACATTCCCTTGGTTCCAGTCAGCACGCTCTGCAGTTCCAATCTCTCTCCTCAGGCCCATGGATTTATCTAACATGCTTCACATTTGCAAGCACCACAAGAACTCCAAATATTAATGTATAAAATCAAACCAATCTGTTTTACAGCAGCATAAAATTTTATTTCCTTCAGTGCTCTTCCCTGCATCCGTAGAATTCCTTACCTATCGCTTCTAAATCATACCAGCTCTGCTTGAGTTTCACCAGTACTTTGTACATTTGTATGACTTACTAACTAGCAGGGTTTCAACTTAAGTTTTACCTTAACCCAGCTAGACCTCAGCTTCTTATTCCAGCAGGTATCCCTTGCACAACTTACTCCCTACCTTGTAACTTTCAATAGTAACTCAATGGATGAATAAGACAAAACACATCAACGGCTTCTGAGGAACCTCTTGCAAGATCTGTAGGAGTTTTAACAGAAGCCGAACGCTACGAACCCCTCTCACAATTCAATCCGGAACACAACACGGTTTCTTTCACCAAGCATCCTTCCCTGGGTCGCGCTGAGGACCCAGGTGACCCCCTCACCCTTCCTCGCCTCCCCGCCCCCAACTAGGTGCTGGCTTCTACAGCATCTCAAACAACGTGTTGCGTGGGGGCCACGTACAGCCCCCTTTCCTGGGTATCTTCAGCACCTGGAAAGGTGTCACAGTTTGCACACTGAATTTAGGAGGCTGTGTCTCCAAAGATCCAAGCCCTCCATGAGAACAGGGAGGTTCTCCTCCTAGTGAAAGCTGCCTCTCTTTGGCTAGGATTAGTCAAACAACTTAACTTTTTACCCTAAAGCCCTGCTGGGCGTATTCCCTCAAGGCAGGGCTAGGCCTTCAGGGAAAGCAAGCTCCTCCCCGTGCTTGACCCCGCCCGCCTGGCTCCGCCCCTTGCCTGACCCCGCCTACCCGGCCGCCACGCCCCCCGAGGCAGCGGGACCGGCCGGCGCACGGACATGCGCAGCAAAGAGCCGCGGGGTGAGGGGGGGTCGGCTCGCCGAGCACACGTCATTCGCAAAAGTCAGCTCCGCCCTTCTCAAGATGGCGCTGCGTTCAATGCGGAAGGCCCGCGGGTGCGGGAGCTTCATCCGGGCACTTCATACAGGACCCGACGCTGCTTGTGTTCCCCAGGTAACCGCTGCTTTCCCACCGCGCGAGGTCCTTCTCACCTCCTTCTCTCCCTTCACTTATTCCTCTCTTCTTGCTTCCTCGGAAGCGACAGAGCCCTTTCTCTCCTCAGAGCATGTCGCCGGTGACTGCCCTCTGAAGTGATGCGTTGCAGGCTGCGTGATGACGTAACGCTGGTGGCGTGCGACGCCGCCGCTGTTGCCGAGCAACACTGGAAGCCAGCTTAGGTTGGTGTGACGAGGCAGAGGGACTGCAGCCCCTCTCCCATTATTTATACCTTTCTTTTCCCGCACAGCGGACCAGTGGACAAATTAAATGTTTGTTGAGCTGTTTAGGCCGAGGCCGCCGCTGCCAGCCTCTCTCTGGCCATGTGGTTATTAGGCCTCTGTCCACTCTGATTCCTGCTGTTGTAGTTCTAGCTCACCTTGAAGAATGGCGACCACACTGAACTTGACCAGTGTTCGGAGCACGGCCCGTCGCTTTCTGGTGCTTGGTCCTCATGGCCACAGATGGTGGACAGGTAGTGGCTATCGCCTTTTCCTCATTCTGACGTCCATTCCCTGTCTCCGAGAGTGTTCCAGGGTTAAGAGGGCACACTCTTCCACAGCGATACTTTCCGGGAACTAGAACGTGAGGTCCTGTGATTCCTGTGTCATTTCTGGGAAGGCTTGCATCCTTCCTTATCCCAGTGCGTGGGTTTAAGGGTGTCCCCGTGTAGCAGGTGTACCGGAAGGAAGTAGAGTGGAAGTTAGAAAGCTAGAATCCAGGGCTATTCTTGCTAAGACCTAATTGTGTGACGTGAAAACTCAGTCTATCTGGACCTTCAAGCTTTGGAAAATCTATTTCTATGATTATGAAGCCTGAGTATGATGGTACTATAATTAGGGAAGTCAAGATATAAGTTCAACTTAGTTTTCTGATTATCTTGTGAATTACTATTCTGGACTTCCTGTCTCCCTCGTTGTTGGTGTGCACCTCACATGTACAGAAAATTCTTTGTTAAGATACAATTTTTCAATAGTTATTCTCAATTTCAGGCAACGGTGTTAACAAAGAGTTGATTTTTAAATTAGGTAAATCCACCAAATACTTCTGTCCTTGAAGTTTGAGGATTTGGTTGTGCGTTGCTGGAATTAATTGATTGTTTCTAGCAAATAGCATATTAAAATTTAGGATGGGGCCCAGCGTGATAGCATAGCGGTTAAAGTCCTGGCCTCGCATGCGCCAGGATCCTATATGGGCGCCGGTTATAATCCCAGCAGTCCCTCCTCCCATCCAGCTCCCTGCTTGTGGCCTGGGAAAGCTGTCGTGGATGGCCTAAAGCCTTGAGGCTCTGTACCCATGTGGGAGACCCAGAAGAGGTTCTTGTCTTTGGATTGGCTCAGCTCCAGCTGTTGTGGCCACTTGGGGAGTGACTCAACAGATGGAAGATCTTCCTCTCTGTCTCTCCTCCTCTCTGTATATCTGACTTTCCAATAACAATAAATACAAATCTTTAAAAAAAAAACTTGGGATGATAAAGGATTAAAAATGAAACAAAAAAAAAAAAATAAGTAAAACCCACTAATGATTGCCTGGGAACATTTAGAACAATAATTCATTAAAAATGCCAAAGGAATAAATTCTTAACCTTCTACTATTTTTTTTTAGTGGTATTTATGGATGGGATTACTCTTAACATTAATCAGCTGTCAATCTGGGTTCTTTCAAGGTGTAGAGTTTCCAGCAAAGTTTAATATTCTCAGACCTTTAGGTTTGAGTATGACAAGAAAGAAAATGTGAAAGTGTGTGTTCAGTATAAGTCTACATGTAATTTCAGTCATTGAAAATACGGCTTGGGGCAGGTGTCTGTCTTCACTGTGAAGATCTCCTGCATTGCACATGGCGGGGCTGTGTTAGAGTCCTGCTTTTAATGCTGGTTCCAGTCTCTTCCCCATGTGCCCCCTGGAAGCAGCAGGTGACAGCTGGGGAGGTTGAGTCCCTGGCCATCCGGGGCTACCTGGACTGAATTCCAGGCTTTGGTCCACCCTGGCATGCCCGTGCAGGCCTTGGGAGAGTGAACCAGCAGGCAAGAGCACACTCTCTTTTCTCTCAAATACATCTTGTGAAAGTCTTCCAAAAATACAATTTGAATGATCGCGTTGTAAAACACTAATTGAGAAAAGATTTTTTAAAAATTGTATTCACAGTATGTTTAGAACATTGTTTATATGGAGATATTTATATATAAATATATGTATGGGAAAAGATAGAAAAAAAAACTTGCTTTGATTTGTTTTTTTAGTTTTTTTTTTTTTTTTTTTTTTTTTTTTTGCTGTAGTCTTCCTAAATAGTGGATTAAAAGTGATTTAAGTTTACTTTAAGCTTTCTCTATTTTTCACATATTCTATATTGGAGTTATATCGTTTTCATAACCAGAAAGCTTTGAAAACATAAATCTCTAAACAAATCTGTAGTCATTAATACTGTTTCTGGTATTTTAAGTTTCTGAAAGAGATACTTGTCCCACACTGCTGTTATTAAAATGGGCTCAGAAAAGGATTACTAAAAATTTATGGCCCCTTTTCCTGCGTGGATCTTCTTTTACTCTTGAAAAGCTTTCTTTGAAGTTGAGGGATTTTGTGAACAGATGCAGAAATATGTGAAGGAAGAATTGGATTCTTAAGCCAGATGCATTAGACATTTTTATGACATCTCATAACCTTTGTAGAAAACAAAAAAAAATTATTTTTCAAGAGCATGGTATAGTGGAAAGAAGTGTATATTTATCATGTAAGTGATATCGCAAACCCAAGAAATGGCCGAGTTGCTTGTTAAGAGTGTTGGCATTGCAGACCTCTTCCCTGAGCTGGGCAGCAGGAGGAGATGAGCCACAACAGGGCTGTGTTAAGGAAATGTGATCAATTAAGTATTGTGAGTCCTGTTTTTTCCCCTAATACTTTTGGGATTGAAAAAAAAATCAAGGGTAAAAATGTTGGCATTGCCATAGGTGTAGACTTTCACCTTTCTAGGGTAGAGTTATATTCAAATTCAAAATAAAATGTGGTGGGGGGAATACAGGAATAACAGCCTATCACACCGTATTCATTATGGGATACCGACAATTTATATGAAAATGGTTTATTTTGCCAGGTGTTGCTTGACAGAAAACCGTTGAAAAGTGACAAGAGGAATGACCGAACATCTGATGTTATGTTTAAATGCTGATGGCGTTAGATCAATTTCAGGCTGTCATCATTAGCCAAACCTGGAGTCATGATTGTGTAATGCAGAGTGAAATATCATGGTAAATTTTTATAGGCATATTTATGTCATTCAATTAAAACAGAAAATGTCTGCATTTTATTGCAGTTTCACAAAATGCTTCATCCTTAGCCATGCCCAGCCTAGGTCTAACTGAAACTAACACACTGTCCCTGCTGTCCACCATGATTCAGTCCAGTTACTAGATGACAGACTTACACCTGCAAAAGATGGGCATCGCATGAAGTGATCTTGTATTCTTACAGCAAGATATTCTTTAAGAAAAAAAATTTCAAAATAATTTTTGTTCACAAAGTTGCAAAATTTCTGTATACCACTTACTGATCTGGAATCGTCACAGTCATTAAAGCCAAGCGATTGGATACTGATACAATGCCATGAATGTAATTAGCTACAGATCTATTTTATACTTGCCCAGTTTTGTGTCTAGTCCTTTCCTTGCTTCACAATCAAATCCATTCACTTGTCATGTCTGTTTCAATCTGTGACATTTCTTTGTCATCCAGGATCCTGGTCATTTTGAACTACTCCCATCAGCTGTTTTGCATGTCTGTCAATTTGATTTTGTCTGACTTTTTCATGGTTCGTTAGATTGTGGGTGTGGGCAAGAGAGCCACAGAAGAGATGTTCCTAACAGGGCTTAAAGGAACAATTATTAGTGCCTATTTGAGCTTTAGTTAAGTAATTTCCCCACTCAGTTTATTAGTGATGAAAATAAAATGGTAGAATTTACTGAAAGCATTTCATCCTATATATTACAGTTAGCATTTGTTATTGTACATGTCTGTGTCCTTAATGACATTGAATTGGGGTACAACTTCCATAATTCTCCACTTTTCTATGGCATATTCTAGAGTACTTAAAAAGTACACGCTGAGGAGTGGCAGGGTTGGCATGATGGCTCAATGGCTAACTCTTCACTTTGCACATGTGCTGAGATCCCATATGGGCACTGGTTTGTGTCCTGGCTGTTCCACTTCCCATCCAGCTCTCTGCTTGTGGCCTGGGAAAGCAGACTAGGATGGCCCAAAGCCTTGGGATCCTGCACCCCCATGGGAGACCTGGAAGAAGTTCCTGGCTGCTAGCTTCAGATCAGCTCAGTTCCAGCTGTTGTGGCCACTTGGGGAGTGAACCAGCGCATGGAGATATTTCTCTGTCCTGTTTTCTCTCTATAAATCTGATCTGCTTTTGCAATAGAAATAAATAAATCTTTTTAAAAAGTTCATAGAAAATAGAATCAAAGAAATTTGTTTTTTTGCAGAAAAGTTTGAAATCCATGCATTGGTTTTTTTCAACCTATGTATTTGCTTCTTTAAAAAAAGATTTATTTATTTTGAAACTCAGAGTTACAGGGAAAGAGGGGGCAAGATAGAGATATGTTCCGTACTCTTCAGATGGCCACAATGGCCAGGGCTGGACCAGGTCGACACCTCGAGCCTGGAGCTTCATCTGGATCTCTCAGTGGGTGGCAGAGACCCAAACTCCTGAATGATCTTCTGCTGTTTTCTTAGGCCACCAGCAGGAAGCTGGAACAAACATGGAGCTGCCACACAGCTGGCCACACAGGATGTGGGTTGCTGGCCACACAGGATGCTGGCACTACAAGTGGCAGTTTCACATGCCATGCCATCATACGCTGCTGTGTAAGATGCGTATCTTCCATGAACTTTTTAAAGACCCCCTCATATTGAGGTCATCAGCTTTGAAAGTGTCTGGAGCTGCTATGGTCATCCAGGAATTCTGTTGTTCAATGACGATTTCATTTTTGATCGTACTATGTCACTTCTCTGTGCTATTTGAAGGGTAATGCAGGGATACCTAGGAGATATGGCATGGTTTAACCACCGTGATGAAGCAAGCACAATAAAGGAAGTCAAACAAATTGTTTGGTTTTCCACTACATGTAGAAGTTACATGTGTACTGCATTATAATCTGTTAAATATGCAATAGCATTTTATCTAAAAATATAAGAAACTACATTCCTTAATTTAAAAGTACTTTATTGAGGGGGTGAGCCTTTGACCTACTCATTAAAACATCTGTGTCTCGTGTAAGAGTGCCTGGGTTTGATAATTGGCTCTATTCTGGACTCCATCTTCCTGCTACTGTAGACCCTGGGAAGAAGCAGTTGATTGCCCAAGGAACTGAGAGCCTGAAACCCAGATGAGATTAGTTCCTGGCTCCTGGCTCCTGGCTTTGCTCCAGCCCAGTACTGATCATTGCAGGCATTTGAGGAATGAACCAGATGGCAGCTCTCTGCCTCCTTCTTTGCTGCCTCTCAAATTAAAGATATTACTTTTAAAATGTACTTTATTGCTTAAAAAAATGCCACCAATCATCCGAGCCTGCAATGGATCATCTTTTTGCTGCTGAAGGATCTCACCTTGCTGCTGTGGCCGTTCACTGGTCAGGACAGTGGTTCGTGAAGGCTGAGGTGGCTTTGGCAGCGTCTCAAGGAGGACAGTGCAGCTTGTGTATTGACAGGATCTCCGTGTCATGGAAAGAGTTCTCTGCAGTTTGACAATGTTTTACCCAAAAAATTGGAATCAGCCCTCCCAAATCCTGCCATTGGTTCACCTAAGATTGTGGAGAATTTTAAATTCCTTGTCATGATTTCGGGATGCTCAAAGCATCTTCCCTTGGCAGGGGAGAGATTCCATCTCAAGAAACCACTTTGTTTGCTCATCCCTGAGAAACAGCTCCTCATCTGTTAAGATTTTTATCGTGAGATCGCAGCAATTTAGCCACGTCTTCAGGCTCCGTTTCCAATTTTAGTTCCCTTGCTAGTTCCACTACATTTGCAGTTACTTCCTCCACTCAAGTCTTAAGCCTCTCAAAGTCATCTAAGGGTTGGAACCAGTCCTTCTAGACTCTTGCTAATGTTTTTACCTTCTCTCTTGAACTGTAAGTATTCTTAATGATGAGTCTCTTTCTAAAAGTCTTAAGTTTATCCAGATTCAACAGAAGAATCACTATGGCAGTTGTACCCTTAGAAATGTATTTCTTATATAATAAAATTCAAATCTCAAAATTACTTCTTGATCCTGGGGCCATAGAATTAATGCTGTATTAGAAAGTGTGACAACAGTAATCTCATGGCACATCCCTATAAGATCTCGGGGATGAGCAGGTGCATGGTCCACGAGCAGTAATATTTTGTAACTTTTTTTTTCTGAGCAGCAGGTCTCAACAGTGTATACTTAAAATATATAGTAAACCATTATGGAGACAGATTTGCTGTCATCCAGGCTTTGTTGTTCCATTTATAGAGCACAGAGCAGATTTAGTATAATTCCTCAGGACCCTAAGATTTTTTTTTTTTGAATGGCAAATGAGCATTGGCCTCAACCTGAAGCCACCAGCTGCATTAGCTCCTGACAAGAGAACATGCCCTTTGAAGTTGTGAAACTAGGCATTGGCTTCTCGCTTGCTCTCAAAGTCCCGAATAACATCTTCTTCCAGTAGAATACCTGTTTCTTCTTCTTTGGAAATCTGTTGTTTAATTCTGGATAATTTATTGCAGTTTTTGCATCAGCACTGGCTGCTTAGTTTATACTTTCATGTTACAGAGATGACATCTTGCCTCCTCTCTGCTCTCATTTCTCCTGCCCTCCTCTCGTTTCCCCTCCCCTCCCATTCGCTCTCTTCTTCTTTCCCCCTCTCTTTTTGAAATGATTTATTTTTTATTTGTTTGAAAGGTAAAGTTGCAGAAAGAGAGAGAGAGACAGATCTTCCATTGACTGCACTGGTTCAATCCCCAAATGACTGTAGTAGCCGGGTCTGGGGCAGATCAAAGCCGGAAAGTCAGGAGCTTCTTCCTGTTCTCCCCTTATCAGTAAGTTGGATTGCAAGTGGAGCAGTCAGTTCCTGTGTGGGATATCAGACCATTATCAGGACGTTGGACTGCAACTGGAACAGCTAGTGTTTGTGTGGGATAACTCTGCAGGCTACAGTTTAATGTGCTATTACTATAGCACTGCCCCCTGGCTTCTTTCTCAGACCCTCATGAGCCAGCCTCTGCTGGCTTCATACTTTTTTTCTGTGGCTTCCTCAC
Source organism: Ochotona princeps (assembly GCF_030435755.1). NCBI lineage: Eukaryota > Metazoa > Chordata > Mammalia > Lagomorpha > Ochotonidae > Ochotona > Ochotona princeps. The sequence continues at coordinate 101,693,023 of NC_080833.1, read as the reverse complement.
CTTTCTCAGCCTTAAGAGAATTGAACAATTAGGGACTTACTCTGGATTAGTCTTTGTCTTAAGAAATTCTGAGACTGATTTGGTCTTCTGTCCAGACCACTGAGAGTGTCTCCACATCAGCAATAAAACTGTTTCATTTCCTTAGTATCTGTATATTCATTGGAGTTACACTTTTATTTTATGAAGAACTTTTCCTTTGCTAACTGGAACCAGAAGTCTAGCTTTCAATATATCTTGACATTTGACATGCATTGCTTGTTAACCTTATTCATTTGTAGTTTTAATTTAAGATGAGGGGCATACAACCATTCTTTCATTGAAAACCCTTCCATGCTGTTGTGGGGTTGTCTGCTGGCCTCGTGTCAATATTGTTGTGCTCAGGGAGTAGGACGTCCCTCTAAAGCAGAGAGAGGGGAATGCTTGCTCTTGGAACTATCAGAATACACACAGCATTTGTCAGGTGAGGTCATCATACTCCACAGACACAGTTCACAGCACTCCACAATAATTACAGTAGTAACATCAAAAAGCACTGACCTGGGCCAGCTTAGCACAGTATGCTAAGACTGCACCGGGGTGTCAGTTCACGTCCTGGCTGCTGCTCTTCTCATTCAGCTCCCTGCTAATGACCCAGGGAAGCAGCAGAGGATGACCCAAGTGCTTGGCACCCTGCATCCATGTGAGAGACCTGAAAGAAGATCCTGCCTCTTGCTCTGCATGTTGTGGCCATTTTGAGGGAGTGAATCAATGGATGGAAGAACTCTCTTTCTATAATTCTGCCTTTGAGATAAAAATAAAAATAAATCTTCAATAATAATAAAACTAAAAAAAAAGTAGCACTGACCATAGATTGCCACAGTAAACATAAAAGCAATGAGAAGTTCTGAAATACTGCAGGAATTACAAAAATGTGACATGGAGTTACAAAGGCTTCTGGAAAAGTCATGCTCACAGACTTGCTTGAAGCAGTGTTGTCCCAAACCTTTATTTTGTAAAAGCTGCAGTGTCTGCTATAGCAGCAGCTGCAGCCAGGAAATGCTAAAGACGGTGATGCTGCTGGCCCCCAAGTTTGTTCTTGTTGTATTTTTCATATGACTCTGAGCTACGGAAGAACTTCCTGCAGAAGCGTGTGTGTGTCTCAGAAAAGGAGCAAGCATTCGGATGGTGGCTGCTGTTTGCTGAAGCCAAGTGCTCTGAGTTATCCAGATTTTATCTTGATTACTGCCTACAGGAGTCTTGCCAGTATTATTCTACCAAAATATTTCAAAAGAATGCTATTCTATTGATTTTATAAAAGAGAAGACTAAGGCTTGGAGAGGCTACATGAGCTTTTTAAGTCACAGAACTAATAAATAGCAGCACCAAGATTCAAACCCAGCTTTGCCTGTGCTTTTTTTGACTTAATCAATAATTGTGTCTTATCAACGAGAGTCCTCTATGAATCTATCAGATGAAAAAGACACAAAGAGACCTTTTCTAATGAGATGGAGAGGACTATCTACAGCCATTGGTTTTCCTCTCCTCCTGCATCCGGCTTCATGCGCCCCCCCCCCCCCCCCCACACACACACAGGCCCAGAGCACCTGTTATTTTAGGGATTTGCTGTCAGGAGTTTGGGGGTGTTACTTTGATATGTGTCTACTTTACAACAAAGAGATAATGCTTGTTCTGTTTAAGCTACATAAGCATGTGAGGTTATGGCCCTCAACGATTTTCTTTCTTCTTTTCTCACACTTTGCTTCTGTGTCAGATGCTGGTCTTTGAGCACGAAGATGAGGCTGTGACTTGAGCATCAGTGTCTAACCCAGTCTCTGGCCTCCTCACAAGGAACATTGCATTTCTGCTCTTTATTTTGTTCTACTGCTACTCAGGAGTTCAGGAATTTTTCTTTCATCCACTCCCCTTAAAAAAAAAAGTTCTGTAATGATGCTGCATCTAAATAAGTAATAGTGTCTTCAAGGCTTTAGTTCAGGAGATACTATCCTATTTGTGTTTAGACTAGTTTAATGTTTTAATTCAGTTTGGAGCTCTGAATGAGTAGTATTGCCATGATTTCAGTTATTTTTAAGAAATATTATTTATCTGAAGGGTAGAGTTACAGAGAGATAAGGAGAGACAGAGAGGACTACCATCTGCTGGTTCGTTCCCCAAATGGCTACAACAACCAGAGTAGAAGCCAGAAGCTTCTTCTGTGTCTCCCATGTGGGAGCAGGCGCCCAAGCACTAGAGTCATCCTCTTCTGCCTTCCCAGGCCATTACCAAGGAGCTGGATTAGAAGTGGAGCAGCTGAAACTGAGTGGCGCCCATATGGGATACTGGCATTACAGGTGGAGGCCACGGTGCCAGCCATTCTGTTATTACTAAACATGTTGATCATGGGGGTGATTATAATAGTAGCATTCTTTTTTTTTTTTTTTTTAATTTATTTATTTATTTATTTATTTATTTATTTTTTGTTTCCATCATGTATCTGAGGTAAAAGGGGGTATTGAGGGAGAAGCCCCACCCGGTTTCCCGCCCACCCCAAGTCCCATATGTGGGGCATGCTCTGAGATATGTGCTCAAGTGGAGTTAATAGTTCTCCAGTTATGAGTCACTGCCAGTTTCGCTCGATGAGGTGGTCCACTGATTGATATTGTCCATCATGAAGTCTCCATTTGTCCCATATTTCGCTGCCAACATGTAGCTGAGATGAATGATTGTCCTATTCTGTCTTCTGTCTTTTCTTGGTTAGAATTCTGAGTCCAGCAGTTCAAGTGGGGAGATCTCCAAAGATACTTTGAGGTATTCCCAGACCAGATTCTTGTATGTTCTAGCAAGCACAGGGCCCGGCACAGTCCATCACCCTGATCAGCTGGTGGTTGCAATTGCTGTGTTGGTTCTGTTTTCAGTCCCGAGTTGCACTGGAACCAATGGGTGTTGCAGTCCAGTCTGGTTCGGCCCTTACATCAACCAGTGGGAGCTGCAGCCTAGTCGGGGCGACCCACAATAACCCCCACCAAGCCTGCCCCCTACCCTGGTTTGCCAATTTGTGTAGCAGAAGACCAGTCTGTCCCCCATCCCATTTGGCTCTGGTACTTGTCAATGGGTATTAAAGCTTAGTTCTATCTAATCGACTCAACCATCCAGCCCTCACAGATGTTGTTGAGTGCCTCTGTCTAGCCATCCCAGCCCCCGTCCTAGTTTTCATGCCCTCCCACGGGAATAGTGACCCAAGAAGGGGGAACCCACTTTTTCCCTCCCAGGTCTCTCTGTCCCGGTTTATGCACTCTTTAGGTGGTCCTGTAATTTGACTCGACAGAATTAGTCCCCAGTGCCAGCTTCTGCCATCTGATGCTGTGGCCCTGATCTTGTCCACATGCAGCGCACAGGTGTTGTAGCCTTGCTTAGTCGTGTCTGTCTCTATCCCAGCCAACACTCTCCAGTGGGAGTGGTTGTCCAGCGAGGGGACCAGCCCCTTAACCCCCCCGCCAGCTCTGCCCCTCCCTTCCTGGATCTCACGTGTGCTGGATGGGTGTTGCATTCATATCCAGTACAGGCAACCACGCCCTGGCGTTCCAGAATGTGTACTGGTTTTGTCGCAACCAAACCCGGCCCATTCCACACTCTGTTCTGGTGATCGGATTTGCCAGAGGATGACATGAACTGATTCAGCCTGGCCTGCTCCTGACCCATGCCGAATGCATGCCAGTGGGAAACTTTCCATGGCCTATTCTGGGCTGTTTCCAATCATGCTTCTCGCGCTTACCTGCTGGGACTGTGTCCTGCCAGAGGAGTTGCCCAGGCTCCTCCATCAGAACCCCTCCCAATGCCAGATTTTGCGCTTGCCAGGGGGTTCTTGAGCCAACCCTACTCAGTTCACCTCCTGTCCTAGCAGGAACAGTGGCTTTTCCTGGCTGGCTTTCACCCCATTCTGACTCTTGTTGTTGGATGTTTCAGCCCAGCCATGGCTCGTCCATACCCACATACAGCTCACACATGGCTCAGAAGGGGATTGAGACCCAGCCTAGTCAGTCCCACATCTACCCTGTTTCTCCATAACACCAGATGGTGCTGGGATCTGAACCGGCCTGGTGCATCCAATCCCAGCCCACACTAGTGCCTCGGGTGACTGCAACTGTTTCCTAGATAGAACGCAGCCCCCATTCCAGCACATACACCCCTTGGTGGGAACCTCATCCCAGCTGTGGCTTCCCAGATTCGGACCGTTCCTAGCTGTAAATCACGCACCTGCACGTGGTTGCTCCGAGGACCATTAGGTGCCAGCCTGCTACACAAGCCGGAGCTTATCTTTTACTTGATAGGTGTTCAAAGCTCAGCATTATTAAGGGATTGGAAGTTCTTCAAAGGAAGAGTTACTGGCATTGGGAATCTTTAGGATTGACTCAGATCCCAGAAACGGTGGGGTCACTCTAGAGCTATCTCAGCAGCGATTCAGATGTCCAATACCCCAGAGCTCCCCGGCCGGGCGGCCAGTAGGCACAGCCTGGCGCCAAATGGCGCACCCAGGCATGTCCGGGCCCAGCCCGCCATGAGCCATGGGCACATGGTGGACTGGGTTCGGGATCCGAGCTAGACGTCCTCTCCCGCAGCCCTCGGCTCGCCTCTGGCAGCCGGAAGTTAAATCCTGCAGGCCCGAGGTTGCGCCCCTCCCCAATCCCGTTCACCCACCACCCAGTGAGGGTGTTGGGTGGGTCCCGGACATGCCCAGTCACGGAGGCCTCCCCCCTCGGCGTACTCACCCCAGAAGGAAGCAGGCCGCACCCAGGCATGTCCGGGCCCAGCCCGCCATGAGCCATGGGCACATGGCGGACTGGGTTCGGGATCCGAGCTAGACGTCCTCTCCCGCAGCCCCAATAGTAGCATTCTTTAGATGTTCACATGTGCCTAGCAGAGTTTAAAGTGTTCAGTAGGCGCTAATGAGCTAATTGTCACTTGAGCCTCACGACTCAGTAATATTGGGGCCAATATTAGTCCTGTTTTGCAGCTCAGGATGCTGGGAGCTTAATTAACTCTCCCCACAGGTATCATAGCTAGCAAGGCTTAGAGCCAAGAGATAAACCTGAACGACCTGTGCATTAACCATGGTAAGTTCATGGTAAACTTCTTGAAAGAAATTACATGTTAATTTGCTGATAATTACCTTCCAACTTTTAAATCTGTTTCATGAAAGTCACTTATATATCTTGCCATGGTGACATTTAGAGTAGAAATTATAAATCATCCTTTGCTGTTGCTGTTCTTACAGTCTTGGCTCAATGAATTATGAGAAAAGAGCAAAGTTGTCTTGTAAATTTATCTCTGTGTCTCCATTTGGCTACTGTCACTAGGATTATCTTGTGTAATGTAAGGGCTTTTCACACGTGAATCCCCAGGTGCATGTAGGAAGTTCTGTATATACATGTGCCACAGCTCAAAGGTCAACTTCCGCAGAGCCCTGGCAGCAGAGGGGAGGTGGTAAGTGCTGAAGCTGATGGATGGCCAGGGGACCGCTATCTAGGGTCTAGTTGGGATTTACAGCCAGAGTAGTTTCTTCATAAAGTAACGGAAGTGCAAAGTGGGCAAATGAGAGAAATGAATGTAATTAGTCTACAAGGGATAGGAAACATTTTATTTTAGAGCATTCTCCTTCAAAATAGTTCTTAATGAAGTCTCTGCAATTCATTAATTATAGATTGTTAAGATGAATTTTTGTACCAGCTAGTACAAAAATTAGGTTATTAATGAGTTTTTTTTAAAGATTTATTATTTTCATTAGAAGGGGACATTTACAGAAAGAAGGAGAGACCAAGAGAGAACAGTCTTCTGTCTGCTAGTTCACTACCCAGTTGGCTTCAGTGACCATAGCTGAGCTGATCTAAAGCCAGAAACCTGGAGCTTCTTCCTGTGTCCCCCATCTGGGCTATCTTCTGCTGCTTTCCCAGGCCATAAACATGGAACTTGATCAGAAGTGGAGTAGCTAGGACATGAACCAGTACCGATATGGGATACTGACACCACAGGCAGCGGATTAGTCTATTATGCCATCATGCCGGCCCCACTAATTTTTTTTGAAGATTTATATATTTATTTGAAAGTCAGAGTTACACAGCCACACAGATATTCTTGTGCTGGTTCACTCCCTGGATAGCCACAACTGCCAGAACTGAGCCATGCTCACTCTGGGAGGTTTATTTCGGTCTCCTAAGTGGGTGGCAGGATCTGAAAGCATCTTCTGGTGCTTTCCCTAGGCCATTAGCAGGGAGCAGTATCAGAAGTGAAAGGCGGGGGCTTTGCCTGTAGCCCCACAGTGATACTTCCAATAAGGATATTAGTTAATGTCATTGAAGAACTGGTTTTATAATCCAAACAAAGGGTTCCTCTTGAAATTCCTCCTTGTAGTTCCCATGACTAGGGACATTAATTGAAACATTTACATTGTGCTCATTCAACCCCATTCTTTGCTGCATGACTTTGGACTTTTCTGTCATCTGACTGTGGTTTTAAGAGTGTCCCTCAAGGGTTCTTGTTCTGAAAGTTTGGTCCTCTGTGTGGCATTGTTGAGTTGGTAAAGCTTTTAAGAGGTGAGCCTAGGGAAAGGTGGTTACTGATTTGGAGGCTGTGACTCTCAGAAGGGATTGATGTAGTTCCTGCCAGAGCAGGTCCTTATGAAAGGAGCACGCTTGGCCCCGGAATGTCTGGCTTCCTATTCTCACCATGTGATCTAGTCTCCCCCGGGTTTCCACCATTGTGATGCTATTTTCCATGAGGCCTTCTGAAAGGCTGAGCAAATGGGGCCACTTTTCAGCATCCAAGACTGTGAACCATTTCAGAAGTTTGCTGGGAGAGAGGTCTCTTGGTCTGGGAGTAAATGTGCAGTGCAAAGGTGGAGGCTCATTGTATGTCCGAACAACCAGACCGTGGAAAACCTTTGGCAGTCCTGGGGAGAAAGCCAGGTTGGTTACCTCCACCACACCAGCACATTGTGAGGCACCCAGACTCTTTAACTTAGAGAAACAAATTGATAGGAGATAAACAATCACAAATTGACTAGCTCTTCATTAAGAGCAAGCTTGGAAAAAAAAAAAAAACTAAAATAAATAAACAACAGAAAGTAGAACTTGAAATCTGACAGGAAAGAGCTGGCATGGATTGGCTCATGCCTCGCTGGGTGGGTCACAAAGATTAGTTACTCCTCACCATGGTGTTGAGGATTTTCCTGCACACCCCCCCCCCCAAAAAAAAATGTTCTGCACCTAAAATGTTGACATATATCTTGTTAGAGTTACAAGCCAGTCTGGATTATCCTAAAATCTGCCAAGATCAGCAAAATTTTACTTCAACACAACAACTGGCTAAATACTAAGATGAAATGGACACGAAACAGCTGAATGGTGCCTTATGGCCATTTTAAGGTATAGAGCAGCCGGTCCTGTATATGAACTAAAATTGAAATGTCAATGAGCTAATCATAGGTGGTGGCTAGGACTTGTTTTCCTTTTTTTTTTTTTTTTTTCTTTTTAATACACTGGTTACTCAAAACCATGTCAGTTCCATAACATTGCAAATTGCTGTTGATGTTATATTGGGACTCTTAATTGACTGTGATGATATTCTGCCAGCTCAAACTTCAGACCAGAAAAGGTCTCCCCAAGAAACTGTTCAACCCATCTGGACAATAAGTAGCTGGACTCTATGCTTGGTATATGTTTGCAATGAAAGAATCTTGATTGAATTTGAACTGTAATACTGCATCAAGGTGGAGGAATCCACCGCGGGGAGGGGAGGGGGAGGGAGGGGGGATTCCCAGAGCCTATGAAACTGTCACATAATGCAAAATAATTAACAATAAAAAAAAAAAAAAGAAAAAAAAGAGCAAGCTTGGTAAAACAATCAGGTCTGGCCTCACTAAGCATATGGCTGTAGACTTTTAAGGTATTCATAATAATTTTCACATCATAAAGGAATTCTATGTGGGTTTGAGATCCTATTATGTTTATATAATCCCTTGGCCAATGTATAGCACCTGGTGGGTCTTCCTGCATAATAATAGTGACTATTTGTGCACTAATGTGTAATTCTAATGTGCAAGCTTTTTGTTCACTGCCCCTATCTTAACAGTGTTCGTCTCATCTTGACACTTATCATCTCTCGCCCCTAGCACCCTCCAAAATTAGTTTGCCCCAAAAGAAAGCCCTAACTGCTGCTTTGGGGGGCTTCTCAAGACATCTAAACTCCCTGTAACCCAGCATCCATGACCCTAGAGTCTGGATCCAAAAATCTTCCTGGGCCATTTCTGTCTCAAAGGGATCTTTGCTCAGATTTTGTAAAATTTCTAAGTTTGTTTGGAGTTACTCCCTTTTACTTAGGTGTTAATGGCATTTGGTGGGGGGAGGGGGAGAGATGATCTTCCTTCCCAACCTTATATTTCTGTATCCTAGAACCCTTAAAAACAAAAATACATACAGTGTTTTGCATATCAATCAAACCTCACTGAAGTGGTTTAAAATAAGTAGCATCAAGAAAGCTTAAAATTTCCAGAAATTTGAAATTATGTGGAACTTTGTACCTTTCTTACAGAAATGAAGGCATCTTTTCTTATAATCTCTCTCAGTCTATAAGCAAATTTGATTTGTGTTGCAATTTATAAGTGATCTTATTATTACCCATTTGTAAGTTGCTGAAAGATAGTACTAATTTTGTTTCAATGATTTTCCAAATTTGGCTGTGACTCTTTCATTGAAACTTTCATTGCTGCTCCAACCCTGATTTTTTTATAGATATTGATAATTATACTGCAGTTAGCTGCCTCTTTTTAAATTAAATGAAATTAAATTTATTTGACTCAGATTGATGTTGAAAGATTTTTTTAAGGGTTTTTTTTTTTTTAATTGGAAAGTCAGATTTACAAAGAAGATACAGAGAGAAAGATCTTCTGTTGGTGTTTCACTCCCCAAGCAGCTACAATGGCTGGAGCTAAGCCAATCTGAAGCCAGGAATCAGAAGCTTCTTCCTGGTCTCCTTGCAGGTGCAGGGTCCCAAGGCTTTGGGCCATCCTTGACTGCTTTCCCAGGCCACAAGTGGGGAGGTGGATGGGAAGTGGAGCAGTGGGGATTAGAACTGGTGTCCATATGGGATCCTGGTGCATGCAAAAGAAGGAATTAGCCACTAGGCTGTAGTGCCAGCCCTAAAAGAAGATTTTCAATCTGCTGTTTCTTGGCCCCAATGGCTGTAATGGTTAGGACTGGGCCAGGTCAAGGCCTGGAATCTGCAGCTCTCCCACATGGGTGGCAGGAGCCCAAGTATTTGGGCCACCTTCTCCCTTTCTATGTACTTTAGTAGTTAGTAGGGAGCTGAATCAGAAAAGTCAAATGGGTGCTCTGATATTAGCATTGCAGGCAGCAACTTAATCCACTATGCCACAATACTGGCTCCTTATCTATTTATTTTATGCTCAAGTTTGTTATTGCTGATTATGGAAATGTACCTGTAGTGAAGATTAAGATGAAAACTTTTGAATGTAGTTTTGCCTTAAGAGACTGATAATAAATATAACACATCCACATAACAACTGATGTGATTTTTTTTTTTTTTTTTTTTTTTTTTTTGCTGTTACAGTCAGGTGTTTGCTTTAGTCAACTCATGAAGGAAACGTAATAATCCTTAGTATTTTGACATTGCCCTTTTTTGTCTACGGCCATACCACCCTGAATGCACCCGATCTCATCTGATATCAGAAGCTAAGCAGGGTTGGGCCTGGTTAGTACTTGGATGGGAGACATTGCCCTTTTTTGCTCAGTTGTTCATGTTAAGTCCCTTTAAACAACTGGCAGACCGTGCCTGGAGTTTTTGCTCTGTAGATCTTGGTATTCTCTGCTACACTTGGAAAACTGCCTGAGGTCCCAGTGTACTCTTAGGTTGTTGACAGTGAGGGCACTTGCAAGCTTTATATATATAAGGCATCTGCATTTTTCTTTGCACTATAAAAGCAGAGTAATGTGATCTAAGCACTTTTCCTGTCTTCATGACTGAGGCAAAGAATTTATATTTTCTTCTTTTGAAGTGGTTAGTGGTGTTTTAGCATTAGTTGGGAAAACCTCATTGCTACACTTTTAATACCAATTTGTCATTTAAATAATTAATAAAACCCTAAGTCAATTTAGCTTAATTGCAATGCTATTATGGTATATTATGTTAGCAAGAAGAGGTTTAGTCACATAGTCTTCTATTTGAGTCTGTATAGGTTGTCGTAGCAAAATGTGAGACTAGGTAGGTCAGGCAACAGGTGTTTGCTCGACACGCACGGTTCTGTAGGCTGGGAATTCCAAGATCAGGGTGCTGGTAGAGTGGGTGTCTGCTGAGGACCTCCTTGCTGGTTCATAAATGGCTGTCTTCTTGCTGTAACTGCACATGGCAGAAAGGAAAGGGATGCTGTCTGGGGTTTAGTTTCTCAATCATAGAGCACTCTTGTGACCCGATGTCTTCCAGAGGCTCCACCTCTAAATCCCATCACAATGAGAATTAAATATCAACATGTGAATTCTTGTAGGACACAAACTTTGTTTCTCATAGCCTGTGACTGTGGTGACCAGGCAGCTTATAAAATTCAGAACTATTTGTCCCCATAAGTTTTTAAAATATCTTGGGAATTCCAACATTTCAACATCTACATGGCCTCTCCCATGCTGTTTTTTCATATTCTAAAGTAGAACAGAAATTCTTTTGTAGACCATGTGTCCTTAATTATGATTGGGAATATATTAACATATCTATGACTCAAGCAGAACATAGCATGTCCTCTAGTCACATTTTTCTAACTAGCAGACTTTTCAGTCAGGCTTCCCTGACACCTACAGTTTTAAATAGTCAGATGCCACTTTTACATTAACAGTGTGGATGTATGGCAGCAGATTCCATTTGGACCATATGTGAGAAGGAACAGAGAAAAAGACAAGTGACTCTTCAAAAAGAAGTAACAAAACCGGTTGAATTACTTTTAGCTAACTTGCACTTTTATTTGTGCCTTGTACAGGGAGATAGCATCAAGCAAATCATGGAAAGTGAGGGGAAAATAATGTTTGAAACAAATTTTTAAGTTACTCTAGATTCAAACTCTGAAGAAGAGGCCAGTGTTAAAGAATCCATAAAGGAGACAAGTGAGAAAAGAAATATTACAGTGTAAGTCTAAGATCCCAAGGAGGTAGAACATTTCAAAGAAGAAGACATGAAGAGCAAGATAGTGATATGGCAAGATAAAGGTTAAGAATTATGCATTAGTTTTTATTATTAGCATGTCATCAATGTTATTAATAACAGTGGCTTTAGAGGACTCGGAAAAATGTGAATTAGTATAGAACAAGAAGTGAGAAAGTAAGAATCGCTTTTTTGAAAAGGCTAATTGGGAAAGGAATAGTACTCAGGGAGTGTAAGGTGTTATGCAGCGTATCCTTGGCAAGTGGATTTTTTGGATTTAGGATCTTTTAGGGTAAAAAAAAAAATGAATTCAATTGTGAGTCAGTAAAGATGGAAAGGTTGGAGATGCAGGAATTTAATCTAAAGCAAATGACTGAACATTAGGTGGGCCAAATTATTTCTGGGACTGAAAAAGGTGGAGAGGGATGTGAATCTAGATGTGTTTGCTGGAAATAGTGTGAGAAACTTGGGAATTCCAAACCCAGGGGAGCATTGTTGTCCTGGGAGCTTTGATCCTTCAGAGATGATATGGATTAGTTGGCTACTGACCGGGCTCTGAAGTCAGGTGTTCTGCATTCAGATTCAGTTCTCCAGTGTCCTTGGAGTAGCTCCTGTATCTCTGCACCTCTTTCGTGGTAATCAAGAGTCCTTGGAGTAGCTACTGGATCTCACTGCACCTCTTCTCATCTGCAATACGAAGAGAGGCATATAGAGTCAAAAACTTGAACTCTAAAGCTAGACCAGTCAGGGACTGGAGCTAGTAAGCTCCACCATTTGTTAACAATGTGACTTTGTGAAGTCACTCAGTGTTTCTCTGCCAAGTTTTCTGTGCCTTAATTTCTTTATTTGTAAAATGGAGGCAGTAATGATGTTTATTGGAGAGTTATTATGAGAGTTATCTAGAATAGTTTCAGGCATATAGTAATATATATAAGACCTGATAAGCAGTGTTGAGACCCGGATTGAAATTAAAAATTGTGATTCAGATTTATAAGTGGATTCTTTGTTGTGTTGAGATTTTTTTTTCCCACTAATACTTCACAGCTAGTAAGGTCTGTGACTAAAAAATGGGTTCTCTAGTGTTGATTCAGAGCTGGAATTTGTTGCTGCTCAGTTGTAATGGTGGAGGGATCTAAGACTGCTCCATGAGAGTGTTGCGTAAGTGATTGAGTTTAGGAGCAGCACCAGGAAAGAAATGGGAAACTCAGAGGTTCTGATTCCTAGATAATTTTGTGGAGCATCGAAAGTGAGAATGAGAATATAACCAGATCAAGAGGTGGAGGGTTGCAGACTAAGTGATATTGTGACATATATGATTTTAAAGTGAAAGAATTCTCATGAGAAGGATCACAATATTGTCGGCAACGCCCACGTCACCGTGTACCCCGAGCTGATCGGAGGGACTAGGGTTAAAAAGAAGACAACACGCACTGGGTCATTCTTGTAAAGAGAATGTCATTTATTTAAACTTCAACCTGCCTTTTTATACTGTGCCTAGTTCCTCCCAGTATTTTTCCAATGCTCAAGCAACTCCTAAGATCCCCCAGGGGCATCTTGATAAACTGGAAGCAGGGAAGCAGGAACTTGCGGTCAAGCCAGGGGCTAAATGTATCAGGCCAAGATTGCACATCCTGTTACCCCTTGAGAAACAAGCTAAGCTGTGGAGCTAACCCTTGGGAGACCCGGCCCTGCACGATATGACACAGCATTAAATGGTTGAAATTGAAGAGGTCATACAGTGTAATGAATACGAATGTATTAGTGAATAGTGTTCCTGATCATTGAACTCTCTGAGATAACAGAAATTTGAGTAGAAAAAGAATCACATTCCTAAATCTCTAGTTAATATAGGAGACAATTCAAATAAAAATAACAAGAAAGGGCTGAACAAGTATGACTAAACGTCTTCTCCCATTCATGCAGTCACATAGGATGTTTTGGATCATGTATACTCAGTGTCTGCTGAAATATTAAAAGACCCTGTTCAGTGGTGTGTTATTCATATATGTCACCTGGTGAATTCTGTCCTTATCCTTTGTTCTTAGAACTGATAGGGTCGTGGATATTTTATGTGTATTAATTTATTCAAGTATTTTTGTGCACTTACTATGTACTAGGTGTTGAAAATAGACCAAGGAAGGACACAGATAAAAATCTTGTATTCTAGTAGGACAGTCACAATAGACAAGTAATTAAAACATACCATAATTTAGATGATCGCAAGTGATCCAGCCAAAAAAGATAAAGCAGGACCAGGATATTGCCAAAGTATACTGTCTTTAAATCTTGTCTAAAAACTGCATATAAAATGGGTGGTCAGAAAAGGCCTCCAAGAAGGTGACTTTTGATGGAAGATATACAAATCATGAAGACAAGTGCAAGGAAGAGGTTTGGGGGTTGAGTATAGCTAAAAGAGGAAAGAAGAATGTAAAGTCCATGAAGTGGACCAGCATGCTTGAAGACTAGAAAAGAGGCTATGATGGCTGAAGGAAGAAAGCATCTGCTTTGTTTACCAAATAAAGTCACATCAGTATCTAGAGAGGATTAGTTTCAGTAACTCCTGCAAACCCCAAAATTCACACATACCCAAATCCCTTACACAGTACGATTTTTGTATATAACCTATAAATTATCCTCTTGTATACTCTGAATTAGTCGTCATACCTAGTATGATCTAATAGTAAATGTACTCTATTGTTAGGAAATAATGGTAAAAGAAGTCTGTATACTTGCAGTAAAGACATAGTTTCTTCTTTCAAGTCTTTTTTGAATCCATGAGTGCAGAACCTGTAGATTTAGAGCGCTAACTGTATAGCTGTTCAGCTGTTACATGGTGTTGGAAGCCATCAGCCCACCTCTGGTGTGAAACAGGAGCATATGCTGACCTGTGTCACGGCACCTTCTCCCCGGACAGTTCTCTAAAAGGTAAGAGTTTCCCAGTAGCTATTCCTTTAAGTTTCTACCTGGCAAGAGAGATATTCTTTCTTCAAGAATGTGAATGTGTCTAAATTATCTTGTCCTCAGAGATCATTTGGGGAGGCAAGAGTCACATTTTCCTTTGATTAAAATGTAGATCTTTTACCTTGAATAATGTATACATACATTATCAATGCTAGACAGACTTTGACAGATGCATTAAACCAGGCTAAGAACTCTTCTTTTAAGTTGAATATCTCTGTTCTGTGGACTAACTTTGCAGAAGGTAAATGTACTCCTGCCTTTTAAATACTGGGCCTTCTTCCTTGTACATGACAACTGCAAAGCAGGTCTCACGATCCACATCAGAGTAATGCTATGTGAATAACGAGCCACTTCTGAAGCTTCAGTAAGTAAAATCTCTTGTTTAGGTACTGAGGCCAATTCCATCCTGTACAAGTGGTCCTAAAATGAAGTGCTAGTGTGTGTTTATACACACTATTCCTAAATCAAATGCCTAAGGCTCATCCTGGCCAGGAATCTAGCCCTTAACACGGGTGTGGGATTTTAATTATAAGTTGATGCTGCCGAAACATTCAGAATTACATACATACTCTACAAAAATACAGATGTGCATGTATATATCTGGTTAAAGTTTTGAAGAAATTTGAGGCAGAGTTTAAGTGATTTTTCTAAAGCGGAAAAAAAGGCTTTCCAGAATATGAATACAGTGTGAACCTCACAGAAAATATCACCGGAGTGTCAGTGATTAGAATTGATCAGATATTTGGCTGTCTTTTTCAGCCAGAAGACGGATTTGAACCAGATTACCACATCCAAGGTTTAGTTTTGAAGAAAAGAGAGGGGGAAAAAAAGAAGCCAATTATTTGTCTCTTTGTTCAAAGGCCTTTTTTGTCTTGTAGATCTCTGAAAAGCTAGTGGAGGAGCCAGCCTTTCACATCCATTAAGGTTAGCCCTGAAACTGTTGAATTTGATCTCTTCCATTTACCATCTGGATACAGTAGAGAAAAAGCTATTCTGCATTGGATTGCTGGACACCATCCAGAAAGTAATATGTCAGGGCATCAAAGGCTTGAGGCACTTGGTCCAGTCTGTCTAATGATCACAGGCAGGGTCTGCTCTCCAGTTTTGTAGCGTGTTTTATTTTTTGCAGTGACAATATATATCCCAGTAAAACAGATCACAAGGATTACTGCCAACTTGTCAAAGCTAGGATTCTTCCATCATAGACTTTAAAAAAAATGGACCTTATTATAATTGGGCAAAGCTTGAATTCTAAAATCTATCTTCCCTTATCCCATTCGTCCGCTTTCTTTTGGACAACACTTCTTGCCAGGAAGATTCTGACTCAGAGATTGTTTCATTCCACACCCAAGTCCCAAGTTTAAAAATCTTAATATTGACCTCTGTGAAAATCATGTTCGTTATCCCCTCTAGATGTGGGCCTAGTATCTGACTTAATGATCGTGTTGGCAGTTTTCCAGGAATCTGACAACCGCATCTCATTATTCACACCAACTGGAGCCAATTGTAGCTGAGGTTCTTTTTTTTTTTTTTCAAACTCTATTATTTGAAAATGTGGATAGGAAGCAAAGGCAGTGGCAAGTCCTCTAGTCTCCTCTGGGATCGCACAGAAGACCTGCATATTAGGACCTGTAGTGTCAGGGAGCATATGGCTGCATTTTAAGGTAGCTGGAGGCCAGCTAAAGCTAAGCTCTGAAAAAGCAGGCTGTGGTTGGAGTCTGCAGGATGGACATAGGGGTGAATGGTAGCTTCTGCAGTGAATAAAATGGTAGAGAATTGCTGTTTTCTCTCTTAGGCAGTGACAAGATGGCAGCAGAAGAACTGTCAAACCCAAGCCACTAAAACTACTTTGTTTGTGGACAGGAATGATCTTCAGGCTGCACCCCAGAGGTTAGGGTGACTTGCAAACCTCCCAGCCTGCTGGGTTCTGCAGAGGAGTGGGGTAGACAGTAGCAATTGGTTTTGTACCTTGTCAGATTAGCCAGGAGATCCAACGTTACGATTTTCATCTGCTTTTAACTAGTACTGCCGGCATCCCGGTCTCATCACTGTTCATAGACTTTAAGAATCTTCCTACTTCTTATCTTCCTTTAGATCTCCTGGCGTTGAGAACAAGTAGCTCTGCCAGAGGAGGACAAACAGAATCTCCTCCAAGAGCAAAGCAGTCTGGACTGCTCTTAGCAGTTAGCCCTTCCCAACTCTGTGTGCTTAGGCATGGCTCTACATTGTACACATATATGGCCACTTAGGGGCCAGTCTGTTCCTTTCTCTAGGGTAATTCCTTGTTTTTTGTTTGTTTTCTTGTTGTTGTTTTGTTTTTATTTTTTTATAACTAGCTGTTCTCCATTTTCCTCTCTCGCTTACGAAAAGTTTAAAAACAACAGTGTGAACAGACTGTGATATATCAAGTCAGTACTAGAGCTAGGCAGTCTGGTCCTGCTCTCTCCTACCAAGGACCCACTGTGCTTGAGTCACATTGCCCAGAAGCTCTGAATGGTAACAGCACCTGTGTTAGAGGTTTGTTACGATGTGTAAAGTAAGGCTTGTGAACAAAAACACAGCCCAGCAGCATGCATATGTATTTACTATTGCTGCTGTTGTTATTTGATATACTTCAGGATCAACAGATTTAGTTAATTTTGCCTTCAACCTAGTATTTAGCCTCTAAACCTTTTGCTAATTACTGTAAATGCAAAGATCTTGAGCTCTGCTGACCTTCAGGAATTAATGAGGAAAGAACAGAGCTAAGGGACTCTAAAATCACATTTGGAAAAAAAAAAGGATGTATATATTTTTATTGGAAAGGCAGATTTTACAGAGGGAAGGAGAGAGAGAGAAAGGTCCCTGCTGGTTCATCCCAAATGGCCACAATGACTGGAGCTGAGTCGATCCAAAGCCTGGAGCCTGGAGCCAGCAGGAGCTTCTTCCAGGTCTCCCATGTGGGTGCAGGGTCCCAAGGCTTTGGGCCATCCTTCACTGCTTTCCTAGGCCACATGCAGGGAGCAGGATGGGAATTGGAGCAGCCAGGACACGAAGCAGCACCCATGTGGGATCCTGGTGTGTTTAAGGTGCAAGTTAGCCGCTGAGTTATCGTGGAAGGTTGGGCCCATCTTTGTAGTTTTGCAGTGGTAACTGAAGTGCAGTGTGTGAAGCACAGAGCTTCCGGGAGGTTCAACATCCTACTACAAGTTAAACTCAGTGCATGCAGGATTTGATCTTTTGTTTGTTTTGCCATGCCAGTTTCTAGAACCATGTCTAGCCTCTGAAAATGAATCTTCTTTGTTAGTCATCTTCTCTTTGCTTTAAGCTCCGTTCCACATAAACTACCATGAATTTGAAAAGGAAAGGTGGCAGTATTTATCTTACACATTTTGTCGTTTAAAAAGAATCCCTGTCATTTTATGTTTGAATTCCTTCCTGGTGGTAAAGAAGCCCCTCTCTGTGAGCTCCCCATGGTGGAAAGCCAGGATGCCATCTGCTGCTCTGGGAGCCAGAGCCAGCTGAGGCTGAGCCGTGGGATTCAGCTGCCTGGAGCTGGAGTAGAAGGTGAGGTTCATGGTAACCGTGACCTTGGCTTGGTCACATCCCGGGGTCGTAGCAGCATTCAGACTGGTGACTTCTGCCACATACCCTGTTCTGCATTAGATAAGAAAAATCACTTTGTTATTTATAGTACAAGGTTCTGAGTGGTACATGTGAGTACTAAATTTTATCGCCAGCCGTAACATAACATCATAAATGTCCCCTTTTAACATTTTAGTCTCTAAATCCCACTGACCTTTGGCACAGAGCTGTGTTTCAGACTTAATCATGTTCCTGTTCTGTTTGCTTGACTCATTTCTCATGACCCATCCCTCTACCATTCTCATGGCCAGTCTTCGTCTTCACTTCCTTAAGCTCAAATCCTTTGAAGTCTTCCCTGTGTTGTTGGCAGTCAGTAAAATATACTTACTCCTCACTTTCCTTTCACATGGATGCAAGCAGCCACGCTCCACTGTAGAATATTACAGAGCTGTCAGCTCAATGCTTCAACTCCGTATTCCCAAGCCAGGTTTTGAAGTGGTTACTTCATACTGTTACCTGACAACTGTGCTTCTCTGGAGAGTTGGTGCGCCTGACTGTGAGACCCTGTGTTAATTCTAACCCTGAAGCTCTCCTTACCTCCTGAACAGATGATGTACTTACTCACTTCCTCCTTCGTTAGGAAAATTGGAAAAGACACAACTCCCTGTTTTTGTTTCCGTATCTGTGCTTGTGCTCTCAGAAGACACGTTCCTGACTCACATTGGTCACTCAATTCTTCCGTATGCTGGATTCACTCTACTCTTACATTCTCTAGGATTTAACACCCATTTTTATGTTGTTTCTCTCTTACTTTGTACCACAAGTGTCAGTGTCTTCTCTTCTGGATAATAACCCTTCACTGTGTATGCTACTCTGATAATTCCTAATTTAAAGATTAGGGAGGGCCCTGCAGCATGGCCTAGCAGCTAAAGTCCTTGCCTTGAATGCGCCAGAATTCCCATATGGGCGCCGGTTCTGATCCCAGTAGCTCCACTTCCCATCCACCTCCCTGCTTGTGGCCTGGGAAAGCAGGCGAGGATGGCCCAATGCTTTGGGACCCTGCACCTGTGTGGGAGACCTGGAGGAAGTTCCTGGCTACTGGCTTTGGATTGGCACAGCACCAGCCGTTGAGCTCACTTGGGGAGTGAATCATCGGACAGAAGATCTTCCTCTCTCTCTCCTCCTCCTCTCTGTATATCTGACTTTGTAATAAAAATTTTAAAAAATCTTAAAAAAAAGATTAGGGAAAAAATTTTAAATAATTTAAAAATCGTTGGCCATGTGCTTGCTTTAAACTGTGGTCCTACTTTTCTGCCACCTTCATGGTAAACTTTCCTTTCAAAAATGTCGGAGTGTGGTTTGTAAAATGCTAGATGTTTCTACTCCACTCTTAACCATAAGCAAAAAGCTAAACAAACTAACAAACAAAAAATGAGCTCTTTTTGATTTGTCAGAGAAATAGAATGACAGACAAAACTGCTGCTTCCCAACATTGGAGATACAAGCATTTTGGATACAGAAAGATCACAGTTTCCCAGATTAGAAACCCTGAGAAGAAACTCCTCTGGGAATGAGAACCAGGGTGAGGAAACACAAACTGCTACTGGTGATTTGCTGAGTTCAGTATGTGTGACCCTGAGAGTCAGAAAATCCAGTGATGCCCAACGTGGAGCAAATCCTCACATTTTTGTGTGGTTTATTAGGAGCTTCGCTAAATTCTCACAGTAAATATCAGAGAAGAATCTCTAGCTCTTCCAGCAAGGAAGCAGGCAAGGAGCCACTCTGAAATAGACCAGAATGCTTTTCCTAATGAACCTGCCCTTGCAGGAAACAGTTTTACTGGAGACTGACCTGCTGGGGTTTGATCAAATCTTCACCTGCCTTGAGGGAAGGAAAATACCCAAATCCAGCTTCCTTTAGCCCTCTGATGGAGAGGGATAAAAGCACAAACTAAGAACCCTTGTGAACTTCACAGCCAGCAGGCTGTGGCTCAACAAGTGTCTGTCACCTAATTATGAAACCACAGACCACTACTCCTGTGTCCTCACCTCAGCAGTGCACTGCTGTTGCTACTGCGATGTTTGACCTGAGATATCATGTCCATTTGGATACAAAAATTTAGAAAACATCAGTCGGAAAAGGCAAAATGCAGCATTTCAAGAGACCAGCTAGGCTTCGAACCACAGTCATATGTGGTAGGAGCATTGGAATTACCAGGACAATAGTTTCTCTAAACTATAATTAATGTACTAAAGGCTTTAATGGAAAAAGTAAACATGAGAGAACAGGAAGTCATGTAAGCTAAAGATGAAAATCCCAAAAACCAAAAACAAATGCTGGTGACCCAAAGAACTGGCAGCGGTAAAGAATGCCTTGAATGGATTCATCAGGAGACTGGACATGGAGGAAAGAGTGTGTGAAGTTGATGATACAGAGATAAGGGAGGAGGATGAGGAAGAAGTGGAGAAAAAATAGCCCAAGAACTACAGGACAACTACAGAAAGGTGTAATAAATGCATGTAATGGGAATACCAGAGAAAGAAAAGAGCAGGATATTTGAAGCAATGAATGTTGTAGAGATTGGGACCCCTAGCTGGACTCAGAGACACCCCTCCTCCTGCCACACAGCCTGGATTCTCATCTTTCTGCATGTAGAAATTCAACTGGTAGACACAGATACAGGTGAACAGAAAAGCAGAATTTGTTGAGAGGCAAGAAGATAGTACACACTTAGATGTGAGTACAGAAAAAAAAAAAAAAAGAGTGAGAATTGCCCCCATCCAGTCTGAGGCTGTCCTCAGATTAGGGTGTTGCTTGGGTAAGGCCTGATTGAATATTCAAAGAAAACAGAGTTTAGGGTAGGGCTGTACCCCTTCCTTGCATGGCTTCTGCAGAGAAGGGAGATATAGCTGTCATCTTTGTTCCTCTGTAGGTGAGATGTTTATTCTTCCTGGCTTCTTTTTAAATATTTTCAATTTTTTTTTTTTCAAAAAAATTTTTTTAATTACTTGTTTTACTTGCAAGGGAGAGTCTCTCTCTCTCTCACACACACACACACAGATACACACACTGGAGGATGAGAGCTGCAATAGCCAGGACTAGGCCAGGGACCAAGAACTTAAGTACTAAAAATTGCTTCCCTGGCACATTAGCAGGGAGCTGAATAAGAAGTGGAGTAATGGGGACTCAGATGGGCATATGGGAGATTTCTCAACAGATAGCTTAGCCCACTATGCCATAACAACACATACTGTAGCTCATGTGTACACCAGTGGATATGGTCACTTAACCCAGTCTGGCTCTCCTCCCCCAACCCCGCTCACATGCAGGCTCACAGGTGTTACAGGCCCACCCAGTCTTGTCTGCCCCCAGTCCCAGCTGTCACACTCACCAGTAGGAGCAGTCACCCAGCCTGGGAGTCCTCACCGGCCTGCACCAAGCTTGCCTACCCACCCACTGGGTCTTAACATGTGCTAATGGATGCTGCAGCCCAATCTGGCATGTTTCACCCCACCTCAGCCTTCACTGGTGAGTGCTGTTGCCTGGCCTGACCCAGCTTGTCCCTAATCCTAGCTCATGCTGGTGGGGTTAGCAGTGTTATGAATAGAAAGTACCATACACGGGTCAATTCACTAGTGAATTCTAGTAAATATTTAATGAAAAAATAGTACGAATTCTCTGTAATCTCTTTTCAGTACATAGAAACAAAGGGAACACTTTCTGACACGCTCTATGAGGTCAGTATTACCCGTTACCAAATACAAAGAGAGGACTGTGTAGACAAGTATTAGTTATGCGTATAGATGTAAAAATCATCAATAAAATATTAGCAAATAAAATTCCCCCATGAATAAAAATGATTATACTAAATGAGCATGTGAGTACCAGATACGTAAATCCAGTTCAGCTTTCAAAAGCATTGCAATCTGTCACATCAACAGACTAAAAAAGATCAATTGGCTGGTGGGAGGGCAGTGTTGTGGCACAGAGGGTTAAGTTGATGCTTATGATCACCCAACATCCAATACTGAATGCCACTTGTTGTATTGGCTGCTGTGCTTCCAATTCAGCTTCCTGTGAGTATACCTGGAAAGGTAGCGAGTGTACCCCAACCTGACCCATGTGGGAAATAATGATATTCCTGGAGGGAAGGTAGATTGGAAGCAGAGGAGCCAAGACTTCAATCAATGACACCCATATGGATTGTGAATATCCCATGTGGAGGTTTAATTGTTGCACTAAATCCATTTCCTTTCAAATATTTTTTTATGAACCCTTTTTTCTTTTTCATGATATAGTCCTATATAACCTCGGGGATTTCCCCTCCCCCCTCTCCCCTTCTCCTCCCCATATTGATGATTTCCCCTATATTATTACAATGGTATAGTCTTTCAAAACCACTCACAAGTCTATCATTCTGCTATTTAAGTATATGCTGACACTGTATATTTTTAAAATCTGTGTACATCTTGCTAATTTATTGCCAGTGCCACAATGAAAGCCACTATCATTGCTTACTGCTGTTCCTCTAGTGACTTCCCTGCTTTCCTTCTTTTTTATTTGAAACGCGCAGAGAGAGATGGATGGAAGTGGGAAGGGCAGGAGAGAGAGAGAGCGAGAGAGTCACATACATACCAGGATCTCCCATCAGCTGATGCACTACCAAGATGCCCACAAAAACTAGGCTTCAGGGCTGGACCAAGCCAAAGTCAAGTGCTAGGAACTCAGTTTGGGTCTCTGATGTTAGCAGAGACCCAACTACTTAAACCTGCAGCTGCTGCTTCCCAGGGTATGTATTGGCAGAAAGATGACCTTGGGAGTGCATCTGCAATTTTAACCTACGCACTGTGATACGAGTTACACTTAACCCCTTCGCCAGCTTCCATTCTGCCTAACATCTACTCTTTCTGGATCTGTGAGCAGAAGCAATCCTTGTGAAATGTTCACTGGTTGTCACTGCTTGCTTAAGATCCTTGAATAAATTCCCAAAGCCCCTTGCCAAGATCTAGAAGAATTTATGAGATCCACTCCCTGCCTGCTTTTCCAAACTCATTTCTATGTGATTTTTCTGCCCTGGTGACTACCCACCAGGGATACCAGTCTTATTTTGTTCTGTCTTTTTTTTCCCCCCTCTGGGATATTTTTACCTTGACTTTTCTTACAGTTTGTTCTTTCATATTCTTTAGGTAAAAGTTCAAATGTCATATACTCCAAGATATTTTCCACGTGCATGTTATGTAGACAGTTTGCCATTACTTTGATAGTCACCCCCTTTTCCTTCATAGCTATAATCACATTCCATATTTATTGTGATTTGTTTCCTTCATTTTTTATTATCTTTTTGGAACTTAAGCTCCATAATGCAAGGGCCACAGAACAGGCATTAAATATTTGTTGGGTGAATGAATGAATGACTGTATCCTGTTAATGTAATATTTTGGGGTCAGGCTGGCTCATCTTTGAAAGCATCGGTTTATTTTACCTATTTTAAAAGGAGAGAAAGGAATCCATAAACTGGTTTACTTCCCAAATATCTGCAATTGTTGATGCCAGGCCAGGCTGAAGCTTGGAGATGAGAACACAGGCTGAATTTTTCAGGTGGGTGGCAGGCACCCAAGTCCTTAAGCCAGCACTTACTGTCCTCCGGGGTGTGCATTGCAGGAAGCAGGGACTTCAACCCAGGCACAACAAAAGGAGATGAGAACATAGCAAATGGTGTCTTAACTGCTGTGCCAGACCCCCACTCCAAGGCATCAGGTTTTTGCCATTTAGAAATGTGTTGATATTTGACTTAATGAGTTTTAATATTTATTTGTCCTAAGATTGTCAGTGGAAATGGAGGCAAGAAGACTGGTAGAAAGGTTATTGTAGGGGATCATAATATGTGCATTAGGTGAGTTAAAAGAATAGTGGGGCCTGGCACAGTAGGCTAGTGGCTGAAGTCCTTGCCTTGCATGTGCCAGGATCCCATGGAGCTCTGGTTCATGTACCAGCTACTCTACTTCCCAAGGCCTTAGGCCTCTGCACCCATGTGGGGGACCAGAAGCAGCTCCTGGCCATTGTGGCCATTTGGAGAATGAACCAGCCTATGAAAGATCTCTCTCTCCTGTCTCTCTCTCTGTTTTGCTGTAACTTTGCTGCCTTTCTAATAATAATAATAAAAGAATGTGTTACATCTTCACATATGGACCTAATAGGATGTCCGTGGCATGTGGGAAAATAGAAATAGAAGTGCAGAGTAATATATAATCCCGGTTTGTTTAAAAGCAGCTTATCTTAATATGTAAATATTTTTTCTAAAGATTTATTTTATTTTTAATTAGAAAGGTAGATTTACAGAGGAGAGACAGAAAGATCTTACATCCTCTGGTTCACTCCCCAGTGGCCACCAGCCAGAGCTGAGCCAATCCAAAGCCAGGAGGTTCTTCTGGGTCTCCTGTGCAGGTGTCAGGTCCCAAGGCTTTGGGCCGTCCTCTGCTGCTTTCCTGGGGCACATGCAGGAAGCTGGATGGGAAGCAGACCATCCAGAACACAAAGCAGTGTCCATATGGAATCCCAGCACATGCAAGGTGAGAATTCGGCCGCTGAGCCATCGTGGAAGGCTGAGCCCTTATATGTAAATTTTTTTTTTTTTATTTTTATAAAGGTGTAGATAGTTATGAATAATATAAAAAAGGGAAGAATTTTTGTAGATGTTCTTTTATGTGTGTTTTTGACTTATTATGAAAAGTATTATTTGACATTTTAAGAAAACTAATAAACTGAAGAAGAGTAAAGAGATAATGTTGTCTGAATATTCAGGACTGTACAAAATTCTTCAAGCCACAGGTTTCCTTCTATAAGGATTTCCAAAGAGATAGGACATATGTCTGGAGCGCAGTGGCATATGACAAGTAAAATGTTATTTTACTATCAATTAGGCAGGGGCCTGATATTCATTGTATAGCTTTGGCAAACTTGAGTAGGCCAAAGGAGCTTCATCTGAGCTCAGACCCACTACACTCCAGATTCAATGCTGTGTGCCTGTGCTTGAGTAAAAGATCCAGAAGGGAAAGGTGAAAGGTACAGACACTGCTTGGAAAAGAATCCCCACCACAACCACACACACTGGTCTTTAAATGGTTGATAAAATTCTCATGTATTCATCTTGTAATTATGTATTAAGTACCTATGATATGTAGAAACTGTTCTATGTAAAGCTACTACAACAAGACTTTTTCACTAGGAGGGAAAAATGTATTATTCATTTCAAACATGGCATGGATCTTCTTTTGATTTTGAATCATCGAACAAATATTCCAAATTGGCTGTTTTCTAACACAGTTGAAGTGATTATAATACTTAAGCATATATTTCTGCTCTGCTTAACCAGTTGACGTGAGGAGTTTACTATTTGTTACTCCTGGGGATGAAAAGCTTAACCTTACTTTGCTGGTTAGGAACTGTACAGTACAAGCCCTAACCCCTTGAACTACAGCAGCAGATGACCAAAGAAGGAACCACATTGCAAAATATTTTGCTTTACAATGTTATTTCAGAATCACAACACAACATCTGATATTGATTCTGAGGTTCTTAATTTGTTCTTTCTGAAGATTCATATTTTTAAAAAAATAAACACATCTCCACTCAACTTTCCCATCCCTCCTCTCAAGTCAAAACATCCTGGTCCTGCGGTGTTCTGCTGTGTTTGTGCGCTAGCTGGATGAGGAGCACTCCTGACCGCCTGGTGAGGTGCTCACAGTGTTTGTCTTTTCACCAAAAGAGGAAATGATACTGTACTGTAGGGTAGACACATGACCTGCCAGAACTGAATGTACACTCTGAGCTGTTTAAACTTACGAATGCCTCTTTAGCAGCACACTGTTAAAAATATCAGGCAATTGTCACATGAAATCCACTCTGAAGCCTAAGGTAGGCTTTCTTCCATTACACGGAAGCTTCAATAGCTTCCTAATGGGTTTATAGAAATAATAGTTAGAAATGTTTTTGCTTTTTTGGGGGGTCAGCATTGTGCCATAGCAGATACAGCCATTGACCAAGACACTGTCATCTCATATGGTTGCCAGTTTCAGTCCAGACTGTTCCACTTCTAATCTAGCTCCCTGATAGTGGCTTGGGAAGAGCAGCAGATGGTCCAAGTGCTTGGACACTCACTACCCATGTGGGAGACAGGAAGTAGCTCTTGACTTCTGCCTGGCCCAATGTTGGCCATTGCAGCCATCTGGGTAGTGAACCAACAGATGGAAGATATCTTTGTGTCTGTCTCTTTCACTGTAGCTCTGACTTTGAAATAAATGAATACATTTTTAAAAATTTATGTATTTGAAAGACATGGAAACATGAAAGGGGAGGAAAGAAGGATGGGAGAGAATTCTCCTCTTCACTGACTCCCTCTGCAGATTCCCACAACAGCTAGACCTGGACAAAGCCAAAAGCAAGGGATTCAACCCAAGTTCCTATATGGGTGGCAGGGACCCAAGTACTGAAACCATCACCTGCTGCCTCCTGGGGTGTGCTCAGAGGAAGCTGAGTTGGGAGTGGAGCTGGAATCTGAACCCAGGCTCTCTGACGTGTTGTAGCTGCCCCAAGTGACAACTGCTGCACTAAATATGCCAATATAAAACTAGTTTTTTAAACATATGTTATTCTAAGAATATTCTGTTATAGATATAGTTAATTGCTGTATTAAGAACTTGGAACTGTGTTCTAGTAGTTGTTTTGACTGAAAGAGACAGCTACGGTTTGTGTGGGCAGCTAACTCTCCTCTCTTCCTCCACTCCCCATGTGACTGCTGAGTGCTATGTAACTTCAGCCCCGATTTCCAGCTCCTGTGTTCTGTAAGCCTCATACTGTGTTCCTTGTTACTTCATTCAGAAAGATATGTTGAACTCCCACTCCTTTGGCATTAGGGACAAAAACATGGCTTTTACTCTTTAGAATTTCACTGGCCAGTGAGGGTAACAGTTACATACAACCAATAAATTACAGCATAATCACACACTCTTACAGGGATAAAATTGCACTGTATGTGCTTATGAGAGCAAGGAAATTCATGCTGCCTTGGCGGACTAAGAAGGTGCTAAACATCATCTGAACTGGATCTAAGATCAGTTGAGATCTGCTGGGAGGAGAAGTGTGCCAGGCACAGAGCCTGCATGTGCAAATGCTTGGAGTTTACAATAAATATGGTGTTTTCAAGAGTTCAGGATTGAAAGAAAAAGGCTGAGAAAGTTGACCTGAGCCTTACTAACTCAGCACTTAGTAAGTTTAGCCTTACTAATACATCGGGTTATGGGAGGTGGAGAAGGAAACAGAGAAGCTGAAATTGTCAGAAACATGCTGAATACTCTGTTAGATGAGTTGTCTGACAGGGAACTGGGTTATCTCTGCTACAGCATTTTTTAAACATAACCTCTTATCAGGATAGACAGTAAACACAATCGCTTTGGTATAACTCAGCTGATATCTCCACAGCAGCATCTTTACCCAGCAGGGTTCTGCCTGTGTGCACGGAGCATTTGTTCCACTTGGTACATGAATTTCTCACTCTTCCCACTGAACGGTTTAGACTTGAGCATTTGCAATTACTTTTTCAGTGTTACTGATTGTTTTATGATAGTGTGAAAGCATTTTTCAGAAAAATGCAAGTTTACTGACTGAGACAAGCAGTTGTACCACTTACGGTACCAAGCATTTTATTGTAATGCACAGTAGCTTGTCATCTAACTAGATGAAAAATAACCCATTTTCAAAGTGTCTGAAATGATCAGAAATAAAAGCAGTGTTTTATGTAATTATTTTACCTTTTAAAATCTATAGTGAAGAATGGTATGTTACAAAAATATTTCCAGTGAGCAGATGAGTCCTTCAAATTTCTAAATATGTTACTTTTAAAACCACTAAAACTTGAGTATGAGTGCTGATTTTATGGAGAAGCACTTGTTTGAGAATAATTATTTTTGACTCAAAGCACAGTTTTAACTCATATACTCATTATCATTTAAAAATATCAAAATAGGGCCCGGCGGCGTGGCCTAGCGGCTAAAGTCCTCGCCTTGAAAGCCCCGGGATCCCATATGGGCGCCGGTTCTAATCCCGGCAGCGCCACTTCCCATCCAGCTCCCTGCTTGTGGCCTGGGAGAGCAGTGGAGGACGGCCCAATGCATTGGGACACTGCACCCGCGTGGGAGACCCAGAAGAGGTTCCAGGTTCCCGGCTTCGGATCGGCGCGCATCGGCCCGTTGCGGCTCACTTGGGGAGTGAATCATCGGATGGAAGATCTTCCTCTCTGTCTCTCCTCCTCTGTATATCTGACTGTAATAAAATGAATAAATCTTTAAAAAAAAAATATCAAAATATAGTTGAAAACATTTTTAAAAGATATTTTAAAAGTTTTCACTGCAAAAGGAACATGGTAAATACTCCATTAATAAATAAAGTTTTTTAGAACTGTTGGAAAATTGAAATAAAATATGGAAGAAGATAATTATCTGGGTTTATACAATCACAACTGGATTACACAGATGCACATATTCCAAATGAACTAATTTGAGAGGAAAAAATTCCGATGTTGCATTACTTTACAAGTGAGATAAATTATTCTTCCAGTGTGTTTTAAAACTTTTAAAGTTATGTATTGGAGAGGCGGAGTCAGATTGACTCCTATGCCTTGTTCACACTCCACAAGCCGACAGCGTGGCGTTTGGGGATCAGTTAGACTAACACTGGGAACTGAGAACCGATTCCAGTTTCCTACGAGTGACAGCTGTCTAACTGCTTGAGCCATCATCACTGCTTCCAAGGTCTGTATTAGCAGAGGGTTGACTCAGGAGCTGAGGGTGGGTACAAAGCCATAGCCTTTAATTTGGGATGTGGGCATCTTAAGTGGAAAGTGAAATATTTGCCCCTCTATAGTTTATTTAACAGCATATAATGGGCAGATTTAATAAAAGGATGAAAAAAATTATAATCAGGAAAGAAAGTATTCTTGAATTTTGTAAGGCTCAGTGAAGCAATTGACTAACTAACAGAGTTTCTTTATATACATACAGACATACACAGAGCAAGTGTAAATCAGGATGATGCCGCTGACCTTCAGTAGAAACCTGAATGTGGTGATAAAAGTATAGAGGTAGAATTAAATGCTCACTTGTGCAAAATTCCACACTTTATTGGTGAATTTGAAGGGGTGAAAACTGAAATAATACCTATTTTGACATTTATTTGATAAAATTCTCTTTTATCTCTATATTACTAGTTTTTTAAAAATTTTGTGTAAAAACCTCAAAGATATGACATACAGGATGTTATGTGGCATTCTAAAAGAATGTTGGGCTACCTGTTCTCTAACGCTATGGACTATCATTGGGAACTTCCTGTCTCAAAATATTCTTTTAAGCCCAAAGAGGGATGAGGGATCAATGTTCAGCTGACACTGATTTGCAAATTTGAAAGTTCCTCTTTATTACCCTCAAGTTTATGTACTACAAAGTGTTTCTAAGGAACTTCAAAGAAAAAATTATACATATATTCACCTTTCTTAAAAATTTTTACTTCTTTTTATTACCATTTTATGATACAGTTCCATAGCTTGTGGGATTGTCCTTATCCCTTCCCAATTCCCTCCCCCCTCACTGAGTTCCCCCATATCATTACTGTAGTACAGTTCCCCATACACAGTCATATGTCCATCATTGCAGGCATGGACAATGGCAGAGAGTCCAGCATCCTATTGTCAAGATATAATAAACAGTTTCAGTGGGAGTCCATCTTTGTCTGGAAGTAGAGATGCATATCCTTTTTAAATAAAATAAGTAGTTCATTGTTTATTTCCTAAGGAAAAAAGTGTCTCAGGACCATTTGGGGCACAGACATTGGTAGATAGCAGTTAAGCTACCGCTTTGAATGCTTGCATCCGTATCCGAGTGCCTTGGTCAGGACCCGGCTGCTGTGCCTCCCATCAAGTACTCCTGCCGCTGTGCACCCTGTAAATATTAGATGACGGCTCAAGTACTTGACTCCGCGCTATCTCTGTGGGAGGCCTGGATGGAGTTGCAGGTTCCTCACTTCAGCCTATGTATATGTGTGTATTGTTCTGTCCTTCAAATAAATAAAACAAATAATAATAGCCAAGGAAGACACTTAGGCTTGGGTAATTATGCAAAAAATAAGATCGATTAGGTTTCAAAGTGGGTAAAGGTCCTTTCAGAGAACAGAGGCTTATGGCAACTCATTTGTGTGTCATGCTGCTTCACCAGAAAAAATGGAATCAGTGTTTTTCATTAAAGAAAACAACATTGTCTAAGATCAAATTTTTATCTTTCTGAGTGATTGTAGGCTAGGCAAAATTCCAGAGTTACGTTTAAATGACAGAAATCAATGGAGCAAAGCAAACCACGTGCAGTAATTTTATGGAATTGCTGCAGGTAGGACACCAGAACTTTGAATCCCAGAACAAAGTAACAGCAACTTCATCTATGATTATGTCCCCTTAGTTGATCACGGCTGTGTGTTTGTTTGATGTGGCTAGCCACTGATGTGTCTTATATCTCAGCACACTCACTGTGCAGTTGTGATTGGGCCAATCACAACAGTCAACACAGAATGCTTTTATTCTTTTTTGCCTTGCCCTCATGTGGGCTTGGGCGGCTCTGCAAGAGCAGCTTAGTGGGGCCCAGTGCCACAACCTGGTGGCTAAAGTCCTCGGCTTGCATGCCAGGATCTCATATGGGCACCAGTTCTAATTCCGGCAGCCCCGCTTCCCATCTAGCTCCCTGCTTGTGGCCTGAGAAAGCAGTCAAAATGGCCCAAAGCCTTGGCACCCTGCACCCATATGGGAGACGTGGAAGAAGCTCCTGGCTCCTGGCTTTGGACCGGCTCAGCTCCAGCCCTTGAGCCCACTTGAGGAGTGAATCAGCAGATGGAAGATCTTACTCTTTGTCTCTGCTCTTCTCTGTAAATCTGACTTTTCAGTAAAAATAAATCAATCTTTAAAAAAAGAAGAGTAGTTTAGTGTGCTGACCAATGACTTTTCAGTAGGAGCAGGTGTTATGTGACAGATCCTGGAAGATCTGCTTTATCAGTGGCCTGCATTAACCAAATGCATTTGTTTCTAACCATCACCAAGTCTGAAGTCAGGATGTCAGTGGTGCATATAGCATCTGAGGGCTCAAGAAAGGAATTCTTACCCCCCTGCCTATCTCCTGGTGGCTCATGCAGTCCTTGGCCTTGCTTAACGTGGAGCTGCCACAATCTCTGCTTCCATTCTCAATTGGCCTTCTTCCTTCTTCCTTCTACGCCTCTGTGTCGTTGAATTTAGGACCCATTGTACTTCCATGGGAACTCACCTTACCTGATCACTTCTGTAAAGACCATCTTTCCAAGTAAGGTCATAGTCTGAGGTTCCAGGAAGACATGAATTGTGGGGAGACGTTGTCTGCCCACTACCCCGTGCAATGGGAAAACTGTAAATCTCATCTGATCTAGAAAAAAATAATGTCTGCTGGTATGTAATTTTTTTTTTTACCTTCCAAGCTCTGTCTGTAGACTCTAAAGATTACGTGTATGGTTTCCATTGAATATTGTATTGTCTCTAGTGATTGAATGCGTAATGAAAATTAGCTTGCTATAAAGTGTTAAGTTAAAATTTCTTACAAGATTTCTCATTTGCTTCATTAAGGTGCATTCATGGCAATATTTGCCTGTGTCGTGTGTGTGTCATCTCCATGTGTGTGAACTCTGACTCTGAAGACTTTTACACAGGGACTTGTTGCACTGAGTCTCTAGGACAGGAAGAATCTGTGCAACTTCCTGACTGGGAGAAGAGTTCAGGTGATAGTATGGCGAATTCCAAGTCTGACGGAAGCTGTTGAAGCTACACAGATGAGGTGACTGAGGTTGAAATTATGCTGATGGAGATGGAGACGCTGAATCGTAACATGCCTGAGGATTTAGTTATCAGTTAGATGATGATAGGTCATAATTACTGTGTACTTTCTACGTGTAAGATACCTTTCTAAGAACTTGTTATGAGCGGATTAACTTTTGTGATAATCCTACTGGTTAGAACTGATAAGATTTTTATTTTAGGTGGAAGCCCTACTTATTTGCCAAAACATCAGAGGAGCTGGGATTTGAACCTGTAGATTCTGGTGAAGGGAAAGAAGAAATAAGGGATAATTCTTTAGCGGACTGGCTGGATGGTTGTGTCATTAGCCAGAGTTGAAAATACAGAAACTTATTGGCCAGTTGAGAGAAGGAATTCATGATGTGTTTGCACCCCAGCTGGTGGTGACTTTACCTCGTTGCAGCCTTTGTCCATACCAGAACCTTTGCACCATAGGCATTCCATAGGCTGCACCGTTGCGTTGCTAACCACAGGGTATTTCAGTTCAATTCTGATAGTTTATGGGAACTGATTTTTTTGAAATCACTGAAGAAAGAAATGCCTGTGAATTTTCCCTCTGAAGCGCTGCCCGTTGTCTGTGTCATTTTGGTCTCATTAATCAGCGCTATAGCAAGGCAGACACTGTGCTGTGTATTTTACTGTCCCCAGCATAGCAGCGCCTATGTCTCTGCCCCCAAGCCAATGCATTGGGGAGACGGAGAGAGGGAAACCATCAATCTTCCCTGTTGCACATGTCAGCAACGATTCCTTCCCCTTCCTGTTGGCTGTCTCTCCCACCACCTGTGTTTAGAATTAGTGCTGAAGCTGCTGCCCAGATGAATAAGAACTACTGTCCTTGTCACCTGCCGTGGTACGGGCCACCACTTCTCAGTCCAAACAAGTCCATCAACAGTTACCTTCAGTGTAAGCATTGTAGGGGGGAGAGTTATGCATCCCAGAGGTTTATGATAACATAAAAATTAAAGGAGATGTTAGATCATACATTCTAGGGGGTATCATCACTTAATGGACCAGGGGGATACAAAGCAAATAACTTATTGAGTGCCTTGCTGTGTTTACATAGTCTCCTTCCAAAGACTGAAGTTAATCTACCTGGTCTCCAGTTGTGCCTCGACTATACCAGCTGTGCACCACGCTTCACTAAGTCCTCCATGCCTCATCTTCTTCCTGTGTAAAACAGAGGTGATAGTCCTGAATCCTGAGGAGATTTTACAAGGATTCAATGAGGTAGCAGCTCCATAGCTCTTCTGTAGTGCTTCCCACACAGTAAACACCCAACAGATGTTAAATATTATCATCATAAGCCTTACTGTGCAGTAATAAAACTGTGAGTCAGGGAGGGGAAATGATTTGTAAAAGTTCCAAATAGGTACAGAGGGAATTTGAACCTAGAGTGCTAGAGGTTTAATCCCTGAAAGTTATACCATGACTTTTAAAATTTTAAAAATTGTATCATATTGTTGACATCGTGGCTAATTGTTTTACAAATAACTTTCTGTGTGAGCTTAAGGATCACTTTCTTTACAGCTTTTATTTCCTATTATGTAAAATGAAAATGCAAAAATTGGCATTCCTACTAGTATGAAACTGTTATGGGTCAGTTCATTTAATCAAGCCCTATGCAGAAAAGGCAGGCCTGTGTGTGCATCCTTCCTTCCTTGTCAGCATTTATCCCTGTGACGCATGTTTACATAAGACTACCACAGGTAAAGCTCTGTTCACAGGCTTTTGGTGGGTACTGTTATTCTTCCTGATTTACTGAGGTGGTTCTGTGGTTTGTGCAAACAAGTACAGAGCATGCATGATACAGCCAGTGTCGGACCCCGTGCTCTGGCTCCTGGCTCAGGCTCTTCACCCCTACCCTGTGCTGCCTTTCAAGGTGTCTGCATTCTTATCTATTCCACAGCAAACTATGATTTATTTAGTATTTTCTCCACTAAAGGGCTGAGTTGTTTGTAATCCTTTAATAATTAAACATTCATGTGGGAACATATCCCCACATGCTTGTGTGAGTATTTCTGTAAGCCAGCTTTCAATACATTGTTTAATTGAGTCAAAATAAAACATGATTTTGACCTCTTGAATTGATCAGTTAACTTCTGGGGTGTTTAGTGCATGCCGGGGCCCAAGTGCTTTTGTAGTAATAATTTCATCACCATCCTCCTAACCATTCCATGATGTTAATATTGTTATTCCCCCTTTGTAAAAGCGCAAGGTCACCTAAGTCAGAGAAGAGGGACTTGAATAAGGCAATCTAGCACTAGACCTTGCTAATTTTTTTTTTAAGATTTATTTATTTTTTTTGCAAAGTCAGATATACAGGGATATACTACCATATCCAGATGTGGGAGTACAATGGAGCATGCATCCCTGCTTCCAAACAAAAGGTGGATTCCCAATGAAACTGTTGGAAATGTGTAGGCAGTGGAATGCTGGACTGCCTTACATTGTCTGTACCAGCAGTGTCAGGGCACACTTAAATAAGAGGCTGATGGAATTGTGATTCCTTATGAAGGACTATACTATTGTAGCAACATGGGGAAAATCTGTAGAGGGTGAAACTTGGAGGGAAATCCCAGTCTATACAAAATTATACCACAAAATTCAAAAATTTAAAATAAAAATGTAACAAAAAATTTATTTTTCTTGTGAAGTCAGGTATACAGAGAGGAAGATCTTCCATCCGCAATGGCCAGTGCTGCGCCAATCCAAAGCCAGGAGCCTGAAACTTCTTCCGGGTCTCCCACGCGGGTGCAGGGTCACAAGGCTTTGAGCCGTCCTTGAATGCTTTCCCAGGCCACAAGCAGGGAGCTGGATGGGGAGCAGGGTTCCCAGGATTAGAACCAGTGCCCATATGGGATCATAGTACGTTCAAGGTGAGGACTTTAGTTGCTAGGCCAGCATGCTCTAGACCTTGCCTCTTAACTATGTCCAAACTAGTTATCATAGCCATATTTTATTGTTTACCATGTCACTAATTTATTCTAAAATTGAGTTAACAATCTGAGTTGATAAAATGGTCTGAATTGATGTGAATGTGGTTGGGACAGCTCTGAGGACTGTACCAGTCCGCAGGTTGTGTGGCGAAACAGGTAGCCATGCTTATGTGGACAAAATAGAATTATATACGTCATGGAGATTAGGGAAGTCAGAGATACCCCCCCCCTTTTTAAGATTTATTTATTTTTTAGTGCAAACAGATATACAGAGAGGAGGAGAGATAGAGAAGAAGATCTTCCGTCCGGTGATTCACTCCCCAAGTGACTACAAGCTGATCTGAAGCCAGGAGCTGGGAGCCTCTTCCAGGTCTCCCACATGGGTACAGGGTCCCAAGGCTTTAGGCCACCCTCGACTGCTTTCCCAGGCTACAAGCAGGAAGCTGGATGGGAAGTAGAGCTGCTGGGATTAGAACTGGTGCCCCAATGGCATCCTGGTTCAAGGTGAGGACATTAGCCACTGGGCCCAGAGATCCCTTTTGTGTGAACTACCGTTCTGCTGGGAAAATAACTTTAGAAATTTTGTGTGGGGTGTGTGTGTGTGTGTGTGTGATGTTGGTACCTCATAAGAAATCTATGCTGTTTCTCAGATTAGAACATTTGTGATAGTCAGGGAATCATTTCATACCTGGTATATAAGACATTTCAGCTTCACTTAGGAAGGGCCTCCTGTTGGTAACCCAGCTGTTCAACTGACTGCACTGACCATGATGCCACCTATAGCTACCTCAGTGTGAAATCCAAACTCTGGTAAGAGAGTTTGGGAGAAATTAGGGAGTTTTCCAGGCAGGGAAATGGGCATACAAGATTTTAGGCGGAGATAATTTTGTACTGCATCTATTATAATTCTGAGCTCAGAGTCTCTTAATAGGCTTATTATTGTTCTTAGTAAAATACAGGCTCCATATGCTTTCTAAATCCCTGAGCCGTAAGGACTTGGGAAACTAAGTATAATCTGACCTTCAGAGTGTGATATGCAGTATGATATGCAGATTGCCTGAGCTGAAGGAGCCTCTGACAATACGTTCATAGATAGTTTTATCATGGATTTTATTTCCCTAAAATGCAAATTATGAGCAAATAAACTTACTCTTCATATTTTTGTTTCCTAAGCAGTTTGGCAATTTGGGGGAATAATTCTATAGTGTTTGGCCTATTTGAGTGGTTTCTCAATCTTGACTTCATATTGGAATCATCTGGGGAGTTTTAAAAGTAATCCCAGTGCCCACACCAAATCCCAGACTGGTGAAATATGCATCTCTGGGGTTGGTACCCAGAAATCTTTACTTCTTAAGACTCCCAGATGAGCGGGAGAGGAAGAGTGTGTGTGTGTCTGTCTGCTGGTTCACTTCCAAGATGTCCACAATGGCCAGGGAACTCATCCCCAAAGCAAGAAAACTCATTCAGGTCTCCCATGTGGGTAGCAGGAATCCAGACACTTGGGTCATCTTCTGCTGATTTTCCAAGGAACATTACAGGGAGCTGAATCAGAAAACAGAATAGCTAGGACAGGAACTAGTGGCCAAGTTGGATGCCAGCATTACAGGCAGTGGCTTTACCTGCTATGTCAAAGTGCCAACCCCAGTTAAAGTAAATTTAAACAATATGTGTTAGCACCCGAAAGCTCCTCTCATATATTAGATTGCAACAGAATCATCTGGAAGGACTGTTGCAGCATAGATTCATAATTTCTCAAACCTCTTTTGGATCGCATGGCTTTTGAGATTCCTGATTTAGTGGGTATTGATTGGGACCCAAGAATTTGCAGTTCTAACTAGTTCTCATGTTCTGGTGACATAGGTGGAACAGGAAAAACACTCTTAGAAACTCTAATCGCTTGCGGTCATCTTCCACTGTTTCCTGTTAGACTAGTGGTGGCCACAGCCACTGCCTTAAGTGGTCTATACGCAGAACACAACTGTTAGCAAAGGGAACAGATGCTGGAGGAAGCTTCAGCATATTGCCCACTGCCAAGTCATCGACCAGTCTAATTAAAAAAAAAAAAAAAAGCAATGTATATGGGGCCAATGTTGTGGCATAGTGAGTAAAGCTGCCTCTTGCAATACTGGTATGCCATATGGGTGCTAGTTTCTGTCGAGACTGCTCCCCACTAATGTGCTATGGGAAAAGCAGCAGAAGATAACCCAAGTGTTTGGACCCCTTCTACCTACAAGGAAGACCTGGATGAAGCTCCTGGCTCCTGGCATCACCCAGTCCTGCCCAGTGTGGCCATCTGGGGTGTTAAGCAGCAAATGGAAGATGTCTATTTCTTCTTCTCTCTCTGTTGCTCTGACTTCCAAATACATAAGTAAGTCTTTTTTAAAAAATAACCAGTTTAGGGCCCGGCGCCGTGGCCTAGCGGCTAAAGTCCTCGCCTTGAAAGCCCCGGGATCCCATATGGGCACCGGTTCTAATCCCGGCAGCTCCACTTCCCATCCAGCTCCCTGCTTGTGGCCTGGGAAAGCAGTTGAGGACAGCCCAATGCATTGGGACACTGCACCCGCGTGGGAGACCTGGAAGAGGTTCCTGGTTCCCGGCATCGGATCGGCGCGCATCGGCCCGTTGCGGCTCACTTGGGGAGTGAAACATCGGATGGAAGATCTTCCTCTCTGTCTCTCCTCCTCTCTGTATATCCGGCTTTCCAATAACAATAAAATCTTTAAAAAAAAATAACCAGTTTATATTGCAAATAAAACATCCTCTTTATGCAGATTATTCCCTCTACTTCATAATCAGAGCCATAGGGAAGGCTTCTGGAGCACTAAGATGGAACTTGCATTTCAGTTTCTCAGTTCATGAATGCTGTTAGGTGCAGCTGAAGTCACACTGTTAGAACCATTCCTCAGGAATCGTAAGTGCTCTGACAGGCTTTGATGGGTTGTCCCCCAGGATTTTAACCACTATTGAAGAATTGGATTTCTGAGTTGGAGAAATCCAATTTTTAAACAAACTCTTAAAACATAACTTGTTTAGCAACTGTCTGTCATTGAAATATTGGATTCATTTTATTCATAGTTACAGTGTCCTTCATGTTTGGAGCCAAACTGTGGGAAAGATTTGCCACACATCCAGTTAACAGGTATTTAGTGCCCACAGTGTCCCTGGACCATGCTATTGGCTGGGGTTGTAGGGCTCTCCCTGCCCTAGAGGAGCTCATATTCTAGATGGGAAAATATTTGCTCAGCAAATAAGAAAATATTCCCCATGCACCCGTATGATATATGCAGTAATGAAAAACTGGTGATGGAAGGCGCTATTCTGCCTAGCAGAGAGACTGATGGAAAAGAGTGTACTGAAGAATCAGGGAGAGACTGCAGGGAGGTGAAGACTAAAGGGAGTTCCCCAGGTGGAAAAGGGGTGCCAGGCCTTCTAGGATTAGGGCACAGTGAACACAGAGGGAGGGGGTGGTCTACACAAGTCCTGGGCATGAGCTGCCATACCAAGTTTGAGCCTCTCCCAGAGGAAGAAGTGAGATGAGCTGTGCTAAGTCAGTGTATATGCAATTTACACTTGATCCCGGGGTCTCTTTTGTTTGAGAACTTTATTCTATATATTATATAAAGAATATTGCATTTTCCAAAGGAAAAGGAGGAAAAGTTCTAAAACCAATGTAATCTGACATATGTTGTTTTATAAAAGGACTTTGGTGTGGGTAGCCAAGTCTCTCAGTTGCTGGTAGAAGGGTGACTGTTCTCAGATAAGCAGCTGAAGAAAGAATGTCAGGCAGGTCTTGCTGTGGATATGGGAACAGTGATGATGGTTGTAGGATAAACCTTCAGTTGGGGGCCACAATAGGTCATGATAAAATCATATTGTCTTAGGATGCACATATTAAGATCAATGTTTGAATTTTCTCATTGTGGAAAACTAGTCATTATTAAAGCTTTTCTTAGCATTGTTTAAAAACATTTCAGTAGTTTTGGAGTTCTTGCCTACTATATTACTGCTCCATTTAATATAAAATAAACAATGCAGTGATAATCTGGACGTTTATGGTAAGAATATGATGACTGTTGATTTTTTATTTATTTTTATTGGAAAGGCAGATTTACAGAGAGAAGGAGATACAGATTGAAAGATTGTGCATCCACTTGTTCACTCTCCAAGTGAACGCAGCAGCCAGAGCTGAGCCAATCTGAAGCCACGAGCCAGGAGCCTCTTCCTAGTCTCCTACATGGGTGCAAGGTCCCAAGGCTTGGAGCCATCCTCTGCTGCTTTCCAGGCCACAAGCATATAATTGGATGAGAAGTTAAGCAGCGAAGCTTCAAACCAGCATCCATATGGGATCCCATGTGTGCAGGCAAGGATGTGTCCACTGAGCCATCACACAAAGTCCAATACCTGTTAATTTGATTTATCGAGCAATATTATTAGGTAGTATTTGTCTTGTACCGTTTTATGTCATATCCAGATAATATGTTAATCCAGTTTCATTACTTTTCAAAGCCTAAGGAGATCTCCAGCTTATTGTGTAGTTATAGAGATTTGTCTTTAAATGTGGTGAGCTGCTCTGAAAGCATGGTAGAATCTTGCTGGGAGCCAAAGTCCTATGACTTTGTATCTGACCATTTCTGTGTAATAATATACACTAACGTGCTGTCTGACAGGGAGAAAGTCTAATAGAAATAAGCTCAAAGGGATGCTTAAATAGAAATGAAATAGCTACAGAAGAGAACCTTGTCAATGTACTAAAGTAGTGTTGTAGTCATTTGTGCAGTTATAGCACAGTAGCACAGATGGGTAATTTAGAAAGGACAGTTATTTCTTTCCTTTCCCGAGGCAGGGGAGTGCAAGGCCAAGGATCTAACACTGGGGTCTGTTAGGGGCTGCCCCCTTCTTCCAAGAAAGGGCCTTATTGCATCGTACAGAGAAGAAGAAAGCTGGGGTCTCACATGGAGGAGGAACCAGGGAGGAGAGAGTGAACATCCCGTTAATAAACACATCCATCTGTTTTCATGACTCCGTCACTTAAAGGAGAAAAAAGAAAGCTCCACTTTTTCACACCACCACAATGGAAATACACATTCAACTAGGGAAAGAATGCTGTGTGGTCTGTTGAGGTGAAATTCTGGGTTCTGGTGCCCACTGGGCCGCGAGCTGTGTACCCTTGGTCTTTGCTGAGCATCTCTGATACACTGCCCACTTTGGAGAGGGAAGGGATTGAACCTTGCGGTGTCCTTCCCTGGTATGGGATGGCAGTGATTCTGCCTCCACTGCGTGAGGTGAGGCAGATGAGAGGCACAGGGTGTGTTTCTGATAGCTCAATCTCAGCACAAGAAG
Organism: Ochotona princeps; assembly: GCF_030435755.1. Classification (NCBI taxonomy): domain Eukaryota; kingdom Metazoa; phylum Chordata; class Mammalia; order Lagomorpha; family Ochotonidae; genus Ochotona; species Ochotona princeps. The sequence goes on along the minus strand of NC_080833.1, from coordinate 101,653,141 downwards.
GAAGGCACATCTGCACCAGCATTCCAGAGCATGATGGAAGGAAAGTGCAGAACGTGGCGGGGACACAGCAATGACTTGAAGTTTGGCAGTGACTTAGGTAATGTGTAGAAACAAAGAAATTGAAGTTGTGTCTACTCCCTTTTAACTCTTTCACTGGACCAAAAATATATATTAAGTGGTCATGATCTATATCCTTGAAGAACTTACAATGTAGTAGATCAGTCACTCCTTTTCTCATTTTTTTTTTAAAAACACATTCTTTTTTTCAGTTTCCATTATTGACCTGCATATTGTTTCTCATTTGGGGGTGATATAAGACCTGCTTTCTCTTATGTTGAATTAATATTTACTATGTGGATTCCCATGTCTGAGCATCTGGTTTCATTTCTAGGCAGCAATGAACCCATTCTTCTTGGTGCTGAGTGAGCGTTTCTCAACCAACCAGGGCTGTCTGTGCTTCCTGAAGCAAAACGCTGACAGCGGCAGAACAAAGCAAGCGGAGGCCAAGGCCAAGCCCTGAAGGAGGCTCCTTCCGGCTGTTTTTTTGGTGCCCAGTCTCCTCTGTCTTAGCTCTTAAACCCTTCATTACAGAGATACATTCATAAAAATGGTGAAGAGATGCTTCAGGAGGCTAGGGTTCCGTTAGTAGGAAGAACAGTGTAAATGATAGGCTTGAGCGACACAGCCCAACAGCGCAGGAGTACATAGAGAAAGTAATGTTCCTCCTGAACAGTTGGTGATGTGATTTGACTATTTTAAAAAATTATAATCTGTGATTGGATTGCCTTTCTTGCAATATATAAAGGTTGTTCAGCCAAGTTCTGAGTTTACCTCTGGCTGTAATTAAAAACAAAGGTGATAAACGGTTGGTGTGGCAGTTGGACACAAGCAGGACTGTGTGAGGAGGGCCTTGAAATCATTGGTTCCTACTTCCATAGTGAGACTGACAGTGTTTCAAAGCTGGTAAATTACCCTTTTTTGATGTAGTCTTTGAAAAACATTTGACTTTAAGGTCAATTTAAAGAAAGAAGCTTGCTTCGGTTAATCACACATGCACAAATTGTCTTTTGCAATAATTAAGTGTGGAATGTTTCAGTTTTCTTGGAATGTAGTAACTAAAATTGAGAAAATTATAGATTTGAGTTATGCTCAGTACCTTACAACAGGAGGAGTTTCAATCCAGTCAATTTGACAAGTATGCTTCACCTTTGATTGGAGGCCCACCTTATTTTCTTATGTCTATCAAATCGCAGACCTGAAACTGCCCAGTGGCAGTGCTGGTTCTGCTGTGAAAATGAGCCAGTGGGAATGGAAAGGGCATTTGCTGGGGGTGAGGGGATATTCCTGGAATAACAGTGAAGTCCTGTATGTAACAGCTCCGTTGCTGTCCTCGAACCATGAGCCGACGCGCTAGGCTTCCCCAGCTAGGTGATGCCTGTGGGTTCGTCTTGAAGCTGTTTTCTTTGTGGTTTGCCTTCTCTCCAATGGGAAGCCTGGGCTCCCTTCATTTTCATTCTTTTCCTACCCTGGGGCTTTTGAACACAGAACCCCCAACCTCCTGCCACCCCAACTCTGCATTCCAACCCTGTGATTTCATGGTGCCAGGAGTATGTCCCCTGCCATGCTGGGAGGCTGCCTGCTGACTCCTGCAGGGGGAACAGACAGGAACATAAACTCCCCGCAGAAGAGCAGGACACTCTGTATATTTTTTAAAACCAGGACTCCAATTCCCATTTAGAAGCTGTATTTTTTTTTCAATAGCTCCTTGAAAATCGAACGAAACAATTCTTGTTGCTCTTATTCTTGATAGTATCCTTCCCTTTGCACTGGTGAGCAGAGTCCCAGAGACCAGAGAATGCAAAAGATGCATTAGATCATGTCTAGCCCATTCCCACTGCTCACAGCTCCTTTTTCCCACAGTCTCTCGTCTAATGCTTTTCTCTTCTAGTTTTCCCAAGAATTTGTTTCCTCCATTTCTCCTGGGGAATAATTTCTTAGTTTGCCCATGGAGGAATTTATATGGAAATATTCATTTTCTTTTTTTCAGCTTAATATTCCTGGTCTTCATAACCCTTTACATTACCGTAAACCATCTCCCTTCTTCCTAGGTCAAGTATTTCTGGATGATATTTTTTTTTCCCTTTCCATTTATTAAGTTCAGAGTTTGTTTTCCTGCTTTGCTTTCTCTCTTCATCAATCAACCCTAAAGGCCATTAATCATTTTTTTTACTACACTGAAAACTCCTTTGCTTATTCCCATATCAGGAACCCAGAGCTGCCGAAGGTCCCTTGATACTGGGGAAGGCTCACTCATTTGTACTTACTCAGTTTCTCTTTCTCTCTTCCCCACTCCCTGCCTCCCTCTCTGTCTGAATTCTCAACTAGGAACTATTTTAAAAATAAATACTGTTTCAAACTGCAATTTGCCAGGTTAGTCATTTTAAGGCTGTGTGTGTGAATAGTATATATTTCTTCTGACTTACATAAAAGATATTTTTCATACCATTAGAACCACAAATCTTTAAGGTCTTCCCCCAAATACTTGGACCCTGGAGTGATGATGACGCATTCTGCTTGAAGGCTGCCGTCCTAGTAATAGGAAGGAAAATAGACTGTATTTGTAGGATTTTTAATTATTGGGAAATGGAAAATTTTTAATAATTGGGAATTGGAAAATTTTTTATAGGCATGACAGTCTCATGTCTCGAGTAGATTGACTCTCAGGAGCTAGTACTAGGGTTAGTAAGGTCTATTACTTCCTGGACTGGAGGACTCGTTAGAATCAAGATGTTGTTTTTATCCAAAGCAATCTATATGATAGACTTATTTATGATATTTATGATTGTTTTATGACACATTACACTCGAGAGTAGTGGGAAAAGGGAGTCTTCTAAATAAATAATGCTAGATTAATGAGACATCCATACAAGGAGGAAAAAAATCAAATGCCTACCTGACACCATACACAAAAAATCTCCAAATGGATTAGATATCTGAATGTAAAATAAAAATGTAAAAAAATGCACATATGCACTTTATAAGTAAATACATACAGATATTTTTATGACCTCAGGCTATTGAATGCTTTCTTCTACTACATAATCTGTAGACAAAAGTTAAATATTTGATGAGTCCAAGAATCTCTCTTTATTAAAAGAGCTGTTAGGGTTAGAGGTATTAATTTTAGTAGAGCACTGACCACAATTGCCTGCCACATATTAGTTGGCCTATAAATTACAGATACAATTATTCATGTTTCATGCTGATTATGGTTAAAAATGATAATGATGCATTTTATTTTTTTTCAGAGTTACACACATTTACTGATACATGCATACTCTTAATTTTTCTCACTATGGAACATAAATTCATTCAGGAGAAAAACAGATTTTTTTTTTGCCCTATATTACATTTTTTCTTCTAATTTTCATGTTAAAACATCAAAACTGGAAGCTACAGATAAAGAAAATGAAAGAAATGTTTTATAATGTAAAAATTATGATTAAAATTTTTTTTTGAGAAATGAAAAACTAAATTAAGTTTTGTTAAGCAAAAGGAAAGAAAAACACAAAAATGTCAAATAACTATCAAGAAGTACCTTGGGAGTACAGTGGCCGTCTCCTGTTTTCTAATCCAAGATTTTGTACACTAAATTATAATATCAGCAACCAAAAAGGAAAAAAAAGGTAATAGCAGTAGTCTTTGGCCCTAATGCCATGGACTTTACTTCCTTAATTGCAAAATAATCCTTAACTGCCTCTTTGATCTCCAGGGAAATTTGATTCTGGATCTGAAGCCATTCTTACTGACTACTGGAACCACAGTTGCCATTTCCTTTTGGGAACGTCTGCTTGTATCCCACTATTTATTTTTGTAATATGCCCATGGCCATGTTGATACTGTGTATCTCCAGTCAGATTGCATTTTATGAGATGCAAGCCTTTTTTTTATATATTCATGTTTTTGAATGCTCCCTCTCCCTCCCCCTAAAATATTTTATTTTCTACCGCTAATAACCCTAGTTTAGTGATTTGCACAGAGGAGGTACAGAATAAATGCATAATGATGATACTCTGTTGGACTGCAGTTTGCAAGAATAGGACCAGTTATCGTAGCTATGGTAAGGGAGAGAATAAGTTTGTTTTTCTTTGTTCCAGAAAGACTGCATGAAGCGAGTGTTTTCTGGCATACAACCCACTGGAATCCCCCACTTGGGCAATTACCTGGGAGCTATTGAGAACTGGGTGAGACTGCAGGATGAGTATGGCTCCGTGCTGTATAGCATCGTTGATCTACACTCCATCACAGTTCCTCAGGACCCCTCCATCCTCCACCGGAGCATCCTGGATATGACTGCTGCTCTTCTTGCCTGTGGCATAAACCCAGAAAAAAGCATCCTTTTCCAGCAATCTCAGGTCAGTTTCTCAAATTAGAACTCAGTAAAAATTTACTTTCAGATTAGGTGAGGAAATAAGTGAATGGTTCGTATTGCTTCTGTTTTTGATTATTCTCCTCTCCTCCCCCCCTCGAAAAATGCAAACTTCATCAAATATGATTATTCACATTTCATATTTCACCTCTACGTTTATTTAATACCTTAGTACCATTTCCTGTACTCTACTGGGTAAATTTCTACCCATCCGTATTCCAAAAATGTTGTGTCTTATAAATGCTACTGCTAAATTATTTTCCCTCGCTGCATGGCAGATTGAGACTTCGTGCAGTTGACTAATCTTGTGATTAAGAAGAAAATTTAGTGACCAAGGTTTTAAGTAACTCCAATGTTGCTTTATTGGTATTGCCTTTTAAAAGTCTATTGGACAATTTCTGTTGTTCATTCTTTGTGTAATGGCTCTTGAGAAACTTGGAAGAAGCAAATTGGGAAATTGAAAGATAGAGTCCCAGTGTTTTGTGTCTAAGCCAAGAAAGGCTGAAGAACAAAGCCAAAATATTTCACTCATATCTCCACTATGGATGGATCAGTTCATTCTTGCGCAGGCTGACAGCCTGGCCTAGAGACAGGATATCCTAACATAGCAGGTGAAAATTCAAACTCTAATGGCATGTCTGTTTAGCCTTGCGTCACAGCCCCAGCCCAGGAGTGGTATGTCATGCTGGTAATGGTGCGTGTTAACATATATGCATATCCATTCCTTTCTTTGTTCATCAGCCTCTTTCTGTCATTGTTATTAAAGTTTTATTATTCACAGAGGTTAATGTGATGATTCATACATTGCAACCAGTTTAAAAGTATGTAATACACAATGAGTATGGCTCTCCAAAACAATAAATGCTGCCTTTTTTATAATATGGAGATAATAAGATCCTAGAATTTTTTCATTAAAAGGCTCATGAAGGTAGTATACTCAAATACCTTTTCTATAGTCAAGAAACCTTAATTTACACATGACTTTTCAATGTTGGACAGATCCAATTGTGATAGAGTACTTAATTTATTGAGCAAACGTCTGCCTCCCTATAATTTCTGTCCATTCAGTTAATTTTCTTCTATCTAAAAACACATAATGAATCAACTCTGTTTTCTACGTGGTCACTTTTCAAATACTTGGAGGCATTTATTATACAGCATCGTTATCCACAGGCCCTTGTCCTATGTTTGTGAATCCTTACCTGGTGGGTATTAACTCTGTAACCTAGTTGGTCCCAGATCTCTCATTTGTTGGTCATCATACTTCAGAAGGATTCTTTTTTTTTTAATTTATTCATTTACTTATATTGGAAAGGCAGATTTACAGAGAAGTAGAGACAGACAGTAAAATCTTCCATCCACTGGTTCATGCCTCAAGTGGCTGCAACAACTAGAACTGAGCTGATCTGAAGCCAGGAGCTTTCTTCCAGGTCTCTCACATGGATGCAGGGTCCCAAGGCTTTGGGCCATCCTTCACTGCCTTCCCAGGCCACAAGTAGAAAGCTAGAAGGGAAATGGAGCAGCTGAGACACAAACTGTTGCCCACATGGTATCCCAGTACATGCAAGATGAGGATTTAGCCACTGAGCCATCTTATCAGGCCCTTCAGAAGGATTCGCAATTTTCCTTGAAAGGGATGTGCCTGTTTCATAAAACAATGCTTATTGGGTCTTTGTATCCATCTTCAGCGTTGCAGAGCTGGTCGTCAATAAAACTATTTAATAAGAGTCACTTAATGGGTCCCAGCGCAGTAGCCTAATGGCTAAAGTCCTCACCTTACATGTGCCAGGATCCCATGTGGTCACTGGTTCTAATTCTGGCTACCCCGCTTCCCATCCAGCTCCCTGCTTGTAGCATGGGAAAAGCAGTCTAGGACTGTCCAAAGCTTTGGGACCTTGTGCTGCATTGGAGACCCAGAGGAGGCTCCTGGCTCCTGGCTTCGGATTGCTTCAGCTCCAACTGTTGCAGCCACTTGGGGAGTGAATCAGTGGATAGAAGATCTTCCTCTCTGTCTCTCCTCTTCTCTGTATTATCTGACTTCATAATAAAAATAAATCTTAAAAAAAAAAAAAGTAGAGTTGCCTTGAGAAGAACATTGGACATTAGTTCCTTTAGAATAGCTGTAAATTCCCAGCTTGCACATGGATAAGGAAGGGAAGGTCCTCCTCGTGCTTTCTCTTAAAACCATGATTGTGAATATTGGTTTTTGTTTTTTAGGACCATTTAATAGTAGGCATGTAATTGAATAGCCTGGTTCTTGAAAACTGCTATTACTTTAAATACATATTTACAGTATTCTAGTAGGTGAAAGAATCATCGTAGCAATGATTTCTATTTTGTGAAACAAATATCAAGTATTGGCTCTCCTTCGTATTCATTTTTAATTGACAAGTAAAAATTGTGTATGTGATATACAAATTAATGCTTTGAAGTATATGTATAGGGGCTGGTGCAATGACTCAAGTGGCTAATCCTGCTCCTGCAAGTGCTGACATTGTATATTGGGCACCAGTTCGTGTCCAGATTGCTCCACTTCCCATCCAATTCCCTGCCTGTGGCCTGAGAAAACCATAAAGAACCCTCACCTGAAACTCAGAAGAAGCTTCTGGCTTCAGATTGGCTCGGCTATGGCTATTGTGGCCATTTGGGGAGCAAATTGGGGATGGAAGATGTTTCTGTCTCTCCTCTCTGTACATCTACCTTTCCAATAAAGAAATCAATAAATCTTTTTTTATAAAGATTTATTTTATTACAAAGTCAGATATACAGAGAGGAGGAGAGACAGAGAGGAAGATCTTCCGTCTAATGTTTCACTCCCCAAGTGAGCCACAACGGCCGGTGCTGCGCCAGTCCGAAGCCAGGAACCAGGAACCTCTTCCGGGTTTCCCACACGGGTACAGGGTCCCAAGGCATTGGGCCGTCCTCGACTGCTTTCCCAGGCCACAAGCAGGGAGCTGGATGGGAAGTGGCGCTGCCGGGATTAGAACCGGCGCCTATATGGGATCCCGGCATGTTCAAGGCGAGGGCTTTAGCTGCTAGGCCACACCGCTGGGCCCAGAAATCAATAAATCTTAAAAAAAAAAAAAGAAATATATGAATAGACACTATGGAATGGCCAAATCAAGCCATTAACATATGCATTGACTCACATACTTTGTTTTCTAGTGAGAACAATTAAATCTACTGTACTGTTTTAATGATTTTCAAGCATATAATGTGTTGTTAACTAACCATCATGTTGTACAGTAAATCTCTTCAACTTACTCCTCCTGGCTGACTGAAGTTTTATATCCTTTCATCATTGTCTCTTCATTCTCCCCAACCTACCTTGTGCATGACAACCATTACTCAATTTTAAACATTTATTTATTTGTTTGAAAGTCAGAATTACACAGAGAGATCCTCCATCAACTAGTTCACTCCCCAGATGGCCACAATGCCCAGGGCTTGACCAAAGCCAGGAACCATTTTTTCTTCCAGGTTTCCAACAGGTATGACAGGAGTCCAAGTACTTGGTCCATCTTCTCTGGCTTTTCCCAGTCTAGTATCAGGGAGCTGGATGAGAAGTGGAGCAGTCAGGACACTAACCAGCACCCATGTGGGATTCTAGCATCACAGGCAGCAGCTTTATGCTCTGTGCTGCAACACTGGCCCCTAACTGCTCTGAGTTCAACTTTTTAGATTTTGTATATCAGTGAAATTGTGTGATACTTATCTTTCTGTCAGTTTCACTCAAGGTAAAGCCACCAAGCTTTATTGATGTTCAGCAAATGACAGGATGTCTTTTTGGATGCTGAATCATGTTCCCTTCTGCTTGTATATCACATTGTCTCGGTCCCTTCACCCACTGAGGGACACTTAGGTGGATTCTGTGTTTTGGCTATTGTGAGTAATGTTGCTGTGAACATGGGGAGGGCATATGTCCCTTGAATGTAGCTGACATCATTTCCTTTGGGTATTTACCCAGAAGTGTGATTGATGGATCACACGGTGATTCTAATTTTAGTGTTTGAGAATCTCTATGCAGTTTTTCATAATGACAATGTTAATGTACATCTTCACCACTAGTTACAAAGATTCCCTCTCCTCCATATTCTTGCAAATACTTCCATTTGTCTTTACAGCAGTTGTTAAAAAATGAAAGTTACTGTAGGTTATGTTTCAAATGTTTGCTTATTTGTTTTCAGCCATCAAATAATAATTATACACCTTTATGGGATCCTGTGGGATGGTTTCTTATGCTGTGTAATGATCAGTTCTGAGCTCTCTGCTCTAACAGGGGAGAGGTGGTCACCTGTGGAGTCTAGGAGGTGGAAGCTGAAAATAAAGAAATCATGGTGGTTTTGAATTCATTAAAAAATCTGGAAGTCCTATTTGTTAGAAATCTCACATTTTTAAATGAGTAAGGTTTACAATGTCCTTCACGTATATGACTCTTTGGAGAGCACATGGAATGGACAGTGGGATGAAACCCAGCTTGGAGAAGGCTCACACCTTAGTGCCCACGGTTTGTGAGCACGTGGGTTACTGCCTGAGGGCTTGCAGCTCAGAGGTGGCAAAGCCTGGACTTTTTCTAACTTCTCCTCCTTTGGGACCGATTCTGGAGTGCCAGTCCTTCCCAGCCTTCTTCCCTCAGGAGTGGACAGTAAGGCCTGTACTACCTCTTCCCTGAACACTGGAATTCTCCTTTTCTAGTCTCACTGACCAGCCATCGTTTGGCCTCACGGCAGCCTCGGTCATCTTTCTACTGAAATCACATCGACATCTCTTTCCTGCCTTGTGGTGAGAACTTAAGTTTACTAAGCTAGACAGGCCTGCGGGAATGAGGCCCTGAAGAGTTTCAAACGAGCCTCTCTTCTGCTACACTGAAACTCCCATAGGCTTTTCATTTTCAGTTTATTTTTGTGATTCGATGATCTAACTTCTCGTAAAAGTTGGAGGCCTGGCGCGATAGCCTAGTGGCAAAATCCTTACCTTGCATCCACCAGGATCCCATATGGACACCAGTTTGTATCCCAGTTGCTCTGCATCCCAGCCAGCACCCTGGGAAAGCAGTAGAGGATGCCAGAACCTCAGGGCCCTGCACCCATGTGAGAGACCCGGAAGGAGCTCCTGGCTCCTGGCTTCAGATCAGCTCAGCTCCAGCAATTGTGGCCACTTGGGGAGTGAACCAGTGGATAGAAGATTTTTCTCTCTGTCTTTCCTTCTCTATATCTTCCTTTCCAATAATAAATAAATAAATAAATAAATAAATAAAATGTTTTCTTTAAAAAAGCAGAATTTGGAGAATCTTTTGAGAGGGGCTTATTTTGAAAATATCTGGCAAATTCTTTTGTTTTTGTTGTGTTGGAAAGGCAGATCGCATTTACAAAGGGAAGGAGAGACCATTTAGCCATATATGTACTTTTTTTTTTTAAGATTTTATTATTATTGGAAAGCTGGATATACAGAGAGGAGGAGAGACAGAGAGGAAGATCTTCCATCCAATGTTTCACTCCCCAAGTGAGCCGCGATGGGCCGGTACATGCCAATCCGATGCCAGGACCAGGAACCTCTTCCGGGTCCATATATGTATTTTTAAATATTTACTTATTTTTACTTGAAATAGTTACAGAGAGAGAAAAGGAGACAAAGATTTTCCATCTGCTGATGCATCCCCAAAATGGCTGAAATGCTCAGAGTTGAGCCAGTCTGAAAGTGGGAGCTAGGAGCTTGTCTAGATCTTTAACATGAGTCCAGGGTCTCAAGGCCTTGAACTGTCTTCTGCTGCCTTCCCAGGCCATAAGCAAGGAAGTAGATTGAAAGTGGAGCAGCCAGAATTCAGCATATAGGATGCTGGCACAAAAGGCACAAAATTAGCCAACTTCACCACCACACCAGCCCCTACTTATCTATGTTTGCAAAGGTTCTTTTATCTTGGGAGTTTTGTAAACCTTTAAGCATTTAGCTGATCGTTAAGTGTTTAACAGAGAAAACTTTTATACATAAAGTTTTGGGAACCAGTGTCAGTTAAAGTTAATTACACCTCACCCATGCTACACACAGTTGTTTATTACTAAAACGTGAATCTTGAAATTGTGAGTAGGAGAAAGAGTTTAGTTTATAGATATAATATGCTCTTTTTAGACTTCTCCATTGTGTTAGGCAAATTACAGCTAAAATATACGGAGCTATTGTTGTACATCAGAGAAAGCTCCAGTAGCAATTTGGATTAGGGAAAGAATTTGGCTATTATGGTAGAACGCTGATTTTTACCAATAATTTTGATCTCTAGTCTTTCGCATTCTTTCTCAGCAGTCTGACTAGGACGATTTAGACTTACTGAAGAGTTTTCTCATTATTTTCTTTTTCTTTGTCTCCCATTGGCCTCTAGTCATGGTGCTTCCCCTGAAATATGTTTGCCATATGTGTGGAGTGTTACAGTGTTACAGACCTTCTCTTCTGGAAGGTGTGTACTTTTGTGTGTGGGAGGGGTGGGAGAGAGAGAGAGAAACATGAGAAAGAGCCCCCCTGTGTGAAGCATGTTTGATAGAGGTTTCCATCCCGATGCCAGCGTCCGTAGTCTTCTGCCTCCAGCAGGCTCTCGGGTCTGTGTCCCACAAATGTCTCTGAAACCCAGCTCTCCACATCCTTCATCCTTCCCGGTAACTTCCACTGCAAGCCAAGCATGCTGCAGGTGGGAGAGAAACAGCAGAAGATTGGCTTTTTGCCACGGCCAAGAGAAAAGGAAGGCTTGGGCCTGCACATGTTGCATCATAGAGGGACCAAAGCAGTCCAGCTCGAAGGTGAGGGAGGAGAATGGAATCTGCAGCTTTGGAATGTGGCCTCTATCACTCATCGAGTTACGTTTTGTTTCCCAGGAAACTAAAATCAGTAACAATAGCAAAGAGGACTATGGGGGAATCCTTTTCTGATTGTAGGCCAAATGAACAAGCTGCATGAATTCTGGCTTGCTGAATATAAACAGAAGCTATACAGACTCATTTTCCATTCTCTTTGAGGTGAAAAGCCAAAACCTAAAATTGGACAGAAAATCTCATGGTTTCATTCATCCTGGTAGTTCTGGAGGCACATCTGAATGTCTGTTTATGTCTATATAAGTCTCAGGAGTGTTTGACTACCAACAACAGGTGTACATTCTTCTCACAATGGAAACATCCATGTAGATTAATGCACTCAGAAAACTCACTTGTAAAACTGGCATTATCCCCAAGGCTCCTAGCGAGAGATAAGGATCTAAATGTCCTATGCATCAGAAGTTAGGAACATAAAGATGCAACCAAACTCTTCATGGATTTCCCTTCTCTCAAACTTTTTGCTACAATCATATCCTTGCCTAGATACATACTCCTAGATGACTTGACATACAAGTGACAATGTTTGTAATACCTCCTCTGATATGGGAATAGGTCATGGCTTAATTATGCCTTCCAGAAGAGCTCTTACTAGCAGAGCAGTAGTACAAAAATTACAAGCTTTGGAGCTAGATATACTTAGCTCGACTTTCACTATCACCTGTTCTTGGTTGTGAGGCAAGGGGCAAGTTACCCAGGTTCTCTGAATTCCCAGATTAATATCTACAGTAGAGATTGAAATAAGATGATGCATACTGCCTGACAAATGTTAACTTTTCGTCACTGCATCCCACTATGCATATACTACCCCCACCCCAGACTCCTTGATGTTATGAAGAATCTGTATAAAGAGAGAAATGAGAGGCAGATGTTTGGCCTAGTGGTTAATATACCTCCGTCCACATTAATGTGCTTCTGTTTGATTCTGGCCTCTGGCTCCTGAGTCCAGCTGATGCAAATACAGATGCAGTGACGCAGCAGTGATGGCACATGTAACTGGGCCCATGCCTGCCTCCAGTACGGGAGATGCAAAAGGAGTTACTGCCTCACCTGTTGTGAGCATTTGGAGAGTGAAGCAATGGGTAAAAGATCTTATTTCTCTTTCCTCTCTCTTTCTCTTACCTTCCATCCTTCCCTTTGCCTCTCAATTAAGTAATAAATAAATAGTAAATGAAAGATGAAGATCAAATAGCAATGCCTCTCTTTAGTATGAGTAATAAATATTTCCAATGTCTTCTTTAAATTTTTGCTTTTTAAATTGTTTTTATTATTTTCCATGACACATTTTTGTAGGTATAGAGATTCCTCTCTTTCCCTCCTTTTTCTCCCTCCCCATATCCCCTTCCTCCGTTTTCTCCCATATTATTGCGGTAGCATACTCTTTTAGTAATAATTACGAGACTGATATTTCTGCATTGTAGCATTGTAGGTATATACAAAGATAGAAAACTTAGTTGGGCCTGGTGCAATGGCTCAGTGGCGAAATCCTTGCCATGTAAGCACTGGGATACCATATGGATGCTTGTTCATGTCCTGGTTACTGCACTTCCCATCCAAATCTCTGCTTTGGCCTGGGAAAGCAGTCAAGGATGGCCCAAAGCCTTGGGACCCTCTTCCTGTGTGGGAGACCTGGAAGAAACTCCTGGCTCCTGGCTTCAGATCAGCTCAGCTGCAACGGTTGTAGCCACTAGGGAGTGAACTAGCAATGGAAGATCTTCCTCTCTGTGTCTCCCTCTCTCTGTAAATCTGCATTTCCAATAAAAATATGCATATTAAAAACAAGAAAATTTAATATCACGTTAACAGGGTATATTTAACTGTTTCACAGGGAGTCCTAATTTTTTAGAATTAAAAGAAATATTTATTTTTTGTGCAAAAAAAATTGAAATCCATGCATAAAGGGTTTTTTTTTTACTATTTCTCCATTTTATTATTATCATCATCATTATTGTTTTATGATACAGTTCCATAGGCTCTGGGATTTCCCTTATCTCCCCCTCCAAATCCCCTCCTTCCACACACTGATTTCCCCTATGTTATTACAATAGAATAGTTCTTCATAGACAGTCGTAAGTCCATCATTTTGGGCATGGACAATTGCAAAGAGTCTAGCATCCTGTTGTCAAGATATATTTAACAGTTTCATTGGGAGTCCATCTTTGATTTGGCAGTAGAGATGCATACTACATTGTATCTTCCCATCTGGATATGATAGTCTCCCATTACACAGTTACTATTCCTCCCCTTAAATGAAAAGCCACAAAATAAAATCAACGAGAGGAAGAAACTAGAAATTTACAAAACCATTAAGTTAAATAACATGCTAGTGAATGCTCAATATTATGAGGTTGCAATCTATGCATTTTGACTTCTATACCATGGACTATTGTCTGTGTCCTGATCTTTTCAGCCATCTTTCTGACTAAAGCTACTTTTTGTTACTGTGAGGAATACTGCAGTAGGTCTACTTTTCTGTGTCTTCTGTGTTACTGCCTGAATGTGTGATGTATACTGGGTGTGGTGTGAGTGTGCACCACACTTGTACTGTTTGCTGTACCAAGCTGGTATTCCACTTTACAGTGCCAGCAGCACACAATCTCCTGTTTAGCCAAGTCCGGGTAGTAGTACCTGCTATTAAACATTTATTTTCTGACAGTGAACTTAATGATTTTTTTCATTTGAATGATGGAGTGTACCATTCTATTGTCGGTATCATTTGCATTTCCCTGAATGTTGATCAAGGTAAGCACTTCTCCTTATGCCTCATGCTTAACCTTTCATTTTGTGAATTATTCCTTAATAATTGTTTAAATGTTCTTAACATATTCTGAATACTAATATTCTGTTATACATTATCATTTTTCAGTCTCTAGTGTTTCTTTTAAGTTTTTAAATGCTATTTTTTGTGGCACAGAAGGTTTTATTTTAATGTAACCACTTCAATCTTTTCCTTCATGGTTGTGTGCTTCTGAAGTGTGTTTTTAAATAATTCTTTTCTGGCCTTATGTTATAAAGCTTATATTCCAAATGGCTTAAGTTTTACCACTCACATATAGATCTTATAAATGACAAGTTTGTTTACAATAATTGACTTCAAAAAGTTCGTAATTGTGAAAGGCTGGCATTTTGTACAGTTAATTGTTAGGAGCCAAAGACTTATGGGCCTTAGACTTGGCCTACCTGACAGCCTGTTGCATTGCAAAAGCCTGCAGGCAGGGCTACAGCAAGCAGGATATTAGGCCAAAACATCCTCTGTAGAGCAAGCAGGATACAACCTCCACCCTTGTTCCTGTTCAGATAATTAGTTCCTCCCCTGTTTCAATGTAGCTGATTAGTTCCTTCCCTGCTTCAATGAAGATAATTACTCCCAGGAAACCCCTCCCTTTTTCCCCCTCCCCTAGAGAAGGTATATATATGAGGAGTAAAAATAAAGAGAGAGGCACTCTTTTCCACCAAGTACGAGTGTCCGTGTGTTTCTTGGGCTAGCAGCCCGGGGCTACCAGCCCGGCATTCCCAGTCCACCCTCAGGGTTTGAGCGTCGTGTCCTGCAGGTCGGGACAAATTGGTGGCCCGTACGGGGACCCTGATACGGTGGAGCAACTGAGGAACCTCGCGGAAAGACTTCGGCCGAAGCGTTTGGGTGCGAGGCAAAAAGGGTGAGTCGATAATTGACTCGGGCATTTTTAAGAAAAATGTTGTAGGGGCATAGTGATTTCATCTCCAGACCCTCTCCCTGTCCTAGGGCACGAGGGACAATCTGAGAGACCCCTGGAACTCTGGAGGGGCATAGTTGATTTCATCCCCAGACCCTCTCCCTGTTCTGGGCACGAGGGACAATCTGAGGGACCCCTGGAACTTTGGAGAGGCATAGTTCATTTCATCCCCAGACCTTCTCCCTGTCTTGGGGCACGAGGGATAATCTGAGGGACCCCGGAAATCCAGAGGCAAGCTTAGAATTATGAAATTATTAAAACTTAATGGTAATCTACCCCCACACTATAATTACTCCCTATGTGTGGTGATCTGGACTGGCCGTTTTACTCCTGTCCTGCCAGGCCAAGTTCAATACACATTATCCCCCTTCTCTTATTCTTTCCTTTCTTAAGGGTCACTCTGTCGTTTTCCCGAGATTAGTTAGACCAACCCCTATTAGTAATGCTTTAACAATTTTTAATCAAGGATTATACTGTTGGGAAGTCTATGTTAATTATAAACAGCCTTAGCAAGCCAGGTCACGTGTATTTATCTTTATGAATATAGAAACTGAAAGTTAAGACAACACATTAAGATTTTGACAGTACATTGAAATGGTAAGAAGGGACATTAGTTTGTTTGCAAAACAAAAGATATAAACTTGATCATGGCAATTATGTGATTTTAGCATTGTTCGCAAGTTCTATGGCTGCTTCCTAAGACATGCATATACAAGTATGTAGCAAGATTGCTTGATGTCTCTTTTTCTTATATTTGCTGGTAATAACCTATAAGACTAGATTTGCATGCTGTGTATGAAGTCAGAATAGAAAATTAAGAAAGTAGCAGAACCTTCCTAGTGAGTTCAGTGGATGAATACATTAAGAATGGCCTGATTGTGAATGGGTATCCAGGCAGATGGTAGTACTAAGACACTCAAAACTTTTGCTTCTAGTAATACTTGACATCTATTAATGTAGTCATGCAATAACAGAGTAGAAAAATATAGCTTATTTTCTCAGTGTCTCTCAGTAGCTATTGAGTAGACACATAATGAAACTGTGTATATCATTTAGCTCAGGGAAAAAACAATTATTTCCATCTTGGCATTGTTAAGCCATTGCTAAACTTGAGATAGCGATGTTTGATCATCATAAGGATTCTGAGATTTGATCAGATGACAAGAAACTGGTAGTGGATCACTTTTGTGAACTTCCTAACAATTGTCTAGAGCTGCTGTCATATCTTGTTTGCAAAACCACAGGCTCCATTTTACAACTAAGAAGAGTAGCCCCTCACAAAAGTCTGTTGAAGATGAAAGTAAAGTAGATGTTTTAAAATATATTGAAAATGAGCCGTTATGCCTGGTTCAGAATTAGAAGCTTAGGATCTGACAGTGTAATGTCTACAGACCCCTGGAATTCCCAGAAAAAAGTAAACTACCAAAGCGTAAGAGGCTTTACCATGTCTAGCAGATTTCTGAGGGGTCTTATCACCCAAAAAGTCTCTAAACTGAAGAATACTTAGTGGTTCTGTTGTAAAGCTACCTGTGAGGAGCTGTGTGTTAGTGTTGTGTGTGTCAACACTGTTAGACGTGAGTGTGGTATTGTGTACTATCCTGATCATTGCATGCGGTTTATACCTCACAACTCTACTTCCTCTATACCCCGTATATCCTGTCTCAAAGTCAGGATTCTGAAGGTCTCAGTCTGGAAAGCTGAATTTGGATGAGGGCCCCCGACAAGACCTGCAGAACCCCCTCAAATGCAAACACTCAAAGCTTTTCATTTGCTAAAGTTGCATCAATGAAAACCAAGCCATCTTCTGGTTAATGAGAAGATTTCTTACCTTTGACTCTCTCCTGCAAAGTTGCACCCATGCCCAAGGAGAAGAGAATAAAATCAGTTCTAACTATTTGGGCCTAATGAAAGCTACCAACACTTTCTTCTGTTCCTTTAAACATTTTCCCCCTACTTTTAGCTCTTTCTACCCTTAACTTTTAAAATATTAATCATGAGGGTAACTGCAGCAGATCATCACTGGAACCCACGCTCAGGGAAAAAACCCAGTGTTTTTTGGAAAAATGTTTTGACTGGACAATGGCAAGGGCCAGACCCCGTTCTTATTTGGGGAAGAGGAAGTGTTTGTGTTTTCCCACAGGATGAAGACAGCCCCAGATGGGTTCCTGAAAGGCTGGTTAAACACCATTCTCCCAGTCTCACTATTTCTACTCCTATGGATCCCACCACCCAGAAAAACGGAGGTAGACTGGAAATAATGAGAGTGATCCCACTTCCACTGTCCTTGGGACCCACGACTAGAGTCCTCCTGAAGAATTTTCAGGAATACTAATGCTGAACCAAAGAGTTGATTTATTACTTGGGTTCAATGCAGTATGTGTCACCTTGGTAAAGTGGGAATGTTTCTCTACTAATCTCTCTCATGAGCTCTCTTACAGATTGAACAGTTCCTGGAATGCAGACTTTGAAGGCTTGCTTTGACATCACATCTTTGTCATTTATTCCACCTATGTTGATCCCATTTCCTGGAATTCTCTTGCAGTTAGTATAGCCCAGGGGTTCCATTTGTTCAGGAACTGAGTGGGGGTTGCTGCTAGGATGACTCTTATGCATAGGCCTCCTTTTGCTGTGCCTTCAGCTTAAGCGGCTAAAACAGCAAGCACAGGCTCAGGTTATGGACATAAGACAAGTCTTTGCAGCCCTAGAAGGAAGGCAAGACCCTCGATTCTGGCTCTCACCTATACAGTAGCCGGGGCTGGTAGTCAAAGACGGGCAACCTCTGACCCAGTCAGGTACCAACCTAAGACAGGAGTTAGGCTTTGTCATCTGCCTAAGCTTCCCATGACGGGTAAGGACCTGACGGGAGGTCAGATGACCTAAGACAGGCACAGTCACTGAGCCATACCCTTACTGTATCATAGAAAAAATAAAAGGGGGAACTGTTAGGAGCCAAAGACTTATGGGCCTTAGACTTGGCCTACCTGACAGCCTGTTGCATTGCAAAAGCCTGCAGGCAGGGCTACAGCAAGCAGGATATTAGGCCAAAACATCCTCTGTAGAGCAAGCAGGATACAACCTCCACCCTTGTTCCTGTTCAGATAATTAGTTCCTCCCCTGTTTCAATGTAGCTGATTAGTTCCTTCCCTGCTTCAATGAAGATAATTACTCCCAGGAAACCCCTCCCTTTTTCCCCCTCCCCTAGAGAAGGTATATATATGAGGAGTAAAAATAAAGAGAGAGGCACTCTTTTCCACCAAGTACGAGTGTCCGTGTGTTTCTTGGGCTAGCAGCCCGGGGCTACCAGCCCGGCATTCCCAGTCCACCCTCAGGGTTTGAGCATCGTGTCCTGCAGGTCGGGACAGTTAATAAGAAACTCTTGGAAGGGGGCAGTGCCATGGCTTAGTGGGTTCAGCCTCCACCTGCCATGCTGGCATCGCACATGGGACCCAGTGCATATCCTGGCTGCTTTACTTCCTACCTAGCTCCCTGGTGATGGCCTGGGAAAACAGCAGAGGAAGGAACAAGGCCTGGGTTGACACACCTGCTTCGGAGCCTCAGAATAAGCTCCTGATTTCAGAGGAGTTTAGCTCTGGCCCTTGCAGCCATCTGGAGAGTGAACCAAACGATGGAAGATCTTCCTCTCATCTCTGTAAATCCCTCTCTGTTTCCAATGAAAACAAATAAATCTTTAAGGGAAAAAAAGGTTTATAGTAATGGAAAAAACATTGAAATTAAGCATTTTTTTTCATACTATGTATTTCCAGGAATTTTTCTAAAAGCCTTTGTGCTATTCAAAGCTGCATTTGTTTGTTGATATCAACTTAGCTCTCATCAGTAAAGTCCTTAAATACTTGGAATCTAACACATAGTGATATATATATACATATATATATTATATATATACACACTTATAATTTAAGAAAGCATGTATATCGTTTACATAATAAACACATGTATATTATATGCACATACACATGTACATAGATGTATATACATGTACATGTTTTCTAAATACATGTATTAGGTATATATATATATGTATGTACATTTGTTTTCTAAAATTTATGTTATACATTTATATATGTTATCTAAACTTCCATTTATTTTAATTGTTTTTCTTGAAATGTCCTTCCTTCATTGTTTCCCCTTAATTCATTTTCCTGGATACCTCTACTTTGTCAATTTTTTAGAGAACAAACTTTTTTGTTAGATTTATTTATTTCGAAGTAAGAGTTACACAGAGATTAGAGAGAGACAGAGACAGAGATCTTTCATCTGCCAATTCACTCCCCCAAATAACTGCAGGGGCCAGGGGCTGGGTCAGGCTGAAGCCAGGAGTCAGGAGCTTCTTCTGAATTTCCACTTGCCACATTAGCAGCAAGCTGGATCAGATTAGACAGCCAGGTCTTGAACCTGCTCATAGGGGACGCCGGCTTCGCAGGCAGCAGTATTAGCTTGTATGCCACAGCGGTGGCTCCAAGAACAAACTTTTGCATTCATGAGGCTAGCTAACTCTTAAAACTTTGTTTTCTATTTCATTAATTTCATTTCCTCCTCCTCCTCCTATTTTCTTGTAAATTACTTTGTGCTTTTCTTAACTTCTTGAATGGACTTCACTTTTTTTTTTTTTTTTACTAATTTTCAGCTGTTCCTCTTCTGATTAAAGATTGAAGATCACAAGTTTCCTCCTATGTTCTGCTTTATTGGCCTCCTCAGAGTCGTAATATGTAGTATTTCCATTATAACTCATTATAATTCATTTCTAATTTCCACTACAACTTCTTTTCCTTGAGCTAAAATTTATTTAGAAGTGTCTCGGTTTCCAATGCATAGCTTTTTAAAAAATAGTCTTTTGATACTTGATTTGTGATTCCATCACATTTTAGTAAGAATATGATACCTGTGCTTTGAATTATTTTGTACTTTTACTTATTTTCATGTATTAAAGAATTGCTTATTTCTATTTGAAAATCAGATTTTACACAATGAGAAAGAGAGGTATAGCGAGAGATCTTCCATCCACTGGTTCACTCCTCATATCCTTTCAATGGCCAGAGCTGAGCTAATCTGAAGCCAGGAGACAGGAACTTCTTCCAGGTCTCCCATGTGGGTGCATAAGCCTAAGACTTGGCATCCTTCACTGCTTTCTCAGGAACATTAGCAGGGATTTGCATGGCAAGCAAGGCAACCAGGACACAAACTGGCACCCACATGAGATGCCGGCACTGCAGGTGGAGGATTAATGGACTATATCACCATGCCAACCCCTTAATGGAAGAGAAAAGGAGAGGTTTTCCATGTGTTTATTATTCTCCAAATGTGTACAGCAGCTAGGGCTGGGCAGGTCAAAGCGAAGGTCCCAGAACTCCATCAGAATTTCCTGTGAGAGTGTCAAGAAACAGTATGGGAAAATTCAAATGTATACAGACACGTATGCATTGGCACACACAAGTACTGACAGGAGGTGGGCCAGCTGAAGACAGTGAGAGCTGATCACTAATACGGAGCTCTTTAATTAGAATCAGATCTACAAACAAGGTTCCTGTTAAGGGGATTTGTCACGGGAATGATAAGAGTCTAGTAAAAATAACTCAGCATGAAATTGCTAGTTTCTGAGGGGAAGCAATAAATGGTAATTTGTGAGTTTCAAAAGTCTTCAGATGTCCTGAGTAAAACTTAGAGAATCTGATTCCTGGAAAGATTACATTTACATATAAAATAGTGAAGTCTTATAGGAAACTAAGAATATCTGCAGAATTGATCCAGGGTTTTTTGAGCCAGATAATACTTGAATGAGTTTGACACCCAGCAACTATATCTTTTGAAATTCTGCAATCTTGAGCTTTTATTATTAATTAAACACTTTAGAATTGCTTTAAAAATACAGAAAATGTGAAAAGTGATATAACAAACATTGATATAATTAACATTAGAATGAATATTGTTACATTTTTCCATGTTTGCTATGCCTTTTGTATGTTTTTGTTTTGTTTTTTATATATATATATTTTTATTGTATTTTTGTTGACAATCTTTACATAGTTAATTACGGTAAAAAAAAAAGGTTCAGGGGGTATAGGGAAGTGGGTAATAATATTATGTCCATATTGTTTCCATCATGTATCTGAGGTAAAGGGGGATATTGACGGAGAAGCCCCACCCAGTTTCCCGCCCACCCCAAGTCCCGGATGTGGGGCATGCTCTGAGATCCTTGCTCAGATGGTTTTAATAGTTTTCCAGTTATGAATCACTGCCAGTTTCACTCGATGAGGTCATCCACTGATTGACACAGTCCAACATAGAGTCTTCATTTGCCCAGTATTTCACTTCCAACATATAGCTGAGGTGGTTGATTGACTTGCTCTGTCCTCTGTCTTTTCTTGGCTAGGGTTCTGAGTCCAGCAGTTCGATTGGGGAGATCTCCAAAGAAACTTTGAGGTATTCCCAGACCAGATTCTTGTATGCTCTAGCAAGCACAGGGCCCGGCACAGTCCGTCACCACGATCAGCTGGTGGTTTCAATTGCTGGGTTGGTTCTGTTTTCAGTCCTGATTTCCACTGGAACCAATGGGTATTGCAGTCCAGCCTGGTTCTGCCCAGCACACACTCGGCCCTTGCATCAACCAGTGAGAGCTGCATCCTAGTTGAGGCAACCCACAATAACCCCCACCAAGCCCGCCTCCTACCCTGGTTTGCCAGTATGTGTAGCAGACTAGTCCAGTCTGTCCCACATCCTATTTGGCTCTTGTACTTGTCAGTGGGTATTAAAGCTTAGTTCCATCTAACCAGCTCAACTCTCCAGCCCTCACGGATGTTGTTGAGTGCCTCTCTGTCTAGCCACCCCAGCCCCCGTCTAAATTTTCATGCCCTCCCGCGGGAGTAGTGACCCAAGAGGGGGGAACCCACTATTTCCCTCCCAGGTCTCTCTCAGTCCCGGTTTATGCACTCTTCGGGTGGTTCTGTGATTTGACTTGACAGAATTAGTCCCCAGTGCCAGCTTCTGCCAGTTGATGCTGTGGTTAAGCCCAAACATACTTCACCCACTCTAATTTATGCTTGCACCAGCAGGAATAATCAGCCTAGCCTGGCTTTTCCCTGATCTAGTCCACATGCAGCGCACAGGTGTTGCAGCCTTGCTTAGTTTGGTTTGTCCCCATCCCAGCCCAAGCTCTCCAGTGGGAGTAGCTGTCTGGCGAGGGGACCAGCCCCTTAATCCCCCTGCCAGCTCTGCCCCTCCCTTCCTGGATCTCGCGCCTGCTGGTTGGGTACTGCAGTCAAATCCAGTACAGGCAACCTCACCCTAGCGTTCCATAGTGTGCACTGGTTTTGTCGCAACCAAACCCGGCTCAACCCACACTCTGTTCTGGTGTTCGGATTTACCAGTGTATGACATGAACTGATTCAGCCTGGTCTACCCCTGACCCAATGCCAAATGTATGCCAGTGGGAAACTTTCCATGGCCTATTCTGCCCTGTTTCCTATCATGCTTCTTGCGCTTACCTGCAGGGACTGTGTCCTGCCAGAGGAGTTGCCCAGGCTCCTCCATCAGAACCTGTCCCAATGCCAGATTTTGCGCATACCAGGGGGTCCTTGAGCCAGCCCTATTCAGTTCACTCATGTCCTAGCAGGAACAGTGGCTTTTCTTGGCTTGCTTTCACCCCGTTCTTGTTCTTGTTGTTGGATGTTTCAGCCCAGCCATGGCTCGTCCATACCCACGTACAGCTCACACATGGCTCAGTATGGGGTTGAGACCCAGCCTAGTCAGTCCCACATCCACCCTGGTTCTCCAGGACACCAGATGATGTTGGGGTCTGTCCTGGCCTGGTGCATCCAATCCCAGTCCACACTAGTGCCTCGAGAGATTGCAACTGTTTCCTAGATAGAACGCAACCCCATTCCAGCACACGTGCCCCTTGGTGAGAACCTCAACCCAGTTAAGGTGTCCCCTTACCTCCCCAGCTGGGCCTGTTCCTAGCCATGGATCATGCGCCTGCCAGTGGTTGCTCTGACTCAGCTTGTCTCAGTTCCTCACTTGTCCTGGCCTCTGCCTTAGACAGTGTGACTTAGTGTCCTTGACTCAAGTAGACCAGTAGGTGCAAGAGCATGGCTCGGCATGACCTGTGCTCCATGCTGGTTTCTAGTTTTGCTTGTAGGCTAAGGTTTGCTCAGTCCTGCCCAGTACATTCAGTTCTGTTACCAATTTCTTCAAAGGAGGAGTTACCGCCATTGGGAATGTTAAGGATTGACTGAGATCCCAGAAGCTCAGTGGGATCAACCTGGAGCTACCTAAGCAGCGATTCAGACAACCAATACCCCAGAGCTCCCTGGCTGGGTGGCAAGCAGGCAGAGCCTGGCACGACATGTGCACTGGCCGCCCTGGGGGAGGCCAAGGACTCGTTCACTGCCTTGCGGCAGTGTCTTTGGCGTGAGTGCCCAGCATTGGGTCCGACCCGGCAGGGGCACCCCCCACAGCCGCCACACTGTGAGGAGTGGCACTTGTCCCCAAACCCAAGGCCCGAACCCCTCCCAGACTCACCCAGCTGCCAGATATTAGCAGCTGGGTGGAGCTAGGAATTTTAACCCAGTTCCCAAGTTCCCTCATGGTGCACTTACCCTGAGGAAAGAGCTCTCTTGGGTCCTGGGGGAGGCCGAGGACTCGTTCACTGCCTTGCGGCAGTGTCTTTGGCGTGAGCCCCCAGCATTGGGTCCGACCCGGCAGGCGCACCCCCCACAGCCACCACACTGTGAGGAGCGGCACTTGCCCCCAAACCCAAGGCCCGAACCCCTCCCAAACTCCGCCTTTCGTATGTTAAAAATTTTTTTTTTAAGAATGAATGAAATTGGGACCCAGCAGCGTGGCCTAGTGGCTAAAGTCATTGCCTTGAATGCACCCGGATCCCATATGGGCGCCTGTTCTAATCCCGACAGCTCCACTTCCCATCCAGCTCTCTGCTTGTGGCTTGGGAAAGCAGTTGAGGATGGCCCAATGCTTTGGGACGCTGTACCCGTGTGGGAGACCCGGAGGAGGTTCCTGGCTCCTGGCTTTGGATTGGCACAGCACCGGTCATTGTGCTCACTTGGGGAGTGAATCATCGGACAGAGATCTTCCTGTCTATCTCTCCTAATCTCTGTATATCTGACTTAGTAATAAAAATAAATAAATCTTAAAAAAAAAAATGAATGAAATTGAAGGCACTTTTCCTTCCTTCTGCTTTGCTTTATCCCAAGCATACAGTGTCTTGGATTTGCTGTGTATCTAGCCAGCTCATTTCAAGCTTATTTTCATGTTCAGTTCCATGTTATGAGACTATATTTGTGTGGTTTAAAATATATATATATGAATGGTATAGTATTGTATTAGCTTTATGTAGCTTTTTTTTTTCTCAAGGGTGAGTTTTTGGAACCTACCTGAAATTGTACATACAAATCTAGTTCATTTCTTTTATTTCTTCTTTAGTATGCCATTATATGAATATTTAGACATTTATCAGTTAAAGACTCTTCTATTATATTTGTGCTTTTATTTCACTTCACAACTATTCATTGAGTAGTCTCTATAGCCCTAGTTCTGTGCTAACTATTTTTTAAGTTGATGAATAAATCAGATGCAAATCCTGTGGAAATCTAAAATATTAGAAGATGACAAGAACATATTTTAAATAAAATTTTTAAGCAAGTGCTGTCAAGATCCTAAAGCATTTCTTCTTATTTTTTTTAGTTATTTATATAAAGGGAACAAATTTCATTTATTTTGCATATGCAGTTTATGAACATAAAGGTATTTCCCATCCTGCACTACCTTGCTCTCTCTCGCCCTTCTCCTTCCTTATTTTTCTTTAATTTGTATAATAATGTACTTTTTTATTTACTTTGTAATCACAAGCTTAATCCTCCACAAAATAAGCAATTTAGCAAGAAGTAAATAGAAAAACCACTTCTTTGGAGAGAAAGACTATAAAAAATAAATCTTAAAATATCAAGTCTGCTCAAATATGTTATATACAGGTTTTACTCTGTATATTAGCTATCACAGATCATCTTTATGATATTTGTCTTTTGGAGAATTGCTTATTTCATTAAGTATAATCTCCAGTTGCATCCATTTTGTTGGAAGACAGGATTTCATGTTTATTGATGAGTAGTATTCTGTTGTATTTGGATACCACAATGTGCTTATTTAGCCATCAGTTGATGAATGTCTGGACTGATTCCTTGTCTTAGCTATTGTGAATTGAGCTGGTTAACAGGGGTATATTATTTCCTGTGCTGATTCATTTACTTCAGGTAAATTGCTGGGAAGGATGGCTGGGTCACACAGAAGATCTCTGAGAAATCTTCATACTGTCTTCCATATGATTGTACTAATTTACCCTCCCATCAGCAGTGTTTCAGGGTACCTTTTCTCCCACATAGTTGCCAGCATTTGTTTGTTTTTGTTTTTGGGTTTTCACTTATAGGTAATACCAAATTAGTTGTTCCAGCGCTTGAGCAATTTCATATGTTTCTCATTATTTACTGTAGTGTTTTTTCCTAAGCAGAGAGTAACTCTGGAAGGCAGAAACTTTGGATTTGGGGATGATGACCACTCTAACTGGGATGAAATGAAACTTCATTGCGGTTTGATTTGCATTTTCCCAGTGGCTGTGATACAGAGCATCTTGTCCTGTGTCTGTTGTCCATTGTTTTGTTTTGTTTGTTTGTTTGTTTGTTTTTTGAAAATCAGATATACAGAGAGGAGAAGAGATAAAGATCCTCTGCCCATTGATTCACTACCCAAGCAGCTGCAATGGCTGGAGTTGCACTGATCCGAAGCCAGGAACCCGAGGTCTCTTCCAGGTCTCCCATGCAGGTGCAGGGTCCCAAGGCTTTGGGCCGTCCTTGACTGCTTTCCCAGGCCACAGGCAGGGAGCTGGATGGGAAGTGGAGGTGCCAGGATTAGAACTTGCACCTGTATGGGATCCTGGTGCATGCAAGGCAAGGACTTTAGCTGCGAAGCAACTGTGCCAGGCCCAGCCATTGGTATTTCATCCTTTGTGAAATACTGGTTCATACCATTAGCCGTTTCCTAACTGAATTGTTTGTTTTATTCTTAAGTTTCTCTTTACAAACCACAGCCCTCATGAAATTGAATGGGGGAAGGCTAGAAACATTACCCCAAGGATCTGGAGGCCTGCTGTCACCACTGCTGTTCCATATAGTTCTGAAAGTATTAACCAGAGCCATTAGATAAGTAAACAAGTTAGTAAGTGAATGAATGAATGAATGAATGAATGAAAGAGATACAAATGGGAAAGGAGGAAGTCAGATTGTTCCTCTTTGAAAATAGTACGATTCCATACATAGAGAAACCAAAAGACTCACAGAAACTCGTAAGAGAGTTCAGCAAAGTTGCATGATATAAAATCAATACACATTTGTGTATGCAAACAATCCCAAGGATGAGGAAGAACTTGTAAAACCAGTCCCTGTCACAATAGCTACCAAAAAAAATGCTTTTGGTCACCTTTAACCAAGGACCTGAAAGATCTCTACAGTAAAAATTCCAAAATGTTAAAGAAATATGAGACACACACAAAAAATGGAAATATTATATCCATGAATTGGACCAATTAATATTATCAAAATGTCCTTACTACCCAAAGCAATCTACAGCTTCAGTGTGATCTTAATCAGTATACAGAAGACGTTCTAAGATCTGGGTGGGTGGTCCCCAAGAGCAATCCTAAAAATAAAATAAAGCTAAAGACATCAGAATACCAAATTTCAAAATACCTTACCTGAAAGCTATAAACAGTCTGGTGCTGCTACAAAAATAGGCGTGTGGACTACTGGAGGAGATTAGAGGCCCCAGAAGTGAATCTGTGTATCTACAATCAACTAATCTTTGATGAATGAGCTGAATCATTCTCTGACAAAAGGATTTTCTTCAACAAGTGGTGATGGGGAAATGGTCTCTGCATGAAGGAATGTGAAACAGCCTTACACCTTACACTCTACAAAACTGGACTCCCAATGGATCAGGGTTCTGAACCCAGGACCAGAAACCACCAGCTTAGGAGAGGAAAACAGATACACGCATAGGACCAAAGCCCGGGTGTCAGCAATGTTAAGTAGACAGAAAGAGGAGGAACCAGCAAAAGCTGACTGAGAAAAAGAACTGTTGAAATAGAGCTGGGGGGTGTACATAATAACATAGTGTCTGGGAAAGCTGAAGAAAATGTATCAAAGTGAAGAAAGTCATCAAATGTGTCAAGTAAGATGACAACTCCACCTTGACCTTTAGCTGTGATGAAAGATACAGGCAGTTTTGGTACAATAGAAGTGAAAATATAACTGAAATGTGTTTCAGTGAGAAAAGACAGTGGCAGCCAAGCTCTTTTTCTTTTTCTGTAATGGTTGTAATTCGTTCTCCTTACCAACAGGTTAAAAGGACCCGGAGTTGGCTTTAGGTTGGGAAACACCGATTCTTGATAAATTGTTATTAGTCTATTTTTAAATGTTCTATTCTCTCTTTAGCTACATATAGTATACTATTAATCATGACTACTATTAGTCTTTGCCTTATAGTCATATTTTTAGATTTTTATGTAAATGTACATTGTGCTGTAATAGTTCAAAAAACATAAGTGTATGCCACTTATTCCATTTTCACAAACAAGCAACCAGCCTGCCCTTCATTGCATTTCTCATCAGTATCTCCTTCCACCAAGAGAACTTGTCTTTAAATGTCATACAATTGAATTATTCAGTAATTTTCATTCAGTGTATGTCTGGCCTCTTTGATTCAGCATCATGTTTGTGATATTTACTCGTGTTGAGTGTAATTGCACATTTATCTTCAGCACTGTGATATTCCATTGCCTGAGTCTGTCGTGATTTATTTGTGAATGCTACTGTCAGTCAACATTTGGATTGTTTAGAATTCAAGTTTTGTTTAAAATATGTTCTTGCACATATGTTTTGAGGAGCATAGATGCATGTTTCTGTTGGGTACATACATAGAAGAGGAATACTTAGCATGACCGTTCACATTCCCATAGCAGTGTGTGGGAAGTCCATTTACACAACGTTCTTGTCATAGGTGCTACTGTCAGATGCTTCATTTGCGTTATTCCCAAGGCCTTGGGAATGATTTCCAGGCAGAGAGCTGGATGGAAAATGGAGCAGCCGGGATAAAAACCAGCAGCACCCATATGAGATTCCAGCAGATACAAGGCAAGGATTTAGCACTGGGCTGTTGCACTGGGCGCACAGGCTCTTGCTCGCACGCTCTCTCTCTGTCTCTCTCTCTCCCTTTAAAGATTTATTTATTTTTATTACAAAGTCAAATATACAGAAGAGAAGTGACAGAGAAGAAGATGTTCCGTCTGCTAATTCACTCTCCAAGTGACTGTAACGGCTAGAGCTATGCCAATCCAAAGCAAGGAGTCAGGAAACTCTTGGGTCTCCCACACTAATGCAGGGTCCCAAGGCTTTGGGCCATCATCGACTGCTTTCCCAGGCCGCAAGCAGGGAGCTGGATGGGAAGTGGAAATAGCCAGGATACAAATGTGCACACATATGGGATCCCGGCACCTGCAAGGTGAGGACTTTCACCACTAGGCTACAGCACTGGGTCCGCTAACCTGTTTTAAGGCATGCAACAAACAGGGCAAGTTGTATGTAAGGAATCCACATGTCTGGATACAATTATTAAGTCAGGAACCTTTAGTTCCTGGGCAGGCATTTGGCACAGCAATTAAGTTGCCAGCTTGTGGTGCATGCATTCCTTATCGGAGTACCTGGATTCAAATCCTTCCAGTCCCTGCCTCCTGCTTGTGCACGCTCTGGGAGGCGGCAGTGTCCCAGCTGCGCTCCTGGAGGACCCGGGCGGAGTCTGGGGCCCCAGGCTTTAGACTGACCCAGCGGCACTTCAGCTGTTACAAGCGGATAGATATCTGTCTGCCTCTCTCACTCTTGCTGTTGCTCTGTTTTTCTGACTTTCAAATTTAATGAATAAATAAGTAAATAGTAACTTTTTAATACAAATCTGCAATTCTTACCTATTTGTCACTACTGACGTGAGAATGATCCATATTGAACTTTATTGTTTCATGCCTTTGTTTTTCTGTGGTGAAAACAGGTTATATTGTTGAAATGTTTGTGATGTCACAACATAAGGAATTATTATATTCAGTGACATTTTCTTTTTTAAAATAGAAATCTGAACCTTTCCAAACAAGCATCATGAATATGAATGAAGAGAACCAAACCCTAAAACATACCAATCTATGTACAGGTATCAAAGATGAATTGTGAAAAATTCATTGCCTTTGTTTTTTTTCTTGCTGTTTTGTATAAGGATAACTTTAATTAACTTGATGCTCCCTATTTTGGAAACACCAAAAAGATCACTGCATAATATTGAAGAAATCCCATTCCATAAGGTCACATAAAAATATACTTGACTTCATAGAAGCATGGTGATAGTTTTTACATGTCACCAAACCTAGAACTAGAGTGTAAGGCAAGAAGCCATCTACATGCTCATGGTTATTTTCTGCTTTCATGCCTGTCCTGCTGTTTACTAAGGAGAAAACAAAAATCTCCCCTACTTCTTTATGCCAAAATAGCCCTTGTTTTATTGGTTCTAATGGGAGTGTGTTTTGCTTGGTGATTGGAGGCAGCCCTAATCCTTTTGTTTACATCTTCGGTCACAGGTTCTGTGTGATAGCTGTTTATTTATAGAGGCAGTTGGCCATGCACAGTGACAGGGCTTTCAGAGTCACTACCCTCAAACCCAGAGATGACAAGTGCAGCCCAGCAACCTGCAGAACCGTAAGAGTGATTCTTTGCCGAACATGTGAAAAACAAGGCTTCCTTCTCTGTCATATGAGGAGATAATTGAGAAATTATCTTATTCCAGATGGAGATTCCTTGATAGTAAGATAGATCTAGCCTAAATCCACTTCCTTCCTTTATGATTCTTTAGCAAACACATTTGGGGCCACTTCTCAGAGTTGGCAACAGTTTCAGATTTTCAAAAAAATCATATGGACTCAAAAAAGCCACATTCCGTGAAAGACTCAGAATTCTTCTGGTCCATAATTGGGATACAGAGGGTTCAAATTCTAGGCCATCACTCAGAGACATCGGGATCCAAAAGTGATTGCAATTGTTGCCAGATTTTGGTTGCTTAATTAGGCATAGTAGCCTAGTAGCTAAACTCCTCATCTTGCATGCACCAGGATCCTATATGGGTGCACATGCGTATCCCAACTGTCTCACTTGTAGCTCCCTGCTTGTAGCCTGGGAAAGCAGTTGAGGATGTTCCAAAGCCGTGGGACCCTGCACCCATGTGGGAAGTCCAGCGGAAACTCTTGGCTCCTGGCTCCTGGCTTCAGATTGGCTCAGTTCCAACCATTGCAGCCACTTGCAGAGTGAACCAACAGATGGAACACCTTTCTCTTTATTCTTCTCTCTGTAAATCTGACCTTCCAATAAAAATAACCAAATCTTAAAAAAAATAATAAAATAAATAAAAAACCTCCAGATACAGGAAGAAGAAATAGAAAATTTGGAAACCATGGTCACACCCACTTTTCTCTAACCTTCAATTCTTCCCACCCTGGTCATCAGTGTAAACATCATTTTATTATTTTTAGAAATAATAAAATAAAAATAAGAAACAAATGGAAGAAAGTTTGTATTTTCTGGTTGGCTCGATCTCATCTTACAAAAGAAAGGAAAGCAAGGAGGAAGAATTAAAAACTAAATATAACCTTTGGGGAAGTCATTGTGGTGCTCTAGATTGGAGAACTGATTCAAGTCCAGCTCTACTAATGCACTTTGGAAGGTAGAAATTGATGAGCCAATACTTGGATCCCTGCCACCTACATGGGTTACCTGGGTGGAGTTCCTGGCTCTGCTTTTGACTTAATCTCATTCTCACTATTGTAGCCATTTGAGGGATGAGCCAAAGGATGGAAAATCTCCATATCTGTGTGCATGGGCGTGTATGCGCATATGTGTGAGTGTGTGAAACTGCCTTTCAAATAAAGACTGTTTTAAAGATTTTATTTTTATTGTAAAGTCGGGTATACAGAGAGGAGGAGAGAGAGAGAGGAAGATCTTCTGTCCATTGATACATTCCCAAGTGGCCACAATGGCTGGAGCTGCGCCCATCCAAAGCCAGGAGCTGGGAGCCTCTTCCAGGTCTCCCACACAGGTGCAGGGTCTCAAGGCATGTGCCGTCCTTGACTGCTTTCCCAGGCCACAAGCAGGAAGCTGGATGGGAAGTGGAGCTGCCGGGACTAGAACCAGTGCCCATATGGGATCCTGGTGCATGAAAGGTGAGGACTTTAGGCGCTAGGCTGCCACGCCAGGCATAGATTTTTTAAAATACCTTTTTGAATGTGTATTTGATAGGATGAAAAAGTGGTTCCTAAATTTCAAATAACTGCAGAGCTGAAGATTTAAATACTTAATTGTTTTAGAAAAAGAACTATATTTGTTTGAAAGAGTTAAAGAGACGGAGGAACAGAGATGAAGGAAAGAAAGAGAGAGAATCTTCCAGGTGCTGGTTCACTCCCCAGATTTCCACAATGGACAGAGCTGAGTCAGGCCAAAGCCAGGAGCCAGGAGCTTCACATGGGTCTCCTATAAACGTGGCAGGAATCCACACTTTGGGCCGTCTTCTGCTGCTTTTCCCAAATCATTAGCAGGGAGCTAGATGGGAAGCGGGGTATGTGTGTTTTCTCAGTAAGTGTGGCTTTTTAACATCGCACTTGGGACACAATGGAACTCTCTCACTGAAGATGCTGAAGTGGAGTCTGACCACCCTATTGCAAGAGGTGCCAAGGAGATTTTCTTTTTTTTTTTTTTAATTAATTATTTTGCATTATGTGACAGTTTCATAGGCTCTGGTAATCCCCCCACCCCTCCCCACGCCCCTCCCCCCTGGTGGATTCCTCCACCTTGATGCAGTATTATAGTTCAAATTCAATCAAGATTCTTTCCTTGCAAATGTATACCAAGCATAGAGTCCAGCTACTTATTGTCCAGATGGGTTGAACAGTTTCTTGGGGAGACCATTTCTGGTCCGAAGTTAGAGCTGGTAGAATATCATCACAGTCAATTAAGAGTCCCAATATAACATCAACAGCAATTAGCAACATTATGGAATTGACATGGTTTTGAGTAACCAGTATGTAAAAAAAAAAAAAAAAAAAAAGCAAGTCCTAACCACAACCTATGATTAGCTCATTAACATTTCAATTTTAGTTTATATACAGGACCGGCTGCTATATACCTTAAAATGGCTATAAGGTACCATTCAGCTGTCTCGTGTCTATTTCATTTTAGTATTTAGCCATTTGTTGTGTTGAAGTATAATTTTGCTGATCTTGGCAGATTTTAGGATAATCTAGACTGGCTTGTAACTCTAACAAGACATTTGTCGACAATTAAGGTGCAGAACTTTTTTTTGGGGGGGGGTGTGCAGGAAAATCCTCAACACCATGGTGAGGAGTAACTAATCTTCGTGTCCCACCCAGCGAGGCATGAGCCAATCCACGCCAGCTCTTTCCTGTCAGATTTCAAGCTCTACCTTCTGTTGTTTGTCTATTTATTTTAGGTTTTTTTAGTTTGTATGATTGTTTGTTTGCTATGAGGGGTTTTCGGAGCGATCCCGATGGTCATTGAGAGGGAGGGTGGGGGTCCAGAGGTGGAGCCAGGCTCAGACCAGAGAAAGCTCTCCTCCCTGGTCCTGAAGGACATTTATTGCTCTTCTGTGTCTGCGGACCGCTCAGGGCTTCTGGTTGTCTTTCCGATGACGTTGGTTTCTGCACGATAGTGTTTGGACTTCTTCCATCCCCTGCGGAAGCTCCGGTTGGGGTTGGGTGACATCAGAGTACTCGGCCTCCAAGGACATCCAATTCCCTGTGGCCTCGCCAAGGAGATTTTCAACACTAGATTTGTTCTTCTGTCAGCAGGCTTTTGTGATTTCTTCTTAATCTACAAAATCAGGAATTTGGAGAAAATCTCCCTTCACCTATTATCTGTTGATATATTAAGCTACTTTCAGCCACTGAAGAATATATCCATTGTCTTTAGTAGTTTTTCCTCACTTGTATAAAAATATTGGTCACTTTTGTTAACGTTGTGTTTTTTATCTTTAGGTACCTGAACACACACAGTTAAGTTGGATCCTTACCTGCATGGTCAGATTGCCTCGGTTACAGCATTTACATCAGTGGAAGGTAAATGCCAGTGATCTAATTAGTAAATAGAAAGAAAACTGGTTTTTTTGTTTATTTTCTGTTAAACTGGAGGGGGGGTGGAGGATCACGAATTTATTCTACTCTGCCTCCCAACCACTGCCATGCTACCTCCTAATGGTTAAAATAGCATCTCTTTTTTTAAAATTAATCATTTTTAGTATTATTTTCCATTAGTTGCAGGTGTAGGAATTCCCCCTTCCTTTTGCCTTTCCTCCCTCCTCATTTTCCACTTCCCAATGTTTTCCCCCATATTATTACAATAGTATAATTATTATGGCATTGTAGGTATAGGCAATGGTAGAAAATTTACTATCATATTGTCAGGGTACATGTAACAGTTTCATTGGGAGTCCTCCTGTTCAGGAGTAGAGATGCATACTGCAACATGTCTTCACTTCCTAGTATGCTAGTCTCCATTATACAGTTCATCTCTGAGAATATATGTATATACATGTTTACCCATATACCTATTTGTTTTGTATTTTGCATGAAGATTGCCTTATATCAGACAGAAAATATTATGTTTGTTCTTTTGGGTCAAAAGTCTGTAGTTGGGAGCACTTTGTTGTAAATGGTAGAATTCCACTTTTTAAGGCCTTAATTGTATTCCATAGAGTAGATGTACCACAGCTTCTGTACCTGCTTCTCTTTCAATGAACATTTGGGTTGTTTCCATTTCTTCACTATTGTGGATTGTGCTGCTCTAAATATAGGATCACTGGTCACTTTTTCATATGAAAATTTCATTTCCTTTGGATACATTCCCAGGAGAGGGAAAGCTGAGTTATCAGCTTTCAGTTCTTTGAGCACTCTTCATACTTCCATAGTGGTTGTACTAGCCTACACTCCCACTAACACTGATGTCGGGTACCGTTCTCTCCATATCAACACTAGCAAGTGTTGCTATTAGAGTTCTGAATGTAGGCCAATCTCCTTGGGGTTAAGTGGAACTACAATGTGTTTTTTATTTATTTCCTTGACAGCTAGGGAGCCTGGGCATTTTTTCTTATGTTTATTAGCCATTTGAATTTGTTCTTTTGAAAAATGTCTGCCATTCCCTTTGCCCATTTCACAGGGCTGTTTGTTTTACTGTTTTTGATTTTCTGAAGCTCTTTGTAAATTCTGGATGTTAGTCCCCTGTCTGTCGTGTAGTGTGCAAATATTTTATCCTATTCCGCTGGTTGCTTCTTCACTTTGTTGATCATCTCCTTTGCTGTACAGAAGTTTCTTAGTTTGATGTAGTCCCATTTATTTATTTTAGCTTTGACTGCCTTTACTTTTAGTGACTTTCCCAATGCCTGTGTCTTAGAGTGCTTCCTATGTTTTCCTCTAATAGATGGATCATTTCTGGGTACAGATTTGGGTCCTTGATCCATTTAGAGCTGATTTTTGCATGATGTGACAGGTGAAGTTCTTCCTTCTTACGTCTGCAAACTGTTGGCCAATTGTCCCAATATCATTTGTTGAAACCAACCTTTTTCCCTGAATTGTTTTCAGTTTTCTTGTTGAAGATTTTTTGGCTGTACATATGTGGGCTTTCTTCTGGAGTTTTTATTCTGTTCTATTGATCATATCTGTTTTTGTACCAATACCAGACTGTTTTGATTACTACTGCTCTGTAGTATATGTCTTGAGGTCTGAAATTGTGATTCCTCCAGCTTTACTTTTATTCTTCAGGATAGCTTTTCCTATTTGTGTATTTGCATTGTTTATATTTGCCTATTTGTGTACTTGTCTATCTTGTATTTCCAGATGAATTCTCGATTCTTTTCTACCTCTGAGAAGAATGTTGTTGGGATTTTGATTGGGATTGCATTGAATCTGTATGTGAGTTTTAGTAATATGGACATTTTGATTATGTTGACTCTGGAACATTTGATTATGTTGATTCCCTATCCTTTAATGTCTTGTATTTCTTTCCATTTTTTTTAACATTTTGTATTTTTAATTATAGAAGTCTCTCACATCTTTGGCTAGGGTTATTCTAAGTATATAAGGTTCTCTGCTATTTTAAAGGTGACTGTTCTTACAAGTTCTTTCTTTTTTTTTTTTTAATTTTTTTTATTAATTATTATGCATTATGTGACAGTTTCATATGCTCTGGGAATCCCCCCACCCCTCCCCACACCCCTCCCCCCTGGTGGATTCCTCCACCTTGATGCAGTATTACATTTCAAATTCCATCAAGATTCTTTCCTTGCAAACATATACCCAGCATAGAGTCCAGCTACTAATTGTCCAGATGGGTTGAACAGTTTGTTGGGGAGACCATTTCTGGTCCAAAGTCAGAGCTGGTAACATATCATCCCAGTCAATTAAGACTCTCAATATAACATTAACAGCAATTTGTAACATTATGGAATTGACAATATTTTGCGTAACCAGTATGTTAAAAAAAACAAAATAAAACAAAAAAAAAAAAAAAAAAGAAGCAAGTTCTTTTTTTTTTTTTTTTTTATTAATTATTATGCATTATGTGACAGTTTCATATGCTCTGGGAATCCCCCCACCCCTCCCTACACCCCTCCCCCCTGGTGGATTCCTCCACCTTGATGCAGTATTACAGTTCAAATTCCATCAAGATTCTTTCCTTGCAAACATATACCCAGCATAGAGTCCAGCTACTCATTGTCCAGATGGGTTGAACAGTTTGTTGGGGAGACCATTTCTGGTCCAAAGTCAGAGCTGGTAGAATATCATCCCAGTCAATTAAGAGTCTCAATATAACATTAACAGCAATTTGTAACATTATGGAATTGACAAGGTTTTGCGTAACCAGTATGTTAAAAAAAACAAAACAAAACAATACAAAACAAAAAAGAAGCAAGTTCTTAACCACAACCTATGATTAGCTCATTGACATTTCAATTTTAGTTCATATACAGGACCAGCTGCTATATACCTTAAAATGGCTATAAGGTACCATTCAGCTGTCTCGTGTCTGTTTCATTTTAGTATTTAGCCATTTGTTGTGTTGAAGTCTAATTTTACTGATCTTGGCAGATTTTAGAATAATCTAGACTGGCTTGTAACTCTAACAAGACATTTGTCAGCAGTTAAGGTGCAGAACATTTTTTTTTTTTTTTTTTGGGGGGGGTGTGTGCAGGAAAGTCCCCAACACCATGGTAAGGAGTGACTAATCTTTGTGTCCTACCCAGCGAGGCATTAGCCAATCCATGCCAGCTCTTTCCTGTCGGATTTCAAGCTCTACTTTTTGTTGTTTGTCTATTTATTTTAGGTTTTTTTTTTTTAGTTTGTATGATTGTTTGTTTGCTGTGAGGGGTTTTCGGAGCGATCCTGATGGTCATTGCAAGGGAGGGTGGGGGTCCAGAGGTGGAGCCAGGCTCGGTCCAGAGAAAGCTCTCCTCCCTGGTCCCGAGGGACGTTTATTGTTCTTCTGTTTCTGCGGACCGCTCAGGGCTTCTGGTTGTCATTCCGATGACGTTGGTTTCTGCGCGGTAGTGTTTGGACTTCTTCCATCCCCTGCGGGAGCTCCGGTTAGGGGTGGGTGACCTCAGAGTACTCGGCCTCCGAGGGCATCCAATTCCCTGTGGCCTCCTTGGCAGTTGGGATATAGTCCTTGTTGCTCGTATTAGTAGTTTGTGGTGAAGGTCTGGGAGTCTTCATGGTTGGGATCCAGGCTTTCTCCTTGCCATCTGCTCTACCCTGGAGTGCCCCCCTGCTCCACGCACATGACCTCCTGTTAAGAGGTTGTCAGGATCGCACCCGATTCCCCCCTCATGCATTGGTATAGTAGTTTTACTATTGTTTAGTGCTGCTTTGAGTCTGTTGTCTATGAATTACCAGATTTGATCATGATAGGCTATATTATACTTTTTCCTCACTCTTTTTATGGTCCTGAAAGGCTTCCCTGCACTCCCCCCCATTACGGATTAACATAACGTATTGAGGGTATAGTAGGTTTTACAGTTTTTCGATGTAGATCTTAAGTATTCTGACATTAATTGTTGGTTTATAGATTATATCACATTATCTTATTGTATTGGATACAGGTTGTTAGAGATTGCAATAATATTACAATATACAGGTACTATCAGGTTGTCATCTTTTCATCTCAGATTAAGGCAAACATGTGGTATTTAACCTTTTGGGATTGGTTCATTTCTCTTAGCATGATGGATTCCAGTCGGGCCCATTTGTCCACAAAGAACTGCATTTCGTTTTTTTTAATAGCTGAGTAGTATTCCATAGAGTAGATGAACCATAGCTTCCTTATCCAGTCTTCTATTGATGGGCATTTTGGCTGCTTCCAGGTTTTTGCGATTGTAGATTGTGCTGCTATGAACATTGACGTGCATGTTGGTTTCTTGAGTAGGAGATGTTTTGGATATATCCCTAGGAGTGCTATTGCTGGATCATATGGCATGTTGATTTTCAGTTGCTTGAGTATTCGCCAAACTGATTCCCATAGAGGCTGTACCAATCTGCAGTCCCACCAGCAGTGGAGAAGGGTTCCCTTTTCCCCACATCCTCGCCAACAAGTGTTGGTGGTATTACGTATGTGTGCCATCCTTACTGGAGTTAGGTGGTACCTCAAGGTTGTCTTCATTTGGATTTCCCTTATTGCCAGGGAGCTTGAGCATTTTTTCATATGCTTGTTTGCCATTTGGGTTTGTTCCTTTGTGAAATGTCTGCCCATTTCCCGTGCCCATTTCTTGAGTGGCTTGTTTGTTTTGACATTTTGGTTGTTTTGTAGTTCTTTGTATATTCTGGAAATTAGCCCTCTGTCACCTATGTCGTGCGCAAAGATCTTCTCCCATTCTGTGGGTTGCTTTTTTACTTTGTTGATTGTTTCTCTAGCTGTACAGAAGCTTCTTAGTTTGATGAGGTCCCAATTGTTTATTTTGGTCTCGATTTCTACTGCATTTGGAGTCTTTTTTAGGAAGTGAGGGCCTACTCCTAAGTGTTGCAGTGTGTTTCCAACATTTTCTTCCAAAAGTTTGAAGGTTTCTGGATGTAGGTTTAGGTCTTTTATCCATTTAGATTTGATCTTAGTGTATGGTGAGAGATGTGGGTCTATCTTTTTGTTTCTGCAGGCTATCAACCAGTTGTCCCAACAGCATTTATTGAACAGACCTTCCCATTTGCTTGGATTGTTGTCTGTCTTTTTGTCAAAGATTAATTGACTGTATCTATGTGGATTACTGTCTGGTGATTCTATTCTGCTCCATTGATCTTCCTCTCTATCTTTGTGCCAGTACCACGCTGTTTTGATAACCACTGCCCTATAGTATGTCCAGAGGTCTGGAACTGTGATTCCCCCTGCTAACTTCCTGTTCTTCAGGATGGTTCTGGCTATTCGTGGTTTTTTGTGCTTCCAGATGAACTTTTGGATCATTGTTTCCAGTTCCATGAAGAATG
Organism: Ochotona princeps; assembly: GCF_030435755.1. NCBI lineage: Eukaryota > Metazoa > Chordata > Mammalia > Lagomorpha > Ochotonidae > Ochotona > Ochotona princeps. The sequence continues at coordinate 101,614,504 of NC_080833.1, read as the reverse complement.
TTTTGGGCAGTTTGATTGGAATTGCGTTGAATGTATATATCGCCTTTGGCAATATAGACATTTTAATGATATTGATTTTACCTATCCAGGAGCATGGGATGTTACTCCATCTTTTGAGGTCTTCTTCAATTTCTTTTTTAAGTGGTTTGTAGTTTTCCTCAAATAGGTCTCCTACATTTTTGGTTAGGTTAATTCCCAGATACTTCATAGTTTTCTCTGTTATTTTGAATGGTATTTTGCTGCTTAGATCTTTTTCCAACTTGGGGTTGTTTGCATACACTATGGCTGTTGATTTCTGTTCATTAATTTTGTACCCTGCCACACTCCCAAACTCTCGTATAAGTTCTAGGAGTCTCTGTGTTGAGCCTCTTGGCTCTTCTATGTAAAGAATCATGTCATCTGCGTATAGTGAAAGTTTGACTTCTTCATTTCCAATTTGGATTCCTTTGATTTCTTTTTCTTGTCTTATGGCCTCAGCGAGTACCTCTAGGACTATGTTGAATAGCAGTGGAGAAAGTGGACATCCCTGTCTTGTTCCAGTTCTTAGTGGGAAGGGTTCCAGTTTTTCTCCATTCAGTATGATGCTGGCGTTGGGTTTTTCATATATTGCTTTGATTATGTTGTGGATTTTTCCATCTATGCCTACTTTGGTTAGGGTTTTTAGCAGGAAGTGGTGTTGGATTTTGTCAAAAGCTTTTTCAGCGTCTATTGATACTATCATGTGATTCTTGTTTTTCAGTTTTTGGATGTGGTGTATCACATTTATGGATTTGCGAATGTTGAACCATCCCTGCATTCCAGGGATGAATCCTACTTGATCCGGATGAATGATCTGTCGGATGATTTTTTGAATTCTATTGGCTAGGATTTTGTTGAGTATCTTAGCATCAATGTTCATCAGAGAGATAGGTCTGTAGTTTTCTTTCTCTGTAGGATCTCTGTCTGGTTTTGGGATTAAGGTAATGTTGGCTTCATAGAATGAGTTTGGAAGGGTCGCTTCCTTTTCTATTATATTGAAGAGTTTGTAGAGGATTGGGGTTAGTTCTGTTCGGAATGTTTTGTAGAATTCTGTAGTGAAGCCGTCTGGACCTGGGCTTTTCTTTGTTGGGAGTTCTTTAATCACTGATTCAATCTCTGCTTCAGTTATGGGCTTGTTCAGGTCGTTTGTTGCCTCTGGGCTAAGTTTTGGCAGGTTGTATAAATCTAAGAACTTTTCCATTTCTTGATGGTCATCTGATTTGTTGGAGTACAGTGCTTTGTAGTAATTTCTAATTATGTTCTTAATGGTTGCAATGTCTGTTGTTATGTTGCCTTTTTCATCTTTGATGCTGTTAATTCTTGCTTTCTCTTGTTTTTTCTTTGTCAGTCGGGCCAACGGGGTGTCTATTTTGTTTATCTTTTCAAAAAACCAGCTTTTTGATTCATTGATTTTGTGTATGGTTTTTTTTATTTCTATCTGGTTGATTTCCTCCCTTGTTTTGATGATTTCTTGTTTCTTGTTGTGTGTGGGGCTCATCTGCTGTTGCTTCTCCAATTCCTGGAGGTGTGTGTTTAGTTCCTGTATTTGGCGCCTCGCTTGGGCCTTGACATGAGCTCCAATTGCAATGAATTTACCCCGTAGCACTGCTTTGGCTGTGTCCCACAAGTTTTGGAATGTTGTGTCAGAGTTTTCATTGGTTTCCATAAATTTTTTGATCTCATCTTTAATTTCTTCTCTGACCCATTGTTCGTTCAATAGCATATTGTTCAACCTCCAAGAATTTCTGTATTTCCTTGGGCATTTTGAATTGCTGATTTCCAGTTTCATTCCATGGTGGTCTGAGAGGGTACATTGTATGATTCCTATCTTTTTGAAGTTACTTAGATTTGCTTTGTGTCCTATCATGTGGTCGATCCTGGAGAAGGTGCCATGTACTGCTGAAAAAAATGTATAATCTGTGGCTTTAGGATAAAAAGTTCTATAAATGTCAACCAAGTCCAGTTGTTCTATTGTTTGTATTAGCTCTGTTGTTTCTTTGTTGAGTTTTTGTTTTGTTGATCTGTCTATTGTTGTTAGTGGGGTGTTAAGGTCACCCACTACTATTGTGTGCATATCTATGTCTCCCCTTAAGTCTGTAAGTAATTGCTTCACGTAGCTAGGCGCATTGGGATTTGGTGCATATATGTTCACGATGGTAATTGCTTCCTGATGGATCAATCCTTTCACCAATATATAATGTCCTTCTCTGTCCTTTTTGATGTCTGTAAGCTTGAAGTCTATATCATCTGAAATTAGGACAGCTACCCCAGCCCTTTTTTCTCGTCCATTGGCGTGAAATATCTGTTTCCATCCCTTCACTTTAAATTTCTTAGAGGCTTTTCTGGTTAGATGTGTCTCTTGTAGGCAACAGATAGTTGGATCTTGTTTGATGATCCATTCCGTTAATCTGTGCCTTTTGATTGGTGAGTTCAGGCCATTTGTGTTAAGAGTCAATATTGAGATGCTGCGATTTTGCCCTGCCATACATATGTGTCTTTGTGGGTGTTGTTATCTGTGTAATTACCCCTCCTTGTGTGGGCTTTAGTGGGGAGATCTTCCTGTTTGCCATCTTTGCTTGTGGTTTGCCCCTGTTTTTTCTGTGTTTAGCACATTTCTAAGGAGATTTTGAAGAGTTGGTTTTGTGCTGGCATATTCTTCAAGTTTCTCTTTGCTATGGAAGTATCTGATTTCGTTCTCGAATATAAATGAGATCTTTGCTGGGTACATTAATCTTGGTTGACAGTTGTTCTGTTTCAGGATTTGGAAGATCTTTGTCCATTCTCTCCTTGCTTGTAGGGTCTCTTCAGAGAAGTCAGCCGTGATCCTGATTGGTTTTCCCCGGAATGTGATCTTTTCTCTGCTTCGTACTTGTCTTAGGATTCTTTCTTTGTCTTCGTTGGAGTGGAACTTGAGCACCATATGTCTGGGTGAAGATCGCTTTGGGTCATATCTGCTGGGAGTCCTCTGACCATCCTGGATTTGGGCTGGGTTCATGTTCCAAGTGTTTTGGAAGTTTTCCTGTATAATTTCGTTGAGCACCGTTTGCATTCCTGATTCTCTTTCTGCTCCTTCGGGCAGTCCCATAATTCTGATATTAGATTTTCTTAGGTTGTCTTTCATCTCCTGAATGGTCTTATTGGCTTTGTTCAGGCTTGTTTCTAGCTGTTTAATGAGCTGGGTGTGTTCATTTTGTGTGTCTTCTGTTTCAGAGATCCTCTCTTCTGCTGTATTTATTCTGTTAGTTAGGCTCTCAAGTTTGTGCTCTAAGTCAAGGATTTTGTTTTTGACTTGCTGTATTTCTGTGACTATGTGGTTCTTGAATTCCTTGAAGTCTTCCCAGTTCTTCTCATTGTCTCTGACAGCTTTTAACATTATTTTTTTAAATTCCTTGTCTGGTAGAGCTTCCATGTCTTCTTCTCGTATCTCCGAAATAGATATTGGCTTTTGGTCTTTTTTTGGTGAGGTACTGGCTCTCTCGTCTGGATCATTCCCTTTTCTGAAGTTTCTTCTCATTGCGTTATTGTTTCTTGTTGATTTCAGGGATGTATTCTCTGATTTGTTTATCTACAGTTTCTGGTCTTTGTGCAGTAGTTTGGAGTAGGTGTGAGTTCGCTGCTTCCTTTAGGTTTACTTTTGAAGGAGAATTTCTTTGAGTTCTATTGGAGATGTTTGGTGCGGGGGGATAGCTATATCAACCCCTGAATGTCTATAACCCTCTGTAGCTTGGTTTCTGTAAGGTCTGTTGGTTAGACCTTTCGTCCTGTGTGTGTTTTCAGGGGTAGGGCTTAGTAGCAGTATTTTGTAGCTTCAGGGCTCCTTGTCTGTAGTTTTGGGGTGGATTTGGAAGACCCCTAGCGCCCCTCAGGCCTGCAGTTGTGGAGCTGCCCAACCCTGGCCTGATGTGAAACTCAGATGCTGGTGTGCTGAGGGGTTTGCCCAGAGGGATTCCTCAGAGGACTGCTGTTGTTGTGCTGGGGCAGTTTTCCTAGGGGGATCCCTCAGAGGAACCGAAGCAGCACTCCCGCCGCAGGCGCGCACTGCTGGGGACCTCCTCTGTGGGGCCTCGGGGATTCAGCAGTGAGAAGCTGCAGGCGCGCACACCAGAAGTTGCTGTTGCACCGAGTGGTTTTACTGAGGCAGCTCCCTCAGAGGAACTGAAGCAGCACTCCCCGTTGCAGGCGCTCGCTGCTGGCGCCCGCCGCTGGTGCCCGCCTTTGTGAGGCCACAGGCATTCAGCAGTGAGAAGCTGTGCTGGCGCACACCAGAAGTTGTTGCTGCACCAAGGGGTTTTATCGAGGCAGATCCCTCAGAGGAACTGAAGCAGCACTCCCTGCCGCAAGTGCTCGCTGCTGGCGCCCGCCGCCGGTGCCCGCCTTTGTGAGGCCACAGGCATTCAGCAGTGAGAAGCTGTGCTGGCTTGCACCCCAGTTGCTGTTGTTGTGCTGGGGCAGTTTTCCTAGGGGGATCCCTCAGAGGACCCAAAGCAGCACTCCCTGCCGCAGGCGCGCACTGCTGGCGGCCTCCTCTGTGGGGCCTCAGGCATTCAGCAGTGAGAAGCTGCAGGCGCGCACACCAGAAGTTGCTGCTGCACCAAGGGGTTTTACCGAGGCAGATCCCTCGGAGGAACTGAAGCAGCACTCCCCGTTGCAGGCGCTCGCTGCTGGCGCCCGCCGCTGGTGCCCGCCTTTGTGAGGCCACGGGCTTTCAGCAGTGAGAGGCTGTGCTGGCGCACCCCAGAAGTTGTTGTACTATGTGGTCTGCCCAACGATGTCCAGTAGAGAGAGTTAAGCTGCGCAAGTCTCCTGCACCTTACCACTGGGGGACCTGTAGGGACTCTCCGCCCTGGCTCCCACACAAGTTGGAACGTTCAATTCTCGCACAGCCTCAGACTGGGAGAATTCTGGGGGACAGGGGGCACTGAACAGGGACAGTCTCAGTATAGTTCTCTCAGGGAGCGAAAAGCCCGAAAATAGTTTTTTTTTTTTTTCACCTCTGGCGCACTCCACCTCTCTGGGTTCCTGTGTGTCCCAGCGCCACAAAGTCGCCAAGCTAGGTGCCTCCAGGGGCCAGTGTTGCTGTCTCCAGCTGCCCTGGGTCCTCTGGGCTTCCCGCTGTTGCACCCCCTTCCCGGGATGACTCACCACGTTTTAACTGGGTCTTTGTGTTTCCTGCGTTCCTTCTCTGGATTTCTTCCGAACCATGTGTTTCTTCTTGGATGCTCGATGTCCAGGGAGCTTCTGGCACTCCTTCCTGTGGTTCCTCAGACCGCAGATCTCTCTCCAGCCGCGCCCTGTCTCTCCTTCAGCGCTTCCCTTTCTATGCCCGTCCTCCCAGGTCGGCCATCTTCTCTCTTCAGAAGCAAGTTCTTAACCACAACCTATGATTATCTCATTGACATTTCAATTTTAGTTCATACACAGGACCAGCTGCTATATACCTTAAAATGGCTATAAGGTACCATTCAGCTGTCTCGTGTCTATTTCATTTTAGTATTTAGCCATTTGTTGTGTTGAAGTATAATTTTGCTGATCTTGGCAGATTTTAGGATAATCTGGACTGGCTTGTAACTCTAACAAGACATTTGTCAGCAGTTAAGGTGCAGAACATTTTTTTTGGGGGGGGGGGTGTGCAGGAAAGTCCCCAACACCATGGTAAGGAGTGACTAATCTTTGTGTCCCACCCAGCGAGGCATTAGCCAATCCATGCCAGCTCTTTCCTGTCAGATTTCAAGCTCTACTTTTTGTTGTTTGTCTATTTATTTTAGGTTTTTTTAGTTTGTATGATTGTTTGCTATGAGGGGTTTTCAGAGCGATCCCAATGGTCATTGCGAGGGAGGGTGGGGGTCCAGAGGTGGAGCCAGGCTCGAACCAGAGAAAGCTCTCCTCCCTGGTCCAGAAGGACGTTTATCTTACAAGTTCTTTCTCAGCCATGGAATTGTTTGTATATACTTTTATTACTGAACTCTATGAAATGTTCCAAGAAGAACTTACCCCAATTATCCACAAACTATTACAAGCAATATAAAGAGAAACAATCCTTCTGAACTGTTTCTTTGAAGTCAACATTACCTTAATACCAAAGCCAAATAGATAGAATAGAAGAAGAGAACTACAGACTGATATCCCTGGTACGCATAGACACAGAAATCCTCAACAACATACTAGACAAAGGAATCCAGCAATACATTAGTCAGATCATTCACCTGGACCAGGTGGCATTTATCTCTGATATGCAAGGATGGCTTAGCAAATGCAAATCAGAAATCTGATACACATCAACAAATTAAAGAATAAAATCCATATGGTCATTTCGATAAATACAGAGAAGGCATTTGATAAAATCCGATACCACTTCAAATTAAAAAACCCTAAGCAAGGTAAGTACAGAAGGAACATTCTATAACAGAATCAAAGCAATATATAAAAAGCCCAATGCCAGCATTATACTAAATTGGAAAGGCTGGAAGCTTTTTCACTAGGAACTAGACAATAATGTCTACTTTTACCACTGCTGGTCAACATAACATTATAAATCGTTGCAAGAGCTGTGACAAGAAAAAGAAATTAAAGAAATTCAAGTCGGAAACAAGGAATTAAAGTTATCCCTGCTCATGAACAACGTGATTCTATACCTTAAGAGGATCAAAAGACTCAATAAAGAGACTATTGGAACTCATAAGAGAATTGTGTAGGGTGGCAGAAACAAAATCAGTGAAATAGCATCTGCAGGCTCTCTGTTTCAGGGCATTGGTAGAAAGTAAAAGCGTTCATCAAGATTGTTTTGATTTAGAACAAATCTTATTGTTCGTCTCCATCTCTAGTTGAATCAGTTACGTTTGGATAGACTTGGTAATGACTGAACCTATAATTAACAGTCACAAGTTCTGGATTGCTGGACCCTGCTATTGCCTCCCATCCCACTGGAATTAACTGGCGATGAGGAAACATTGTTTTCATTGTGGGCAGAAGAGACAACATATTTAACATTTAAACAAGTTGAATCCAGGCAGCAGTTCAAACCCACAGAAAAATTAGAACTGCACTTTTTCTAAGAAGTTAAGCTGAGAAAGACAAATTGTTGATTTTGTTTTGTGGCTCTTTTCCTTTGTTGATTTTTTTTTATTGCTTTTCATTTAAGGGACTGTATAGTAACTATGTAGTAGAGATTATCACATACAGATGTAAAGATACAATGCAGTATGTATCTACTTACAAATCAAAGATGGATTCCCAATGAAACTGTTGAATGTATCTTGACAATAGAATGTTGGCTTCTCTGCCACTGTCCATGCTTACAATGTCAAGATATACTCATTTGATGGAATGATGGACTTATGACTGATTGTGAAGGACATGGGAGAAATTAGTGGGGGCTTGGGATCTTGGGAAGGAAGGGAACTGTTTCATGGAATAATAAAATTAATTAATTTTTAAAAACCACACTTTTTTAAGAAGTTCAGCTGAAAAAGATAAATTGGATAATTCATAGCATTTTATTTCCATTTATTTTTACAATTGGATAACCCCAAGCTAAGTGGGCCCCAACTATGCCACCGCTAATACAGCTTTAAGCCTATTTCAAGCATATTTTCAGGACCGTTAGTTTCCATAGAAGTTAGTGATCAGAAGCCTTCGCTTAGGACAGAAAAAAAAACTTTAAAGTGACAGTGCCCAAGTGTAATTCCTCTGTTGAACCACCCCAACCCCCGCCCCACCAACCACCAACGTGAAGGAATTGGAAGGTTAGAAGGCAGAGGGAAGCATAGTAGGCTACGCTTCTGCCTTTAGTGCCAGCATGCCATATTGGCAACAGTTTGAGTCTTGGATGCTCCACTTCCAAATCAGCACCCTGCTAATGCACCTGGGAAAGCAGCAAAAGCTGGTTTAAGTCCTTTGGTCCTTGCATCCATACGGGACATTCAGAGGAAGCTCCAGGCTCATGGCTTCAGCAGTTACAGCCTTTTGGGGAGCAACTCTGCCTTTAAAATAAAAATAAATAAATGCTTTTAAAAAAAAAGGTTATTAAAAAAAAAGAAGTAGGCAGGGGCTTTTGTGATTAAATTGTAAGGACTGAGCCCTCTTGTGTGCAACTAATGCCTTTGTGAAAGAGAGGCACATGCCAGGCATCGTTGACAGAACAACAAGAGTGACCTAACCAGATGCAGAGCTTTGCCTTAATCATAGGTACCCCAGCCACTGAGCTCTGAGACATGAAGTTCTGCTGCTTATAAGCCACCCAGGCTGTGGCAGGTGATTATAGCATCCTGGACAAACACTAAATAAATAAGGCACGACTGGTAATGTTTTAGATTCATTACTGGCCAGAAATTAGAAATGACATTTGTAATATTCTCTACCATGTTGGGTTTTCTTGGTTGTTCATTTTAGACCTGGCTTTTCCATTGCATCATGATATCTGACACTAAGTTTAATGCTGGAAATCCTGCTTATAGGAACTGAATACCAATTTAATGAGGTCTGATCCCACTATTTAATGAGATCTGATCCCACTATTTCAAACAATCACAACAATATTGAGGAAAAGCCTTTCCCCTAGTCCATGGTTTTGTATTTGTGGGGGAAAACAGGATTGTCAATCTCAGTCTTGTCTCAGGGCATGTAACTGCCTCCTCTTGTCCTTCTTGCCTTTAAGCTTGTGTCATTCTGGGTGCTGGAGTGATGGCAGTCAGCAGTCCCTTCTTGTGGCTTGTGGTTTGCTTGGTAAGAAACATATCAAAAAGTCATAAGAAAGTGTGCCAAGTGCAGCATTCCAGTGTTGTGGGAGAATCTGAATGACTCACCTGGTAAGATTTGGATCATGTCAGTGAGAGGTAGAACAGCTGGATGAAAGGGTGGGGCTGAGTTTGCTGAGGCCAAGGTTATTTGGAGGATAATGAGTAACAGATATGTAAGGCATCGTGGGAACATAATAAGCACTCAATAAATATTAATGTCCTCCATATCCCCTCTCTTCCCTTGTAATTTCAAGGCCAAGTATGCTAATATAAAAATCCTGTAAATCTAGCACAGTAGCAAATTTTAGAAATTGAGTTCTGTTTCCATTTGCTCATATCCAAATTAAGCTTTCATGGTCCCTACTCAGAGTGAACTGTGAATTGCCCTTTGTCATGAACCCTGCAGTTAGCGGGTGCGTTGAAGGAGTTACATGACTAAGCTTTCAAATTTCCTTACTAGCTGTAAGCTAGAAACTACCTGAGATATAACTAAAAAAATCATTTGTGACTAAATTATGGAACACTGAAATTAAGGTGGTTGAAGAGAGAAACTTTTGCTTTTTCAAATGCATCCTTAAAGGGTGTGGCTACACACATTAGAGGAAGACTATTTACTGAATTATGAACCACTGAACTTGGTTTTCAAAATCGTAGCAGTATGTAACAGTTGGTTGGCCTATCCTGTACTAATTGGATTCTAAAGTAGTATTTTTGCATTTATTAAATGAATAAAATTTACTGATACACGCACACACAATATTCCTTTCAAATCTTTACTCAGAAAACCAAATTATTTTTTTTTTTTTATAATCTATTTTATTGTGTTGTTGACAATCTTTACATAGTTAATTACAGTTAAAGAAAGAAAAAGAAAAGAAAAAAAAAGGTTCAGGGGGATAGGGAAGTGGGTAATACTATTATGTCCACATTGTTTTCATCTTGTATCTGAGGTAAAGGGGGATATTGAGGGGGAAGCCCCACCCAGTTTCCCGCCCACCCCGAGTCCCGGATGTGGGGCATGCTCTGAGATATGTGCTCGAGTGGTGTTAATAGTTCTCCGGTTATGAATCGCTGCCAGTTTCGCTCGATGAGGTCGTCCACTGATTGATATGGTCCATCATAAAGTCTCCGTTTGCCCCATATATCGCTGCCAACATATAGCTGAGATGAATGATTGATCTGCTCTGTCTTCTGTCTTTTCTTGATTAGAGTTCTGAGTCCAGCAGTTCGATTAGGGAGATCTCCAAAGAAACTTAGCTCAGTGGTAGAGCATTTGACTGCAGAAAACCAAATTATAAAAGAAAAAAGAAAGAAAAGTAGGAAGGAGAGAGGAAAGGAGGAAGAAAGGAAGGGAGAAAACCAAACTATAAGCCAGGAATGTTCAGCTGAAGCTAAAAGTTCTTATATAGCTGATGATTAGATATTTCTGAAATCACCTCCAGTGTTTCTTCTCCATTAAGAAATTATTTCCGGGACCAATGGCTCGATGGATTAATCCTGACCTTGCAAGTGCAGGGACCTCATATGGGTGCCGATTCATGTCCCAGCTGCTCCTGTTCCTGTCCAGCTCCCTGCTGTGGCCCGGGGAAGCAGTAGAGGATGGCCAATGCCTTGGAACCCTGCACCTGCATGGGAGACCCGTAGGAGGCTGTTGGCTCCTAGATTCGGGTTGGCTCAGCTCCAGCAGATAGAGAATCTTTCTCTCTGTCTTTCCTTCTTTCCATAGATCTGACCTGCCTTTCCAATAAAAATGGCTAAATCTTCTGAAAAAAAAAAAAAAAAGAAGAAATTTGGAGTGAGGGATATGTCACACAGTGGTTGAGATGCTGTCTGACATGCCAACATCTGCTGGCATGCCTGGGTTTCAGTTCCAGCTAAGTTCCCCATTGCAGCTGCTTGCTAACATGCAGTCTGGGAAGCAGCAGTAGTGGCTCAGTGAGGCAATACACAGACACCCAAATATCAGACTTCCCGCTTCCGCCTGAGTATTGAGAGTTTTGGGGGAGTGAACCAATGGATGGGAAATCATTCACTCAGTTTGTCTAGTTAGCTATCCATCCATCCCTGACTCTCTCTGTCTCTATGCTTCTCCCTTTCTAATAAAAAAAAAATTTTTTTTAAGGAAATTACTTTGGTCTGTACAACCTATTTTGTTGATGAAAGTTACTTTGCCCTCAATGTTTAGACATTTTTAATAACCCACACCAAGATAGGATTGGTGAGATTAAGATTTCTTAGTTATACCTTTTTTTAATGATGTGCGTTTTTGTTTATTTTTCAATGTTTAAAGTTTTTTAAGTTTTCTTAAAAGTTATTGTAAGTAATTATTATGGTTTGGTCAATGACATGAAGTGTGACCTTCTTGGAGGTTTTCGCAGACAACAGGCTTTTGATGGTAACTCATGTTGCTTTGAAGAAATTTAGTTTCATGATGATTTCTGAACTTGTCTGAAATCTGTAGTTCGTCTGATATGGAACCTAGAAAAACCCTATTTTCTTGCTTTTAGATTTTGAGAAAGAAATAGAGTGGCCATGCAGGCTCCTTTAAAGTGACAGAGGTGAAGCCAACTCTCCTCATTTCTACCAAGCCTGGAACATGGCGACAAGTAGGCAGACAAGACCAGCGTTGCTGAAAGGAACTGAGATGTGACATTAGCGCAGACAGCTTCAGATTGTACCAGGCTTGGGGTTGGCACTATGACATAGGGAGTAAAGCCACCGCTGCAATGTCAGAATGCCATGTGGGTGCAGGTTCAAGTCCCACTAGTTGGAGTCTTGGCCAACTCCCTGCTATTGTACCTAGGAAAGCAGCACAAGTTGACCCAAGTACTTAGGCCCTTGCAACCACATGAGAGACCCTGAAGTTTCTGACTTCAGATCTGTCCACTTCCAACCATTGTCAACACCTAGGGAGTGAACCAGTGGGTGGATGATTTCTCGCTCTGTCTTTTCCTCCCTCTTCGTCTCTGTAACTCTGTCTTTCAAATAAACAAATAAATCTTTCATGAAAAATTTTTCTTAATAGGGTTTGCATTGTGACATTGGGTTAAACCACCTCCTGCAATGCCAGAGTCCCATATGGGTGCCGTTTGAGTCCTGATTGCCCCACTTCCAATCCAGTTCCCTGCTAATGCACCTGAGAAAGCAGTGGAAGATGGTTCAGATAGTTGGACCTGTACCCACAGGAGAAACGCAGAAAAAGCTCCTGTCTCCTGGCTTAAGCCTGGCCCAGCCCTGGGCATTGCAGCCATTTGGGGGAATGAGCCAGCAGATAGCTGATGCCTCTGTCCCTCCCTCTCCCTCTTCATAACTCTGTTTTTCAAATAAATGAATCTCTTATAAAAAATTCTTAATTGAGCAATATAACTAGGTTGAAGTCAAACTCTTTCCATCCTCTTTTCACCCCAACAGGCGAAGACTGGTAAGCAGAAGCATGACGGAAGCGTGGGTCTGCTCACATACCCAGTCCTTCAGGCAGCTGACATTCTGGTGTACAAGTAAGGAGAGAGCCCATCCCGGTCAAATGGATGCCCACGGTGACAAGGAGTGTTATAACCTGTCAGCAAGCGTTGATTCATGGGAAAGGAACACAGAGAGGATAAGGCACATGAATCCATGTGTAACCCCCAAGCCTAGGGACTAAATTATAGAAGCATATGTCAGTGAGGCACTGGTACTACTCGTAGTTCATACGTAAATAATGCTGAATATGTATTGGAAACTATTGTAAGTGCTTTGTACACATTAATCCTCACAAGAGCTTATCCAGATGGCACAGTGGTCATCCCGGTTTACAGATGAGGATGATGAGGCTCAGCGTGGTTTGATAGTCTTCCCAGGTCTTGAAACTAGCAATGTTTGGAGCCTGGAGTTGAATCCAGGAAGTTTCTGGACAGTCTCTGTTCCTAACTGCTGTGCCAGATATATTTCCCCAGTGAGAATTAAATATTCTGTTCTCTAAAAATATGTATTTCTTATCAAATTATGACTACGAAGATTCTTTGTGACCACCTTTTCTAATCTTGAAGCCACCAGCCACAAATGGCTGTTGAGTATTTGGAATGCCACTAGTGAGACAAAAAATTAAATTTTAAATTTTATTAAATTCTGCTTAAATAGCCACCTGTGGCTGTGTATTACACCCATAAGGTTGAAAGGCTTCTGACTCGATACAGGGTACCCTCACCTTTCCTAGCCCTTGTGAACCACTCTACTGACAGCCACAGCTGCCACCTGAGGGTCTCTAAAGCTTACACCAGAGGATGGCCACCCCCTGCACTTTGTACAGCTGCCAGTCTCTACAAATGTAGGTGACTAAAATAAAGTCAGCTTGGTTCACTGAGGCTCTTACTCTGCTGGTGTATATTATCTTTTAACAGCCTTCCTTTCAAATTTAGAAATTCCTTAAGTATTTGAGAATAGGTATCAGAGACAAGATTCAAACCCAGCTCTGATTTTCAGCCTATACCATTGCTTTATCTGTAATAGAGATTAAAAAGAAAAACTTGGAGATTTTGTTTTATTGTGTTTCAAGTATTTATGGGTTTTTGAGAAAGTTCATAGACAACATGTTTTTTTTTTTTAAAGATTTATTCATTTTATTACAGCCAGATATACACAGAGGAGGAGAGACAGAGAGGAAGATCTTCCGTCCGATGATTCACTCCCCAAGTGAGCCACAACGGGCTGATGCGCGCTGATCCGAAGCCGGGAACCTGGAACCTCTTCCAGATCTCCCACGCGGGTGCAGTGTCCCAATGCATTGGGCCGTCCTCAACTGCTTTTCCAGGCCACAAGCAGGGAGCTGGATGGGAAGTGGCGCTGCTGGGATTAGAACCGGCGCCCATATATGGGATCCCGGGGCGTTGAAGGCGAGGACTTTAGCCGCTAGGCCACGCCACCAGGCCCGACAACATGTTTTTGAACATTTATGTTATGTGTAGTTATTTAGGTGGATATAGAAAGATGAATAAAACCTTTGTGTCTTTTCTTATCAGCAAGTCTCTGGCCTTTTCATACAAGGTTGATTCAAGTCAGTTATAGGTGAACCAGTGACCAAATCTAAGGGGAAAGTGTGAAAGAGGAGCCTTCCAGATAAGCCTATAAAGTGTTTGTGTAATTGTTTTGGCAAACCTTGATAAGGAACTCTGGAGCAGACAACTGACACTGCCTTTGGCTTTCTCTCTTCTCCTCACTTCATGTATACATTGAAATCTAGGTCTATGTCTCTCTCTCACACACAGACATCATTTTTATTAATAGACAGCAAATACTTGTTTAGTGCCTGACTAAGAAAACAGCACACTGCATGACCCTGATGACAAAGGATGGAAAAAGTTAACATAACTTCAGCACAGTGGACCAGGCATCACAATAGGTATTGCATATGCCTTAGCTGTTTGGATTCTCAAAGAATTACGAGTTAGATAGGTGATATTATTCCCATTTTCTAAATAAAGTAATGAATTTTCAGAGCAGTGCAACTTCGAGTGTTCAGATAAAGATAAGAATGATTACCTGGGCTAATCAGATTCTCTTTTGCAAGAATTTGACCAAGTAGAGAAATGTGGACAGATGATAAGAAGATAGAGAAATCAGAAACTGAACTGACATTTTAAAAATAAGGAATCAAAAGCCGCAAGAAGCTGAGTAAGCAGAGACAACAAACCAAATGAGAAGAACAAAACCCATGGAAAGTTGAATGGTCAGAAACTACAGAGAAGTGAGTCACCCTGTTGAGGAGCAGTTCCACTAAAAGTACACTTTGGGGGAGCTGCCTTAAGAGTTTGTGAGTTTTTAAGAATGCTTTGGAGAATCCTAGTTTTTTAACTACATCCACACTCTATGTGGCCAACTGGCCTGGATTTTTACAAGATCCCAGTTAGTAGCTAGTCAAACCTTGCTTCTGCATTCTGCTAGCATTTACTCACCTCTCACTACTTGAGCAGTTATTTCTCTTCTTCTTTGTTTCCTGCCCCTAGGGAAGTACCTGCAATAAACTAGAACCCCACTGCAGGGTCAACCTGAAAACTTAGTGTCCAGGCTTCTGGTCCCTAAAAATCAAGAGACTATCCAGAAGGAAGAGAGTTGTGCTGTGATGCCATTAGAAAACTCTCCAAAGAGCAGTGAGAAGTGGCCTGTACATCTTGAAGGGCAGAATGCATTTGATGTGACTTACCCTTTCAAAAGAAAACTGATTGAAATACAAGGAATATACTGTAGGAGTAGCTGGAAGCATTGTAATTAGAGACTGACTCAAAATGTGGATTTGGACTTTGACGCTGACAGTGAAGAGAAGGAGAAGTAGGCCAATGAAAAAGATATGTAGGAGGTGAAACTGTTGGGCCTTCGCAGAGGACTGGCTGTGCATGAGAGCAAGGGAAGCTCCTTGTGAGGGAGTCTGATGTCCTCCATAGCAGCAGTCTGTTCGTCACACTGGATGGCTCACTTCTCCTGAGACCCCTTGACTGTTACAGCACTGCATTGGTGGGTTGGCAGTCATTGAGATGAGCAGTGCCAAAGCCTGTCCAGCTGGAAGAGTGAGTAGCTTTAGTCCATTTACCTCTCCTCCTAAGGGTTCACACCTCGGAAAGGTCAGCATTCATTCTATCTCCCTCAGCACCCAGCACCAGCCCTGTCCCAGTTGAGATTCTTCAGTACATAATCGCTGAAGTGGATGGCTTTCCACAATCCCCAGCAAGCCACCCGCGATAGGGGATTTATCCTTTTTGACAGGAGAAACACCACCAAAATCCCATCCTGGCTAGGCTGTTTGAAGGCAGCAGCACTAAATCTTCACAAACACAGCCAAAAAAAGTTGCAGAAAAAGAGAGAGAGAAAAGAGGGAGAGCCAATCTGTGAGCAGATATATACAGGCAAAGATTATTCATCTGGACACTAATTCTGCCAGAGGTGGGGTGGATCCCAAGTCAACGTAGATGCTATAAGGAACTAAGCAAAAGAAAAATGGTTTAGTCACCAGAGAAGATCAGACGCATTATTACATGACAGAAGTTATAACAGTCAAAATTATGAAAGACTTTTGTTTTATGTTGTGTCTGAGAAGGCACAGTCAGGGTAAGAGGAAAAACTGGAGAAAAAGAGTAGACCTATTAATGTGGATATCATTATGTAGGGTATAAATTTTTAAAGCAGAGCACTAAATTATTAGGGAAACGAAGGCAAAGGAGAGGGGTTGGGAATGTTAAGAACATAAGCCTCCACAAGTGCGTAGAATCAAAGACAGGCTGCGTTAATGTAAAGTGTAAACTCAATGGATGGGAAGTAAAGGCTGAGATGAATTACAGGAGGTGAAAGGAGAGGAGGCTAGAAACAGTCAAGCTGAAATCAGATGAAAATGCCAAGTACAGCAATGCGACCAGGTGAAAAAAATTAAAATTTTTTAATCCTTTCTCAAAAAAGGCAGATCCCCACAGAATTGGAATAAAAAGGCAAGGATCCAACATCAGGCAAAATGCATGCCGCATCATCGTGAAAACTGAATGTGTTTTCTGTTTAAATTGGTTGCTTTATGAATCTGGAACCATTTTGACATGTGGAAATACTCATTTTTGATGTGCTTAAAGTGTATTGATTATGGTAATTGTTTTTTCTATGTTAGTTGCAGTCCATTGTGATTTCCTATGGGCTACTGTAATTGCTTTCTTAACCTGCTCTGTTGGCTAATTTGGTTTGGGGAATCAGAGTGACCTGTGAGATTCAGCCCCATTGTACAGTTACCAGACAAGAGTAGCAGAGTCCAGCCAGAAAAGAGGAATTTGCACGGATGCGCCATGTGCAAGGACAGTGAGAGCAGGGCTCCGAGGAGAATGCAGCGAGCGGTGCCTTGTTACTGTTACTGCTCACTGAGCCACTCCATGCAGAAGAGAGCAGTGGATGAGCACCGTTTTGTAGAATTTCCTGCATTTATTTATTGACCCAGAAAGGAGAAAAAAACACTCCTTGATCCACTACCAGGTCCCTGCATTTTGCTGTTCCATGTATTGTTCTGTCCCTGTTTGCTTTCTCTTTTTTTAAGATTTATTTATTTTTTTATCACAAAGTCAGATATACAGAGAGGAGAGACAGGAGGATCTTCCGTCCAATGATTCACTCCCCAAGAGAGCCTCAATGGGCCGGTGCTGCGCCGATCCGAAGCCGGGAACAGGAGCTTCTTCCAGGTCTCCCACACGGATGCAGGGTCCCAAAGCTTTGGGCCATCCTCAGCTGCTTTCCCAGGCCACAAGCAGGGAGCTGGATGGGAAGTGGAGCTGCCGGGATTAGAACCGGCGCCCAAATGGGAATCCAGGCGTGTTCAAGGCGAGGACTTTAGCTGCTAGGCCACGCCGATGGGCCCCCTGTTTGCTTTCAATTAAGAGTTCTCAGAATTCCTGTAATGAGGCAATTTGGGGATTACACAATCAGATACATGAATTACCAGTTTCAAGTAGGCTTTCACCATGGCAGAGTTGCAGTTCAGCTCTGTGACTGTCTCTGGTATTATGCATAAATATTGGTCTGTATGAGTTCACTGTGAAAGACGAAAATGAAATGATCCTGTTTGAGAAAAGCCACTGTGTGTCCTACCCCAGGGTCTCTTACAATGTAGTACATTTATCATCTTGTAATTGATCTTTTTGAAAAGATTTATTTGTTTGAAAGGCAGAGCGACAGAGAGAAAGAGAGAGACAAACTGACAGAAATGTTCCATTCTCCGATTCACTCCCTAAATGAGTATAACAGCTGGGGCTGAGCCAGCAGCCCAGTAACTCCATCCAGTGCTCCCACATGGGTGTCAGGGGCCCAAGTTCTTGAGTTGCCATCTGCTGCCACCCAGGCACATTAATAGGAAGCTGCAGCAAACCAAAAGCAGCCAGGATTGAACCGGTACTCCACTATGGGGTACAAGCACCACAAGTGGCCACTTAACACATTGCACCACAGTTCCTACACTTGTCTTTCATTTTGTCAGATATCAGTCATGTGTGTTGTTTGCATTTAAACAGAATATAAATGTTGTGGCACAGTGAGTTGGACTACTACCTGTGGTGCTGGCATCCCATATCATGATGCTAGTTGGAGTCCCAGCTGCTTCGTTTCTGATCCAGTTTCCTGCTAGTGTGCCTGGGAAAGTGTTGGAAGATGATACAGGTACTCTCACTTATGTGAGAGACCCATGGAATCCCTGGCTTCTGGCTTCATTCTGGCCTTGCTTAGGTGGTTACAGCCATTGAGAGAGTGAACCAGTAGATGGAAGATCTAATTCTGTCACTCTGCCTTTCATATAAGTAAAATAATACCAGTGGCTTATAGGTATTGAGCTCTAACTATCAAGCAGTATGCTGTCTAGTCCTTAATGCAGCCATATAAGGTTAACACCATAATGATTTCTATATCACAAAGGAAATAAAAGCTTAGTGTGAGATATTTGTCTATTGGTAACTTAAATCGCTTGTCTCCTCCAAGACTAACACTAGAAGCCAGTATAATCATGAATTTGGAGACTATCTTTCAGTATGTTTGTGTCTTTAGTACATGTTGAATGTCTCTTACCTGAAATGTTTGGAAAGAAGTGTTTCAGATTTTGAATTTTTAAAAACAATTTTGAAAATCTCCATATGGTGGCAGGAGTCATGTCAGTGCTCAAACATTTTGCATTTTGGATTAGAAATGCTCAACCTATACTGTATGCCTATACATCTATAAAAATATATATGGGCTGGCATTGTGATGTAACATATCAAGACACCCTCTGCAGTGCTAGCATCCCATGTGGGTTCAAGTCCCAGTTGTTCCTCTTCTGGTCAAGCTCCTTACCAATGCACCTGGGAAAACAATGGAAGATGGCCAAACCCAACACAATGGCTCAGTTGCTAAATTTTTACTTTGTATGCACCAGAATCCCATTTGCTAGTTCATATCTTGGCTGCTCCACTTCCCATCCAGCTCTATGCTTGTGGCCTGGGAAAGCAGTCAAGGATGGCACAAAAGCCTGGGACCATCCACCTGCATGGGAGACCTGGAGGAAGTTCTTGGATCCTGGCTTTGAATTGGCTCAGCTCTGGCCACTGTGACCACTTGAGGAGTGGAAGATCTCTGTTTGTCTCTTTTTCTCTGTAAATCTTCCTTTTCAATTAAAATAAATAAATAAATAAATTGTTATAAAAAAGCAGTAGAGCATGGCCCAAGTGCTTGGGCCCCTGTTCTGTATGTGGGAGAGCTGAATGGAGTTCTCTGTTCCTAGCTTTTCATCCTGATCCAGCTGTGTCAGTTCTGGCCATTTGGGTAAGTCAGCGAATGGAAGATCTCTAATTCTACCTTTTAAATAAGTACATCTTTAAAATTTAACATTTTATTTTTTTCTTTGAAGGCATGAATAAACATATTTTTCTGAGTTTCTTGTCTATTCCACATTACTTTTGAAACCCGTTTACATTGTGCCTAAAGATTTTGTTCATCTCGGGGCCTTATAGCCTATTCCTTGTCCTGTGATTACAGCTTGCTTCAAAATGAAGGATAGTCACAAACAGGTTATTCCGTTTTGAGTGCATTATTCCTTGTGTGAGTGCAAGAGTACAAGGGGCGGGGGTGGGGGGACTTGCCTGATGTGCTTTCTGCCACCTTTGATTTGAAGGATGGGGTAGGCAGTCTTTCAAGTGTGAGCCACAGCTCCGAGGTAAGAAGCATCTGGCCGGGACTGGGATAATGTGTTCTGACTGGTGCGAGAGCGAGGACTGGTTTTAAAGTACAATTATGCTAAGAGCATATGCTGCCTCAGATCCCCTTCCTCCCTCGCAGCAAGGCCCTGTCACGCAGGTGTTGATGGCTGTATCCCTCAGCTGTGGGAAAAGCAGAACTAGGGGAGACAAACATCTCTTTGGCATTTGTCTACTGCAGAGATAAAGACTTGGTCTCAACATTCCCTCTGTAGTTGGTGAACATTTGTTGAACACCAACAGTGAAATAGGCACAGGAAATGCAGCTGCTTGCAATATCATTTCCTTCCAAGAAGGAGCCTTGCTGAGTTTCTCTGTCTGTCTTTTATTAAAGGTCCACACACGTTCCTGTCGGGGAGGATCAAGTCCAGCACATGGAACTAGTTCAAGACCTAGCACAAGGTTTCAACAAGAGATATGGGGAGTTATTTCCAGTGCCCAAATCCATCCTCAGTGAGTAACAGATATACAATTGTTAAATCAGAGCATATTTTGAAGAAAGTATCGAGTAATGGATGGAGGCTTGGAACTTTCTCAGTATTAAACTTGGCTTTCTCTCGAACTGGCTTCAGGATTTGTAACTAGAAATCCTCACAATTTTCTGTAAAGTAGACTGTGTTGCATTATTGGAAAAAGTTAATTAAAAATGTTTAAAAAGTATAGGACTAACTAAAATTCACATTTTCTGTATAAAGTATTATATAGTATATCTAATATCTCCTATATGGTAGAACAGATACATTTTTTTTAAGTTTTATTTATTTGTAAGAGTGACAGAAACACCACACATGCATGTACACACACACACACACACACTCACATCTTCTACCCACTGATTCACTTCCAAATGCCTGCAACAGCCAGAGTGGGGTCAGATCTGTATCTGGTCTCTATCCAGATCTCCCACATAGGTGGCAGGGATCCAAGCTCTTCGGCCATCTTGCTCTGCCTTTCCAGGAACGTTAGCAGGGACCTGGATGAGAAACAAAGCAGCAGGGATTCAAATCTGTATTCCATTAGGGGATGCTCATGTTGAGAGCAGTGGCTTCACTCACTATACCACAATCCTGTTCTCAAGCAGTGATCTTTCTGTATTTTAAGGAGAGGAAACTAAAGCTCAACTAAACTAACTTCTTGTTCAAGTTATATGTGAAAACAATGGCAGAGCTGGACCCTGTGTTGAGCACGGCAACTTCCAAAGTGACAGTGTCTTTCTTGCCTTCCCAAACACTCACAGCAAAACGAACTTAGGCGGAAGAAGCTGCTCAGTCATAATCTGGGTAAAACCAGAGAGAATTATTAATCCTTGTCCTCTGTCTTCTTAAATAAACAACCGAGATGGAATGTCCAGTCCACATGTTGAATCTGAAATGTTCAACTTGTTCTTCAAGGATGTACTAAGTGCTGAATCTTCTGAAAAAAAGAAGTTTTAAATCTCTATTAATGTTTTGACAACAATGTAATCCTGTGGCTGGGGCAGAGGTCATGGGACCCATCACTCTCCATCTTTATTAAGCTGACAACATTGTAAAGGAATTTAGCATGTGCCTAACATCAGTTTGAAAACATAAGGTAGTATTAATCTCTGCTATGCCAAAAAATTCTCACAAATAGATTCAGAACATCCCAGGCATTGAATTTTTTTAAGGTTTTTTTTTTTTCATGGTTGATTTAGTTTTATTTGAAAGGCAGATTTACAGAGAGAAGGCCAGAGAGATCCTTCATCCATTGGTTCACTCCCCAAATGGTCACAATGGCCAGAGCTGAGCCAACTAGAAGTCAGGAGTTTCTTCAGATTCAGGATCTGCCATGTAGGTGCAGGGTCTCAAGGCTTTGGGCCATCCTCCTCTGCTTTTCCAGGCCGTAATCAGGGAGCTGAAGGGGAACTGGAGCAGCTGGGACATGAACCGGCACCCATATGGGATGCTGGCACCACAGGCGGAGGATCAGCCTGTTATGCCACCATGCCAGCCCCGGAAATAAACATTTGTAAAAGGGGAACACAGCAAAACCAGAGTGACCGGCATCACTTTGTATCTGTAAGGTTATATATTTTTTGCTGTGGAAATATTCAATAAAAGATAGCTAAAAATATAAACAAAATGTTGATTGTATTATCATTCACTCCTGCTTTTATAAATTGCCTGAATTTTTTTTTTGCAATGATTGTTTGCTCTTTGAAACTATGAATTTTTATTACATTTTTTAATTCATTGATTCTTATTTTTTCATTTGAAAGACAGAGAGAGAGGCAGGCATCCTCTGGTTGATAGCCCAAATGCCTGTAACAGGTAGACTTGGGTCAGGCTGAAGCCTGAAGCCCAGCACTCTTCTGAGTCCTAATGGGTGGCAGGGACCCAAGGACTTGCACCATCACATGCGGCCTCTCTGGGTGCACATTAGGAGGAAGGTGGATCAGAAGCAGAATGGCCAGGACTGGACCCAACACTGTGGACCCAAGACAGAGATGTGGGTATCTCTGTCTTGGCAATGGGATGCTGGACTATCTGGCATTGTCTGTACAGCAATGACACACTTAAATACCAGACTGCTGGACATATGGTGGCTTATGAGGAGCTATACTGTTGTGGTAATATGGGGAAAAATCAGTCAGGGGGTGGGAATTTGGAGAGGTGGTAGGGAAATCCCAGACCCTACGCAATTGTACCATAAAATTTAAAATAATAATAATAAAACTAAATTAAAAAAAAAAAAGAAGTGGGTATCTCAAAAAGCAGTTTAAATGCTGTGCCGAACATTTGCTCCAGCATTTGCTTTCTGATTTATCAGAAAAAAATCAGCCACTTGGTATTTTTGGCATGTGTTAGATGTAGACAGTGACAGTCTCGCTGATTTGTTTGTTTTTGGTATATGTGTGTATGTCTGCATTTGTGTTTCCACCCAGCATCCATGAAGAAGGTAAAATCCCTCCGTGATCCTTCTGCCAAGATGTCTAAATCAGACCCTGACAAACTGGCCACCGTGCGAATAACGGACAGCCCAGAGGAGATAGTGCAGAAATTTCGCAAAGCCGTGACGGACTTCACCTCGGAGATCAGCTATGACCCGGCCAGCCGAAGTGGTGTGTCCAACCTGGTCGCCATCCATGCTGCGGTGACTGGCCTCACCGTGGAGGAAGTGGTTCGCCTCAGCTCAGGCCTGGACACTGCCCGATACAAACTGGTGGTGGCAGATGCTGTGATAGAGAAATTTGCTCCAATTAAGAATGAAATTGAAAAACTGAAGGTGGATCAAGGCCATTTGGAGAAGGTTTTACAGGTTGGGTCAGCAAAAGCCAAAGAACTGGCGTATCCCGTGTTCCAAGAGGTAAAGAAAATGGTGGGATTTCTATAGAAGTTTCAACTAATCACAGAAACACTTTTGTATTTTCTTTTGATCTGTACACTGCAACAAAGGCAGCTATTTCACAAGCCAAAAGTAAATAAATAAATAAGTAAAAGGTAGTTTGAGGACTTATCATTTGGCATAGCTGATGACTGCTGTCGTTTGATGAATAATACCTTTCTAGTCTTTCATTCAAGCACTGCTCTAAATCCCATCAAAACATGAAGTGACTGGAAAAGCAAAATTACCTGTCTGAATCCCCAGTGATATGAAGCACACCCCCTTGGATTGTCATTTTGTGATTGAGGTGAACAGTTATTTGGGAAACAGAATTATCATGGATGCTTTACTCTGGAATACAGTACTTTTTCTTAGTTAAAAAAGAAAACAGCATGTGGCAATTGTGTATTTTAATTCTCGAGATGCCATTTGATCCTGTTGGTATTCAGATCTCATAAGCGTTCCTTGATTATTAGAGCTTCTGTGTTACTGAGCTGTTGCCTGTATCTGTGCTGCGCTCTTCCAGCAACACCAGCAGTCTCGGTGAGTATTTATCTTTCATTCAGGTTATGTGCCTCTGAACTTCTGAGAGGGCTGCATTATTTCAACCTGGTTTATTTATATAAGAGCCCAAGACCCCAGATAAACACCTCTTGCATTCATCTCAATTTAGTCTCACTGAAGACCTGTGAAACATATAGGCAAGGAATTGCTGTTTCATACAGGATGAAAATGAGGCTCAGAGAGTACAACTAGCTTGTGTACTGTTAGTAAGCAAGATGTAAATTCAAGAATAAAACTGTTTACTCAGTCCCTTTTTGCATCACTGAAGTTTTTGGGCTTTCTTGTGTTATTTTTTTTTTTTTTTTACTATTTTTTAAGCTTTATTTTAACATTTATTACAAAGGTGGGGGGTTGCAGACCAATGTGGGCCTCTGATTAGGATGGAGAGAAAGGGAAGAAGCAGAGAGAAAGTGCACTACTCCTTGCTGTCACACTAATCAGTTCCCTAGGGACAGAGATGGTCATTTGATGTCACCTTGGAGATCCCAATGTGGGAAAGAATGTTCCATAGGTGTTACTTAAGTGGTCTTGACTATTCTGAGAAGTGGTCTGCTTCGTTACACCAGAGATAAGAAATTCTCTCTAAGGTCTGTTGGCTTTCATTGTACCTCACTGTGCTTATGGTAGAGCTGGCCTGGAGTGTTGCTCAACCTGTACATCTTTCCTTCTTTTAATGAGGTATTCAAAGTCTTATGTTGAGTTGGATGAGCTGGCTGGCTTTTGTTCATCTGGGTATGCTCTTCATTGTTACACAAGTGTCAGAAACTGAGGTGGCCCAATCCTGCAACAAGTCTGTGTGATTTTCCCTGAGGATGGGGATTGAGTGCAGTGATCTAGTTGGGGAATGCTCTAAGGAACCTCTCCTTGAATGTTCTTAGACCTTGCACTTGTATGTGTCAGCTGGTACAGGGTTAGGCTCAGTCATTTTCCTACACCAACTGACACATATAACACTGGGTGCAGCTGCCTTGTTAGTCCTATCCCCAGCCTTGGCTCTCATGTGAATCAGTGGGTGCTGCAACCCAACACAGCCTGCCCCTAGGCCTGGCTTGTACACACACTGGCAGGTACTACAACCTATTTGTGGCAACCCCAAAGAACCCCTAACTGGCCTCCCCAAGCCCCAGTGTACGTGCGTGCTGGAGGGTGCCTAGCCTGCCCAGCCCTCCCTCAGCCCCAGCTCTCATGTGCTCCAGCAATCGCTGCAGCCTAGCAGGGGTGTCCCCAAATATCCTCTCTGGTCCTCAGTGCTGGTTCTCACAAGTGCAACAGCCTAGCCGAGCATGGTGTGTCCTATTCCCCAGTCTTGACACTCACTGGTGGGTGCTGTGGCCCAATCTGGCCTGGTCCTCCTCCCCAGCCTCTGTTCTATGCATAGGTGTGTGGCCTGACCCAGAGAGGCCCTCCAGATTCCCCCTTCTTATCCACCCCATCCCAGCTCCCTCAATTACCTATGGGGAAATGGTTCAGGCCTTGGAATCCCCCCAAAATTATTTTATACATGTCAAACAAGCCCTCAGTAGTCCCCATTCTGACCTATCCTGAGTCCCCCAGCAATGCATTGCCCACCACCACCACATCCTCCCAAATATTTTAAAAAAAAAAGAAAAAAAATAGGCAACTGTGCTGGCACACTAGTATGGTTAACAGAGTTGGCATTAACCAGGCCCATAACCCTGCCAGCTATTGGTAGCTTTTCTCCCAGCAGTGTAACACTTTCCTAGGTACAAGACAACCTAGGCGGTTGACTATAGCTAGGTTACTCCTTATTCTTAAGAGAAGTGCATTTTTCATCAGAACAAAATCCTGAACAGCAGCATTTTTGATTCCAGGAATTCTTATTTTAAAGGTAAGTACTGGAAATGTAAGACCTAAACTACTGATTTTATTAAATCAGCACTCAACCAATAGATACCTGGGTTCAGAGAAACATGGTCACATTTTCCCCTCAAAATCCAGAGGTTATGTCCCAAGTTCTCTCTTCTGTGTTTTTTGCAGAGACCCTGTGAGGTATGTTCTGACAGACTGCAGTAGTGGTGAGGCCTGGGAAAAATCGCATACTCCAAGTGAATGGGAGCTCTCATCCTCTGCTTCAGTCTCTAAGTAGTAACATCACCCTACACACCTAGCATTTCTGAGCTTCTGTAACCTACATCTGAAAATTAAAGTGATTGTCTTGACTTACACATCAGAACCTAACAGCAAAATTCATTTTGGTAAGAGAAATTGCTTGTGTTTTGCACAGCAACCACAATCATACGTTGATCTATGCAAAATACAACATGTGATTCTTGAAGCTAGCTTGGTTCAAAGGAAAACACATTTTGTCTTTTGAATCTTCACTTGGAATGGAACAGGTATAGTCATGGAGTGTCTTTGGGTATATTTATTCCAAGGCTCTTTTTTTTCCTTCTTCTTTCAGAGGAACTCTGTGATGAAAGCTGGGAAATGACAAAATAGAAGATGGACCCAATAAGCCATTTGTCTAATTGCAGTTTTTTTTTCTCCATTCCAACTCCTTTGTCCAAACAACTAAAATCGCTATGGGAAGCCTCTTAGGGAAAGAAAAATAGATGACTTGTAGTAATTTCCAAAGAGCACAGTCCCTGCAGAGGCAAGGTAGCATTATATGCATCCTGTTACTATTCTTTGGAAGTGATGTCATCAGTGAAGTCCAAAATAGAGCTATCACGAGTAGAAACCTGCCCAGTGTGTGGGTCAGGGCTGTCCTAAGAAGCAGAACCGTAAGTACACAACAGGGAATTTGTTATGGGAGGCTAAGAAGTCCCACAATGTGCTGTCTGCATTCAGGAGGCCTCAGACAGCCAGTTATGTTAACTCAGTTCAAGTTCAGTGGGTGGAGATCAACAGAGCCCATAGTGTTAGACCTGGAGTCTGAAGGCCCCCGGTCCAGGAGCACAAATGCCCTAAGACAGCAGGAGGTGGGTGTCCCAGCTCTGAAGATAGCAGATTCACCACCTATCCTCCACCCCTGTGTTCCGCTTGAGTGGGCCCTCGACAGACTGCAGAATTCCTGTCCACATTAATAAAAAGGAATCTTTACTTAGTGTTCTGTTTAAAAATTAGTCTCTTCCAGAAGCACCTCCACAGACACCAAGAAATAATGTCCTGCTAGCCATCTGGCATGTAAAATTAACCATGACATGCAGTGATCTCAGGAAGTTGATGAAAGGACACAGCCTGGAACCTAGATCTTTTACATTTTTCTTCCTTTCTACCTACCAATAATAGATAATAGAGATGAAGAGTCAGAGAGAAAGCTAACTGGGGTTCACCTCAAAGAGTGGTTTTAATTGTTTTTTCCTCTGTGTTTTGTGGAGATGAAAGTGTGAAAAATATTTCAGGTGGTAGCAATAATGATCAAATAGCTTGGTGCTCTGTATCTCTACTTACTGAAAATCCCTACTTCAAAGCCTCCTCACTGGTCACTCAGAACACACTGGGGGTATCTTGCTCTTTATGTAACTCATTAAAATTTATCAAAATAATGTCAGAAAAAGTGCTAGAGATTTTTAGTAAAATCCCCATTTTCCCCAGAAACTTTCCTGCCATGCACAATAAAGATGCATAACATAAAGTAATAACATTGTTCTCTGCTCCCTGGCCCACCATGTGATCCTGTTCTGCACTTGCTAGGATCAGGTGGCCACCAGGTTATGTGGCCACCTGATCCTGTATTTGTCTTGTCATACTCCATCCTGTGCTCCTTTTCTTGGTCTCCATGGTGGAATAACTCCATGAACTGTCTACTGGCAGTACAGCAGGAAAAGCTTGGGAAAGTTGCTCTAGAATTATCCATTTGCTTGTTTGTTTTAAAGATGTATTTATTTTTATTTGAAAGGCATATTTTGCAGAGAAAGAGAGCTTCCATCTGCTGGTTTACTTCCCAAAAAGCCAGGAGCCAGGAGCTTCTTCCCATTCTCCCACATGGGTGCAGGGTCTCATGGACTTGGACTACCATCCACTGCGTTCCCAAGTCAAAACCAGAGAGCTGGATTGGAAGTGGAGCAGCCAGAACATAGACGAGTCCATATGGGATGCTGGCGCTTACTGATGAAGGATTTCGTCTTCTACACCACCATCCCGGCACCAGATCTGCACTTATTCTGAATGACCTAAAATAAAGGTGCTCTTGTTTCAGCACCTACTTCTTTCTTAACCTAGCTGTTCATATCAGTGACTTAAACACTTCAAAATAGAGGTAGTATAAGATGACTAGCTCAAAAAAAATTTTTGGAAGAAGCAGTAACAGTATTGTCAAGAACCATACTAAATATCCTGTAAAATCGTTGCTTCAAGTATGGCCTCCAAACCAACAACATGAGCATTGTCTGAGAACACACTAGAAATAAACAATTCTTGGTTCCATGTCAGGCTTCCTGAATCAAACACTAATGGGAATATCCAGAAATCTGTCTTAGCAGTCTTCTGGGTGAGTCCGATGCATGCTAAACTTTAAGAACCCTGTTTTATGTGAAGTCTGCCATTTAACTTCTATAAACTACAGCATAATCAGTGTGATATTAGAAAAACTGAAACTAAGACACAAAAAGGTGGGGAAGTTGCCCAGCATAAATTAACTTCTAAGGGGTAAGGTCAGGAACCAAAATTCAAGTCATTTTATTTAGAGCATGAAGACGACAGTGACCCCTTTCATAGTGCATTTTGGTATATGTCAGGGGAGGGACTCACAAATTTGCTTCCTTAGCAATACTTCCTGTGGTGAGTAGCTACTGTATTCATGCAGACAGAAAACGCTTCCATCATCATCAGAACTCTCTGTTGGACACTGCTACTTCAGGGCATTCAGCTTCCTGCTTTTGCTTGTACTAAGTCAAGAACATAGAGTTCAAGATTCTTCCTAGAGAATTCTGCTGGGGAATTCATGAGGATTCATGATAAAAGCATTAGTTGAGCCAGGCACATCATAGAGTTTCCTAAATAATAGTCAAAGAATTATGTTTGTGTACATGTTTGTGTACTTGTGATTGCTGGTTACTTTCATGCCCGTTTATATTTAGTGTCTCATTTGTTATTTAGATCAGCCCTGTAAGAAAGGAACTATTAGTACCACTGTTTCAAGTAAGAATAAATTTTGCAATTTGCCGAAAGTCACACATTCATTCTAAGTCTCTAGTTTCTCCTAATTTGAACCTAGACAGATGCCTAGTATGTCAATGGGAGTCCCCTTCCTTTCTTTCTCTAGAATCTTCTCAGGACCTGTAATCCTCTTCTGTGTGTCTATGATATTCCTTCCTCTCCCATCTTCCTTCCTCCCTTCCTCCTCTTCTCTGCTTGCTTTATTGCTATGATAAATATTCCCCGGTGAGTTCTTTTACACACAGTGTGGCTTTTGTGTGCATTTTACTGCAGCCCTTGCTACTTTCCAATTCATTCTGTCAAGTATTGTGCACTTGTGTTATTAGTGAAATGAAATGACTGCCACGTGGCAGCTCTTTGTTTCTTTATCTTGAACATGAGGATTCTGTGTCTGTTCTTGTTGATTAAATGTTCTCCCTGGGAGGTCAATACTTTGCTTTCATTGGATGGTCATCTTGAAATCTTTTTGCTTGAAATAGTCAATTTCTCCTTGCGATGGAACTGAAAACAGATTGCCTATCACCAGAAAATTAACATTTTGAGCAACCCATAGGCAGAACAACCTGGAGCTTCAGAATTAATTGTTTTAGTGTTTGTGTAAGTCGGAACAATTCGGTTGTGTGGTCTAGGAATTCTCTTCTTGCTAAGAAGGAGATGGAAGTTCAGAGCATGAGTGGCTTATCCTCTGATATGTAATTCAACATTGAGACAATGTTTATTATAGGGCCAATTTTGTGAAATGTATGGTGGGGAATGCAGTATACCTAAAAGTTAGACGTTGAGATACCAGCAAGCAAATGCTGGATGAGCATGGGAATGAGTGAATAATGAGGGTGTTCAGGGAAGGAATATGGTGGATAAAGGATAGGAGAAAGGGCTTTTCCGTTAGAAACTAGGACATAGGGAGGTGTGTACATTTCCGGAAAAGCAAATCCACCAAAAGTGAGCAATGTGAGAATGAAATATCACATTGGACCAAGTGAAACTGTACACAAAATGGGCAAGCCCATTGGATCACCCTAATGTCTTCATGAAAAAGCGTTTTTGGAGGCAAATGTCTGGTGTTTTGCCACCATTATTTAAGCACCAAGAAGTATCAATGGGACTCCATTTCGAATCTCAGTCCCCAAATCTCTGTGGAGCTGGACACAAAAGACATGTGAGGGGTGGAAGAGGTGTAAAGAATGAAGTCTTCTGAGTCGCATCGCTCTCCTGGGCACATGGGCCATAGCGTTGACTCTTGATTGTTTAAAAATGCACCTAGATGTCAGACTCACTTGATCTTCCTCAAATAAAACATTTAGCATTTGTGACCCTACGGGAGTACAGACTCGGTCATTTTTTTGCATCCGTCTTCACATATGAACTTGATAAAGCAGCCCCGCACTCGTCAATCTCTGAAAAGCAGATGATGTGATTTATATGGCACTATTTAGAATAAACTGGTGTGATTTTACAAATTTTTCTTTTATGAGTAAAATTTTTTTTATTACAGACTTCTGGGGACGGTAGAGGGGATGGAGAAAGAAGATTGAGCAGTGAGTCAAAATACAGTCGAAAGGAAGGAATACACTCAATGTACTCCACAGCACAGAGGAGAGACTAGTTCACAACAGCCTATTACCTATGGTATAGATAACTAGAAAACACAATCTCATCTGTCAAAGTGAAGGAATGATAAGAAAATGCATGCTAATTGTGGTCATTGGATCAGAACACATAAAATTGAAATGCCTCCATTAAACCCCAGAAATACATACAGGTATTACAGGTTGATCAATAGACGTTTAAGAAGTGAAAATGTTAACTATTCTGGTTTGATTACTATTTATTATGGCCATGAAATGGAGTAGCACACTGTACCCTAAACATTTCCACAATAAAAAATATTAAATAAACTCCAGTCCTGTATAGTGAAAACTAAAACTAAAATATAGGACCCTCCTAGAAAGCTGTGTCACTTTTCCTGTTTGTGAAGGTAGTGATAAAGAAGCTCTATGTGCCTCTCCACAATAAACAGCCCCCAGCAATTCTCAGTTGAAATAGTTTATCTCCAGAGTTCCCTGAAGCTTGCAGTAGCCTTCCTCCCTACCCAAAAAGAGGGGTTCTGTGGTGATTTTTAAAAGCGGTAACCTCTCCAGAGATGGTGCTGGAAACCTGCCCTGAAGAGGGAAGTGTTCCCACAGGAACCGGACAGCCAGCAAGCGAGAAAGTGGCTGCTCTTCAGTTGTTTTCCAGAAGGAAGATTTTACTCTAACTGGATGTGAGTACTCTTGAAGAAGCAGGGCCACACGGTTGCTTTGTGATGGCTTCTCACCCTGGGCTCATTATTGAGAAATTGCCATGTAGTGGACCTTCTGAGTTTACTTGGCTGAATTACTTTTCTTTCATGATGGTTATGTTTGACTTTTGCACTTGCTGTTGTCAAGTCATTCTTAAAGCTTCCAAAAACTCAGTCCAAAGCCAGAGTGTTCCCTGATGAGTTGTGCACATCTACATAGATGCAGAATGCTGTGGGCTGTAGCCTCTGGGGCATCGTAAACATAGTTCTCTTCCACACTTCCTCCAAGTGCAAGTTGATGTCCAACCCAGCCACTGCTACTGCTGCTTGTATCTTGTCACTTTTCTACGGTTGCTAGAGAAACAAACAAAACAAACCTCTTCTTGAGACCTCTTCAACTTTGACACTCTTCTGGCTCCATCCTTCCTAACTCCCAGCCGCACTGTTTGGGGCTGTTGGTCACTTGCTTTTATCATGAGCTTCCCTGACTCTTGTGCTGGTTTTATTCCTTTCATGCAGTCTCTTTGGAAGTCTATCACGGCTGGAACCAAGGCATTCTCCCTCCACATGCTCACATCAATTATGATCTTCTCTGTCCTCCCCAAGCTCCTGCTGCTGCCCCTGCTACTGCTGCAGTGGCTGCAGCTGCAAGCCTCTTTCATACCCTGAGACCCATTGTCCCTTCTGCCTCAACCCCTGTCATCATGCCTTACATGCCATTTCTATGCCTACTGAACTTTGCATTCATCAAACCATCTGTGTCTCCATATTCTTTGATCCTTCATTCTAATGCCCCTTTGATATATTGGCATATTGACATATTGTAGTAAGTGGAAAGACCTGGTCTTCTGATCTGTATTACACCAAACTAATGATCTCTGTATTAAGCAGTTGCTTCCCTTCTTCACTTCATCCCCTACCCTCACAAAACAGCATGTACTATGAGTCTCAATCACTCAGATTTTTGTCACTTCATACATACATTTGTTATAGGGATTTTGTGACAGAGACTTCTGACCGTCCTTCATTGTTGAGTCTCTTCCCTCCTCTTTAGTAATGGGTCCTGCACTCTGAATTGGAGTCAAACAGGTAGCCCCAAGCAGAGATTATTTCTGCCTACACTGTCCCCAAAGTATAGCCCTGTGAACTTTTTCTGGTCAACAGGTTGTGAGAAAAATTGATAATGCCATTTCTAAGTCACATGATTTTTAAGAGAAATTGTTCCTCCCTGCCTCTACCTCTTGAACAACCTACTGAGGGAGCCACAGGAGAAAGCTGGGCAGAGTTGACAGCACAGTCTGGGTGCCTGGGTCAACATTTAGCTCTTTCTGTCCTAGACTCTTCATCTGCATCTGTGCTGCTATGGCAGCAATAACTTTTGTCACATTTAAGCCACTTGATCTTGGGATTTCTGTGTTACAGTCCTTTAGGTGCTAAGGTACTTGAATGTTACCCTTGATCTTCCCAACATCTTTGTCTAATGCCTTGTCTTCTGTTGGGTTGGTTCAATCCAGTGCCACCAACCTGGTATGTAAGGCAGTTGTTCTGTGAGTATGCTTCCCACGTAAGCCTCCTCTAAGTTCCTGGTAGCCTAGTTTGAATGTTCCCCTCCAAAACGGATGCTGAAATTTAATTGCCAGTGTCGGTACTGGAAGGTAGAACCTTTAAGGATGATTAGATCATGAGGACACCACTCTTGTGGGTTAGTGCTAATGTAACGGGAGTGGGTTAGCTACATTGGGAATGGCTTTATTATTAAAGCAAGGCCTCAGGCTTGTCTGTCTTCCTTTTCCACCCTCTGACATGTTACATAACACAGCAGGAGGGCCCTCACCAGATGTGCTCCTTTGATCTTGGACTTCCCAGACTCCAGAACTATGAAAAATAAATTCCTTTTCTGTATAAATGGTACTGTGTTATAGTAGCAGACAGCGAACTGAGACACCTGGCCACTGATTAGAGATGGAAATCCGCAAACCCCCACTCCATAAGTACTGAAGGAGGAATTATGAAAATGAGGCACAGATCAGGAGTCAATTTTGTTAACAAGCTCCTAATTTGATCAGATGTACGGTGCCTGCAAACCACTGTGCTTGGGTGTGAGGAGGGTGTGGATAGGAAAAAAATGAATGAAAGTCTGCCTCTGTCCTCAAGGATTTTATGTTGGAGAGGGAGGCACAAAATAAACAATCAGTCACAAGAACATATTGTCTTGAATTTCTGTTGTTTCCTGTTTGCTCCCTTTTTTTGTCATCAGATTACTTCAAAAATAACTTTTCTAGGGAGTTTCTGCTTATATGTGTAATTATTTACAGACCTAAATGTTTGGGTCATTGAATCTGTGCAAATCTCAGCAAGGAAAATAATTAAAATGCATTTGTAGGTGGAGATTTGATCACTAATATTACAATTAATGAGGATTTCCTGAAGCCAAGAGACACAAATAAGAAAAGGGAGTTGTTTTACACAGTAGGTAGTAAAATTACAGTACTTATTACCCTATAAAGGGTTATATGGGCTAGAAATAAAAACAGTTGAGCATGGATTAAATTTATGAGTGAGAAAGTCGTAAAATTGCATTCAGTGCTAGTTAGGAATGTTCAAACTATTTCTGAGAGTGTCTGGCATCAATATTAGAAGGAAACTACCATCTTTGTTATCACCCATGTGCTCATAATCTTCCATCTTCAGAACACAAGGCTGGATGAGGCTGAGCCAGCGTGGTATTTTTGGCAGAGGACTGGTATGTAGACAGTCTAGGGATTAAAAAAATCACGTACTTCAGTGTATTTTGTCTAAAATCTCTGCATACTTCAGAGTTGGTGGATGATTCGGGTAGAGAAAATAAGGAAACAACGGATGTAATTCATCGAGGAATTATAATTTGAGATTCAAGCCAGTCATTATCGTCTTGAACAAGAGACCACCCAGATAATTGAAATCTGTAGGTAATCTAACAACCAATTAAAGTATACCTAAACAAGAAAACTGATCTCATGCCTTTGGCTTTGAGGCTAAACATTTAGATAGCTTTAACAACTAGAAAAAGCATTTGTATATCCAAAATTGGCCACACTTCATACAAGTGAGTTTAGACAGTGGGAAAATGGAAATGCAGCACTCCTATTGCATGGCTTCCCCCAAACTGTGAATTTCTAAGAAGGGCGTATTCCCCTACCTGCTGTTAGGGCAATATTCAACATGCCATTTGCTACTAAAAAAAAAAAAAAAAAGAAAAGAAAAAAAAGTTTAGCCCTGGATAAATATTTTTTAAATTTTGCGGTGGGTGTTTAAATGTTAAGACACTTGAGTAGAATGCCCACATCCCATCTTTTAGTGCCTGGGTTCAACTCCCAGCTCCAGCTCCTGACTCCAGTGTCCTGCTACTGGAGACTCGGGGGTGGGGGGAAAGATACAGTGGTTGCTTTCTGTCAACGGTGTGGGAGACCTATATTGAGTCATAGTTCCTGTCTTTGTCCCTCCACTCTCATTGCTGCATCTGAGAAATGAACCTGTAGATGGGGGTCCTTTCTCTCTCAAATAAATGAAATTTTTTAAATAAAATCTTGCCATGTCTTGCCTTGCACTTTTGTAAAACTACAGCTATTTTGTCTCCTTTTCCTCCTTTAAGTATACTACTTCATCCGTCTTTCTAGAAATATTTTCAATCAGAATTTCTATGCCAAATACTTTGGAATCAAAAATATTCAGCAGTCTGGAGGCAAGTGAGACTTTTATTGCTTTTTTTATAGAGAGTAAGCTGAATTGTGTGGCAGGCTAGAGGGGTTCCTTGGGAAGACTCCAGCACAGCCCACTGTTGCACCTAGCCAAGGCTCACATTACAGGAATAGCGTTTGTGATCTGCTTCTATTGGTTGAGCAGAATCAACAGGCCCCTGGGCACTGCTAGAAGGTTAACTCCTTGATCCTCAGGAACCTTTCCCAACCGACTTGCATGGGTTTCAGAGGTCTCTGTTGCTTCTCATAACTTTCAAATATTTTCCTAATGTGAAGCAGTATTTGGTAAAATTAACCATATTTCATCTTCAGAAACTTACATGACACATAAGAATTGTTCGCCTGTTTTATGAGTAACTTTTCCTGAATGCTTTGGCCTGTGAATTACTTTCCATTTTTGTGTCATCTGCTAGTGTGTAAGTGTGCACACAAACTGCTACAAAATGAGAGTTCTAATTACTGCTTTTGTCTTTGTGATTTACTCCAGCATAAGGCATAATACTGGATGTAGATTAGATATTAAATAAATGCCTCTTAGTTGAGAACAACAAGAAAAGTTAGAGGCTGTGAACTCAAATGACTTGAAAAGACATGTAAGTATGTAAATCCATTCAGTCACTTCACAAATGTTTATTCAATATCATGTACTAAGCAATGCTCTAGGCACCACATGTATGACAATAGGCCAAAGAGACAAGAACTGCTTCTTTCCTTGAATGGACATTGTCATAAAGAGATACACATTGAAAGTCAACAAAGAAGGCACATGGTAGCAACCAAAGTAATAAGGGCCAGGTAGAATTGTAAAGAAAATGAGGATACACTGGTGGGCTAAACTGCGTTCTCCCAAAACCACCATTTTTCATTAAAAACTTATTTTTTTACTCACTTATTTACTTTTTTTTTTTTTTAGATTTATTATTATTGGAAAGCCGGATATACAGAGGAGGAGAGACAGAGAGGAAGATCTTCCGTCCGATGATTCACTCCCCAAGTGAGCCGCAACGGCCGGTGCGCGCCAATCCGAAGCCGGGAACCAGGAACCTCTTCCGGTCTCCCACGCGGGTGCAGTGTCCCAATGCATTGGGCCGTCCTCGACTGCTTTCCCAGGCCACAAGCAGGGAGGTGGATGGGAAGTGACGCTGCCGGGATTAGAACCTGCGCCCATATGGGATCCCAGGGCGTTGAAGGCGAGGACTTTAGCCGCTAGGCCACGGCGCCGGGCCCTCACTTATTTACTTTTAAGGCAGGATTATAAAGGGAAAAGGAGAGTCAAAGAGAGAGAAGAATATTTTCCATTTACTGGTTCACTTCCCCAAATGGTTCTAGTGGCTGGGGCTAATCAAGGTCAAAGCCAGGAACCCAGAATTCCATCTAGGTATCCCCACATGGATGTGGGAGCCATCTTTCATAACTTTTCCAGATGCATTAGCAGGGAGCTGGATGAGAAGTGGAGCAGTGGGTCCCATTTCAATAGCCTAGTGGTTAAATCCTCACCTTGCATGAGCCAGGGCCGCATATGGACACTGTGCATGTCCTGGCTGCTCCACTTTCATCCAGCTCCCTACCTGTGGCTTGAGAAAGCAGTAAAGGATGATACAAAACCTTGGGACCCTGTACCATATGGGATACCCAGAAAACGCTCGTGGTTCCTGGCTTCGATCAGCTTAGCTCTGGCTATTGCAGGCAATAATGGAGTGAACCAACAGATAGAAAATCTTTCTCTCTGGCTCTGCTTCTCTGTATATCTGACTTTCCAAAAAAAAGGAATAATCTTTAAAGAAAAATAAGTGAAGCTGGTGCTCATATAACATGCCAGGCACTGAACCTACAGCACCACAACACACGCCTCCTAAATCTGTAAGCTGAAGCCGTAACCCCTAGGACCTCAGAATGGGGTTATTTTTGAAAAACAGGTCCTCAAAAGTGATAAGGTAAAATGAAATCCTGGCTGTGTACCATAACCCACTAGTTGGTGCCTTTGGAAGAAGAGGTGATTAATGCACACAGAGAAACACCTGGAACACACACAAAGGAAAGACCATGTGAAGACATAACAAGGAGCCAACCATATGCAAGACAAGGAGAGTGGCCTCAGAAGGAACTAAATCTGATGACTTCTAGTCTCCACAAATGTGAGAAAATCAGTTTTTGCTGAGTTAAGCATCAAGTCTAGTATTTTATTATCACATCCCCCAGCTGACTGATACAGAATGCTTGATTTAATTCCAAAAAATGTTTTTGTTGATGTTAAGTTTAAGCAGAGGGGCACGTGTTCACTTGGCATTTCAGATAAATGTATATTTTTAATTAAGTAGAAAATCAAATCATATGAGGAATATAGCTATGTAATATTTAAGAAGAAACTAATCCAGGGCCTGCCATAATGGCTTAATTGGTTAATTCTCTACCTGCAAGCTAAACCACCACTTGTGGAGCCAGCATTCCCAATGAGCACTAGTCCATGATCCTGTTGCTCCATTTCCCACCCAGTTCCCTACTAACGTGCCTGGAAAAGCAGCAGAGGATGGTCCAAGTGCTTGGAATCTTACACCTACATGGGACACTTAGAAGAAGCTTCTGGCTTCAGATTGACTCAGCTCCAGCCATTGCAGCCATTTAGGGAGAGAACCAGTGGATGAAAGATCTCTCTGTGTCTCCCTCTCTCTATAAATCTACCTCTTAAATAAAAATAAATAATAGAAGAAGAAATTAGGAGAAAAAGGAGCAAGGGAAGAGGAGGAAAGGAAGGAAGGAAGGAAGCAAGGAAGGAAGGAAGGAAACTTCTCCAGATAAAGAGAATACTGAACTCAAAAGTCCTTGAAGCAAGAGAGTACACTTGATTGCTTTAAAGAGGTGGTAACTGAAATGGGCCATTGGCTTTATCAATGTCTAAAGCTGGGAAGAACAGGTTAAAATAATATCTTAATTATCCATGCAAGGGAGAAGACTTGGAGTAAGGTAATAGTGATAGAAATGGCAAGTAAGGCATGATCAGATTTGGGACACACTGGAAAGATAAAGCCGACAGGATTTAGCAACAGATTGGTGTGATACCTGAGATGAATAAGTTTTTTAAAAAGTTTTAAAAAGAGTTGAGGATTACTTAAAATTTTTTGACATGAAAGAATACTAGAAGGATGGATTTGTTATTTTTCTGAGCTAAAAAGAGAGTACAGACAGGAAAGATTTAGAAAAACCAGGAATTTTGTTTTCTACATAGGATGATGTATAGTGGGCAGTTGCATATTTAAATCTGTAATTAGAGGAAGGTCAAGGCTAAATATATTTGGGGGTCTCACTTAATAGCATTTAAAATCAGAAGTCTTAATGAAATCTGTCAAAGAATAACTATGGACGGAGTTAAGATTAGGTATAAGGACTGATCCTTTATGGAGGTAGAGGGAAATGAGAGAGTATGTCGTAAAAACATCAGAAAGTACAGTATGACAAAAGGGAAAGCAAGGCTGAGTGTTGCTTCTGAAGCCAAGTGGAGAAATTGTTTTCAGGAAAAAAAAGATGAGTCTGTGTCCAGTAAGGTGAGAACTGAGAAGGGCCATTGATTTTTATCAATGTATGAGGCATCTGTCACCTTGATCATACCTTTTGGTAGATGATGGGTCAGAGGTTTAACTGATTTTGAGACAGAATGGAAAGGGAAAATTTACAGATAGTGTTCTTTTTTTTTAAGATTTATTTACTTTTATTGCAAAGTCAGATATACAGAGATGAGAAGAGACAGAGAGGAAGATCTTCTGTCCGATGATTCACTCCCTAAGTGACCACAATGGCCGGTCTGTGCCGATCCAAAGCCAGGAGCCAGAAACTTCCTTCAGGTCTCCCACGGAGGTGGCAGGGTCCCAAGGCTTTGGGCCGTCCTCGACTGCTTTCCCAGGCCACAAGCAGGGAGCTGGATGGGTAGCAGGGCTGCCAGGATTAGAGCCGGCGCCCATATGCGATCCCAGCGTGTTCAAGGCGAGGACTTAAACCACTAAGCCACCGCGCCAGGCCCAAAGATAATGTTCTTAATAATCCCCTCAAACAAATTGCTGTAAAGAGAAACAGAAAAATAGAGCACCATAACAGAGCTATGAGTCAAGAGAATATTTTGTTACTTTTTAGGATGGGAAAATATAATGCCTAGTTCTAAATGGAATGAGCCAATAGGGAGGGAAAATTTGATTTACAGGAATAAGAGGACATGGTATGGAGGGACGTCCTTTAGCAAGTATGAAGGACTGTAATCCAGAGCATATGTGAATATGTTAGATTTAGAGGGGAGACCAGAGAAGAGAGAAGTGAGGATGCATAGACGCAAAAGGTGTGTGTATTTCTCCATATGTTGGAGAAGCGAGTAGAGGGATGGTGCTGTGCTGGTGCAATGGGTGAAGCTTCTGCCAGCAATGGAAGTTCTAGTACTCCATTTGGGTGTGCTGATTCCAGTCCCAGCTGCTCAACTTCCCATCTGGCTCCCTGTTGGTACACCTGGGAAAGCAGTAGAAGATGTCTCTTTGTCTCTTCCTCTCTCTCTGTTACTCTGCCTTTCAAATAAATAAATCTTAGAAGACATAGAATCGCAGGGTAACATCCTTGAGGGGAAATTTGTAATCGAATGAATATATGCTGCTATTTTTTAAATATTAATGCTTTTGCTTTCTAATACCTCAATTATTCAAAATTTCTTGGAGTAAGTGTTACAGCATAGGAAGTTAAGCTACTTCTTGTGATAACCATATTCTATATCAGAATGGGATTTGAGCCCTGCCTCTACTTCCCATCCAATTTGTCACCCAAGGAAGTGGAAGATGGTAGTGCAGGGTGCTTGGGTTCCTGCCGTCCATGTGGGAAACTTAGATGGAATTCCTGGCTTCAGGCTGGTGCAACCCTAGCTGTTGAGATCATTTTGGAAGTAACCAGCAGAGAGAAAATCTCTTTCAAGTAGATGAAAATAAACTTTTTAAATGAATAAAGTTAGACAATGGAGAAAATAGTCTTTTAACAATGTTTTTAAACTCATTTGCACATTGTGCTTCACATTTAGCTATACGGTCGAGAATACACAAGTCTTGGGACAAGTGTTGTGACACAATGGATTAAGTCACTGAGCCACAACAGCCCTTATCTGAGTGCCTCTTGAAGTCCTAGCTATTCTGCTTCCAATTCAGTTTCCTGCTACACTTCCTGGAAAGGCAGCAGAAATTGGCCCAAATGCCTGGGCCCATGTTCCCCTTGTGAGAGACCAGTTCCTGACTACTTGCTACAGCGGATCCAAATCTGCTTATTGCAGTCACTTGATGAGGAGTAAAACAGCATATGGAAATTCTGTTTCCCTTCCTCTCTATTTTTCCTTCTCTCTGGCATTCTGTCTTTCAGTAAATGAATGAATGAACAAATGAATGAATAAACTTTTTAAAAAAGATGCACTGTTACAACGTATTGATTACTCAATACTATGTCAATTAATTCTATAATGTTGTAAATTGTTGTTGATGTTGTGCTGGGGCTTCTAATTGATTGGGACGATATTCTGCCAGCTCTACCTTCAGACCAGAGAAGGTCTCCCTAAGAAACTGTTGAATTTATCTGGACAATAAGATGCTGGACTCTATGCTTGGTATATGATTACAACAAAAGAATCTTGACTCAATTTGAACTGTGATACTGCAACTAGGTGGAGGAATCTACCATGGGGGGAGGGCATAGGGAGGGGTTGGGGGAACCCCAGAGCCTATGAATCTGTGTCACATAATGCAACGTAATTAATAAAAAAAAGATTTATTTATTTTTATTGGAAAGTTAGATATATAAAGAGGAGGAGAGACAGAAAGGAAGCTCTTACATCTGATGGTTCATTCCCCAAGCAGCCGCAATGGCCAGAGCTGAGCCAATCAGAAGCCAGGAACCAGGAGCTTCTTTCAGGTCTCCCACTGAGGGTGCAGGGTCACAAGGCATTGGGCCACCCTTGAATGCTTTCCCAGGCCACAAGGGGAGCTGGATGGGAAACAGGAATGCCAGGATTAGAACCGGCAACCATATGGAATCCCAGTGTGTTTAAGGCGAGGATTTTAGCCACTAAGCCACTGTTCCAGGGATGAGTAAGTATTTCTTTAAAGGAAAAGTGTCTTCTCTTTTTCTGTATCAATACCAAACTTTTGAGGACTACTGTTGTTCTGTAGTAGTATGCCTTGAATCTGGAATTGTAACTCCTCTAGTTTGATTTCTATTCTTCAGGATAATTTTGGCTATTTACGGTCTCCTGTGTTTCTAGATGAACTTTTGTATCTTTTCTATTTCTGAGAGGAATGTTGTTAGGATTTTGATTGGGATCATGTTGAATGTATATATTATTTTTGGTAATAAGGACATTTTGATTATTTGATTCTGTCAATCCAGGAACATGGTAGGTTTCTCCGTCTGTTAATGTCTTCTTCTATTTCTTTTTTTTTAATATTTTGTAATTTTCATTGTAAAAGTCTTCCACATCTTTGGTTAGATTAATTCCAAGGTATTTGAGATTCCCCTAACACTGCTATTTTAAAGGGGACTGAACTTGACAATTTCTTTCTCAGCCATGGAGTTATTTGTACATACTTGTGACATCGATTTATGTTCATTAATTTTGTATCCTGTTACCCTGCCAAATTCTCTAATGAGTTCTGATAGTCTCCTGATTGAATTTTTTGGTTCTTTCATGTAGAGAATCATGTCATTTGTTGCTGGTGTGGATTGGGGAAAAAGGCACCCTACTTCACTGTTGGTGGGAGTGCAGGCTAATACACCACTATGGAAGTCGGTATGCGGAGTGCTAACAGAACTGGAAATTGATCTGCCATATGACCCAGCTATCTCACTTCCGGGAATATATCCAAAGAAATGAAGTCTGCATATGAGAAATGGATCTGTAATTCTATATTTACATCAGCACAATCTATAGTAGCAAAGACATTAAATCAGCCCAGATGCCCATCAGAGAGGAGTAGATAAAGAAACTGTGGGGCCTGGTGCCGTGGCCTAGCGGCTAAAGTCCTCGCCTTGAAAGCCCCGGGATCCCATATGGGTGCCGGTTCTAATCCCGGCAGCTCCACTTCCCATCCAGCTCCCTGCTTGTGGCCTGGGAAAGCAGTCGAGGACGGCCCAAAGCTTTGGGACCCTGCACCCGCGTGGGAGACCGGAAGAGGTTCCTGGCTCCCGGCATCGGATCGGTGCAGCACCGGCCGTTGCGGCTCACTTGGGGAGTGAAACGTCGGATGGAAGATCTTCCTCTCTGTCTCTCCTCCTCTCTGTATATCCGGCTTTCCAATAACAATAAAATCTTTAAAAAAATTTAAAAAAAAAAGAAACTGTGGTGTATCTACTCCAGAGAATACTACTCAGCCACTAAAAAAATGAAATTTTACCATTTACAACCAAATGGCCCCAACTAGAGGCCATTATGCTCAGTGAAACAAGCCAATTCCAAAAGGAGAAATATCACATGTTCTCTCTGATAAAAGACATTCTTCATGCAAAACGCAAGATCAGTAGCCCTTTCAATACTGTTTTTGTTACATCTTGGGGGATTTGTGTGTACGCACAACCACTGTCACCATGGTTTACAGTTGTGCAGCTAGAAAACCTATGCAGAACATGAAATAGTCATTTTTGACTCAAGTAAAAATGGGGAGGAAAGGGTGTTGGTTCTGGAGTGAATTTTGGACAGAAGGAGATGTGACCCAATTGAAACAGTCTGAACACAAGTTCTCTAGCCTTGGACCACGATTACTCACCTATTCATCTATAGGGGTCTC
Source organism: Ochotona princeps (assembly GCF_030435755.1). Classification (NCBI taxonomy): domain Eukaryota; kingdom Metazoa; phylum Chordata; class Mammalia; order Lagomorpha; family Ochotonidae; genus Ochotona; species Ochotona princeps. The sequence goes on along the minus strand of NC_080833.1, from coordinate 101,572,201 downwards.
TAACATTATACAGAGGCAGGAAACCACACATTAAGTTCACTTAATATGTTTCATCATTTTATAGAGATGTACTTATTTGAAAGTCATAGTTACAGAGAAAGTGTGAAAGTGAGAGAGAAAGAAAGGAAGGTAAGAGTCTTCCATACATTGGTTCACTTCCCAGTGGCCACAACTGTCAAGACTGACTAGGCTGAAGCCAGGAACCAGGAGGTCTCCCACATGGGTGACAGGGGCCCAAACACTGCAGCCATTTTCCAGATGTTTCGCCAACACTGACAGGAACCAAGTACCACCCATACATATTAAACTCTGAATGTAAATGGCTTAAGTTCAATCAAGCATCATAGATTAGTAGACTGGATTAAAAAACAAAACCCATCTGTTTGTTGTCTGGAGAAGACACACTTTACCAACAAAGATCAGCAAAAACTATATCACATGAGTTTTGTTGTTTTCTGTTGGTTTCATCTCTTCAAAACACTTTCTTCTGATTAAATCATTCAATGACTCGTAGATCATGCAGTGGCATCATTTTCTTCAAGAAGGTTCTTGATTTTCATTTCTTCAGCTATATGTTAGTCATTTAATAGCATCTTATTTAACTTCTTGGTGTTGTTAATTTCTTTTTTCTCCCAGATGTTGATTTTGTATCATGACCTTTTCATTTAAGGGGATGTACAGTAGTTGTGTAATGGAGACTGTCCTAGCTAGTAACACGTCATTTAACTTCATGGCATTGTAAATTTCTATTTTTCTTTCTATTGTTGATTTTGTATTATGACTTTTCATTTGAGGGGATGTACAGTAGCTGTGAAATGGAGACTAACATCCAGATGTGAGGATGTAGTGTGGTATGCATTTCTGCTTCCAGACAAAGGTGGACTTACAATGAAACTGTTTACTATAGCTTGACAATAGGATGCTGGACTCTCTGCCATTGTCCATGCCCGCAATGATGGACATATGACTCTGTATGAAGAACTATACTTTAGTAATGATATAGAGGAACTAGGTGGGGGGAGGGGATAAGGGAATATGGAGCTGTATCATCAAATGATAATAATAATAATAATAATAATAAGATGTAAAAAAAAGAACCCACCAATAAGTATTGAGTGCTGCCTGCTTTGTTCAAATCATTGCAGTGAAAAATCCATGGCAAACATGATAACACACCAAGGATGTTCATACTGATCAGCACCTGCTACCCCCAAAATAACAAAATTCAGCGTGGAAGTTCTCAATAAATGATCTTACAAAATTTATTATCTCCACCTTATTATGGTGCCTGTTCAATCCCAGTATAAATGAACTGAAAGATTTTGGTGAAGTACCATACAGTAATAATAATCATAATAAATAACAAAATAAAAATTTTTAAAGTGCGTATGTGTTGTAAAAGAAGAAACAGAGTTAGCACTCTCTTCTGTCCCTAGAAACGAGGAGCGTCAGCTGGCTCTGAGGTGCCTGTGCCTGTGGAAGCCCCCAGCTGGTCTTCAGCAGCGATGATGACATCAAGGAAAATTACATTCTGATGCAGAACTCAGTCCCTTCATCTTTTCTCCGTTCTCTACAGCATGCAGCTAGGGGCCTATAGAGGATCTAATATCAAAAGGAAGAGGGTAATACCACAACACGGGGAGAAAAAAAAATAATTACCAAATTTCCTGAATAGTAAACAGCCTCAAAAAAAAAAAAAAATAGCTGAACCCTTTGATAGCTTTGGCCCTTGGTCTACCAGTGAATGCCTTAAGGATTATATCATCAGGCTGACTCCAGCAGCCCGTGCTATTGTCTCACAAAAGGGAAACTCGGAAGAAGGGGGTGGGGGAGAGAAGGCGAAGAAGAGGAGATGCGTGGAAGCATGTGTCAGCCTCTTGTGGAGCATAGAATTTGGTTTTTAGAATTACCAAAAGTTAATGGTAGTAAAGCTAGCAGGACAAACTGGAGTCTTTCTGAGTATCTATGGGAATGGTTTCTTGGAGCCGTTTTTTTTTCCCCCCTTTGGGAAGAATAAGATAAATGGATTAGATAACTCTTCTACCAGAAATGGCATTAGCTCAAAACAGAAAGGGACTTAAACTGTCTAAAAATGTCATTGCTAAAAACGATCACGTGGGGGCAGTCTTGTGACTGTTAAATCTCTGCCTCACAGAGGCAATTTTACTAAGCCGCCACCGGCCCCTTACCCCTTGCGCTCCGTTTATCTGAGGTTGAGGGGCGACGGGGATAGAAGCGGGGGGACAGAAGTGTTAGACGGCTTAGGAGCTAAGCCTGATACCGTCTCAGGCAGCCAGGAAGGCGATACCTCGCGATCGCGCACAGGTCGTTCGTCGTCCTCCAAGGTGTCTGTCTCCCTGTTTGAAACTCAAACCCTCAGAAGCCGATGGGGTCGGGGGCGTCAGGGGGCGCGGGGCCTAGCGGACAGCGGTCACCGGCGACGCCCGCTGGGCTGCAGCGCCCCCACTCGGCGTGGGATCCCGACACACTCTCGTCCCGCTCTGCCCGCCTGCCGCACCGGAACCAGCTCAGGCTCCGAGCCTTCTAGAACGGTCCGTCCCACATCCTCGCCCGAGCCTTGTCAGCTCCGGGGAGGCAGCGTGTGTGACCCCTCACTCACAGGAGTCCCGGAAGCGTCGCTGGGCCCCTAGACCTAGGCCCCTAAAAGGCGAAGTGTGGCCTCCGCGTCGCCAGCGCGGAGGGCGCCACCACTCGCTCCCGGGGCCTTTTCCGGCCGGGGCCGCCGAGGCCTGAGGCGTTCGGTGGCAAAGCCGGGGCGGCTTGTCGGCCACATCCTGAGCCCTGCCAACTATTAGAACCTAGTGCTCTGTCTCTGGGCCAAGGGAGCAAATGTCCAAGCATTAAGAGAGAGAAAATCCGCGGAAGGGACGCAGCCAGAGGCCTCCTCTCCGGGCCGTGCGCGGACACAGGCGGCCTGGGGAGTCGCAGTCCCCCGCTCGCTCTGGCCCCGAAGGAACGTGGGTTTGTGAGGGAGACTGCTTTGAGGCTTTTCCCCTTCCAACACCGCACAGGTCGCCTTTTTAAAGAGGACAGCTTCCAAAGTCAGAAGAGGGGAGCTTTCTGAGGGAGATAAGCTCTTGGAAGGGCTGGGCCTGGGCTGCGACCCCAGCACGTGCCGCGGGGTGCGGGTGGAGGGACGGCCGGGCGCGCGCAGCGCCGAGGCCCGCGGCTGCAGCCAACTCCCGCCTCTAGTCTCCTGAAGTTGGGTTCTACTCCTGGGAAGTGCGACGGGCAGTCTCCAATCAACATCTGAAGAAAAAAAAGTCGCAATTCCAAATGGCACTTCTTCCTCCAAAAGACAAGGAATTGGGCGAACGGAGAAACCTCGCCCTGCGGCCGGCTCACGGGAGGGGTCGCCGCGGGGCGTCGGGGCGCCCCAGGCCGCCAAGCCTTCGGCCTAAAGCAGCCAACGGCCCCGCGGCCGGCACGGGACTCCTACTGGGTGTCCTGAGGCTCCCTCAGCTCTCCGTGGTGGCTTTTTCTTCACCCCTCCCCCACGCCCTCGCCTTCCCAGCTCGGCCGGAGCTGCGCACGGCGGGGCTGCCCGCCTGGGACAAAGGCCTGCACGCAGCCGGGTCTGCGCCTGAAGAGCGAGGGAGCGCGGCACTTGGCGCGCACGCTGCCTCCTGCGCGCAGCGGGCCTAACCCAGAGGCTCCGCTCGGCTGTCCTCCGGCCGGGTGGAAAGCACCACGCTGCGAGGCGCGCTCAAGGCCCCTCCCGCTTGCAGCGGCTGGCGGCTGCACTCGCCTTCCCGCCTCGCCCAGGCTCTATAGGCAGCGCGCCCGCAGCCTCTGGTGAACCCGGGCCTGGAGAAGCAGGGCGCTCTCTTAACGTCGGGCTAAGTAATTTAGCGTTCCGACGCGGCAGGGGTAAGAGCCAGACTCACCTGTGCAGGTACAGTGAAAATAACCGTACCCACATTCCCAAAGTTGAAGTGGAAAAATAAAAGCCATGTTCAGAAAAGGGAAACCCGTTTGCTCACTCGTTTAAGGTGAAGGTAGATCTGTTAGACCCGGATGGTGTATTTCCCCTGACTTGGCTAGGACGCATAGACCGTTTAAGGAGGTCGCGGGCCGTTTACACAAGCCCTCTCCATGCCGAAAGGGAGTCTTCAGGACGCTTTCTCCTCATCGCCTTCTCAGGGCCACGTCTGGCTTTATCTCCGCCGCTGGCGCGTGGCTGCGGCCAAGCAGCAGCATCTGCACGAGGTCGAGGTCAAGGGTATTCAGCCTCCACCTTGGACTTTGCCCCCAAATCTCTGTGACTGATCGCTAGTTTTCCTATTACGTCGATCGATTTTTGCCTTCCTCTCTACTTCTTTGATGCACACACTCTCCCCCAATCAAACGCCCCATATACGTATATATATAGGCACCTCACTTTGTTTAACCTGGATCACGGAGTTCAAAGTCACTACTCAGGAACATGTACCCACAGATTCCTATGCCAAGGTGGCTGAATCTCCACTACAAGCTCCTGCTAGACAAAAGATCTGAGCATCCAGTACCAAGGAGAGACAATTGGACACGTTCTGCCTATTCCTGAAGCCACAGGCAACTGGTTCGTCTGCAGCTACGGGTCCATAGCATCTGCTGGCCTTCTAAGACGGATGGAACAAATGCGTTGGTTAGAGCACATCAAAACTGCTTGAAAGCTGAGTGACTGGTTGGTGACAGCCTGCAGTGTTAGTGGGGACTAAGTTTGAGAGACCTAGAGCACTTGGTGCCGATTGCAGTGACTGACAGCCTCATCGGACACCTGCAGGAGGGTAGATTTCACACATTCCTACCACTAAAAGGTAAGTACGGAAGGAAACACTATGTTCACTATCTCAATTTAGCCATCTCACAGTTTTTAAATATCTGAAAACAACATTTTGTAGCTGATAACTAAAAAGAATTTATAGGTGCATTTTTTAAAAAGTGAAGTTATATTTTAAGCATTGACCGAAAAGCTTCTGAATGGGGGGAGTGGGAAAAACTAGATCTAATTTCACGATTTTCTGCTTTCGTTTTGTGAATATACTGCATGTAGCTGAATGCATAGTCATGTGTGCATCTGTGTGTACATGTGCCTGTGCGTTCGTGTTTGCTGTTTGCACATGTGAGGAATGCCTTCAGTCACCCTTTACTTTTCTCTGTCATACACATTGAAAAGAAATTCGTTGTGTGCCCTCTGGAACACACTTGGAAGAGCAACAGGCTTTAGGAACGGGAAGCATTGCATAAAGGGCATTTAGCATACTCTGCTTCTCAGCATTACCCCCAAGGGTAGTAAGACTGGAAGTTGGAGCTTAAGGCTGTCCCTTCTCCATTTCCACAACTGCGCAGGAGGAAAAGAGTGAACTCCTAGGGTGTCAGCAGACTCGTTACCACCTCTGGCAAGCATCCAGGTGTTGTGTGTATCCTGTAGTGTGAGCTCCCATAACTCTGAGGATTCAGACAGTCTCACAAACTAGCTAGGAAGCCAACTTGGAGTTTCCGGCTGAACTTGTACTCAGACGCATTTACGTACATATGCATTTGTGTTTATAAAGGAGAGCCTAGAAAAATGTTTAGTTTGTGGTTGCCACTTAGTGATTGTTGAGTGAATGAATGAACCTATATGGGTATCTTTTCTGTCCAAAGCAAGTTTTTTTTTTTAAACTAAGCTTGTATATGCATATATAACATCTGACAAAGAATGTGCACAGATTTATCAGGATTGTTTTTTAATATCTAATTTTGCCTTCCAGTTCTCCTGGTCACTCCCTCCCCAAGTCCCTGCCAGGGATGCAGGTCTCTGCAACCAACTGGCCAATATATCCAACCGTCACTAAAGCCTGCCCGACAGCCAATAAGAGTAGATTGGCTTTGGTCAGGTCTTTACTTTCTCCTAGACCACAGTGAGAGCCCACCCTGCCTCTAACAGCAGTTTCAGAGTCACTGAAGTTTCAGGGAAGCTTAGGGTCTTAGTTGGAGAAAACACTGCCAGTTCCAGGAAGATCAGAAGCCAGCATTTCCACTCCAGGTAAGAGTCCTCCTGTAGTGTAGATTTAAAAAAAAAAAAAACTATGGATTTAATCACAATGATGTCTGACTTCAGAAATTACAGACCCCACACCTCAGGGATGGGGTCCAGTGCCAGGACCTGACAGCGGATGGATTTCGCTGTTTCCGTTCCATGGCCCCTCATCTCTCTGAGGTAATTGGAGGGGATCCTTTTTTTGTGCCCCAGGCAGGACTGCTGTCACCTGGGGGACACTCTCTGGCCCACCTCCCCAAGAGCTTTGGGGTGTGTTAGAGATAATCAGGGCCCTCATTACTTCAGGGGAGGGATTCTGCCTTTTTAACAGCAGAATGAATCTGCTGTGGTTTGGGGGGAGCAATGGTTTGTCCCTTTTTTTTCTGCTTTCCCCTTTTCTGGTTGTCTCTGACTTGTAAAGAGTAACTGCCTGCTGAATCAGGAAAGGAGCGTTTTTTAGAAATCTCCGCTTAAAGCTGCAACTGCTGAAGAAAGTGTGGCAGCTGTTTGAGCCCCACAGAGGGACCATTCCCCTTTATTTAAATGAGATGCAGCGTGGATGAGGACTCAGAGCCCAGTGGAGAAAAGGTGGGGCAGTGGACAGGATGTCCAGCTGTGCGTGGCTGTGGCCAGTACCTTCCCACCTCGCCAGTGCACTCCCTGTCAGCCCAGAGGAGCGAGTACTGAAGAGCCACCCAGGAAACAAGCTAGACCCGAGAGAGGTCTGATTTAAGGTGGGAAACCTGCAAACCTCCGTGGCCTCACACCTGTCCGATCCACATCAGAGACAGGGGTGAAAGGGGGAAAGCCTTGGCAAATTGCTAGTGCTTTGCTGTTTATAAAACAACCGAGTGGTGACAACCCAACGGGGTCTAGCAACAGGGACCTCTACAGCCAGCAGCCTGCTTCCTAGATGTTCTCTGGGGGCTACTTTGTGAGTCGCTTTAAAAAAAAAGAAAAAAAGGAAACCATACGCCAACTCAACAGTGTTGAATCAGCTGCTCACTCTACCTGGCCCGCCCCAAGGTGATCTACAGCCGTGGTTGCTAACGGTCACCTGGGGACAAATTAAGGCATTGGAAATGCTGAGCTTGAGAAGTTGAATTTTTTACACTATCTGGGGTCGTTAATCAGCCCGCAAAAACAGCAAGCAAGGAAAGTAGCCTGAGGGAAAGAAAGACAGCTCAGGTCTGTGTGCTGTCCGCCCTGTTAGCAGAGTGGATTCAGTGTAGGCGCGCACACGCGTCACATGTGTTCCAAAATGGGTGCTTGTGCGCGCAGTTGACGCTTCCCGGGAGCCGAAAGGCCACCCCGTGGTCCCAGTTTTTACCAAGGGGAATGTGGACTCCGTAACCAAGAGACTTGTGCCAGGTTATCTCGCGGTTCTGGGAGTTCCGCAGCTGCCCGCGAGGAAGGTTCTCTCGCCCTGAGTGGCGAGAATAGAAGATTCGCCTTCAGAGGTGGCTGGTCCCCTAGAAAATCCACCTTCAAGCAGGGGTGGGGTTAAAAAGTGGTGCGCGCTACAGGAAGTCGCGCCCCAGGAAAAGTGGGACCCGCGAGATTTGCAGAGACCGCTGGCAAATATCTTCCCGCGCGTTTGTCTTTTTTTTTTTTTTTTTTTTTTTTTTTCTGTGCAGACCAGGATCCGGGGACGCTTTGCCAGTGGCCATCCTCCGGGGATAGGGGAGGGGTCAGGACAAATTCCCATCTCCTCAAGACTGGTTAACCTGGCAAGGGTGCTCCAAGGCAGACGCACTCTTTGCAGGTGCCTGCCGCTGTCTAACCTCGGCCTGGGAAGCATTTGGAGCTCTGGAGGCCAAGCCTGGACCCTCCTCCTTTCAGGGCTTCCACACCGGGTGCTCAGCTTCCGGCCTCGCTTCCCGGCTGGCTGGCTCTGGGCACAGGGCCCCTCCAGAACCTAGCCAAACCTGCTCTTCTCCGCCGTCCATATATTGTAGGAACATTTTGTTTAGTGAAGCTCCTCAGACAATGGAAAGTTCCAAGGTTTCCTGGACGTTGTGTTGGGGAGGCGGGGCCCGGACCCGCTGACGGCTGCTTCTCCAGCCCGGTTTCCCCCTCCTCTGCCCCCTCAGCCACCGGGCAGCAGAAGGAGGTGGCTAGCCTATTCCTGCCACTCGGCCAGACGACCCACGACTGCCGCGCCCGCCACCTCTGCACCTGCCTGGCTGAGGTGAGATGCCTGGTGCGCACGCACGGTTAGGGCGGTGCCCGCCGGCCAGTGCCGAGCTCGGGCTGCCCGGGATCCACGACCCCAAGTGACGGGCGGGAGAAGGGTGTGAGAGACAGGCTGAATCGGCCCCGGAGGAACGGAAAGAATAAACAGTTTTTTCGGTGACCTGGGCAGGGGTTCTGCCTCTGCCGCTCAGGAATCTGGGATCTGACAGTGAAGTCATAGGGACGTTGGTTTCCTCATCCAGAAACGAGAGTAAAACACCGAATTCTTTCACCTCCCTCCTCAGGGAGTGAAAACTCTCTGGTCCGAGTTTTGGTCTGATGGGCTGCTGGGTAGACGCAGAATCCACAGCAGGAAGGAACAGGCACACTTTCGGCTGTTATAGTTCATCCTGCTCTAATAAGGGGAAAAATAAATGCAGGAAACTTTTAAGCATCAGAAATGACCGCGCAAGGACAAATTCAGATCCAGTGCAATCGGGGTACGTTGCACGCTTGAGTCTTTCAGGAAAGACCGCAGCACCTTAGCGGAAGCTGTTTTATGGCTCGACCCCGGGACCCGCCCCTAAAAAACGCTCGGGGAACAAGGTGGAGACGTGGCGGTTCCTCAGAACGCGAGTTAGAACTCTCTTCTTTGCTGCGGGGGTCCCAGACGATCCCCTAGCGAAAGCGGAGAAATGGCTAGCCCCACTCCCAGGGCTCAGCATCGGCTGAATTCAGCTCCTTCCGCTGCAGAAACTCCTAACCCCAGCAAACTCTCCAACGCGGCTTTCGGCGTGGGCATCCCAGCCTCACTTGGTAGACTTCGGGGTAACCCACTCCTTTCACACTCTGCCACTGACGAAAGCTCTGGCCTCACCGCCCACATCTGCATAATCTCCCAGTTTTGGCGGGTCGTGTAGAAAAGTAGCCCGCGATTAAGAGCACGGCTACCTAGTTCTGGGACTGACTCGGGTCCCCCGAAAAGTCCGAAAAACTTCGTTCTCTGCTAGTCCTTCCGGTGGAGCCGCCAACCTCAGCTCCGTGGAAGCAACTTGCAGCCTGCAGCAGCTAGAGGCATAAGGGACACAGCGAGGTCGTGGGTGCACTGAATATTTGGTGAGATGGGGCAGTTCAGTACTCCCTTTCTGTCCTGTGCGGCACAGCACGCCCCTGGTGCCCTCCGCTAGCCGGGGCGGCTGCGGGCGCTCGGAGTTGAGCCGGACGTGGAATGGGGGCGCCCCTGGTGCACAGCCTCGCGCTGCCCCACTGCGCTCCCTGCGTGGTTGGAGGGGAACCGAATGTAAACGCCGACGGGTAAAATTCACTATCGAAAACACTTTGAAGTTGGGCAGCCGTGGCTGCGCCGCTCTCTCCCGTACTCTCTCCTCTCCATCTCCCCGCTCTTCCAGATGCGCTAGAAAACGGCACTTTGATCTTGCATATATTTCTTTTAATTTTTTTCCCTGTAAAAAAAAAAAAAAGATGATTGGACGGGGTGGGGTGGAATAATGTAATTCTGTGGGCGCAGGGCTGAGGCACGGCTTTCAGGGCTGGCCGGGGCCTGAGCGTGGGACGCCAGGCACATCTGTTCGCCTGAGTTTGCTGCGCATTCTTCCTCACCAGGGCTTTTCTCACTCCGCCGGCGGACAGTGGGCCGAACTCACCCCAGGCAGGAAGCCGGCTTTTTTTTTTTTTTTCCTTGACAGAGACGCTGGGAAAGGCTGGGGTAGAGGGAGGGGAGAGGAGGCTGCCAGCAAGTGTGCAGCAGGAAAAGCTAAGACGCAGCTCCAGGTGGGACCGGAGGGAGGGGGGAACTCGGAGGAAACCTCCCCGGCCTCTCTGGGAGAGAGCTTTCAGCCCAGCACTCCCGTGTTGGGCGGCGGAGGGGTCGGCGCAGCTGGAGGCTCAGTGGGTTACGGTCCGTTTCTCCATCTGTCTAGCCTGCCTCTGGGAGCACGGGGATTTACTGAAATAAGATCGACCTGCAACCTTTCCCGGCACTTGGCCTAATAAGCTCAAATTGGATTAAGATTCGGGGAAATATTAAACGACGTGGGAGCCCGGCACCGCTAGCTTCTCCCCCCACTTCCTCCCACCCTCGCACCCAGCCCGAGGTCCCGCCCTCCTTCACTTAGGTCAATCTGACCCAACTCCCACCGTTCCAAGGGGCGGCTGCCTCCACGTCTCCCATCCCCTTGGGGGGCTCTTACAGCCCTTTCTCCCGAACTCCGCGTTCTCTTTCGGATCTCTAATTGGGATTTCTTCCCTGCCTCTCTCCTGTTTTACTCAGGGGTCTCCCTCTACAACACTCGCTCAGTACTTGAGAAAGGGCTACCCTCCCACCTGCTTGCTTCCTGACTCTGCTCTGCCAACGGGCGGGGTGGTAGTGGTGGTGGTGGTGTGTGTGTGTGGCTGCAGGAGGGTGGTTCTCTTGGGAACGTGCTCCGTGTTGAGAACCCTTATCCTTAGCCACTGGCTCCTGACACCAGGCGGTAGGTTACCTCAGTTACGCTGCATCTGACAGGAGATATGTGCTCAGAAAATACATTCCAGGATCCGGGTCCTCTGCCCAGATTCACTCTCAGTCCTGGCACTGCTCAGTTACCCTGGAAAGAGAGGTGTTCACGGCCACCTGGGGGTTGCTGGTGCAGATTTTCTGCCTTTTCCAGACGACCTTTCCCCCTCTGCCTTTCTGCCTCTGTGTCCTTTTCTTTCATTGCCTTTCATTTCCTCTTCCTTGAGTTCTGTCTTTTCCTTCTGTCACTTCCCCATGTGTCCCCAGAATTTACTTTCTCAAACTTGCTTTTAGTCCTGTAGGCCACCATTCGCACCCCTCAGGCTCCAGGGAAAGTACTAGCCGACTTACCTAGATACAACCCACAAGGACTGAAACAGGGAGGGAGGGAAATAATAATTGTCCAATGTTAGAATCCTAAGCTTCCCCCTAACTCCTGCCCAGTTAGGGCACTGAAAGATCACCTTGACTTACCCATTCACTCACCTCCCTCCCCACAGACTTCCTCCTAAAACAAGGGCTGGCTGGGCTTCCAGTCACTCATTACAAATAGATCGAAAGAGGCTGGCAGGAAAGCTGGCTTGGTGAGGACTTGTACCTTAGCTCCAAGGCAGCCCACCTGCCAGTGGGGGCCGGGATCCCAAGACTGGCAAACCCAAGTGGGTATTGTGGAGCGGCTCTGCATCAGGCTTGGGGCAACACTCATACTAGCTGGCTCCCTCGAGCACAGCACCGCAGTATCTCGCTAAGCATTTGCACGCAGCATTTTCAGAGAGCCAGGCTGCCAATGAGACTGGATTTACCATCAACGGGAGAGAAAAAAAAAATGGCCCGCAAAGAGAGGCTGCCAACATTCCTCTGAGAAACCCAACGTGGGGAAGAGGGGAAAATCAAGGGGGAAGGTCTGCTTGCCTTTCACCACTTTCGTTCTGCCTGTAGATCCCGCTGGAAGCCGCCAACTGCGGACAAGACCCGAAGCAGACCGTGGGACTGGCTATTTCCACCAGGCCCTCCTTAGTGAGCCAGCCAAGGCCTCCCTCCCCAGACCAGGCTTTGTTGGAAGTGCTGGAAGGGGCTGGGAGAGATGAGTCGGGAGGAGGCTGTAGCCGGAAACGCTGCGCAACCAGGGCTGCCAACGCAAAGTCGAGGCCGCGGGACTTAGACTTAGCCTTAGTAGCCGCGCAGACCTGGCCCTTGTAGCAAGTGGGACTCTGGACTGCGGCCCTGAGCCGCGCCTTGCACGGTTTTCCAGGGCTGATCTTTGGCCTCTGGAAACTCTCCTCCGGCGCCTTGAGCCTGTGTTACTCCCCTTCCCCTATAAATTAAGCCAAAAGCTGCTGCTTTTCTGAGGAACACCGGAGTTACGCTGGCTTATGTTCAGACTCAGGAAACCGGGAGATTCTTTCCCTCTTTGACTCAAGTCTTGAGCTACACGGAGAACTGACTCAGAAAAGTGCTCAGTGCTTCAAGACCTTTTATCCACATATCAAGTGGATCTGAGTGGTACCATCCAGGCTCCAGTCCCCACCCCACCAAGCTGAGAACTGTGATGGCTAGTGGAGCAAAATGAGGGTTTCCTTGTAGAAATACTTGAGGGGCTCCCACAGGCAGCTGCCATCTCGCAGGAGGCCATGGCACAAGGAAGCCAGCTCTTCTGCCAGATTACAGCACCTGTCTACCAAAAGTTATCAATCAGAGGGCGGACACTATCCGCTGGGCACTGAGCGCCATCCCTTAGCCCGAGGAGGAAGTTCTGCAGGACACCAGCAGCTGCTTCATACTAAGCTGAGGGTGCTCAAAACACTTCTGGTTGCTTCCCACGTGTGTGCTTAGGTCTGCAGCTGAGGTCCGAGATGTGCAGTCGAAGCCCCAGGATTCAAAGCGGAGCTTGGCTGAGTCTCAGTTAACCAGCTAGGACAGGGAGGGAGCCAGTGACCAGGTGGCACTAAGGATGCTGTCCTCTGGCTGTCTGGAGTAACAGACTGAGAACTGACTGGCAGCCCCTGCACCTCTATGCCCTGGCTCCCAGAGATGCTGCCCCCTAGATTCAGTAAGACTTTCCTGGGCTACTTGCCCATCCTATCAGAAAATTCTTTTTTTTTTTTTTTTAGCTTTAATTTGGGGCTCCTTTATTTTTAAAAGTTTATTCATTTTACTTGAAAGTCTTAGTTACAGAGAAAGAGGGATGGAGGGAGTGTGGTTTTCCATCTGCTGGTTTATTCCCCAAATTATCTCAATGGCCAGCACTGAAGTGATCTGAAGCCAGGAACCAGGTGCTTCACATGGGTGCAGTGTCCAAGGCCTTGGTCCATCCTTTGTTGCTTTCCTAGGATACTAGCAGGGAGCTGGATAGGAAGTGGAGCAGCCAGGTCATGAACAGGCACCCTTATGGATGCTTATGTGATGGGTGGAAGATTAGCCTGCTACCTCACTGTGCCAGCCTACAGAAAAGTCTCTCAGTGCCTCTTCATTTCCCCCAGACTGCCCAGGTCCCTTGCAGCCAGAGTGATCCTTGAACCTCAGCCTGAAAGACGCATGTCCCTGTGCATAGAGAGAGAACAGAGTTATATAAACTAAGAATCTGTCTGGAGCCAGAATTACTTAACTAGAGACAGGATTACTTAACTCTTGTGTACCTCAGTTTTCCTGCATCTTGAGTGATGGAACCTAAAGTTGAGTGCTGTCAATGGGACCTGGCATAGGGTAAAAGGCTATGGCATGTAGTAAGTGGTGCAGGCTAGAATGGGAGGAGACACAGAATGAACTCAGGATGAAAAGGGAAAGCGGAGGTAAGAAGGTCTGAAGTTTCCTCTGCTTTTCCCACCAGGAGAGGCCTGTGGACAGCATTGCCTTCTGCTGTATTTTCAACTGGTTCAGAAAATTTTATCTCCAATGGTGACTGTGGCCACTATGCAAAGCCTCCTGGAGCTGTTTGATGTTACCTGACAGGATGCAAGTGTTCCACCCCACTGGGCTCTTTGTCTGCAGCTCCAGTCTCTGCACAGACACCCATACGTGTCTCTGTTCAGGTTTACTAGACATGTATAAATTATAGACATGCACACCTGACCGTCCTCAGCCATTATGAAGGCTCAACTGAAGGGGCTGTCAAGCTTCTGGTGTTGGTAATCTGTTTACCTTGATTTCCTTCACTATCACAAGGGGTACCACCGTCCAGATCGTTCAAGAGGTCTGATTCTTTCTCACCTCACTTGGTGTGATATCTGGATGACTAGCTAGCCAATAAGTTATAAACCAAAATCAAAGATAGGTCTTTGCTATCTGGAGTCTGAGGCCAAAGGCAAGCATGGACCTGACCATCTCAGATACTTGGAACGCTGGAGGTTCTAACTCCCTGACCTCTCTTTGGAGTCTAGTACTTAGCTTTCCACTCTTTACAAATAACAGAAATTGCATTCTGTAATGACATAGAAGGGGTAACTGATTACAAAGATGATGTAAAAAGCTGTGTCAGCCTTACCAGTGATGACTCAGAGAGGCTAAGCTCCCTCAGTTTCACGGAGGACATTTTGCTCCTTGGTGACCATTTTACTAGTGACAAATCAAATTTGGTTACCACCGTTGTGCACATGTGCACACACACACACACACACACACACACACACAAAATTATATCAAGAGGCTAATGCCTCAAATTAGTTTTCTTTAGCTGCTGGTCCTTAACTGCCACTCTACTCGGCTGCAGTTCAGCCAGCCTCAGCCACCACCACTATCAGGAACCTGGTGATATTATATCACATGGTTACAGTGGAGTTTGTCTGCAGGGCCTGTTGCTTTTTCCCACTTTCCCCATAAGTTTAATCCTTTCTCTTGGTGAGAAATCAGAGGGAATCCTGTACTTTGTTCAGCTAACTACCTGTAAACTCAGTGAAATGCAGGCAAAGGGAGCCATACTCAGGGGCCAAACCTGGAAGAGCTGGGGGTAGGGGTGTCCTGGAACCAGAGAGATTTATTTTAAGTAGGACTTGTCTTCTGGTCTTTGTCTTTAGTCTTTTGGCTAAAGGGCAGAAGGGGCTGTTCCTGATCAAAACCGAAACAAAGATGAAGCCGTGCTGCTCCCACTTGGTCTCACTATTTGTTATTACCCATCCTGTTGGTCCCTGGCAGAGCTTAGGGGCTTAGGATGAAACCTTGGTCTTCTCTAGGCACTGGGTGGGTCTTCTACAGGGTGAGGCTTGGAGGCCGGCCGCTCCTCATTTAACTGCCTTAGAGTCTGTGACTACAAAGGCAGCATGCCGGAGAAGAGATTGCAGGGCAGCCATATGGGTGAAGCCTCAGGACACTGGGGAGAGAAGATGGAACTTAACTGGGGAAGGCAGGCAGGGGGAGGGCGGCAAGAGATGCTGCATACAGAGGCCTTGATATTTCTGGTCTTTGGGGGACTACTGAGCGTAAGGCAAGGCTGCTTTCCACATAGGCCTGTGTATTTCTAAGCATGTTGTTTCCGAATTCGTGTTCAATTTTAGAAAGGCCCTCAGATTCGTTTGAGTGGGTGTAGAAGGCATGCAAAACATGTTGTCTTTGGATAGGTACATATACAGGGCTTTGAGTTGTTACACATGATACACATGTGCATTAAGCTTGCACAACCTCCTAAACAAGTATGGGGAGAGACTGATTTATCCACATTTGTGTCCGGGTGCACGCTGGTGGCTTCAAAACCCACTCATTTAGGGTTGGATTAGTAGCAGAATGCAGGTCCAGCCACGCTGAAGCCAGGCAGTGAAAAGAGGCTCTAGGCCTCCCAGGAAGCCCAGCTCTAGCGCCTCAGCATACGGCTTACAGCTTATGTGGAGCAGGTTCCTTCCTGGCGCCTTGGTGGGTTCAAGCTTCTTGCAGAAGCCGGCAGGCTGACAGCCCAAGCCCAGCACCACGGCGGGTGCCCATTAAAGACCAAAGTGGACCCTGCGTTGCGCAAAACGCCGCTGGAGGGGGAAGAGGCGCTGTCCTGGGGGAAATGGATTTCCTGGCCTCTGGGGTGCGGCAACTCTGAGCCTGGCCACACAAGGCTCTCTTTGTGGAGTGGCCCAGCTCCTGCGCAGACCCAAGGCAGCCAACAATAGCGCAATGTTACCGCCCGCTGGTCCCGGCCCTCCCGGCCACACTCGGCCTCAGGCCGAAGGCAAAGAAACCGGGTGGCGCTTTTTTATAGTCACAAATATAAAATCGGGGCTTCCCCCCACCCCCTTTCGCTCGCCTCTTACCCCAACGCCGATAGAAAGCAGATAAATTTATGAAGGGCGAGCTAAGAGAATAATTACAGGGTGAAGGCCGTTAAATTTTATTTCTAGTCCCAAAGGCAAAACCTGCGATTTTATTGCAAACATCTGGAAAGATCGAGAGGTGGGCATGCTGCTGGTTTTAAATAAAAATAGAAGATTTTATTTCGCGAAAACAAAAAAACATCATTAAAGACCTTTTGCCCCCGCGGACTTTTATTTTTAAAAAGTATGAAGTGAGTGGGTGGATGGTTGCTTTTCAGTCAATCGCGGACCAACCGGGGACTATGCGGCAGAGTCCATGCATGCCTCCACGGAGCCGCGGCACGGAACACACCGTTTTCCACTTCCTGCGCCTACGCCTGAAGACTTGTGGCCAGATACTTGTAGCCCCATCTCATGCCTTCGTTGCTTGTTGCTACAGTTTGAAGAAAGCAAGTGAAAAGTGGGAACAGTGGTCTGACCTTCCCAGAAGATTAGATCCTGGCAACTAGACAGCCAGATCGCTCCTTCCCTGAAGGATGATTTCTGCTGGCTCTCCTTAGCTGTAAACTCCTTAGGACTCAAGTCAGGGAAATGGAGGTAGCAGTGGCTCACGAACTCGCCTCAAATCACACCAACTGGGCTGAACTGAGGCTGGTTGGTCTAGGTACTACCTTGCTTTGGAGTTCCGTGGGTTTCTTCCCACCCCATAGTCGCCTCATAATGTTTTATTCCTTCCTTGATGGCCAAATTCATTGCTATTCCCTTGTCCCAACAGGGTGTCACAGCCCACGTGTCTGGAGGCAACCTAACACACCCCACTAGTCAACTTTTTAAACTTTGTTTTCAGTTACTCAAGACTTCAAAATCAAAGCCGTCTGGTGGGTCACCTTGATATTGAGGCTTTAGAAGTCCTGGTGTTTAAGACGGTATTTGGTGCTGGGGAATAGGAGGAAGAGGCAGGTCTGTGGAGATTGGGTGGGGGGGGGGGGTCTCCATTGTTGGAAATGCCTGTTTTGTATTTATAACTCTTGTCCTAACGCTGCATAACTATTTCCCCTCTGAGAAAATTAAAGCAACCTGATGCGATATGTTTCAGGGAATAGTCACTGTGCACCCTTCCCATCCTAATTTTGCTCCTGCCCCATGAGCTCTGGACTCTGTGTGTCCCTGCTATGGCCAGAAGCACTCAGGATACCCGCCTCCTTAGTGTCCTCCTCTACCTCACACGCACCCAGTAACCTCCACTTTTGAAGGCCTGCAGAAGTAGAGGGGCTTCTAGTTCTATCATTGTTAGCTAGCTTCAGGCCTGAAATAGATCAGAAACTCATTGCTTGCAGGATTCACAAGGGTACAAGATTTGAGCCTGTTGCTGGGGACACAGGCAAGTGTCCAGGGAACTGGCTTAATATACTGACAGAAAGGACTCTAATCCCTAATGGCTAAAGGAAAAAGAAATGGGTCGTGAGAGATACTGATAGTTCCTTGACACAATTCGTGGAAGGTGAATGTATACCATGCTTCCAGATTCTTACACTTAATTTCTCAAATCATCTCAGTCTTCCCAGCCACACACAATTTAACAATCATCCTTCCTTCATCTTTCTTTAGACCTTCTTCCCCATCAGCAGAGTTGTACACCAAGGAGTATGTACCTTGGGAAAACCTTAAAATTAACCTTGGTAGCTTCACAGCATGTTTTGCCACCCTTTCCATTTGCCTAGGGAATACTCTTTATTTTCACAACATCACCAAAGCAAAGCATCTTCCTTTCTTTGGGTCCAACAGACTTTAGGGGCCTAACCCACACATTTCTAGGACTAGTGTACATATAGGTTAGGGGTGAGACCAACATATGTGCAACCTGTAGGAGGGGTAGAAGAACTCCCCTGGGAACTCTTGGTAGAGCACACACTTTGAGTAGGGTGAAGTGATCTAGTTAGGATGCCTCTTGATCTTGATGTATACCTGAGACACTGTAGTCGTGTCTATCGTTATCCATTGATTAGTAGCTAACATTTGGAGAACCTAAGAAAGAGTGTATGGCCTCAGGAAGAGAAGTGAATGAACATTTCTCAGCACAAGCCAGGCATGTGCGAAGGTGTGCTGTCAAGAGTCTGTAACAGGGAGATGGTGTGTGGGAAGGGCTGGGAAAGTCTAGATAGATGCCAGCTCCATAGGCATCGGTCAGGTGAACACCAGAGTTGGGCACGGAGAACGAGGCCTGAGTTACAGGAGGCAGCAATGAATGCTTGGTCACTCTCCTGTAATAGCTCTGGGAACCCATGCCTCAGAGCAGCGACCCAAGCTAGCCCTGCTCCTTGCCACCTAGGTCCCCTGTGTGGCTCAGTGTCGGGCTTACAGCTACCTAGGGTTCTCCTAGGAGCTCCCTGTAGACCTCCTAACCCAAGACACAGGCCAGGACAGAGGCCCAGGAGGCCAGCCCTGGCTGAATCACACTCCTCCAGGGACTTGGCTTTCCTGTATTCTTTCTGTATTTGCAACCAGGCTAGTTTTTCTTTTCCCCTCAGGAGGGGAACTATGTTTGAGGGGTGGGGAGGATACAAAAGCAGTCTTTTCTCAGCCGTCTTCCAGAGAGGCCCGCCTCAGGCACATTCAGGACTTCGTGTCCTTACCTCAGGCCCAGAGCTCTTGCAACCACAGTAATCACTAGGGTTAGATTTCCATCACCAGAGCCCTTTGGCGGGTCAGAAGGGACAGGTCATTCCCTTCTCGCCTTGAGGCGGGAGGATATGACTTGGCTGGAACTGGTTTTGGGACCCTCCAGCACATTGCGCCCCTTCTGCAAGCCTAAATATGCAGGTTCAAACCATATTCAGTGCCCCAGCTCTGGCTGTCCCAATGACTTCTCTGACTTGTCGCGTAAGGGCTGTCAGTCCTTGCCACCGCCCCAGAACATGGCTGTTTCGGGCTAGTTTGGACAGAGGCAGAACCACCCCAATCCGACAGAGGCAGAACCATCTCAGACGGAAGGCTTGGGCTGCGTCTAGGTAGGCGTAATCCGTGACCATTTCCGCTGGCCTGAGCTTGCCCGAGCAACCCTGCACCTAAGGTCCTGGGAAATAAGAGTGACACAAAGTGTTGTGTTTTAAGTTGCTGAGAAATCCCTGAAAAAAAAATTTTTTTTAAGGGAGGGGGATGAACGGGGCTTGGGGAAGCTATGCCCTCCTTTAGAACCGAATTCGCAGTTCGAAGCTGTTCTTACACAGAATCTCTGTGCGTTTTCCACGGTATAAAAGCCCGGAACAGGCGAAACGCAGCCCAGCGGCCCGGCCTGGCCCTGCACGCGGACCGGCTGGGAACAGCCTGCCGGGCGCGCCCGGCCCCGGCGCCACGCAGCCCGCCCAAGTTTTCTCCAAGTGTCGATGTTTCTGCCACCAGGTAGAGCTGGAAGCAGAATGCAGTTTTAGGGGTTTCTGAGTACCAGACTCAAGACCGTAATTGGACTTTTTGTTTGTTTGTTTCGTTTTGCATTAACCGGAGTTGCTTTGGGGGAAAAAAAGTTTTAACAGGACTTCAGGAATCTGTGGCAAAATCCCGGCAGAACCGGCCGAAGTCGAAGCACCTGGGGGCAGGCACGAGACGATCAGACTCATATTTTGGCCTGTTTCTTTTTTCGAGGACTGGGGGGTTGCGGTTGGCAGGTTAACTTTTTGTTAGAGCACCAACATTCGAAATCCGCATCTAAAATGACTGATGACTGTGAGCTTCTCCGTAAGGGCTACGGAACCCTGCCGATTTGGGAGGAAAACGTGAAGATTGCGGATTTGTAGGAGTCTGTAATCGCACAGATAGGACCTCCAAAAGCCTTCCCTCCCTGCCCCGTGCCAGTAACCCGAGGAGGATCGGGAAGCCAGGGGTTAAAGTGGGCCCTGGAGCATCCAGGGGACGACCCGCGCGGCCTTGGCCCGAGCCTCAGTCTCTCCGTCCGTCTCATTGGCTCGCACTCTCAGGGTTTCTCCAGTTCCCTCCTGGCCATTGGTTGGGGGCTGGCCCTTTCCGCCCCTCCGGCTTTTTCTTTCTCCCCCCTCCCTCTCCCTTACCCCACGGACAGGAGCGCACCGCCTGCCCCCTCTTCCTCGGAAAGGGAGGAATTTAGGGAAAAAAAAGTTCCCCAGAAGTTTGGATCAGAAAAGGACGGGAAGACCGGGAGAGAAAGAGGGAGAGGGAGGAGAGAAAGGGAGAGGGAGGAGAGAGGGAGAGAGCGAGGGGGAAAAAAAAGATGAAGCTCATTCGGCACAGTTCGTGAACGCCTGCCCGGGTGGGTGGGAAGCAAGATTTGGGCGCTCATGCAGCGGTCGGGCGGCGCTCCGGGCGCTCGTGGCTAGCGGCTGGGGCAGCTGGGCGCGCTGGTCCGGTCGGGCGGCGGAGGGCGGGGAAGGACGCAGGGGGGAGGGCGCTGAGGACCCGCGCAGCCAACACCTCTCCCGGGCCCTGCCCGGCGGGCGCTCGGAGAGGGAGGGCGCGGGCTGCTCCCTCAGTCGCGGGGGCAAGCGAGACCGGGGTGCGGGCGGCTAAAATGAGTGAAAGGAGAAGATCTGCAGTCGCCCTGAGCTCGCGAGCACATGCCTTCTCCGTTGAAGCCTTGATCGGCTCCAATAAAAAGCGAAAACTGCGAGACTGGGAGGAGAAGGGGCTGGACCTGTCCATGGAGGCGCTGAGCCCCGCGGGCCCACTCGGAGACACGGAGGACGCGGCGGCACACGGCCTGGAGCCCCACCCGGGTGAGTGCTTCGGCGGTCAGAGAGGGGAACGCCAAGGGCCAGCCCACGGGCGAGGAGGGAGGCCCAGCCGCTGCCCCGCTGACTTGCCCCAATGCGGGGTTCCTTTTCCTGTCGCAAATGTTCGACCCGAGCCTCCCTAACACGCATCGGGATCAGTTTGGGGAGGCTGTCCCAACCCTTGCGTTTTCCTCCACCAGTCTCAACCCAGGAGGCCTGCTTGCTTACAGCGGTTTCTTTTCTTGGAGCAGAGCGCAGCGCTCCGGGACGGGCTGCAGGCCCCTGAGATTAGGAGGGGAATGCGAGTCGAAGGCAGCAGCGGAAGCCGAGAGGATCTGGGAATGGCTTCCCAGAGCCCCAGCAGCAGCGTTTTCCGGCTGCTTCCAGAGCAGTGAGAAATGTCAGTTTCGTCTGATTTGCCATCAACCCGGGTTTTTATCCTTCTCGGATGGAACATACTTTGGTTTCTACTCCGCTGGCGCTCCTGCAAACAGGAATGGGTGCGAGGCTGTTTATCCTTCGAGGTGTGTGTGTGCGCGCGCAATACACACGGGTCTCCGTTCTGTGCACCTTCGTTGCTTATAGTGTGCAAAGAGCACGTAGGAGGCAGGGTGGGTGTCCATATCTGTGTTAACAGACCCCTTGAAAAGGAGGGCGGAAGACAACCCTTTGTATTAAGTGCCAAGCTTTCAACTGTGCAAAACAGCCTGGGGAAACAGCTGTTGTCAGAAGAATCCTGTGCGCGCGTACCACACACAAGCGCTCGCGCGCGCGCGCGCGCACACACACCGCTAGTAATTTGTTGTAGCGACTTCATAACCTGTGCGGCCGTGCACTTCCAGGACCGTGCTGGAGGTGCTCCAGCTGCCCCAGCACGGATGGGCCGGTAGACCCGGGTCGGGGCGATGGACTGGCGAGCCCCGGAGGAGGCTGCGGCTGGCGCGGGAGTGGAAGCGGCCGGGAGCTAGGGGATCCCGGCTGGAAAGCTGGCCGACCCAAGAAGGGACAGCTGTCGCTTACATTTTCTCTTTAGGCAGTGACAGTTCAATTTCCATGCTCCCAAGGCTAATAATAACGCGATTAGTGGGTGACCTGCAGAGATGGGGTTTATAAATTCTTCGTGTTGTTGGGGCCCGTTATGGAATTTGGGTTTAGTGCTGGGGAATTACTTTTATTAGTCGATGAAAAGAAAATTAAAAGGAGATTTATTTCGTCCGTTCAAGTGTTTCCGTGTCTTTGGATGCAGGGGGTGGGGCCAGTAGAATAAGAGGAAGGGGATAAGTGGGAGATCCACGATGACCCCTACTTGGACAATGCGGAAAGGAACGCGTTCTAACGTGTGTTTACCTTCGCAGGCGAGACCCTGCTTCCTCAGGTAATTCATCTGTTGTCCAGGGCTCGGTAGCACCTTCACAGGGTTAGGGAAACTGGCTGCTCAGCTTCTGACAACTCACCTTGTGCCAGGTTCTTTACTTTCCCAAGGGTGGAAAAACAGGATTGAGTGATTTAACTGCATGTGGCAGACGTTCTGACGCCCGAAACTTGTTTGCTTGGGGGTGCTCCCACATCGCTCCTAGCTTGTCTGATGTCCTCTGTTCAAAGTGCCACTGGTGGGGTCACAGTCTCAGACTCCACTGTTCTTGGGATTCCAAAGTGAGGAGGGAAAGTGGAGATGATTGGGACAAAGAACTTCTGAGGGGCCTGAATTCATGGAGCGGATTCCAGGGGTCTGCTAGCTCTCTTCTGCAGTGGAGTGGGGGTGGTGGTGACAAGGGACTAACTTTATGTAATAGCTCAGTGGGCCGTTTCCATGACTATCATTTTAAAAAGAAAAAGCTGGGCTTTTGGAATAAAGAAACCGAAGTATATGTGTGGGTGTGGGCAAGGGTGCAGCAGGAGGAAGAAGCAGGAAGCTAGCCACCTGGCTTGGCCTAGCCTAGCCTAGCCTCCTGGGGGGCTGAGGTCATCTGCAAGTAGTAGCCTCCGCTAAGGCTCTGTTGGGAGTGGGACGCAGGGGTGTAGGAGGGGAAAAGCTATTTGAAAAGAATAAGAACCCTGCCTTGGAGGAGGTGAAGATGGCGTCTTTGGACCCGCCTGAGAGCAGGAGGTGCCGGCACAGGTTTTTTGTTTTTGTTTTGTTGTTGTTGTTTTATCCTTTCCTCTTCTAAAACCACGCCCTAACAAACACTCAGGACCACGTAAGCAGATAGCTGCAGGGGGAATCTATGCAGGAGACCTTAGAGTGTGGGCAGTGTCTCAGAAGAGCCCTGGGCCTCTCAATTCCGTTTAAACCTTCTTGTGACACTGGAGAGGTCGCTGCGGGGCTTGCCTGCCCAGGGCCTATAAAAGGAAGAGAAAAACAACAAAAATATGAACAAAATTTGCTGCCAGACTAAAGATCACAGACACAGGCGCGCCGGCGTGCAGTATTTCTTACAAAAACCATTGTTCTCACCATCTCCTTTCTCAGTCTGGTATTATTTCCAGAGCGCCCGATTCGAGCGAGCCTTAAAATCCTGGGATCCTCAGACTACCCAAGCTTCCGATTTTAATACATAACTTGTATTCAAAGACGCGACCTTTCGCTTTTTCACAGCCTGTTTTTCTTTCCGCACCTGGACAGAGTTGGCTTTAGTTGGCGCCGGAGCACCCTCAGCCTGGGGCGCCAACCTGCAGCGGCGGGGGACCAACTCGGCCTGCGCGCTGTAAGCACTCATTCCGTCAGAGGACACAGTATGTATTTCAAAATTTTCCACCGCGCCCAGTGGCCCGGAAAAACCCCAAGGCCGCTAGGCTTTAGAGAGGGGCCTGTGAACTACTCTCATTGCCATACCCGCGCAGGTTATTCGCTGTCGTTCGGAGGAGCCTTGAGGATTCCTCCTCCACAGGCCCGAAAGGGTCTCAAGACCCTCTCCCAGGAGAAGCCTGACTCTCGCTCCCGCTCGCCCCCACCTCTCGCTCCCGCTCCCCACCACCTCTCGCTCAGCTGCAACGGGGCAGACTTTCAAGCCAGAATCGGCCGGAACAGCTGCTCTGGCTTCGGTCTTGGAAGCGTATTTCAGGCGCCCGGCGGCGCCATCTGCGCTCGGACCCTAGTCCTGGTTCCACCTGGCTTCCCTAGCTGTGGCTTTGGACTTTTTCCGCTAAAGGCCTGGGTCCAGTGTGACCGAGGTCTCCTGCGGGGCGAAATAATTCAAACCTTCTGCGAAGGGATTCCCCCTACCAGAGTCTGCGGGCCTGGGCCTTGCAGGCAGCGCGGTCGTGGCCTGGGTGGGCACACAAGCGCAGACGCAGGCAGGAACCTACGGGCAGCTGGGCACTTTGCGTACACTTGCGCACGCATCCGAAGCTTGTATCCTCACCGCAGGCGCGTCACACGACGCAACCCCTAGTGGAATAAGGCAGGAAGGGCCGAAGGACTTTCCTGCTCCCAAGATCAACCGGTCACAGGGATTAACTTGCTCGTTTAAGGCTTGTTTGTTCAGAATAAAACTTCAATATTTTAATCCTGGCATTAATTCTTTACCCACCTTCCAAAACCCCAGCAGGGAAACAAGGTGGTGCTTAAAGTCACGGATAAAAACGGGATGAGTTTGGATTTAGTGTGGAGAGAGTATTTAGTGCGGAGCAGGCAGCAGCCAGGGACTCTGACAAGAGACTAGGTTTGCAGCATTCTGGGTTCTTCCTGAGTTAGGAACTTGGTTCCTGTGTACCGCGTGCGTCCCCCACGCCAGTACCAGCCTCCAGGGTGCCTGGCTCCGATGCCAGCCAACAGCCAAGTGTAGGGCTTTTGGGTATTAAGAAAGGCTTTCGCCTCCCCGATCAAAACCGCTTTCTGTGCAGGCCACTGGTTTGATAAGTGACCTGAGGGAGTGGGGAGGAGTGGAGGGACTGAATTCGTTGTTGTTGGCGGGTGAGGATGATTGTTCACTGACGCCGACTTCCAGGCACGTTTCTCTCGCCGATTGAACTGTGTCTGGGAGCGCGGGCAGTTCGGGGTAAATCTCTGGCCCTGGCGCGATGGCACAAGGGAAGCCTGTAGGAAAGGGAAAGTCATTGTGTTCTCTCTATACCATCACCCTGAAGAAATAACAGCAAATTGCTTCTGGAAGCCGGGCAGCTGAGGGAAGCACGGACAGTGTATTCGGATGCGCAGTGTTTGGGTTTTGTTGAAGAGGAAAGTAAAGTGGGCTGTGGATTGCCCGGGGGAAGGTCACTCACTCCTCAGGCTCCATTAGGTTTAAGGAGACAGTGGGGCAAACTCAGGGATAGCAAGCGGGTGTGTGAGGCAATGGGTTCTCCCTTTGCTGGGGCGCCGCTCTGCAGCCTTGCGAGGAAAACCTGGCCAGCGGAGAGGCTTCTCCTGAGCACACCAGCGCTCAGCCTAAGGCATTGCAATTCAGAATTCAGATCTTGCACCCCACACCATTTTGGAGCTTTTAAAAAAATTTTATAGTTGAAATTTTGGGAAAAAAATGTTCACGGTGGTACTGCTGTTGGTGGTGGGGACCTCCCTGAAGAAAAAGAGAATTAAATGCTTAAAACTGGAATTCTGTATTTCAATGATTCGCGTTTGACACAGATCTGGTGTTGTTTTCCTGACAACCGAGCCCCTTCAACTAATTTCTTCAAACGCAAATGTGGTGAAATGTATCTTCAATTAGTAATAGGAACTGTTAGGAAAGGACGAAGAATGACTTGAACCACCGAAGCTGCGGGCGGGGTTTGTGTCTCCTATTGGTCTATATGTTTTCCTGTGCCTGGTGCGGGCATGAGTTTATGGGAAGCAAGTCTCTCAGGATTAGTCCTTCGAATTGGGCCCCGAGGAAGGGGACACATATGTGTTGGCTCACAAGTCCTAAAGTTTGTGTGTATCCAAGCCTTTCCTAGAGACTTCATTGTTGCATTCAGGAGTGAAGTGATACACACGCAGCACAAGTGTTCTATTGCCATACATTCCAAAATAAATGAATAAGGTGAGAGGAGTTTTTGCAGATTCCAATTAAGGTTTCCAGTAGAATTTTTGTTTGTTTGTTTCTCATACTTGAAAAACAACAACTATTTAAGATTATAAATTTCTTTTCAGGATGACTGTAAATTTTTTTTTTTGAGAATGAACTGTGCACATTCCACAGGAATAAAAAGGCAGATGGGCATGCCACTTTGCTCGCTGCTTTCTGGAAATGCAGAACTCCATCTGATGCTGTCTCTGGAAGTGTAGCTGGATACTACTTTCTACTCTGAGAAGTCATTCAGTGGGGAGACCACTCAAGTGGTTTGCTTATCTGAGGTTTATGTTTTGACCTTTTGGGATCCTTTTCACAAAAGGGGGAAAAAGGGAACTGGTAGGGCGTGGAATCCCTCTCACTTCTCCTTCATCCCTGTGGGTTACTTTTCTTTACCTTTTCTGGTTTCTAATAAGCCTAGAATTTTATCTGCGCATGTTTGAGATACTCATGGGTTTGCACTGGGAGCAGCAATTAGCAAATTTATAAATCAGGGTCTGTTTACACTTCTTTGGGGGTGGGGGAAGGATAATCATTAGTTAATTTAGGGGAGGCCCTTGCCCAAAATGTCAGGGGTGGAAAATGAGACTTGTAGGGAGGACCTGCTGTGAAAAGGAAAGCGGTGGGAAACCCAAGCAACTAGAGACGACCAATCAACATTTATTCAGCACCATTAAGGGCTTCATTTTGAGGCAGGGTCTTTTGCAGTCGAACAGAAATGAGAACGGGCTCTACAATCATTACTTTTTATCCTATACTTTTAATATATTAGCCAGCATCCAGAGTTGTCCTCTACAGATAAATGTCTGAATAAGCATGTGAAAAAGTATACGCCTTTATAAACACATCTGTGTATGTGCACATTGTTACACCATGAGAAGGCTGTCTCCTCATCAAAATACCAATTCTGAATGGGGTATAGAGGATATTTCAGAGAAGACAAAAACCTTTGTTCTTGCAGATAGTTTGCCAAATTGGGAACATCTAGAATTGAAGAAGCCAAATATGTGGCACCGCTCAGTGTCCTCTGACAGTCACAGAGAATCTCAGATTGGAAGCTTGTAGACACCTGGGTGTCTGTATAACCTTTTCATTTAACTCTCAGGTGAACTAACTTTGACCAAGATCTAGAACACATCAGTAGATGAAACTGTCTTGGTGCTGCCTAACAGAGGAAAGCTTTCTAATTAAACTTCACATTTTAGTTAGTTAATAAGGACATCTTCTTTGGAGAGTAATTTCACATGCTTCTATGCCCAAAGTCAACGAAATAACCAAGAGCAGTCTGGAAAATATTCAGGCTTCATACAAATAATGAATCATCACGTTTTTGGGAAAATAAAGAACATCGCAAATACACGTGAAAACATCCCTTTATTTCTCCTCCTTTATTTTCTACTATAGCAGCCTACTTCCAAAACCTGCTGTAAGGACTCAGCCTCTTTTCATTCCAGGTTGCCAGGAACTCCCTGAGGTTCCTTTTTAGGACTGATTCTAAAACGCCATCACATACTTGAGAGGATTAAAAAGGCAGAACTTCAACAAACCGAGGCGGGAATCAATAGTGCTGCTTCCTTCGACGGGGGTTAGCAGAGTCCTTGGCTCACACTCAGGCAGTAGCCTTGTACTGTGGAAGCCTGGTTGGTTCTCCACTGGGCGAACCTGTTTTCCTTAGCCCTGTGAGGGCCAGCCGGTCCTGACCTCTCAGCCTGGAACATTCAGTTCAAGTCCCAGAAGAGAAGTTAATCCCCTCCCCTCCTCTCTCCCGATCTCCTTCCTACACGTTGGAAACGTACATCTCCATCCCTTTCTCTAAAAATTTCAGATGACTTTTTCAGACTGCGGAAATGACTGGTACGGCATCTTTGTCCCGGGACAATGGGTCAGTCGTTCTGACCTTGACCGTGGCCGCGGCTGAGGTCCCTCGGCCCCAAGGTGCCGCGAGGCAGGGAGCGCAGCGTGGCGAGGCACGGCCTGGCTGCGCGGCCTTAGCTGCCGGTTCTCCTGCTTCGGTCTGGCTTGGGCCGCGGGGCTGCGTGCTCACCGGGATGAGGAGGAGTCTTTGAATCTCCACCGTCGTCAGGGGGATGGTCCGTGCCTTTCTTAACTCCAATTGCATCCTGGAGAAGTGAGGGGACCTTAGGAATAACCGGGAAGGCCTTAGTAAAGTCATTCCTCTCCAAAAAAATCAGGGAAGAATAAACACACACACACACACACACACACACACACACACACACACACACACACACGAACACCAAAAAAACGGAACCCAAGGATCTTACACCTCAAGCCCTGAGGGGAGTTTGTGAGGGGAGTTTTGAGTTTTGCTTTCATCAGGCTGAACAAATTTCCGAGGAATCAAACTGACTTCAAACATTGGCAATTAGAAACCAGGAATCCCTCGGCCAGAAGAACTTTTAGTGCCTAACCATTTCCAAATGGGTAATTCTAGGGTTAATGAATATCCCGGTCCGTGTGTTGAAAAGTAAAGTCCGAGGGTCCCTGGGCGTCCACAGGGGTGCCTAAAGGCCGAGCTGCCCTAAGCTCCATCCAAAAACTGTCCACCACTGAGACTTTGGGCCAGCAAACTTTTGTCCTCTCCCCAAACCCCCCCAATGTTCCAGGGGATTAGAAACAATGAGGGAGTTAGTCTCTTCAAAGAAAAGAAACTGAACAACTTTACAAAGTACTTACCCTGAGGAGCGAATGCTGTAGGCTTGAATTCTGTAGAACTTGGACTTAGTGAGCTGGGAGGGGAATACCTTGCTATGGCTCAGTCTCCTGAGGACCCAGAATTGTAAACTGAGGGGTTGATGCCTTGGCCCTTAGACTTGCATTCTTGCTTCTGGAAAGAAGGGAGTGTCCATCATTTGTGCCAAAAGGAGATTGTGAACACAGTAGTGCTTTCTTTGGGCTTAACAAAGTTTCCTCAAATCACACGCATGTAATTTGATTTGTTGTTTTTCTTTGGATAGTAAAATCCAAGAGGTGCTGTACTATGCAGGACATAGAGAAAAGGGATTTGGGAGAAAACTAAAGGTCTAATAAATACGACTTTCAGAGCATTACTGAATTGTGAAACCTTGCAGAAGCCTTAATTGCTACTGTAAGTCTTTGTGAAACTTCACTGTGTCACAAGGTTTTTCAGATAGACCCTTGTGCTCTGTGTTATGTCTCTGTGTTATGGTAAAGAGAGAGCTCTACTGACTTAATAAGGACATCCAGGTTCTTGAGCTAGCTTTGCCACTAATGTTTGAGTCAGGAATGTTCGACTTCTCTAGGTAGACATTGACAATGTTGAGGAAAAAAAAATGTGAAGTTGTTTACATCCACAGGTGAGGCTAAGGATGTTCCTGGTGTGTGACACAATCTTGATGTGTTCCATTGAAACCTGAATCTTCTTTTGCTATCAAACCAAGTAATCCCAATAATGTTCATTTTGTTGTGAAAAATGTTAACATTTTCTTTTGATTGACTTTGGCTGTAACTTGACCCATCATTTGCTTTGTTAGAACCAGGGACCTTCTAGTTGTGGAAAGTAACGGTGATAGCAACGGAAGACAAAAAATAAATAAATAAATAAATAAAATTGGGGGAGATAGAATTAAGAGCTTCAATAAAGCTCTTGAAAAAGTTTTATATTAATATGGCATGTTCAGAAGTCCTGTATCATTGACCTCCAGTCCCTTGCATTCGATTCAACTTAGTATTATTTGTGTGAGTGCTGTTTAAAGGCTATTAGTGAGTTTAAAAAGAAATGTTAGATTTGTTTTAATGCTTTGAATATTGTGCCGTTCTCAGAAATCACCAGTAAAACTGGGTATTTAAGAAATGAGGATTGATGAAAAACAACTTCATTACTGGTGAGTTGAACTGGAGCCTCTTCATCTCCCACAAAGCCATTGCCCCCATGACTGGTTGAGACTGGTGGAAAGCGCTGGTAACTGTTTTCCATGTCTAGTCTGTTAAGCCGAGATCTTGATCTGGCAGAGATGTGAGAATGCTAAAAGGATGACTTAGTAACAGGCAAAACGCTTGTCAACAAGCTAGATCAGAAGACAGCTTAGTGTTCAAGACCTCTATTCATAGCTCCTGAACTTGAGGGCAGGGTCAGCACCAAAGCTGGGCCCAGTAAGCACTTTGGAGGGGTTCTCAGGTTTCTGATTTGTGAGGTTTTATCCCCTTACAGGCTTAGAGAGCTGGGTCCAAGCCCCACCAACTATTCCCACCTTCACGTGGAGCCCCATGCCGGGCTGCCCCCCATGCAGACTTCTGCAATCATGGAGCGTGCAGACTTACCGGCTGTTCTCTCCCATTTCTACCCATAAACTGCTGTAGACCAGGGACTGTCTTCACTGTTTTACCGTGAATGGCCTCCGCATATGAAGCTCTTACCAAATAGCAGAAACACAAGGACATTTTTCCATTTGAGGGGGAAAAAGGGAATTAAAGGATAAGTTAATTTTGGTTCAAGAAATATCTAAATCCTGAGTGCTTTTATAATATGCATTTCCATGAACTTTTAAAGTTCATATGTATGGATTTCAAAATTATTTACCCAAATAACATTATCTTTTACTTCATTTTTTCCCTCAGATGTCTTAAAGTACTCTCATGTGTGTCTATGTGTACGTAGAGATTTTATATACGTATGTATCTATCTTAGCACAGTGGCTGGCACATGCTGCCTGTTCAATAAATATTGCTATTTGTTATTGTCCTGACTATGCTGTCACTATTCATATTTTGTTGTCATTATTGTTAAGCAAGAGCCCTTTAAAATGATAATGGAAAATTGAGTTAGAAGGTAAATTTATTCTGATGCAAAAAAAAATCCATGTATGTGGTGAGTTTTCAAAGCATTCATGGAAAATGCACGTTATGGTAAAACTATGCTTGGATTTCAAAATGACTTGCACTGAAGTAAATTTACCTTTAACCTCATTTCCATAATCTTTTGAAAAGATGTACTTATGGGGCCCAGCACAGTAGCCTAGTGGCTAAAGTCCTTGCCTTGAACGTGCTGGGATCCCATCTGGGCTCTGGTTCTAATCCCAGCAACCTCGCTTCCCATCCAACTCCCTGTGGATGCTGTGGCCTGGGAAAGCAGTCGAGGACGGCCCAAAGCCTTGGGACCCTGCACCCGTGTGGAGATCTGGAAGAGCTCCTTGATCCTGGCTTTGGATCAGCACAGCGCCGACCATTGTGGTCACTTGGGGAGTGAAACATTGGATGAAAAATATTTCTCTCTGTCTCTCCTCCTCTCTTTATATATTTGACTTTTCAATAAAGAGAAATAAATCTAAAAAAAAGAAAAGACATACTTATGATTTACTGTTATTAATAACATTTCTATTTGTTTCAATGAAAGAATGAATTACGTAGTACAGTGGTTGAAAATCTCAGATTCTTAGATTACTTTTGTCTGAGTCCTGGTCCTAACAGTTGCTAGTTGCCTGATCTTGGGCCAATTAAAGGGAATCTTTCTTGGGCCCAATGCAGTAGCCTAGTGGCTACAATCCTCACCTTGCACACGGTGAGATCCCATATGGGAGCCAGTTTATGTCCTGGCAGCCCCACTTCCTATCCAGCTCCCTGCTTGTGGCCTGGGAAAGCAGTCGAAAATGGGTCAAGGCTTTGGGGTCCTGCACCTGTGTGGGAGACTGGGAAGAAGCTCCTGGCTCCTGGATTCAGATCAACTCAGCTCCAACCATTGTGGTCACTTGGGGAATGAATTAATGGATGGAAGAGCTTCCTCTCTGTCTCTCCTCCTCTCAGTATATCTGAGTTCCCAATAAAAAACATCTTGGAAAAAAAGTGAATCTCAACTCTGGCTTTTTTATCTGTGAAATAGGAACAATAACTATATTTGTCAGAATGTTGTCCTGAGGATTAAATGTGTATAGGAACAAAGAATTTAGCACAGTGCCTAGTATTCCTATGAATGGAGTTGGTAGTGATTATTTATCCTAATGATCAACATGGATAAGCAATTGCTTTAAATTGTAAGCTATAGCAGCCATCAACCTTCCCCTCTACCCCCAATTCTTTTTCTTAAAATGAAATATTTGGGACTTGGCATGGGATCCTTACTTAGGAAACTGGAGTCCACAGGGTCAGTAAAGTAAAAAAGAACTTGGAGAACTATCACTATTCATGGTTCCACTGAGGCAAAAAGGCAGCATGTGAGTGAGTCTGTGAGGGAGTGTGGGTATCCCAGGGTAGGGATCTGCTGGCTGGGATGGTAAGGTGAGGGGTGTGCAGGAGGCCCCACTGGGGAGGCTCCTTCCTTGGAACTCTTGCTTGCGGAAGACATAGGGCCTCTCTGGATGCAGGGAAGTGGACCCACACCAGCATGTTTACCTTTGGTTCCTTTCTGATATGGCCCCTCCCAGGGAGCTCAGAAAAATCTCAGCGGTCCTGCTTTATCTGATAGGCTGACGGACTGCCTCATTCTTTGAAAAGCTAGATTCTGATGAACTACCAGCCAGGATTCTGGGCAAAACAAGCTAATTATTTTGAGGTTGTAGTAAAGGATGAGTAGGTATTGCTTAGTTAAGTTAAAATAAAGTAAAAAGTAAAGGAAAATATGTACCTAAGCTAAATATCAGGGAAGAAGACCTGCAAAGTGTTCTTTAAATGAAACCATACTGATGGTTTTAGCAAGTTCTCCTGTTTAAACTGCTCAACAAGCCTCAAAGGGAGGTTGTTTTTCCCATTTTACAGATGAGAAAGTTGAGGCCCAATAGATGAAATGACTTACCTCTTGTCACACATGTCCAGTCCATATAAGGCAGGAGTAGGGAGTTTTTTGTCCTGCCAAGGCCCATGTGGATATTTGTAACATTTGAGGTTCATACAGAATCATTAGCTAAATGTTAGCCTGCCTGTAGCTTTATTGAATTTTGACTTCCTGAATTCAGTTGCCTTGTTAGGGCCAGATGGAATGATTTTTGTGGGTTGTGGGCCAGATGTTCTCGAACCTGATTTAAGGGATCTAGCTAGAATTTATATCCAATCGGGCATGACCCCAGAATTGATATCCTTAACAACTAAGCTACCTTCCTAAGGGTGAGTCTTCTTTCCTTCCTTCCTTCCTTCCTTCCTTCCTTCCTTCCTTCCTTCCTTCCTTCCTTCCTTCC
The DNA here is from genome assembly GCF_030435755.1 of Ochotona princeps. Taxonomy (NCBI): domain Eukaryota; kingdom Metazoa; phylum Chordata; class Mammalia; order Lagomorpha; family Ochotonidae; genus Ochotona; species Ochotona princeps. The sequence continues at coordinate 101,539,371 of NC_080833.1, read as the reverse complement.
TTCCTTCCTTCCTTCCTTCTCTCTTTCTTTACTTCTTTTTTTAGATCTATTATTTGTAAGGCAGAGTTTATACATAGAAAGGGATAGAATGAGAGTGATTTTTTTCATCAATGGTCAGAGCTGGACTGATCTGAAGTGAAGCACCAGGAGCTTCTTCTGGGTTTCCCAAGTGAATGTGGGGGCCTAAGTTCTTGGGCCATCTTCTTGCTGTTTTCCTAGGCACATTAAATGGGAGCTGGAACGGAAGTGCATCAGCCATATGGAATTTTGGTGTTGTAGGCAGTGGCTTTACCATCTAAGCCACAATGCCAGCCCTGCCATGGGTGATTTTTAAAGTGTTCTAGGGAGAGGGTTGGGCTTGTATAGATTGAAATTTCATACTTGTCGCCCATATTGTCTCCCAGAGGGAATTGTTAATAATTATTGAATGAGAGCTTATTTATTGTTTCTGAGTCAATACCTTCCTTTCTTGTTGGTGTTAGTCTCGTCAGTCCTTAGGCAAATCTCTGTACCTGCTAGTGGAGGCCTTTATGTGACAGCAATAGACAGTCGAATTTCACTTTAAAAAAATCATTTATTTCTATTGAAAAGTCAGATATACAGAGAGGAGGAGAGACAAAGAGGAAGATTTTCTGTCTGCTGATTAATTCCCCAAGTGTCTGTAACGGCCAGAGCTGAGCCAATCTGAAGCCAGGAGCTGGGAGCTTATTCCGTTTCCCATGTGGGTGAAGCGTCCCAAGACTTTGGGCCATCCTCGACTGCTTTCCCAGGCCTCAAGCAGGGAGCTGGATGGGAAGCAGGGCTGTAGCACACGAACTGGCTCCCATATGGGATCCCAGCGTGTGCAAGGTGAGGATTGTAGCCCCTAGGCAACCACACCAGGCCTGAGGAATAATCTTGGAATGGGACACTTGAGCCTTTTCAAGGCGACTTGCTTTATTTATTCATTATTTATTTATTTTTTTCACTTCCATGACCAGAAGCATCATAGCTGCACATTGTATTTGGTCTAAAACATCCTTGTCTTAAATCTCTTCATATAGAGAACTTATAGGAAAACTTTAAGGGCTCTGTTTTACTCATTCCCTTCTGCATTCACAACAGGATGGATGAAATCTCATTGGTAATTGATTCAAAATGGAACAGCTTAGAAACGTATCAGTTGCAGTGACAGGCAATTCGTGCATTTCTTAGTACTGTTGATTTTTTTTCAAACTCAGCAATCACAGCTGAAATCCCTTTGCCATGGATTGAATTTACAAAGGAAGAGATTCTGATTTCCACAGTGGCTTCTTTTTAATGCCCAAGGATTAGGAAACTGCCTTGAGGACCCACGGCAAGCACACCCGCTCTCAGAGTCGTGGCTTTAACTTTAACCTCTGAGTGACTGCTCTGATTCTTGAATTTTGTAACAGCTCTATTTAGAGCAGCCTTGTTGGTTGTGGGATCAGTTATTTGTAGAAATTTCTCATCCAGTTAAGCGCTTGCCCTCTGTGCTCTATTACTTTCCTAAGGCTGTGAGTTGGTGAGACACCAGCAGTGAATTTCAGAGGACTTTATGGAGGGTTTTGGTTTTTTTTTAGGGCCCACCTGTTCACTGTCTCTCCATCACTTTTCCTTCCACTCCAAGTAATCTTGTCTTAGAAAGTCTGATGTCTCCAAGAGGGATTTGGAGAAAATCTATTGCTCCTCCTGCCCCACTTGGTTCTGTGTGTGCACTTTGAGCATGATATTTAATTGCACAGTCTGTCATAGTCCTGATTGCTTCATCCAATGATAGATAAGTGGCTTTTGGAAGCTAAAAAGAGAATGATAGAAAGTCCATCTCTGTTCTAAAGCTTTCTCTTGTTGCCAGCCCCACTCTGTGCAACTGATTGATGGGATTTGATACGCTGTTGCAGCAGCAGAAGCATTTGAGTCCCTGGGTCCATTTCCTTTCCTAACCAACCCAGATGGAGCCAAACTCTTGAAAAATAGAATGTGGCAGGGGGGGCGAGTTGCATGTTGCAATCTTGGGTGATTTGCAGGATCTCATTTGTAAGCTTTGTCCAATTAGATGTGTAGATGCTGCAAGATACCCGACCAGCCAGGCACCTGGAAGTTTGCCTCTCCTCCAGTGGTCAGTGCACTAGCTGCATGACTGGCATCAATCCTGGGAATGTCAGTGCCCATCTTGTGCAACTATGCATTAAACAGATTAGACTGTGACATCATAGAGGTTTAAGGCATCTCTGTGATATTCTGACTTGGGTAGTGGGTACTGCCTCAGATAGGACACAGGTATTTGGCTGTTGTAAGGGTGAGAAAATAGTGAACAAAGTTTTAATTAGCAAGTATGTGTGTGTATGGACAGTGGGGGGTGCTGGGGGATGTTATGGAGAGCTGGGTGTAACGGTTCCTCAGCCTGTGTGGGTGAATTGGTTCCGGATGTTAACATTTTTTTCCTTGGGGCTTGACTACATTCTTCTTTTTCTCTGCCTGTTTTTCTGCCCAAATTGTTAGGCTTCCACAGCTGCGTGGCTCATTGCTGGTGAATATTGAAAATGCAAAAGCTTTTTATTACAAATGTAATTTTGGAGCATATGGGTAGGTATAGACTTTTGAGAGGTTTTCACACAGCATCTTTCTTTTTCCTTTTTTTTTCTTTTTCTTTTTTAAATTTTGAGGGCTTTTTTTTTTTTTTTTTTTTTTTTTTTTTTTTTTTTTTTTGGTTCTTGGCAGCTGAGTAATAACCCTGGAGTGTATTAGATGGCCTCTTTTGGGAAATGAGTATGAAATGTTATGGAAAGCAGACCACCCCTCATATGTTAGATGAAGAAGCTGCTTGGTGTGGGAAACCAATACAGCATGCTAAGACCAACGAAGCAGCATAGCACAGTAGAGAGCAGGGTGGCTTCACACAGTTTTGGCTTTGTGCTGTTGGAAAAGTGACTTAGCCACTGTGTGCCACAGTTGTGTATAAGCAAAACACGAGTAGTAGTACTATAGAACTACTATAGTTCTGCTACAGAACTGTTGTGAGCATTATGAGGTAACACATATTAAATGTTTGGCACAGTGCCTAATATCAGCATCGGTCTACCTTGCTTATAATTATCCTTTTGATTAGAGCCTGATGTGGTGGTGCACCAGGTTAAGTCAATGCCTGAAAAACCAGCATCCCCTTTTGGAGTGCTGCTTTGAGTCCTGGATGCTCTGTTTCTGACCCAACTTCCTGAGCATGTGCCTGAGAACGTGAATGACGACCCCTGACACTCACATGGGAAACCTGGATGGAACTACTGGATCCTGGCTTCAGCCTGATCCAGAATTGCCTATTGTATTTGAGGAGGGAACCAGCGGTTGAAAGTACTCTCTCGCTTTGTCTCTCCCCTTTCTCTTCATTGTTCTTCTTTTCCAAAGAAACAAGCAACTAACTGAGAAAACTCAGAATCTCTTCAGTGTTTTGTGTGTGTGTGTGTGTTTTTAATGAGAAACTAGCTGGAGAAAATTGGGCACAAGTTCTTACCAAACTCTCCTGCTCGCCTTATTGTTATTGCTGCCTTGTTCATTGTACAACTAGGCATACTTCTTTTTGTCTGTCATACCGTTGATCCTGATTGCTTCTGTCTGGAGCATTTTCTCTTAAAATTCTTCTAAAGAAGTTTCTCCTACATTTAAAACACACATCTTAAGCATACACTATAACAATAGTTTTCCAAGTGGAGAAGACAGTTAGGTATTAATGTTAATTAACATGATGGACAAAATAAAATGTGAGGGCTTTTAAGAAAATTGTGCACCTTCATGGAGAGCTCACATGTCTGAGTATTAGTTATAATGGAAGGAAGCTCTAAGATGTCACCAAATTTGTTTTCACTTTAGGTCTATTGCAGGGAGTTCCTCTCTTAGGGGTCTCTGTGGCTTCTCAGAAAATGACACCAAGGGGCATCCATGGTTTAATGGTCTCAGGGAGATCCAGCTAGATGACCTGAAACTCAAAGATGTAGGCAAGATTCTGCACACGCAGGTGTCTTCTTGCTACCGTCATCCTAAAGCTCCTTTGTTAAGAGGAAGTATTCATTGAGTCATGCCACTAGATCATTTCTTTTTCTTTTTTTTTTTTAAAGATTTATTTTTATTACAAAGTCAGATATACAGAGAGAGGAGGAGAGACAGAGAGGAAGATTTTCCATCCGATGATTCACTCCCCAAGTGAGCCGCAACGGGCCGGTGTGTGCCAATCCGAAGCCGGGAACCAGGAACCTCTTCCAGGCCTCCCACGTGGGTGCAGTGTCCCAATGCATTGGGCCATCCTCGACTGCTTTCCCAGGCCACAAGCAGGGAGCTGGATGGGAAGTGGAGCTGCTGGGATTAGAACCGGCGCCCATATGGGATCCCGGGGCGTTGAAGGCGAGGACTTTAGCCACTAGGCCACGCTGCCGGGCCCAGATCATTTCTTTTTTATTTTAAAAATTATTTTATTTACTAAAAGGCAGAGTTACAGAGAAGGAGAGGTATAGATAGAGAGAGAAGGATCTTCATTCACTGGGGTTCATTCCTCAAACGCTTCAATAACCAGAGCTGGACTGCTCTGAAGCCAGGAGCTTCTTCTAAGTTTCTGGATGGGTAGAGTGACTGAAGCACTTGGGCTATTTTCTGCTGCTTTCCTAGACCATTAACAAGTATGTGGATTGGAATTGGAGCAGCTGGGATTTGAACCAGCACCCATATGGGATGTTCATGCCACAAATGGTGGCTTATGCACTATACCATAGTGCCAACCCCATGGGCCATTTGTGAGCAAGGTTCCTATACTGCTTTTGTCTTCATTGAATACCTTCAGGTTTCACATGATCTATTAGTGTGTAGATGATGAATGCATTGTATTCATTGGACTCTATTGGATTGACATTAGCCTTTAGACTCAAGGGTGATTTATACATGAGCCTAAGGAGACTATGGTTATCTCTCTTGTTACATGTGCTTGTGTTGATACATTTGCACACCCATGCAATGCTTCCTGTAGATCTTCTCTACATTTTACTTAGTAAGGCTCATTTTGGTTTTACAATCATTTATTTACTTGTTTTTAAAAAGGATTTATTTTTGGGTCCAGCATGGTAGCCTAGTGGCTAAAGTCCTCTCCTCGCATATACTGAGATTCCATATTGGTGCCAGTTCGTATCCCAGCTGCTCCACTTCCCATCCAGTTTCCTGCTTGTGGCCTGGGAAGGCAGTTGAGGATGGCCCAAAGCCTTAGGATCCTGTACCCACACAGGAGACTGGGAAGAAGCTCCCAGCTCCTGGCTTCAGATGGGCTTAGCTCTGGCTATTGCAGCTACTTGGGGAAAGAACCAGAGGACGGAAGACTTTCTCTCTGTCTCTTCTTCTTTCTGTAAAAATCTGCCTTTTCCATAAAAAATAAGTAAAATCTTGAAAAAAAAAAGATTTATTTTTGGGTGGGGGAGGGAGGGAGGAGAGAAAGAGAAAGAGGGGTTTTCTGCTCCTTTATCTGCAGTTGCCCACAATAGTCAGGGCTGTGCTAAGGCAAAGCAGAGAGTAGGGAGCTCAAGTTTCCCACATGGGCAGTAGGGACCTAACTCCCTGAGTCATCATCATTACTTTCAGTGGTTGCATTGATAGGAAGCTGAAATTGGGGGCTGGAGTCAATCATCAAACCTAGGTACTGTGATGTGGAAATTAGGTTTCTTAACCTTGCGTTAACTACTAGTCTAAATGCCTGACCCTTTTCTCCATTTTAGCATTGGTTATATAAGAAGGGATAAATTAGATATCTATAAAAATTAGTGTTTGTTTACCTTTTCTGTAACACATTTTGCCTTGAATTACAACCTTTTGAAGAACACACTTATTTTGCAAATCCTGGTCAGACTGAAAAACTCTAGAGAATGTTGCGTCTTACTCATCTTCACATCTTCATTAGCACTCAGTGAATGTTTGCAAAACTGAATCAGTTGTGGTCAAATCTGAGTGATGAGTTTTGTAGCCACAAGCTGCCACTTTATACATGGCTTTGCTTCAAGTTGATTCTGGGGGGCATTAGGTATCTGCCATTACCTTTATATGTGACCTTCTATTTGTTCATCGATCTCTACATTCCAGAGTCTCCATCTGCAATGAAACTGTGATCACTGGATTCAAGTAAGGAAGATAGACAGCTAATGGTGGCATTGGCAGGCAATTCTGTAGATAGAAATGGTTGCCTGTTCTTTGCATGGAGTCTGTCCTGGAGCTCTTGCTATTGACCCGGCACTTAATGGCAGCATTCGTTTATAGAATTATCTCTACCTCATCTCTCCCTGTTCGTTTCAGACCTTTGGTCTACAGTAGCCTGTGTTTTTTTTCCCTTTTTTTTTTCTTTCTGAAAATGTAAGTAGAACAAAAGGCAACTTGAAAATCCCCTGTATTAAGGAGCAAAAATATCCCTAAATGAAAGACAGATTGTGTATGTTGTCTAAGAAAGCTGAGTTGTGTTAGGTGCACACAGAATGAAAGACATTCTTCTGCCTTTTGCATCCCACGAGCAGTGAGGAATAATGTGAGTGAACTGGCAGGAGGCCCCAGCTCAGGCCTCAACCTCAAGGTGGAGGAGAAAGCAAGTTGTCACGGGAGGAATGGAGAAAAGATCCTGAAATGCAAGAAGATCTTTGAGCAGGTTGGAGGCTGAGGAACAAGGGGAAAACAAACAAGTCACAGAATCAGGGATAGATATAGGCAGAATATAAGATACTTTTTCTTGGTGGTGGCCTAGTGGCTAAAGTCCTTGCCTTGCACATGCTGAGATCCCATATGGGTGCTGATTCGTGTCTTGTCTGCCCGGCTTCCCATCCAGCTCCCTGCTGGGGGCCTGGGAAAGCAGTCGAAAATGGCCCAAAGCCTTGGGGCCCTACACCCACATGGGAGACCCAGAAGATGCTTCTGGCTTCAGATCAGCTCAGCTCCAGATTGGCTCAGCACACTTGGGGAGTGAACCAGCAGATGGAAGATCTCCCTCTCTGCCTTTTCTCCTCTCTGTGTATCTGACTTTCCAATGAAAATAAATAAATCTTTAAAAAAGAAAAAAATATTTTTTACTCCTAATCAAGTTACATATAAAATTTTAGTACAATTCTGGTTCTGACTCAAAGGATCATTTTGCTATTTCTTTTAGTCCCTTAGGCCTTAGAGTCTGCTATACTGCTGCTTGCAGATGAAACCTGCTCTGGAAGAAAAGGGCCTCCAAACCTGTGCATGTTTTGACTCTCAACTGCTGTGTCCTTAGTGGCTGTCCCAAGGTCATTCTGAGGTCTGCAGGGCGGGTGGCTTCCAGGCCATTGTACTGCAGAATGGAGAAACCACGTGGAGCCAGACTTGGACAGGGAGACCCAGCTACTTGGAGAAAGTTCATGTCTGGAACTCCAAGTGTGGACAAAGATAGTGTGTCTGCCTTCCTTATGTAAGGCAGCACCATGGCTGAGGCTGTCTTTCTCTGGTTGATAATCTTTGATATCAAAACATGAGGATGATTATTTAGGGTACATTTGTGGGCTCCTATTGTGCTGATACCTAAAAGGTTTTAGAATCGTTGGATGTCCTGATATCATTCTGAAGTCCACCAGACTCCAATGCAGTGCTTATTCCAGCTCCTCTTTAGAAAGTAATTGTGGCACAGGATTCAGCCCTTGGAGGAAGCATGGAATACTCCCATGGTCTCATTGTAAGCCATGAAGAACCCTATTTGCACTCCTCAAAAGGACAGTGGGCTCTCTGCACATGCTGAGGTATGTAGATTTCAGAGGGGTATGTATGGTCCACAAAGGTTTGAAAGCTCATCATTCATTCATTGGAATTCTTTCTTCTAAGCATTGAGTTATTTTAAAGGCAGAGTTTACAAAGAGGGACAGTAAGAGAGGGAGAGAGATCATCCATATATTGGTTCACTCCCAAATGGTCACAATGACCAAGACTGGGCCAGCCTGAAGCCAGGAACCAGGGGATTCTACCAAGTCTCTAACACATGTGAAGAGAATCAACATTTGGGCCATCCTCTGCTGCTTTCCAAGGCATATTGACAGGAAGATTGATCAGAAGTAGAGCAGACAGGACTTGAAGTGGCATCCTATGGAACAAGGGCATTGCAGCTTAGTGCCAGCTCACATTCATTAGAATTGTTATTTTTAAAAAAATGTGTTCAAATGTCAGAGAGGAGAGAGACAGAGAGGGAATAAGATACTGAGCTCCCCTCCACTGATGCACTTCCCCAAATTTCCCAGCAATTCAGTCCAAGTTTGCCATGAGGGAGACAGCGATTCAATTGCTTGAACCATCATCTGTTGCTTCCCAGTGTTCATATCAGTAGGAAATGAGATTCAGGAACTGTATATAAAATGCTCAGTTAATGGTTTTAGGTGTCTTAACCACTAAATGAAATGCCTGTCCAGGCATTCTGATTCTCAATTTATCTTTAAAGAGGAGAAGCTATGACTCCAGAGAGTTATCCTGAAAGGTCATTGTCTTGAGACTCCTATCATAATTGCATAGAATAAGCTCCCTAATTTTGGTTTCATGAAGATATGGGTCCACTGAGTAGGGAGAAGGAAGGATGCGCCAGAGGCCAATGTTTAGAGTTGTGTGATGCATATGGAGTAAATACATTTGTTCAGGATCCTAAGGAAACATGTGCAGGGAGTCTGGAGGGAGAGTTATTTTGACCACTGTGCTAGCTGCTTTTTGTAACTTGCAAGAGATTCCTCCTTAACCCAGATCTTGTTAATACCTCTGCCAGGTGATATTTTGATTATTAAATCTGACTTTCTACCATGGAAAAACCTCAAAACCTGACTTTCTAATCACATCTACATTTATGCCTTTCAGCCTTTCAAAAAAAACTTGCAGTGCCTGTTACTCAAAGTGGAATTTAAGGCCTGATATTTATATGCAAGGGGGTCAGGGGTTTCACCAAATAGGCAAGCTCCTTGTGCCGGGCTCAGCAGCCATGATCACTGTAAGCACTTGCATTACATACTTCTCTTTAGATGCGATGTGTGGCACCAACCTCATGCTTGAAAGCCCAAACTAAAAACACTGTCCTTCAACTAAGTTTCAGGGCTGAGGGGTCTGGCTCTTCCCTTCTGCTTCCAGCAACATTAGCAAGACAATCTGTTTATCTACAAGTGCAAACACTTATAGATACCTGCACTTCTGATTTTTTGAGTAGTATTGGCCTACCTACCTGCATTTTATTTTAGCCATTGGGACTTAACAGTTAAGTGCTACTATACCTCATTTTTTAAAAAAGCATGTACATTTCTATAAAAAAATGGATGGTAAGCTTATTATTTTTTTTTCAGCATACAAGGGGTGTTTTATTGTTTGAGGTGTTTTGAATGGAATTCCATGTAGGAAAAAAATTTATTAATGAAGTGAAGGCAGATTTTTATTGTTTTAGAAAAGCTAGATTTTTGTATGCCAACTTTGGTGAAAGTCATATCTCTCCATAAGAAACTGCATATTTTGATTTGGGTTTGAAAATTGATCCATTTTATAAACCCGGTGACGTAAATTTAACCTCATGTTTTAACAAGCTCACAGATTATTATTATTATTTTAATACTTATTTTTATTTCAAAGGCAGGTTTACAAACAGAAGAGACAGAAAGATCTATCTGCTGGTTCATTTCCCAAATTGCCTCAGCAGCTGGAGCTGGGTGGACCCAAAACCAGGAGCCTCGAGCTTACCCTCCAGATTTCCCACGTGGATGCTATCTTTTACTGCTTTCCCAGATAAATCAATAGGGAACTGTATTGGAAGTAGAGCAGCTGGCTCGCAGGCAAAGACTTAGCATGCTACACCATAGCACTGGCCTCTAGTATATCCATTCTTGTAAATGACAGTGTCAGTTTGAAATAATTACTTAGAGAAAAATAGAAAATAGCTTATAGAGATCAACTTTTAAAATATTTGCTTAAGTTATGAATAGGGACACACCCCTGATTCCATTTTCAGGATAAAATATTGCCTAGCAAGTCTCTTAGGAAAGAAAATATCAGACACCTAGTATGAGCAGGGAACTGGCAAAACTGGCAACCGTTTACCCACTTTGATCCCTCATTTCTCCATGTAAGTGAGGGGAGAATGAAGCTTGCCAAAAACGATCCTTCAGACATAGGGAAAATGGTTTCATGTGTCAGAGAAGCATTCTAGCTATTGGTATCCCTCTGTAACAGATGATGAAAAAATCCTCTACTGTGGCAATTTCTACACATCAAGCCCATCACCCAGTTTCAATGCCATCAGTATTTTTTGCAACACTTGTGTGTGGTCTCTTTCATTTTTTTTTTTTTTTTACTGGAGCATTTTTAGAACCTAGAGTTTGTTTTCCATCAACTTCATTTCCATTTTGCTTTGGAGACTCTGAAAAGCAATGTAAGACCTCTCTGTGGTTGTTCCCATCGGTTTGGTGCCCATAGCACTGGGAGCTGCAGATCAGTCTTCAGTGGCAGGCTGAGTCCTCCAGTGGGGAATCGCCCAGTAGGCACACAGAGCACCTGCACCTGCAGACCTGTGTGCAACCTTAGGTTGAGTAGCAGTGAACTTGGGAGCTGGGGTAATTCCTTCATCCTGAAATTCCTCTGTGATTACAGCTTTCTTTTTGGCAGCAGCTTACTCTGCTTTTTCTTTCTTCTTTTTTTTTAAAATTTTTTTAAATTCATTAATTACATTGTATTACATGACACAATTTCATAGGTACTGGGATTCTCCCCCCTTCACCCCAAACCCTTCCCCCATGGTGAATTCCTTCACCATGATGCATAACCACAGCTCAGGTTCTGTTGGGATTCCCTAATTGCATGCTCACACCATATAGAGTCCAGCATCCCACTGTCCAGTTACTCTGCTTTTTCAATGTATCAGATTCTCTGTGGAACTAGAGGTCAGGCATGACCTCCAAGGGCTATTCACAGGAGATGGTACCATGTGCGTGCAGAACTTCCCTGGCCAGTTCCCCCCATTTCCCATCCACTGAGTGGCTGAATGGAGCGTTTCAAGGTGAAGCCTCAGAACCATACCATGACACCACTCAGTGCTTCAGTACTTGAGTAGACCTAAAAATCAAAAAGTCGTGTTCCAATGCAAATATAATGTCCACATCACATCATATGACTGATACTAATTCCTTGCTCTCCTATTAGTTCCTATTCAGTTTGTCCTGATTTGTACCCTGACTGCTAAACCATCATTGCTAACCTTTTTACCCTCATTCAATGTTCTTCTAAGCACACCGCATACCATCAAAGTTCTATACTAAGCTGACCTTTTGATGTTCCTGTTGGGTGGTTCATCAGTGCAGCCTTGGAGACCCCACCCCTGGAGACCCTTTTCAGGAACTGAAGCCTGTCTTAGAAAAGTCATTAGATGGGTCTGGACAACTGGATTGGGAAACCACCACTGTAGTCTACTTTCTTTTGTTTTTCTTTCTTTTATTTTTGAAGAGTGTCTGGAAGAAAAGGGAGTGGAAAGTACATGTTTGGCACTGGTCAGAATGCTCTGGAACCTGTATTTAAAAAGTCATTGTAATAGTTCTACCAGCACCCAAGCAAATGTCATAAATGAGAACATTTATTACTTTAGCAAGGTCAGGAAATTATTTTCTGCTGTAGTGGGAATGGTTTGTGGCTGTTGACATAATGTAGTGCGGTGAGTAACATCTGATTATAGGCTATCTAGGCAGGTGAGGTTCAGGATGTTTCTCTGGTTATGGAAAATAGAGCTTATTATTTTACAAAGATCATGGAAAATGAAACTCCATCAGAATTTTAGCATTGACAACAGCATGCTATTCTGGAAATGAACTAAATTAGAATTAAATTTAATTTTATGCAGGTTAACTCTGGGAGCTCTGCTCCACATTTACAACTTTCAGAATGTTTAGATTTGGATGAAATAGCAAATTGAATAAAATGTAGATTTAAAAGTGAAACATTCAGTTAACCTTTGCTTTTGTCAGAGTGACTTTAGGCAACTGTTTTGAGTGTTTAACCTGCTTGTCCCTGTTCTCGACTTCACTGATGGATTTGCTTCACTGAATTGCTGCATGAGCTGCTGTTTGATGGAATGCAGCTATCTTAGCCAGGCTCATGGAGAACATAAAGCTTGAACTTGACAATAGTGAACACATTATTTCAATCATCTTGACTGAAATATTACCTAATGATGCTGCAAATGTAGGTAATTGCTATAATATTTTTAATACACTGTTCCTACCACTGTGAAATCGAAATAACCACCAACTATCCAACCGTTTTAGTTCTTCAGTTTTGGAATTATTTAATTAGATGTGTGACTAAGTCAAAAATAATACTAAACAAACATGCTGTTTACTATGCAGTCACAAAAAATTAACCCCCTTTCTTCTTTGTCCTCCAGTGGCATTTTGCTTACACCCCTATTAGAATATTGCAGTGATGACTTCGGAGTACAATTACTTGTTTATGTGTATTCAGTCTATTCAGTTCGTTAGACCTGGTCTTTATTATCAGGTTAGGACTCTATTTCCATCATCTTCATGTCTTTAGTACTCCAACCATTCCTGGTTTGCAATAAGTGCATGCATTTGTTGAAAATGCATGTGACATAAGTGAATTCATCAGATCTTTGGGTTTTGTTTATGCCAGGCTATCAGATAAACTATCCATATTGAACCAACTGACTGCAAAATCCTTTTAAATTTCAGGATTGTCAATGAAAATATCATCAAATCATATGGTTAATATTTTATATTTGGATGGCAGTTTGTTTTACACCTGTCTTAGGATGGAAAATCACATTGGTCATTTCATTTCATTCTCTCAAAACCATGCAAAATGAAGCCTTCAGTCATGTTGTCTTAGGAGCAGGAAGCAGAGAAAGATAATGTCCAACACAAAGATTAGTTACTTCTCACTAAGGTATTGAAGATTTCTCTGCACACCCTCCTTAAAATTGTTCTGTGCCTCAACTGTTGACATATGCCTTGTTAGAGTTATAAGCCAGTTTGGACTAGCCTAAAATGCACCAAGTTCAGTAAAAATAATGCTTCAATACTATGAGACAGCTGAATAGTACCCTATAGCCATTTTAAGATATATAGCAGCTGGTAGTGTATAAAACTAAAATTGAAATGTTAATGAAGAGGTAACAGGATGTGGTTAAGAACCTGCATTTTCTAACATATGAATCACTCAATACTATGCCAATTAACTCCATAGTGTTGCAAATTGTTGTGGACATTTTGTTGTGGCTTTTCACTGGACGAGATGATATTCTGCCAGCTCTGCTTTCAGACCAGAGATGGTCTCCCCAAGAAACTGTTGAATTGATCTGGACAATAAGATGCTGGACTTTATGCATGGTACATGTTTGCAAGGAAGGAATCATGACTGGATTTGAACTGTAATACTGCAACAAGGTGGAGGAACCCACCATGGGGGGAGAGCAGGGGGATGGGTTGGGGAAATCCCAGAGCCTATGAAATTGTGTCATAAAATGAAACAAAATAATAAAAAAAAGAAAGATAATGTCCAAGTTCACACACAGGTAGGAACAGAGTTCTAGCATGTATCTATTCTCCCCATACTAGTCGCAACCTCAGCACAGTTTCTTTTTCTTACCATGGACCTTGGATTTGAGGTTATAGAGTATACTCCAGTGGGCAGAATGCCAGTTGACCCATGAATCATATATGTAATGTTTTTTTCTCCCCATTCTACAGGGATTTGGTTAAGAGCTGAGCCTGTAGGCACATGGTAATGATGTAGAGGTTTATCTTAATTTATTAGCGGAACCAGCATGCCTGTACCCAGAATGTCTACCTTACATTTCATCAGCTGCTGCCCAGCAGACCCATAACTAGTTGCTCTGTACCATCTGTTAACTCTCTGCTAAGTTACAGTGATTACTAGGTACCCCCTTCTGAGGATGGGTCTCTGGTTACGTCTACTCCTGTTTGAATCCACTTCTGCTTGGCAGGTTTATTTTTATTTGTCTTGAAGGACCTAATTAAAACCTCATTATCACAAAATGTAGAATTCTTCTTTTCTACTTCAAGTACCAGTTCTACCTTTGAGCATCAGAAGATCCTGTTGACCTACAAATTTATATTCTCTAAAAAGGCTATTCTCTTATTCATATATATATATATGAATACATATTTATTTATTTTATTGGAAAGGCATATCTAGAGAGAGAAGGAAAGATAAAGACCTTCCATCTGTCCGTTCACTCCCCAAGTGGCCACAACAACTGAAGCTGAGCCCGTTGGAAGCCAGGGGCTGGGAGCCTCCTCTGAGTTTCCCATTGAGGCACAGGGTTTCAAGGTTTTGGGCCATTCTCCACTGATTTTCCAGCTCACAAGCATGGAGCTGGATGGGAAGTGTAGCAGGAAGTGTAGCAGCCAGGACATGACCGGCACCCTCATGGGATCCTGGAGCTTGAAAGGGGAGGATTAGCCAATCGAGCCATTGTGTTAGGCTCCACAAAACAATTTTTCAAAAATTTGTACAAATATTTAAATATTCAAGTAACCCAAAAAAGTAATTAGTGAAAAATGCAAAGTGAAAAGCTAACTCCCATCCCTATTCTTCTATCTTATCATCCTGAGATAATCATTAACGCTACTTTCTTGGCATCAATCCAGGTATATGTGTGCAATGTATAAGAGTCTTTATGTAAGCAGTTATTATACACATATACATGCTCATATATGTGTATACACAATCCCTCAAAATGAAAACACAGATTGTGGAATGTAGTACTTTGGACTTTATAGCTTTAGTTTATTTTTTCCCCAAAATATTTATGCATTTGAAAGTCAGAATTACAGGGAGAAAAAGAGAGAGAGAGAGAGAGAGAGAGAGAGAGATCAATCTTCGTTTTGCTGGTTCTCCAGGTGGCCACAACTAGGGTTGGACAGGGCTGAAACCAGGAGCGTCTTCAGGGTCTTCAAAGTGGGTGGCAGGGGACCAAGCATTGGACCAACTTCCATTACTTTTCCACACACATTAGTAAGGAGCTGACTCTGACGAGGAACTGCTAGGATATGAACCCAAACCCATATGGGGTGCTGGAATTGCAGGTGGTGGCTTAACCTACAACACTGCCCCCACCCCCAGTTTGAGCTGATATAGCAGATACTGATGAAAAGTTATACTTCTTTTTGTCTGCCCTCTATTTTAAAAGTTGCATATTATTCTCTTTTTTTGGACCCAGCATAACTAAAACAACCTATTTTAATGGCTGTTTAGATTGCTTTGTGTAATTGCCTCCTTAAATAAAACCCCATGATTACTTGGGGGCATTCTTTGATAGTATTTGTTGAATAAATTCTAGAAGCAGAGTTGTTGAATTAAAGTCATGACATTTAAATTTTTGATGGATATTCCATATTACCCTACAAAGAAGTTGCTCAATTTATGTTTTTACCCTTGGGGTGTGACAGCATGTTTTCCCATCTGCTTGCTAGTGATATATTAGAAATGTTTGCATCATAGCTAACCAATATCTTCATCTTTGAAAAGAGCTTGCAAGCTGATTTTTATCTCTGACTCTCTTCAGTTCTCCGCTCATTTCTTCCATGTACAGAACTCAAGTTTATAGATCTAGAGGGCAATTCTTTCCCCCCATTAAACAGACATTAGGGTTTTGTTTAATCTCTCAGGCTTCCCTGCTTCTCCAGTTATTACCAATCATTACTTTAACTTGTTCTTTTAGGATCCTGGGGTGCAAGTCTTCAATGCCGGAGGCTTTCAAGGTGTTGAGTAAATAAGAAATGGCAGTGACCATTTCTTGTTAGGGAAAGAGAGAACAAAAAGCATGTCACTCAGAGTTTTTGGGTGCAACTGTGGTTCAATTATCTTCAGATGTTTAAAATAAAGGCTGTTTCCAGACCATTTCAAAGAATGGCAGGGCAACCTGCTGAGACCCGTGTGAAATGAACACCCTGTTACAACTAATTAGTGTTACTGTTTTCCTTGCAGTTGGGGGTGAGAGGAAATATATGAAGGGTGTTTATCCCTTCCTGTAGTAGGAAAAGAATTGGAACCACGGAAAAAGAATTGGAACCACTTAGAGGACTCAGTCTCCAAGTTTGACTGCCTGTTCTTCCCTTTCTCCGAACAACTATTTACTGAAAACTCTTTGTGTGTACATGAATTTTCTTTGTCCCAAGGACCTTAACAGACATAAAGGATAGTTGAGTATATAGTTATCCACACTTGCTCCAAGTATGTGAAGATAGTGAGAATGGGTTTAGTTACGGTTTGAATCCTAACTTTGTTCCTTATTCTCTCTGAAAATTCCTCTTGACTTCAGTTTCCCTATCTATAAAGGTGTTCTTCTAAGAATGACATGAAATCATCTACAGTTAATGATCATTTCATATTAGCAAGTATTACGTAATCAGGGCTATGCTTTAGGAAGACTCATTTGACAGCAGTAAATCAGGTGCTAAGGCATGGAATGGAGAAAGAAAAGAAATGGTGATATCAGAGTTTAGCCATGATAGGTTAGGCCTCCTGGCAGGGACAAACCAGCCATGAAATCATAGTGTCTGTATTTGCACATTTGTTTCTTGGTTCAACTATGCTCCATGGTATCTGGGGTCTTTTTTTTTTTTTTTAAAGATTTATTCATTTTTATTGGAAAGCCGGATATACAGAGAGGAGGAGAGACAGAGAGGAAGATCTTCCATCCGATGATTCACTCCCCAAGTGAGCCGCAATGGCCAGTGCTGTGCCAATCCAAAACCGGGAACCAGGAACGTCCTCCAGGTCTCCCACGCGGGTGCAGGGTCCCAAAGCTTTGGGCCGTTCTCGACTGCTTTCCCAGGCCACAAACAGGGAGCTGTATGTGAAGTGGAGCTGCCGGGATTAGAACCGGCGCCCATATGGGATCCCAGCGTGTTCAAGGCGAGGACTTTAGCCACTAGGCCACGCCACAGGGCCTGGTATCTGGGGTCTTATTTGACTCTAATGGCTGGTTGGGGTGGCATAAGAAGGGACACATGTCTGCAGTCTCAGTGTTTCTGTTGGATAGTCTCCTTTGTGCTCCTATGACTTGTTTGTGTTGTTGACCTAGGCTTTCTTGCTGCACATATTCTAAGAAGACAAGCTTTGTTGTACAAATCCATGACAAGCCTTGTATCACACTTATAAAAGTCCACTTGGCCAATGCAAGTCACATGGCCAAACCCTGAGGAAGCATGAGGCAGACTATAGCATGTTATGAATTCTGGAAAAGTGTCTACATAGGGAGAGAAGTGTACAACCTCACAGCATAGTTGTCTTCAAAACAGTAATTCAGGAACCCATCTTGTAGCCCTGACTTCTCAAGAGGCAATCAAACAAGAAAGCGATTTCGTTGGACTTTCAAATTAAGTATGTCACAGTCCTTTTGTCAAAGACAGTCAGATCCCTGGATAAATCCAGACAGCCTATGTGGCACAGGCTGATGCTCAGAGGGAGAGGAGAACAATGAGGAGACTAGTTATCTTTCCTACAGCCCTTTCGGAAGATGCCTGTGTTGCCTCAGCCAGGAGGCAATGAAGTCAGGGGTTCAGAAAGAGAATATCTAAAAAGAACCCATCAGATGAATGTTAGTAACAGGTTAGTTAAAATAATATTCTGTGTCTTGCACATTCCTGCTATATTTAACATCTTAGAATACAATTTGTTCTTTTTTCTTTCTCTTTGTTAGTATCAGAGCTGGGTTTTGCTCCATGAGAGCAAGGATCCCTCAGGGATTCTTCTATTCATTTGGGGATGTTTTCTCTACTTTTCCTGTTCAGCAAAGATGGTATACTTCATTGTATCAAGGAATTTTCAGAGATTATAAAATTTGTTAGCAAACATGAATGGTAAAACTTTTAAAAAAGGGATTTTCTGATTTTAAAAATTGTATTTTATGTGAGATGCAGCACGATTGAGACAGAGAAAGACAGATACAGAGGAATATTGTTCATCTGTTGATTCATTCCCCAAATGCTTGGGACTTCACCAGGGTTGTAGCCGGTATGTAGGACTTCAACCTGGTCTCTCACATTAGGTGGCAGGAATCCAACCATTTGAAACATCACTTCTACTTTCCAGGCTGCACCTTAGTGGGACACTGGAATTGAGATTGGGTTAGGATTGGAACTCTGTAACTTTGAAACAGGCTTTCGATGCACCAAATACCTACTCCAGAGACTTGATTTTTATCTCCACTTTCTGTCTTCTTAAAACAAGAGTGCTTTGGACCTGGCACAGTGCCCTAGCAGCTAAAGTCCTCACTTTGAACGTGCCGGGATCCCATACGGGCGCCAGTTCTAATCCTGGCAGCTCCACTTTCCATCCAGCTCCCTTCCTGTGGCATGGGAAAGCAGTCGAGGACGGCCCAAGGACTTGGGTTCCTGCACCCGTGTGGGAGACCTGGAGGAGGTTCCAGACTCCTGGCTTTGGATCGGCGCAGCACCGGCCGTTGCAGTCACTTGGGGAGTGAATCATCGGATGGAAGATCTTCCTCTCTGTCTTTCTCCTCTGTATATCTGACTTTGCAATAAAAATAAATAAATCTTTAAAAAAAGAAGAGTCCTTTACAAGTTTATTTCACTTTTCTGGAAAATTTTTAATTTTGATGGAATTGAGGAATTGATATGAACTCATTCTGTTTTGATGTCTGTCTTTCTGACTTGTGATTTAATCATGGCATGGTATTTCTCAGTTTATACATGTACCTGGTGCAATGGTCAGTGTTTATGATTGATATTTATCCAAGGATTGTCATTGGCACCAATCTTCCAGAGGCACTTGAAGTAGGAATGGATCCTCAGCCTCTGTTACATAGTTCATTAAGGAAGTAATTGAGCTGAGGAAGTTATTTAGAGGGGTAGAGACAAGTACTTCAAATCTCAGAGGTTGCATTTTATGAGGCCACAAAAATGTCAGGTTGCCATTTAGTTTGTCCCTTTTTGAGAGCTCTGAAAATGAAGCCCTGGTCTTTTATAATTGATGGGAATTGGTGACAAGCGTCATCAGTCCTCTTGTCCGTCTCAATGATTGATTTTGAGATCTTCAGACAATGCATCGCTGTCTTCTTTCTGAAGCATACTTATTTATTTAAAAGGGTAGGGGGAAAGAGAAAGAGAGAGAGAAAGAAAGAGAGAGAGAGAGAGAGAGACAGAGAGAGAATCTTTACCCCAATGATTCATGCCTCACATGGCTGCAGTGGGCAGGGCTGGGCCAAGCCAAAGCCAGATCCAGGATCCAGGAGCTTCTTCTGGGTCTCCCAGTTGGGTAGCGGTGACTTGAGGATTTAGGCTATCATCTTCTGCCTTCCCAGACACATTTACAAGGAGTTGAATTGAAAGGGGAGCCAGCTCTTACATCACTGTTTTTTTAAATACAGAAGAAGCATTGGTAGTTGGCTGTTGCCACAGAAATAAGAGTAGTAGCCTGATTAACTTGGGAAGAATAATGATATTTAGCTTTATCATCATCATCATCTGAATTGTTGTGCTTTAATGATGTGTGGACGCTCTTTGAAATGACAGAATTTAAGGATGTTTCCAGGATTTACCTAAAAAAGCCACAGTCAACGCTCATTTAGCTGAATTGGGAACAAGTTTTAAGCTCGCATAGCCAAAATTGTTGGCAGTACTAGTTAGCAACAATTGACCCTTATACAATTTTCCTTAGAGTTTTGCAAAAACATGAATGTGCCTTCTGTAGAACTTCGTCCTCAAAGAATAAAGAGATTTTGTTTGGTAGGATTTGTGTATAATGTGTTAGGATTTTTGGAAAAGTGGTGTGTTTCTATGATATGAATGTTAACCATGGCCTGACTTCTTAATAGTCTTCCAGTAAAAAATGGAATTTGACTATAACTGAAAAAGTTTTTACATAAACATTCACATATTGTATTGCAGGAGGGCCAAATCTGTCATCATCTGCTTCTGCATGGGTACCATGGTCTACCTTGGTTGCATGAGCATGTCCTGTCCTAGATGGCATAAATTTTGATGACAAGAATCATTCCTTAACCATTGCATATGCCCCTCAGAACTCAGAAGGACTCTCTCACATATTCAGAAGAGTGCCAGGTGTTCTTAGAAGTGACTCGGCCTGTGGCAGGAAAGAACTGGCAAGAGTAGGCTCTGCCTCCCACCTCTACCACTGATGGAGAAGTGACTTTGTGCAAATCATTTTTCTTCCTGATGCCTCAGGATCCTCACATGCAAAATAAGTGTGATGAAACTTCTGACCTTTTTTAGGTTTCCTTCATCCAGTTTTTGCTTTAGAGAATTGGAAGGAAGGCTCAAGAATCAGAGTTTCAAATTGTAATGTGGACATTCCTCTGATACCCCCATCCCATGCACTTTGAGTGATGCTCTTTTGCCTCAGAAAAAAAAATCTGCCTTATCCAACCAGTGCTATGCCAATGTTGAGGCTATTCTGTGGCTTGCCCCGGTGTTAATGGAGAGAATCAATCACACTTCATTATAGCAGTAGATAATTCACTCATTCAACAAATAGGGTACTGGGTGCTGTGAGACACAAGGATGAAGAAACAAAGTCTCTGCTCTTAGGAAGACGGATACATAATCAGAAAGAAGGGATGGATACCTGGCAGAGTGTGGCTAGAGGTACATAGAGCCTGGGCTGGGAAAGTGGGGACAGAAAGCTAAATTTAGTCCCCTGTTTCCCAGAAGGTTTCCATGCCAAAAGAGTCTGGAGGAAAGAAGATCTTACATCAGTTCCCAATCTTTGGGGGGCACCATTCTCCAGCTGCCTCTTCTGCCCAGCACAATTGCCATTCCTTATTTCTTTTCCACAGCCTTGCCTACTACTGCTGTGTACAGGCCTGTGGCTATGACCACCCAGTGTCAATGACAGCAGGAGTAACAAATTGCTCCTCCTTCACACTGAGAGGGTGGGTTGGGCCAAGTCCAGGATGATTAAATTGCACTTCTAGCCACTGCTGTGTTGACCAGACCTTGGTTCCTGTCTGCCCTCCTCCCTCCAAAGCAACAAGTAACAAACACTTGGTATGATTGAGTCAGAGTGGCCACTTGTCCTTGTTTCCTCACACCCACTCAACTTTAGAACATGAATCTCCAATCCTTGGGGAAACTGCCGACTCACTCAATAACTTACTTGGGCAGCTGTGTCATCGCTTGTAAATTACAAACTTCTCTTCCTGCCCTGGCAAGCCTCCATAGCCTTCTGGTCACCTTACTGTGTTTTATATGCTTGGGTGCTTTTGGCGACTGGTTCCCTCTTCTGTGGTCCTGGGAGTAGGCAGCTGTGTATATCAAAGCTGGAGATTGCTTAGTCACCAGTAGGGAAGCTGATGCAAGGATGAAGGTGAAAGTGCAGTGGAGGGCTGCGGATGTTCTCCAGGTCTGATTTGCATCTAGTTGTATCCATTCAGCCCCCAAAAATGCACAGGTCTCTTGAAACCAGAGCTTCCTGGTGTGAATCAGATGAAACCTTAACTGGGCGGAAGGTGGCAAGTTTTCCAGTGCAAGCCTAGCGGGTGTGTTTGGGTGGAAAGTCACGTCAGGCCCATAAACACAGCAAGATGGAGAGGCCGCCAAAAGCAGAGGCAGAAATAGCCCAGGGGTCCCCCATCCCTCCTTACTCACCACCTCTTGCCAGACAATCTTTGCTCCTACTCCACTGTCTTTCTTTCTCTTTGTTTCTTTCTCCCCCTCCAAGTTTTCTTTTGTTCCAGGGAATCTTCTGCTGGCCTACAAGGGCTACACTTGTCTTACTAATTTCCAGGCTGCTGGGCTTTTTTTTTTTTTTTTTTTGAGTGCAGGAGAGACTCAGAAAAGCTGATTTCTGTCAAGGGCTTTTCCTCCGGAGAAAGCTGCAGGAAGCATGCCTCTCCACTCCAAGCCAACGCAACATATTCCAGGTGTCTGTGTGAGAGGGAAAGATTGGCTCCTAACTCCAGTTTTAATCAAAATAATTTTGGATATGCTGGATTTGTTGCAGATATGCATGCTTACTCTGGTGTTGAAGTTGGATTTCATTTGGTCTCCTTGCTCCCTGAATTGAAATCCCTTGCTTCTTAATAATGACAAATTAGGGAGCTGGAATAGGACTAACATCATTCTGGAAAACAAAGCTCTGTGCTTCTCTAAGTGCTCAGAATGCTAGGGCGATTTCCAGAGAGCAGCAAAGCAGCATTATTGAAACAGGTGCTGCAGTGGCAGTAACTCCAGGGAGGGCTCAGCTCTGTTTGGCAGGGAGGGTGTGTTTTTCCCAGCTATGGGGACCGGAGCCCCTGCTGTGCTGACAGAGGTCAGGGACTGGAAATATCAAGGACCATCATCTCTCAGGCACCATCCCCAGACACCTCGTACATTTCATGCTCAGAGGCAGAAGCTTTGAACACCTGGCAGAACACAGCTTTCTGCCTTCCAGAGGGAGAGCTGACCGTCTTGCTCACAGATGTCTATGAATACATACTCTTACTTGCCTGAAAGCTTTCTGGCATAGGGCATAGCAAGTCCTTTCCAGCCCAGTATTTGGAGTTTGGGAGGACGCAGTGAGATAATTCGGGAAGCCTGTAGCACAGAGCCTGTTGTGCACGAGGCCCTTCATCATTGCTCTTTCTCTTTCTGCCCCACACGCCTGTCTCTTATTCTTCTCTTACAAGGGAGTGACTACATCTTCATTCAACCCCTTATTTTGCCCGAATCTATCTACTTCTGTATCAGTCTAACATGAGATGGTATGTCCCTTGAGCAGTGGTAAGGCATCTTCTCTCCCTATTAATTAGTGTTGATGAAACTGGGGTACTCACGATCCTCTACCTATCTTTTCCAGTTGATCGCTTGTTTGCCATTCAAGCCTCCGTCTCTGCTGCTTTTAGGTGAGGCAGCTGTTTGATGTTTTCCTTCTCTGTAACCAGGCCGTTGCAAAGCAGAGGATACAGGAATGGCCAGGTAGGGTTGGTAGAAGTTGGTGAGAACCTCAACATGAATTAACAAGACAAAAAAAAATTGATAAAATGAATGCCCAGAAACTCATTCTCTGGATGTAGTGACTGGTCAGCTATGAGAGAATACTCTGGTGGAGTCAGCGTTAAGCTATAGTGTATTTTTTTGGTGTTTTTTTAAAAAAATTCTTTTATTTTGATAATTTACATAGTTGATTAAGGCACAAAGGGTCAAGCGCTACAGGAAAGTGGGTAAGACCATTGTTTCCACATTGATATTATTATTTTTTTCTGTATCCGGGGTAAGGGAAGAGATAAAGGGAAAAGCTCCACTCAGCCTCCCACCCATCCCGGGTCCCCGACATGGGGCATGCTCCAAGAGTCCTGTCCATGCAGTTTCGATAGTTCAGCAGTTCTGAATTGCTGCCAATATCACTGCTGCAAGCGTGATGAAATCTCTTCAGAATCCACTGGCTGACATAGTCCACCTTAATCTCCTTTGGCCCACATTTTCACTGCCAACACATAGCTGGGGTACATGATTGATTTTTTTCTGTCCTCTAGCTTTTGTTGTGGTATCAGGTATTCTCAGCAGGCTCCAATGTACCACCACATCCTCCATGTGCACCTGGATATGCACAAGCACTCCATGGTCAGACCACGGATCCTGCAATACTCTTCATGGTTGGCGTTCTGATTTTAGCAGTTCAGTTGGAGGGATCCCCAGAGAAACTTTATCTGAGGTGATTCCAGACCTGATTCTTGTGTGTGCTTGCCAATACAGGGTCTGGCACAGTCTGTCGCCCCAATAAGCTTATGCATATGATGGTGGTTGCAATTTCTGGGTCAGTTCTGTTTCCAGCCCTGTCTTCCATGTGAACTGATGGTTATTGCAGTCCAGTCCTATCCTGCCCACCTCATACTTGGCCCTCATGCAAACCAGTGGGAGCTGCAGCCCCCACTAGGCTTGCCCCCTACCCTGGTTTCCATGCTTGCCAGTATATCCCGCAGACTTGTTCAGTCTGTCTCATCCCATTTAGCTCTCATACATGTCAATGGGCACTGAAGCCTAGTGCGACCCAACCTGTCCTATTATCCAGCCCACACACATACTGGTGGGTGCTTTTCTGTCTAGCCACCCCAGCCCCAATCCTGGTTTTCATGTTCTCTGGTGCGAGTGGTAACCCAAGAGGGAGGAGCCCACTGTTTCCCTCCTAGGCCACTCCCACTCCAGGATTATGCATTCTCCAGGTGGCTCTGTGGTTTAACTTGACAGAATTAGCCCCGAGTGCCAGCCTCTGCCAGCTGATGCTGCAGCAAAGCCCAACCAACCCTCATCCACTCTAATTTATGCTTGCATCAATAAGAACAATCATCCCAGCCTGGCTTTTCCCTGATCTAGCTCACATGAGGCCCACAGGTGTTGTAGCCCTGTCTGGTTTGGTCTGCCCCCATCCAAGTTCACGCTCTCCAGGGGGAGTGGCTATTCAGCAGGGGAGTCCTCCACATTCCCCCTACTGGCTTTGCCCCTCCCTCCCTGGTTTTCACTTGTGCTGGTTGGGCACTGTGGCCCAGTGTGGTATGGCCCACCTCACCTTGGCATTTGCCAGTGGGTGTTGTAGCCTGGCCCGGCCCGGCCCGGCCTCAATTCCAGCTGACACTAGTGAGGGTTACAGCCTAGCCCAGCCCACCAGTCATCCAATCCCAGCTGTAATGTGCACTGGTATGTGTTGCGACTATACTTGGCCTGACCCATACTCTGTTCTGGTGCTCAAATTCGCCAGCAGCTGATGTGAACTGGTTCAATCTGGGCTGCCCCTGACCTATGCCAAATATATGCCAGTGGGTACCTTTCCCTGGCCTGGTCTGGGCTGCTTCCTATTGTAGTTCTTGCACTCACCTGCAAGGACTGTGTCCTGCCAGAGAAGTTGCCCAGACTCCTCCATCAGAGCCTCTCCCCTTGCCAGATCTCACGCACACCAGTGGGTCCATACGCCAGCCCTACTTAGTCCACCTCCTGTCCTGGCAGGAACAGTGGTCTTTCCTGACTGGCCTTCAACCCCATTTCGGTTCTTACTGTTGGATGTTTCAGCCCAGCCAAGGCTTGTCCATACCCAGACATGGCTCACACATGGCTCAATAGGGGCAGAGACTTAGCCTAGTTCATCCTACATCTACCCAGGTTCTCCAGAGCACCAGATGGTGCTGGGGTCTAGTCTGGCCTGCTTTGTTCAGTCCCAGTCCACACTTGTGCCAAGGAAGACTGCAGCCGTGTCCAGACCAGCCCCTACTCTGGCCCCCACACTCACCAGTGGGAACCCCAACCCAGTTAGGGTGTCTTCTTAGCTCCCAATCTGGCCTGTTCCCAACCATAGATGGCGTGCATGCCAGTGGTTGCTCTGACCCAGATTGGCATAGCCCCTTACCTGTCTTGGCCTTTGCCTCAAATGCTGTGTCCTACTATCCCTGGCTAATGCAGACCAGTCATTTTCAGAGCCTCACTTAGCATGACTTGTGCTCCATCCTGATTTCTGTTCTTCCTTGTGAGTTAAGGCTTGTTTGGCCCTTCCCTGTCTGCCCCTTTCCAGTTGCAGCTTAGCCCACCCCACATCCTGTTTTAGGATGCACATTCAGGTGCTGCTGCCTTGACCTGCCCAGACTGTTATCTGTTCCTTTACCCGTAAGTGATGGCAGGTTCCATGGTCACATCTAGCTCAGCCCATCACCACCCCAACTTGTGAGCTAACCAGTGGGACTTGTATTTCCACAGGGTTGGGCCCACACTTCCCCCAGAGAATTCACCCCCAGATTTGGTTCTCTCACGTGTTTGTTAGTGTCCTGACTTTGCCTAATGTGACCCATCCCCTGTTCCACCACTCAGTCAGGTACTGGTATGTAACCCTGCCAGAGAGGCCCCTAGCCATAGCTTTCGTTTGGACTGGTATGTGGCAGTCAGTGTTGCTCTGTGCTAACAGTTCTCAGGATTCTCACGTGGGTTGGTGAATCAGTCTGGGCCAAACAGAACTTATTGAATCTCTCCTCCAAATCCTCAGATCTCAGTCCCCATGTTTGCAAGCAAGTTCCATGACCCATTACTAGGAATCACACAGAATTCATCCCTCACCTACATTCACAGTAGCCTTATCCCTGGATGTCCCTAAGTAGCAATTACATACCATAAAAACCCTAGAGCTCACTGCCGGGCAGCCAGCAGGCAGAGCCTGGTGTTTAAGGACACACTGGCCTCCCAGCAGCCAGGACTCAGTCACCGTGTGGTGACGGTGCCCATGGATCAGGTTCTTGGCATTGGGTCTGACCTGGCTCAGGTAGTCTCTGCAAGTGGGTCACCACCACTGTGGAGGGTTGCTGTCACCTGAGCCACCAAGGTTGAACTCCAGCTATAGCATATTTTAGGACAGGGTCAGGACAAGATGAAGCAAAACTCATGTTACTAATTGAATAAAATAATATTTAATGTGTAATTTTGTTTTTTTTTAAAAAATGATTTATCAATTTATTTAAAAGGGAGAAAAGGAAAGAGAGAGATGCCTAATTGTCCCATTGCTGGTTCACTTATTCTTCTTTCCTTTTAAAGATTTGTTTTATTTGAAATGCAGATTTACAGAGAGAGAAGGAGAGACAAAGTTAGAGAGAGCCTTCATCTGCTGGTTCACTCCCCAAATGGTTGTAATGGCTGGAGTTGGACTAGTTCTAAGCCAGGAACCAGGAGCCTCTTCCGGGCCTCCCATCATGTTGTAAAGTGCCAAGCATTTGGACCATCTTCTACTGATTTCCCAGGCACATCAGAAGGGTGCTGGATAGGAAGTGGAGCAGCTGGAACTTGAACCAGCATCCAAGGGGGATACTGGCACTGCAGGTGGAAATTTAGCCTATTACATCATAGTACTGGCTCCTGATTCACTTCTTTTTTTAAAGTCAGTTTCTGAAGTGCAAGCATCTTGAAAGAAGCAAAATATTTATTTGTTTTTTTTTTTTTTTGGAAAGGCAGATTTATAAAGAGAAAGAAAGGCAGAGAGAAAGATCTCCCATCTGCTGGTTCACTCTCCAAGTTGCCACAATAACTGGAGCTGAGCTAATCTGAAAGCACGAGCCAGCAACCTTCTCTGGGTTTCCCATGCATGTGCAGTGTTCTAAGCTTTGGGTCAACTTCTGCTGCTTTCCCAGGTCATAAGCAGGGAGCTGGATGGGAAGTGGAACAGCCAGTAGTTGAAGCAGTGCACATATGAGATCCTGGAGCTTATAAGGGGTCGATTAATCAGTTGAGACATTCTATTGGGCCCCTGATTCATTTCTTAAATGCCTCAACAGTTGTAACTGGCCAAGGCCAAAGTCAGGAGGGTGAAACACAATCCAGGTGTTCCACGTGGGTGACAGTAACCCTGCCACTTGAACCATCGGCTGTTGCCCTCCAGGGTACTTATCAGCAGAAAGTTTGAACTGGGAACAAAATTAGAACTCTGATTATGTACTCCAATGAGGGATGCTTGCATTCTAAGCAGTGTTTCAACCAGTCCCCCAAACATCTATCCCATGTTATAATATTTTAAAAACCAAAAATAGATGGGAAAACCCTATGGTAAACTAAATACCAAAATACTGCAATGAAATTGGAGCTTGAGGGCAAAAGGAAAGATGGGTGATATTGATACCGTCTGTCTTAGCCTGTTCAGGCTGTTGTAACAAAGCACTTTCGACTGGCTGGCTTAAACAATGGAAAGACAGGTTTTGATAGTTCTGAAAGCTGGGCATTCAAGATGTAGGTCCAATAAGAATGGATTCTGGTGACGGTTCTCCTGGACTTGCACATGGCCACTGTCTTATTGTGTCTTCACATAGAAGAGATAGCACGTTTTGCATTGCCTCTTCCTACAAGGATACTAATCCCATTGAATTAATCCCTTGGTGACTTAAAGTCACATCTGTACCCTGAGAGTTAAGGCTTCAACCTATGAATTTTGAGGAGATACAAGCATTCAGTCCTCAAAACTGTCTTTGATATTTTGATATTTCTTTGATACAATGATATTTCTCATTATATGTTTTGTATTAATTTGGATTTTTAACAGTATTGCATTGAAATGCCTACCTTGTTTACTGATTTTTACATTCCAGGCCAGTGCCTTGTTCATCTCATCCTTGTCTTATCCCTTGCCTGGGGATGTCTCAAGTTTCAAGCTTAGGGTCAGCCCATACACCAAAGCATCACTGTGAGTTACAGGAGTTGTCTGACTACTGATTAGACTGTCCCCAAACAACCAGAGTCCTCATTTCCTTTTTCTCCTCTAACTATGGTTAAGTGTATGGTTGTATTTTCCACACTTAATTATGTTCATTTTTCCATAATGGCTTTCAGTATTGACCAATTAATTTCTGCCATAATTAATTAAATAAGTTCAGTTTCATACATTTATCATATGATTGGAAGTAGGCAGGAAATAGAGAGCCTCCATCCTGCATCTAAAGCTCTTATAGATAAACTTTAGTTGTGACTTCTGTGATTTTGAAGTTTCAGCAACTTTAGCCTAGTTGGGGAAAACTCTGAATGTCTTTCAGTTTTCTTAAGGTATGGTTATCTTTTCAAAATATTTTGAGTGTTTTTCTAAAGTGCTTAATCATTGTTAACTTTTTTACACAAGATTTATTTATTTTTATTGAAAAGTCAGATTTATAGAGAGAAGGAGATATAGACAGAAAGATCTTTAATCCGCTGGTTCACTCTCCAAGTGGCAGCAATGCTGATCTGAAGGCAGGAGCCAGGAGCCAGGAGTTTCTTCTGGGTCTCCCACATGGGTGCAGGGTCCCAAGGCCCAGGGCTGTCCTATACTGCTTTCTCAAGCTGCAAGCAAGGAGCTGGAAGGAAAGTGGAGCAGCTGGGATACGAACTGGCGCCCATATTTGATCCTGGCCCATGTATGATGAGGACTTTAGCCACTAGGCTCGCGTGCCAGTCCTGTTAACTTTTTTTGGTGAGCTTTCAAATTCACAGAAATATAATGGTGTCTGTGTGAAGAACTGCTGTTTGGATACTCTTTTCCCTAGTGTTACCAGTTCTTTGTGTTTAATTTCACTTGCTTTCTCTGTGAGTGTGTACACATTTATACATGCATATACAGTGGTTTTATAGTCCATTTGTTAGTAAATCAGGGGACCTATTCCATGAATATAATTGGTTTTTCTAGTCCATAATGCAAATTTAAGTTTCAACTTTTGTCCTAATGGTCATTACCAATATATATTTTTCTTTTTTCTTCATCCAAGATCATGGTCTTAGTTCATTCAGGCTATTGTAACAAAATACCATTAATTTGCTAGCTTACAAACAGAATGTCGCATGGTTCTGAAGGCTGGGAAGTTCATGTCCAAGATGCTGCCACATTCACCAACTGTTGAGGGCTATTTCTTGGGGCATTCTAGTTGGGTCCTCACCTGTAGAACCTCAGGGGCAATGAATCTCTCTCGTGTCTGTTTCAAAAGGTTACTTGTGTGGTTGTGACATTGTGGCGCAGCCAAAGAAGCTGCCATTTGGCATGCTGCATCCCATTTCAGACTGCTGATTAAAGTCCTGGCTACTCCACTTCTAATCTAGCTTTTTGCTGCGCCTGGGAAGGTAGTCAGTGGAGGATGGACCAGGTGTTTGTGCCTACCAGTCAGTTCCTGGCTGTTTGCTTCAACCTCACCCAGACCTGAAAGCTGAAGCCATTTGTGGGAGAAAACCTGCCAGCAGATAGATAGACCTCTTTCCTTCTCTGTGTATGACACTTTGCCTTTCCAATAAGCAAGTAAGTAAATATTTTAAATAAGTACTAACCTATTCATGAGATGTATGTGTCACCATGTCCTAATCATTTCCAAAACTCGTTCTCTAAATATTATAATCTTGGTGATTAGGTTTCAATACATGGGTTTTGGAGAGACTTAGACCTTCAGTCAATCACGTATTGCATTAAGATTTCAAATTCCTCTAGTTTCTGTTAATCTGGAACTGCTTCTCAGCCTTTGCTTGTCTTTGTTGATTTTATCATTGAAGTGCACTGATCAGTCACTTGGTAGACTATCTCTCAATTTGTGCATGTTGAGGTTCAGATCACACATCTTGGGCAGGGATATTACATGAAAGGTCCTCAGTGTCCCATACCAAAGGCACATGATATTAACTTCTCAAAAGTCTGGTGATGTTGATTTTGATCATTTTGTTAAGGTGGTTTCAATCGGTCTTTTTCAATGTAAAGCAGCTTATTAACTTAGACTTTAATAACTAACTATGAGGAGATATTTTGAGGCTAGACAGACATCTTGTTCTGGTCAAACTTTCACTTACTCATTTCACTGTACATGTACTTTTTGTCTTTATCATTTCATCTTTGTTAGTTGTTATTCTAGTATAAGGAAGAGCGTTTCCTCATTCATTAATTAATTAAATGTGAACTAAGCAGAGTCCTAATGACAGACAGTCTGTCCTAATGACTCTGTTGGATGGAGAAAGGCAAACCAAACAGCACAAGCAAGCTTCTTCCACCCAGTAAAGCCATTCACACAAGCAGACAGCAATGACTGACTTGTTTGCCCAAGTCCAGATGCCCATCGAATTGTGGACATTTTCCTTTTGGAGAAATGGGTCTGTAGTCATCAACTGTGATGTGTTTCCAATCGACATGTGGGAACAGACTGGGTGGAACAGAAAGACTCTGCTTAATGACAGATAGTCACCTACTAACTTATTACTATTAGTTATTGATATTATCCCTGCATGGATCCATGAAACCCCACTTCCTATTTAAAAGAAAAGGTTTATTTACTTATTTGAAAGTCATAGGTGTGTGCGGAGGGGGGAAGTTAAACCCGCTGGTTTACTCCTTAGATGGTTGCAACAGTCTAGGCTGGGCCAGGCTAAAGACAAAAGTAAAGATTATTTTCCAGGTTTCCCACATGGGTAGTAGAGTCCCAAATTCTTGGGTAATCTTCTACTGCCTCCCTAGGCAGTTTCCAGGGAGCTGGACTGGAAGTGGAGCATCTGGGACTCCATTCAGCTCCCCCATTGGATGCTGGCATCATGGGCAGCAGCTTTACCCCCTAACATCAGCCTCCACGGGAACCTTTTGAATAAGTTCCTGTGTGTGTAAATTCTTTGCGCACTTCCCTACTGCAAGAAGACTGATAACCTCATCATTACTTTTTTCCAAGAAAAAATATGATTAAGTTTTAATTTATCAATTTTTTCTCTTTGAGAAAGTCTGATGGATATTGTTTGTTAGTTCACTGTTCTATGAAGAATTGTTTTAAATGATGCCATTAACATTTACTCCTGAAAAGCATCATCAATGAGTCTTCTTTGAATCCATTTTTCTGCTTTGGTTTGGTATTGCAAGGCTGGGGGTTATCTACAATTCTGCATTAATATAACACTTTTATTTAAATCATTGTTTTTTTTGTTAATCTTTGGCAATAAATGCTCCAATTAATTTGATATGCTTTTGTTAATTCTGTGCTTAGCCTTTTTTTTTTTTATTTCATGGAGCATAAAACTGGCTCCCTGCCCTGAAGAAGTTCATATTCGGGTAAGGGAGATAAGGAAAGCATGATGAGGCCTTTGCAAATATTATGTGGGAATATAGAAGTTTACAGTATCTTATATAGGTGCTCACAGCACAGCCACCAATGCTGAGGAGCAGGTAATGGATGCACAAGATAAGCAAGATTCATAGCTTATAACCATCAGGACAAGACATTTTTGTTGATAAAGGGTGAACTCTATGCCCAATTATATTTTTCTGAACCAAAAGTCTCTATGGGACACATAGAAGGAAAAGTAGACTAATTTCTATATACAAGGAGTTGAAGAAGCCCAGGTTAGGGTTATGAGTTAAATCAGAGGAGTGGTCTTAGATAATTCCTCCCTTTTTATTTTTCACCTCCTGACGGCCCTATGAGAAGGGAGCTCTTGTCTTTTATAAAATTTCTCTGAGAGATGTACTTCTAGAGCCTAGCAGAAAGAGTATTGCCTAACAGAAGACCATTTTCTGGTCCAATGTTTTTATATTTCCACATTATCTACATATTGGATTGTAGATGCCTTGCGGGCAAGACCTTATGTTGTGCTGATTGATGAAGGGCATGAGTAATGATTATACCTTGATTGGTGGACTTTTTGGAACAGTCCCAACTGTTCTGGTTGTGTGATATGCAAGAAATAGTGAGATTTATTGACTTGTATAAATGCCAAGCTTTTGCTCTGTAAAAATAGAATCACTGTAGCAGTTTTAGATCTCTCATTTCCTAAGCTTTTCTCCTCCCTCCCTTCCATCCAAGAAAGGTCTTTCTGCTAACTGTAAAAAAACACCATGTAGGTGACAACTATGCTATTTCTCAAGTTAGATTTTTACATTCTCCATATTCCCTTTTTGGGCTTCACTCAGGCATGATAAATCCTGAATCTTATTATATTGTAACTTTTACAGCCAACATGCTAGAAGTTTCCTTTCTATGGTAGGGCAGGAGGTGGTAGAACATGAATTGATACAGTCATTCAGTGTTCCTAACTGGGATGCTTGTGTGTACATCAGAGTTGGAAAACAGCAGTTGGATTAGGGAAATCCCCCTAACTGAAATGGATATCAACTTGAGATATTAATCCCAAAGATATTTTCTGTCTTTGAGATTTTCTAGTAAGCTCATGCTTGCCTTAAGCGAAAGAGTCAGATTTTCTTGCAAGCACTGTAGCTGTCTTACTATTTTGGGTAATCACCTCTCCACACACATACACTTATGCAGAAACTAGAGAATAATTAATTTTGTCAACTTTGTACTGTGTCTGCATTAGGATCTCTGTCTTAGCCAAGTGAAGGCACTTGATGAGTCTGTCTCATTCTATGATCTTGTTGTAGGGTTTTTGGCTAGACATTGTTTTATGTAATCCATCCCTATGTTAACAGGCCTTTCTCCAAGTGAGGACAAAATCTGGCCAGGGAGAATGATGGCTCTGCTCCTGGGATCTCCTGGGGACAGGCTGGTGCTTTTAGAACTGCCTTGTGCCTTGATCTTAATTTATCTTGTATTCAATGTCATTGGAAGCCAGGAAAAGGCCAAATAGCTGACCTCCTTTCCAGGGCTGTGATATTGCACCCACTTCAAGCTTCCTTTGATCCTTGCTTTGGCAAACCATGCAGGGGAACTCCTTAGCTTTCTTTGGTTCCCAAAGATTCATCTGGGTCCGTCTGTTTGTGACAGTCTTTTTATTACACTGTGATTTGATTACAGATTGGGGGAAAAGGAAAGCTTTGATAGCCTGCCTGAAAATGGCTGATCAGACTGATGGTCTTCCAAGTGTCCATGTGAAGATTAATGTTCATCCCCGTCACTCCCTAGCTGTCATGTGGCAATTCTTGAGAGGTAGAACTTTGGTTTTATTTGGTCCTCCTGGTTGTGAGGACTTAGAACGGTGGGCAAAGGCCACTGTAGACAGCTTACAATATTGATGTTAAGTTCACTCCCACTCCAAATAAAGATAACTCCTTGGTCTATAAATTTTAGACTGTTTATTTTGAAGTAAGTTATATCTGCTGAATAGTGCTGACCTTTGTAAGATATGTGAAAATATTCAGCAATATTCATCAAAACTTGACATTATGAAGAGAATTGTTGATTTTTTTTGAGAGTGGAACCAATAACCAATAATACATAAACTTGTAGCAATCCTGTGTAAAGAAGTTGCTGGTGGGTTATTAAAACAACTCACATGCTTCAGTCATATGGTCTTTCTCATCTATCTTTGTGAACCGTGAAATAATGAGCCTTCAATTTAATGTATTTTAAAATAAGAATTTTGAGTCAGTCCCTTATATCTTTATTTCTAACTGGAATGCCATTCCAGGAGTCCCTAGACCTTGGGTGTTGGAGGGTGGCAGGTTGAAAAGTTAGGAATGTGTGAGAAGTTACAGATCCCATGTTTCTATGAGGCATGTTGAGGATTTAGAATTTTCCCAGATACCATTTGATGTCATTTTTATATTCTATTTTGCATTATACTGTATTTTGCATTTTATCTTTGGGTGGCTGATAGAATTTTGTGCTACAGGGATTAAAACAAAAGGGGACATTGAGAATGAATTACATTCCAATGACTCATTGATAAGGGTAAGATTCAGAAGACAACCAAAAAAGACCCAGTTTGAAAAAAAATATTAGTAGCCTTAATATTAGTTGCACAATTAAATCCTAACAGGAACAATATGATCACAACTGGCTACAAATTTCCCCAAGAAATCATTTCCTGTTAACATGAAGAAAGTCAGTCTGTGGGTCTTCTGTCTATTTTATTTTTAAGGATTTATTTGTTTTTATTGGAAAGGCAGATCAGATTTTACAGAGAGTGAGAGACAGAGAGAAAGATCTTCTGTCCACTGGTTCACTCCCCAAATGGCTGCAGTGGCCGGATCTGAGTCTGTCTGAAGCCAGGAGCCAGGAGCTAGGAGTTTCCTCCAGGCCTTCCACTGGGGTACTGGGTCCCAAGGCTTTGGGCTATCCTCTACTGCTTTCCGAGGGAACTGGATGGGAAGTGGAGTAGCTAGGACACAAATTGGCACCCATAGGGGATTTTGATCCTTGCAAATCTGAGCATTTAACCAATAAGCCACCATGTTGGGCCCTTTGTCTTTATTTTTAAGGAATTTTATTTAGGAGATGGAGAGTGAAGCGAGAGTGAGAGCGAGAGCGAGAGAGAGAAAAAATGATGTTGGTGGTTGCCAGGGTTAAGCCAAGGTTGAAGGTAGGAACTGGGAGCTAATCCAGATTTCCCAGGTGGTGGCATGAACTCAACTATACGTTGTATCACTGTTCCCTTACAGAGTCTACATTTCAGGAAGCTGGAATAAGGATTCAGAGCCAAAAGTCAAGCCCAAGTACTCTGATAGGGATAAGGGCATCCCTGCTGGGATCTTTACCCATTCCTGTGTGTCTTAAAGAGAGAAATGCTTCATTTTCCCATACCTCCTCTTTGGTTGTTTTCCATATGTGTGTGCTGCTCTGGAAGTCCTGAGTTGGGGCTGAAGCTGAATACAGAAGCACTGTTCTTCCAAGTGCTTACAGGCATTTGGCTGGTGATGATGTTCTCTGGCCATTTCCTGTGCTTCATTTCTGAGACAGCAGAACTTCATGGAAAAGAAGTGTTTTAGTTATGTGTTTTGTGGATTCTGTTATAGATTCTTGGCCAAGGAAAAGTCTTTGGTAACTTTCTGGACCAATAATGGTTATTATCCTATTATAGAGTTTCTATTGCTAGCTCTCTTAAAAAGTTAGCCATACTTCATGTGGACACCTAGTCCGGGTATTAGTGGATGTGTGAATGTTTATATCCATGTTAGGGCAGACTCTTCAGGAGAAAGAAGCACTGAACATTGTAGGTTTCTCTCCAGGACTGTATGTCTTTTTTCTTTAATTTTTAAGGCTGGGGAGAGGGAAGTATCTTCTATCTACTGTATTACTCTCCAAATACCCACAAGGTCAAGCCTGGGCCTGACTAAAGTCAGGAACCAAAAACTCAGTCTGGATTTCTTCAGAGAAATGGAAGAGACCCAACTTCAAAAGCCTTTACCTGTTGCCCTCTAGGGTGTCCACAAAGTCTTACAAATAGAGTAGACATGAGACTGTTGCCTCTTAAGCAGGGATGTAAGTGAGATGAAAACTCATACTTAAGAAATGGAGAGTTGAGAGTCTTGGTTTCTACACACACATATGGTTTTAAGCACAAAATGTTTTGTTCTTTCACAATTCTGCACTCCTATACTATCTTCTCCCACAGTTCTACGTTACTAAAAACCAAAGGCACCAATGGAAAATCCTATCAGATTTCTAACATCGGTGAGACAAGACCCTCAACATTTGCTCAAGGGAAGGCACAGAGCAGAGACACAATCTTCTGAGGGCTGTAGGCCTAGAGAAGCTCTCAAACCTTTGTAGGGATAGGAGTCACTGATAAGCTGGGGAGTTTTGGAGTGTGTGTTGTAGATTGGAAGGATGGGATCAGGAAGCAATTGCAGTTCAGATTAATGCTGATCTTCTATTTTTGCTTCCTGCAGTCAGAAACAATGAGGTGTTGCAACCAAGGCCACAAGGCAAAACAGAAAGTGGCACCTGTGATTGCAGCAGGTGAAGTTTAACGATTGCTAAGAGACAGTTCCAGAGCAATGCAGTGACACTACCAGCCAGAGGGGGAGGACTAGGGGGAGGACTACGCTTGGGATTTCACAGATCTCCTGCTCTGGGCTCAGAGCCATAGATTGTTGTTAACCAAAACCCTTCTAGTGGTCTTTCCCCAGCAGGGAGGCCTAAGAGCAGTACAGGTCACGCTACTCCTTTTTAAGAGCTATGTTCCTGCTTCTTACCCTCGATAGCTGCATGCTAGGTGTTCCCTGTGTGTGGAACTCCACAGAACTGAATGCAGAACTAGTCTAAGAATCTGAAATGTCAAGCCAGTGGGGGGGAGGTATCACCTACTGTTTGTAGGTAAACTCCTTTCCTTTGATTTTGCTATGCTTCCATAGTTGGAGTTTGTACACTTTAGTCTCTGTGTAACAACCTCTTCCCACCTGTAAAGGAAATTTGTCACAAATTGGGTGTTTTACGACATTACAGATAGCTGTCAGTCATTTATTTTGTAGAGTCTTCTGGTGTTTTTTTTGTTGTTGTTGTTAATAATGATTCTATATCTGTTCTTGAAAATATAAATGTTGCACTATGAAAATTACTAATGTTGCTTTTGAGGGACAGTAGATGCTAGCGCCTTTTTAGGGAGCTCCAGTGACATACTAGACTTTCTGCTTCACTGCTCTGTTCATTAAGGAACCAAGATCACATGCTGGTATTCTGACTGACACCTCTACTGCACCAATAAGAAATATGAAGCATATTGTATTTTTATGTCAGTCAGCTTGGAGAAACTGAAGCTGTTATTTTTCTTAGTTTCCTAGTGATGGTCTTTGGACTGTACCTAGCATTCTGAATAAAACTTTCCTGTTGGAGAAGGACCAATGCTTATCAAGATAGGAATATTTGATGTCCATTGAAAAACTAAGGAATAACAGCAAGACTCTTTCAGAAGCCATGCAGCTCAGGTCAGTGCCACTTCACATAGGCTTCTCTAGGAAGAGCTTGGCCTGGCCTTGTGTGTGGAGTTTGCTTTGGGAAAAGATGCTTATGTTTTCTTCTGCTGCTGTTATTGGCAAGGACTTTAATGGTCCAGTGTGGTTCTTGTCCTCATTTAAACCATGTTGAAGGCCAAAAGTGAGACCACATCATGTGGGCTCCTACCCCAATGATGCATGGAGAAAGAAATCCTCTTCACACCACTGGAACCTTGGCTCTGAATCCCTCTTGGATTCTTCTCCTCAGTCCATGCTTTGTCCCCTCCAAGTGGAGAACAAGTCAAAAGTGGGTCATCCTCTGTAAACCCACAGGCTTCAAATAAAAAAGAAATGTCTTCTTCACAAGCCTTATGCCTAGATCTGAAGACCGTTTGCCTGCCACTATGGAAGGGCTACCATCTGTTTCTAAAGTGCAGTCCTTTCAACATATCTTTGTAGTGTAACATCTCTTCCTTTCTCCTCTCCATACATGCCTCTAAGTTGTGCTATGTGCCCAAAATTAAGAAAAAAATTCTTCTGGGTCTCCCATGTGGGTGCGGGGCCTCAAGCCTTAAGCCACCCCCCACTGCTTTCCCAGGCTGTCAGCAGGAAACTGAACTGGAAGTAGAGTTGCCAAGACTAAACCAGCACCCATCTGGTACCTTGGGTGAAGGATTAGCCTGATAAGCCGCTGTTGTGGCACTGGATTCTTTTCTTTTCTTTTCTTTTCTTTTCTTTTCTTTTCTTTTCTTTTCTTTTCTTTTCTTTTCTTTTCTTTTCTTTTCTTTTCTTTTCTTTCTTTCTTTCTTTCTTTCTTTCTTTCTTTCCAACAAACAGGACTATATTAAAATAAATGTATCGCAAAGACTATGCAATGGAAGTTATGTCTTGGAAACTCTGGGTTTGGTGACAGCTACAACTGTAGGTCATATAAAAGAACTTAAAGATTACTGTTACATTAAGGTTGCTTTGGACTTGTGAGTCCCTTGAGAGGCAAAGGCTACATTGGGGATTACAAGGTCAAACCCTCAGCGCTTTTTTTTCCAAAACACGAACCTTCCAACTCTCTAGGGCTTGAAAATCCAGACCACCTTAGGCCACCAGACCAGTGCTGACAGAGAGGCTGAAATAGTAGTAATTGGTTCTATGACTCTGAGACTTCAAGGCCTCACCCAGGGCCTCACAGCCAGGCTCCTGTCAAGGTCCTGGGCTTTCTGGAATGACTTGATCACACACTGATGTTTCCAGTCTGGGTGCGTCCCAGCTGGAGTCCTGAAAATGCTTGCGTGGCATCTCTGGAGAAGGAAACTAACGTGAAAGAAACTCCCACAAAGTAAATCACCAGGACGGGATGGTTTTCATCCAAGAGCTGGGGAGGAAATGAAGTGTGAAATAGCACAAATACTGATGAAGACATTAGTTCTCCATTAAACCACAATTGTGTCAGAGCAGGGAAGTTTGCTAGCACCATGACCTTATTGCTGGAGGAAACTGATTAGTGGAAGCTCTGATGCCCCTGAAAAACCTAGACAACCTGGAAAGAATAACATAAAATATGAACAAGGACACTATGGTTTGCATTCCCTGAAATCCAGGAAAAAGGGACATTGACATTATGCATGATAGAGTTTCAGTGAGAATCTTAGACTTCAATAGTTAATATGTAATGTGCAATATGCATGATGCTGCTCTCTACTTCTGTGTCCTCGGCAGACATCACTAATCAATCTAGTATTATTCTCATTCAGCTTGGACTGAGCCTCATATTCTGTTTTTTGCTGTCCACTGCCATCATCAAATTAACATGGATGTTGAAACTCATTTAAACTCCCTCTTGCCCAAAAGAATTTATCTTCTCATGGACCACATCAGCTCCTAATTAAATGGAAAAGAAAGACAAGAAGGAAGGCTTTTATAGGTGGTTTAGAAGTATGACAAAAACAGGTCACACTCATTCTCCTAAGAACTGAGTTATCCTAATTTATTTTCAGGGATAATTAGGTGAGCATTAAAGCCAGGTGTGTAACGCCAAGCCATACCATAGTAGATGCCATGGACAGAAGAAAAGTCAATTCCTTTGAGGCATTAAGCAATATGTTTCAGAAGGCCCTTTAGAGATTGAGAACCAAGGCCTACATATTTCATTAGGTATTTTCTTGTGAAGTTGAAAGCAAGTTGCAAATCCTGAATCCCGACATAATAGTACCTCTGTGGGACACAAATGGGATGTACTTTGAGAGGACTAAGAAGAAGCTAATTGGAGAAAACAGTAAGAAAATGGGGGCCCTGGGAAACTGAGTAACTTTCTGGAGATCCTGAGGCTTTATTGGAATTGGTTTTTGCTTTACACCAAGCGCACCGAATGCCATCTCTGCCACAGGTCTGGAATCTCATGGGACTTGACCATGGAACATTTTGCTGTTGAATTGAGCAATGCCTCCTGTTGATGCTAGTGAATAAAGTAACTGGGCTATAAGAATTATCCTGCGGACCAGTGAATGCTATGTAAAGGAGTATGTGATGAAGCCAATGTGAGGATTAAAATATGACTGTTTAAGAAGATATCCATTTGTCCCTATGGGGGGATAGTGTATCTTATTTGATTTGGAAAATGTTGTTACCTGTGTTAATTAACAGAAAATTGGAATATAGAAAAATGTGCTTGCACTGGAAGAAATCCTAATTGTACTGTGATTTCTCACTGAGTAGATGTCCAGGCATTGTGGTTCAGAGACCAAAGGAACAACAATATTGTGGAGTTCATTGTTCAGCAAGTCTTCACTCTACCAGTCTTCACTCTACCATAAGATAATTTGTGACCTTATGCACATCTTGCAGAATCATAGGTCATGGAATGAGACGTTGGAGAGGTCCCCATTTTATAGATCTTTGAAAAGTGATTATCATCTCTATTTTAGAGATGAGGCAATAATTGCTCAGCAAGAGTTAGGGAAACATCCAACTTGAGGGTAGCATGGGTGAGTGAGATGACAGAAGAGGAAAAGAATGGAGAGAGTATAATAGGAGAGAATCCAGGTTCCCAGAAAATGGTTCTCCCGTCACCACTTTGCTTCTCAGAGTCTCAGTTTTCTCATCTCTCATGGGAACTGCACAGATTTAGCAAGTTGAATTTAGTACTGTGTGGAGAATATTGAGAAATCCCTGGGGGTTAAATGGCTACAAGTATGGCTGATAACTCACATTTCCAAGACACTTTATAGTTTACCAAGTGCTTTATGCTTTATTTCACTCTGCTGGTGACTCATTGACTTGCATAAACGATAGAATTTCTTGCCCACTTTTCATAAACAGTTCAGTAGAAACTTCCTAGGGTCTGGTCTTGTTCAAGGTCACATCTCGAGAAAGGGTCAGAACCAGGGCCCATACTCTTGTTTTCTGATTCTGAAGCCAGGGCCCCTTTCACCATTCAGTGTCAAGGAATGTAGAGTTGACTCTATTTATTACTCACTTTAACAACAGCAGAGTCTTCCGCGTCACAGTGTGATAAAAATAGATGTTTAGCCGTGAGGGCGAGGAGATTCTCAGGAGCAAACAAACTGAGCTCACCAACATGTTCTCGCTGGCAGGCTGGGTTGCTGTGGCCTTTAGGAAAGCCTTGGCAAGCCAGCCACAGGCTGCCTCACTGACCAGCTGTGACTGGTGTCCCCTGGGGAGCAGCTGCCTCTTGGCCTTAGTGCCACATGCAGTCGCTGTCTTAGAGAACATGGGCTAGGGGATCACTGACCGAGAGTACATCCTTCAGGGAGGGTTCCAGGCCAGGTGTCCCTCAAGAGAAAACTTGCTGTGGTTTGAGCCTGGTCAGCCTGAGATTCCTGTGCCTTTGAAGCTTTTCTGAGAGATGGAAACAATGAAAAAGACAGCATAGAAGAATAAAGGTAGTAACACTGGAGGAAAGACCCTATTTTCAATCTCTTGAAGATAATTAAACTTTTACAACAACTTCCCATAAAGACTTATATGGATGAAAATTTATTCAACTCACATGTACTTGTATGTGATTAAAATAAAGATAAATGGGAAATAAAGATGCACAGAACATGAAATAATTTTGCATGACCATTTAGCACTCAGTACTGTCACAACCACTTCATTTTCGTGAGGGAGACAAAAATATACTTAAAAATATTTATTTATCTTTATTGGAAAGACACAAAGAGAAGGAGACACAGAGAGAAAGGCCTTCTGTCTGCTGATTCACTCCCCAAGTGGCCACAGTGGCCAGAGCTGAGCCTCACCCAAAGCCAGGAGCCAGGAGCCTCTTCCAGGTCTCCTGTGTAGGTATAGGGTCACAGGACTTTGGGGCATCCTCCACTGCCTTTCCAGGCCACAAGTAGGGAGCTGGATGGGAAGCAGAGCAGCTGGGACATGAGGTAGCACTCATATGGGACCCCAATTTGTACAAGGCAAGAATTTAGCCACCAGACCATCATGCTGAGCCCCCAAGATATACTTTTTATTAAGATGCACCACTAGCATGCTATGGAGCACTGAACTGAGTATTTGATCCATTTTAAGTATCTGGCTGGGAGAAATATTTCATATAACAGCAGAGGAGAGCTTGGTAAAAGGATGTTTTTTTTAAAAAAAGATTTATTTATTTTTATTGGAAAGGCAGATTTACAGACAGGAGGAGAGACAGAAAGATCTTCCATCTGCTGGTTCATTCCCCAAATGGCTACACTAGCCAGAACTGAGCTGATCCAAGGCAAGGATCCAGGAGCCTCATCCAGTCTCCTGTGTAAGTGCAGGGTTCCCTTATTTCCACAGGCCATAGACAGGGAGCTGGATGAGAAATATAGCAGTTGGGACATGAACTGGCTCCATTTGGGATTCTGGCACTTGAAAGTGGCGGATTAGCCACTGAGACATTTCGTTGGCTCAAGCCGCTTCTGACAGTTGAAGGAAACCTATCAAGTCACCATGGCCATTGGCATTTAGAAGTCATAGATGCCTTTGAGAAACCCATAATTTTAATGTGTCCTCTTTCCAGAAAAACACAGGCTCTTATAAATTTAACTTTTAATTTTAGGTGATTTACGGTCCCTAGGGCTAATGCACTGATTTTACATTAATAATATTTTCATTTAAATACTTAGAAATAATTTAATGGAATAATGCTTCCTTTACAAAAATGTTTCGCTGCATCCAATTGAGACATTAATAATTAAAATGTGCATAAACAGCTATCATCACACAGAATCTTCAGATTTTCAGGAAATTTCCTAGGCAATAGCATTTTTGTTTTAGATGTTTACTTATAATTTTACCTTTGTCTTATTTATTTATTAAATATGACATAGATTTTGTATTCCATTGTAATTCGGGTATGATAATACTCATGTTATTAATATTTGTTATAATTAGAAAAATCTGCCTTCACTGCTAAATCAGTTTTGATTATGTGTAGAATGTTGTATACCAAATAATACTTTAATATATACAACTGCTCATATGCCATCAATAAGATCTCATCCTCTAGACTTGTGAATTCTTGGAAAAAATTACTTCCACATGTTTCCAAAACTACTTAAAGTTTTTGACTGGTTGGTGGTCCATTGATTCTAAATATGTGACCTGTCAAAACGCCATCTTTAAACTCCAGTGATGCATAGAGGCTTGGAATTAGCCAGGGTTGAATTTATTACAGAACAAAGGGAGGTGATGATTAACACACCCATCCAAGCAGTAGGGGGGGAATAATCCTCCAGTGGATTAGATGCCACGATCCTCAAACCACATTCTCGGAGCTGGGTCCTTGCCCAGGAATGGGGAGAGGCCAAGCGCTGATGCCTTTTAAATGACAGTGTGTCTCCACGGGGCTCTGCATGGGGACACTGGGGCAGAGAGTTGGGGGTCAATTTGGAAAAACCTTTCTTTCTGTTACAATCTGTGAGAGTTGAGGCCCTAGACTGTATGTACAGTATCCCTCAAAATGGATAGACCAGCCCTAATTAGTGTTATGACATTATTTGCTTTTGTAGGGATTACATCAGAGTGTGAATAAAAATGACTTATGTTTTTAAACCCTTAGGCAGAATTAGTGTGAATCTTTTTTGGACTTCAGTAAGCTACTGACAAGAGTGGCAAAGAGACCACCATTTATTGTGCACCATTCTACAAAGTCAATTCATAGAAAGATTTTCTCTATTCTTTGGTAGATTCTGAGTATTCCCAGGATATATTTTCAAGGAAAACTATCCTTAGTAGAATAGTGCATGAACAGAACTCTAAACTCATTTTATGGTTGACTTTTTTCTTTCGCTTGCTGGTTGCTCTGCTGTGCAGTGCCAGTTACCTAAAAATACTGATTTTTAAAAATAGCATTGACAGAGACCGACTCTCTGAGAAGAGGCCTCCAGTAGAAGGGTACCCTCTTGAGAAGGAAAAGAGGCCATCTGAAGACAGTTGTTTTGACTCCCATTCCCTGGGAGGAGGAGTGTTTGAATCACAAGCCCAGGTGCTCAGGAAATCTCCTGTCACTCTGTGATGGGCTGGAACATGGTGTCGTGTCCGAAGCTTCTAAATACAGTTCAGGCTGGGTCATCACGACAGATGCTGAACTGGCACTGCTGTGGGAATTGAAGTGGGAACTCTGACAGTGCTTAAATGCCATGGCCTCTGGGCTCAAAGTCTTCCTAGGCCAGGACAGGGAGAGGCAGTGCAGAGTTATGGAGAAGAGGGCAGAAGCAGCTTTGGCAAGGAAATCCTGCTGCCTCGGCGACACTACCACCCCTTCAGAAGGCAACAGACACCCAACAGCACACCAGCTATTTTAAAAACTGACAGCTTCTGAATTGCTGACACACTTGGAGGACACTGTCTCTTCAAGAATCATACTGACCCTCCCAGGTAGGTAGCCCCGAGGAAAGAAAGGGGCATGCTATAGCCAAGGGGTTGATAGAGGAATGCGTGGAACCAAGTGACCTGATCAAGATGACTCAAGGAGTCAGGAATGGAGTTAGGAAAAACATGTTGACTCTGGGATTCCCAAATCAGCTTAAACACAGAAGACAGTGTTGGGCAATTCCTGACCTCACCCCGGACCATCTTCTTGGTCATACCAAAAAATCCACCCTGGGGTTAGAATCTTTTGATGACTCATTCTCTCTTAAGAAAGATTTTTTTTTTTTCAGAGAAAAAGAGAAAAAGATAAGAGAGAGACTTGAGAAATGGGCTTTTCCTGGTGAGTCTGAGGACATGGGATATGAGGGCAGATTGTAATTTTTCTCAAGTATCCTAAAGTGGTATTGCTCAGTTGTAAATATATACACTGCTGTTAATTCGATTTATTTGGGGTATTAGTTTGATCCTCAATGTTTGTCCTGTGCCTCCAAAGTGTTTTCTGCTTTCAAAGTATTTGATTTTAGGGTTTATGAAATTAGTGTTGGCTAGTGGGTAGGTTCAAGTTTTGTAGCAAAGAAGATTTGAGTCTTTTTCTTCTGTCTCACACTTCTGGGTGGGTGGTGCTGGGCATGCTATATTGCCTCAGTCTCAATGATGTTACTTGCAAAATTGAATACAGTGCCCGACTCTCAAGTCTTCCACATCATGTCCTCTGGGAACTTCATCTAGGCACTAGCTCTTTTGTTTCTCCTCAGTGTGTATTTCTTGATGTTGAGCCAGAAAGTGAGCACTTTTGACTAGGTTGTTGACCTGGAGTCGGGGCTTCCTGCAGCCTCCCAGCTCCTTCCTGTCTATCTAATCTTGTAGAGGGCCATGTCTTTTCAACTGCCTTGTTAGCTTTTGTTGTTTGTTGTCTATATTCCTCTGTCCAAGGCTATAATTTTGTGTTTCTGGTTCCTATTCCTTGTGAAAGATTCAACATGGTCTTCTATCAGCATTCTGA
The DNA here is from genome assembly GCF_030435755.1 of Ochotona princeps. Classification (NCBI taxonomy): domain Eukaryota; kingdom Metazoa; phylum Chordata; class Mammalia; order Lagomorpha; family Ochotonidae; genus Ochotona; species Ochotona princeps. Next base: position 101,494,424 of record NC_080833.1, on the reverse strand, counting down.
TTTTATCTTCTTTAGGATCTAGTTTTCTTTTTCAAATAGTCTGGCAGTCACTATGGATCAGAAGACCATTATTCAAATAGACATATACACAAAAGGCTTCTTACATGTCATTCTCATTATTTGGTTTCCTTTCTTTTGCCACTCCATCATTTCTTCTAACATCATCCTGCTTTAATTGAATTTGTTCAAGATCCTGAAATAATTTTAACTATGGGATGTTTTCCTAGTGTACAATTTATATTTTCTTTACGGGGATTTGCTTTTTCTGTATTTGAAAGGATACAAACTTTCTTACTTCTTCCCAGGGAGGTAGCTGGGAAAAGAGAGAATCTTATGACCACCTCCCTCTCTGAGTGATAGAAGGGATTCATACTCAATTCGCTCCTACGGTGCATCAGCAGCACTATGAAAGCCATGAGTATTTCACAATTATCCCCATGGTAGGTGAGAAAAGTGGCTCAAAAAATGCACTGATTACCTCAGGGTGTGTTTGATTTTAAGGAAGGTTTGGGCTGCTTCCCATATATGACAGTATCTCTGGAAGTCCCAGGGACACATACTGAGTGTGTCAGTCATCTGGTCAGAGTGCCATAGCTGTCTGTCTATACAGGAGTCTTTCTGTTCCCAAGGCCTCTCCATTCACCATCAGTGTTACCGGCTCTAACATGTGTGGAAGGACTTGATTCTTTCCCATTTTATCCTCATTTCTGTAATTACTTTGTCAGGTTCATATGGAGGAGGGTGAGAGTCTGAGTATGTTCTGAATGCCTGACTGTGACTGCTGCCTACTGAGTTACTCAGTAAACGACTCACAAGTTACTGAGTTCACCGAATTCACTTCAAATCCTTAAAGCTTTCAGATTGGGTCTTCCCAGTAAGTTCAACCGAACCTGTAATCATGGAAGGAATAGTTGGTAGAATTCTAAGAGCACAGGTTGTGATGTCAGGGGTAACTTTAAGATTTACTAGGGACTTCTTGGAGAATTTAGCATGCAGTTAAGATTCCTCATCATGAAGATTTTATTTGTCACAAGGAAGATAAGTAGATTAGCATTCAAGATTCTTTATCTTGCTCCAGCTTGCCTCCTCTCCTAGGGTCTTCTTTAGTTGTGTCCCTTGTCTTGTTTTATCAAGTCATCCATTCATCCAACAAAAGCACTTTATTCGTGGCCTATTAAATGTAGTCACTGTTCTGGGTGTTAAGGGTATCAGAGGAGTAACACAAATGTGGCTTGGAGTGTATAGTTTTCTGTTACCTAAACATGTCTTGTGGAGTTTATTGCTTTGTCTTGGCCACAGAATTCCCTCTTCCTGAAAGATCGTGTTTCCTTCTTTCCTATCACTGCTGTTGTGTCCCACAGACATTTTCTCATTAGACCCAAAAAGCTCCCTGGGCTAAAAGAGATTCTGGTGACAGACAAACTCCTATGGTATTTTTTGGTGTTTCTTCTATGCAATGATACATGAAAATTGACATTCAGTATCTTAGTATTTTTCTATTGACACTCAGGATAAATTCATCGAAGTATTCGTAAACATTTTATGAAGTAGATAGCAATGTTATCCTCACTTTACAGATGATGAAACTAAGACTTGGGGCTCGGCACGATGGCATAATGACTAGATCCTTGCCTTGCATCCGCCAGGATCCCACATGGTTCAGGTCTGGCTACTCCACTTCCCACCCAGCTCCTTGCTTGTGGCCTGAGAAAGCAGTGGAGGATGGCCCAAGGGCTTGGAACCCTGCACCTTTGTGTAATATGCAGAACAATCTCCTGGCTCCTGGCTTCAGATCAGCTCAGCTCTAGCTGTTGGGGCCATTTGGGAAGTGAACCAGTGGACGGAAGATCTTTCTGTATCTCCTCCTCTCTGTAGATTTGCCTTTCCAATAAAAATAAACAAATCTTTAAAAACAAAACAAAACACAAAAGCTAAGACTTAAAGATGGAAGGGATTTACTCAGTGTTGGACAGTTGGAAGGAGATAGACTGTAGAGCTCAGGCTTGGATCTTGAGTTCCAGCATGCCAAGGACCATGTTGGCTTTTTACTATTTATTAGGCTTATGTATCCTGTTTCTGTAAAGGCTCTGTAAGATTCAGGAGACACTGAATTGCATTTTATTTAATTTTGAGCATTGTTAGACCCAGGATATGTAATAATTATTTGATGAACAAGTAAGCGATTGCTTGAGTGGACGAATTCATGCAGTTACTGGAGAGTTGTCATGTACTTGTCAGTCATGAACCTCTTCTGTTCACTGAACAGGTGCTTCTTTGTTTACAGGGAAGGGTGGGTGCATTTTAAACTTGGCGTAGCTGGTGTTCTCGAGTGTCATTTGAAGGGCATTGTTATGTTCCTGACTGTACTCAAATGTTTATGCTACTTTACATGCTTGAATTGCCACCTCCAGAGGCACTATCTTGAGGAGTAGAGTTGAATTAAACTTGATGCTTAGACTGCTACTAGCCTAGGAAAAGCAGTGGGAGATGGATCAAGTGCTTGGGCCATTGTCACCACCGTGAAAGACCTGAGTGAAGCTGCTGCCTTCAGCTTGACCCAGCTCTGGCCATTGCAGTCATCTGGGGAGTGAACCAGAGGATGGAAGAAAGATGCCTCTCCCTCACTTCTCCAAGTTTCTGTAACCCTGACTTTCAAATAAGTAAATCGGTCTTTTAAAAAAAATTTGTCTACTTGGTTTAGTTGACTGAAGCAGGCTGGAAACTATCACTATGACAGTGAATTTGTATTTTTTCCTTTTAATCTTCACAACTTGTGCTATGTATTTCAAAACTGTGTTTTGGGGGTTTTATAAAAGATTTTCTTGTGACGTGAAAAAAAAAAACTTGATGCTTAGGAATTGGCTGTGTAGTTCTTTCCTTTAGCACATCAACATGACTTTGCTAGTTTAAGAGTATTTATTTTGGAAAGAGATAGAGATAGAGAGATCTCCCATATACTGGTTCAGTTCCCAGTGCTCACAATGGGTGAGGCCGGGAAAAGGCTGCAAACAGAAACTGGCAACTCTCAGTCTAAGTTTTCCATGTGGGTGGCATGAATCATCACCACTTGCCTGCTCTACTAGCAGGAACCTAGAGTAAGGAACCAGAGCCAGAATTCAGACCCAAGCAGCTCGATATTGGAAGCAGGCATCTTAACTGCTAGGCCAAATGTCAGACCCATGAATTTGCTAACTTCTTGGTGGTCAGTGGGAACATTTTAGGAAGAAGGCAAGTGCTTCCAGGCCTTTCAAGAGGGTTTTACTTTTCACTTTACAGCAATCAAAAGATCACTACGTGAAATGCCAAAGTGCTATGGCAGTGGCTGGTGGTATGGGTGGAAAGTTGGAAGTCATGGTTGCAAAGAATAAGTGCTACCTGTGCGCCTCAGGTGGACCAGATCAGGGAAAAACCAGGCTGGGCTGATTATTCCTACTGGTGCAATCTACAATTAGAGTGGGTGAGGGTTGTTGGGGCTTAGCCACAGCATCAGCTGGCAGAAGCTGGCACTGGGGGATAGTTCTGTCAAGTTAAACCACAGAACCACCTGGAGAATGCATAATCTGGGAGTGGGAGTGGCCTGGGAGGGAAATAGTGGGCTCCTCCCTCTTAGGTTACCACCCCCACAGGAGGGCACGAAAACTAGGACAGGGGCTGGGGTGGCTAGACAGAGAGACACCCAACAACATCCGTGAAGGCTGGATAGTTGAGCTGGTTAGATGGAACAGGTTTTAATACCCATTGACAGGTATGAGAGCAGAAGGGGATGTGGGACAGACTGGACTAGTCTGCTACACATACTGGCAAACCAGGGTAGGGGGCGGGCCTGGTGGGGGTTATTGTGGGTTGCTCCGACTAGGCTGCAGCTCCCACTGGTTTATGTGAGGGCCGAGTATGTACTGGGCAGAACCAGGCTAGACTGCAACACCCATTGGTTCCAGTGGAAAACAGGGATGGAAACAGAAGCAACTCAGCAACGGCAACCACCAGCTGATTGGGGCGATGGACTGTGCCAGGCCCTGTGCTTGCTGGTACATACAAGAATCTGGTCTGAGAACACCTCAGACAAAGTTTCTTTGGAGATCTCCCCAATCGAGCTTCCGGACTCAGAACCCTAGCCAAGAAAAGACAGAGGACAGAGCAGGTCAATCAACTACCTCAGCTATATGTTGGCAATGAAAATACTGGGCAAACGGAGACTCTATGATGACTATGTCAATCAGTGGATTCTTCAGCAACCTCATTGTGCTTGAAGTGGTGAGACTGGCAGCAATTCAGAACTGTTGAACTATCAAAACCACTTGAGCAACACCCTCAGAGCATGCCCCACATCTGGGACCTGGGGTGGGTGGGAGACTGGGTGGGGCTTCTCCCTTAAAATCCCCTTTTACATCAGATATATTAAGGAAACAATATGGAATTAATTGTCTTGCCCATCTTCCTGTAGTACTTAAACCTTTTTACCCTATTTATGTAAATATTGTAAAAAAATAAATATTAAAAAAAAGAATAAGTGCTAGTTTGGGGATGAGCTAATGTGTGAATTAACCCAGGACAAATATCAAAGCATCAGCAGTGGGCCTAGTTCGGTAGCCTCGTGGCTAAATCTTCACTTTGCACCCACCAGCTTCCTATGTGGACAGCAGTTCCTATTCCAGTTGCTCCACTTCCCATCCAGCTCCCTGCTTTTGGCCTGGGAAAGCACTAGAGGATGGCCCAAAGCTTTGGGATTCTGCACCCATGCAGGAGACCCAGAGGAAGCTCCTGACTCCTAGTTTTGGATTGGCTCAATTCCGGCTGTCGTGGCCACTTGCGGAGTGAACCAGAGGATGGAAGATTTTTCTTCCTCTATCTCCTCTCTGTATATCTGCATTTCCAACAAAAAATACTAAAATAAATCTTAAAAAAAATGCATCAGTGGGGAGCCTGTATAGACAACTTTGGTCCTAACATTAACTGATAAATCTTGAAGACCACCCAGTATATTAGCATCAACTTCTTGAGGACCTTTTGTACAAGAAGTGTTTAGGCTGGACTGGCTTGTGGCCAATTTTTGAAAAGATATTTCTTTTTATTGGAAAGGCAAATTTATAGTGAGAAGGAAAAACAGAGAATGAAATATGTTGCTTTCACTGGTTCACTCTCCAACTGGCTGTAATGGCTGGAGCTGATCTCATCTGACCTGAAGATAGGAGCTGGGAGCTTCCTCTGGGTCTCTCATGTGGGTCACGGGTCCCAAGGCCCTGGGGCATCCTCCACTGCTTTCTCAGGTCATAACAGGGAGCTGGATGGGAAGTGGGACAGCTAGGACATGATTCTGCATGTGGCCGATTTTTGATGATCCCATTTTTGCATTGTCTGTACTTTGGAATTTTTCTTCCGAATCAAAAGTTGGACTCTTGGGGCCCAGCATGATGGCTAAGTGGCTCAATCATTGCATTGCAGGCACCAGAATCTCATAAGCACTGGTTTGTGTCCCGGCTGTGTTGTTTCCTATATAGTTCCCTGACTGTAGCCTCAGAAAGCAGTAGAGGATGGCCCCGTCTTGTGACACTGCACCTGTGTGGGAGACTCAGAAGAATCTCTTGTCTCCTGGCTTTGGATCATCGCAGCTCTGGCTGTTGTGACCATTTGGGGAGTGAAGCAGCAGATGGAGGATCTTTCTCTTTGTCTCTCCTCTCTGTAAATCTGATCTGCTTTTCCAATAAAAATAAACACATCTAAAATAAAAATTGGTCTCAAATATAAAAATACTATGATAAAAGTTGAAACAAAGGTTTTCAAAATATGAGCTGTTTAAGAAAATATAGGACTCAAGTTTCTCCATTATTTTTTCTTGGTCTGATATATGTGACCACTGGTATGTAATCTTGTGTATTATTTGCATTTTTTAAAAATTAAAGATTTATTTGTTTTTATTTGAAAGACAGAGTTTCAGAGAGAAAAAATGAGAGATAGAAAGATAAATCTTCCATCCACTGGTGAATTTCCCAAATGGCTACAATGACTGGAGCTGGTCCGATCCAAAGGCATTAGATTGGAGCATCTTCCAGGTCTTCCCTATAGATACAGGAGCTCAAGCATGTGGACCATCCTGCGGCTTTCTTGGGCACATTAGCATGGAATTGGATGGAAATTGACACAGCCAAGTCATGAACTGGTGACCACATGGGATGCTGGTGACACAGGTGGAGGCTTAGGGTGGTATGTCATGGTGCCAGCCCCTATTTAAAAATATTTAATGGATATTATAGCATTTATGGAATGTTATGTGATATTTGAAACATGAATACATTGTGTAATGTTCAAATCAGGGTGAACATATATCTGCTCACATGCTATTATCTATCTCAACTTAAATTTTTTTTTGCAGTATCCTACTGGGGTTTTAATCACCTAATATGCAGTAAAACAGCAGACCTTCTTTATTGTATTATTTGTTAGTTATTCTATTATTCCTATCTAGTACTCATTAACTCACATTTTTCTGTCCTTCCCATGCCCTTACTCTCCCAGTGGTTCTACTTTCAGTCTCTCTCAGATCAGCCTTTTTTCCCCCTAATATTTATTTATTGTAAAGGCTGAGTTACAGAGAGAAAAGGAGAGAGAGGGAAAAATCTTCCATTTGCTGTTCACTTCCCAAATGGCTATAAAAGCCAGATCTGGGCCTGGCTGAAGCCAGGAGTCAGGATTTCCACCTTGGCCTCCCACCTGGGTACAGGAGCCCAATTACTTGGATCATTTTCCACTGCTTTCCAAGGTACATTAGAAGGGGTCTCTGTCTCTCCCTGTTTTCTTCCTATCCCTCTCCCACTTTTTCTCTCTCTCCCTCTGCCTTGCCCTTCGACAAGCTGGAGAATTAGAAGTTGGATTTTTGATTGTACTGAGCCTTTTTCCAGTCAATAGAGAATCTGGGATTTGAATAGGTGCCAATATGGGAAGGCAGTGTTGTAGGCAGCAGCTTAATTTGCTATGCTATAATGCCAGCCCCTAAATTAATTTTTAAGGTTACATAGGATCGGGCCTGGTGTGATGACTCGGTGTCTCAATCCTCACCTTGGAACCACCAAGATAGCACATGGGTGCTGGTTCATATCCTGTCCTAGTCCTGTCCTACTTCCCATCCAGCTTCCCGTTTGCTGCCTGGGAAAGCAGTGGAGGATGGTGCAGGACCTTGGGACCCTTCACCTGCTTGGGAGACCCAGAGGAAGCTCCTGGATCCTGGCTTTGGATTGACTCAAGCTCCAGCTGTTGGGGTCCCTTGGGGAGTGAACCAGCAGAGTATCTCTCTCTCTTCTTCTCTCTGTGGGTCTGCCTTTCCAATAAAAAAGAAACAAGTTTCAGAAAAAAGATTACACAGAATCTTATATATTAATTTGACACTTAAGTATTTGTCAAGTACTTGCACATACATTACTATCAACTGAATTCTTCCCTAGCATAGGTATCTGGGACTATCAAGGGCTCTGAACTCTGACTTGAGTTAAACCTAAGGAAAGCAAATTCTCTACAAGTAGAACTGCTTCAGCTGCCTCATCCTGTCTTTCCGTGTGATTATTAAAATTTTCCCAAAGCCCAGACATCTTCCAAGTATCTTCCAATGCCGTTTTGCTTGTTGATCTACTACGCTGCAAAAGGGTAATTTGACATTGGTAGTGATCTCGGTGTTTGTCACGTTTGGATCTTTTTTTCTGGTAGATTGGGAATAGGTTGTCAAATTGAACAAAACAGTCCTTTTACATTTGTGCTTACTTTGAAAATAATGTAAAGTTAGCTAAGAAACCTAAATGCTCCTGAACATAACTGCTTTGGTACTCAAAAGAGAATTCCTACCTGATCTTGGTTTGAATTTTATTCCTTCCCCAAAAAACTGACAGAGTGTTTGCCTCTGTGGAGTTGTCTCATTGTGAACGTTACATTTCTGAGTTCACAGTAGGAAGAGTAATATTCTGTAGTTCTAGTGCTGAAAAATGGGTAATAAAATCATTGAGCTCAGTGTCAGACTAAATCAATCAGCATACAAGCAGATAACCCTTACTTGTATATAATCAAGAAAAGTCTTTTATTTATGCCAAGGCTCAGTTTCCTCGTTTGTAAAATGCAGCAATAATGCTTACTTCTTTAGGACTTCTGTGAAAGTTTCTTGAGAAAGTACATGAGTTATGGAAAGTTTCTGGTATAGTGGTTGCTGCTTCTCTCGCTCTGTCTCTGTCTCTCCCTCTTTTCTTCCTATCCCTCTCCCACTTTTTCTCTCTCTCCCTCTGCCTTGCCCTTCGACAAGCTGGAGAATTAGAAGTTGGATTTTTGATTGTACTGAGCCTTTTTCCAGTCAACAAGAAATATAAGAAATGGCTGCTGCCACTTCTTGGCAAAGGCCTCTTTAAGCAGCTTAGATTTGAGGAACGACTTTGAGTCCCTGCTAGTTCTAAGTGTCCCTTGGAGAGTTGCTGATTGTTTGGTGGAGAGCACTTTGGGCAGCTGAAAAGATGTGTGCTCTTAGTCTCCTTAATTGGCTCATTGGCATGGGAATTGTTAGGTTTCAGGTTACCTCCTCCTTTTTTTCTAGATAGAACTTGGAGGACAAGAAAAGCTCAGAGACGCCTTTCCATTACTGAAGTCATCTAAACAGGCGCATTTGACTGTATGCTACCGTCATAATTTTAGTTTAATCCAACCTGGGTTATGGTTCATTCCCTTGAAGCTCTAGGCTGAGTATCAAATTTGGGTTTAGTTCGTATTCCAGTAAGTGCCAAATGCTCTGCTTCTGCCATGTTTAGAATTAGTCTATGAAAAGTTTCATCACCAGCTATCCCTGAGCTACAGATAGAAGCTATTTGCACTGCAGGATACTGTAGACTTAGGACTTTTCTTGCAGCTGGCATGTACAGTGAATCTGACTTTTCTCCTCCATCTCGTATCTTATCTGTGTTCTTCCCTTATGCGCTCTGTTCTAATCTCTGACCATACTGGGCTGTTTACAATTTTCTTTTTTTCTTTATTTATTTTTTATTGTATTTTTGTTGACAATCTTTACACAGTTAATTACGGTAAAAAAAAAAAGGTTCAGGGGGTATAGGAAAGTGGGTAATAGTATTATGTCCATATTGTTTCCATCATGTATCTGAGGTAAAGGGGGATATTGACGGAGAAGCCCCACCCAGTTTCCCACCCACCCCAAGTCCCAGATGTGGGGCATGCTCTGAGACCTTGCTCAAATGGTTTTACTAGTTCTCCAGTTATGAATCACTGCCAGTTTCACTCGATGAGGTCATCCACTGATTGACACAGTCCAACATAGAGTCTTCATTTGCCCAGTATTTCACTTCCAACATATAGCTGAGGTGGTTGATTGACTTGCTCTGTCCTCTGTCTTTTCTTGGCTAGGGTTCTGAGTCCAGCAGTTCGATTGGGGAGATCTCCAAAGAAACTTTGAGGTATTCCCAGACCAGATTCTTGTATGTTCTAGCAAGCGCAGGGCCCGGCACAGTACATCACCACGATCAGCTGGTGGTTTCAATTGCTGGGTTGGTTCTGTTTCCATCCCTGTTTTCCACTGGAACCAATGGGTGTTGCAGTCTAGCCTGGTTCTGCCCAGCACATACTCGGCCTTTGCATCAACCAGTGAGAGCTGCAGCCTAGTTGAGGCGACCCACAATAACCCCCATCAGGCCCGCCCCCTACCCTGGTTTGCCAGTATGTGTAGCAGACTAGTCCAGTCTGTCCCACATCCCCTTCTGCTCTCATACCTGTCAGTGGGTATTAAAACCTGTTCCATCTAACCAGCTCAACTATCCAGCCCTCACGGATGTTGTTGAGTGCCTCTCTGTCTAGCCACCCCAGCCCCTGTCCTAGTTTTCGTGCCCTCCTGTGGGAGTAGTGACCCAAGAGGAGGGAACCCACTATTTCCCTCCCAGGTCTCTCTCAGTCCCGGTTTATGCACTCTTCGGGTGGTTCTGTGATTTGACTTGACAGAATTAGCCCCCAGTGCCAGCTTCTGCCAGTTGATGCTGTGGCTAAGCCCAAACATCCCTCACCCACTCTAATTTATGCTTGCACCAGCAGGAATAATCAGCCTAGCCTGGCTTTTACCTGATCTAGTCCACATGCAGCACACAGGTGTTGCAGCCTTGCTTAGTCTGGTCTGTCCCCATCCCAGCCCAAGCTCTCCAGTGGGAGTAGCTGTCTGGCGAGGGGACCAGCCCCTTAATCCCCGCTGCCGGCTCTGCCCCTCCCTTCCTGGATCTCACGCCTGCTGGTTGGGTGCTGCAGTCAAATCCAGTACAGGCAACCTCACCCTAGCGTTCCATAGTGTGCACTGGTTTTGTCGCAACCAAACCCGGCTCAACCCACACTCTGTTCTGGTGTTCGGATTTACCAGTGTATGACATGAACTGATTCAGCCTGGTCTACCCCTGACCCAATGCCAAATGTATGCCAGTGGGAAACTTTCCATGGCCTATTCTGGGCTGTTTCCTATCATGCTTCTTGCGCTTACCTGCAGGGACTGTGTCCTGCCAGAGGAGTTGCCCAGGCTTCTCCATCAGAACCTCTCCCAATGCCAGATTTTGCGCATACCAGGGGGTCCTTGAGCCAACCCTACTCAGTTCACTCATGTCCTAGCAGGAACAGTGGCTTTTCCTGGCTGGCTTTCACCCCGTTCTTGTTCTTGTTGTTGGATGTTTCAGCCCAGCCATGGCTCGTCCATACCCACGTACAGCTCACACATGGCTCAGTATGGGGTTGAGACCCAGCCTAGTCAGTCCCATATCCACCCTGGTTCTCCAGGACACCAGATGATGTTGGGGTCTGTCCTGGCCTGGTGTATCCCATCCCAGTCCACACTAATGCCTCGAGAGATTGCAACTGTTTCCTAGATAGAACGCAACCCCATTCCAGCACACGTGCCCCTTGGTGGGAACCTCAACCCAGTTAAGGTGTCCCCTTACCTCCGCAACTGGGCCTGTTCCTAGCTGTAGATCATGCGCCTGCCAGTGGTTGCTCTGACTCAGCTTGTCTCAGTTCCTCACTTGTCCTGGCCTCTGCCTTAGACAGTGTGACTTAGTGTCCTTGACTCAAGTAGACCAGTAGGTGCAAGAGCATGGCTCGGCATGACCTGTGCTCCATGCTGGTTTCTAGTTTTGCTTGTAGGCTAAGGTTTGCTCAGTCCTGCCCAGTACATTCAGTTCCGTTACCAATTTCTTCAAAGGAGGAGTTACCGCCATTGGGAATGTTAAGGATTGACTGAGATCCCAGAAGCTCAGTGGGATCAACCTGGAGCTACCTAAGCAGCGATTCAGACAACCAATACCCCAGAGCTCCCTGGCTGGGCGGCCAGCAGGCAGAGCCTGGCACCACATGGTGCAATGGCTGCCCTGGGGGAGGCCGAGGACTCGTTCACTGCCTTGCGGCAGTGTCTTTGGCGTGAGTCCCCAGCATTGGGTCCGACCCGGCAGGGGCACCCCCCACAGCCGCCACACTGTGAGGAGCGGCACTTGTCCCCAAACCCAAGGCCCGAACCCCTCCCAGACTCACCCAGCCACCATATGTACAATTTTCTAAAAATGGGAAATCTGGACTGATGCTGCTCCTCTTACCATATTATCCCCTGCCCTGCCCCTACTCCTTTGCTCATTGATACTGAACTTGTATTTCAAGTCTACATTCAAATGTCATCTTTCAGTGTTCTCAGACTTATCTTTACCGACTTGCTACTTTTCAAAGTTCTTTAACGTTTTGTTCCTACTTCTCTTGTAGCACATATCACACACAGTCTTCATGTTATTCCCACCAATTGTGAGCTCCTTCCTGGCAAAGATTTGTTTCATCTTTTAAAATTGTATTTATTTTTAGAGCTAAACATTTTATAATTTGCCATATTCATTTCATATCAGAGTATTATTTACATATTTACATAATCCATTTCTCTGGAAAATGGGACTATAAATGTCACATGATGTGAGATTCATGGCACAATGACAAAGTTAGGAAGGAAGAGTATATTATAATATGGAGAATGCAGTCAGGTGATTATAACATTTATAACTATCTATAATGATGATAACATTTATAACTATCAATAGACCAAATAATAGGATGCCCACACATTTTTATACTCTCTGTGTACATTAACTTCTACATGTGGGAGAAAGCAGGAGGGATTTGTCTTTACGTGGTTGGCTTATTTTATTTCTCTTAAATAATCTCCAGTTCTATCCAATATGTTACAAATATCAGGATTTCATTTTTTATTGTTGAGTAATATTCCATTGTATATGTATACCACATTTCCTTACCCAGTTATCAGTCAGTAGGCATTGAGGTCTATTCCATAGCTTTGCTATTGTGAATGGAGTTGCAATAAATGTAGAACAGATATCTTTTTCATATGCTGACTTTATTTCCTTTGGATATATTTTCCAGAAGTGAGCTATTGGGTCATATGGTAGATCCATTTTTAGTTTTTGGTGAAATTTCCATATTGTTTTCCTTTGCCCATCAGCATATGACCTAGTGTGTAAAAGAAAGAGATGTCTGGTGAAATAAAAATGCAACTGAGTGTAGTCTCACATGTTTGAAAACTTTAGCCAGTAGAACTGATTTAATCTGAGTTTTGGTATTATAAAAATGTAAGTAACAGTAGCTTTCAGTTTTTGCATGAGATTATGTCACGCAGGCAAAGTGTTAGCAGAGAGCCTGACACCTAGTAAGAGCTCAGTAGATGTTGACCATTGAACTTTTTCATTAGGATAGAACACTGTAAAATGTGCTTTAATGATATCTAATTTTGATATTAAATATTCCTTAACATGAAAGCCTGTGCAGTTCAGGCATTTTCTATTGATGTAGCCAAGTCAACATATTGTCACTGGTTTGCTGTTGTTAGACTAGGTGGTCTCTCAGCTGTACTATTAAACATTAAAGTTAAAAGGGTCTTTATTGTACCTCCAATTAAGTGTGCATGTACTGTGCTATAAAGATTAAAGAAATAGTTATATGGCTTGGCCAGACCAAGTATGTTTAAACTGTTTTAGTTTCAGAAATGTTTAAAAACAGGTGATACGTGTTCCAGAACTACTGGCTACATTGGTTGAAGATGGTGAAATCCGGGGAGAACTGATCATTGGGTCAGGAGCCAAAAGCCTACATAGTACTTTTCTTAGTTTCATTTTCCTCATCTGCAAAACTTACAGAAAATTATATGTGATATTGTATTCCACATTAGTTGAAAGATATGTTAGATGATATTAAAAATGTAAGTTAAAAAACTATTTTGTTAATCCTACCAAACTCAGCTAGCTGTTCCATGGAAACTTAGTATTGTCAAAGAAAAATAGGTTAGAGATAGAAAGTGAATTACACAATGAGCTGATATTTAGAATCTATTCTAAATATTTTTTTGAATGAGTATAAATATGTCGGTTTGATATATGAATCACATGATGTTGTCCAGTGTAACTGGATCCATTGTAGGTTCCCCAAGTTTTCAACAAAAGAAGCTTTGGTAAACCGGGAACATGGATAATAAAATCATATATAATTGAGGAAACTAAGTTATATATGATTTTATCATCCATGCTTCTGGTTTACCAAAGCTTCTTTTGTTGAAATGCTACTCATAAGAAGAATCTTATATGAGCAAATATTTCTGGGGCATTTAAGTGAGTTCCTAACAGTTAATTTTTAAAAACAGGGAATTATGAAAACATCCCAGGTAAAAGGGAACAGATTTTTTTGATCTTCATGGAACTGATTATACTTCTGGGTATATGTGATTTGAATAAAATAACCATATATATATATATATTTTCTAAAGATTTATTTTTACTTGAAAATCAGAGAGAGAAAAAAGAAAGAGAGAGACAGAGAGAGAGAGAGTTAGAGGTCTTCCATCTGGTGGTTTATTCTCTCATTGGTCACTATGGCCAGAACTGGACAGGTCAAAAGCTGGGGTGGAGGATTCGCCTATTACATTACCTCATTGGCCCCCGTATGTTTTTTATACTCATAATTTAGAAATGCATTATGCCTTTAGATTATTAATTAACTTAAATGTTTTCTAGAACGGTAATGTAAAAATGTATTTTTATAAGGAAGTGAACTTTATTTTTACCTAGAGTATTGATCCTGATTCTGAAATTCATACTTTTAGGAGTATTATAGGATAGTTTCCTTGCAGGTGGACTTAATTCCTCTGGAAGTTTTAAAAATGCTATATAAAGTGTAATATTCCAAATTATATCTAAGAAATAGTTGAGAATGGATAATTGCATGGTACATTGATGTTATTGCAAATGTGAACTGATGCATAAATTCTGTATGTGAAGCAGCTGAGCTCTATTTTTTTGAGGGAGTTAAGATTCTAAGTGTTCACAGTGTCTTCAGGGAAACAAATACTTGTGTTTGAAAAGGTACATACGCCTTTGCTTCCACAGATGTGTCCATTTCCTTTCTTGTACCTGGGAGATCTCCAGGACTGTTCCAGCCCGCCAAGATTCTGCTCTCCTGAACTTCCCATGAGACATAGAAGGCAATGTGTAATGATGTGGGACCTAGTTAGTTGGGTTGATTTCTGATTATTTGTGAAGATTCTTGTTTCCATTCTGTGAAAAACCTAAGGAGAAATCTCATTGTGCACTTTGGTACTTTTCAGGGTCTAGCACAGTGCCAGGCATACAGTGAGCACTCAATAAACACATAATTAATCAGTACTAACTGGGAAACATCTCAAGGTCTGAGATTCTGTTTCTAATTATCTACATGGTACCTCATTGAGGGCCATATGCTCATAGGTGCTAATTGATTGATTTGATGAAACAGTAAGCCCTTCGAAAGTACCCAGTCAACTCTAACTCCTATGAGCATGCGAATCTCTATCCTAGCTTTTTTGCACCTTTGGCTTGTTTTGCCCAAACATGTGTAAGTTTGACACTCCTCATAGAGGCTGCCTGGTTTATCACTGGCCCTGGAGAGGACTCTCGTATTCAAATCACAAGAGGTGGCAGAGATTCTGTAAGTTTTTGGTTCAATGCTTCTTACTACCTAATGAGGCAATAGGCCTCCTGTGGTTAAGTGACTTGCATAAGGTTCTTTATGAATCCATCTAATGTTACATTTTGAGTCCCTATTTTTTTTCACAGTGGTCAAGTGAATTAAGGGCAGAATTTATTTCCTAATTCTCCAGTTATAGTGCTTTTAACCACAACTGCAGTACAGCTACTACTGAATATTTATCACTCAGTGCACTGACCCTTCCTTCTCTCCCTTCCCAAACATACGCTGGTGAAATTATTTATTCATTACTTCTGTTGGGTCCTAACTAGAGTGTCTATTTCCAGCTCTTTCATAGTTGTGGCCTTTAAAGGTGAAGAGATTTCATAGCACTTTGCTGTCAAATGTATTTTATTTTAATTTTTGTCTTGGGAAGTTTTGATGATTTAAATGACCGAAAGGCATAAAAGATCAGGCTAGGATGCAGATTTGTTATCCAGCAGTAGCCCCAGAGTAGTTCTTGAAACAGAACAAAAAATAGCTACTATGTAGTCCAAGGTACAAACTTATATGTGTAGATAGCAAAACATAGTTATAAGAAGGTCTAGTTTTTTTTTTTTCTCCCAAAGATAGTAACTAGACTGATGATTGTGGATACGTTAAAGGCTTTTGGAAAACCACTTAATCTTTCATTTATGAGTTTGGTTTAGTTCTCTATCAATGGGAATGTACCTTCAGAAGTGATGGATGAGGAATCAGGGAGGGCAAAGAGAAATGATAATTTGCTCTTTGTTGGCTTTGACAAAGCCATGAAATGTCCTTGTTAGAGATACTGCCTGAGTTGAAAAGAAAAAGGTGAAGCTATTAGGGAAAAAATAAAAGAACTGTGAGAGGTGCTGCTCACAGGACTAGAGATTGCTCAGGTTAGAAGCTGGCAGTGAAATGATCTGGCATTCTGTCTCATTCTTTCATGTTCTAACTGTGAAGGACTGATGTTCCAGAAGTTCTGACCCTTGGCAGCAATGGGATCTGTCAGAGCCCCCTCCCCCCACACGCACACACGTATACATGTATAAGTGTATTTATAGGAAAAACAATTAAATCCTAGATATTAGAGGTGGGTGAGAGAAACAAGTGGTTAGGCCTGGCTTTTATCATCTCCTGACTTCAGAAAATCACTCTGGCTTATCTGAATGTAGAAAGTTTAGGACATAAAATTCTAGTCAACAGGTTCTTGAAAGTAAATTTCCAGACAATTCTTCCCTGGTAAATTCTGACTTTCTATATCCACCCACTTCTCTGTCCCCCATTTCTTTCTGTTCACAAGTATAGAAGACACAGGGAGGGACCAGGTGGCCCAGCATGCAGCTTTTTATTTGGTTGCTCTCAATCCCACTTTCCTGTTTGGATCACCCCTCCCCTCTGCCTACACTTCAGAAACCAATCAAGGTGTCTCCTGAACTCATTTATTCCCTTTGTTTCAAACTGCTTTCTTGGGTAACATTTTCCATATGCCTGTATACCTGCATATGGAACAAAAATTTTTCCCTATCCAAAATGGTTTGATTGGACTCCTAGCAAAAAACATTTACTCAAATATGTGACAAACTACTTCTAAAGATCCCAAACACTTTTCATTACTTTTGTTGACTAGGGCATATGTAAGTGGGCGGGGGGGGGAAAGCACTGTGTTTAAAAGGAACTGGTGGACATTGAATATGGTATTGCTAGCATTGACTTTTTTCCCCCTCCAAATGAAATAGTTTCACCTGGATTTGAAGCAAAAGTCTGTAATTTTTATCTTACCTTTATCTGGTACTTTGTTGCCTCAGTTTGGCCTCATAGCCTACAACATGATGACATTTGCACTCATATATTGCCTGTTGTGGACCAATTTTCTTCAGCTGTTGCTAAAACTTACTAAAAAGCCAGATGTCATGTTGGAAACATGAAACCCAAAAGAAGGTCATAAATCACAAAAACAAACCATAAAAAAATAATAAAAAACCCTGAGTGTTGGGCTCTGGAGCTTCCAAGCTTTAAGTCTCCTTTTGTTCACTCTCTCCCCGATCTACCACATGCTCCCCTGCCCCCCATCCTTTAGGGCCAAGGGTGGGGGGCAGCCCAGCAGTTTCGCACCTAAGACTTGATTGTTGTTTTACAGATTCGGAACAGAGCACTGGTTCAGACTCTGAGGTACTCACTGAGCGGACTTCCTGCTCCTTCAGCACTCACCCTGATCTGGCCTCGAGTGCTGCAGGCCCCGTGCCTGCTACCATGTCTTCCATGGAGGAGATCCAGGTGGAGCTGCAATGTGCTGACCTCTGGAAGAGGTTCCACGACATTGGAACCGAAATGATCATCACCAAAGCAGGCAGGTAAGGAGAAGTTCTGTTGAATAACCAGATTCGAAGAATGAACAGAGAGAGGATCTATTCCACCCTTCTGCCCTCCCACACACATCTATTCATGGTAGCATTAGTGAAGTCACAGCAACTTACTGTTCTGTGCATTTGGAAATCTTGGCAATGATCCTATTGTGTTTCCTGTGGTTTTGCCATTTCCCTCAAAGGGTTCAAATCTAAATCACCTCTACCTCCACACTGGTTTTCTACCTACAAATATTATTTCAGTGAGTCCAAGGTATCACAGAAATTCATAGAAATGAAATTAAAGATAAATTCATTTTGGTGGAAAAAATGAAATTCATGTATGTAAAGGGACTTCAAAAAGTTGATTAATTTTACATAATATGAGAAAAATGATGCATGAATTTTAGAAGTATTTTATACCAAAATAAATTTAGTTTTAAATTCTTTCTATAAGTCTTTTGAAGTATCATTGAACTGAAGGACTATGGTATCTTATCAGCTAAAATAAGTGTTACTTCACCATTCAATATCATCAAGGAAATTTTTTGCAAAGAGTAGCTTACATCTTCAAAGGCATTAAAAGCAGTAAAATGTTTATAATATTTGTTTTGGTAAGAATTACCAAAAAAAGAAGATGTTTTGGTACATCTTCTCAGTTCTTTGTATTGATCTATTCTGCTATATTGTTAACTTGAAACTGTGAAAAACATTTGTGGTATCTATGGAACCTCTTGAAAGGTGATTCTCTTGAAAGCCATTTCTTTCAAAATAACCACTTTTAAAGTTACTCCTTTATTTCTCCTTCTCAGTTTCCATACTTAGTCATCTGTCTTGTGCTAGATTATCAACAAATTCTATACCATTTAAGCTTCACAAGAATCTCATGAAATAGAATATGATCAACCCATGTAAGAATGAGGATGCAAAGAGTGAAAGGGGTCATTTAACTTGACTAAGGCACAGGGACAGTAAACTGTAGCTCCAAAATTCTGTATTAATTCGCATGGCTCTGAAACAACAGTCGTAACTTAAGAAATGGTTTAGTTCTTGCTTTCTGGTTTCAAAGTCAGCATGATTTAGATAAAACTGAATTTGGACTATGTTTTTATATATACAGGAATGCTTAACTGAAATTAAGCAAAAGCAATTAGGCTGCTTTCATATTCTCAAAAACATTCTACATAGTCTAACATCTCACAGGGACCAAAATGGCCCACTTAATTGTGCTTATGTTGTGCTCATGAACTTGGCTATTTAGGGTGAAACCATTTTTGATTGAAACCAGTACACCTATATGATGTAGAGAAATCTCCCAGTGCAAAAAATATCAAAAACATGAAGTTAAAATGAGCCTGAAATGTTATTTCTTTTCTTTTTTCTGGAACTTTTCTAAGTTGTAATAGTGAATAAAATAATTAAAAGCCTTCTTGGGAGGAATAATTTTGAAGGAGGAAATGACCTAAAATGTCAACTCCTATTGGTGCACTCTTGCTCTGCACTTGTGGTAGTAACCAACACTTGGAAGAAAACAAAGCAAGTCGAAGGACAAAATATTTCTCATTTAGTGTTTTATAGGAGTCTGGAGAAAGAAGCACTATTACAATTGCTCTTTGGGACATTTTTCAATTTTGGGGTTTGACTTTAATATTGTTAGGACTTTAAAAAATTATATAAAATGAATAGACTTCATTTTAAAAAACATTTAAAAAATGTTTCTCTGAGAGGCAGAAAGCCATAGAGACAAAGCTTCCATCCACTGGTTGACTGCACAAATGCTGACAGTGTTTCACAACCATAGGCTAAGGCCTGGATCCAGTAACTCAGTCCAGGCCATACACTTAGGAGGTAGAAACCAATCACTTGAGCATTGCTGCTTCCTTCAAAGGTCTGTGTTAGCAGGGAGCTGTGGTTGGAAGCTGGGATGGATATGGAACCTAAACACCTTGATATGAGATATGGGCATCTAAACTGGTCAGTGCCTGCTGCAATTCTGTTGGGCCTCTACATTCCTCATTCTTGTTTCTGATATTGCTTCCTCAATACTTACACATCAGTAAATTCAGTTCATGATTTCTTGTGAAAACACCCATAGGAAAGAAACTGTAAAAATAAATCACAGACTTATGTTGATAACAGAATAAAATAATCTATTTCCCAAAGAGGCACACAGTTGCTTCTTTAATTATATCAAAATATGTTGTTTAGCTTAAGCAACTATAGCTGTTGTTGCTTTTACATGTAACTGGGATCAGATAATTCTAGATCAACTCTGGGATACAGAGGGGATATTCTCTTTGAATTTATTGTTCTGATCAATTTGCTCCTCACACAAATTTCTTTCATATGCAGTGTTTGTTTCCATTTTAATCTCATTTTGAGTTACATCTCATTATAGGGGCCATTGTGGAGGCACAGCAGGTTAAGCCATGGCCTGTGATACTAACATCCCTTATTAATACTAGTTTAAGTCATAGTTGCTCTGCTTCTAATTCAGTTCCCTAGTAGTGTGCCTGGGGAACTAGTGGAAAATGTCCCAAAAACCCTAAAACTGACATGGGAGAAGTGGATGGAGTTCTTTGATCTTGGATGTGGCCTGTTGCAGACCTGGCCAGCGTGGCAATTTGGGAAAGCAACTAGTGGATGAATCATCTCTCTCTCTGTGTCTTTCCATCTCTTCCTGTAACTCAGTCAAGTAAACAATTAAATCTATAATAAGCAGAGGAAATCTTAATCACCATATACCTCTTATCACGTCCTCACAATACAGTTAATTCAGAACTACTGCAGTTTACAGAGCCCTCAGTCATTCAACGTGCCAATCTGATTCTTACGATCAGCACCATGGACAGAGCTGCTTGTAGGGATGACTGAATTTGGAAAAGAACTGGCCTAAATTTTGCTATAAAATTAAAATCAAGTACATCTCACTTTGGGGAACTGTGAAAGATTAGTTTTTCTCCACACTGTTGTGTTGTGACTTCACTTATTATTCTGTATTGAAACACTGAGAAAAAGAACAGGCAATATTTGTGAAGTTTCTAAGAAGAGAATTATTTTAAGGTGCAAAATGACACTTGAGAGATTAGCTGGTTACTTTGTTTTTATAGTGTTGAGGTTAAGTTGGCTTATCCAGAGACATACACCTCATTGATTTCAAAACTTGGGCACTAGGAATAAATGGTAGCTTCTGCATTAAAGGTCATATATCTGTTTCCAGAAAAAAAACCAACCAACCAACCAACCAATCAAACAAAACGGTATAATATTTTAAAACATCTAACCCATTTTCTTGAAGTCATGAAGAAAAGAAATCCATTTCTTTCAAGGTAATACAGCTTCTAGAAGTAGCTGAAGGGAACCACACTTCTTTTTTCTTAAAAAAAAATTTTATTGGAAAGGCAGATTCACATAGAGAAGGAGAGATAGAGGGATAGCAAAGATAGAACCATTTGCTGGCTCATTCCCCAAATGGCTGCAGCAGCCATAGCTGAAATGATATGGAGCCAGGAGCCATGATCTTCTTCTGAGTCTCTCATATGGGTACAGGGTGCAAGGTTCTGGGCCATCTTCTATGTTTCCCAGGCCACAGGTAGGGAGCTGATTGGGAAGTGGAGCAGCTGGAACACAAACTGGTGTCCATATGGAGTCCTGGCACTTTCAGGGGAGGATTAACCAATTGAGCCTTCATTCCAGGCCCAGGAAACACATTTCTTTAGCCTATGTAATGACAGAGTACTTTCTCCCTATCCCTTGCAAGTAGCCCTTCAATAATTAATATCATCTAGTACAATGTCAGTTAATTACTAGTGAAAAGGAATTGCTGACCTGTAGTTGAATGGATAGATCAGGGATCTTAACATTTTAGAAGACACGTAGAACAAAGTGTCCGATCTATTGTGAATGCTGGCTTAGTCATTATGAGTGATCCACTACCAACATTTTATTAGCCCAAAGTAACACTAAAATGTAAGGCCTTCTAATTAAGGATCAGTTTCTTTGCTTTCCCTCAGATTGGATTATGATGTCATTGACCAACCGTCAGAGTTATATTTGGTCTTTGGGTGGCTTTTCCTGAATGAGTAGTAAGTGTGACACTAGTACAAAGAGCCTCTCCTGTAATCAACAAGTACATATTTGCACCATGGCTGCCTGAGGTCAGGTATGGTCTATGGCCATGAAATGGAGCAAAGCCAATTAGGCCATATGTGGATCAAGCCCGTGACCCTGACCTCATTAGCACCGTGCTCTGCCCAACTCAACTAACTAGTCCCAGATGGTTAAGCTTTATGCACTATTTTGTGTACACATACTCTATAGCACATTCAGGAAAATTCAGAATTTTGAACAAGCTTTTTATGTCTGGTTTGGTAGGAAAAAGCCAGACGTTTTCTTTCTCGTGGTTAAAGAAGAACGGTGAACTTTATTTTAGATTTGATGAAACTCAATGCTTCTTTCAGTCTGCTGCATCTCCTCCTCTCTTCAGTTATGAGAAAAGTTGTAAAGTTCTATATCCTGACCTCACTTACTTTGGGAGTTTAACAAGCCATTGTGGTAGGAACAAGGTATTTCCCAGAAGCCACTAGAATTCATTTGATATTTGGTCCATCCCACAAGGTCCTTCCTCTGACACACATGTT
The DNA here is from genome assembly GCF_030435755.1 of Ochotona princeps. Lineage (NCBI taxonomy): Eukaryota > Metazoa > Chordata > Mammalia > Lagomorpha > Ochotonidae > Ochotona > Ochotona princeps. The sequence continues at coordinate 101,472,430 of NC_080833.1, read as the reverse complement.
GATAGTCTGAGAATTTGCAGATGTTTTTCCTACAGTTTTATGCATAAAAAACTTTGATCAGTCTTTGTTTGGAGACTATTAACTGTATCTTTTTCTTTTTTACAGAGATCATTATCAGGGTGGTCATTTCCAAATAAAGTCAGTCAAAAGCATTTTGTGATGATATATAATAAATTGCAGCAAACAGTTTGTAAGTTTAGACCTACAACACAAAGAGGATGAGGTACTATACTTCTCTTTAAGAATATTATAACCAGCAAGCAGTTATATATATGTGGATACACACAAATACACAAACGTGTATGTGTGTATTATATTAAAGATTAACTAAAAACCTAGAGCACTGTTTTGCATTGGCTCTTTGAGTGTATGAATAATCAAATAAGCCAGTGTAAGTTAAGGAGATATGTCATTTCAGCATTAAAAAGTCTTCAACTTATAATTTCGAAGTGCTCAACAACCAGGCAATTTTGAGACATACAGGACATTGGATAATAACATGCTTGGGGCATTTTATACGAAGATACTTTCCACTCTTTTACTCCTCGTGTTTCTCGCTCTGTGTTTGTTATGCTCACTGTTTTACTTCCTTTCACAGGAGGATGTTTCCTGCCATGAGAGTGAAAATCACAGGCTTAGATCCACACCAGCAGTACTACATAGCAATGGATATTGTGCCTGTGGACAATAAAAGATACAGGTAAGAATGACTGTGAGATATGGAATGGCGGGCATTGCCAACATTTCAAGAAAGTGTTTAAATTGACTACATGAAGCAATTTAGCAATGTATAATGTAGAAGAGACATGAGCTGGAGGATATACAAATGATCTCTTACAGAGCACCAAGTAGAAAGCAGTAATTAAAGATAGGTAAGTGTAACTCAGGTACAGTTTGGCCTAGCAACCTCTCTTTGTCTCTGGGTAGAATGGAATCATTCAGTGTCTCCTAAAAATGAAGTAGATTTTATCTAACATTGAAAGTGATTAATGGGCCCGGCAGCGTGGCCTAACGGCTGAAGTCCCCACCCTGAACGCCCCGGGATCCCATATGGGCACCGGTTCTAATCCTGGCAGCTCCACTTCCCATCCAGCTCCCTGCTTGTGGCCTGGAAAGCAGTTGAGGACGGCCCAAAAGCCTTGGGTTCCTGCACCCGCGTGGGAGACCTGGAGGAGGTTCCAGGTTCCCAGCTTCGGATCGGCACAGCACTGGCCGTTGCGCTCACTTGGGGAGTGAATCATCGGATGGAAGATCTTCCTCTCTGTCTCCCCTCCTCTATGTATATCCGCCTTTCCAATAAAAATAAAATAAAAATCTTAAAAAAAAAAGAAAGTGATTAACATGCTGAATGATTAGGCTTGTGAGTGCTTAGCAAGTAGGGATGATGCGTTTTGGTGATAGTAAGAAGTGGACCAGTGAGATAAATCCAATTATATATACATATGTGTGTGTGTGTAGATAATAATCACCCTGAAGGTGATAGGGAGGAAGAATTGGAGAATTTGGTAAGACTTAAAAAAGACATTTGGTTAAGGAGAATTGTTGTCTTCAACACAGGCTCTGAATAAATTTGTTAATAGCTATCCCTCAACATAATTTAAAATGTAGCCTCTCTTGGATGATTCACTTGAGGGTACTTCAAAAATTAGTGGATAAGGAATTAAAAGACAAACCTGGATCAGGCAGTTAGTCTAGTGATTAAGACACAGTTCGTGACAGCTGTGTCCCACATCAGAGTGCTAGAGCTTGATACCAGCTTGAGTTTCTGACTCTGGCTTACTGCTTATGTAGACATTGGGAGGAAGCAGTGATAACTCAAATAAATGAATTCCTGTAGTCTATGTGGGAGAATTGTGTTGAGTTCTTGGCTCTCAGCTTTGGCCCCAGGTAGGGGCCATTTTGGAATCTGGGCAATAGTTTGGTGGACAAGAGCTCTTTCTCTCTGTGTGTGTCAGTTTTCTGTCTCTTCCTCTACATTGAAAAATAAAGCAGGTAAAAAGATAAGCTTATTTTGGAGCAAAAATTTTGAAATACATTCTTTTTCTAAAAATATACATTTTCCATGACCTCTTTGAAGTTCCCTCGTATGTAGTTTTCATTAGAAAAAAAAGTGGCAATTTAAGAAACACCTTTAAAAATATTTATGTATTTATTTGAAAGGCAGAGTTACAGAGAGGGGCAGAGATAGTGAGAAAGAACTTCCATCTGCTAGCTCACACCCCAAACTGTAGCAGCCAGGACGAGTTTTATGCAGATCTCCCATGTGGGTGCAGGAACCTAAGCACTTGAGCCATCTTTGGCTACTTTCCCAGGCTCATTAGGAAGGAGGAAAATTGAAAGTGAAGCATCCAAGACTGGTACCCCATATGGGATGATAGAGTTGCAGGCAGCAACTCAACATGCTATACCACAGTGCCGGCCCCATATTAGATGTCTTGAGGTCTCCATCAAATCATGGAATCATGGTTCAATTTTGAAATATTTGGAGGTTAAGAACTTGACTTCACACTGATGATTTAGAGGTGAGAAATTAATAGGACAGGCCAACACTAATATGGCTTAGGGACAGGCACATGACTGGGATTGCAGGTCTCGGCAGAAAAGATACTTCAATTGATTTTAGAGGACCTTGGAGCTGTGATTTGGACTGAATATCCCAGTCTGCCATGTCCAAATCCCATTAGATCCTTCAGAACTGCGGACATGGGAAATGCCAGGGCTACGGAGATGGCTTGTCAGAACTACAGGAAAATTGGCAGGGTCTGGAAAAAGCTGTTTTCTTTCTTATTGACAGCATCTAAATTCTGGTGGTGATTTTATGGAAAAATAATGTGGAGGAAATAAAGTTCAAAACTCTGTTGCTCAATGTGTGAATGAACTGGGAGGATTTGGTAGTGCTGCTAGGAATGGTTGCACTAGGGCCAAGACCATCCAATCCTGAAAAGTGACTCAAAATTTAAGTTCTTAGTGAGGAAATGGTTAACAAGTGAGAGCTTTGAAGAGTCTGTGCACATGGCTGCATGTTTATAGGACAATATGGAAGATGTTTTCAATAAGGAACCAAATCCTGAACAAATGGCCAAGAGCTTATATGGTTTGCATTTAAAAGGTGAAAGGTTGCAGTAAAATACCTTCTCCAAAGCCAGACACGTGGGTTCAGGATGCCAGCACGCACACAGGGGTGCATAGCAACTCGAGAGGGAGAAGAAAGGATGAGAACTGTGAGGATGTTTTCACCTTTGAGCTGTAGCTTTGATCACTAACCACAACCCTTCTCTGCCTTTTCCATCTCATCCTCTTGTCCATTTCCGTGTCAATTTTGCTTTCCTTGATTATTTACCCTCCTCTTTTTGCATTTCATTTCATTCCCATTACTTTTCTCTATCCCCTTCTTGCCTCTGTCTCTGAGTTCTGCTCTCTTCTATCCTTTCCAGATATGTGTATCATAGCTCCAAGTGGATGGTGGCTGGCAATGCCGATTCCCCTGTGCCCCCAAGAGTTTATATACACCCCGATTCTCTAGCTTCTGGAGATACCTGGATGAGACAGGTGGTCAGTTTCGACAAACTCAAGCTGACGAACAACGAATTGGATGATCAAGGACATGTGAGTTAAAGAATTCCATCTTTCCACTACTCTCATTTGCTTGAAAACTCTACAGTTTCCTGCCTTTCCAAGCAGGTAAAAATAAGAATCTCTGTGCCATTGTAAGTTACTTGAAGTAAGTAAGCACCAAAGTATTTTTTTCTTCATTTAACATTTAGCAGACATCTGCTATGTGTAAGGTTGTGTTTATCATACAAAGTCCTTGTTCTCAAGGGATTTACACTCATCTCATGGAGGTAAGACAGAAGAACAAGACAAATTAATTAATGTAAAAGAAATCATAACATTCAGTGGAATAACGCACAAGTCAATAAATAAGACAGGCAAGGGCATAATAATTTAAGCTGATTTTTTTTTCAGAAAATGTGCGCATTTTCGAGATGACTCAATTTTGAGGATTCTAGGCAGAATTAAAGCAACAAAAGTTGGTTTATCTTTGACAGTAAAAAAAAAAAAGGTAATGGATCTTCACTGAATGTCAGGATCCATTCTGGGTGATACGGGAAGGCTGATGAGATAAAAGCTGTGGTGTCTGTCTTTAAACAAGAGTTTCCCAAGGGAGGGAGAACACACATGCACCATTCACTTCCATGTGGCATAGAAGGATGGCCATAAATTCAAAATTGAATGCAAGTAATAGCAGGTAGAATTTAAAGATAGTGAGAACCCAGGCTGAAAACTTGAGGCTGCAGGGACCAACTTCTAGTATGCAGAGGTTGTCAGGCATTTCAGTGGAGTGTTTCATGGGTTACCAGAACGGATATTTAGTGTTTATCTAATTGTAGCAAATATAACATCTGCCACCCAAGACAGGGATATCCTGCTCCGTGGTTCTGTAAATGCTACCATTCTCACCATGGGAAAATACACAGATTTCCTGTATCCTGTAGAGCTCTCTCCCAATCCCAGGATCTTCCTATAGTATTGCTTGTGATTTATATTGCATGAGATCTACAAGAGATGTAGGAACCTTGAAGGCCAGGCCTGTCATGAAGAGGTGTTTCCTTTTCATTTCAGATTATTCTGCACTCTATGCACAAATACCAGCCTCGCGTTCATGTGATTCGCAAGGATTTCAGCAGTGACCTTTCGCCTACCAAGCCTGTCCCTGTGGGGGATGGGGTGAAAACGTTCAATTTTCCAGAGACAGTTTTCACCACAGTCACAGCCTATCAAAACCAGCAGGTAAGAGTCTATCCTTAAGAATCTCCCGCCCCATCATCTTTAACAGGAGCTCTCAATACTGTTTCTTGTCAGAAATCCACAGTCCTTCTATACAGCACTGGAGAGGTTGAATAACGGTCACCAGTCTTGCAGGACACATAGGACATTGGTCATGACAATATGGTCATGCTCAGCAGTGCCTGGCATGGTCCAAAGTTGGATCAGAAATACGCTCTTTGATCATGAAGATCCATGCTCCCAAGTTCTCTTCAAGTCTGTCTTCATGATCTGGAGTATATCCTGTCGCACGATCATCCTAGTGTGGAATTTTTTTTTTTTTCCAATTCTGAGGTTTGAGCCAGGTATTCCTGTTCCCTGCCAATTTCTATGTATCAGTCCCCCAGGTTACATCAAAGCCACCAATCTTCTGAAACTCTGTTTATGATCCGTCATTTCCATGTACACATATGACTAAATTTACCTCCTGTGGCCACTGGCCACATCATAAGAGATGTATATTTAAAAAAATATTTATATAATTATTTGAGAGAGAGAGAGAGAGAGAGAGAGAGAGAATGTTATCTTTGCTGGTTCACACCCCCGGTAAAGGCAGGGCAAGGCCAGGCTGAAGGCAGGACTCAGGAACTTTATATTGAGCTCCAATATGGTTGGTGAGGTCCCAAGATTTGGGCTACCTTCAGCTGCTTTCTCTGGTGCATTTACAGGAATCAGGATCAGAAATGGAATAATCACAGGTATAACTGGCACTTTGATATTGGATGTGACATCACTAGTAACACCTTGACCCACTGCACCAATTCAGTCCTGGTTATGCACATTTTTATGTCTTTAACACACATCACACCTTTCATTCAGTTCTTTTTTTTTCATCGGTTCTATTGAGAACTTACTAGGTTCTAGCATTAATAGGAAATTAGAGTTGTATAGAGTTATTAGGTGGATTCTTTTCCTTAAGAAAAATTTTAGTTGAAGAAAAGATATGTAAATATATTGATTATATAGTGGAATACTTCAAGGACAGAGACATGGACAAAATCATTGTTAGTTTGGGTAATAGGGGAATATGTGACACCTTTTCTGGTAACACTTGTGCATGAACTAGCCAGACTAATGCAGGAAATATGTGGGTGGGAGAGAGCTGGGAGAAGCCATGGATGGAGGCATTATGAACATTTGAAACACTGTCCTTTTCCTTTCCTTTCCTTTCCTTTCCTTTCCTTTCCTTTCCTTTCCTTTCCTTTCCTTTCCTTTCCTTTCCTTTCCTTTCCTTTCCTTTCTTTTCTTAAGCAAGTTTTAAGTTTTATTCCTACTTAGGGACCAGATATTTCCATTGGAAAAAATTATGGAATTGAAGAATAATTTAAACTGTTTTGTTATATCTCAATTTTATTTATTTTCCTTCTTTTTAATTTTAAATTTTATTCTTTATTTTATGATACAATTCCATAGGCTCTGGGATTTCCCTTACTCTCTCCCCAAGCTCCCTCCTCGCCCCTGACTGATTTCCCCCATATTTTTAAAATAGTGTGGTCCTTCATAAGCAGTCATAAGGCCATCATTGTCTTATCTAAGTATATCCTGACATTGTGGGTATGGACATTAGCAGATAATCCAGCATCCTATTGTCAAGATATTTTTAACATTGGAGTTCATCTTTGATTTGAAAGTAGAGTTGCATATGGCATTGTGTCTTCACATCTGGATATGATAGTCTCTATTACATAGTTACGATACACCCCCCCTTAAATGAATAGCCATAAAACAAAATCGACAACATGAATGAAGTAAAAAAAATTCACAATACCATGAAGTTAAATAACATGCTACTGAATGACCAATGTGTCGATGGAAAACAAGAAATCTTCCGGGAGAAAAAAAATGCTACTGCATGACCTATGAGTCATTGAAGAATTTAATAAGAGAAAAGAAACTATTTTGAAGAAATAAAAACATCAAAAACCATGAGTTGCAGCAAAAACAGTATCAAAAGGGCTATTGATCCTGTATTTAGCATGAAGAACACCTTTTATTAGAGAGGACATATAATGTGCATCCCTTTGGGACTGACTTGTTTCACTGAGCATAATGATCTCTAGTTGGGACCATTTGGTAGCAAATTGAATAATTTAATTCTTTTTAGTGGCTGAGTAGTATTCCGTGGAGTAGATATACCACAGTTTCTTTATTCACTCCTCTTTTGATGGGCATCTGGGTTTTTTCCATATCTTTGCTTTTGCAGATTGTACTGCTGTGAATATAGGATTACAGATCCCTTTCTCACAGGCAGATCTCATTTTATTTGGAAATATTCCCAGAAGTGGGATAGCTGGGTCAAATGGCAGATTTATTCTCACTTCTCATGGCCTCTTCCATACCGACTTCACAGTGATTGTACTAGCCTACACTCCTACCAGTAATGAAGGAGGGTACCTTTCTCTCTCATCCATGCCAGTAGGTGTTGCTAGTAGAGTTCTGAATGTAGGCCAACCTCACTGGAGTTAGGTGGAATCTCAATGTGGTTTTCATTTGTGTCTCCCTGATGGCTAGGGAGCATGAGCCTTTTTCCGTATGTGTATCAGCCATTTATTGGCATCAGTTGTGGAGGCCAGGAGAGCCATTGTTGTAACCTGAATTGAAACTAGAAAGCTGTAGCTCACTGTGACAATTGAAAAGGACGAAGCACGGGTGTCTGAAATTCCCTTCATTACCGTACTTCCTCTCATGGTCTCTCAATGTCCAGGTACTAAATCTGTTGTTTACTTCCAGATTGTGATGATTTACATGGAATTCGAGTTGACATACCTGTTTTGATTTCTGACCTTTTTACTGACAAATTGTGTGACCCTGAGTAAGTTTCTTAACCCCTTTCAACTTGTGTTTTCTGGTCTGGAAATATGCCTGCTTCAAGGAGTTCCAAGGACTAGCTGAAAGCAGGTGGCTTTCAGAAGCCTGGCATACAGCAATTAATAATCTTTCTTAATGGTTTAATCTATTCAGGCACAAAGGAGATGGAGAAAGTAGAGGCAATTTTAAGGAATTAGTTGCTTATTAAGGAATACATACATCGTTGAGAGTTGGAGGAGCTACACTGGCTCTAGGAATGATTAGGATCAATAGGTTATTACTTTGATCTTTCATGTTGATGAATTCATAATGTGCTGACATTCAAAATAGATGAGTCATACTAAATTCTGCTCATTTTGAGATCAAGATAACAGCTTTTGCCTGTTTGACAAGCCCCAATCCCTGGACAAATCCATAAGCATGCTTGTTGAACATTCCCTGTGGCTGTGTAGATATGATTTAATATAGTACTATGTCTTCTAGTGTAAAATAATACACTCAGATTTTTTCCCAGGAATCTTGAAGTCTGCATGCTATAGGTCAGAGCTGTTAGCGAACATCAATTTTCAGATTTGTCTTTGTAGATGATTGTGGTATAAATTTTCGGAGTCATATTTATATATTACTGTGTTTTTACCCCCTTGGCATTCTAAAATGACAACAGTTGATATTTTATGGAGAAACTTCACTCTTTTTGAGGGATTTGTTATGAGGCTTATGCAATAGGAACAGGAGGAGAGTCAGTGATGGATCATCACTGTTCTCAGGAAGTTTGGAGGAATATAAGCAAGGAGGGACAATAGAGAAAATATAGTCACAGTGGAAAGCTACCCAGTCCTCCCAATGAGAAGTAGGGTTCTGTTCCACAGACAGTAATGGGAAAGACAATTGGAAACAGGACACCCATCCTGCATGCTAAAATGTTTCTCTGGGAAGTTTATTTTCTCTTTTCAGGCTTCTGTGTCTTTTTCTAGAAAACGAGGAGTTGACAGATGCCTTCCAAAGTCTCTTATAACTCTGGCATTCATATTTATTCCATTATTTCTCTGCATGATTAGTAAAGCCTATTTACTTATTTATTTTCATCTACTTGAAGGAGTGATCGAGAGGGAGAGCAAGAAAGATTGAGAAAGAGCAGGTATCTTCTAGCCACTGATTCACTGCTCAAAAGCAAGGACAGTTTTTTTTTTTAAAAAGATTTATTATTATTGGAAAGCCGGATATACAGAGAGGAGGAGAGACAGAGAGGAAGATCTTCTGTCTGATGTTTCACTCCCCAAGCGAGCCGCAACGGCCGGTGCTGTGCCGATCCGGAGCTGGGAACCTGGAACCTCTTTCAGGTCTCCCACGCGGGTGCAGGGTCCCAAAGCTTTGGGCCGTCCTCGACTGCTTTCCCAGGCCACAAGCAGGGAGCTGGATGGGAAGTGGAGCTGCTGGGATTAGAACCGGCGCCCATATGGGATCCTGGGGCATTCAAGGCAAGGACTTTAGCCGCTAGGCCACGCCACCGGGCCCTCAGGGGCACTTTAATACTGTAACAGCAAGGACAAGGCCAGGCTGGAGCCAAAGAATCCAACTCCATTCATGTCTACCATGTGGGTGGCAGAGGCCCAAATATTTGGGCTATTATGTGCTGCCTCCCAGCATGTGTCAGCACGAAGCTGGGTTAAAGTGATACAGGTGTGATTTTAAACTGTACCCCAATGGGACATTGCAAGTGAAGGCTCAAGCTACTGTGCTATTGCTCCTGCATCTCTACATTATTTTTAAAATGAGGATTTGGAGAAATTTATTGTCTTCAAACTGAGGCAACTGACACATGATTTTCAACCAGTGAAAATTACTAGAAATTCATATTGATAAACTTAAAAATATTCTACAACATTCTAGCTGAACACATATTTAGCATGTCCATATTTGAGAGATGAGAACCTGGTGTTTTCTTGCTGATAAACAAAATAGTTCAAACTATTCTGACTGTTGTGACTCTTCTCAACCCTGCCTGCTGTTAAAACTTGTGTCCTTGGTGCCTTCGGCCACATTCCGCAGGCTAGATGCTTGCCTCTCTCCCACATCCCATCTTGTAGGAAGCTGAGTCATGTCTACAGACAGAATCTCTTCTTCCCAAACTCACTGCTTCTGTCCTTGTTCTGGACTGACTGCCCGTGGACTTTGAATAGCCTCCAATTAGGATCTGAACGGCAAGCTTAGTGTCTCACAAGTCAATTCCTACAGCACCGAAAGCTACATGTGTCTAAAGCATAGTGCTGTTTGTGTCATTTTTGAGAGAAAAAAACTATATCTGTATGTATTTACCAAGTTACTTGAAGGGTAGAGGTGGGAGAGAGAGAGAGAGAGAGAGAGATCCCATCTGCTGGTTTGTTTCCAAATTACATGCAATAGCTCGGGTATGGCAGGCAAAAAATCAAATGCAGGAACTAAATTCCATATGAATGACAAGAAGCCACGTAGTTTGCACCATCACTTTCTGCCTCCTGGGGTGTGCACTAGCAGGAAGCTGGATATGGAGCAGGGCTGAGACCTGAACTCAGGCAGTCTGATCTGGTATATGGACATCTCAAGCTGTGTTTCAACTGCTGGGCACCAAATGTCTCAAAGGTGCTCTAAGGCTGATGACAACTATTTAGGTTCAGTTTTTCTCTTTCCCCATCATACATCCACAAGAGTGCATTCAGCAAGTTGAGTTTTTGCTGTTATGTGGGCTTTGTAGCTGCCTTGTGTTTGCACACACATACTGTTTCTATTTCCAGGATTGCATTTCCCACTCCTTTTTATCTATCTACCCCCTCCACATCTTCAAGTTTGGTAAAAACACTATGTTGCAAATTTCTTTACTGCTCAACCTCTCCCAAGCCTTCTGCCTCACAACTCTTACTGTGTTGGAAGCTACGTGCTTGTGTACAATCTTCCTCTTTACATTTTTGGGTTTTTAAGAATAACGTTGTGCTGTGTATGAAATATGGTATAAACTGCCAGTCAGAACTGAAGAGATTCAAATTCCAGCTGACAGGCTAAGATTTCTTTCATGAAGCACACCATGTCAGTATTATTTGCAAATCATTGCTTTGGTCTGAATCAGTAGCGTTCTGTATAGCAGGTTTTTTTTAATGGTCCACTGGAAAATCAGAATAATAAAGACAATGTAGGGACTTGCTATAAACAATCAGCTTAATAGACCGTATGGTATTCCATTTTGTCTTTTCTACTTTTGTGATTCAAAGATGTCACCTATTTCATAAAATAGGGTAATGGGAGAGAATGCATAGGGATTAACTCACTTCACTTGGCAGAATAGAAAATAGAAATATTGATTTTCATTCTTCAGATCTTGGGGAATGTATCAGAATTGGTCTATGATATTCTGAAGCACATGTCCATAATTCTAAGATATTCTACCCCATAGTGCACAGCACTATCTATCTATCTATCTAGTTGCTGAATAACCACATATTTGAGTGAATGACTAGTGAATTCACCTCCACTATTGGTTCCCTTATGTATCTGTGGTCTACTTCTTTAGATACAAGTAGTAGTGAAATGTGGAGAATGTGCTTCTATTGTCATGCATTATTTTATACGTTGCTTTCTTTTTTTTTCCATCTCTGTCTCCCATGTTTTCTGACTGGAAGAGAAGCAGTCGGGATATGAACCAGTGCCCATATGAGATGCTGGTATTGCAGGCAGTGGTTTTACCTGTAATATCACGACATTGGACTCTGCTTTTTTTTTTTAAGGATGCTGATATCAACATGTCTTCATGGAATTAGTGGGAAATTTACAGTGTAAAGTCTTGTCTGGTTTAAGGGCAAAAGACTGGAGAACATTGGTAATTTTTTCCCCCGAAACACAGAATTAGATTTAAAAAGCACATAGTTTCTTCAGGTAACACAGTCTTGTTGATGAGAACTGGCTACATGAACCAGATAGGAAGTCTGAAACCACAGCCAGAAAATCATTTTCTGAGTCACTCATTATATTCTAAACTATTGTGCCAGTTTTACTTTAACTTTCCAATAAAATCAGTGCAGAATTGTTTTTCATGCAGGCTAATATTTTTCATTTTATATTTTGTGCCCCGATGGAAAGTCTTTCAGGCACATGGTAAAAGAATAAAAATAGCAAAGAGAGTGTTAATAAGGTAGGCTCTTTTAACTTCGGTGCTGTAAAACCATACTCAGGATATTCAAGTTTCATTTCCTTTGTAGGCTGTGCTATTTGTGTCTGTACTGTACATTGTAAACTATATTTCATTTTTAACTGCTTCTATATTCCTGGACAGAAAAGTCAATGACAATGATTGAAATTAAAGGTGGCAAGCCAACAACCACCCCTTATGTGCACAGCCTTCAATAATTCGGATGACACAGATCAGTGTAAAGCGATGGAAATACAATCAGTGAAGAAAAACACTTTGACAATCTCTGTATTTTCCATGTCTTCATTATCACTGGACCAAGTTTGAACATAACTGCTGTAGAATAGCTTTAGCTGCACAGGAAATTACTAATGGACTTTGCTCTGACTGGAAGGATATTTAAGATTTTGTCTATAATGTATGCAGTGAAAGCAAGTAGAATTGAGAGAGGTGTTTGGTCTAGATTTCCCAAAGCTTGTTATGGTTTTGGGACTAGCCAGCTCTGATTTATACATTGTCATTAATTAATTAATTCATTAGTTCATTAACTGCTTCATTGTGAATGAAAAGTGTGTCATTCTAGGTTCTGTTTAGTAAAATGGTATATAACATAGATGTAGTTTAAAAAATGATTTTAAAGATTTTTTTTTATTTGAAAGGTACAATTACAGAGAGAGAGAGAAAGAGAGAGATGTCTTCCCAAATGACTGCAATAATCAGGGCCTGGCCATACCAAAGTCAGGAGTCCGGAACTCTGTCCAGGTCTCCCTCCTGAGTGGCACGAGCACAAGTATTGGGGCATCCTCTGCTGCTTTCTTGGGTGCATTGAAAAGGGAGCAATCTGTTCCTGAACTGGTGCTCATGTGCCACAGTGCCAGATGCCCAAATAAGAGTTCTTACTTTCGGTCCTGAGGGGCAGTGAATAAGTATGTTAAGAAATAAATATGTAGGGCTGAGTTTCGGTTTATTTGTTAAGATGCTGACATCACATCAAAATATGTGGATTCATGTCTCTGCACCAATTTCAATTCAATCTTCCTATTAATGCAGACCCCGGGAGGCAGCAGATGATAGCACAGGTAGTTTTGTTCCTGCTACCAGTATGGGAGACCTGGCTGAATTTCAGGTTCCTGACTTTGTCTTGATCAAGCTTGGCTAATGTAGGCAGTTGGGGAGTAAAGCAGCAAATGAAAACTCTCATTGTTTCTGCTTCTCAAATGAAGGAATACAAACATAAATAAGAAAATATATTTATCAATTTGTTTTAAAACAAAGTTGGAAATAAAAAGAGTGTGGTTAAGGAGAATAGAAAGGTTCTGTTTTAGAGAGATAATCAGCGAAGATAATCTGCCAGTAAACATTTAGATGGAAACATAGGTTGAGGAGTCAGCTATATGAAATGTAGAATATCTGGAGCAGGAAGTTTGAGGGGCTGGGAAGGGTCAGACCTTGATGCCTTCCGGCACTGAGAGCAGTTCAGTTTTGCCGAAGCTGAGGGTTAGTGGGGAGGAGAGTGGGTGTGGTTAGAGAGTGAGTCAGGGCCAAGGTGTGCTGGCCCTGAGGCTGGTGGAGCCTGGATACAAAGCTGACCAATAGAAGCCACTAAAGAGGATGACATGGTCTAGCTATGTGGTGTCACAGATCCCTCAGGCGTCTGTGTAGAGCAGAGATCGGATGGAGCAAAATCAAAGGAATACCAGTTCTAAGACTATTTTAAATATGTTAGTCAGGGGAGCATCTTGTCTAAGATCGAGAAGGTGGAGACAGACAGCTGTGTTTGGGGCTAACTGTCATTATTATTTAACACTGGAAATTTCTTAGATGCGTCATATGCATGCATACATATACATATATATGTAGTGTGAGTATGTAATGATATGTTTATTTTCACATACATGAATATATAATTTATGAATACATATGTATATGTGCAATCCTCTCATTTTAATGGTTATCAGATTTATTTATTTATATTTTAAAGATTTATTTATTTTTGTTTGAAAGGCAGATTTTATACAGAGAGGAGAGATAGATCTTCCATCCACTGTTTCACTCTCCAAATGTCACAATGGCCTGGGGCTGAGCCAATCCAAAGCCAGGAGTTTCCGCTGGGTCTCCCATGTGAGTGTAGTGTCCCAAGGACTTTGACCATCCTCCATTCTCAGATCATTAGCACGGAGCTGGCTTGGAAGTAGAGCAGCTGGGAATCATGCCCATATTGGATGCCAACACCTCAGGTGAGGGATTAACTTGCTATGCCATAGCACCAGCCCCAGGAGTAAGATTTATTAGCAAAGTAAAAGTGCAGACTAAAAGGAATTATAGGCACATGCAAGAGTAATGTGTGTGTGCATGTATATATATATGATTTTCTATAGATGATTTTTCACATAATTTTAATTACTCTCTCTTTTGTGAGAAGTTTTTTACTCATTTTTTCTAATTACCAAACAACAGATTTTACTGGTTTCACATTGATCCCTGATACTCTTATTTAGTTACAAGGTTTAGTTCAGGATCCGACATTGCACTCACCGGGTTTTCTTTTTCTACTCAAATGTGTGATAGTTCCTCTGACTTTCCTTAGCTTTCATTATTTGCCACTTTTAAAACTATCAGCAAATATGTTATAAAATGTCCCTTGATTCAAATTCATCTGATGCTTTCTCATGATTAGCTTGAAGTTATAGTTTTCTTTTTTACTATTATTTTGCTTTATGACAAAGTTTAATAGACACTGGGGTTTCCCCTCTCCACTCCCTAAGTTCCCTCCTCTCCCCAATGATTTCCCTTCCAATTTTAGAACGGGTGTCTTTCGTGAAGTTTCACATATCCATCATGTTGTCACTGAATTGTCTCCCAACAATAGGTGTGGACAGTGTTGGAGAGTTCAACATCTGGTCATCAGGACATTATCAGCCATCAGCCATCTTGCTCGGGACCCATCCTTCTACTGTATGCACAGAGACATACTTCTCTGTCTCCACTTATGAACATGTCAATTTCTGCTGCACTTCCATTATGTATTCTGTTAAATATAGAGCCAGTGTACATAGTCCACAACGGGGAGAAAAATAATGAACTTTCATCCACATGAAGTTAATGAACATGTAACAAAGATATCAGCATGATGCTAGGTTGGTGAAAAAGAGTGTCAAGATTCTTCCTGTAGGAGTAGATGCTGGTGTGTGACCCATGTGGCACTAATGAAAGTACAATAAAGACTAGCACATCAGTATTTATGAGAGGCATCAATAACAGTGATAAAAGGGACATTAACAATCTCAGGTGATTACAATCAGTCTCTTATGGATGATTGATAAATAAATTACATCACAAGATCTTGTTGAGAAAGGTGCATATAGCTAGGAAGTGCAAAAAGGTAAAATCACAGGTAAAATACTTCGATTTGACATCATTTTACTCTAAATTGAAAAAGGAAAGAGCCATTCCCTGGGATGATGTGAAAAACTCCCCCTAACCTTGTTAACATTGAGCCTCATTAGGGTACAATATCTTATAATTAGATGTATGTCTACCCGCATTCTTTTGCAGAAATGCATTCTGTTGATTTTCCTTGATTCCTGGTATTCTGATCTCCATTGCAGCCTTCCATTGTGGGGTTATATGTGTTTATTCTCCTCTTTGTTGTTGCTGTTGCTGTTGTTTTGTATTTTTAATGGGTGTTATATTAGAGCAAACATGATATCTGACCTTTTGGGATTGGCTCATTTCCCTTAGCACAATGGTCTCTAGTTTGACCCATTTGGCCGCAAACAATCAATTGTATTTCATTTTTTTTTAAATAGCTGAGTAGTTATTCCATACAGTGTGTGTGTATGTGTGTATATACATATACATATTTGTTTGTGGGTTTTTTTCCTCATTTTAAAAAACTTTTTTAAGATTTACTTTTCATGAAAGCCATGGTCACTGTATTGGAATAAGGTAGCAAGAACTGTAGCTTTTCAATTCTATTTTGATTTAAATATCTTGTCATGTAAACTTATTTTGAGTAAATAGTGAGGTTTTTTATTAATTTTTTTCTTCTCTGTTACTGTATCCTCTTTGCAGGGTCAAAATAAGAGACTTGAGTTCATCATGGCTGCTTGGGGGCCCGTGTTTTGGTCAGTTGGGCTCCCTGATTGAAGGTGTTGATTTGGACTGTTCTGGGGTTCCTGATTTTGATATGCTGTACTGATAAGGGAGTGCCCTGGTTGTGCTCTGCCTGTGGCCTCAGCAAGGGCTTGTTGGTCTCCCTTGCTGGTTGAGTCTCTAGTTGGGTCTCACCCAGATCCTTTGTTTGGGTACTGACAATACAGAAGCTCCTCTGTGACATGGCCAATCTGCCTTCCTTGCCATACCATGTGAGCACATCTGAGTCTTTCCCCACTACAGAAGGCTGGGAAGGCCTGGAGATTCACACTCTGTCGTCTTTCTGTTTGCTCAGGCCACATGGCAGCTTTACTTGATTGCAGCCACCCCAAGCTGTGTATGGGAGTCACCCTGTTGGTTCCCTGTGAGTCCAAGCTCACTGCTAGAGTTTGATTTGAATGGGGGAGCTCAGACACATAAGGTCCGTTTCCTTTTGTCTACTTCTTTCCCATACTCCACTGGGGTATGAGCTAGGCAGGGTTGTTACTCTCAATTTTTATCTGATGAGAATTCACTCTTTAACATATTCATGACTGTCATAGGGCAGTAAGACTTGTGGCTCTGCTGTCATCGACTTCTCTTCCTGTATTATTGGGGCCTGGGTCAAGTGGGCTGCTCTTAATGTGGGAACTGTTGGATTAAACTAAGGATTATTGAGGTTAAGAATGCATCACCTTAGTTCTCCAAAATGTTGTTTCTGTTTTCCTTTGTATTTGTAGCTGCTGTTATGTACCAGCATTAACTGTGATCTTGTTTGGTTTGTTTAGTTGAAATTGCTCTTTCCTACTGCTGAGTAACTGCAGTGCCCAAGTAATGAAAGTTTTACACCATGTGGCCTCTTGTTAGCCTCTCTCTGGCCTTCTTTTTCACTGAGCCTCTTCCTGTCTAGGCTTGGTAGATTTGGGCTCCTCAATTTTTCTTGAATATGCATTGCTTTTTTCCATTTTGATGTTCTGGCTTACACAGGGCTTTACAGAATGCTTCTCTTGTCCTTTTCCCTTCTTCTTACATTTTTCACTAAAATTCTACATGGCCTCAAGTCCTGGGTCATACACTGCTTATAGTGTGAGACCTCGGAGCCTTTCCACTTGGAATAATTACTCCTTCCTCCAAGCTGTCCTCGTGCTTTGCCTTGATTATGTATTTTATCACCTTGTGTTTTATATTGTAATGTAGTGCTCATATCTGTTCCCCCCCCCATTAGATTATAAGCATTGTGGAGTAAAATCTGACACTGCAGGTCCATCTATGTACTGTCCATCTTTCTGTATCACCCGTGTTGCCCAGCACGTTGCTTTGTATATTAAGAAACATTTGATGAATAATGAGTGGCACAAAACACACTCTTCATAAAGTATACTCAATCTCATATTAAAACTTTGATATGAGTGTAGAAGTGTCATTATTCCTCACATTTGGTGATACTTGTCTATTAAATTTCTTTGTAGATCCCTTGGCCTGGATTCCAAGGAGTTGTGGAAGATAGGTTTGCAGCCATTTCTGTCAGGGCCATGAGGTAGAATGTCATTATATTTATTAGGGTCTGTGGAGACCCCCAAAACATGGCAGCACAATCATATATCAGTAACTGCTATCATAAATGAGCTGGACAGGATAAGCCAACTTGAAAGAGAAAATAAAATATTATAACCCCAACTTGAAAAGAAAATATGGTGCATGTTTTATTGCTGTGGATTATGGAGGAAGAAAAAACTGATTTTAAGTCAAACACAGAAAAACAGTGATACTCTTTAAACTCAATACAGTATTCACATGGCAGACACCGGACTTCAGAAAAGCAAACCTTCAGGCCCTGCTCTGGTCTATAAAATAGATGTAAAATTGCTTTTGCTACATTATTAGTGTGCCCGTCTAGAGGCAAGGAGTGTTTCAGGAGAAAAAATAACCTTGAAGTCAAAATGGTTCTTTCAAATCGGAGTCTGTTGGTCAGAATCTCACATTGCATTTTAAAGATCTTTAAAAGACTCTGGCTTTTGCAAATTCCATTTGTGATGAACTGAGATAGAAGAGGGACTAGGAAAGATTGATAACATAGGAAATAGCATTAGCTGTTTTAGTGGTAAGTTGTGCAATAATCAGAAAAATGAAGATGGTCTCAAATAGTAAGATTTCCTTACTTTGGAATGACCGGTCCATTGAGAGTGCCTTTCCTTGTTTGTTGAACCTCCTAGCCCTCACCTATGTGCTCTGTCTCCACTGCTTGAATATAGTGAGTCATTAACATCTGGTTGAGACACAAAGGTATCAAAGTGCTGCTCATGTTCAAGGTTAAAAGCAGAAACACTAAGCACATATGGAATATGTTGGTCAGGCTCGTTCCATTCTAGAGGTACAGAGGTCATTTATACAATGGTGGGTCGTGTTTGTTGGGACTAAGATGCAATGCAGTGGATTGTGGAATTTATGTCCTGAGTAGAAATGACCCAGATGTCCCCAAGAACCTGTCTGTCTTTGCTGACACATTTGTATGTGTTTGGTTTGCTCAGCCTACTGAGGCTGACTTCTCATAAGTCTTGAATGAGATGTGCTGCACCGTGCCTCAATTTGGTCTCAAATTTACTCTCAGTAAAACCTGACACAAGTCTAGCTACTTACTTTGTCTTTGCGTGGACATTTCAGGTCATTAAATGAGCAATTTTCATTGGCAGGAAAGGCACAGCTTCAGAGAAGTAGGACATAAAGATGATTATTTGAGTCTTTCAGTCTGAGAAGGATTGTCTTTTGTTGTCTGACTTGAACTGGCTCCATTCATTCATAGCTCGCTCACTTGCCCACTGTTCATTTACTCATTCATTCATCACGTGTTTTTTTTAATGCCTTTTGTGTGTCACATACCATGAACTTGACTATTGCCCAGTTTTCCATTTCAATGTCTCTCCAGGAAAGTGATTTATCACCACATTGGGACAAATAAAATGAGCTGAAGAGAGTTTATGGAGTCACACGTTGGGCAAGTCTTGGTTGTTAAAAGTGAGTCAGATGGTCACACATCTGCCTGCCAGGCCATGTCCTGTATCAAGCTTCAGTTTAATTCCCAAACTAAAAAGAAACTAAATAAAAACAATAGCTGTTATTCACAGAATGGTTTTTGTTACGTTTCTATGAATAGCTGAAAAAAAAAAATGAAATCAACCATCATAAAGATAATTCATGTTTATGTGTTTATTTTTAGATCACCAGGTTAAAAATTGACCGAAACCCTTTTGCTAAAGGATTCAGAGATTCTGGAAGAAACAGGTAAGACTAATTGAAGAAGAAACTCACTGACAGTTATTTCCTATGGGACCTTGCTTTCTGACACTTGACTGGTGATTCTTGGCTCCTGAGCTTGAAAAACTACCCGTGTGCTTTGCCACTCTGTTGATGTTGCTTAAGAGAAGTAGACAGCTGATTCAGGAATCAAAAAAATTGCCTCCTAAAGATGGAATTGTCCAGATTCATTGTTGATAGCATGTAAAACACCACATCAAGTTCATGACAATATTTCCTGCCCTACGTCATACTTGACAGTTGGGTCACTTCAAACAAACTATATGATAATTTATTATTATCAAAGGAGTATTTTTTCCTGATAAACACATTATATATAAATATGTAATGTATTTCCAGTGGTAACAGTGCCACTTTTCTTTATTTTTTATAAAAGATTTATTTTATTTATTTGAAATGCACAGTTAGAGAGTTAGAGGGAGAAGCTTACACAGAGAGATTGCTTACTGTCCAAGCGGCCCTGACAGCTAGGACTGGCAGTCTGAAGGTGGGAGCTTCTTCCAGGTGTCCTATATGGGCACAGGATCTGAAGGGCTTAAGTCATTTTCTGTTGCCTTCTCAGGCACATTAACAGGAAGCTGGATTGGAAGTGAAGCGACTGACTTGAACCAGGGCACCTAGTGGGTGCAGGCATTGCAGTTGGTGGTTTTTTACATCCTGTGCCACAACAGCAGGCCCAGCACCACTTTTCTTGATCATTGTTAGAACTAAGTTATTATACAGTGAGAACCTTTGGAACTGCTGAGCTTTGTAGGCTGTTACTTCTCACTGCAAATGGCCTTAAAAGCTATGATGGTTTTCTAGTTGATTTTTTTCTGCTTTGTAAATTTTTCTTGTCCCTCCCTTTCTATATAAAATGAAAATCTCTTACTTTGGAAAGTTAAAAGAGAGAGCTGAAAAGGCTAGGAAACCAGATTTACCTAGGATTATTCAGTCAGAAAATTTCATCTTATTGAAATGATGTTGGATGAGTAAATGTGACATGTGTGTCAACAAATGTTTACATTAATGATCATGTATTTTTCATTATTTTGGGGGCATTTATTTACTTCTGAATGACATGTTATATTTTTCCCCCAGGAGTTATCTTTTGTATTATCTCAGAAATAACTATTAGATAAACTAAAAACATCCTAAAAATAATTTTGTTAAATATTTAGTACACTAAAATAGCTGTGGTGATAATTTTTTATGACATACTTTATGAACGCACTTATTCCAATCTTATTTTGTAAAGGTTTATTTCTTTTAAAATGTCAAAATTGTGAAAGGGGAAAAAGAAGATAGAAAAGGAGAAAGAGAGAGAGTTTTCTATTGTTTTACTAGACACGTTGCTGCAATGGCCAGGCTCAGCCAGACGAAAGCCAGAGCTTCCACATGGATGCAGGCCTTCCACTGCTTTTTCTCCAATAGGAGGCAGCTGGATCAGCAGTGGAGCAGCAGGGACTTGAACCATTATCCATAGGGAATGCCAGTTTTGCAGGTGGTGGCTCCATCTCCTGCACCACAACAGGACTTCTTTTCAAAATTCTTACCATATGTTTAAAACACATTTAGATTTCTAAAATGTTCTTTCCTTTTAAAGAATTATGTATTTGTATTTGAAAGGCATATTTACAAAGAAAAGGAGAGAGAGAGAGTGAGTGAGAGAGAGAGAGAGAGAGAGAGAGAGAGAGAAAGAGGAGATCTTCCACCTGCTAGTTCACTGTCAAAATTGTCGCAATGGCCAGAGCTGAACTGATCCAAAGCCAGGAGTCAGGAGCTTCCTCTGAGTCTCTCACATGGGTTCAGAGTCCCAAGGCTTTGGGACATCCTCTACTACTTTTGTAGGCCAGTGGAAGGGAGGTGGATCGGGCCTGGTATAGTAGCTTAGTGGCTAAAGTCCTTGCCTTGAACGTGCTACAATCCTATATGGGTGCCGGTTCTAATCTTGGTGGTCCCGCTTCCCATCTGGCTCCCTGCTTGTTGCCTGGGAAAGCAGTTGAGCATGGCCCAAAGCCTTGGGACCATGCACCCACGTGGAAGACACGGCTTCAGACTGGCTCAGCTGCAGCCGTTGTGGCCACTTCTGGAGTGAATCATTGGATGAAAGATCTTCCTCTCTGTTTTTTTCCAATAAAAATAAATAAACCTTAAAAAGAAGAAAAAAGAATGGAGGTGAATGGGAAGCAGAGCAGCCAGGACTTGAATCTGTAACCATATGGGATGTTGATAGCTCATTGAGCCATAGCATCAGCCCTCAAACACATTTAGATTTACATGAGGTGGTATTTACCTTAGATTCTTAAAGAATGTATCTACTGAATAAATAATACTTAAACTTCTGCTTTACGGATAACACAGTTGAGCAATATGTTCTCGATCAAGCAACTTGCTAATGATAGAGTCCACTAAAACTCAGGTGTATGGACCCCGGGCCAACACTTGCCTGTTTGGATAATCTTTGCTAAAATAAGACGATTGTCCTTATGTTCAAAGTTTAGCTGGTAAGAATTAGTGTCTATTCCTTGCATTTAAGTTGGGCTATCCTCTTCATCCTCTTCAGCGTATGTTTTATGTCCATGTCACTGCATCCTGTCGCATCCTATACCCTTGTGCTTAATGAAGATGCTGTTAGTGGTAAATAGATCAAAATGGATGCTGGTCTTTCATGAAAAAGCCACTGCATCTGTTGTAATGGTGATGCTTGGAGGGCAGGACATTCATGTCAGGCTACTTGTGAAGACAGGATGTCTGACAAGGGCATTTAAAAAAATCTTTTACTTGGAGTTCATGGATGGATTTCAAGGTTTCTAAACGTATGTAGGGATGAATACCTCCATATTTTTTTCTGGGGAGAAATCTAGAACTTTATTCACCTTTTCAAAATAGTCCATGACCAAAGTAAAGTGCTCCTGCTATAGACGTAACTATCTTACTCCAGGGGACAAACCTACCAACGTTAGCTTTTTAACCGTTTCGTTCTTTGTTTCTAACTTCTTCATCTTTAGTGGCAATGGTAGGGTGTATTTTTGTTTTTTTCCTAGCACTTGGAGTTCTTGCTTGTTTTTCTTAAAGATTTTTATTTATTGTTATTGGAAAGGCAGATATACAAAGAGGAGGAGAGACAGAGGGGAAGATCTTCTGTCCGATGGTTCACTCCCCAAGTGGCCGCAATGGCCAGTGCTGCGCCGATCTGAAGCCAGGAGCCAGGAATTTCTTTCCAGGTCTCCCACGCGGGTGCAGGGTCCCAATCCTCTGGGCCATCCTCGACTGCTTTCCCAGGCCACAAGCAGGGAGCTGGATGGGAAGTGGAGCTGCCGGGGTTAGAACCGGCACCCATATGGGATCCCGGGGCATTCAAGGTGAGGACTTTAGCTGCTAGGCCACGCCGCCGGGCCCTTGCTTATTTCATTTCATTTTATTTTATTTTTAAAGAATTTTGGGTCAGTGTTTCTGAGCTTGAATTTGGTTCCTTAATTAGTGCTTTCCTGTTAACATGTACACTATCCCTGGAATTTGCCCTCCAGGTTTGCTGTGACCACTTAGTTTCTGTATTGCATAGGCCATCAAGAAGGTACCTTTGTCAGTTGTTGGTAACTGTGAAGAAGCTTTTCAGATTAGAGGTAGAGGGAGTGATAGCTACTTTTGTGGTGTGATCAGGGGTGATCTCTGATAAGGAGCAATGGGTGATGTAAGAGAAGCTTCCAGGTACCTGATTCCTGAAAGAGGAAAAAGAATGTTTTTGCAGTGTTAAGGAAGTCCTGTAGCTTCAGAGCATGTCCCCTATCCAGAAATATGAGATGGGAAGTACAGAGGCATGACTTAGAACAGAAAACTGGGACCTGGCATGATAGCCTAGTGGCTAAATGCTCACCTTGCATCTACCGTCATCCCATGTGGGCACTGGTTTGTGTTCTGGATGCTCTGCTTCCCATCCAGCTCCCTGCTTGTGGCTTAGGAAAGCAGTGGAGGATGGTTCAAAACCTTGGGACCCTGTACTACATGGGAGACCTGGAAGAAGCTCCTGATCAGCTTAGCTCTGGCTGTTGCGGCCACTTGGGCAGTGAAACAGCAGACCGAAGATCTTTCTTTCTGTATCTCCTTCTCTCTGTATATCTGCCTTTCCAAAAATAAATAACTAATAAATGATAAATAATAAATAAATAAATCTTTAAAAGAAAAAAAAGAGAGCAGAAGACTGGACTGCTTTGATCAGTTTGAGAATTCAGCTTGCAGGATCAGAACCTCACTGTGACCTTGAGAGTAAGCTGGCTGAATATTGAAGGATTTGCTGCTGGTCAGGAGGTGTGAGGGCATCTCAATTGGTGTCTCCTCTCTGGCTTAGAAGGAACCTTAACCTGCCTTTTTGGCTGGGATATGCCGGTCTGAGTGTTGGTGTGTGTGTTCACTGCTCAGAGCAGACCTTATTTGCTCTGCCTGCCAGACTGCTGTTATTATAAAGACTCCAGGAAAGGAAAATTATGGATCTTTATTATTTTTAATTCCACTTGAATGCTTTGTTTATTTTACAGATCTGTATTTATCTATTTATCAAATCAATCAGTCTATCAGTCCATCATCTATTTGTTTATTGAGAGCTCTCATGGATTTGTTCAGTCCCCAAATTTCCATAGTAGCTGGGAATGGTTCAGTGCTGAAGCCAGGAGCGGGAACTCCATGCAGGTCTCCCACTTTTGCGACACAAATCCTTTGCTTAAGCCATCACCACTGCCTCTCAGAGTCTGCATTTACAGGATGCTGAAGTCAGGAACAGCTTTGGGAGGGGAGTAAACTTGTCAGGAGCAAATTTGGGACTCAGATTGAGACTTCTTACAGTATGTGGGTGTCCCAAACAATGTCTTAGCTACTATACTAAATGCTTGCTCCCCAGATGAGCATGCTAACCAATGCCTTAACTATTGTGCTAATGGATACCCAATTTTCTTATTTTCAATAGCCTTTGTCCCATCAAAAATCTGCAGTCTGCTTATTAGGAATTTCATCGGTTAATTGCAATTAGAAAATTACCATGTTCCAGACCCTTGATTCCTTCTAATTTTCAAAACAGCTTGTAGTTTATTAAGGAGGAACTTAGGCTGAGAGCAGTTAAGCAGCTTTCCCAGTGTCACACAGTCAACAGAGATTAAAACCCAAGTCTAGTTGACTTCAAAGCCAGTACAGTTTTGTTCTGTCATGCTAACAGTGAACACTTGACTTATGTTGTCTTCAGCAGCTATGAGAACAGAACCCTGTTCCTAAAATCCCTCATCTCCTTAAAAGTAATACTTCACATATCCAGAATCTTCTATTTCCCAAGAATCTGTTTAGTTTATCTCCAAATAATCCATCTACTCTCAACCTGTCTTGGAGAGTACACCCCAGGACTTTTCATCTGCTTTATAATTCCGCTGTAAAAACCAATAGAGGATAGGAATCCAGGCTGCACTTACCTGGAGGGTGAAACTAATATAATTATACTGATATCACAAGTCTCATGAGGGGACAGGGAGCATTATCAAAGACAGGAGGCATCTTAATTTTTTAGGATTCTAGAATGACTTAAAAACAAACTAGTTAGAATGAGCCTGGGAGTTCTTAGACTTTTCTGTTTAAAAATGTCAAAATTACTCACTAATCACACTTTAATCTTCTGGAGGTCCTGTGGGGGCAAGAATTATTAGTGCCATTTTGCAGATGGGAAAGATTGACGGGTAAGAATATTGTAAATTATTTGGAAGCCTTCTGGGAACTGGTGGCTCTGGGATATTTTCACCCAGCTTCCTGCTTTATGCCCAGCCTCATCTGTTGTCCTCCTTTGCTAACAGAGCTCTTTAAATCTCAGATCTTCCCCAAGCACATTAGACATCAAGTGACTCATGCGGAGGAGCATGGTTGGACGAGTTGCATATAAATGCACTCAAAGCATAAGGATTACATTTCCTTTAAAAACACATGGGCTTAAAAATTTGGGAGGAAAGTGCTTTGCCAATGTTTTTTGGTTTTGTAGAACACAAAACATTCATGGAATACTTTGGAGTTACAGAGTTTGCCAAACCTCAAACCAAAACACGTTCAGGTTTGTCAACCTCAATCCATCCTGGTGCAATCAGGAGGCTCAGGAAGGAAAAAGTGTGAGGAAGAGAGAATAAGGAGATGATACAGCCACCTCCTCACACCGTCAGACAGCGTGAGCGGTGATGGAGTGGTCCCAGCTACGGCTGAGACTGTGTCCACCCAAGGGTGGACATGAGTGCTCAAGGGAGCTGTGGCTGGGAGTTGGCTCCCAGTGCTCCATATTTTAAAGTGAAGAGTTGTCTTTGGGGAAGTGCTACTGGCTCCTCTCCTCCCCATGGGAAGCAGAGTAACTAATCTGATTGCTAAGTCAGGGAGGAGAGCGCTTGGGACCTACCTGCCTGCCTGCCTGCCTGCCTGCAGACGGCACAACAGCTCCGGTTGTCTTTCGTGGTGTGCATGGCCTAGCTGGTAGTGTCTTTAGGGAGGTCAGCTTGTTTTAGGGATGTTCTAGGTAGCTCTTTCAGCCCTCAGGCCTATGTCACAGTTGCTAGACACCTTTATTGATAATGAAATTAACATTATGTTCTCTATTGCATTACATTCTTGTGTATTTCTCAAAATTGATTGGATGAAGACAAGAGGTGTTACTTGGCTGGACTGTCTTGGAAGCTTTCATAAGTACACATTTTCAGCTCTGTGGAGTCTTGTCATCAGAGGCTGTCAAGTTTCTTCCTTTATTGTTAGGAAAGAGTAGGCACATGTTTTAGTGTGAGGAAGGCTCTGCCCTTTACCCATGACTGCAGAGTTGCTACTTTCCATTCCCAATGTCATTATGGCCCTGATGAGACATTTTCACTGGGAGCATGAGAGTGGAGAGAGAGAGAGAGAACACCTGTATCTTTTGATGTGGGGACACTGACAGATTTTGTTTCCAGGTAATATGTGAGAAATTATATTTACTTTCAATTTATTTCTACATCTAGATTTCTTAAAATAGTATGGCCCAATTTTGGTATTGGATGGAGTAGGATTAGGAGATTAATACATGTTTGCCCTTAATTAGAATTTACCTCAGGATACAATGACCTGAGTTAACACTGGGAGAGTTCCTTTACCAGGAGGCAGAGTATTATCTTCCTGTTCCTGAGGGAAAGTGAGTGCCTTCAGCTTGAGATGACTTTTTTTGTTCTGTGGTCTGTGTTCCTGAGCTCTGCTCCCTGGTGGAGTATAAAGCTGGCACTGTTTTTTTCCCCTAGTTTCTGTTCTTAAAATTTTTTTTCGTAATACTTATTCCATAGAGTACAGCCATAATAGTTCACAAAAGTAGACAGAGTTGATGTGTGGCAGAGAAACTAACATCCAGGAGATCTCAGGTGAGAAAACCTTTTCCCACCAAAGGCAGATCAGGAAGAGTAACAGCAGAAGTGAATTTTGATCATCACCTAAAAAGGAAAGAAAGAGTGGATCTATAAATAGGCCTAACTTGAAAGACAAATGACACTTCGGGGTCAAACCTGAACCTGGTGACTTCCGCAAGACACTGACTTGGCTTAACTGTTGCTGAGACGCATTCCTCACTGGGACAAATTCGTCAGCTTCTGAAGTGCAGGGATGTGTCTGCTCCCTGGCTCTCTGGAGGAGGACACACACCACTTAGTAGCTGGGATCCTCAGGAAAGAAGGGAGATTTTCTAGCCTGAGCTAATGCAGGGTCAGGTCTCGTGGAGGAGAGATCAAGTTGTATCTGTGGGGATGACTCAAAAGGGGAACCCGTAGCCAAGAGAAGACAGGACTCATGAGAAGCCACAGTGTTTCACCAAGTCTTAATGCAGAGAAACAGCCTCCAGGAGTTCATCTCCCCACATGCCTGGAGACAACTGTGCGCTGCTGGAGGGAGAAAGACAACTGCCAGGACCCCATACATGGAGGAGTAGTCAAAGGAGTGGAAGGAAAGAGGGCTCTGTGGGTCTTCCAGCCCTCATGTGATTGTCTCTGTCATGGGTTGCTGGCAAGCTATTGCAGAAAGCCTGTCAGCATGGGGCATTTTCTATAATTCCCAGGGCCTTCCTCCAAAACCATCACATGCATAGAAAGGAGAGAATTAAGATGAATATCCGTCTGGGGATAGAAGAATTCTCTAAGCATATATAGAAGTTCCAGGTAGTGAAAAGAATCTGGGTTCTCTTCCTTTGGTGTCAGTTGTCCTGTCTTGGAACCCATGCTTCACCCTCACTCCCAGGTGCTTTTGTCTCTAAGAAATATAGGTGGGACTATCCCACATGAAATGGCTTCTTTCAGGTATTTCCAGCTGACCTATCAAACCCAGAAGCCATTGCTGTTGTTTCTGTAATAATACCCAGGTGGAGCAGCCCATCTCTGGCCCAGGGAATTGGTGCAGTTCCTCAGGAGCGTATGGTTTTGTCTTTGGAATCCATTGTTGGTGATCTGAGCCAGGACACTCAAATTTCATAATTCAAGAGTGTCAGAAAAAAGACCATTGGCAGGCCTTGCCTGAGGAGAAGCTTTGTATGGGTAAGAAGCTGGAAGATTGTCCCTCACTGAAGAAATAATGCGACTGCTATGAGGTACAAGAGGTAATCTGAGTCTGAGTTCACTGCTGTGTTCTGGGAATACAGTTGGCCCTCTATCCTTGGGCATCTAGTTTCGGGGACAGCGATCTAAAAACAGAGCACTCTTTGCCTAATGGGAAAGGGAATATTTGCTTGCTGAAAGAGGATGCCTTATGGAGCTAAAACATAACCTACAGGAAGGAATTACCATCCAATGGTGGTTAGATTGGTGGGGAAAAGATTTGGAAGGAGACAGTTTTCCTGCTACCTCCTCCCCACATGGCTAAGCAGCTGTTGTTAGAAGGCCATGTTTGGAGACTGAAGAACTATTTTTCTTGGGCACATCCAGGAGCCCCTTGTTACAGGCCCAGCCCTTGCACACAAAACCCAATAGAAAGAAGCATGTGAAATGAGGAATTAACATGCCTAATGCTAGGTGAAGGAAAAGAAGGGGAAGAAGTCAGTTCAAAATTAATCCTTGGGCCAGATCATCTTTGTTTAGATCTAAAAGAACATTTGTTTGGGAAAAGAGAGCAGAAGGGTGCAGGCTAGATGTCAACTAAAATCTATTAGAGTTCCGTGCTTTAACTAAGTAATTTAAATCTTATCTATACCTTTATCTATGAAGCTAAACATAGAAAATTATTACATTTATAAGTTAAAAGTGACATAATATCAAAAATTCCATACAGTTCAACCTCATGCATTTGCTGCTAGCCATTAAAGTTAAAAATATGTACCTGGTGGCCATGATTGTTTTATATAGTATCTGTAGTTCAAGTTATCCATTTTGTATTATTGTATTATTATTTGTATTATTTGTATTATTTCCCATTTCACTAATGGGAAACCTAAAAAGCGTGAAGTATTACATTTTGGAATTTACAAATATAATTAGCAAGAATGATTTCACTCTGCTGCCTTAGGCATAATTTGCCAACTGCAGAAAGCACGCCCTCACCCACTTCTGGTTCCCTGTTGCTCCTGAAGGCTCACTAGGAAGCGCAAAGCCAATGAACTGACAGTTCACCTTTTTTTCAACCAGCATGACGTCCCAAGTGTCTGCATCACTTTCAATTTCTGTACTTTCAATTGTTCTCCCTAGAGCCATTGGCTGTGCTTTCCCAGCCAATCTCAGCTTGCTGTTTTCCTGGCAACCTTACTAAACCCTGTCAATTTTGCATATTCGTTTGTTATACCTGGCATGGGTGGCTTGCACTGTTTATCAGATGTATGAACATGACTAATCCTGGGCTTCTTCTCAGGCACTGCTGGCTCTGTGGTTCAAGGTGACTGGCCCTGGACTATTCTGGCAGCAGCATCCAGCTGATTCCTTGCACTCATCCAGGCTGTTGCTGTGGATCAGGCCTCCCTGTTTGTGGTCTAGTCTTTAAGCCTCATTTTTCCATGCCTTGTTATTTGTTTGCCTTCCCTTGTCATGAACCATTGTCCTCTTTGCCATGTGGCTTTACCAGGGAAAATTGGCAACTGCTTTATTGTCTGTGGCACTCACCCAGGGATGGTGTCATCAGAGTGACGTCTTTCTAATGGCTAACATATTGAGTCTAAAATATCTGCAAGATAATAAGGCCTATAGGGGTTCAAGGGATGTGTTTTGAAAATCTGAGGAGAGAGTGAAAAGTGGAGTTAAGTAACATACTGCTTTTCCCATGTTAAATCCAGAGCCAGAAGGTTGACAAAGCTTTGAAGTTCAGGGCAGTAAGAATGTAATTCTCAATAAATAAATAAAAATTTTAAAAGAAATATATCCTCCTACTACAGGCAACAATCTGAGCAGAATAGTTGGATCTTTCTTCGTTTGTTTGACCTACATCACTACTACTCAAACAGGCATATTTTCTCTTTCTGTAATGTATTTTATCTTTAAAACATTTGCATTTACTAAGAAATGATTAGGACAAAGTATCATCATATCCATTTTATAGATAGGGAGATTTGGCATGAAGAGGCTAGGTAATTGGCCAACATTGCATTTATGAGACGTAGGGTTGCAATTTGAATCCTGGAAGCTCAGAGCCTGTTTTTTTTTTTTTTTTTAAAGATTTATTTATTTTTACTACAATGTCAGATATACAGAGAGGAGGAGAGACAGAGAGGAAGATCTTCTGTCGGATGTTTCACTCCCCAAGTGAGCCACAACGGCCGGTGCTGTGCTGATCCAGAGCTGGGAACCAGGAACCAGGAACCTCTTCCGGGTCTCCCACGCGGGTGCAGGGTCCCACAGCCTTGGGCCGTCCTCGACTGCTTTCCCAGGCCACAAGCAGGGAGCTGGATGGGAAGTGGAGCTGCCGGGATTAGAACCGGCGCCCATATGGGATCCCGGGGTGTTCAAGGTGAGGGCTTTAGCCGCTAGGCCACGCCGCTGGGCCCAGAGCTTATATTCTTAACCACAATGTTACTCTGTTCATTGAATGGTTTTATACTTATCAAATTAAAGGTAAGATCATCCCAGTCAAATGCAGAGAACTTTAATAATTCAGTGATCTGGCCTAGTGTTATTGTCGATATTTATTGCACTTCTCATGAGCTTTTGTAACTACGCATTCACTTTTCAAGGTGGAGCAGAGTTCTCAGGTTGGGAATCACTGAATGGGGACCAATCTGTCCATTGGACACCTGTGTCCTTTCAAGACATTGGAAGAGGTACATCAATAACAACAACTTCATCTTATAAAAGGTTGAAAAACTTGTGCAAGCTCAGGCCAAGTTTTGAAGGATGGTTTAGTCTTTGGGCAATTTGTAGACCTTTGTAAGGAGGTGTTTTAGCAAATCTGTGGGATGCAATTATTTTGAGTAATCTGGATGGAGGAGATTATTCTAGACTCGGTTTATATGCCCTTTGTCATCAGTATCATCTGTAAATAGCCTGGAGAACAGTCAAAATTGAGCAAGAAAGACAGGAGTAAAGATAAAAAGTTCAGGAGAAACTTAAAAAGAAATTTTGGTGATAAGACAGTAACAGCAATAATCACGTTTCTATGTGTTTTTTATTGTGTTCAATGATCAAATATTTTCTGAATTTCGAAGGGTGATACTATCCCTTTCTCCTTCCCTATCCTTTTTTTTTTTCTTTTAGAGTCACTAGACTAATTCTTTATAAACGGGCTATTTTTCTGAATCCTTGGCTCTTGAGGCATCATCAGTGTGTAGCAGAGCTCATTGGCTCTCTAGTTTTCCTCTTCTGGCTCCTTTTCAGCAGATTCTATTGGTTTGGGCAGTGACGAAATGAAGTTTAAAGAGAAGAGGCCAGGAAATCAAAGCCTAATTAGAACCGAGGGGCTGAACACAAGAGTTTTTTTTGGGGGGATTAGTTTTTTTTGGCCTTTGGTGTCATTACAGTAATAGAGAAAAAACAAAAAAAGAGGGGGGAACTTGCCAATTTGACCATTGCTGATTGGAAAACATGAAAAATCATGTTAGGTTTTTGGTGTTCAACACATCTTGTGGGACAAATCAATGACACACGATTGCCTAAGACAGCTTAGTTCATTTATTAGACAATAAATTTACTATTAAAACCTTGGAGATACAATTTTATGAAAGTAGATAAAAATGGTGACAAATAATGTGTGTAGCACAGAATAAACTATGAATAGACATACAAGTGACTGAAGATGTTAATGAGTAGAGGCAACAACTCTTGAAAGAGAATAAAAGGGGTAGATATGATTGACCTCCATCAGGGGACTAAGAGATACCATGACTAGACCAGAAGTAACCAAAGGAAAATGAAGTCTGAGACTTGTGTGTTTCTTTCTTTTTTTTTTTTTAATTTTCCTGCAACAGTTCCATTGGCACAGGGATTTCGCTTTCTACCTCCACTGTTTTCCCACATAGTATTACAACAATATAGTTTTCAACAACAGTCATAAGTCCAACATTCTGCTATCTAGTATATCATGGCATTGTAGTTATATAGACAATGGTAGATAGTCTAATATCCTATTGTCAAGGTATATTTGAAAATTTCATTGGATGTCTTTCTTTTATTCAGGCATAGAGATGCATGCTGCAATGGATTTTTACTTCCCAGTATGTTAGTCTCCAATATACAGTTCATCTATGAGAATATATGTATATACATATTTACATGTATATCTGTTTAACTTGTATTTTGCATAAAGGTTCTCTTCTATTAAAGAGAACATATGATATTTGTGTTTTGGGATTGGCTTATATGACTGAGTATTATTGGTTGGAACCATTTTGTCACGAACAGTAAAATTTCATTCTGATGGCTGAGTAGTATCCCAAGGAGTAGATGTACTACGGTTTCTTCATCCATCTTTTGATGGGCATCTGTGTTATTTCCATGTCTTCACAATTGTGGGTTGTACTGCCATAAATATGGGGTCAATGACCTCTGTTAATAAAGGCATAAGTTACAATCAGCTACAGAAAGTTTCCCAATCTCTAATACTAGAGGATTTCTTCTGTGTCCAAGACAGTGAATTGCCATGAAATTGTTTCTCTGAATTTTAGGCTTAGGAAAACGAATGCTGTTTAAAATGTATAAAATAATGATTCATGAAAAAAACATCATTCCTCTACTTACAACTCATTGCATATCAATTGAGATCTTACCAGGTATCATGTCCTGTGCTGGGCACCAGACATGAACTGCAAGTCCTTGGTACATGCATGTTCTTGGTGTAGAGAGCTGAATTGCCTAATCTGTCCATGGCACTACACCAGATCCTGTTGCATAGAACTAATATTTCCTGACAATTAAGCCTATACAATGATGCTTTAATTGAGTTTGAGCAAACCAAAAGATGTGGTGTCCTAGGGTAAACAAGTAGGATTAGCTCTGATAAAATGTGATACACTCTATTCAGATTATATAAATTAAGTGATGTAAATTTCTAATATTTATATCACATGACATAGGATAATATGTTTTAGGATAATTTATATTGTGTCCTATGTAAGGTGAATCTCTGGTATTATTTGAATTAATGAGATGTATTTAGGAATGTGTGACTTTAACCATTATTGTTTTGGTAGTTGTAACCCCTACTCCTCCTGTCTCCCACTTCCAGTCCTCTACCAAAATAACCCTTATTGTGACAGGCATCTAGATGCCCAGAAGTGTCTATATGTGGCATACATGCTGTTCTTTCTTCACAGATATAATTTTAATCCACTTTCTAATCATAGGCTTAATTTGTAACACGCACACCGTGGAATACTACTCAGCCGCAAAGTGAAATCCATATAATGAAACCCTGTCTTAACAAAATGGATGCCAATGGAAACAACTAGTGAAATGATCCAGTCTAAAAAGACAAAAGTCATATGTTTACTGATATGTGGTAGCTCACATAAACACTGAAAAAGAAATGTGTAGAAATTAAATGGTCATTTTGGCATATTGCTGCCATTTTCAGCCTGTGTTTATGCTCCAGTGGAAACATGGTCTGTCTTACTTTTTACTTGTTGAATGACTGTCTATGTACATGGGCTCCTGACCACATATGAAAGACCCAAATGGAGTTTCTGACTTGTGGCTTCAGCTTTGCCCAGCTCTGGGTGTTACAACCTTTTAGACAGTGAAACAGTGAATACAGTATGTTTCTTTCTTGTATTCTGCATTTCAAAGAAAGAAGGAAAGAAAGAGAAAAAAGAATCTAAAAAAATAAACTTAATAGAATTTGTATATTAGAAAACATAAGCAACATTCCCTTAAAGTTTATTCAATAAATTAATGTCCTATACTAGTGTTTAATTACAACATCACAGTCACATACCACTTCGTTGTAAAATGAGAAGAGACTGTTGTTTGTCCTTGAGCTAATATTTTGTTCGCATTACTGGTACACGTTGCTGGGAAGAATGGACAGGGTGGTGGAACAATAAAGAAGTTGACATTTTCGTGAGCCTCCTGTGCCATTAAAGGGAATCCTAAAATGTTCTGGCAGGTGTCCAACATTCCAAACCAAGGCAGTAAGAGCTAAACCGGGCCTATCTATTTCTTCTATCCACTAAGGCTCAGCATGGCTTTATCTGCCTATCCCTTTATTATTCTCAACTCACTAATTGCCTGGGCTCTTTCTCTCCACAAATAGTTTAATGTACTGTATTCAGCGTTAATGTAGAGTGACTAGGTGGAGACGTCTTTTATTCCTACTTCTAACAGATTAACAGCTAATAAACACCGTGCAGCATGCTCTTCTCTGAACCTCTTCTTAAAATACAGAGTTTGGTGTGCCAGCATGGGTGTATTTAAAGCCCTCATGATTTCCAGGAAGACTTTGGAAAGTTCACTGTGCAAGTGAGGCCTATTCAGAGAGCATAGGTTCCAACACCATGAGCCAGCATACCCGCTGCTCAGCTGAGAGGGAGTTCAGGGGATCCTATAGTCATGCAAAACAGGAGATGCTTGTCCTTGAATAAAACTTCTCTATTCTTGGTTTGTAACACTGAAGAAGAGTCTGGAAACACATTACCCAGGGAGAAGGCAGGGAGCATTTGTTTCATAAAAAGGGAAGGAGGATCTGTGCTAAGCAAGGACACCATGCCACTTTCCAGGGACGCTACAATTAAAAGCCATTTGTCATTTGCTCCTCTCCACTCTCCTCCTCCTACCTTCCCCACAGTTCCTGTGCCTTCCCTCTCTATATAGATAGAAAGGAAGCAGACAGCTTAATGAAAAATCAGCAAGTAGAAGCCAAGTTCAAAGCTTTACATAAAGCCACAGTCAATATTCTGGAGAAGGATATGATTATCAAAAAGTGTATGTCAGAGATAACCTGGATAGTTACATGAAAGTGATATATAGCAATCCCTTATATATAAGGGAGAGTCATGATTTATTGAAGGATAAAGTAGACAGCATATATACATTGTCCAATTTATATGTCCAGTTCTAATGGACCTTAAAGGAATATATTAGTAAAATATTGTATATCTCTTGAAATTTCAAGGTGAATGACTCCTACAGACCAATTTTATTATTAGATTATAAAAATGCACATAGGGGCTAAATCCTTGCCTTGCAAACTCTGGAATCCCATATGGGTGCAAATTTGTGTCCTGGCTGCTTCACTTCCCATTCAGCTCCCTCCTTGTGGCCTGGGAACACAGTGAAGGATGGCTTAAAGCCTTGGACTTGCGTGGCAGATCCAAAAGAATCTTTGGATCAGCTCAGTTTTGGTCATTGCAGCTGCTTGGGGAGTAAATCAGTGGGAAGAAGATCTTCCTCTCTGTCTCTCCTTTTCTCTGTGTATCTGTCTTTTCAATTAAAAAAAAATAAATCTTTCAAAAATGCAGATAGAAGCAAGTATCGTGGTATAGTTGGACATGCTATTGCTGCTCATTTTTATTTTGTCCTGGTTGCCCAGGTTTCAATCCAACTGCCTACTAGTAGTCTGGGAAAGCAGCAGCAGACAGCCCAAGCTCTTAGGCACCTGCACCCATGTGAAAAACTGGGCTGAAGCTACTGGTCCCTAGTTTCAGCCTCACACAGTCCAGGCTATTGCAGCGTACCAAGTGAACCTGGGATGGGAAGCTGATCTTGAGATAGGAGAATGATGGTACTGTCCTGTGCTGGAGAAGTAGTCGGTGTTACTCTGTTCATCTATACTCACGATATGAGTGGTCTTGACTATCAATATGTAGTGTGATTTTTCACACATGCCAAACGCCCTTAGAGGAAAGGTCAGAGTGAAATTCTGTTGTTGTGGAGTTGCTTACAGATTACCTGCCTGGCTGGATAACATATTTTTTTTCTTCTGCAGTCCACCTTCATCTGCACCTTGCACTTGTGCAGAACAGCCGACCCTGGTGGTGATGTCTCAGTGCATGTGTATGTCTACCATTGTCAGACGGTCACCTCCAGGATTTGAAACCTGAGTGCATGTCTTGGGATTATTAACAATGTTTTGCTGGCTTTTCTCTCTCCAGAACTGGACTGGAAGCCATCATGGAGACTTACGCATTCTGGAGACCTCCTGTGCGCACACTCACCTTTGAAGATTTCACCACCATGCAGAAGCAGCAAGGTAAAGGCCTGGGGTGAGGCCTCTGCCTTGTGACAGGGCTGCAAAGGAGTGGGAATGGCGCTCCTGAAAGACGCACCTCTGGTTCCAGGCCAAGGCACAGGTTACAACCACTCTCCTTGCAGGAAGATAACTCCTTGGCCTCACCACTTGTACCAACAATCTGGTTGTAGAGGCAGTATTTCTTTTGGCACTAAAAATTCTCTAATCCTTAAAGCATTTTTTTTTATGATTCTGTTCAAATTGCTACTATTTCTAAGCATTCACATAGGCCTTCGTATTAAAAAAAACTTGCTTGTATGAGGGGCACAGAGCTGCCATCTGCTGGTTCACTTCCCAGATGCTTGGCAGAGCAACCCAGGTCTCCCTTGTGGATGGCAGGGACACAGTTACTTGAGTCAGCACCACTGCTTCTCAGAGTCTCCCTTAGCAGAAAATGGAACCAAATGAGTTGGAGCTGGGAATCACTCCAGTGTGGCAGACAGATGTGTTCACTGATAGGACTAATGCAGGTCCCTAAGCCGTGGTATCTTGAGAGATCTCTACAATTCATTCTGCATGGCAGACTTGCTGTTTTTCCTACCCTGGATGTGTAGGTGAGGAGAACCTTAGCTCTGGACAATGGGAATACGTTGTCTCATGTCTCACAGTGATGAGGAGGCTGATGCAAGCCAATCAGAGTCTCACAACTTCTGTTCGCCCCATTTTGTTTCTCTGGAACAATACCCCTCTCAAGTTGATGGGCCAAATGACTGATCACTGTCCACTCCCCATCCCTAACATGTGCACTGTTTTGAACTCCTTGCCTAATTTCTGCTCTTCTTTCAGTTTCCGTTCTCAGTTCCATCTGTGCCCCACCACTCCCTGGACCCATCCACCTGGGTGCCTGAGTGAAAGCTCCCCAAACTTTCAGGTGCTTTATGAATCCCCTTGTCCAACCTCTTGTAGCCCACAGATGACACTGATCCCAGTTTACATAGCCCCCTTTAGTCCATCAAGTTGCTGCTGTTAATAGCAAACTGATTTTTGAGTTTGTGGTTCTACCATTTAGGAGACCATTGTGAAACTTGATAATTTACTATAATGTTTCCTTGTCAATGGAGCCTCTAGAACTTAACATGATGAATTGAGTTTGCATCCTATGTTTTTGAAGTCTCCCATGTTTAAACTTGAGTGTAACGATGAAGAGCAGCTGGAGGCAGACAACTTGCTAGACTCTTATTCACTGTTCCTTCTTGCTGTGGTCAAACTCCTCAGCCTCCCCATTTTCTTGTTTGCATTATGTGGGAGACTGTAATAGAACTTTTAGAGAGTTTAAGTGAGGTAGTGCATGTCACATCATAGCAAATGCTCAGGAAATGCTAGTTACTGCTTTAATCATGACCATCATTATCCTCATATCTCCTGTGTCCTGGGATGTGAGCACCCAAGAGGAGGATGTATCAGGAACAGGGAATATTGCTTTTCTGTTGATTAATTACTCAAAACATAATTAAACGATTGTTCTCCACAGAGACATGTGAGCTTAGTGATTCAGAATTTTCACCTTTTTTTTCTGTGGGTGAAGAAGAAATGAAAACTTCCCAAGGGGAGCCCTTTTGCGTGCAGAAAGTTGTGATTAGAAGCAAAGCCAGTGACTATTTAGGATGTTCCTACTGCATTGAAGTCCTTACAGCCCTTAAGACGCAGAGTCAGGAAAATCTCAGACATTGCCCCCTCCTCTCTCTTTGAAATTTGGAAGTCAGAGAGAGAGAGAGAGAGATTTTTCTAGCTTCAGATTTCCTCTGCGACAGCTGGGAATGGACCAGGCTGAAGCCAGAAGCTGGGATGAGTAGCAGGGAGCAGTCACCTGAGCAATCATTTGTTGCCTCCCAGGGTGTGCATTAACAGGACGCTGAATCATGAGCAGAGCCAGGACCTAAAGACCCTTGAATATGGGATGCAAGAGTCCTAAACATTGTCCTAATCACTGTATTAAACACCTAACCTGGGGCCCTCACCTTTGGTGAACAACTACCATCCTTATACACATTTGGGCAATTTGTGTCCGCTTTGAATGCCAGGTTCCTTACCTGCAAAAGAGGGATTTTCTTTTGGAAGGAGCTTTATGGAAACATGTCTTATAAATGAAATATGTCATGCAAAGACACTTGATTTCATTTATCTTGGGGGTCGGCTCTTTGCTTATCTTCCCTTTCCAAGCCCTAGCTAAACAAGTATTAATATCACTTAGGCTGGAACAGGAAGGTCGGCAGGACACTGCCGGTTCCTGAGGGTAGGCATTCTGTTGTGTCCCCAAGGTTTGGCACATGGCCTGGCACACAGAAAGTACCTACTGAGTGGTGGGAGGTTGCAATCACTTGGTGGCACTGTGGCCCAGGTCAGCAGCGTTGCTGTAGGTCTCTATCTTGGAACACGACTGTCTAGTGTGGATGCCGATTTGAATATAGAGTCATCATTAGGGACAGTTTTCTGCCCTACAGTCACTTGTAGGGCAATCAGTCAGACACAGGTTCAGGGAACCTGCACTCTGGGCTGCATGAGTGTGCAATGTAGCAGGTTTAATGATACTTGCACAGAAAATGTGTCTACGCTTACTATTGACACACTGAAAACAATGCCATAAGAGAAACTGAAGTTTCAAAGCATAATATCACAATCATTTCAATGACCTCTTTTTTTTTCTTGCAAGGGAATGAGCATGAATTATTGGATACATATGGAGGTAGGATTTGCTAGAGGAAAAGCTGATTTCCTAAATCATATGAAAATTTCCAATAAATTGTTAATGAAGTTTCCTATTAACTATTTTATTTGGAATAGATTTTTTGAGACTGGATCCAGAATCTCATTCTTAAAAAATGATTTTATTTCTATGACATATGTTCAAGCAACAGTCCTTGCTCCTTTTCCCCCAGTAATTCTGAACAGTTATTACTCGTAAAACGAAGAAGGAGACTTTGCCATCTGTGCTGAATGTTTCCTGGCTCCAATGGAACAGAGCATGATGCGATTGATGCTTGCAGTGGAAACTTCAGGTGCAGAATTATTTTCTAGTCATTTCTTCTTAGTGAGAAGAGTGTAGACAGTGTTGGTATGAATGTAATACCCTATAGTGACTGACTCATCAGGTGTAAATGTTACCTCATTGCTTCAAATGTGGTTATTTGGCCTCTCAGACATCAGCGCTGAGGTGGTTTTTGATGCTCTAATGGAAGCTGGATCAACCTTTTTACTCAGAGGAAGTTAAAATGTTTTACCCATACCCCCATTTGTCATTCTTAACCTCAACTGCATTAAAACTCATTTGCTGATAAAATTTCAAGGACAATACTTCAGATAATTTTTCCTAACTTTTTTTGGCAAAAATTCAGATGCTTCTGTTTAAAAACACACATCAAATAAAGTGTCCTAGATAGTTGCTGTCTATTATGGAGACAATACATAGGATGCATCATCTTCTAACTTTGACCTCCAGGAGAAATGAAGACAAGGGGCATTCTGGGAGTAGGGTTTTTTTTTTGTTTTGTTTTTTGCAGTGAAGGGATACAGAGTGTCATCTTCAGCAGAGATCTCCAAATTTGTTAAAGGATTATGAAAGAAATGCTTCTCAATCCTTAGGTGAAAACAACAGGGCAGGAATCTGGGAACAGCTATTTATAGTCTCATGGATCATATGGATGAGGATTGTGTATGATTTAGGGAGTAAATAAAATGGCCTTGAAATTTTAGCCTGTAGAGATAATGAAGGTTCACTTATTTATCCAACGTATCAGCTAATATTTGTATTTCTGACCCTGTCACAGTTAAGATTAAATCTTCTTGGGATAGAGTTTGTGAATAGACAATTAAAACAACATATAAAACAACATACCCCTTGCTTGAAAGAAATGAACTGAATATGCAGAAGAAAAATATGGATATTATTATTTAGGGAATCTACAAAGTTGACTTTTTCTTATTATTCAAATAGTATTATCCTAGGCTCATTACATTGTCTGTGTATTCTTATGTCTTGCATTTAGAGATGCTTTTAAATGTGCTTCCTAAGTCCAGCGCAGAATAGCCATTTGGGCATCTTAAGATTCTCCTCTTTTATCCTTTGTAATTAGCTTTTTTTTTTTTAAGATTTATTATTATTGGAAAGCCAGATATACAGAGAGGAGGAGAGACAGAGAGGAAGATCTTCTGTCCGATGTTTCACTCCCCAAGCGAGCCGCAACGGGCCGGTGCGCCGATCCGAAGCCAGGAACCAGGAACCTATTCCGGGTCTCCCACATGGGTGCAGGGTCCCAAAGCCTTGGGCCATCCTCAACTGCTTTCCCAGGCCACAAGCAGGGAGCTGGATGGGAAGTGGAGCTGCTGAGATTAGAACCGGGGCCCATATGGGATCCCGGGGCATTGAAGGCGAGGACTTTAGCCGCTAGGCCATGCCACCGGGCCCCTTTGTTATTAGTTTTTGGGACCACCTTCCTTTCAGATCTGTCATGGATTTGTGCATACCTTTTTAAAGGGTTTTTAGAAACCTTTAGAAAATGTCCAGCAGTTTTGTCATTTTCTACATAATAGTCATCTTTTCAAAAGTTGCCAGCATTTCCCCTGTATTGTTTAGCCCATTCTTATGGATCAGCATGAGTTCAGAGTAGCAGCTCTCTTATTTTTTACAAAAATTTAAGGGATTATTTTTTCTTTAAGGTAAAGTAGGCATCTTATCAGATCTTCCCTGGGCAGAGGCAGATGTCAATTAGGCCTCCGGATAGCTGGAATCTCGGTACTCCTTGTAGGGGATTTTTCTTATTTCAGGAAGACTTCATCCGTAGTTTCCATTAGTCACAGTCTAAATTCTATTCCCCCCTATTCCTTTTCAGTTCTCTCCTCCAGCTTTATTTGAGTAACCTAGGCCTTTAGACTTGTAGTGGGGTCACCTGCAGAATTAGGGAGCTGTGTCAATTGGAATTCTTAGTGATGTAAGTATAAGAAAATCCTAACGGCAAAAAGCCAAGAAACTCTCTGGTTTATGAAGCTGGAAAAATGCAAGTAGCTGACTGCAGGCAGATCTGATTCTGGGTCCCCAATAAGGTCACCCAGGGGCAAGTGTTTTCCGTCTTTCATTCTCAGCTTCCCCATGGTGGCAACATGGCTGTTGGCATCCCTGGCTCCATGTAATTTTGGTTTAAATCTCAGGGGAAAGGACATCTGCCTTTCCCCTGAGATTTCTAGCAAAATCTCATGGTGTCTCATTGACTATATTGGATCATCCCTGAAGAAATTACTGGGGAAGGGTGAATATGATACTTTAATTGTCCAGCTCACGTGACAGCTCTGGAGATAGATGAGAAGAAGTGGGAGTGGGGAGGGAATGTTTCCAGTGCTGTTGTCAGGAGAGGGGCAGATGAAATCTATCAAAAATGGATGTATATTGCTGCAAGGAAGGCAGTAGAACAGAAAAAGAAAACGAAGCAGTTTAGGAAGTAAGAACATCGCCTCTCTGTGGCACATGGTAGGCATAAAATAGACCTGAGAAGCCGACTCAGGAGCTGGATCACTGACGGATGAATATATTAAAAGTTGATTTAAAGGGAAGGGATGTGGAGTTATGCATACCTATGGGGAAGGATGCACTTGACATTTTTCTAAGATTCAGATCACAGAATTCCCATTAGTCCAATAATGTTGACATTTGCGTTATGAGAAGGTATCCATCTCAACTAAGGAGTTACCCCTTGTGGAGAGGAACAGGGCTGTACTCATTAAACTTTATGGTCTCTGGGTTTAGTTCTTGGCATCAGTCCAGAGGTGCTTGTATTTATTCCCTCTTACCTGTTTGAAAACTTCAGAACACACAGTGAATCAGTACTCTTCAGAGAGAGATGCCACAGAGTTGTAGGAGTGAAGAGGCTGGCTCAGGGAACCAAGTAATTACATGGAAATTTGTTCTTTACTAGCTCATATGGGGTTTTTGTCTTACTGTTTTTCAGTTTTTTTTTTCGATGCAGAAATTCATCACAAAATAAGCCCAAAAGGAAACTGCACGTGAAAGTCTCCATATTACAATCTGGAAGTGATCAATTTAAAGATGCAAAAGTCAGCAGGTTTGGTATTCAGGATTTTCACGGTCACATTGAACTTGTCTTCATGG
Organism: Ochotona princeps; assembly: GCF_030435755.1. NCBI lineage: Eukaryota > Metazoa > Chordata > Mammalia > Lagomorpha > Ochotonidae > Ochotona > Ochotona princeps. The sequence continues at coordinate 101,430,467 of NC_080833.1, read as the reverse complement.
TACACAAGTATATATTCTAGGTTATTGTCCTGGTATGGGTTCACTGCTAAGTATGCACTCTTTTTGGTTGTTTTGGATCTTAGCCTCACATGTTGGGACAAATCAGAGTTGTATATATTTTTCAATGTATATTTCCTCACTTTGGTCCAGGGTTAGAATATCATGCAGGGACATGCAGCAGAAATTGATTCTGGAACTTACGAGTACTAAGTGCCTGAAGGAATTATAATTTGATCATCTCTCAGACATGGATTAAAACTTCTGAGACACTGGCAAAGATACCAGTCTGCTCGTTTGCTCATTTACTCAATTGCTATTAATGTTTTTGTGTGTGTTTGACCTGAAAAGATTGGAGCCATGGGATAGCCCATTTGCTTTTTGGGCTAGGAGAAGAGTGAAGTTAAAGTGAGTCTAGTGCTTGGGAATGTAGTCCAGATATACCTGTGGATGTCAACTGGCCAAGTGCTCTGTCACTCACAGCCTCAGAGGCTGCTACAGCATGGAACAACAGGGTTGTATGCTGAGCTCAGCAGTGTGTGGAGTCGTTGGAGTGCTAAGTTCCAGTGACAATGACTAACACCTCAAAACTATAGCTGTTAGGGCCCAAAACACACAACGATTCCTTTCTCCTCCCGTCACTCCTTATTTTCCCTCTTAATAGTCTTTAATGCTTATGCACCAGGTGTGATTATGAGCACTTCATAACATGCATCATCTCACTGATTTCTCAAAACATCCTTTCAAGTTAGATATTGCTACTTTCCTTCATATTATTAACAAAAATGAGTCTTGTTGAAGTTAACTGGCTAAGGTACCACAATCAGTAAGACAGCTGGAGTTGGTACTGGATTTGACTCTATAGTCATCATATCCATTACATACAATTCTCAAAATTTTTAGAACCATCAGAGCCTGGCAGGTGCAGGGGAGCTGAGGTGCGTGGCAGACAGTGGAGAGGCAGCTCTCATTCCTCTGTACCAGTGGCCCTGGCTTCCCACTCTGCCCTAGCTTTGCTGCAGTGAAAGCCTGCTTGTGCTGCTTCAGCACGCTGGCTTTCCCATGTTTGTTCAACAGGTGGCAACTGTCAGATCACTCAGGAGTAAAGACTTCTCAGGATCTCAGCTTGCTTCTCTGAAAAATGAATGGCATAGTCTTTTCTCTATATGGATTCCGAAAAACAGATACTTTCTGTATTGTGCATCTGAGGTGCAGGCGAGTGTTTCTTCCAAGTGAATGGAAGCAGAGTGACTCCTCTGTGCAGACTGTGTCCCCACTCCTGGCACCAGTTCCTGTGCAGGTACTCAGCCCCGAAACTCAGCAGGCCACCAAATCTCATTTCTCATGAATGTCATTTAAAAGCTAAAGCAAACTGATTACAAACTTTTTTAACATGTGCCTCTCATCTGCTCAGCAGAAAACCCTGTAGCTTGTTAATAGTTCCTCTTTCTCTCTCTCTCTCTCTCTCTCTCTCTCTCTCTCTCTCTCTCTCTCTTTAGTGAAACCAACTGAGGCCCTAAATCAGTATCATGCATTTCATCCTAGGCCATCTGAGAAAACCATTTAGAGTCATGGAAAGCCATCTGCACCATCTTGCACTTCCTGCTGCAGAGCCAGAGTCAGGGCCCGATGGTGCATAGCTATCACAGGGCAGTGCTGAGCAGGTGGTCTCCATGGGGACCACATAAACACCACATCAGGGAGGGCAAGGGCAGACCTTCAAAGAGAGGAAAGCAGTTACATATCCTGTAAAACACAAATCTCGGTACAGCTGGAGTCAGGTTTCTCCACTTGTACCATAGCCCTTATTTCAGTGAGGCTTGTGGCATTGAAGGTGAAATGGAGGAAAACATGGGGATGCTTTCAGGAACATAAATGGATCCCCGAACTTCATGCTAGACACAGGCTGCTTAGACGTGCAAACCCAAGAAGCGTGAAATGCGCTTCTTCTTTCTAGAATCTTCCTTTACCAGAAGGCCTTCACTGTATTAAAGTGACCCCTTGGCGAGTGCTTGGATTTGCTCATTTGCACTTAGTGATGTTCCAGTGGAAGAAAGGAAAAAAGGAAGAACACTAGTTCAAATCCTTTGTTTCACAGCTGAGGAGAACTAAGAGATAGCTGTGTTGCTTGTGTCACAAGATGGAGAGAAATCAATGGGTCCGGAATTAGACCAAAGGCTTTTTTTTTCATCCTGTCCAGTTATCTGCTCCCTTCTCCCACTGATACATCTTTCTTCCTCTTTCTTTCTTCCTTCCTTCCTTTCTTTCTTCCTTCTTTCTTTCTCTCTCTCTCTCTCTCTCTCTCTCTCTCTCTCTCTCTCTCTCTCCAGGATTTGGTTTTCTAGGTCAAGGGATCCAGATTCCCTCTCCTTCTTCCCGTTGTATTCTTGCCCACTGTTTCCCTGCATACTATTACAATAGTATAGACCATCATCAACAGTCATAAATCAAGCATTTTCCTATTTAACTGTACCATTACATTGTAGGTATAGGAAATGATATAGGTATAGGGGATGGCAGAAAATCTAGTAACATATTGTCAAAATGTATTTAACAGTTTAATTCTCCTAGTGATATCTACAATACTGATTGTACCTCAAATTGTAGAATTTTTTTTTTTCCTGAGGTGGGAATTTAACCTGGTAGTTAATTTGTTTGTTATGTCAAAACCTGGATTGAATTCCCAGCTCTTGGCATACTCCTGGATCCCAGCTTAAGGGCATTTGGGAAATGAACCAGCAGGTGGTTCTTTTTCAATCACTGCCTCTCAAATAAGAGTTTAAAATTCTATTTAAACCACAATTATATTGGTCTTGAAGGAAGTTAACTTCTGAAATGTAAAGGAGGAAGAATTACCTGAATTGAATCTGATATCAGCAATTATTTATATCTAAACCCAAGGCTACTTCAGAAGTTCATTGGGGAAAATTCTTTTGACTAAGGAAGAGATGATACAGTGTTTTTGTAAAATTTTACAATGAAAAAAGCTTCAAAGAGCCAGATTTGTGCTTCTTCAGACAGTTCTACTACCTGTATCTGAATGCAGCTTTAGGATTGACTTTTCCTGCTGAACCTTTGGGCATCTGGGATGCTCCATTCCAGCCCTATAGAAGGACTTCTTGGTATTCTGATGCATCTGATAGCTCCTAGATTTCTTCACAGTTTACTCATTGACAAAAATCTTATTCTCACTTGTTTCCATTTAATGCCCTTTATAATTTTATAGCCCTCAGGCTCTAAGAATGCCAGTGTAAGTTAGGAGCGAACTCAAGGGTCCCAAGTTTCTTAAGGGGAGGGGGGAGTTTCACGCTTATAGCTCCTAACGAATCCAGGAAAGTCCCCACCTTTCCTGAAGAAGAAATGTTATCAGAGAAGATTCCCTATGGTAAGAGCAAAATGGCTTCTCCTGCTAAAATCAAGAAGCTGCCCCTGAAGCTCCAGCACTTTGATGGTGTCTTTAAAGTTCATTGAGCAAGGCAGGAAGTGGATGCTGCTCTGTACTTTTTGGGTTCCAGAAAGAGGAGGTGTGTAACCTGAGAACGGATGTGAAATTTGTTACTGTATGAGCCATCAATCCAGCTCAGACATCCAGCGTTATAAGATCAGTCACTCCAAATTCTGATTTGTGGACTTTTCGAAATGAAATAACTCATCCTGTAATCCAAATTGTGGTGCTTTCTGGACCATCCCCTGAGAACGTGATAGAAATGCATGTTCTCAGCCCCCAGCTCTGACTTAGAGAACCAGAAATTCTGGGGATGGAGTTAGGAGTCAGAGTCATCATCAGCCCAGCTGATTCTTAAATGCACTCCAGTTTAAGAATCACTCCCCTGGATACTTTAAAATACACAAGTTGGTTGCATGATGCGTTTCAATCCTTGAGGTACATTAGAATCATTTGGGAGGACACATGCACAGGAGCCCTCCTGTAGAGGATTCCAGGTGGAATCCTGGAACACTGGCATTTTTTTTTATAGCAGGCAAGTCTTCTTGGCTTGAGAACCACGAATTTAACTCCATTTCTCATTTCTGATGAGCAAATTGACAGTTGGACATGGTGAATGAGAGGCTCACAAGGGTGGTGAATGCAATAGACCTGTGAGAAGAACCCTGACGTCCCAGCTTCCATGGTGTTTGTCCTTTGGTCTTCATGAATATCCAGATCCAAGACAGGCTTCTGTAAAGGGAAGTCAGCTGAGCCTTTGGGCACTAGTGACTTTGTTCCTGGACAGCCTTGCTTCCTCCTCACCTAGTTCTTGTAATACTTGTGTCTTCCATATAACAGGACTTTAATCTCCTACCTCAGTTCCCACTTGGGCCCCTCTGCTCTGCCTTCCCAGGCCCCAGACCTGACCTGCAACCCTCTTCTAGTGTCTTTCTGTGAAATTATGGTCCTTCTTGGCATTCTGAAGTTTTGACTGGAAGACCAAAAATGGCAAAGTAGGCAACAGTGTTGAAAAGTTAATGCATTTTCATTGAGAATGGTACAAACTGGTGGATTTTAATTTTGATCACCAGAGGTCTTTATTATTAGCACATGAATTTGATTGTAAATATTGAAAGTTGCCTATTGTCTTGTAAAAATAGGGTGTTAAGGCTGTTATACAGGAAAGTAAACACAAGAGTTCAGTGTGTTTTTGGGTACTTTCTTTGCCTTCTTGGAGAATGTGCGTGTATTTGCACAGGTGGAATCACTAAGCATTAAGTGTGCCAAGTTATGAGAAAGCAATGGTTCTGTAGAAAATAGTCCATATATATTGGGCATCTGAAGACACCCTCTGCATAGTGTACACTTGGTTTAGACAGACTCATCTTCAAAAGCCCTCTCATTGGTATTTTTGTTTTGTTTTTCAGGAGGCAGCACAGGCACTTCCCCAACCACCTCCAGCACTGGGACACCATCCCCTTCAGCTTCTTCTCACCTTTTATCTCCATCCTGTTCTCCTCCAACTTTTCACCTGGCCCCTAACACCTTCAACGTGGGCTGTCGAGAGAGCCAGCTGTGTAATCTAAACCTCTCTGATTATCCACCATGTGCCCGAAGCAACATGGCTGCCTTGCAGAGCTATCCAGGGCTGAGTGACAGTGGCTACAACAGGCTCCAGAGTGGCACTGCTTCAGCTGCTCAGCCCTCCGACACCTTCATGCCCCAGAGGACTCCATCCCTGATCTCAGGAATACCAACTCCTCCCTCGTTGCCTAGCAACACCAAGATGGAAGCCTATGGTGGCCAGCTGGGGTCCTTCCCCACTTCCCAGTTTCAATATGTCATGCAGGCAGGCAATGCTGCCTCAAGCTCCTCCTCACCACACATGTTTGGGGGCAGCCACATGCAGCAGAGCTCCTACAATGCCTTCTCCCTCCACAACCCCTACAACCTCTATGGATACAATTTCCCCACTTCCCCTAGGCTAGCTGCAAGCCCAGAGAAACTGAGCTCCTCTCAAAGCACTTTACTCTGTTCCTCTCCCTCCAATGGGGCCTTTGGCGAGAGGCAGTACCTGCCCACGGGAATGGAGCACAGCATGCACATGATTAGCCCTTCGCCCAATAATCAGCAGGCAACCAACACTTGTGATGGCCGGCAGTATGGGGCAGTCCCAGGTTCCTCCTCCCAGATGTCTGTGCACATGGTTTAAAGGCTGGTCTAAGCACCATGGAGCCTTTGGCAGCCAAGACTTCTGAGTCTCCAGGGGCAGATCCTCCTACTTGGAAGCCCAACACCTTTGGAAAACAGGAACTTTGTATTTGTTTGTTTGTTTGTTTCTGGAGGATGAAAACACACACACACACAAGAGCAACAAGAGACACTTCTAGGCCACTGAAGGATACTTGTGGTGAATCATCTTCGACTCAGTGGTCCTTCTTCTGCCTTCCTAAACCTTAGTTTGTAAAGCATAGTCTATACCAGAGTGACCTTTGAAGAGACTGAACAATCATTTTATAATAATGTTATGAGAGATGCTAGCATGTAGCAGCCATGAAAAGTTGACACTCCTACCTATACATGCACACATATGCACACACATATATTCATACATAAACACATGCAAACACAAACACACCAACTCTAAACTGGGTGAACTCTGTGGAGGGAGACCCAGAATGGGTGCTTTCACCAAGGATTTTCTATGTACAACACTAGATGGACCGTGCCGGCAGTCGTTGCCAGCCTTCCTCCCCTGCAGCTCTCCCTGCTTCTGGAATGAACCATGTATCCTGGAATCCTTACCTGTTGATGAGGGTGGAAAGACATCAGTGCTACGACTGGACTTGGCTTCCTGACCAAGCTTGCTCTTAAACTCTGGCTGTCTTCACTCCTTATGTCAGTATTGATGTTCCCAGTGGTGCCTGTGAAGGAGGAAGTCAGAGCAGCTGAGCAGAAAAGAAAGAAAGAGAAAGAATAGAGGGCAGGAGAGAGACGGAGAGCAAGACTAAGAAAGTGTAAGCAATGATGGGAGTTTTAATTCTCCAAGGAAATGTGTTTTTGGTTTGTTCCCCAAACTACAGGTTGTAGAAAGAATCGTGGTGTTACTGAGAAGTACAGATCTCCCTGGGATGCTGTGCTTGGTCAAGGCACTGGGGACAGGGCTTGGGGCAGGTAGTACTTCTCCATCCCACATGGCCAGGGTGACCCAGAAGAGAGGTGCACCTCACGGCAAGTGTCTGTTCCACAGCATGCAGCCCTGCAGGGCAAGGGGAATAGGAGTGTGAAGAAGGAAGAGTTTTAGAATCTCTGCAGATGACACCTTGGGCGTGGCTAAAACAGAGGCCTGGTCTTTGCATGCCAGACCCAGATGCCTGACCTGGACCTGCTGTCTGTTAGTCCCTGTGGCAGGAGAAACCCTAGCTTGTTCCAGAGAGTTGCTGATGGATCTCCTGCACTCTTCCACATGCCTTTTTGTCTCCATTCTTATCAATTATTTCATTGCATTTTGAAGTTTGATTTTTTTTTCTCCCTTTATCTTTTCTTTTCCCTTCAAATCTTTTAATGGTAAGAAAACAAGTGAAGCTTGGTGCGAGCTAAACTTTTTAAGTGGTGTGGAAATGCAAATACTACCAAGTAAAATAATACAGGTATTATTAAAATTTGTGGTTTTGAAGTGTTGTAGATAAATGTATTTATGTGCCTAGTGGGGAATCCAATATTATGAAGATTAAAAAGGGGGCAGTAAAATGGTATGTAAAATATGTATGAAGAAAAGGTGTATAAAAATTTGCCCTTATGCACGGAACTTTGTTTCTAAGTGCCAAGCACAGAAAGCCGGTAAATAAAACCTTTGCAATTGTGTTCTGAGTGTTTATTCATACAGAAAGCTTGTATAGTTTCCTGTGCATTTGCTTTCTCTTATATGAGTGTAGCACCCTTATATACACTACTGCATGTGATTTTTTTTAACACAGATCACATGAAATAAAATATTAACATCCTGATTTTACCACTAAAAACTGAGCCAGGTTGGTGGAGTGAATTAACAAGGTTGGTACCATCCATCAGAAAGAAGAAACTAGGACTTGAAACCTGAGCCCCTTCTGGCTCTCTTGAGATGTTTACTTTCAGATCAGTGGCAGAAACCTACACTGCAGGAATCCCCATTTGCTGATATTTACCAGGCACTATACTACGTGTTTTACATGATTATCTCGAGTAACCCTCTCACAACTTTGTGAGATAAGTGTCACTTTAACCACTCTCTTATAGATTTGTTAACAAAAAAGTTTAAGTGTTTGACCAAAAGCTATCTGGTAGTATGTAAAGGAACCATTTGTCTGATCTTCTGATCTGTGTCATCCTGCCAGAGTCCTGCCACTCCACTGGAGCACTTTGACAATCAGGAAGAGAGACACAGCCTAAAGGGCTGGACCAAGGGAGCTACTCCAAGGCTGGATTTAATCATACATGTATAGTCTCCTTCTTGAGTGTATCAGTGTGGAAGGCATCGTTTTAAGCAGTCAGCCACTGACAACTTTGAATAATAAAGTGAATAGTACTTATACAAATATGTCCACATATTGTCTCATTTTGAACCTCTCAGTAAGAATGGTAAGTGGAAAAGGCAGGAAGTATTGTTTTGCAAATAGAAAAGTAGGAATTTAAAGGTTGTGAATTGAGATGCTTATCTTTTTCAGAAGTAACAGAGGAAAAACCTGAAATCTCTGATCCTTGTGCCATGCTCTTCTTAGTTATCATAAATGAAATAGTGAAAATTCTGTGTAACTGCATAGATTGACTACAAAGGGCTGCTTATTACCGGGATCATGCTTTTGTGGGTTAAGGTGCTCTACTGTTGCTCATTCCTCCTCCCACCTCCCCTTGGGAAAGGCCATTATTCATATTTTGCATTCTTAATTTTTGGACAGTTTCTGGCCTATAACAGAAGCTCACTACATATTTTTATTGTTAAATTTGTCAATCAAATCAAGATTAAGGTCTGTATGAAAGGGTCACCTAGCTGAACTATTATTCATTTCATTAAATTAAAGGTATTTAAATTAGCATTTATTTATTGTCCTTCATGCAATTGTCTGTGACAGATTAATTTTAATTTTATGGAGATGATAGCCGGTAGACATTCATTACTCATAGTTGAGAATAATAAGTACATGTCACAGTTTTTCTCTTGACACTTTTCAAGCAGTCATGAACACATGATGCTTTGAAAATTCAGAGAAGATGTTTGGGGTAGGAAGGTGAGGTGGGAATTGTTTTCATTATGGAGGAAGATGTTGAACTGAGCATTCAGGATGCTTGAAATCCTCACACAAGTAGGGAAACATGAGTCAAGAGTAAATAATATCAAAAGATAATGAAATAGAATTTGGAGGAAAAGAGGCAGCATCTTTTAATGTAAAATGAAAATGGAAACTCGTAGAGCCTGCTTGTGCCTTGGAGATTCATGCTTCCTGGGGAATCTCTGCATCAGTGAGAGTATGAAGGACTGAGGGTCAAGCCAAAGCTGCTTCGTTGATGCCAAATGTTTGATTCATCACCCAGTACTTCGAACATTTCAGAGAAATTCTCCCGTAAAAATTTACATTTAGTAAACTAAAGAATTGTCTTCTAAAGGAGACTACCATCCTAAAGATAATTTTAACTAGAGCTTTTTGCTTATGTTCTTCAGTTGGAGAATTTAGTCTCCATACCTAGGGGCAGCTTCCTTTTTCATCTTGTGCAATTTGATGACAACTTGTATTCGCTCCTGCTGCATCAAGAATTGCCCTAGGACCTGAGGACCTAATGGAGAACCAGCAGACAGGGTGGTGACTTCAAAGGAGCTTCTGAAAACACTGGAAAGTAAATGAATTACATACATTCAGATTGCAATAATTACTTAGAGGAAATTAAAAACAATAGGAAGATTGGTAAATCGCACTGGAGGCTCAGGTAGGTAGGGTTTCCTAATGGTGCTGCTCTATGCTAGTACATACAGTATCGAGTAGCTGCTTACTCTTAACACATGTGGGGACCTCTGTAGTTTCATTGCAAGATGCCTGTGTTCATCTTGTGTCATCTGAGGCCAGGCACTTCTGCCCATACAAAATCTTCTTAGCACAGCTGCTTACTTGTCAAGTGCCTTCTGCGATGAGAGCATTTATTTTTTTAACTTTTTTAAACTAATTACATTGCATTATGTGATACATTTTTTTATGCACTGGGATTCCCCCCGTCCCTCCCAAAACCCTCCCCCCACGGTGGATTGCTCCACCTTGTTGCATTTCCATAGTTTAAATTCAGTTGACATTCTTTCATTGGAGGTATTTACCAAGCATAAAGTCCAGCATCTTATTGTCCTGGTAAGTTCAATGGTTTCTTGGTAAGATCATCTCTGGTCTGAAGGTAGAGCCGGCAGAGTATCATCCCGATCAATTAAAAGTCCCAACATAATATTTCCAACCATTTACAACATTATGGCATTAATTGACATGGTATTGATTAACCAATATGTTAATAGGAAAATGCAGGTTCTCAACCACAACCTGTGACTTCTTCATAGACATTTCAATGTTGGTTTGCATTCAACCATGTTCTATACACCTTAAAATGGCTTAGATTGCTAGTCAGCTGTCTCATGCCTATTTTAATTTTAGTCTTTAGCAGTTTATAGCATTGAAGCATGATTTCGCTGAACCTGGCTGTTTTTCGGGTGGTCTAACTCTATAATTCTAACAGGATATATGTCAACAGTTTAGGTGAGCATGTTTAGGAGGGGTATGCAGAGAAATCTTTCATACCCCAGTGAGGAGTAACTAATCTTTGTGTCCCACCCAGTGAGGTATAAGTGCATCCCCGCTGACTGTTTCCTGTCTGGTTCTAAGCTTTCCTTGTTGTTCTCTGTCTATCTATTCTAGTTTTGTTTGTTTGTTTGTTTTGAGGGGTTTCTGGAGCGCTCCTGATGGTTATTACGAGAGGGGGTGGGGACCCAAAGTTGGAAGCAGACAAGGACCAGAGAAAGCTCCTCTCCCTAGTCCCGAAGGAAGTTTACTGTTCTGTTTCTGCGGACCGCTCAGAGATCCTGGTTGTTGTTCTGATGACCTTGGAACCTGCAAGGCAGGATTTGGGCTTCTTCCATCCCATGTGGTAGATCCAAATGGGGGAGGGTGACCTCAGAGTTCTTGGTCTCTGAAGGCACTCCATTTTCCCGTGGGATGACAGCATTTATTAAAGACCCTTCAAATCTGAATCTGTGTTCCGCATGGCTCCAATAGAGCCATGTTTTCATGACTTCCTTAGCGAATGATGAGCGGCATCTCTTCTGTTGGCCTTTGGTAAAAAATCAAAACCGATGACCTAAAATCAAGAGTAATAATCAGGTTAACAAGGAATAACAATTAGTAAGACAGATTTGTTTAACTACTATGGCTTACTACTCTACAGTGTTCTTGGAAGCTTTCCATATAGTACAAGGATATTGAAAAATTGTATCTTCAAGGAGATTTCAGCTTGGTTGAAGAATCAAGACATGTGAATACAAGAGAATGAACAACAAAAGTATGAAATTGGTGGTAAAGACCATATATGACTCCTAGTTTCAACAGGAAGCTAATTCTTACTGAGTGTTTATTACATTTTACACATCTTACAAGGTGATATCCTCTACTTCTTGCCACAGTCCTTCAGGATTTCTATTTTAATCCCTACTTGAAAGATAGGGAAACTGAGACCCTGAGAGGCTAGTAATGTGCACAGGATCAGAGCACTTGCAAACGTCAAAGGCAAGGCTTCAACCCAGGCCTTTCCTCTACCATTTTATTGACACTATTATAAAAGCGATTTATCAGGACTATAACAAAAAACTTGAACTGTCCTTTGAAGAATTCATAGCAGCCGTGTAAACTGAGGGAGGAGGGAAGTCTCTTGCTATAAGGTAACAGTAGCACAATGAAGGCAAGAAATCTTGGCAGGACAAAGGGTTCAAGGAAGAGATGTTCACTTTCAAGTCAGGTTCCACACTGTACCCTCTACTCGTGCAGGCCAGGAGGCTGAATTCACTTTTCACTCTGAATTCATTTTTCCTGTGTGAAGTTGCATGGCTCTGTTACTTGGAAAATTTAGGGTTACCTCCAGCATCTCTGTAGGAAGCCTTCAACCTGGAAAACACCAGCAGAGGCAGGGAAGTGGTGGAGGAGTCACGCTACACTCTTTCCTAACACTCTCACCTGATGCCTACACCAGGGCCTCAGGCATAGGTTCAGCTGCTCCACTGTCTGAGTGAGGTTCTGCACAGAGCTCCTGGTTTTCTCCAACCAGGCATATAGTGTCACATGGGATGCTGAAGGGAAACCTTGCTGCTGAAAAATGAGAAAACAGTCATCGTGTTTTCCTTCTTAGCTCATTTCACTGCTCATAGCATTCATCTTTTATGGGCCAGCCTAACGGTATTTCCCACTTCAGATGCATCCTACTCACACTTACTTTCTGCTTTAATTAGACTTTATTGCATGCCTGGCAGAAGCAGAGAAAACCAGAGGTTTTGAGTCATTTTTACCGTTTTCACTTGGTGACAGAGGTGGACATAGAGAACTGCCAGGATTGTCAAATTGGTTGCCAGCAGTTATTCTAGGGAAACTTCTGGACCCTAGAAAGAATCCTTTGATATCTCACCCACCCCCATTTACATCTTACCACATGGCACGTCCATCTTCCATCCAGGGGCAGGTAAAGTCACTCTTAGGTTGTCTCTAAACGATGCAACACACGAACCTCCAAACAGGAACCCTGATTTGCTTATTCCCTACTCATACTCCGTCATAGGGTTCCGATGAGGTGTCTTTTCTCCAGGAAGTGGCTGAGGAAAGCAGTAGCTTTCCACTTCACAACTCTGCTCGTGGCACCTTTTCGCTAGAAGGTGGAGAAGGAAATATGACTCCCACCTCCTTGTTATAATGAGACATCATTGGCTTTGCTGTACTAGCAAAGGTCTATTGGTGGACAGAGTTCACCTTAGTGCATTCATAGTTCCAGGAACATGCTACAAATCTTGGCCAAGAGAATTGTCCAATCCGATTGTCCAACCACAGATCTAGATGAGCTGGTTGTCATGTATCCCTTGTGCATCTGGGCATCTGCACATGCATCACTAACTGAAAAGGCCCAGTCCTGATACATGTACCCCAAGGTCAGGCTACATACAATGTGATTTTCCCTTTGGCTGGGGCTTGATTCCAGTGGTCTAGTTGGGGAGCCTCCGCAAGAAACCTCATCAGGGGTATCCCAGATACCTGTGTGCACCAGCCAGTGCAGGGTCAGGTTCAGTTTATCACCTGCAACAGTGGCTGTAGCTGCCTGGTTATTTTTTGGCCCCCATCTCTTACATAAACCAATGGATGTTGCACAAGTCCAGCCTAGCCTGCCACAGGCCCAGTTTTCATGCATACAGGCTGGTGCTGCATCCTAGCTGGGGTGCCCCAGGAGCCCCAACCAGGCCCACACCAACCCTGATTTTTTGCATTTGCCAGCATGTTCTGTGGCCTAATCTGGTCTTTCCCACATTTTGTCTGGCTCTTGTGCATGGGTGCTGCTGCTTAACTTAGCCTGACCCACTCCCCACCTCAGCTCACATGTATGCTGTAGGGTGCTGTTGCCTTTGACCAGTTTGGCTTGCCTTCAGCCTTGGTTCTTACATTCTCTATCGGGATCTGCGATCCAGCAGGGGAGTGCCTACGGTTTTCCTACTAGGCCTGGTTTTTATTCTGGATCAGGCACTTAACAGGGGGAACTATGATTCAGCCTGACATGACTCATACCCAATCCTGGTACTTGCCAGTCGGTGCTGCAGCCTAGCCTGGCTGGACTGCATCCATTCTGGCTCTTGTGCACATCAGCTAGTGTGATAGTCCAGTCCAACATAGTTTACTCCCTGTCCTAGCTTTCATGATCACAGTGGAGACAACAGCCTAGCAAGGGTGTTCCTGAAGTTCTCCTTCCAGGCCCACTCTCTCTATTTAGCCCGGCCCAGGCTTCCCACATGGGTGAGTGCCTTGGTCTGACCCAGACATACCTTCTGGCTTCCCCTCTCTAAACAACTCTATCTCAGCTCCCTCACCCACATGTGATTGCAGTGGCTAAGACTACGGAAGACTCCAGAAATCATTCTTCCCCTGTGAAGCATACCCTTAGTGACCTCTACTCCAATACATTCCCAGACCCTCCTTCTTGGGCAATCTGCAGCTTGCTTCCTGCCCCAGGGGCAAGGGTGGCATCTTTTGACTGGGCATTACCTGCCTTCCCCACATATCTTAAAAAGAAAAAGAAAGAGTAGGTAACTATTCTGGTGCTGGTATAGTGAACGCAAATTTGGCATTAACCAGGCCCGGAATGCCTACCACCTCTTCTGCCACAAGGTGCAAATACTAGGGAGGTCAGTCATCCATTTCAAAAACTCTGTTTCTATGTTTTGTTGAAGTAACAAGTTATTTCAACTTAAATTATTTAGCCCTTGTATGGTGATGATTCTATCTGGACATATGTCTTTCTGAATTACTGCACAATCTAAAATTATTAATGTATGACATAGTAATACTGCCAATAGATTGGAATAAAACCAATTGAGAAGTGTGAAGGTAACTTTTTGCCCTAACCCATTCAAATAAACTTTCACCAATAGCTCATCAACATATATTTTGCAACTATTTTGCGTAGGACATGATGTTAAGCATTAGTAACACGTAGATAAGTGAAGACAAGTCCATGCAACTCAGGAGCCCACACAAAAATATCTAGTAGTGATGACATGCTATAATATGGGTACACTTAGAAGCTATGAGAAGAGTTGGGGCAAACCAGAGTTTAGAGAAGGCTTCCTGGAAAGACTGGAGGATAGGTAAAGAAAGGCAGCTTAACACAGACATGGAGTAAACTGAAGATACACTGAGATGATAATTAGATCTGTAGCACTCCTCCAAGCACACCGAGAGGCCCATTGCCACAGGATGCAGTGCCTATGGAATCATGGAAACCTCATATCCAACAAAATGGCTCTGGATTGTTAGAAAATAGTGTATTGCCCGAGATTTAAAGTCTAAGGTACAAGACCATTTAGCTGCATGGAGTGTTAGTTTGATAAAAAAAATTGCTTTGCAATTCAAAGGGTTACAAAAAATTAATATCATGGAGACACATAAGGCATTCATCATCTTTCTGTATCCTATATCTAAAAAGCATTGCAGTAGGCTGAGCACAACTTTCATCTCTCTTGCATGTCTGGAGGACGATATCATGTATGACCGCATCATTTTCACACCGGAAACCTGATGACATGAGTGTATGCAGACACTTAACCCACCACAGTTAAAGCCAAATATGCAGTGAAAAGGTCACTTGTGGTAAGGTGTGAGATGTGTGGGGAAAGCCAAATCATTGAAGGGCTGCCCAAGCCAGCGCCAAGCCAAGCAAGATTCAACAGGGGTTGTTCTTGCCTGCTTAGGCATTTCGTAAGCCCAGACTCAGGGGTGCTCATAGGGCCCAAAGATTCAGAATTATGAGTTCTTTAACTTGGCCTTTACCATGACTGGCTCTTTTGTGACTTGGCTGTACTTGGGGATGTCACACCTTGAATCTATTGGACTATACCGAAGGGTATTTTTTTAGGTGCATTTTATGCTTTCAATGATATAAGGCTTTATGTTTGGAGAAATCATTAAAGAAGAAGCAACAGTGGGGATATAGTCATTACAGTGCATTATTTCAGAGAAAAAGGTTCCGTGGCAAGGAATGGCGCTACAGAAACGTAAGTTTCAGTAGGACCTGCTGTTCCGAACAAAATTACTGCCCCATTGCATTCTTCAGTTGACACTGATCAGAATGAGTAGCATTAAGGAGATGAGATGGTAGGGAAGCCTTCAGACTTAAATGCACTTATTTTTGTCTCTATCTTGTCTAAAGGACAAGACCTTGCAGGATTTTTAAGCCTGAGGACTATCGTCCACTGCAAGGGAGCATAAGTTTAACAGATTGTCCAAGTGTAGAAGGGTGTGCTGCTGTAATTAGAGGTGACCAAGGATCTACCCTGAAGACAAAATCCAGAAACACATAACAATGAGAAATGAGCAGAGGCTGTAAGGCCTAGAGGCAGCAACTCTGCAGGACTGTGGCCTTCCAACTGAGTTTTACAGGTTGGGAGATGACAGAATGAAATGTACACCGAACTGACTTTCACTGACATCGCCCTGGAAGCATAGGTTTTATTAGCACATTTTCCTACTAAAGGTGGTGCAGTCTTTGGGCTATAAATGCTTTCTCTTCTACACCAGGGAAGGCCCCACACAGGGAAAGAGTTCTGGACTGAAAAAAAAAAAGGCCAGAATTAGAGCCTTTGACTACATTATCCATTAATAATAAGGTAGAGATTACAATCTATAGCCTTGATTGTTGGAGAATGTTAGGATAATGCAGCAGAGCCCTAATCTCAGTGCGGACTATATAGTAGGAATTTCATAAATGTTGTGTTGGTGTTTACTTATCCATCTTCCTAATTGAAAATAATCTCAGTAACAACTGCTTTGAAAAGGCCATGGTTAGAACAGAATGGCCGCTTATTCTCCTGAAGGTGATCTGCAGAGCTCGAGGATATGCCGATTTGGTGGGAACACCCTCTCTCAGGAATATCAGACTGAGGTACTGCTGGGTCAGTCGCAATGCCGAGCAAAGCATGGACAGATAAGAGCAGTCCTTTCAAGTCTCGCTCAGCACTAGTTAGCCATCCAGGCAGCCTTCAGGACCTTCTGAGTCTTGGTTTACTGTTTTGTAAGGTGATTTCTAAGGTCTTTGCCACCTTCACTGCTCCATGAAAGAGTTGATTTTTTTTATATATATATATTTTAATTAATTATTTTGCATTATGTGACAGTTTCATAGGCTCTGGGAATCCCCCCACCCCTCCCCTGAAAGAGTTGATTATTATCCATGATTTGAGATCAATCTTTGCGGTAGCTGAAATAAGTGAGAGAAGGGTCAGTAGTGAATTGTCAAACTGAGTAGAAAGTAAAGCTTGAGAATGCAAACATTTCAGCTCCTCCCAAACATTCTGAATTACTTTTCATTGAAATATCTAAGCATCTTCCTGCATTTATAGCCACAACACTGGGAATACATAATCCCAAAGAAGAGATAACTATTGAGACGTTGGTAGAAAAGTCTTAGATTTAGAACAGGAACTCACTCTGCCACCTGTGGGCATGCGACCTTTCTCAATGTCAGTTTCCTCTATCTGTACGACAGAAGCGATGTTAGCTGTATTGACTCGTGAAAGGGGAAGGATGGGCCTGGCGCCAAGGCACTTGAGGTGTGAACAAACAAATGGGATTTCTCAGGCCCAGCGAGGTCAACTAACAGCTAAAGTTCTCACTTTCAACGCGGCAGGATCCTATATGGGCACCAGTTCTAATCCCAGCAGCCCTGCTTCCTATCCAGCTCCCTGTTTGTGGCCTGGGAAAGCAGTTGAGGACAGCCCAAAGCCTTGGGATCCTGCACCCACGTGGGAGACCTGGAAGAGCTCCTGGCTCCTGGCTCCAGATTGGCACAGCACTGGCCATTGTGCTCACTTGGAGAGTGAATCATTGGACAGAAGATATTTCTCTCTGTCTCTCCTCCTCTCTGTATATATCTGAGTTTGCAATAAAAATAAATAAATCTTAAAAAAAGGGGGGGAGGACTTGATCATCTGTATTTGAAAAGTGTTTATATGATCCTCTGTAGGATAATGATACTTAACAACGAAGGGAGTGGTGATTATTTGTTGGCATCTGAACATTTACCTAGCAAAAAAGTTCAATATGAAAATGCACATGATCAACTTTACATTATAATAAGAGGGATTTCTCTCCAGAACAGCCATTATTTTACTTATTTGAAGACTTCTAACATGATGGGTTTTTTTTTTTTTTTTGCTTTTTGTGCTATCTGTATGCCATCTCCACACATTAATTTACAAAATATTCATTCATTGAAGGACCAAATCCATACAATATTTATTGGACATATATTTCATGATTTAATTTTAATGACAATTTCTTCTACATGAATTTTTTCACCTCGGGATGGTGAATTTTGTTCGTGGTGTCTACTCAGTGGGCTTTGGGGGTTTCTTCAACTTTTTTTTTCTTTCTAAATACTGGGTGGTATACAGCACAAGCATTAGAGCCATAACAGGTGCTAAATTAACGCATTGTCATGTAATGAGGACTAAATATATTTTTAATTATTCACTTTAAAAATTTTCTTATTTGAAAAGAAGATTTACACAAAGACAAAGCTATCTTTCATCTTCTGGTTCACTCTCCAAATGACTGCCGTGACTGGAGTTGATCCGATCTGAAGTTAGGAGTCAGGAGGTTCTGCTGGGTCTCCCATGAGGGTGTAGGGGCACAAGGACTTGAACCATTCTCTGTTGCTTTTCCAGGCCAAAGTCAGGGAGCTTGATTGGAAGTGGAACAGCTGGTGCACGAACTGGCACCAGTATGGAATGCTGGTACTACAAACACAATTCGCTCACTATGCCGCCACACCAGCCCCTACTTTATCACATCACTTATCTAATTAAAAAAATAATTTCTTGATTGTTGTAACAAAATGAGATGTCAAAGTGTATTTAATAAAAATAAACATGTTCAAGGCCAAAATTGTCATGTAGCTTGTAAAACCACCACTTGCAAGCCTGACATCCTATATGGGTGCTGGCTCACATCTTAGCTGCTCCACTTCTGATCCAGCTTCCTGCAGATGGCCTTGGAAAACCAAAAGAAGATGACCTAGTGCGTAAGTCATTGCTATCCATATAACAGGTCTGGAAAAACCTGGATTCTGGCTTCTGCCTAGCCCTACACTTTGTCTATTGCAGCTATCTGGGGCATGACCCAGCAAATGTAATATCTATCATCACTCCTTTCAGTGTAATTGAATTTCTGATAAATAAATAAAAATCTTAACAAAAATAAAAAAAGATAAAATACAAAAATTTCCCCTGAGATATTGTTGTTTGTCCTGGCATCACGTGCATTTTCACGTGAACACATACATTTGCATGTGTGTTTAATTTTTCCCTTCTTTTTTTAATTAGTTGTAAACAAAAAATGATAATACAAATTATTCTATAGGTTTTCTTTTATGAAGAACTATACTATAGTTATAATATTGGTGAACTCAGTAAGGGGGGAAGGGAACTTGGGGAGGGAGTAAGGGAAATTGCAGAGCCTATGGAACCATATCATAAAATAATAATAATGATAAAAAAGTAAAAAAAATTATTTTTACTTATTGCTGAGCTGGCTGCGTACTATTCTATAGTATGGACGTACCATCACATTTATCTAGGACTCTACAGACATTTAAATTGCTTTTATCTTATTTATATATTCATTGTTGGTACAAATAATTCTGAAACAGGATGTTAAATTGTTTTGACCGCTTATAGGTATTTGATCTTAACTAACAATTCTAGGTTCATCTCTTCATGGATGAAGTCTGCTGGAAAATCGCGTTGGACTCCAAAGATAGAGTTGGCTCTTAGTGACTTATCACAGCATCTTCAGCTCTCTCGCAGTCCTAAAGTGAACAAGGCTCTTCAGCAACTGCCACCAGCTCTGATTTCCCTAAATGGATTGCCGTTGTAGGCTTCAACAGGCCTTGTCAGTGAACCTGTTGACTTCCGTCTCCAATAACTTCCCCTCACAGATGCGCAGGGCAGGGTGGGGTTCTTCCTACTTGCAACTGTATATAGACAGTTTCAGCAACAGCTTCCCTTGCATCCGTTTTACCAGGTTTTTAATCTCAGGACCATTAGTAACTCACATACCAAGTAAGATTATTGGTGAGTGCTTGGAATCTTGGGAGGTGCCAGGAATTTGATGTGGGGTTCAGAGAGATATGACAAGAGCAATCTTGTGGTAAAAAGGGATGACACAGGCACCTGGCTAAGTGATCACATAGGTTTCCCAGCCTAGAGATTCTCAACAAGAAAGATAAAGCTTACTGACCTATCGCTGGGACTATTTGTAGTCATGAGTCCAGCTAGTGGTAGTGCTAAATCCATTTTCTTACTAAGGAATGGTGCTTCATTCACTTCAGGCTTTAAATCAAAGCTGGCATACAGATTAACAAACATATGACATGCTAACTATTCAGATAAATGGACAAAATTTAAATATTTGGGGATTTTTACCTATTGGTGTGAATTTCTGACATTTCTTGGAAGAAGGGAAGAGTTTTGGTAATTTTGTTTGTGCCATTGTTTCCATTAAAAAAAACACCCTAAAGCTCAGAAAGAAACAGAAAGAAAGTTTCTTTCTGCTGATTCACTGCCCCAGTGTCAGGTCAAAGACAGCAGCCAGAACTCAGTGAGCTTGTCTTGACTGGTGATAGGGTGATAGGGACCAAAGCTCCTGGCTGTCATCTTCTGCCTCCCAGGGTGTAAACTAGCAGAAAGCTGGACTGGAAGTGCAGAAGCCAGGACTGGACCCAATGACTCTGATATGGAATCTGGTTCTAAGTACTAACAACTGTGGTGCAGACCTTCCCCAATTAATTAATTTGGTGCCTACAGTTTCATGTGAATGGCTAGTGGTGCAGCTTTTTTCCCAAAAACCTATGCTCTTAAGTTTGGCAGTTTTCATCTGGTCTGATACGTGAGTGTTTTCCTGAGTAATTTCTGGCATAAGTATGATGACATCTACAAGTCATAAATCTCATTGCTGCTTCTTGGTAAATAGAACAGGTGACCACTCACATGGTGTGGATTTAGTGGTAACCTTCAGAATGTCCTATCTTTGATTGTTTCTTCTTTCATTTGAAGAGAACAAAAATGTCAATGTTGAAACTTCTTTGAAAATAACTAGCAGTCAACATTTATCTTAGTAAAAATTATCATTTCAGTTCTACAGATAAACTGGGGAGATGGAGCAAAGCGTCCAAGTTACCAAGGCAGCAGCTATTAGCATTAGTATTTGGGACCAGACAGTCTCTTTCTGGAAGCCATACTTAGGATCGTGATATCTGATTTCATCGATTCCTCCTAAAGATGAAATAAAGGGAGAATTGAAGTGTTCATTGCCGACAGCAAACGACAGTCATTGACACCTCTGTCTTCAGCTTATAAATGTACTGGGGTTTTCCAAGTGGGCCAGAACAAGGGTGGGAAAAGCACTGAGAAGAATCTTCCAATTAAAGATCGGGATTGTGCAGAAGAAAGAACATGGAGAGAGCTTGGTGTTTATGAAAGAGGGATTTAAATAATAATTTTGATAGCAGATAACCAGTGGATGAAGATCAGAATGTCTATCCCAAGGATCTAGAGGAACTAAGACTCAGCAATGTGACCTGATGGATTTCAGTGGAGTATGCAGGGGAAGGCTGGGACCAGCCTGAAAATACACAGCTGAGATATCTCCTTTGCTTAGAACCTGCTCTGCCTTCTGGTGAACACATACAACGTATGAGATTTGAAAGGTGGTGGACAGGATCTCAGTTTTGACAAGTTTTCACTCTCTTCGTCAACAAGTGTCTTACTTCTATGATGTTTAGGACAGATATGATAAAAGTCCTTAAAATCTGGGATGAGTGAGAGAAAGTACTAGAGCACCAGTAGGAAGACCTGACTCTGTGGAGAAACCTGGCTGACATCTGGCTCAGCCGGCCTCTTTCTTTGCAACTTTGGTCCATTTGCTTTCCAGAACCTCCCAATTTTCGTATGATTCTGATGAGGGTTAAAGGAGTTATGTGTGCTAAATGCCTCACATAGCAGACCCAGGTACAGTGATGAGTAGACACGTAGCTTTCCTAGCCTGCAGGGTCTCCATAAACAAGATAAAGTTTCCTGACCTATTTCTGGCATGGTTTGTAGTCATGGTTACAGTATTTGATAGCTACAAGTTCCCTTTGGTAACTAGGGGTGTCGGGTTCAAAATTCATGAAGCTCAACTCATTAGACCCAGATGGATAATACTCTGTGCATGAGAGGAATTTACAGATAAGATGAGGAAACCATTATTGGTCATGGTAAAGTAATTGTGAGTATTGAGAGAGAGCTTGCAAAACTGGGGAATTTTGTCTTTACTTTTATTTTGAGAGAAGAGCTGGGCAGAAGAAAGTTTCAACACTCTAGACTTCCTGTGAAGCCTGGTCAATACTCTGTGTGATACATTAATAAGCAGATGATGTGTGAGTGTTGAAAAAAGCCTTAAGCCATTACTGGGAGTTATCTCAGAATGCTTAAAAAGAAATAGAGATTCCAAGAAAATATACTTGTATTTTTATGCCAAAATTACTAAACTAATTAGGAGATTTCTGTGGGTGAATCAAATAATTAAGGTGTCATTTGGGAAAGATTTCAAGACATTTTATGGATCCAATGGTAAGACAAGAACTGAATTGTCACTGCTGCTCTGGCCGCGGCGGCACTAAAAATGCATACTCTTGGAGGTCCGGGAAAAACTGGCAAAAGCGGCTGCGTTTTAAAACCTTTTCTCCGCTGCTCCTGTCCTCGTCTGTCTAAGCTTTCCTACCTGCTTCTTCGCCACCCTTCCTCCCGTTTTCCACCACCCTTCTTCCCAATTCTTCCCGTTTCTGTATTCCCCCACTCTCCCCACCAGAATGTCACGAGCCAAAAGAGAGAGTGAACCAAAACACGCCCGTTTCGCTTTAGTGCCCAAAACGGACTGCTTGTATCTAGTTCTTCCACCAATCACTTCTGCACGTGGTCCACGGGGCGCTATCTGATAGGTCAGCAATCGCAGTGAGGGAGAATTAGCCTATCCTTGTGACTTCCTGCCTGCCCACTGGCGGGACAAGTCCCGCCTCCTGGCACTCGGCCAGCCGCCATCTTGAAGCCCCTCATCCATGTGGGGTGGGCTGCTCCCCACACTGAATGACAGTTGAATTCAAGCACCATTCACTGCTAATGAACAGACTGCTCTTCATTCTCGGGGAAACTTCAGTGGCCACACGGTAGGTTTCTATACTTAGCCTAATCCTCATGAATGTCTGTATCAGCAATTTGAATGAAAACAGATTGTTTGTGAAAAAAAATTTGTAACTTATACAAAAACCAAGAGAGGAGGACCAGGCTTGCTAGCTAGTGGCTAAAGTCCTTGCCTTGCATGCTCCAGGATCCCACATCGGTGCTTGTGGCCACTTAGGGAGTGAATTAGCAGACGGAAGATCTTCCTGTCTCTCCTCTGTATATCTGACTTTCCAATAAAAATTTAAAAATATCTTTAAAAAAGAAAAAAAAAACCCAAGAGAGAAAAAGAATACCTTGAATTGAGATTCAAAAGCTCATTAATAGCATTTAAAACAGCTTTTAATAATTGAAATGAAATAAATCGAATGAGTGAATATTTATTTCTACTTCTGAGTTCCTACATTTTTTTTTAAAGATTTATTATTATTGGAAAGTAGGATATACAGAGAGGAGGAGAGACAAAGAGGAAGATCTTCTGTCCGATGTTTCACTCCCCAAGTGAGCCGCATCGGGCTGGTGTGCGCCAATCCGAAGCCGGGAACCAGGAACCTCTTCCGGGTCTCCCACGCGGGTGCAGGGTCCCAAAGCTTTGGGCCGTCCTCTCCTGCTTTCCCAGGCCACAAGCAGGGAGCTGGATGGGAAGTGGAGCTGCCGGGATTAGAACCGGCGCCCATATGGGATCCCGGGGTGTTCAAGGCGAGGACTTGAGCCACTAGGCCACGCCACCGGGCCTGAGTTCCTACATTTTTTAACTCTTAAAAAGAAAGGAGAAGAACTTTATTGAAAAAGTTCATGTGAAAAGAGATGTTATGGGGTGCAGCCAGTGATAGCCAGTACCCACTGGACACATGAAATTTGGCTGTGTTCTCTACCCTCTGTCCTGAAAGTGGGTCCTAGCAGCAATGGAATGTTAGTTAATTCCAACATCAGCCCCCCCCCCCCCATCCTAAATTAGCCAGGATATTGGAAGCCCAATTAGTCTAGGTGTTTTCAGCTACAAACCCAGTTCCTGTTCCTGCCCATCCCAAGGAGCACTAATCAACTCCTTAGCCCCAAAACACTTAGGTATTCCCTTCTGCCCACCTGTGACTCACTCAACTGAGAGGGGACAGTATTGCATTGTTGTGTAACCACTCCCCTCACAAATCCCTTTAAGAGGCCTGTGAAGCAGGGACTCACTCTCTTTCTGGCCAGGTGCTTCTGTTACTCTGGCACCTCGACTCTTGGCTGACCCAGGACAGGTAATCCCCTGAGCATGGTCCCTGTGTACTGTTTAGATGGGACAATGGATATAATAATGTTGTTTCTGGTTTGTGTGCTGTCAGGAGTTCCAGGAGAGGTGAGGCCTAGCTAGCAGTGATGGAATGTGGGCAGAGAAGCCAGGGTAAGGTGAATGTCTGCAGCTTTGTAAGTGTTTCCAGGTTATTCACTGCATGTCTCTTAGGATAACTTATATTGTTGGGGAAGCTGGGACATAGGTCTTCAGCTTAATGGATGGATTTAAGGATAATGACCATTTGTTCCTCTTGGGATTATGATTGGTTGGATTGCCGTATGGACTTGTGATTTGCTATTGTGCTCTATTGTCACCAAGCTTGGTTAATAAACACTCCTTAATACACCTTAGACATGTCTGGTGTGATCTCGCTCGCACCCCGCAACAGAGATATGGTGTTCTTGTTTTCAGAATTGTTGACTGATAGTTCAAGATGCTTAAAGGTATCTTGTGACTTTTAAAATGGTGGGTCTGACCTTAAGCAGAAGTCAGATGATGAGGTCAGAGTAAGAGCAGCAGGAACAACCGAGGTGTTGTTTGTGGTAATCGTACCTAATGCTGATTGAGATTTCTCTAAATTTGTATTGTGTTTGTACACAAAATATTAGCTTTATCTACATAGCACTATTAGGCTATTTGTGGAAACAACTTAAATCTCAGTGACTTAAGATATTAAACTTTACATTGTTACTTTTTTGTTGTATGAAGGGATTATCTTTGAGAGCAAGAAGAAGGGGGAGGGGAGGAGGGGTTTGGGAGGGAGTGCTCTCATCTGCTGGTTAATTTCTCAAGTGTCTCAAAGGCTGGGAACTAGGCTGGAGCAAAGCTGGGGGGCCAGGAACTTGCTCCGGTCTCACTGAGGGGGCAGGAACCCAATCACCTGGACTCATAAAGCTGGCCTCAGCAGCAGAGCTGGTTCCTGAACCCAGCTTCTTTGATATGGGAACACAGGCATCTTAATCAGTGTTTTAACCACATGGGCAAACGTCCCTTCCCCAAACCTCATTCTTGTCTCTGTTGTACATCATAGAGGTCCAGGGAGAGACAGGGGTGAGGGGTAGAGTTCCACAGAGACTCAGGGTCTTTTGAACTCACACCTACGCTCTTCTCAAAGTCCATGCAGTTTCCATTCAGTGGAGAGAGGCAGGAAATGATGTAAGGAAGTCTTGGGGTGTGAATTAGAAGTCTGAGAAGTGTCTGTGTCACAGCTGCCCATCTTCCATTACTTAGAATTCAGTCACATGTTCTACTGGGACTAGGGAAGACTAGGACATGTATTCCAGCTACCTGCCCAAGAGCCAGAACAGAACCCAGACACCAACAGAGAAGAGAACTCAGTCAGCATTTGTTTTCTTGCAACATCCAGTACATGATGTGAGGTAGAGAATAACTCTTAGTTTCTCTTTGAAGGGAAAACAGATGCATTGTTGGCAAGTTCCTAATTACAGATAGCAATAGTTTTATCTTTCAAAGAAATCATATTTTGATAGAAAAATTTTGATAAGGCTGTTTATATATAATCTAGAAATAATATAATGGATGGATACTATGATAAATATTTCAAATGTTTAAAAAGCTGATGGCCCTGGCACTGTAGCTTAGTGGCTAAAAGTCCTTGCCTTGCGTGCTCCAGGATTTTATATGGGCACCGGTTCTAATACCAATGGCCTTGCTTCCCATCCAGTTCCCTGCTGGTGGCCTGGGAATGCAGTCGAGGATGGCCCAAAGCCTTGAGACCCTGTACTTGCCTGGGAGACCTGGAAGAGGCTCCTGGCTCCTGGTTTTAGATCGGCGCAGCTCTGGCTGAGGTGGCCACTTGGGGAGTGAATCAACAGATGGAATATCTTCCTTTCTATCTCTCCTCCTCTCTGTATATCTGACTTTCCCATAAAAATAAAATAAATCTTTAAAAAAGTTGACGTCAGCTTCATGTAAAGAAATATTTTTCTAGAAGTTGGGGGTATTTTGTAAAGAATTATGTTTCCTGGCACTGTCATCCTCTGTCAGAGGCTTCCAGTGGAAGAGATATTTTTGAAGGGACTCAATGAAGTAGAGATTTTAACTCTTTGGATTAGGAGGATAGAAGACATTGCAATTATTGAACATTTTTGTTGTAGTTCTTCACTTTTTCACTTGGCATCATGGAGGGAAACACATTTGTACAAACTAATAATTTATGTTTACTGTGCAGAGTGTGTGTTGAATTGTGGGAGTTGTGGTAAAGAGGAAGTGGGATAGAAGAAAGATGAATTCAGTATTAAGTGTTAGGAACTAAGAAATGTGATAGAATGCTGTTATTTTCATCCTCCCTTTGGACTTACTTAGTGAAACAGCCTGACACCAAGAGGATGCATTTTTGACAGAGAAATCGATGCTTCTTCATGGAGAAGTGTTTCTTTTTTACAAAAATTCAAGTGTGCTAATATGAAGTTTTGTTGGGCTTTCCCCCCACTAACTGAGTTAGTTCATCCTTCTTGGAAGCCAAATTTCAGGTCATGTTCTTAATGCATCAAAAACACAGAACTAGGAGCATTTGAGAATATGAGGAACATGTATTCTAAGTCAATTTTATTCCTTGAGACAAACTTGTGAGGAATTTCTACTAAGACCTCAAGACAAAGTAAAATTGATTTCACTTTTTTTTTATTCATTGATTACATTGTATTAAAATTGATTTCACTTTAAAAACCTTCCTTTATTCAGATTCCTTCCTGCCAAGGCTAGACTTCTCTTTCCCCTCCTTCCTTTCGCTTCTCTCCCTCCACCGTCTACCTACACTTGTTTGCTAAGTGTGTATATATACATTCCTCTGCAGTTATGCATCCTGGGCTTTTGAGTTCAATGACTGCTTGTGAGGAAACCAATGGAACTGGGGGAGGGCAATTAAGTTCTCAGAAAATAAACTTGCTGGAATGACTAGTAGTTTGCTGTTGCTGCACTATAGACCTAGTTCCGGCAGAGAGGGCAGAAGCTTTAAGCTAGTTACAGCTCTGTCTTTTATCCACTGTGAAAACATGGGTAAGTGATTTAAGCCTTACAATCTCAGCAAAGACCAGAGTACCTCCACCTACATTCACTCTCCAAATAATAATACATCATCTCTTGTTGCATTTTATGCGCAAGTTTTTAAATTAAGAAGTTACTTCCCTGTTCTCTCTTGCTTTTATTCCCTCCTTCTTTTCTTCTCTTCCTTCCTTCTTTTCTCTCTCTTCTCTTCTTTAAGGATTATTACATGAATTATGTTTGTCAAAGGGTACTTACTACCTTTAGCACAACTGAATCACCCTTAATATCTTACAGGATAAAGGTAGCCAAGTTACTTTTCCAGGACTGAGTGGGTTTCCTTTCCTGGCTTCAAAAAATCTAGTAGGATTCAGCTGATCCCAAAAGCAGCCTTTGGGAAAACATACCATTTCCTTAGAGAGAGAGGATGAAAGTCTCCTTGGTAGGCATGCTCTCTGTGTCCATGCCACAGATAATTCCAATTCCAATCTAACTTTGCTCTGCTTTTTTAAGAAAAAAAATGAGTCAAGAACAACTTTCTTCAGATTACAGGAAGATGTTAAACTAATTGAATTCCTTGCAGGTAAGAGTTAAGGTGGACCAGTTTTTGCCAGCAATAAACCATAAAGTTTGATATGGTGATCCTTGAAAATATATCTAATACCTTCAAATCAAGGAGAGTAATTCACCAAATGTGAGATGTGGTTTGCTTAAATCTGCAGAGGCCATGTCTCCCAGGAGCTGTTTCAGCTGATGACTGGGATGATGCGGCAAAATCACTCCTGGGAGATGTGGGGCAAAATTGAAAGCTGATCCTGGCTGACCCACGAGCGCCCCAAGTGGCCTCACCAAGTTTTCCATAGATGGCATAGTGGTCTAGGACATGTGTGAGCAGTTTTTCCTTCACTCCCCTCCCCTCCCCTTCCCTCCCCTCCCCTTCCCTTCCCCACTCTTCCCTCTCCTCTCCTCTCTTCTTCTCCCCTCCCCTCCCCTTCTCAGTTCATTTCTTTTTTTCTTCTTCTATGTTCTTTCCTTTCTTTTCTTTATTAGATTTATTTCAATTATGTGAAAGGTGCAGATAGGGAGAGGCAGAGAGAGAGAGAGAGAGAGAGAGAGAGAGAGATCTTTTCATTTGCTGATTCATTGTCCAAATAATCTCAAGCATACTTCAACTGGGTCTCCCATGACAGTCTGTACTATTGAGTTCCTTAGATAAATATACGTAAATACATGTTTACCCATGTTTCTGTTCATCTTGCATTTTGCATGGAAGTTTCCTTCTACCATAGAGAACATATGGTATTTGTCCATTTGGGATTATTTCACTGAGCATAATGGTCTCTAGATGGAACCATTTTGTTGCAAATGGTAGAATTCAATCTTTCTTCCATTATGCTCACATAAGGCATTTCCTCTAATAAAACCTTTGCACCTTTAATCTAAGCTTTGTTTCTGATTTGCATAGGATGCAGAGTAACACACTTGGCAAATCCCTGAAGCCTTCTAGTTTCAATTTTTGCGTTTTTCCAAGTGGTGATTGTAGGTGACAGAGGGAGGAGCATACAGAAGAGAGGAGAACTCAGCTTGAATTCGTGTCTACCATGGGCAAAGCAGTGTCACAGGCATTATTGTATATAATTATGTCATCCACTTTGGTGTGGCAGGTAGTTCTGTTTCAAAGCAGAGGAAATTGACAAGATGAATTGAATAATTATGTAACATATAATCTTCAAGCCCAGAATCCCAATTTCTTCTGGTTTCATCTTTTTGTCACATTCTTTTGTGAGGGCTAATGAGATAACAAATGTGAAAGTTCTTTGAAAACTTAAAAACAAATTACTACAAAGCTTGAAGAAATGATTTCTGTTGATGACAGGTAGGGTCACTGCATAATATGCAGGATCAGTGTAAAATGAAAATGCAGGGCTTTTTGTTCAGATTTGTTGAAAATTTCGAGGTAACAACAGTAGAGCAATGAGCCATTTGGGGAGTCTTCGGTGGTGGAACCCTGGTCACAGCAGAGCTGTCAACAGAGGGGCAAGCAAACGGATCTGGTAGGAACTTTTCTAAGAGAATATGTTAAACATGAATTTTTCAGAGAGATAATGTAAGAAATAAAACCCTGCTTTGTGAGACTTTCAGTGCCACAGAATGCTCTCTGGATGCATTTAGAAGTTTCTATACCTGTCAAACAAGAAACAGAGACTTCCAAGCCAAAGGACACACTAACATTTATGAGAAAACAGGATGTGCCTTTAGTGATTGTGCTGCTGGATTCCCAGGCTCAAGTACTGGAATGACACATTTCCCTTCCTACTGAGCTATATGACACGATGCCTGCTGGATGAGCCCAGGAAAGTCAGTTCTTTTAAAGAACAGGACAAATGCTAATCTGCCCAGCATAACGCCACATCTGCTTGGCTTCACTACATGGACAGTGCCATGGTTCGGCAGAGGCTTCCAGTACAAGCAAACTCAACAAGAGTGTGTCTGAATATAATATGATGATGCCTTTTTAAACCAGTGTGACTATTCCTGTGGTCAGGGGCATCTATAGTTGAGTCACATGTCTATCTGTCTGGAAAAACATACATGGGCCTCTTTGTACATACACACATTAGCCTGGCTCTTGCTAGAGTGCACTTCCAGTGAGCATACGGATCCTCTTAAACTGGGCAGGAACATCCATCAGCATTGTCCTCATTTCTGCTTGGGTTTGACCTTCCACTTTGAGCTTTTGACATGGTTAATAAGAGCTACTCTATCATTTCATGGCATAAAAGCTGGTGACAGCCTGGAGGAAAATAGTCATGAATCTTGGAGTTATTGAATAGTAGGGACCACAGTTACCAACTTCTGTGCCTTTGGGCAATTTAACACAAGCCTCATCTCTCACCACTTCCTCATTTGTTCTTTGTGCTGATTATGCCATACAGTTTTACACTTGTTCACTTTGGTGAAGATATTTAAGCAGTCTGCATTTCCCTTGTCTACCTTGTTTCTCCCATGAGGAACTCCTGCTTCTTCGCTGTTCCCTTCTCCAGGCTCCTGGTAAAGGTTAAAAATCTGGCCTGAAGCTTTCCCTTGGGGAGAGCAAAGGCAGGACTGAACACAGAAGGCTCAGGTTTGTTCAGGGCTGTTCTGATTCAAAATATCTTGTCTTACTTTCAGAAGATGCCTGATTAAGGTGTCACATGACATTACAAGATTATTGATTAAAAATATGTTTATGGGCCTGGCATGATAGCCTAGTGGCTAACGTTCTCACCTTGCATGTGCAAGGATGTCATATTGGCCCCGGTTCTAATCCTGACGGCCTTGCTTCTCAGCCAGCTCCCTGCTTGTGGCCTGTGAAAGCAGTGGAGGACAACCCAAAGTTGGGTTCCCCCCTACTCCACTGCTGGTGGGGCTGCAGGTTGGTACAGCCTCTATGGAAATCAGTATGGAGAACATTCAAACAACTCAAATTCAACATACCGTATGATCCAGCAATAGCACTCCTAGGAATATATACAAAACACCTGTTTCATGAGAAACCAACATGCACCCCTATGTTCATAGTAGTACAATCAGTAATTGCAAAAACATGGAAGCAACCAAAATGGCCATCAGCAGAAGACTGGATAAGAAAGCTATGGTTCATCTACTCCATGGAATACTACTCAGCTATTAAAAAAAACAAAATGCAGTTCTTTGTGGCCAAATGGGCCCAACTGGAAACCATTATGCTAAGGGAAATGAGCCAATCCCGAAAGGTTACATACCACATGTTTAATTTAAGATGAAATGATGTCAGTATGTAAAATAGTATCTGTAAAATGTAATATTATCTCAACCTCATGTGGTTAAGAACTTGTATTTTTTTTTAACATATTGGTTACCCAATACTCTGTCCACTATTCCATAACATTATAAATTGTTGCTGATGTTATGTGAGGGCTTTTAATTGATCAGGATGACACTCTACTGGCTCTACCTTCAGACCAGAGATGGTCTCCCTAAGAAGCAATTAAACTTATCTGGACAATAAGATGCTGGACTCTATGCTTGGTATATGCTCGCAATGAAAGAATCTCAACTGAACTTGAACTGTGGCAATGCAGCAAGGTGGAGGAATCCACCATGGGGGAGGGTTTGCGGAGGGGTGGGGGGAATTCCAGTACCTATAAAACTGTGTCACATAATGCGATGTAATAAAAAAAAAAGTTGGGTTCCCGCACCCGTGTGGGAGACCCAGATGAAGCTCCAGGCTCCTGGCTTTGGATTGACTAACTTCTGGTCGATGTGGCCGCTTGGGGGAGTGAATCAATGGATGGAAGATCTTTCTCTCTGTCTCTCCTCCCTTCTGTATATCTGACTTTGCAATAAAAATAAATGAATTTTTAAAAATGTGGTTACAAACAATTCCAGATTGTCATGCACTTCTCCCTGAGGGATCTCTGACATTTGGTGTCTGAGCAGCATGGTGCATTGGATTTCTAACACTTTAGGCGAGGTTGCTCCAAATAGTTTTCTAATAAGCTGTTGAAGGTATGCAATAAAAATGGATGCTGAGACTTACTAAATAGGGAACATTGAGTTAAAAGCAGAGTTGAATAAACATCTTCATACGGACTCTTCTTAGAGTCCATAATTTGCTAATATGAGCTATGTCTATGTCATAATGTATGCTATTTCCAAAATTTATTGCCTAAGAAAGCACATTAATTTAAGCATCTTCTGGTAGTATGTTTCAAAACAACTTCCTTTAGAAAAAGCATAATTTGGAAATAGGCTATCTGATAACCTGTCATCCAAGCATGATTTTGAGAGAAATGCTGAATGTAAATTATGACTGCCCCATGAAACATGGAGATAGGCTTAACTTCTTCCATAACAGTCTAGATAGGAGACTCTTGGCACATCAGGAAGTTTTAAAAGGAGGTTATATGAATAGATGCTATTGCTGGGGATGCAGTGGACATCAATAGCAAATTCTCAAGTGCTTTGGAGATTCTCAGTGGGAATCTCCCACAATGAGGGAAGAAACTTTGGCTCCTTGGTCATCAGCAACACAGGTGAGAAGTGAATTGCAACCTCAGGCAGGGCTTTGCTGCCACTCATTTATCCAAACCCTGGCTTGTAGTAGAATAATGTGCATAAGGCACATCAGTGGCATTGGCTCTCTGACTGCCGTGACCCCTACTTGTAAAACGGCCAATTGCAAAAACAAACAAGCAGCTTCAAGCTCTCTGGGAAAAGAGGACACCATTTCACTCAGGATCTGCCAAATAAAACAGTCTGAGAAAAACAAAATAAATAACTTTTGGGGGCCTAATGAGAAACAGAAAATGTTTCTATTGCAGGCTTCCTCGAAGCCGCTTTTCTCTTACAGACTGTTGGAACCTGGTCTCATGGAGGCTCTTGCCTTTTGCTCAGCTGGTTGGAAATGCTTCACTGTTGTCTCAGATGTTTTGACCTTCCTCTGAATGTCTGTGCATATCTGTGTGGCACCATGTCCTCTTCCTCCCCTGCACATAAAACAGTTTTTCAAATTTTTCGGCAACTAAGTTATTTTCTTGTTTTTTGACTCCTTATCAATAAGAATGAGACTCTTAAAAGATCATCCCAATCTCTCTCTCTCTTCCTCTCTTTGTCTTTCTCTGGGTTAGAAGTGGACAGCCACTCAGCCATTGTCATTCAATAATTAATTACACATTTTTAAAAGCTTTCAAGTGGGTTAAATCTTTTTTTTAAACAAACCTACAAGAAATCCTAGACCACTGTGTAGTTACTAAATTGATAGGGACAATTTTGGGAACAGGAATTTCAGAAGAAAAGATTTGCGGGAGCTGTGTCAACCTGTGGTGGAAATTGAGAAATCTTAGCTTCTCCAACATAGTTTTTTTGTTTCTGTTGAAACTATAGGGAAGGTATAGGCATAGGCATGGGCAGCACCTGCTGACACAGGGTTGCACTTTCCTAAGAATCACATATGATTCTCTTGGCTGGTTTGTCAACTTGGATGTACAAGAAATAAGGAAACAGGTTCAGGATGATTTGCCATTTCTGCTGGTGGTCACTCTGATGGTTAGTAATAGATCAAGAACTAGAGCTCATGTGTTGAAATTTCCAGTCCTGAGTGTGTTTCACCTTGGCAAGTTCCTCACTAGAAAGTTCTTTAGAAGTTCTGAGTATGTGCGGTGCGTCTAGCAGGAGACATGGGGCACGTGTCTCCACCAGTTGATGCCGGGAAAATGCATCTTTACTAAGGGGGCTCAGGCTTCTGTTCTTTGAAAACAACAGGTGGAACCATTTTGTTGAATTGAAGAGTGTCTTCCAGGTTCATATTCTTCCTGGATCTCAGAATGTGGGCTCACTTACAAATGGGGTCTTCACAGATTTAATGAAGATGAGGTTATATTGGGAGAAAGTGGCTTAAATACAACACGACTGATGTCCTGCTAAGAGAAGACATACACACACACACGTGTGCACACGCACACACACACACCCCCACACACCACAGGTACATTGAGAAGAATGGCTCTTAATGGTTGAGGCAGAAATTGCGGTGATGCCTTTACAAGTGAAGAGACTTCAAGGTTTGCCAGCAACCACAGAAGGCACAAGAGAGACATCTGACAGATTCTTGTTCAGACTGTTCAAGATTTGGATTCAGACCCTGGGCATCTAGAACAGTGGAGAGAATCTATTCCTATGGTCTTAGGCAGCTGGTGCATTTTATTATAGCAGACAAAGGAAACTGACTTAGCAGTGCTCTACAAGTCACTGCTCAGTAGTTTTACATTTATGATCTGGACTACTTTAGGATTTGGATTAACCAAAGAAATAGGACAAACTAATATCCATAATATATCTATTATTATTATTTTAATGTGTATAGAGTTATTCGTGTTACATTTTACATTTTTTTGAAAACCAAGCCTTGGCATCTGATGTGGATTTTGCATACATTTCAAGTTCACCATGTTTGTTTCAATTCCTCAGTTGTTGCCCTTGTATTGGGGCTTCCATATTGGATGCAACAGCCAGACCTTCTTCCTCCTGTGTCATGTTGATGTGCATTTTTTTGTTTCAGTGAGGACAAGAGAGAGCAAAAGAAAGGCCTTTACCTCATGGCTTTGCCTCCTGTGCTTTCACATTCTCTACTGGTTTGTATTAATTACACAGCCTCCAAATGTTCATTGTTGTTATTGGAAAGGCAGATTTACTGAGACAAGGAGAGACATACAGAGAGATCTTCCACCTGCTGGTTTACTTCCTAAATGGCAACAATGGCTAGAACAGGGCTTACCCTAAGCCAGGAGCCAGAGGTCTCCTCTGGATTCCCCATGTGGGTGCAGGGCCATCCTCTACTGCTTTCCTAGGCCATGGGTAGGGAGCTGGGTGGGAACTGGAGCAGTGGGGACACAAACTGGCACCCACATGGGATGCTGGCATTTGCAGGTGAAGGATCACCCAATTGAGCCATTGCATCGGTCCTGCCCATTGATTATCTACCAGTGAGCAGACCATTGGAGTCAGACAGATTCCTTTCTCAGGCTTGCTGCTTTCTCAGGTGGTTTCAGGATTTGACTTAGGACCATTTCCTTGATATAGTTGAATCCTGTTTTTTTTTCTTTTTTTTTTTATCTTGCAAGAGGTTGTTAGTCTTCTGTTGATCTCCAAGTACCCACTGTCCTGAAGCGCACATTTCTTTTTCCCTCCTTATGCTGCTGGCAGTGAGGCAGCAGGAGTGGGCCAGACTCTGAAAGATTCTCACACTGATTCCAAGGGGATGCCCAAGACCAAATGTTGCAAAGACAAACCATATGGGAGCCCCAGCACTCTGGGCCATTAATAGGAATTTTTAAAGGACTGTGATTGATGGCGCAGCTCTTACAAGTCCAAGATCAATGAAAATGCATCGTGATCTTTTGAACTCTCTCATTTTATCTTGGATCCTTTTCCTGTACAGCAAGACCCATTTCTGTGGTGCCTGAAGGCATCTGGGGCCAGCGATGGATTTGCCATCCATGCCCTTGCCAGCCAGCCTGTCAGTGGAGCAGAGGAGGGTGAGGGCCTTTGGGAACCAGAACTCTTATCATGAGGCTGAATGCCAAAGCAGGTTTTTTTTTTTTTTTTTTTTTTCAAAGGGGAAATTCCATATGCTGCTTAGGAAATGACTCCGGGCCAAATTAAGAACACCTCTCACCTTGATGCATAGCAGGAGGTGATAGTATGAAGATACTCATTTCGCTTTAAATTCTATGCATGTTCCTTTCCCTGGGGAAAAGAAATTGCAACCTCCCACTTCTAACTATAATAAGACACAAAAGACAGGCTTAGAAGACAACTTGCCTTCTATTCAAGTCTTGAATTCTTCCTCAAAATTGCAGGTCCCTATCCTGAGAGCCTATATGTAAACACAAGCTTGTAAATAATTTCAGGGCATCCCTGAGCCTCTTGTAACCTATCCATGGACCTCATATTAAGGGTAATTGGAGAAACTACTGTGAGGTTAAAGTGGGACAGTTAGACAGAGGTGAGGCAAGTCACATTTATTTGAAAAGAGACAAGGAGCCATATAACCTTTTCTGGTTTTATATTTTCTCCAAAATCTACAACACTGCTTTAAAGAAATAGATTTCTTGGTCAAATGAATTCTGAAATCATGTATTATATGCTTATATGCTTTAAGAATTCTTTTTTTTCTTAAAGACTTATTTAGATGAAATTATAGAGTGTGAGAAATAGGGTGAGAGGGAGGGAGGGACAAAGACACATGCACACACACACACACACACACACACACACACACACACACACACACAGAGAGAGAGAGAGAGAATCTCCTGAGTCACTCCCCAAGTAGTCACATCAACTGTAACTGAGTCAGGCAGAAGTCAGAAACCAGGAGTCAGGAGCCAGCCAGTGTGGGTTTAGAGACCCAGCAGCTTGAGGCACTTTCTGCTGCCATCTAAACCACACAGGAGGGGCATCAGCTGGCAGAAGCTGGCACTGGGGTCTAATTCTGTCAAGTCAAACCAAAGAAGTACCTGGAGAATGCATAATCTGGGAGTGAGAGAGGCCTGGGAAGGAAATAGTGGGCTCCTCCCTCTTGGGTTACCACCCCCCACGGGAGGGCATGAAAACTAGGACAGGGGCTGGGGTGGCTAGACAGAGAGACACCCAACAACATCCGTGAAGGCTGGATAGTTGAGCTGGTTAGATGGAACAGGTTTTAATACCCATTGACATGTATGAGAGCAGAAGGGGATGTGGGACAGACTGGTCTACTGCTACACATACTGGCAAACCAGGGTAGGGGGCGGGCCTCCTCCAGGAGCAAGATCCTCAGAGCATGCCCTATATCTGGGACCTGGGGAGGGTGGGAAACTGGGTGGGCCTTCTCCCTTAATATTCCCCTTTAAACACGAAGGGAACAATATGGAAATAATAGTCTTACCCACTTTCCTATAGCCCTTGAACTTTTTTACCCTAATTAACTATGTAAAGATTGTCAAAAATATAATAAAAAAGAAAAGAAAAAAAAATAAACCACACAGGAGGGTGTTGGGAGCACTGCACGAATGCCCTGCCCTAACATGGTGGCTGGTTCAAGGCCAGGAGGCAGCAGGAAGACAGGAGGTCACAGGTGAGGCAGATCTGCCTCCTTTCCAGGGCCTGGCCAGTCAGGTAGCACCCAGTGGACCCACGAGAATGCAAGTGACGGGAGTGAGAGCTGAGGCTGCTATGGCAATGAATGTGGCTGTTGTCATCTCTCAGGCTAGCCTGTCTTTGCAATTTTTTGGAGCATGGAGAGTGTAACTGTTTTAGCTGCTTCTGTGATTTCTGACTGAAGGAATTGGGAATGCTTTCATTAGAGAAGGATGCTTTTGATTGTTGTCTCATTGTTTATGGAATTGTGGAGTCTGTAGTTGTGGGGGGATTCTGTATTTGGGATTTCTGTTTTGGAGGTTTTTTCCCCTTGTGGCCTGTTTTCCTGTTAGATGATGGGTGGTTTGTGTAAGTTTAAAATGTGATGAGAATGTGCTACTAGTTGGCGGATGATTGCATGTGCCTTGACCTTGGAGTCCTGGCTGTTGCTCCATAACTACTGTTAAAGAGTGAATAATGGCTTGCTCAGAATTATCTTTTGAGACGCCTGCTTAGCCTTGAAGTGTAGACGGAGTGACCAAATGACTGTACATGCCCCCTGAGTCATGAAGAAAAAACAAAATAATTAGTTACTTGTTCAGAGGCTTGTGAGGTGTCTGAGTAAATAAAAAGGACAGCCTTTTCTTGGGCTGTGTGCAAGATCATGTAAGAATGTGTGCAAGATCATGTAAGAATGTGTGCAAGATTATGTAAGAACGGGTAAAACTATGTAAGAACGTGTGAGAACGGGTAAGACCAGGTGAGAACATGCAAGAATGCACCAAGTGTCAGTGTCTGTGTCTTTCTTTATCGCCTACTCCATGCACCCTTCCCGAGCTCCGAACTCTCGGCTGGAGCTGGACTCCGGCAGGAGGGAGCTGTATGGGAAGTGGAGCTGCTGGAACTTGAGTAGGTGTCCATATGGGATGCAGACACTGCAGGTAGCAGCTAAATCTGCACTATGCCACAACACTGTCCTCTCCAACAATTTTTGAAGGAACCCCAAATTAATTTCACCACAGAATACTACCTTATCTCTCTCTCTCTCTCTCTCTCTCTTTCTCTCTAATGGTAGAATTCCATAGGCTCTGGGATTTCTCCTTCCTCCCTAATTCCCCACCCTCACTGATTTGTCCTGTATTATTACAATAGTGTAGTCCTCCAAAAATAGTTGCAAGTCCATCATTCTGCTATATAAGTGTATCCTGACATTGAAAGCATGGACAATGGCAGAGAGTACATCCTGTTGTCAAGATATATTTAACAGTTTCACTGGGAGTCCATCTTTGATTTGGAAGTAAAGATGCATACTGCATTGTATCTTCACATCTTGATATGATAGTGTATTATACAGAGAGTACTATCTTTGTACAATATCTCAAGTACATCTCAGAATATTCTTTCGGCAATATTGGCCTAAATTTAGTCTGGATCAATGCACAGAAAATTTTCTGTTTTTCCCCCATAGAGCCCACAGAGTCCTGCATTTTTCTCCATTTCAAATTTCATTGCGTGTGCATCCATCTCTGCTGTACCCTGGGTAGCATGGATATTAATGCACATGGCTAAGCATAGGGGCACAATGGCACAAATGAGTGTAGCCCATCACGTTTTAATAGCGTTCCATTCTCACAGATACAATGTCAGGGATGTACTCTAGAATTCTGCAGGGGGTAACACTGAAGTCGGAGACACTCACTGGCCTTTGCTCATTCCTTAGCTTGTGGACAACTAGAGTTTTACTTTGGTGTCAGCTGTCTGGAGTCACCCAACAGGAAGTGCAGTTGTCAGGCTGGGTGTGGGACCTGTCAGAATGAGGGTTGAAGACAATGCCTCCAAGGAGTTGGCCATGGAGGCGGGAACTTGGGAGGCAGAAGGGTTTAGTTAATCAGTTCAGGCACTCTTAGTGCAGGCACTCCTTGGTGCAGGGGATGGTGTGAACTAGGATATGGGGCTTGCATCGTGTAACATCGTTAGAACACATACTGGGAAACGAGTCTATGATAGCAACAGTCTGACTGTACTTTCTGCAGTTCACATTTTGTAGGAGGCTGCAGCACTTAATTTCATTTAAGCTTCCAGAGTTGTGGTATGGAGAAAATAAAGAACCCAAGTTTGGTGTGTGTTCTGTTTGGCAGAACATCCCAAACCCTCCTTGAAGGATTGTGACGTGGATCATTTCCAAACATGGTTTATCTTCTTCCCTTTTAAAAACTCATTTTTGTCATTAATTGTTAAACCCTGGGTACATTGTGGGAAACTTAATCCATCTGTTTCTGATTCCTTCACACTTAACTTATTGAAACATTTTGTAAGAGATGTTGGATAGCCCACCAGCCTTCAGAACCATTTCCATAAGCCTGTTATGTCTATTTACTTTGAAGCAGGAAGTTGCTATTTTGCCAAGAGAACACAGATACTGGGCTTGCCTCACTGCAGAATATTCCACCCACCTCCTGGAGTTCCCTACCTGGCCAAACCATCTCCCTGTTCTGGATTGCAGGCTGCAGGGTTTTCCTTGGTCCACTGATTTTACAGATAGAATGAACCCCAATTTTGCACTCCTTGTGATGGAGGTCATTGCATTTATGGGTTTAATCAAATTCTTGACACTAAATTTGCTGAAAGCAGCAGAGAAAATGAGCTCAATACGCAGTTTTCAAGTGTAACTTCCAAATCAGATTGCTTCAAACAAAGTAGCTGACAGAACAAGTGGATGCCCATGCAGAGAGCACCTGCCTCTCCAGCCTCCCTCAGGCCTTGAGGCCAGCAGCCACTCCTGACTTACCTGTGGATCTCTAGTGCTCACTGCAGTGCTTAGCAGAAGACAGGTGCGCAGGAAATGAACATCGATTAACTGCTGGCTGCAGGATCAGTGATGAGCATGTGGAAACAAAAATCACAGAAATTCTCTCCAATCAAACTGACCCCTTTCATTTTAGTTCTCGGGGATCCTTGTCAATATGGATTTTAAGCCTGCATCACTTCTGGAGCTAAGTTTTACTGCTATTATATAAAGAAAAAAAAATGTATGCTTCACTGAAAAGAATATTAAACTGACCAGAATCCCAGGTGGTTTAAATTCCATGACAGAGGATGGAAGGACATGGAAAACATGACTACTTTTCCTATGGAAAATGAAAAATTTGTTAGATTATATTCGTTCATGGCCACCAGTCTTATGAATTTTTGTCATCATGGATTTGATTAGCCTGGTCAGAATTTCCAGTGGAATCTTAGAGTTTGAACTATATATGTTCCTCATCTGAGGAAGCAAAAGCCTTGAGCAGAGTGAAATCAGGCTGGTGTTATGGACACAGGTAACAGATAGGGGCTTTGGCACCAGCAGGCTGAGTCTGAGGACAACCAAGAATGTTTGTTAAGCACGCATCAGCTGCCAGAGTCCGTTCTAAATGTCAGACTTCCATTACTTTAGTTAATTCTCA
This sequence comes from Ochotona princeps, assembly GCF_030435755.1. Classification (NCBI taxonomy): domain Eukaryota; kingdom Metazoa; phylum Chordata; class Mammalia; order Lagomorpha; family Ochotonidae; genus Ochotona; species Ochotona princeps. The sequence continues at coordinate 101,390,652 of NC_080833.1, read as the reverse complement.
CAACTCACTGAACTAGGGACTCTTTTTTTCTTCTTTTACCTGTGAGGAAGCCAGGGCACACAGATGCTGTCACTTGCCAATGGCCACACAGCTGAGACAGGACTTGGGCTCAACCCTCTGCCCATAGCAGTTACACTGCTCCTCTGCTACATGACATTAGGAAGGGTAGAGTGAAAGGTTGTGCTGTGGTACAGCAGGTTAAGCATTCCACATTAGAGTGCTTGTTTGAGTCTCGATTGTTCCACCTCTGATTCAACTGTCTTCTGCACCTGCTAAGGAAATTGATGATAATGGTTTACATGCAAGGGGGCCCTGTTGTCCATGTGGGAGATCCAGGTAGAGTGACAGCTCTTGGCTTTGTCCTGGACAGGACTGGGTGTGGCAGCCATCAGAGTGTGAACCAGCAGATTGAATCTCACTTTCTCTCTCTCTCTCTCTCTTGGGAGAGAGAGATTGAGAGATTGAACTTCCATATATTGATTCACTGCCCAAATGCTTGCAGCATCCTCCATCCAGCTCTTTCATGCTGATGACAGGAGTCCAAGTACTTGAATTGTCAGCCAGTGTCTCCTAGGCACATTAGTAGGAACCTAGTTCAGAAGTGGAGGTGAAAGTTGATATGAGGCACTCCAATATCACATGTGGCATTTCAACTGACTGCTTGCTGTGATTCAACACCCGCATAAACTTGGCACATAACTAAACACACACAAAGGATCCACATTTCAGTTAGACTTTTGGAACCGTTTATTTGAAATAGTCTCTTTTAATAGTAAATGCCAGATAAAGTAGTGTTTTATGAATTTCTGACTTAGAGTTAGGAGTTTTAAGTAATGAACCTCAAATATTAGCAGACATTATTTAAAAATTTATACAGATAATATATTATTTACTTTACCTTATTGCTGAAAATTATTATCACTCAAGAAGTATATATTTTACCAAGCAAAGCTGTGAGAGCAAGGAATGTATTTATTTTGCTCAGAATTGAATCCTGGCTCATCTTTAGAGATTTTTCAGCTTCCTGTAGCATGAACAAATCTGATGGAAGTCCAGAAGAGGTGTCGTAGAAGGAATGGCAGCAGTTAGTCACAGATGGTTCACACTGTGCATCAGGGTTGGCCCAGGAAGCGTTCACCCAGGCCTCAGCTCCTTCTGGATTTCCCAGTTAGCCAAAGGGAACTGAGCTTATCTCTGGAAAGCTAAGGCTTTCCTATGCACAGAGAGGTCTCTTTCAACAATCAGGAGTTTGGGATTTGGTGGCACAGTGCGTATACAAGCACACATTCACATATATAATTGGTATTGACGCATTATAGTACATAACATACACAAATACATGAGCTTGGACTTAACTAAAGCAGAATTCCCAGAATCAATTTACTGAACTCAAACCAAAACTGCTTACAAATGTCTTTCTGAAATTTGAAGTCTCTTTTACAATATTAATGATAATAACAATAACTCCAGACACACACACGCATGCCAATGAAGTGATAACACTCCTAATGCTAGACAAAATATTGTCCAAACAGAACATTAACCAAACTCGTAGTTTATTAATTTAAATTCATTTAAACACAGCTAAAGTATATTTTATGCCAAATGCATAGCTAATGAAAGGTGGGTAGAAATATGCTTGTGCATCAGGCATGTTTTTGCTTATTTTATTTTTTAAAAATTCATTCTTTCCCTTTTTAATTTATTTTTTATTTTTGATGATGTTTACATAGTTGACCAGGATGGGAAATTTGGAGAATTAGGGGAAAGTGGATGAGACCATTGTTCCTGAATTTTCTTTTTCTTCTTCCTGTGTCTGGGGGAAGGACAGGACAGATAAAGGGAGAAGCCACACCCAGCCTCCCAACTGCCTCAGTACCTGAGAATGGGAAATGGCCATTCAATGTCATTCCAGGGTTCCTATTTGGAGCATGCTCCAAGGGTTCTGCTTAAGTAGTTTCGATAGTTCTAAAATGCTGTCTTGCTGATCCAAGCACGAAGAAATCCTTCCAAGGTCCATTGGCTGACACAGCCCACCCCAGAGTCTCCATTTACCAGATATTTGCTGCCAACACTTGCCTGGGGTAGTTGACCAGTTTGTTCTTTCTTCCTCTGCAATGGTACCAGATGTCCTCTGCAGGCCCCAGTGAACGGCCATATCCTCTACATTCATCTGGGCCTGCCATCCACTGCTCTGTCTTAGCCACGGAGGAGGCCCAGTTCTGGAACATGCATTTCACAGTCAGTCCCCAGATCCTACAATCCTCCCCATGGTTGGAGTTTTGAGTCCAGTGGTGCAGTTAGGTGGGGGTTCCCCAAAGAAACCTCGTTTGAGGTGATCTCAGACCTGACTCGTGTGTGCTTGCCACTATGGAGTCTGACTCTGTCTATCAGCCATATCAGTGTAGGTGCACACTGGAAGTTGCAATTGCTGGGTCAGTTCTGTCTCCAGACCCATCTCATATGCAAACCAATGCATCCTGAAGCCCCAGCTCAACCCAGCCCACTACACACTTGGCTGTCACATACACCAGTGGGAATTACAGCCTAGTTGGAGCAACCCCCAATAACTTCCACCAGGCTCATAATAACTCATATCCCATTCAGCTCTCATACACATCAATGGGTGTTGGAACCTAGCTTAACCCAACTAACTCCACTATTCAGTCCACATTCATGCCAGTGGGTGCCACCACCTGTTTAGCCAGGCATCCCCAGCCTTGGTTTTCATGCTCACCAATGGGAGTTGCAGCCTATCAGAGAGGTGTCTACAGTTTTCCTACTGGGCTCATTCCCAGCCCCAGATCATACACTTTCCAGGTGTCTCTGTACTCTAGCTTGACAAGACTTGCCCCCAGTGCTAGCCCTTGCCAGCTGATGCTGCAGCAAAGCCCAACCAACCCGCACTTATTCCGGCTCATGCTTGCACCACTGGGTACAGACAGTCAACTCAGCCTGGATCTCTCCTTAAATCAGTTCACATGCAGACCAGCAGGTGTTGTAGCCCTGCCTGGCCTGGTTTGCCCCCAGTCCCAGCTCTCAAGCTCACCAGCAGGATCAGTGGCCAGCAGGGAACCCTTGCTGCCCCCTACTGGGGTTTCACTTCTCTTCCCGGGTCTCACATGCATTGGTTGGTGCTACAGTCAGTCAGGCATTGCCTGCCTCACCTTGGCATTTGCTGGCAGATGTTGTTACTTGGCCCAGCCCAGTCTGCGCCTGATTCCGTCTCAAGCTAGTGGGTGCTGCAGCCAGGCCCAGCCTAGTCATCCCCCAGTCCTGGCTCTAATGTGAACTAGCTAGTGTTGTGGCCTGACCTGGCCTGTTCTGCACCCCATCATGGTTCTCAATCTGCCAGTGGGTGCTATAAACTGGCCCAGCCTGGCCCACTCCTAGACCTGAGCCACACGTATACTGGTGGACACTGTAACCTGGCTTGGTCTGGACTGCTCCCAGCTTTGGTTCTTGCATTCACCTGCAGTTACTGTGTCATGACAAAGTTCCCCTAGCCCCTCTATCAGGTCTCTCCTAGTGGCAGATCTTGCAAATATTGGTGGGTCCTTGACCCAGACTGATTTAGTCCAACCTACTGTCCTGGCAGGAACAGTGGCCTTGCCTGACAGGTCCACATCCATTAAGGTTGTTATTGTTGGGTGTAACAGCCCAGCCCAACCACACTTGGTCCACCCCAGACACAGCTCTTGTATGGCTCAGTGGGTGCCAAGACCGAGCCCAGTCCGTCCTACACCCACCTTGATTTTCACAAGCACTAGTGAAGTCAAGCCTGGTGCACCCCTAGACTCCACTCCCATGCCGAGGGACACTGCAGCCATGTTCAGCCCAGATCACTGTCCGCTTTCTGGCTCTAGTGCTCACCGGTGGGAACCACAACCCAACTGGGGCATCCCCTTAGCTCTGCAACCAGACCTGTTCCCAGCCACAGATCTTGCATGTGCCAGTTGGTTCTCTGAGCCAGCTTGGCATAGCCCATCCCTTGTCTTGGCCTTTGCCATTGGATGCTTCAGTTTGGCCTGTCCCAATCATCCCCATTCCCAGCTCTTGATGGCAGGTGCTGCAGCCTAACCCTGACCAGTCTACTCCTATCCCTGGCTCAAACAAACCAGTAGGTATGATAGCCTGGCCTGGAACAACACATACTTCAGCCTGACATATGCCAGTGTGTTAAGGTTTGGCCTGGCCCTTCCTGGTCCAACCCTACAAAGAACCAACCCACACACTTGCCAAAGGATGGAAGTAACTTGTCCAGCCTGATAAATACCCAAGTCTAAATCACATGCTTACCAGCAGGAGCTACGGCCCACCAGGGAAGTTTCCCAAATCCCCTCATGAGGTCCACTCCCAGACCCAAATCTCAAAAGTGTCAGCAGGTGTTAAGTCCTTAGCCAGCATGGTCTACCCCTTCCAGCCTGACTTTTGTATGAACTGGTGGATGTTGCAGCCTGGCCTGCCCCACACCCTATTTTTGGGTGCACCTGTGGGTACTGCAGCCTGGACCAACCTGGCCTGTTCCCAACCCCAGTACCCATGAGTGTGGGGGGGTTCCATGATCTCGCCTAGCTCAGCCCATCACTACCCCAGCTCTTAAGCAAACCGGCAGTAATTGCAGCTCCACAGGGTGGTCCCAAATATACCCCACAGAATCTGCCCCAAACTTGATTCTCACTCATGTTTGTTAGTGTTATGGCTCAGCCTACCATCACCTGACCCCTGTTCCAACTCTCACTGGCAGATACTATGGTAGTATCCTGCCAGGTAGGCCCCGAGCCCTGGCTTTAGTGTGTGCCAGTGAGTGGTGTTCAGCAGTGGTCAATGCTAACTAGCCCTGCTCTAGCCTCCTATATGGGTTAGTTAATTAGTCTCATCCTTAAAGGTCTAGTTTCCCCCTCAAAATCACTTGGTCTCAGCCCCCTTGCCAACGTTCAAGTACAGTGGTCTTGTCAATGTAACTTCCTCCAAAGTCATTCCTCACCTGCAACATACTCCCTCAGCAATCCTTCTTCCCACACGTCCCGTATTCCCCTTCTGTTTTCCACTATATTGCAACAATACTTTAGCACCACAGCAACAGTCATAGTTCATCATCCTTCGGTTTAAGTGTATCCTGACACTGTAGGTATGCAGAAGGGTACACAGTCCAGCATTCTAGTGTCAAGATATACTTAACAGTTTCATTGGTAGTACATCTTTAATTCAGAAGAAGAGATGCATACTGCAATGTATCTCCACTTCATGATATACTTGCCTCTATTATATAGATCTTCTAGATACATATAGGTATATAAATGCTTACTTATGTATCTATTGATCTTGTATTTTTGTGTGAAGATCATCTTTTATCAGAGAGAACTTATATGTCCTTTTGTGATTGGCTTATTTCACTGAGCATAATGGTCTCCAGTTCTGAACATTTTGTTCAAATGGTAAAATTTTATTCTTTTTAATGGCTGAGTTAAATTCCATAGAGTAGATGTATCATAGTTTCTGCATCCACTCTTCTTTCGATTAGCATATGGGTTGTTTCCATGTCTTTGCTATTGTAGATTGTGCTGCTGTAAATATAGGAATACTGGTCACTTTCTCATATGTAAATTTCATTTTGTTTGGATATAGTTCCAGAAAATGGATAACTGGGTCATATGGCAGATCAATTTTCAGTTGTCTGAGCACTCTTCATACTGACTTTTATACTGGTTTTACTAGCCTACAGTTCCACCAACAGTGAAGTAGGTTACCTTTCTCCCCACATCCATACCACCAAGTGTTGTTAGTAGAGTTCTGAATGTCAAGCAATATTGTTCAAGTTAGGTGGGACCTCAATGTGGATTTTATTTGCATTTTCCTGAGAGCTAGGAAGCCTGGGCATTTTTTCATATCTCCATTAGCCATTTTAATTTGTTCTTTAGAAAAATATCTGTTCATTGCCTTTTCCCATTTCTTCACAGGCTTTTTCCCCCCACTGGGTTTCTGAAGCTCTTTGTAAATCCTTGATATTAGTCCCCTATCAGTTATGTAGTGTGCAATGATTTTCTTCCATTCTGTTGGTTGCTTCTTTGCTTTGTTAGTTGCTTTAGTTGTTTCTTTTGATGTAGTCCCATTTGTTTATTTTGGCTTTGGATGACTGTGCTTTTGGTGACTTTTCTATGAAGGCTTTAACACTGCCGATATCTCAGAGTGCTTCCTTTCTCTCGTAGTTTGATGGCTTCTGGGTGCAGATTTAGACCCATTTAGAGCTGATTTTTGTATAAAATGAAAAGTGGTGGTCTTGCTTTGTACCTCTGCAGGCTACTATCCAATTGACCCAGCAGCATTTGTTGAGGTGAATAGACTTCTCCAGCATTATTTTCAGTTCTCTTGTCAAAGAGTAGTTGACTACACATTTGTGGGCTCCCTTTTGTTGTTTCTATTCTGTTCCATTGATCTTCTTCTCTGTTTTCATATCAGTACCAGACAGTTTTGATGACAACTGCGCTATAGTATGTCTTGAGATCTGAAATTGTGATTCCTTCAGCTTTTTTTTGGTAAAGATTTATTATTATTGGAAAGCCAGATATACAGAGAGGAGGAGAGACAGAGAGGAAGATCTTCCATCCGATGATTCCCTACCCAAGTGAGCCGCAACGGCCGGTGCGCGCCGATCTGATGCCAGAAACCAGGAACCTCTTCCAGGTCTCCCATGCGGGTGCAGGGTCCCAAAGCTTTGGGCCGTCCTCAACTGCTTTCCCAGGCCACAAGCAGGGAGCTGGATGGGAAGTGGAGCTGCCGGGATTAGAACCGGCGCCCATATGGGATCCTGGCGTATTCAAGGCAAGGACTTTTAGCCACTAGGCCACGCCTATATGTATGTAAAGGGAAGTGGGAGGAGATGAGGGGCAAATCAAGTTTGGAGGGAAGAAGAAGAAGGAAGAGGAGGAGGAGAAGAAGACGGGAGAGAAAGGACTGGATCAGCATAAGGCAGAAGCTCACTAGTCAATTTGGTGACCAGAACCCAATCACTTGAGGCATCACCCTCTGCCTTGCAGGTCTGCATTTTTGGACGCTGGAAGCAGGAGTAGACCTGGAACTTGAACTTGGGCACCATGATATGTGATGTGGGCATTCTGTGTAACAGCTCAACTATGAGCCGAACAAAATATGCCTCCAAGCATATTTTCACGAGTTGCAGAGATTGGTATATATAAAGTAGTCTTGTTCTGAGTAGTTTTATATAGAATCCATTTAACACTTATCCTGGCTTATCATTTAAATGCATTTATATTTATATTTCTGTATTTTAGTTTTTCTTAAGAAGTAGCCTCACCAACATAGCATGAAGACACGTTCTTTATTTGAATCAGGCTGAATCCTGATTTTCAGCACTCCATGCAGTACCCCTTTCCCCTTGCTTTAAAATACTTACACAATTGCGAAGTTTCTGCTATTACTTCCTGCTCAGGCTCCCGATAAAGCTCAGGTTCTGAGGCTTGAACAGTACATCACTAATCTCAGATGAGTTCCAGTGCAACTTCTGTGGCGATGTTGCCTCTAACCTTGACCTAAAAAGGAGCTGTTACACATTAGAGCCTTAGGAGGGAGCGGATGATGGTGGTGTTCAGACTCATCTGTTCCAGGATTGGATGATTGAGTAATATTTCACACATAGAATTGACGTGGCCGAGGCCAGCCTTCAGTGATTCACCCACCGGTAGCTGATGAGCTGAGCTCCCTCTGGGAGCCATCTGCTCATAGATTCTTGGGCCAGTGAAACAGTGAAATGTAAAAAGTTGTAACTTCATTGTCCAGTCACTGTGACTCACTGTCCTGCCTCATATTTCTTCCTTGTGATACTACATAAACACTATGTCTTCTAAATTCAGTGGATTATTTTACATAGGCATGTTATTGTCAACAGTGACTCTAAGAAAGTAGTTATTTCTACTAATTTAAATGGTCATTTCTGGAATGTTAATTATGCAGTTTTCCTTAAAAATTAAAAGGTATACATTTAAATCTTAAATGAATGTTTACTGTAAAATAATCAAACCACAACTGTAGTTTAAACTTATAATGTTCATTCTTTAATTTTTTCTCACAATAGATGCTGGAAGTCATGATCCTTGTGTCTAAACAGTTAAGTTTATTGGGACTGATGAGTTTTTTAAAATAGGATTTGCTTGTATATTCATCAATTTCTTACAACAAATCTGACTCTTAATTGAAAGAAGACATCAGTATCAATACCAACGTATTTTACCTTTTTATGGGCAGCTACCACATACTAGCATTTTTTTAATTCGAGTTTTTAACATAGGAAATACAAAGCTTAGAGAGGTTAGTAACTTGTGTAGATCACGTAACCAGTAAAGAACAATCCCAGATCTTAAATCTGATCTGACTCCTAACATTCATGTGTGTTTTAGTGATATACTGGAGCCAGCTTGAATCATTTCATGATTATTAATTCGATGCATATTTTCTAGTTTTACCTACAGTGACATCACAGCAAAATCCCAAAATCATATTATGAAGATCTGTGAATTCTGTAATTCAGAGCTTTCTGTCACCTTTGGAGACCCCCCCCCACCTTTTTTTAAAAAAAAAAAGAAACAAAACAACCCACTTTGGCTGGTCTACTTAGCCTAACTGCTTCTCTGTGAGGAAGATCACAGACCAAAATGATGATTGGTGAAGGGAAACCATTCCCAGCAACTTTTGTTTAAATGGGTCACATTCATTTTTGTGATTAAATGAGCTATTAAAAATTCCTTAGCCAGCAAGTTCCCATGGACAAGCACTCAAATCCATTGTCAATCCCCCCACAAAGTGTTTTATGGAAGCTGGATCAATCCTTGCATACTCTTAACAAGGACATGTCTTAACTCTTGCCATGTCGGCATCTCTTCTGAGTTTCCTACATACTCTTGGGTGGAAAGGGGATTCTGCAAATCTAATTAAGTCAAATCTTCAGGGGCTGATTATACAGGTCGTGGATAATCCAGGCATTCCTTCTTTCTCCTCCCTGTCACCTTCTGGCCTTTTTACTGCTCATTAGCACCTCCACCAGAGGCTTGGGCTTGGGAAGCAGTGAGTGGGTGTGGAAGTTCCATCAGCCTGTCTGGCTCCTGGCCAGTCACTCCTGTGTGGGGTTTGTTAGAAGTAACCTAAAGATGACGTAAGTGGATCAATGACATATGTGAATTTTATTCAGTGGTGTTACCAACTTCTGCCTCATCCGCTCCCAACAAGCCATATCCTGTTGCCTTAGATCATTAAATTTGTTTGCATTAATGGTTGTCCTACTCTGTGGCTGCTTTATTCACTTCAATGCATTTCAGTGGTGATCAATTTAGCTAGTGTCATTTCTTGGATATTGCCAAGGACAGTGCAGGTAGGCTGTAGAGTATTTTCAGGTTGACTTTGAAATCAGCTAAAGGCTACTCACTACAAAAAATTTTAAGGTACATCTCATGAGATATTGTCTCTTAATTCTTCCTGGGATTGTATTAGAAGGATCCAATATTATATTATTATTAATCATATCAATATCACACAATATTGTACCGTTGATATTAATTATTAATTAGTATTAACCATTTATTAATTGTAATTGATTATTATTAATTCTTCCTGGGATTGTATTAGAAGGATCCTCTACCACCTTGCTAAGGTGTGAATGATAAAGGTTCCTTAGAGGCTTATCTCCAGGGTGATGGTACTGGGAGATGATGTAACTTTTAGACAGTTAGACCTAGTGGAAAGTCCTCAGAGCACTGCACTGTGTCCTTAAAAATGAGTACTTGTGAGGGGTATGTTAGAAAGACATGTTACCAGCTACTCTGTGATCCAGCTTGAGATGTGACTTTTTATTCCTGGCACACGCCCACCAGGATAAGTTGCTATGCACAGTCCTCACCAAATCGTTGAGGTTACCCTATCTTAGACTTAAACCCTCCAAACTACAAGCTAAATTCCTGTTTCCTTCATAAGCGGCTTGTCTTAAGTATTTCATTGTGGTAATAAAAAGCTGACTAATGCAGGGTTTGGTAATTGGAATGGGCTGTTATAATATAACTGTACCTACAGATGTAGTGAAGCCTTTGGAATTGGTTAATAGGAAGAGGATGGAGTGCTCAGAAAAGCAGATTTAGGAAAGTCTGAAGTGCTGTAGGCAGAGTTATAGGCTATTCTGATAATGACTTGGAAAATCAGCTTGCTGATAGAAATGTGGAGAACACATGCCATGGGTCAGACAGAAATCACAATTCTGCTTGAATTAGGCTGAACATTACCCTTACTAATTTTTAGAGTTTTATTTATTTGAAACACTGAAAAAGGGAGAGATTGGAGAGGGAGAAGAGAGAGAGAGAGAGAGAGAGAGAGAGAGAGAGAGAGAGAGAGAAGGAATTGACTGAATTGAAAGCTGAGAAGTTCAAACCCAGCAATACTGGATGTACAATTCCAGCACAAGTTCCAAGGCCTATACATTAGCAGATACAAATTCCAGCATAATTCGAAGTCTGAAGATAGAAGTGATTCAAGTTTGAAGACAGTCATGCAGAGAGAAAAAGTTTTTTTTTTTTTTTTTTAATATTCTGGCTTAACAGTCTGTTAAAGCCTTTAAAAAGAGATTATCTATTATCTATCTATCTATCTATCTATCTATCTATCTATCTATCTATCTATGTTACTATTTGAAAATCAGCATTACAAACAAAGGCAGACAGAGAGATTCCATCAATGATTTATTCCCTGTTGGCTACAAAGGCCAGCAATGTGCCAAGCTGAAGCCAGGAGCCAAGAGCTTCTTCCAGGTCTCCCATGCGTGTGCAGGAGCCAAGATACTTGGTCCAACTTCTACTGTTTTCCCAGGACATTAGCAGAGAGCTGGCTGGGAAGTGAAGCAATCAGAACATGAGGTATCACCCTTATAGGATGTGACATTGTAGGCAGCAGCTTTTATCCAGCATGCCACAACCCTAGTTTCTATTCAGGTCTTTAAAGGGTTGCATGAGGCTTACACATGGGACAAACAATGCTGTGGTCTGAATATTTATGAACTTCCTCAAATTCTTAAGGTTGAAATCTACTCTCCAGTGGGATATTGAATAGTGGGGCTTTCGAGAGGTAACTAGGTCATTAGGGTTCTTTCTTAATTAAGAATTAGTCTGGTGAGATTTGTGCCCTTACTCAATAGGCCAACAAGGACTTTTTAGTTCCTTTAGTGTATAAAGATACAAAAAGAAGACACCGGATGATACTCTGCTGGCTCTGTCGTCTGACCAGAGAGGGTATACCTAAGAAGCCGTTGAACTTGACTAGACAATAAGATGCTGGACTCTATGTTTATTTTATGCTTGCAATGGGGGAATCTCAACTGAACTTGAACTGTGGTTATGCAACAAGGTGGAGGAATCCACCATGGTGGGAGGGTTTGGGGAGGATTTGGGGAGAATCCAAGTATCTATGAAACTGTGTCACATAATGCAATGTAATTAATGAATTTAAAATAAAATTTAAAAAAATATGAAATAAAAAAAAAGAAGACACCAGCTAAGAGGAATGGGCCCTCACTGAACACAAAATCTATAATATTTTAAGTTATGATTTTTTTAAAAAAAGGATTTATATATTTGGAAGTCAGAGAGAGAGAAGAGAGGAGAGGAGAGAGGAAAGAGAAGAGAGAAGAGGAAGAGAGAAGAGAGGAGAAAGAGATATCAACCTTCCATCTGCTGGTTTACTCCACAGTGGTCGCAATGGCCAGAAACCAATTATCTGAAGCCATGAGCTTACTTAGGTTGCCCAGGTGCGTGCAGGGATCCAAAAACTTGAGCCATCTTCCACTGCTTTCCCAGGCATATTAGCAGGTAGCTGGATCAAAAGTGGAGCAGTCAGTAACGCCACAGTGTCATCCCTTGAATCTATGATATCTTGATCCTGAATTCTCAGTCTCTAGAACTGAGTGCAGACTTCTTCAGTCTGAAGTATTTTGCCATCTCAACCAAACGAACTGATACCCAGCCTACCCACTCAAATGTTAATCTTATTTGAGAACATCATAACAGGCATTCCAAGAATTAATGTGCAGAAAAACCTTGTGTGTTTCAGCTTCAGGGCTTTTCCGTATTTTTGATGGACACTTTTAACTGCAGATTCTTTCATAGCAGTGAGTAAATTTTTCATACTAGGGTTGAACTTTACTTCTTAGTTTTATTCTTTCTTGTGCATATTTCCATAGCAAGAATCTGATGCACTGTAACTGTCTCTTGATGAGGGAATACAGGTATGTTTTTATGCCCTTATCATTCAGTGTAAAAAAAATGGACACACTGTAGTATGCTGGAAAACACATTGTCTTTTACAAAAAGAACAGCCTTAGCAGGCTTCTTCCTATGTAAAATATAAAATAAATCTTGAAAAAGTTGGTCTCTTTCAGTGCTTTTTGGGGAAAAGTTTTGACCCACATACAGACTCCTGCCCAGGGACAGAAATCGCAGCTGCCTAGTCAGTACGTGGTCTACTATGCTGCAGAAGTTGGTTTCCAGTATTGCAACAACACTGTCCCTTGCCCCCTCCCTGCACCATTTTTCCCTGTTTTTTCCCCCTACAGATACTTTGAAGTGATACATGTGAAAGTGGGTTTAAATGTAAAAGTGCTGAGACTGAAATGGGGAATGGTTCTGGAAAATTGTGTGGAGAAGCTAAATGTCGCATTAGAGGTAAATTTAGATCTCTTTCATGAAAAGAGGGTTGCAAGTCCTTCTTAAGTCCTCCAGCGCCCCCCCCCCCTTGCACTGTGATTTCTTTCCTTTTTTTCTTTTATAGGCAGATCTATACAGAGTAGGAGAAGCCAAATGATCTTCCATATGCTGGCTAATTAGCTAAATTTAGCTGAAATGCCAAGATTTGGGCTGATTTGAGGCCAGGAGCCAGCAGTCTCCTCTGGATCTCCTACGCCAAGTGTAGGGTCCCAAGGGCTGAGCCATCTTTCATAAGCAGGGAGCTGGATCTGAAGTGGTGTACCCACGACATGAACTGGTGACCATAAAGGATGCCAGTGCTTGAAGGTGGAGGATCACTCTGATGAGCCATGGCGCCAGCCCGTGAACTCCCTTTCTGTGAATTAGACTGTAAGCATTTATTTATTTATTTATTTATTTATTTATTTATTTATTTATTTATTTATTTTAGCAGAACATAATAATGTGTTTTTTTTTTTTTTTTACAAAGTCAGATATACAGAGAGGAGGAGAGACAGAGAGGAAGATCTTCCATCCGATGATTCACTCCCCAAGTGAGCTGCAACGGGCCGGTGCGCGCTGATCCGAAGCCGGGAACCAGGAACCTCTTCCAGGTCTCCCACGCGGGTGCAGGGTCCCAAATCCTTGGGCTGTCCTCGACTGCTTTCCCAAGCCACAAGCAGGGAGCTGGATGGGAAGTGGAGCTGCCGGGATTAGAACCGGTGCCTAGATGGGATCCCGGGGTGTTCAAGGCGAGGACTTTAGCCGCTAGGCCACGCCGCCGGGCCCTGTTCTTTCTCTTTTATAAATTATAGCCATTCTGTGGGATGGAAGTGGTATCAGATTTTGGTTTTGATTTGCATCTCCTGAGATGTATGGTATGATTTCTATTTTCTAAATATACTGACACTTGATTTATGGACTAATATGTATGATGAATCCTAAAGAACGTTGCATGTGCTCATGAGAAGAACATGTATTCTGTGACTATAAATGTCTCTTAGGTCCATTTTCAACTTCATTGTCCTTTGTCAATTTTATGTCTGGATGATCTGTCCATTGATGACAGTGAAGTGTTGAAATCCACACTATTATGATGGTGGCTTTATCTATCTCTAGGTCTAATATTTGCTGGAAATATTTGAGTGATCTTGTGTTGAGGGCATATACAATTATGATTGTTATATCTTCCTATCAATTATTTTATATATATAAAGAAATCTTTGGTGTATTTATATATATTAATATAGATGTACTGCTTTTGTTTATCTCTTTTATGTAATTCTTGATTTAAATTCCCTTTTATCTGACATGATGATAGGTACACCTGCTCATTTTAGGTATCTATTTGCATGGTATATAATTTTCCAGCACTTCACTTTCAGTCTACCTGTACCTTTATTGTTTTTTTTAATTTTTTTTTAATTAATATTTAGCATTATGTGACAGTTTCATAGGCTTTGGGAATCCCCCTCCCCCTCCCCTCCCCCCGGTGGATTCCTCCACCTTGATGCAGCATTACAGTTCAAATTCAGTCAAGATTCTTTCCTTGCAAACATATATTAAGCATGGAGTCCAGCTACTTATTGTCCAGATGGGTTGAACAGTTTCTTGGGGAGACCATTTCTGGTCCGAAGTCAGAGCTGGTATAATATCATCACAGTCAATTAAGAGTCCCAATATAACATCAACAGCAATTTGCAATATTATGGAATTGACATAGTTTTGAGTAACCAGTAGCATGCATTTATTTTTGTACTTATTTATCTGTTTTACGTTCACTCTTCATTTGGCCCACTGATTGTATCTTTTCCTATGTAATACTGGTAATCTTTCTCCATCTTGTAACACATTGTTTCTTCCTCTTTGTAGAATCATATGATAAGTTTCTTAGAAGGGAATACAGTGTGTGTGTGTGTGTGTGTGTGTGTGTTGGACAGGGTGCAGAAATTAGATATGGAAGAATGTTAAGAATTGGAAGTTGAGACTTGGCAATCTGGAGACTAGTTAGGGTACCCACATTTCCAATGATGCCTGGGTCCCAGTCCTGGCTCGACTGTTAGCTTCAGCTTCCTGCTGATGTGGCAGGTAGGCAGCAGTGGGTGACGTCTCAGGTAGTTTGTTTCCTATCCCTCGTGCTGCACACGTTGATCCAGCTCCTGATGGCTGGCTTTGGCTTGACTCAGCCTCAGCCAAAATGGTCATTTGGGGAATGAACAAACAATGGCAGCTCTCAATCTCTCATCTCTATATATGTCAAATAATTAAGCAAATAAA
This sequence comes from Ochotona princeps, assembly GCF_030435755.1. Classification (NCBI taxonomy): domain Eukaryota; kingdom Metazoa; phylum Chordata; class Mammalia; order Lagomorpha; family Ochotonidae; genus Ochotona; species Ochotona princeps. The sequence goes on along the minus strand of NC_080833.1, from coordinate 101,375,644 downwards.
TATTTTTTAAAGTTTGTAGAAAATGGAATTAAAAATCACTTCAGTTTTGCATAAAGATTAGAATATATGCATAGTTTTTAAATAAACATTTTCACGAACATTTTGAAGACCTGTGTACAAAATAAAGCAAGGAACTTCTGGAACTGGTAAAGATTTTAGATGTCGTTTTCTTTAACCTTCTCTCCCTTATTATCTGATAAACATGTAATCTTTTGTTTGTTTCTTTATTACCTTTGCTTTAACTTTTCTGCTACTTACTCTTTACTGTTTCTAGCTAGTACCAGAGGAAGAATTGTTGGCTCCAACAGTAGAAAAAGAATTGGGATTGCATTGTGTTGTATCCTGAAATCAGTTCAACCTTTCTCCTTTGGGGACTTGTATACCTTTTCAATGGCCCTGACTTGACAAAAACAACCCTTTCTTCATTGTACGTATCAAATGTGGAATCTTCCTGGAAGCCCTCAAATAAAAGTTATCTCTATTTTACATAACTTCACTAATTACAGTCTAATTTGTTTGCAGGTATTAATGCCTGCATATTACCTCTCCTGTTTTGTAAGAGTTTTCAGGCCCAGACTCCGCTGTCTTCACTATTCGGCTTCCTATCTGCACTCAGTACAAGTTTCGTCATAGAGAAATTTCATTTTGTTGAATGTCTGTTACTTGTTGTCAGTATCTTTCAGAACCCTGATAGTCTTCCACTGCTTTTTTCCCAATCTATTTTTTTTTTTTTTTTGCCATTCTTAGTTTTCACTTGCATCAGGTTTTGGGAGTAGTGAATTCGATAGAAAGCATTTAAATTTCAAAAAAAATATTCACTTCTGTGTCTTTAACACAGACAACCTTATTTGAATGAGTAAACAAATAGGTAGTCATTTAAAGCAGTGGTATGTGCTCAAGAGATGAGGAAGATCACCATAAGTGAGGAAACAGGAACAGAATCTGTGAGAAAGACATCATTTTGGAGAAAGACAGGTCAAGCATGGAAGACAACACAGAGAGCTGTGGAATTTAGACAGCACCCTTCAGGTATACAGTTTTGAGTAAACTACTCCACACAGAAAGGGGCAGTGATTGAAGTGGCTAAATCATAAGCAAACATGTAATAAATGACCTGCAAGAATACCTTGAGTATTTAATTTGATGACTATCAGGAGCATGGAGGAGGTGAATCCTGCAATGACTGAAACCTGTAATTGTCCATGCCACAATGTCATCCTTCTTATCCTAGTATGCAAGTAATGTGGATTAATAAATCCTTTCTAGGAAACTAGCTGATCTTATGAATATTTCTCAGGTGATGCTTAGAAAAGGGATGTCCCTAATGAAAAATGTTTAAATGGAACTACTGGCTAAGATTTTAATGATGTTGAATGAAAATCTAATTTTTTAGATTATAGCTCTATTTTCTTTTGGTGTCTGTCTGGATTGCAACTTTTTCGTGGAAGCTACTGTTTAAAACCAATACAAAGACAAACACAGACACACATAATCGTGCACTTGCATAGTACATGATTACATATGTGTGTGCATACATGCATGCACACACACATATGCTCACGCTCTCATGCGCATAGCTTCCTTCAGCCTAGCTTTTTATTTCCTCTCATCTGGCAGCTTTCAGAATAATCTCACCCACCTGTTAAATCAGAGAATGTCAAGTTTAATTTATAACAGTGAGTAGAAACAGGATGCTACAGAAAGCATTTTAATTAAAATCCTTTAATTGGATACATGCTTCTTGTGAAAAGGGAGCTGTGGAGAGGGCCTCTTTGTCGGCACCTTTCACTCCAGTTGCTGGAGATGCAGAAATGGCTCTGCAATTGGAACCAGCCCTCTGAGGTGGTAGAGGTAGGGAGGAGGGTGGAGGCCAAGAAAGGGAAATTGGGAGCAATAGAGGAAGGACAAGGGGGCAAACAGCCATGGATTTTGTGCAGAAACACAACCTTGGTGTTTTTTGGAGGTAGTTATGTTGAAACCCATTGGTACCCTTTCAAGTTGGTTTTTCCTTAATCTTTTCATCATCCATAGGATGGGATAGTCTCCAGGGGGAAATTTACAAATACTCCTGACTTCAGGCCCTGGCTTAGGAAATCTTGACAGTGTAGGTCAGTTGGCAAGTATTGCCGATAGGCAGATGATGAGGTGGAGTTGGAGGAAGCTCAATATTAGCGCCTGGGATACCTCAGAGACAACACTTAGCATTATCCAGCCTACACTGCAAGGAAGAAAATATTGGACTCAATTAAACCCTAGTTTAAGGAAGGGACTGTGTGCTAAAGTGGAAGGCCCAGACTGGAAGGTATCCCAAAAGCTCGTATGGGATGCCAAGAAACAAGAAAGGCATGAAAGTGTTTTACTGGATGCATTCAAAGTAGCTGAGAAAAGTGGGAACTGGAAGCAGCTTCATTGTCAGGTATGTTGCCAAGGAAACAAAAGTCTAAAACGGAGCTCATGAATGACAGGGGAGGACTAATGGGTATTTACTTTATTGGATTTACTTCAACATATTGTGCCAGAAGGTGATTCAAGAGGATCTCACAAATTCAGGTACTTGCTTCTGAGCTATGAAAATCAGCACTTGGTTCTTTCAGATACAAAGAAGACACACAAGAATTTTTCAACACTATTCATCCTTCGCTGCTACTGGCTCTTTGGGACTCTCGTTGCCAAGGAAACAATGGTAGCTAGTTTTGTTTGTTGACATCTAGTGGTTCCCTCTAGCGGTGTGCTGGCAAATGTTTAACAACCTATTGAGGAGCTAGGAGAGCTGAGGAAGTCCAACGTCCATCTTCCAGCTTCCATGGTGTGAATATTTCCACTGAAGCCCCTTTCAAGCCACCAGTAGATGGTTTAGCAATTGGCTGTCCATATTCCTAAGATTTAAAAAATGAGAAGTTGATTGTCAGAAGTTGATCTCAGCTGGATCTAGCTAGCATACCACTGATTCTTTCTTATCCTTGATAAATTTTTTGTAGGAGATATTTGCTTCCCTATTGCAGCAGTTTTGGACCTGATTGTATAACTAACATTGGCACTGGAATGTAAGCAGATGACATGAAGCATATCAAGGCAAAGATGTAAATGTGACTACACAGTTCGGTTTTGCCCTCCCCCAGTCATCTGTGCTTCTGTCGTCTACTTTGAGGACATCATGGTCTGGTTAGTGGATGATCCTTTAGCTTGGGTCAAAGAAGAAGAAGACACAAAGAGGTACCCACATTGAGCTGTTTTTAGCATAATCTAACAAAACCATAACAAAACTGAAATCCTCATTTTAGGTGAGCCAAAATAAATTTTGGTTGCTGTAAGTTACTGATTAGCTCAGAGCTCTTCACCTAATCGATGAGCAGAACAACGGTTGGCACCTAGCCAATTCTATAAAATTCTATCCATGCGATGCAAAGGAATTAGAACTTTTCTATTCTGGGAAAGATCTAAAATCAAAATAATTTCAACCATCGTTTGACACATAAATTCTCTCCGTAACATTTCTGCCAAACGTTTGTCTAGGTCAGTTGCCCTTTTAATGCTTGAAATGTTCTTTAATGATGAGGCTTTTAGTATTTCTTGGCAGGTTCTGCACTGTTGGCATTTCTGCATGTTGGAATATTTTCTACACCACAATCCATTCTGTAGTAGAAACCCACTAGCTCTAGTTGTATGAAGATGTTTCACTAAATTTATGGAAAATGAATATTGTGAAAAAACTAAGCATGAATTTCAAAATATTTTGTATCACAATAAATCTCTTTTCTGGTTCTATTTATCTACAAACTTTTTTTTTTCCTAAGTAGACACAGAAATTGCAGCTATTCTATACTAAAACTCTTTAGATACTTGAGCCAGCTTCTGTTATCCACCTGGGTCTTCTTTTGTTTTCCAACTTTAAAAATTCTGAGAAAGAAAAATGTAAACCTAGAATTCTTTTCTAGTAAAAGTGTTACTAACAAGAGTGAGAGTAATATAGAAAATTGGTTAGAAAAATTATCCTTCACTTGGCATGAGTTTGAGTCTTGTTGGTAACCTGGGCCATTCTGTCTGAGCATCTGCTTGTTGTGTATTTCCTTAATCATGGGCTCCCTGAACTTCTCTACAGGCTCAAGAAATCAGACTCTGAAGTTTGACAACTATAAGGCAATGGGAAGCATAGATATAGAACTACCATAGAGAAGACCTGGAGTGTAACCTGCTGTGTAAGGACAGTACTTGGAAGAGTAGAGCAGATATATGTGAATGTGACAGGAGTTTATGAAAGGATGAGAAGCATACATAAGATAGTAAGACACGTGGAGGCTGGAATGGAAAGGATAATACACATGTAATAGGGGTTACAAAGAGAAAAACAGAGACTAAGGAAAAAGGTCACTGTCAAAGACACATGATGGTTAAGACATTTTTCAAAACAAAATTTTCAGATTCGAAGAGCATTGAGACTTGAGAAAGATGAAGCAAAATTATGGTCATGTAGAATGCCGTCTGTTGGTTCATTCCCCATTTGCTTCCAATGCCCATAATACAAGGGTAGAAGCTAAAACCCAGAAGCTCAGTCCATGTGTGAATGGCAGGAACCTAACTACTGGAATTTATCACTGCAGCCTCCCTGGTCTTCCTGCATTGTTGGGAAGCTGAAGCTAAGAGTTGGACTCAGGCACAGTGACTCAGGATGTGAGTATCTTAAACACTAAGCTAAATATCTTCCTCAAAGCAATTCTTAACTTTCTTCATATTGGGGGCAGCATGGTCTAGCAGGTAGAGCTTATATATAACCTGCTGCTCCAGTTCCCATTCAGCTCCTTGCCAATGGACTTGGATAAACAGTGGAAGATGGCTGGAGTGTTTAGGGAATGTATGAGCCACTTGTGAGACCCAGGAGAAGCTCCTGGCTCCTGGCTTTGGCCTGGCCTAGCTCTGGCCATTGTAGCCATCTGGGGAGTGGACTAGCCAGTACAAAGAATAAGATAAAGAGTGAAATGCCATGGAGAAAAGAAGAAGTCCTATCAGCCTACAATTCTGAAGTCTATTGAGAAGAGAGTTGACTGCCCATGGATCTCACTTTAATGAGATTGGTTAACGTTAAGATAAATATCTCCATCTCTCTAAACTATACAAGAACATCAGGTGACTTAAGTATAATCCCTGTTTTATTTCATGTTATTTTGTAGTTAGGGTTTGTTAAATTTACATATGCTTTCCAAAATGTGCATATTTATTTATTTATCCCTTTGCACTGTATTCCTTTTTATCTTGCATTCCCTCTGAATCCATTCTTTCTGGAAAACAATCTTTAAAAGTGATTCCAGTGAGATCCAGTTAATTAAATGGATCAAATTATTAATTAGATTTAGTTTAAGCTTTATTGCATCACATGTATTATAAATGAAAGTAACTCCTATAAAAATACTGATAGGATGTGTAACTTCCATGACAGTAGAGTTATTAAAAATGTGGATTCATTTCAACATAATCTGATAGATGTATGAAAATTCTGAAATGAAGAATATGTGATCAGTGCCAGGCTATTGTTTATTGCCTACAAAGAAGGTAAAGAAGTGGATACAATGAATTTGGTGGGCAAGGATTATTTACCATTTTTGCAACATTTTATTTATATAAAAATATCTAAAATAAGAACCATTTTATCTCTTGCATTTTTTTGTATAGACTTTTTACACATAAAATTATACCTAAGAGTAGATTCAAAGTTCAATGAGGATAAAAAAATGCCAAAATTTGCTGGCAGTCATAGAAATACGCAATCAGATGATGATAAAAATAATATGTAGATTTTCAGGTAGACAAAAATTTAAAGTCTATGAGAAGAATTACTGAAAAGATAGGTTTAGAGGAAAGTAATCTTTTCTGGTAGAAGCATGATGAATTTTAAAAAGAAATTTAACTAAAAAGATTCAGAATTTTTGCTTTAAAACTCAATTTATTGGGCCCAGAGTGATAGCCTAGTGGCGAAGTCCTTGCCTTTCATCTACTGCGATCCCATATGGGTGCTGGTTTGCATTGCAGCTGCTCCACTTCCAATTCAGCTCCCTGTCTGTGGCCTGGGAAAGCAGTGGATGATGGCCCAAAGCCTTGGGATCCTGCACCCACATGGGAGACCCAGAAGGTGCTCCAGGCTCCTGGCTTCAGGTTGGTTCAGCTCCAGCCATTGCAGCCATTTGGGGAATGAACCAGTGGACAGAGTATCTTTTTCTCTGTCTCTGCTTATATCTGTATATCTGCCTTTTTAATAAAAAATTAGTCTATTCTTTTGAAAAGTACAATTAGAGACAGAGAATGAATCTTTCGCCCACTAATTCATCTCCTAAATTATTGCAGCAGTCATTGCATATATATATATACTTATAACATGATATTTAGTATATAGATAATAGATAATAAAGATATATAATATCATATAAATATAATATAGAGTATAAATGTAATAGGGAAACATATCTTAGGGTGTACTCCAACCTTAAACAACCATAAAACAACTATTTTTATACCTTGAGAAATGTGATATGGTATCTTTTTTTAAAATGCTTTGCTGAATATATTTTTGTCTCCCTCTGCATTTCATTTAGCTAGTAGGTATGGCCATTTAGAATTCTCAAGCTTCAGATTCCAGAAAGCCTTTTTAATTAGAGACTATCTTTAATTACAGACTATTAAAAACTGTATATTTCTATCCTGGGAGATTTCAGAATACTTACTAATTTTACTATGCTCCAACACAAACATGTATTGTTGGGGTCATTCTGTTGCTTGCTTTCTCCTACATTCATCTATGATAGAGGTATAATGTGGCAACTGTTTAACAGCAAGTCTTCCAAGAACTTAGACAAGGAATGAAAAAAAAAATTCTGTATTCCATTCCTTCTTTGGCTTCAAGAGGCCAAGGTAGAATATGCTGCTCTAATTCATAGTCAAGACTACTAACCTAGTATTAATCAGTCAGTAGGAGCTGAACAATGCTAATGTTGAAGCTCTTGCTGCGTATAATAGTAGAGGGCAGCTGTTTAAGTTCTCCTTTTTGAGGAAGTAGGTGGGTTCAGCAGCAATTCAAAGGCAAGTCCACAGAAGATTTGCTGAAGAATTTCCTGGGTTTTTCAATTTTCTTTAAGAGAGCTGTTTTATAGAAGTATAGAATGTATATAAACATATAATATATATTATATATATAATTATACAATATATAAATAACACAGAATATATAATAATATAGTGTAATAGATCAGGGCATGTTTGAGGCAAAAGCAAGATACTGAGAAAACGGTGACTATTTCGTTTAATTTGTGAAATCTTCTGATATATCACATTCTTATCCTCAGTTCTTTTCAACATTTTATGCTTCAGAAAAGGAGGGTAATGGGGAATTAAAGGCTTTATGTGATAGTATCATTTTAGAAGAGGCTCTGATTTAAAGCCCAATCATTCCTCTCATAATTTTAACATTAGGATTCAAGAAAAATGTGTATTTATTTTTATTTGAAAGGCAGATTTTACAGAGAGAGAGGGAGAAAGAGAGAGATTAGGAGAGATCTTTGATCCACTGGTTCACTCCCCAGATGACTGCAACTGCCAAGTTCTGCCAGTCCAAAGCCAGGAGCCAGGAGTTTCTTCCTGGTCTCCATGGGTACAGGGTCCCAAGGTTTTCAGCCATCCTCTACTGCTTTCCCAGACCATAAGCAGGATGCTAGATTGGGAAGTGGAGCAACTGTGACTTGAATTGACACCCATATGGGATGCCAGTGCAAACACACACAGAAGATTAACTTGATACCCCACTGCACCAGCCCCTTCCCCCATTAAGACTTCAAGTGACCCTTTGAAAAGAAATGCAGGGTGAATATCTGCATTTCTACCATTTTTTCCCACATTGTGTTTGGCTAATGCAATAATAATTATGCAAGAAAACAATAGCTAATATATTGGTGAATGCTCCTGGCAATGATAAAGCTATGTTTTCGTTTTTTTTTTTTTTTTTTAACCTGATGCTTATTACTGAACTGAATCAACATGCTCACTCAGGTGCTGATAACCTATGTGGAATTCTAGGAGCATAATAGGTCAAGTTTCAAGAATCTTATTTTTAGTGGAAATTTACTGGAATCTGAAATGTGAAGTCTGATTACACTGAATTCATCAGCAACCATACCTGCTTGAAAGTGAAACCTTATGTCCCAAGGGGTTTTAAGTCAGGAAGGAAAATGTCTCCTTAAGTTGCTCCCCTTGCTGTGAGGTTTTAGTTATAACAGAGAATTTTTTTTTCACAAAATACAATTTGTATTTCAGGAGTTTAGAATGTATTTCATTAGATCATCTGGACACTGGAAAATCTTATATTCCTCCCCAAGTGATTTGGCACACAGCAAGAAACTCAAACACTTGGCAAGCCATCTTGCCCTTTCTAACACTCAGAAGGAGGCTTTCAAACCTGAAAACATTCTGGATGATGAACTAGACTCAATGAATCCTCTCACAAGGACTGTGAAAATGATTATCACATTCAAAGAGAGATAGGGCTGAAGACAAGTGCTGGAGTGAAGGAGGGGAGGAAGACAGAGATTCAAATGAGAAAGAGAAAAAAATTGACATATTCTCTTGACCAGATTTTGATAAAATAAAAAACTTATCTCAGTGAATTCCTTATTTATTTCATTAATGCATATTCAAAAGTAATTTGTCATTCCCTTGTGGACCTAACTTGAAATCAGATTGTATTTTGTAAAGTCTGAGAGTTACACACAAGCCTACTTTTTAAACTGAAAAATATTCCAGTGTGGTTTGATGGCATAACGCTAACCCTCCGCCTTCCAGCACTGGCATCCTGCATGGTTCCTGGTTTGTGACTCGGATGTTTCACTTTCCAAGCCTTCTTCTTGATTATGGCCTAGGAAAGCAGCGAAGGAATGCCTAAATCCTTGTGCTGTTGCACCCACAGGGAGTCTTACAAGAAGCTGCTGGCTTCCTGCTTTAAACCAGCCCAGCTCTGGCAGTTGCAGCCATTTGGGGAGTGAATTAGCTGATGGAAGATTTCTCTCTCTCTGTAACTCTGACTTTCCAAGTTCATGAAATAAGCATGTCTTTTAAGTAAAAATTCCAAATCAAAGTTTCCTTTAGTGGAATTATAATCCTGTAAACCAGCAGCATCTGTAAATTGACAGAGTTGTTTGTGTTATCTGTGATTCAGTTGATATCACAACAGATATTGGAGTCTGGAAATGTGGTGCTCTCTCTTGCACAAAAACAGACTCAATGCAATAAAAAAAGTATTCAACAACATATTGCAAGCTCCATAATAAACACTGTGACATGTAAGAATGTGCCCAATACATTGCTTGGCACATAATGGAAATTGTCATGTTTATTTTCTTGTAATCATCATTACTGAAATGAGATGTGGTACAAGGAGGGACATGGTGCTTGGACGCTAGGAAGAACTATTTCTCCCCACCATCAGTTTTGATTATGGAACTACAACTTATGGAGGTTTTGTATTGGATGCAAAACCTTTGTATCAACACGAGTGAGAACATCTGAAAGTCACTTAGTTATTTGGTCAAAGAACAAATGGACGAAGACAATGAATTCCTTTATGACTAAAATCAGTTTTGACTGGAGGCACAGTGAGGCAGGTAGCTGTTATTTTCCTAGGGATGCATTTCTCTTGAACATGACTGAATTTCATCTTGCACTTGGAGATATAAGTATAGGCCATATATGTGGAGACCAATAGGGGCTCCAAGGAGGCTGACAGGGAAGGGAAGTTGTCCAGTTGCCTGGAAAACAGGGCCAGTTAATCTAGAGATAAGAACTCGCTGGGTATCTGGGTGAATCTTGGGTGTACAATTGGCTTTCAAGTTTGCAAAAATCCATAGAATTAGTGGGGTATTTCCCAGAGAAGGGGAAAATTTATCATTATTGTTGATGGCCAATTGACTCATTTTTTATCAACCTGCATTTATTCATTTCACTTCATTGTTTTCCAAGATACAACATGGAATAGGACAGATATTCTCCTTCCAAATCTATTCAAAGGAGGAAGGTGAAGGATACCACTTTGTGATTATCTTGTTGCTCTGCATTCCTAAACAGCTTGTCAAGAGGAGAACACTTCACCAACAATGGCTCCTTGGAAAGAGCTCCTGTGACGAAAGGATCTATATCTATGCTGGTGTTTTAGGAACTTTTTCATATTCCAGTGCATCTATGTAATCTCTGTTTGTAGCAATGGATTTTTCTCTGAAGTTAAACTATGAAACTTGCATGGTGTAGGATGTGGGCAGTATGCCTGTAGGAACACTCACTGGTAACTGCATAAGTGATACCTTGTGGCCATAGCTAATGAGGGGAAAGGAGGTGAGATTGGAAATACAGAATGTGGTAGCAAAGCTGATTCTGGCAGAAAAAAGAGATATGGCAAAGGAATTAGGTATTATAATATCTATACTTTTGAAAATTATAGTCTGTGAACTACATATCCTAAGTCAAAATTAATTTTAATGGAGGCTATTTCCTTGAAATGATTTTCAGGTATTTGGGAGTGATTTTGAGCAATATTTGAGTACTACCAAATTATAGAACCTTGGAAATCCTGGAACATCCCTGCATGCTTCTTGAAGTTCAGTGTCATGGGGTTTGACCTAAAACACTTTTTATGCAGCCAGCTCTTAGTCATTACTGGGAATACATGTCAGTGTTGGTAAACTTTTTTCCTGCTCATTTGGTTCAATTCCAGCTGGTGTAAAGGCCCAAAAGCATGGCAGCAGCCATTCGTATCTGGTCCAAGGATGATTTTGTGATTGTGCCCACACAGTGTTGCATGCCATTTCCTCCATGTCTGTTCTCTGGCTGATTCTGTCTTATGTAAGAGCTATTAAAGGTCCAGCAACCAAGATGACATGCAGGGAGAAGTTACTCCTCAAAGGGCACAAATAAGTCATCAGCAGAAGTTAGAAGCTTGGACATGGATCTGAAACTCCTGTTTCCTTTAATTACTAGTTCTTAACTGCATTCTGTTTTAGGACCCATTACTGTTCTTTGGCTACACCATCTTACTTTCTGTAGTTCTCTCTTTGAACTGCTGTGGGAGAAGTGTGGGTCCTGGAAAAAGGTGACGTCAATGATTTAACTTCCACTTCCCTGGACGCCTCTCCCATAATTTTTAAGGGCTGTTTCCACTTTCTGTTTGTTGCCCTGTCTCTGTGAAAGCTTCTTCTCAGGAAAAATTCTGTCATAGATCATTCACACCTTGGTGCAAATTTTGACCAGGATATTGCTTCTCCCTGGGGTGTTTGCACTTTTAGATTTTTCTCTAAATATGTGACAGCATTTTTCCCTGTTTCCAGAGAAGCATTTGCCTAACAGTGCAAACTAAATTTTACTGAGTAAGGGTAGTCCCTAGTGTCCTTGGTATTCTACCAAGTAGCTCTCATGTATAAGGCTTGCTCCTGCTTCAATTAACCATCTTGGATGTAGCCCAAAGCGTGAATTCCCTCTGATTTAGACTGAATGGATAGGATTCATCTGTGTAATGAAACCATGAGCTAGGTTGGAAACATCTATAGAAATCTACAGGAAATTGACGGAGTACAGTTATCTCTTTTGTTTAATATGAAAGCTAGCCTCCAGGATGCGCTGTGATGTTTCACTTTTCTCAGAATTAACATCTTTGTGTTATGTCCTTGACTTTGAATCACAGTTGGATTTGTGTGACCCGTAGACTGTTGTTGGAGTGACAGTATGTGATTTTTGAAAATATATATATATATTTATTTGAAAGGCAAAAATATATAGAGAAGAGAGATAGGGACACACACACACACACAAACACACACCCACAAACACACACACACACACACACACACGTTTTCCAACTGCTGGTTTACTCCCCAAATGGCCACAACAGCTGGAGCTGGTTTGTTCTGAAGGCAGCAGCCAAGAACTTCATCCAGGTCTCTCATGTGAGTGCAGGGACCCCAAGCACTTCAGTTATATCCTATTGCTTCCCCAGGCACATTAGCAGGGAGTGAACTTGAAAGCAGAACATCTGGGACTCAGACTTGCACAGACATGAAATGCCAGCACCACAGGCAGATGCTTATCCTACTGTGCCACTGTGCTAGCTCCATGACTCTTAAGGCTTCGGATTGTCTCAGCACTGACCATTGTGACTACTTGCAGATTGAACTGGTGGATGGAGGATCTTTCTCTCTGTCTTTCCTTCACTCTGTAAATCTGACTTTTCAATAAAAATAAATAAATCTTTTAAAAAAGGCTAGGTCATTAAATGTACTAAAGTTTCTGCCTTCTGCACCCGATCTTAGGTCTCTCACTGTGATAGGAGCTGCTGTGCTGTTGCAACACTCAAGCAGCTCCGTGGGTGTGCTCACGTTGAAAGAAACTGAGGGCCAAATCAATAGCCAGAGCTCACCTGACAACCGTGTCACTTAGTAGTTTCAGCCCTGATCAAAACTTCAGCTGACAGCATTCACAGGCAATATCTGACTACAACTTCATGGGAAACCCCAAGTAATATGTTTCCAGTTGTTATCCCAATTCTTGATCCACGGAAAGCAGGAAAGGTGATTAATTATTGTTGCTGTTTTAAACTCTAAACCCTTCCAAAACCCATTACCTACTCTGGAAATTGTGATATTAAATGCCAGCAACAAATTTGCTCCAAAGTGACACATACTTTTTTTTTTTCTAATGGGAGAGAGTGATTTGACTGAGGGTAATTTGACTGAGGGTAATTTGGCCAATGTAATTCCTTAAGAACAAAACTGATCAATGTTAAGTATCTTCTGGTATAGTACTAGCTGATCTTCAGTTTCATGACATTGTTTATTCTGGTATTTGTAAAACTTAGTTTTTAGAATATTTTATGAATTTTCAGTACTTTCCATCTGCCTTTGAGAATATAGATAGTTTAGACTTTTTGTTACTTATGTATTTCTATTTCTCAATGACTAGAATATATTACAACCAAATTAAAGTTGGACTACTCAATTTCTTGAAAATTGCTTACATTAAATTGTTTATGGCTAAAGAATTCATCATGTGATAGCATTTTTTTCTACCTACCCTCTAATTGATCGTAAAACTTAAAGAAGCACATAATTTTACATAAAACACAAACTGTTACATTAACATGAACCAAAGATAGGAAATGTTAATGTAGTTTCCAAGGTAAGCTTAGGACAGGAAGGCATTTAGAACATTGCTAAGATGCCAGTTGGGGTGACTTCATCCGGTATCAGCATGTCTGGGTTTGAGTGTGCCTCTACCCAGAATGCTGGCTTCTAGGTAATGAACACCCTGCAAGGTAGCTGGTGATGGCCCAAGTCCTTGCCACTCACATGGGAGAACTGAATTGAGCTCTGAGCGCCTGATTTTGGCCTGATTTGCCTCTGAACATTTGTGGACTGAATGAGCAATTGGAAGATGTGTATGTCTTTATGCTTTTAAAATATATAAAGATAAATGAAAAGATATTTTTTGTGATCTCAATATTCATTCTCTTGTGTGTTTTTCCCACCATGAACAGGGTCAGGATTAAATGATAAACTTCTGGACAGAATATAGCAGAAGTGTTGGTATCTGTTGAGTTATTATAACCTTCTCTGACTAGATTATAAAATAAGGTGTTTCCATTTTTGGGCAAACTCTTTTGCTCTTTTTAAGGTTGCTCACCCCAGGGAAAGCCAACTGCCATGTTGTGAGGCAGCATTATAAAGATGATGTGAAAATTATTTTGAAACAAGAGAGGAAACTCAATAGTTAGACAAGCAATCATTTTTCTGCTTTAATAACATCAGAGTCCAAAGTCACACAATCAGGTCTCCCCAAGGATTGTTACATATCCTTGGTATTTGTTGATGTTTGAATTTTCCCAAGTGTTTTCGCCACACTAGCAGGCAGTGGGATTAATAAATCCCTTGGCATGAGGCATTATGTCTTGCTAACAACCATGTGAATGAATTTGGAAGTAGATTTCCCTTAGTGAAGTGTTTAAATGTGACCATATCCCGGCCCATATCTTGATTGCAACCCCTTGAGAGAATCTGAGCCAGGCCTAACCATCCAAGTTCTGCTTGGCTTTCTGATCCACAGAGTCTATGAAACAGTGAAGCCTCCAGTTTAGGAATAAATCATTTCACAGTAATAGGAAACAAATTCTGGAAGCCAAAAGTTGAATTCATAATGGAACTCTAAACGTGAATTTAGACTTTTTAAATCCTCTGTAAAATCAAATCTTACCCCTAATTTTGCCTAATTCAGCAAAGTGATATGCTGGGGTTCATCACCCAGTTTTCTCTGTTCCTCCTCAGGATTCTTTTAAGCCAGTTACACTCTATCCTAAGCATATGGCCTCTGCTTCCTGCTACAAATACTCCCCTATTCTCTTACTCCCTTCTTTTTTTTATTCAGGATCAAGGAGGGATAGACTTATTTCAGTTAAATGAGATGTTAATGCCACCAAACAGATGCACTTGGGAGAGATGTGCTAGAATGTCCTGGGGAGTGTGCTGGGCACTTGGAATTTGGAATAATGTAGCTGATGATCACCTAAGATGGCTTTAGAAGCTGGGGCTGGGAGTGGGAGGCTGAGATGACAGCTGTAGTTTTTGTAGCTTCACATTAATAACACTTTGGGAAGGGTCTGTTTTGTTTTGGGGAAGAAATTATGTTTGCCGTAGAACCTAGAGTATTTTTCTGATTAACAATGAAAATTGAGCTGGAACGGTTCTCTTCCTTCCTCTTGAGTCACGTCTGTTTTTTATTTCTTGAGTCGGGAATAGGAGTGGTAGCTTAGAGAGCAATGTTTGTGTTTTTTTAAAGGAGAAAATGCTTATTTAGACAATGACCTGACCTCCTTTGTAAGCTTAAAAACATGTCATAGGAAAAATCAGGCAAATTGAACTAGTTGCAAAAGTCATAGGGTGCTCAACAGTAGATAGGGATAGTTGGGAGGATATCTTTTATGTAGAAGCTCCAAAGGACATTACCTAATAATGGTATTGATACCACTTGGTGGGAACTAAGCTTCTAATCTTTCACCTTGCCGCAGATAAGTTCCTATTAACAGCCTACAAGAAGAATCAGTGAGATAAACATTAATAAAAGATTCACCACTGATCTGGTTCCTCTTCCTGGGCTTGAGTTTCAAGGATGCTATGAACAAAACTACTTCCTCCAGGGAGATGAGGTTTTCCCTTTCTCTGGTGTGATACCAGATGGAACACTTCAGGATGTGACACAGGGCAGTGTTTCTGGTCTGGCTCAGAGTACACTGCACAACATGAAAGCTTGGGTGTTCATTGTTCCTCAGATTCCACCTAACTTCATGGCTCTGGCCTGTTTTATTAAGCAACCTATAATCAAAAAGTATTCAGAATAAAATAGGGTGAAGATGGGGCTAGAGAGTGAAAACACAGACATCCACGAAAGGGATGGTATTAGTACAGGATTGTATTCCCTCCCACTTTCCTGCTGCCATGACTTCTGGGAGCCTGTTCCCTCACCACTGCCCTCTGA